>NC_073253.2:150258500-151522000 GCF_029289425.2 Pan paniscus | reverse complement strand
ATCTTGACTTTTTAGATTTCATTTACTCTTTCTGACCTGGTAAAATATTGTATTGTACTAAGAAACCAACTTGTCTCATAAGATGTAAACAATCTCAAAAACTAATAAGCCATTTGTACATTTATCCAAAAGACTTGTGAGAAATTACCGAGTCAGTTGTCAGGCAAAATCTGTAAGGCCTGAAATACAAGCTAGGCTGTGAATATAGGGAGTGTGGTCTGTTGTGCCACTGACTTGGGGTGGAGGGTGGGGTAGTCTGATGTAACACAGTAAGGTCATACAGAGAGGGCCACAGAGCAGTTACAGCAAAAGCCTGAAAAGAGGCGTTCATCGGGACCCTTATGGTTACAGCAGATGGAACTCATTCAAATTAGCCTACGGAAAAAAGAGGATGGGGGGAGAGATGTACTCAATCATAAAACTGTAAAGCCAAGAAGTGGATGTGAAGGCAGGACTGGGAGTAACAGCTGAAATGTAATCAAGACTCTATCTCCCTCTTCTTCTCTAGGCTTCACCCACAGTTTTGCTCTCTCCTTTGGGTGGTAAGACACCCACTGGTAGTCACATGCTCACTTTCCCTGGGAAAATAGATATTTTCCAGATTGAGCCACATGCTCATCCATGTGACCAGGAGAATGGTGTCCTCATGTTGATCCTATTTGGCTCCTATAACAACCCTGGAGGCAAAAAGAAAGGGTCACCTCCATCTTACCAGAATGGCTGTGTAGGGTTATTAGGAAATTGAGAAAAGGTGGTGGGTAGATTAAAGTATCAGGTGGATTATGGATGACAAAATACCAAAGACTCACTTCAGCATCTTGCCCAGAGAAGGTTTTTTATTTGTTTATTTATTTATTTATTTGTTTATTTATTTATTTTCGGTCGGAGTCTCGCTCTGTCACCCAGGCTGGAGTGCAGTGGTGTGATCTCGGCTCACTGCAAGCTCCACTTCTCGGGTTCACACCATTCTCTGGCCTCAGCCTCCCGAGTAGCTGGGACTACAGGCGCCCACCACCATGCCTGGCTAATTTTTTTGTATTTTTAGTAGAGATGGGGTTTCACCATGTTAGCCAGGATGGTCTCGATCTTCTGACCTCGTGATCCACCCACCTTGGTCTCCCAAAGTGCTGGGATTACAGGCGTGAGCCACTGCGCCCAGCCGTTTTTGTTTTTGTTTTCGTTTTTAATTTGTTTTTTAGAAATATTATGAGGCAATATTTAGGCAAAGGATAGAAACCGTATTTATTTATTCTATGAAAGCCCAAAACAGTTGAGTTAGACTTAAACTAATGGCAGATGATTAGGGCAGTAGCACGATGCCAGCCTTTCATTTGAGAGTTCATTTCATAAATAATACCTGATGGGAAGTGACACTCACTCTGCTCTGGCTCTTCAAAACAGAGTAAATCCAATGCTATTTTTCCATGGCCAAGGGCAAAATTATCTGACTGACTTTGAAGAGACATTTCTGTGGAATGAATCTGGACCAGGAAGTTTGGCTCAGTGACAAAACAGTGACCCAAACATTTTGAGAATATCTCTATTGGCCAGACACAGTGTCTAAGCTGAAGTCATCTTCTGTTTCGGAAATTCAAATATATACATGGTACACAATGAGGGATTCTCAAACTAAGTCATTACTTTCAGAAGGAACTCATACATTTGAAAATTAATTTAGTGTGATTAGTAATGAAATGTATTGCAAACATACCTTTTTAAAAGAAATTAATTAAAGAGCACAAAGCAAATACTGATAGAGCTGAATAGATGGCTCCATGTATTCTGTTTCTTTTCAGTGAAAAACACTGACCAATTCTTTTAACGTTCTTTCTGGTCCATAATTTCTTATTGCATTATAGCTTATTGTAAGTAAGCTCTTGAAATATCACATTTTTATTTGGAAATAAAATTTATTGATCAATAAAAGGAAGCTAGACTACATGATAGGCACTCCATAGTTACTGGCAGAAATAAATAAGACCTGTGCTTAAAAAATGCATAGCATCACTCATCTTTATTTTTGCAATCATATCAGTGCTCAGTGGTACAAGACACCACTGTTGGGTGCAGGAATTCCAAGCTAATGGTAAACTTCCTGAATGAGGAGTGCTGGTTAATACTAAAGACCAAGCCTCAAAATCCAACCCTAAAACCTAACAATTGTACACACACACACGCACACACACACACACACACACATCAAAGGCTGTCAAAGACAAATAATTCATCATTATACATTTCAAATGATTTATCTTTAGAAGGAGTTTATTAGATATGTGAGAGAGACATAATTGAGCAAATCCACAACTAGCACAGTGGCTGGCACATAGTAGTTGCTTCATAAATATTATTTCACTAATAATGAACATTGCTAGTAATTCCTGATATCCTTTCTGCAATGGATTGCAGAGAAAATAACTTTATATAATTTTAAATCTCTCAACTGGTGAGCTGTAGCATATTCTGATGTAAAAGGAAATAATATGTCATCAAGTCCAACCTTTTCATTACTTGTATGAGACAACTGAAAACTGAAAAGAAGATGTGATATGGTCAAAATCACACAGATAGGTAATAGAGGAATTGGGCAAAAGATTCCCATTTTCTGATACCTAGCTGCCTCGTAGGGCAAAGATTGTGATTCTAGGAGATGATTCACTGTATCACCTCTTCACTCACTAGGGGAAATTACTGCTGGGGCTTCACTTCCTAAAATACAATTTGTGTTTCAAGATGCATTATCTGGTTACCTACTTCTCTCCTTACCTCTTCTTAAGCAATGAGGAATTCCTTTTTAGGATTCCTAAGTAGTAAGTGAATAAAAACTAAATGTAAATAGATAAGGCTATTAAAAAATTAAAACATGAGTCCAAAAACAGAATGTTATTCCAAGTTAAAGGCAGGCAAAAATGGTCTCATTTGCCTTTAACCCTGCACTTAACAGATCAAGTGCTCATTAAATATCTGCTGGAATGAATTGAAGAAAAACATTCCTGTATTTTCAGTGGATTGTAGGGTTTAATGGTAAGGGATTTTCCCCAGGGCTTCCAGTTTGATCAACTTCAACCCAGTTTTAACATCCTGAGCCTCATCTCTCATAATTAGCAGAAACTGTTAGAAGCAACAGACTGGGCCAGTCTGGCTGAGCTGCATTATATCGTATCTTAGGATGGAGTGCTGATGTAATAGATACAAAGAAATATATTTCATGTAAAATGCACATAGGGGCTTTATTGGCATGCCCTGATTCTCCCCGCCAAAAAGCAGAAAGAAATTGACAAAAACAGAAATAAAAAGCATAAAGAGACAGATTGGCTACTTGATGAGCATATCAGACTCCAACTCAACTATGCTGGCACATCTAACGAAAGAATGTGGCATTCAAGAGGTCATCCAAGAGGCCAAATGCGGTGGCTCATGCCTGTAATCCCAGCACTTTGGGAGGCCAAGGCAGGCGGATCACCTGAGGTCAGGAGTTCGAGACCAGCCTGGCCAACATGGTGAAACCCCATTTCTACTAAAAATACAAAACTGAGCCAGGCGAGGTGGCACACACCTGTAATCCCAGCTACTCAGGATGCTGAGGCAGGAGAATCACTTGAACCCGAGAGGTAGAGTTTGCAGTGAGCCAAGATCACTCCACTGCACTCCATCCAGCCATGTGACAGAGTGAGACTTTGTCTCAAAAAAAAAAAAGAGGACATTCATGGATACATAGAAGGAATGAGAGCCATAAAAAAGTACGAAGAGTTCATTCAAGCACTGAATAAAGGAGTCTTAGCCAATGAACTCTCCTCATATTTAGTGAGTGGTTGGTCTGTTCCAGGGATTGGAGATATGATAGATACAAAACAGGGTCCTTATCCTCAAGGTACTTACAAGACTTTGTGGGGAGGACTTTCACTGTCTCTAGTACCACTGACAAAATTATACCTGTTGGGCTGACTTAGCCTGCTGCCATTAAAGAATCCTTTTTATCTAACTCTCCTTTTTCTGAGTTTAAATGCATTAATTATCCTTTTCATTATGTTCCTTCTTGTTGCATAGATCTTCTTAGGGGAAGAGAAGATTTAGCTGTTCCTATGCATGTGATACTATTTCTCATGCTAAATTTAAAAATTTGTATTTCTAATTTAGACATCAATCTCATGAAGTTGGTTAATGTATGAGTCTATCATTGAGAGATAGAACCTCTCTTGCTGAGTTGATAGAATCAGCTTTCTAAGTCTCTTCACTGAACTTGTGAAAGACATTCTGTGAGAACTCCAAGGAAAGAGACTTGCTCATAAATAACTACTATAATATCTTCAAATTCCCAGACATAGCATATAGAATAATGAATTGGCAAGGGTTTACAGTTAGATAAATGGGTCAATTCTCTACCCATGCCATTTGTCACATTTATAAGAGATCATGGGTGTTGAGCCATGAGAGAGGTGTTCATCCTCTCTCACTAAGATCTTATCATACATCAATATTTTATCCTAAAGAAACACTTTAATATTCTATTATTAGAAGAGCCACAGCAGTACTTGAGCTCAACATAAAAGATGAAGTCAAACATCAGTTTGTAGTGACATGATTAGTATCAACACAATTTCTGCTTTTTAAGAGCAAAATCAAAACACAGAACATTTCCACACTGAAAAACTATATTTGGGGTTTTGGAAAGATTTTTGGAGTTCACTGCATTTCAACACATCATGTGAATACTTTATGTAATTTTGAAACTATAGCCTTTTAGTTTTAACACCATTAACCTGAAGGTATTCTTAACCTTCAGTTATGGAAAACTGTGTAAGGCAAAACTTTTGAAATTGAGATCATGTTTGTGATTTGTAGAAGTTAGAATTTCTTGGCTCTGGTGTGGAATTTGGCAGTCTGGATTATTGTCTTCTTCATCAGGAGAAGATCCTGTTATTAAACCCTCTTATGCCTGAGTTCTCCTCTGTAAAGTAGAACAGCAGCCATCTCCCATGGTTGTGCAAGGCCTTAACAAAATAATGTCAGTAAAAGTGGCTCTTATATACATAACCATAGCTAACATGCATTGAGTGCTTATTGTGCTCTTACATAGCAAATGTTCAGATATTAGCAGATATTACTAAATTATCTATTTTGTGAGCCACCCCATTAGTTGATATTTAAATAGATTCAGAATAGGTATGCTTTGGTAGCAAGTGTTTACACTCAAAGCCAACCAAATTCTACCCTTATTTTTGCCATTTTCCAGTGACTTAACTATCACAATTAATCCTTATGATTTAGAGGGTACATTTACAAACCAGACTCATGGTTGTAACTCTAGATAGCAAAACTATGTCATTCTAGTTTATTTCTTAAGTAAGAAAACAATGTTCAATAACAATTCTTCAATGGATCCTCTCTTAAAACTAATTGAATTCAGGTCTCTATTATCAATCATCTGGGTTGGACAATCATTTACTGTCTCTGACTCCAATCTCCCTCATTCAGCCCTTTGACAATGTACTCTTCAATCTTTAGACAGTGTAGGTTTCACTCTTAGTTCCCATCTCTCACAGGATAAAATGTGAACTTTCTAATATCATTTATTGAAGAGACTATCCTTTCTCCATTATGTAATCTTGGCATCATTGTTAAAAAATAGTTGACCACACATCATACAGATGAGTTTATTCCGGGCTCACTATTCTGTTCTATGTGGCTTATGTGTCTGTGTTTATGCAAGTATCATACTGTTTTGATTACAATATCTTTACAATATAATTTGAAATCAGGGATTGTGCTGCCTCCAACTTTGTTCTGCTTGCTCAAGATTGTTTTAGTTATTTGAGGTCTTTTGTGATTCCTATTATTTTTGTGTTTTTCTATTCCTATAAAAAATACCATTGAAATTTTGGTAGGGGATTGAATTTAATCTGTAAATTACTCTGGGTAATATGGACATTTTGACAATATTAATTCTTCCAATTTATGAACATAGGCTATTTTCTATTTAATTATGTCTTCTTCAATTTCATTCGCCAATGTTTTATAGTTTTCAGCGTATAGATCTTGCACTTTCTTGGTTAAATTTATTTCTAGTTTTATTTTTGATGCTCAGGAACTGTTTTTCTGATTCCTATTTTGGAAAGTTTGCTATTAGGGTAAAGAAACTCATCTGATTTTTGTATGTTGACTTTGTATCCTATAACTTTACGAAATTCATTTATTAGTTCTAGTAGTTTTTTTGATGAAGTCTTCAGGGCTTTCTATGTATAAGTTAATATACTCCTCAAACAGAGACAGTTCTACTTCTTCCTTTCTTATTTGGGTGACTTTTATGTTTTTTCTTCCTTAATTCCTCTGGCTAGAAAACCATATATTTGATAAGGGGTTAATATCCAAAATATTTAAGAACTCATAAAACTTGGTAAGAAAAAATCTGAATAAAAATGGGCAAAGATATGAATATTTTCCCAAAGACATACAAATGGCTAACAGGTATATGAAAACGTACTCAAAGTCATTAATCATCAGGGATATCCAAACGAAAAGCACAATGAGATATCTCACATCTGTTAGGATGGCTACTATCAAAAAGACAAAAAATATATATATGCATTGGCAAGGATGTACAGAAAAGAGAACCCTTGCATATTGCTGATGGGAAAGTAAATTGGTATGATCATTATCAAAAACAGCATGGGAATTCCTAAAAAATATATAAATAGAACTATCATATGATCCAATAAACTCATTTCTGTGTATATATCCAAAGGAAAAATCGCTATCTTGAAGAGATGCTTACCCTCCCATGTTCTTTGCAGCATTATTCATAATAGTCACAAAATGAAAATGACTTAAGCATCCATCAACCAATGAGTGGTTAAAGAAAATGTGTTTGATATACACAGTACAATACTATTCAGCCTTAAAAACAAGGTAAATCCTGCTGCCATTTGTGACAACCTGGATAAATCTGAAGGATATTGTGTTAAGTGAAATAAGCCAGACACAGAAAGACAAATACTGCATGATTCTACTTATATGTGGAATCTAAAAAAAAAAATTCAGACTCAAAGTAACAGAGAGTAGAATGGTGGTTACAAGGGGGTGGTAGGTAGGGTATAAGGAGAGATATTGGTGAAAGAGTACAAATAATCCCATACAAAATGAATAGGTATTGGAGACTTAATGGACAACGTGGTAACTATAATTAATAATAATGCTTTGTGTCCTTGGAATTTGCTAAGAGAGATTTCAAGTGTACCCACCACACAAACAGAAAAAATGGTAACTATGTGAGGTAATGGCTATGTTAATTAGATTGATTGTGGTGATTATTTCTCAACATATACATACATCAAATCATTACATTGCACACTTTAAATATCTACCATATTTAATTGTCAATCATCTCAATGAAGCTAGGGAAAAAAGTAATGCAACTGAAAAAAATCCGTAATCTTACTAATATGAATTATAAAGCACTGAATGGAATGCAACTTATGCCTCCTGTATAACTGCTGAAGGAAATAGCTGACAGGTCCCTTCTTCCATAAGACTTCTCTTCCCTCTCTTCCCTCTTTACCCAGTTCTATGTTAAGTCCTCTGCTATGTTCTCTACCAAAATCTTATGATTTTCCTTTCATACTACTTGCCATTATTTATTGTTGTCACTTAGTTATCTGAATGTACAGCTAGACTGTCAGCTCTTGAGAACAATGCACAGTGTTTGTTCTGTTCATCTGTGTTCACCAATGCCTAGCATACTGCCTAGGCTGGAATAGACACTATAATAATTGTTAGATGATGGAATAAGGGATGGAGAGAAGACCAGAAAACTGTACGCAAAGTGATGGTATTGGTAATTATAATACTAGTAGAATAGACAGTTTAATACAATGCAATGTCTATATTATAGTTAATTTTGACTCATAAATCTTAATCTTAAATTTTTTATTTACTTTATGCCCTGCCTAAATACCTAAAGTGCTTACCAACCAATGCAGCTTACATCTAAATTTTATTATCAGGTTTAGTCTTTATAGACTAAGTTTCACAAGACAGAAAATGTTTAAACAGCTATATTGATTAGTATAGCCTTGAACATCACATCCTTAAAGTTCAACTGGAATAAACCTCACCAATACAGTTACCCTCCTATAGATTTGGCCTTTTGTTTATGTTTCATTAATTTTATATTTTTGACTAAACTGGCTTTTTCCCTAAGCACTCTTTGCTCTTTGTTGTGTGTAACTATAGGGATCGTGAACCATCTTATCACAAATTCAATGATCATGGAATTGCAGTTTCTGAAGATTTTCAGGAGTTGTGGGCTAAGATTTTCAGGATGTATAAAAAGGTGATAATAGAAAAGATACCCAAATACTTAATTGAAAAAAAGCAGATGTCACGGCCTGTGCTGCATTTTTATGCATATTTTCAGGAAGCTAAAATCAACAGCATTTTTACAAATTCCAGAGTAAATTACACATTAGTAGCGAAATCTAAAATTCCAATTGTGGAGGCTACATTCATGAAGGAATAAATTGTTAATGGCATTTACTTAATGGAGATACCTACCACTTTAGCAGACTATGATCCTAGTACCCTAAAATGTTATGAACCAACAAACTAGCCATTTAAGTAACAACCTCCTTCAGCTATTAAGACTCAGATAGCTTTACTACCTTAAATCAGATTTCCCACAGACATTCGGAGGTACTTAGATTTATTTCAGGAGACTTTACCCTTATGGATATAATGTTTTGTGGTTAGAATTGGAGAAGATGCACAGGCTGTCTTTATCAGCATAATATTTACATATAACCATAGCAGCCAACATTTACTAAGTACTCACTGTGTACTAGCTGCTTTAATGACAGTATCTCTCTTTACCTCACACACACAAAATCAAAAAATGATGTTGACAACTACTTCCAGAGAAAAAGCAGAAAAAATAAAGAAATAGAAAACAAAAAAAGGTGAGAAATCAAGTACAAATTATGTACAACTTTAAAATTCTCTTTTAAATCTGAATCTTTTAAAATTTAAGAGAAATGTCTTCATAGCTTTTCAGATGAAAGATACAGGCTTTTTTACCATATGAAACTTCAAGCACTGTGAATCATTAACTCATCATTATTTGTTAAATGGATGTGATGTCAGTCAACAAATTCTCAAGGAAGACAAGAAGGCAGAGGGAAAACAAGAAAGAGGAGGCAAATAAAAGCATGCTTAAGCCATGAGGGACAAAGCTAGATTTCCATAGTTCTGAGACAGATGGCTTAGAGAAGATGAGAGAAGAAAGAAAGTCAGAAAACAAAACAAAACAAATATGGATTGAAAGAGAAGTACTGTCAAGGGCTTTGTAAACAAATTAAGCCCAAAGTTAGTTAAAAAATAAATGAATAGTCATCTATCCAGTGTCTGTAAGAAATAGGGAGCTGAGACAATTTTCTTATGGGGCTGGTTAAGTGAGTGCAGTGAGTAAGATAATGATCCTAATTCCAACTAATTTTCTTAAGAGCTAACGCTTCACCTGGAACCATGTTAAATGCTTTTCATGTATTACTTAATCTTTATAAAAATTCTACGAGTTAGGAGTTAGAATTATCCCCATTTTATAAATGAGGAAACTGAGGTACAGAGAGGTTACATAGCTGCCCCAAATCACATAGTGGAATAGTGGGTAAGAGATAAAGACGGGATCCAACTCAAGCCTGGCTGATGATAAAGTCTGTGTCCTTAATTGCTATGCTAAACTGCTTCTCATTGCTATTAATGAATATGCAATTGAAGCAGAGTGGTGTCATGATTTAATATTTTATATGAGTAATAGACTAATGTAATTTTAATAGCACTTTGTAATTTATAAAATGTATTCACACACACAGTGTTTCACTTGGGTTTTAGAATCCCTATGTGGTAGCTAAGGATTACCTTTTTCTAAGTATATCAGTAAAGAAATTTATGTTCAAGGAAGTGACATTCAAGGTCACAAAATAAATGTCAGTATGGTAGAAGGGAAAAAGCTGGATCTATGTATCTGAGAACTGTGGCCCTGCCACTCAATAAATAAATGTTTTGGGACCAAAAAATTTCCTTTCTGACTAGTGTCTACACCTGAAAAATGGAGACAGAATTCTAACTTCTCAGAGTCTTTGTGAGAATAAAACCACCTAACCTACATGAGTACCTTTGATACATGTAGGCATGCAACAAGTGCAAATTTCCTTCGCCTTCCTGTGATACTGGGTATCTCAGAAACAGCCCTGGAATAGGGGTCAGAAGATCTGTTTTCTTTTCCTACTCATGCCCTTAGCTAGCTATGGCATGGAACTGTTACTTTACATTCATTGTAACTATAGGTCAATAAACTGGCTCTCAAGAAAAAAATAAAAAATATAAAAGCTCTGTTTGTAGCATTTGCTAACTTCAAATAACTAACATGATGTCAGCAAACATGGAGCAGAGAAGAAATAAGCTCATTTTGTTTCCATCAGTGGGTAAGAGCTGGGTCTAGCACACCACTAAGTAAAACTATGATATTAGGTGAGTGTTTTCCAAACTTTTTATGAAAGAAAAAAACATTTTTCAACTGATGTTGACATTGTATAGAACTTAAATACAGAAACCCAATATGATTAGAACTCTGCTGGTAGAGGAGGGTAATGGAGCACAGAGCCCTGCCCTAACCCCAGCTCCTCCCCTCCTCTGTGTAGATCCCTAAGACATTGCTGAAGAACATATTCAAGTAGGTCATATCTTAAGGTCTTTATAGGACTCTTATTCTAAGATACTGTATTCTATGATTGTATAAGACTTTTTTTATTTGATAATTTTTAAAACAGATTTACTTCTATATATGCATATCATTTTAGTAAACCAATTAGATTTCTAACCAATGTAATATAGAAAAAATTAAGGATATTAAAAAGCCATAGTCTCCTTGCTAATTGTGTGCCTAATCAAATGACCACTCCTGTTCGGGGTCAATAACCGCACTATCTCATGGTGACAATGAGTCTTTCATAGCATATCTATGGCTAGGATTGCAAAACTTCATATGAAATGACAGATTTTAAGACAGCAGGGAATCTAGTCTCAAGCAGGGAGTGGTAAAATAGCAGGTGTCAGAGAATTGGAGAGAAAGGAAAACATTTCTTAGAAAAACCATTTTATAGTTGGTAAAAACCACTTTATAGTTGGTACAAAACATTTTTTCATCTTGAATTTCATCCACCTTTAACACAACTCTGTGTTTATTCACCTCTTAAACTCACCAAGTTTCTTCCAATGTTAGGGCTTTCACAGATGCTGTTCCCTATAACTAGAAATTTTTACTGCTCCTCTTTACCTGGTTGACACTACAAGACACTTCTGGGAAGCTTCCTCTCTCGCCACTCACTATGCATGTCCCCTGGTATGCTTTCCAAACCCTGTACTCCTCTGTAGAATTACAAGTCATTAGTTTTGTGACTGTTTTATATGTTTGTCTCTTACCAGGGAAGTGAAATTTCATGAAAGCAAGAATATTGTCTCTCTCTCTCTCTTTTATTTTTGAACACTGGATTGCATAGTAAGTGTCTGAAACATACCAAGCACTCAAATAATCTGTTCATTCATTCACACAAAAATAAATAGAGAAAGATGATTATGGGAAGATGGTAAGGTAAGAAGCACCAGAAATCTTTCTCCTCAACTAGACAATAATTTCACTGAAAGAATCTGCCTGATGTAATTATTTTGGAGTCTACTAAAGGCTTGCTATTTCCAGGGAAGGGTTGAACAGTAAACTGTGGTTAATTTTGGTCAATTTCAGCTCTTAACACAGTAGCAGCTACCCATCCCCTGACTACTCAGCACACTGGCGGGATGTTCATGGAGTAGCTTGCGCACAGCTTTCAGTTGCCAGGACCGGCAAAAAGGAGCCTGTCTTCCAAATATCAAGAAGTCTGTGTTCTGACTATCATCACAGAGATGCAGACAAAAAGACAGCAGCAACTGTTGCACATCCCTCCAGTGTTGCAAGCTCTTCCTCCTCTGACAAAAGTGACTTCCAAGGGATGTAAAAGACCAGTGCCTCACCACCAACTTTATATTTCTTTTTATTTTCCTACTATTGGGAGTCAAGCATTAAAGACTAGGATATTCAAATTCAAAAGCAACTGCATGTATGGGAGGATATAGAAAGTCATTATGCATGCCCAGGTAAATTTGCAGGCTCAGAAAAGACTTAAAAAGACCTTAAGTTGACACCTTATGCTAATTCTGGGTACAAAAACAGCCTGTAATAATTAAAGCAAAACAATAACAAGGCAGCAAACCCTGAGGAAGAGAATCTGATTTCCAGATTTTCCTCATTATTAGATTCAAATGTTCATTTTTCAACAAAAAATTATACGACATACAATGAAACAGGGAAGTGTGGCCCATTTGAAAGAAAGAAAAACAACAACAACAACAGAAAATATCACTAAAAAAAAGACCGGATGGCAGATCTACTAAACAAAGACTTTAAAACAACTGTCTTAAAGATGCTCAAAGATCGGGTGGGGCGTGGTGGCTCACACCTATAATCCCAGCACTTTGGGAGGCCGAGGCAGGTGGATCATGAGGTCAGGAGTTCAAGACCAGTCTGACCAACATAGTGAAACCCCGTGAGCCAAGATCACGGTGCCACTGCATTCCAGCCCAGGTGACAGTGCGAGACTCTGTCTCAAAAAAAAAAAAAAATGCTCAAAGATCTAAAGGAAGATGTAATGAAAGTCAAGGAAATTATGTATGAACAAAATAGAAATATTAATAAAAATACAGAAAACTTAAAAAGAAGCCAAAATAAAATTCTGAAACTGAAATGTATAATACCTGAAATGAAAAATTCACTAGAGAATTTAAAACGCAGATTTAAGCAAGCAGAAGAAAGAATCAGCAATTTTGAAGAAAATATAGCAATAGACTTTACCAATAAAAATGATCAAGTCTGAGGCACAGAAAGAAAAAATAATTGAAGAAATGTCAACAGAACCTAAGGGATCTGTGGGACATCTTCAAGCAGATAAATATATGCATCATTTTCTAGATGGAAAAAAGAGAGATAACAGGGCAGAAAACATACTTGAAGAAATAGTGGCTGAAAACTTCCCAAATTTGATGAAAAACATTAATATAAACATTCATGAAGCTCAACGAACCCAAGGAGATAACCTCAAAGGACACACACAGAGAAATGACAATCAAACTGTCAAAAGCCAAAGGCAAAGAGAATTTTGAATGCAGCAATAGAGAGGTAATGTGCCACATACAAGGGATTCTCAATAAAGTTATTAGCAACTTTCTCATCAAAAGTTAGTGGGCGGATACATTCAAAGTGCTAAAATAAAAAAAATACTGTTACCTAAGTATGTAATATTTTACAAATCTGCCATTTAAAAGTGAGAAAAAAAATTAAAATTTCCCCAGATAAACAAAAGCTGAGCAATTTCATTATCACTAGACCAGCTCTGTGAAAAATATAAAAGGGAATTCTGCAAGCTGAAATGAAAGGACACTGAAGGCCTACAATATGTTTAAGTTCTGTGTCTCCATGCAAATCTCATCTCAAATTGTAATCCCCCCATGTCAGGTGAGGGACCTGGTGGGAGGTGATGGGATCACGGGTGTGGATTTTCCCCATGCTGTTCTCTTCATAGTGAGTGACTTCTCATGATAGCTGATTGTTTAAAAGTATGGCACTTCTGGCCAGGTGCGGTGGCTCACGCCTGTAAACCTAGCACTTTGGGACGCCAAGGCAGGTGGATCACATGGTCAGGAGATCGAGACCATCCTGGCTAACACGGTGAAACCCCATCTCTACTAAAAATACAAAAAATTAGCCGGGCATAGTGGCAGACACCTGTAGTCCCAGCTACTCAGGAGGCTGAGGCAGCAGAATGCGTGAACCCGGGAGGCGGAGCTTTCAGTGAGCCGAGATTGCGCCACTGCAATCCAGCCTGGGTGACAGGGCGAGACTCTGTCTCAAAAAAAAAAAAAGTATGGTACTTCCCCCTTTGCTCTCTTTCTCTCCTGCCACCATGTAAGACATGCCTTGCTTTCCCTTTGCCCTCCGCCACGATTGTAAGTTTTCTGAGACCTCCCCATCCATGCAGAACTGTGAGTCAATTAAACCTCTTTTCATTTTGAATTACTCAGTCTCAAGTAGTTCTTTATAGCAGGGTGAAAATGGACTAATACAGCATATAAAGAAATAAAGTTCTTAGTAAAGGTAAATATAAGGGAAATTAGGAAAGTTGGTACTATTGTAAAAATGGTGTGTAACTTCATTTTTTGTTTCCTACATGATTTAGGAAAATAATACATTTTTTTAAAAAATTAGTATAAAAGCTAGTGTTATTGTAACATTTGTTTTTCACTCCACATTTTTATATAGTTTAATAGACTAATGCATTAAAAGATTATCAGTTTATGTTTCTTAAACACACAAAGTGAAAATATATAATTTTGTTACATCAACAACTGAAAGAGTGGGGGCAGAACTGTTAAAGCAGCAGACTTGTTTGTGTTATTGAAGTTAACCTGATATAAATTAAAATAGGAATGTTATAAAATTAAGAGGTTAAATGTAATTCCCACGGTAACTATAAACAAAATAGTTAAAGAATAACATGAAATGAGAAAGAAATCTAAGTATGGTTTCACTATTTTTAAAAAATCAGTTAAACACAAAACAAGACACAAATTCAGGTAATAAGGCAAAAAAAAAAAAAAAAAACAACAGTTAAAATGTATACAGACAAGAAGAATCAAAATGACCAAAGTATCTGCTTATCAGCAATTACTTGAAATGTAAATGATTTAAATTCTCTAATACAAAAGACAGAGATTGGCAGAATGGATTTAAATATGTGATCTAATGTTATGCTGTCTGATTTACACATTTGACATTCAAAGACACAAATACATTGACATTTTAAAGATAGAAAATTTGCTAGGTGCAGTGGCTCACATCTGTGCAGCACTTTAGGAGGCCAAGGTGGATGGATCACTTGAGCCCAAGTTCAAGACTAGCCTAGGCAACATGGTGAAACTCTGTCTCCACAAAAAGTACAAAAAAAAATTTTAGCTGGGCATGTTGGTGCACACTTATAGTCCCAGCTACTTGGGAGGCTGAGGTGGAAGGATTGCTTGGGCCCAGGAAGTTGAGCCTGCAGTTATCTGTGTTTGTGCCACTGCACTCTAGCCTGGTCAACAGAGTGAGACTCTAACTCAAAAAAAAAAAAAGAAAAAAAAAAAAGAAAACTTATATTCTGTGCAAATAGCAACCAAAAAACACCACAGGTGGTTATATTAATATCAGAAAAAATGGATTTTAATTCAAAAGAATTCACAAAACACAAATGCCATTATATATTAATAAAAGTTTCAATACAGCAAGAAAACATGATGATTATAAAAATTTATGTGCCTAATAATAGCCTATTAAAGTATGTGAAGCATAGGAAAGGAGACAGAGCAAGATGGCCAAATAGGACCCTCTGGTGATCATTCCTGCCACAAAGGAACACAAAATTGAACAACTGTCCACACAAGAGAGCATCTTCACCAGAACCAAAAATCAAGTGATCACAGTACCTGGTTTTAACATAATAGCAAGAAAGGAGGCACTGAAGAAGGTATAAAAGATAGTCTTGAATTGTTGACACCACCCCTCTACCATCTTCCTAGGAATGGCCATATGGCATGGAGGAAAAGTCTGTGTGCTTGGGGGAGACAGAATGCAGTGATGGTGAGACTTTGTATAGAAAACAGCACTACTATATTAGTCCCTTTTCATGCTGCTGATAAAGACATACCCAATACTGGGAAATTTACAAAAGAAAAAGGTTTAATGGACTTACAGTTCCACATGGCTGGGGAAGCCCCACAATCACAGCAGAAGGCAAGGAGGAACAAGTCACATCATACATGGATGGCAACAAGCAAAGAGAGAGCTTGTGCAGGGAAACCCCCCCTTATGGAACCATCAGATCTCATGAGACTCATTTCCTATCATGAGAACAGCATGAGAAAGACCTGCCCCCATGATTCAGTTACCTCCCACCAGGTGTCTCTCGCAATACATGGGAATTCAAGATGAGATACGGGTGGTGACACAGCCAAACCATATCTTTCCACCCCTGGCACCTCCAAAATATAATGTTCTCACATTTCAAAATGAATCATGCCTTCCCAAGAGTCCCTTAAAGTCTTAACTCAATTCAGCATTAACTTAAAAGTCCACAGTCCAACATCTCATCTGGGACAAGGCAAGTCCCTTGTGCCTAAATCAAAAGTAAGTTAGTTACTTCCTAGATACAATGGGGGTACAGGCATTGGGTAAATACAGCCATTCCAAATGGGAGAAAGTGGCCAAAACAAAGGGGCTACAGGCCCCATTCAAGTCTAAAATCCAGCAGGGCAAATTTTGAAGCTCCAAAATAATCTCTCTCCTTTGACTCCATGTCTTGTATCTGGATCACACTGATGCAAGAGGTGGGTTCCCATGGTCTTGGGCAGCTCTGCCCTGTGGTTTTGGAGCATACAGCTTCCCTCCTGACTGCTATCATGGGCTAGCATTGAGTGTGCAGCTTTTCCATGTGCTTTTCCATGGTGCAAGCTGTTGGTGGATCTACCATTCTGGGGTCTGGAGGATGATGGTGCTCTTCTCACAGCTCCAATAGGTGGTGCCTCAGTAGGGCCTCTGTGTGGGGTCTCTGACCCCACATTTCCCTTCTGCACTGCCCTAACAGAGGTTCTCCATGAGGGCCCCACTCCTGCAGCACACTTGTGTCTGTGTATCCAGGCATTTCCATACATCCTCTGAAATCTAGGTAGAGGTTCCCAAACCTCAATTATTGACTTCTGTGCACCTGCAGGCCCAACCTCACATGAAAGCTGCCAAGGCTTGAGACTTGCACCCTCTGAAAGCATGGCCCAAGCTCTATGTTGGCCCCTTTCAGCCATGGCTGGAGTGACTGGGATGCAGGACACCAAGTCCCTAAGCTGCACACAGCACAGACACCCTGGTCCCAGCCCATGAAACTACTTTTTCCTCCTAGGGCTCCTGACCTGTGATGGGAGGGAATGCCTTGAAGACCTCTGACATGCCCTGGAGATATTTTCCCCATTGTCTTGGGGATTAACATTTGGCTCCTCATTACTTAAGCAAATTTCTGCAGCTGGCTTGAATGTCTCCTCAGGAAATGGGATTTTCTTTTCTATTGCATTGTCAGGCTGCAAATTTTCTGAAATTTTATGATCTACTTCTTTTATAAAACTGAATGCATTTAACAGCACCCAAGTCACTTCTTGAATGCTTTGCTGCTTAGAAATTTCTTCTGCCAAATAGCTTAAATCATCTCTCTCAAGTTCAAAGTTCCACAAATCTCCAGGGCAGGGGCAAAATGCAACTAGTCTCTTTGCTAAAACATAACAAGAGTCATCTTTGCTCCATCTCCCAACAAGCGCCTCATCTCCATCTGAGACCACTTCAGACTGGATCTTATTGTTCATATCACTGTCAGCATTTTTGTCAAACCCATTCAACAAGTCTATAGAGGTTTCAAATTTTCCCACATTTTCCTGTCTTCTTCAGAGCCTTCCAAACTGTTCCAACCTCTGCCTGTTACCCAGTTCCAAAGTCTTTTCCACATTTTTGGGTATCTTTTCAGCAGTGCCCCACTCTACTGGCATCAATTTAGTGTATTAGTCCATTTTCACACTGCTAATAAAGACATACCTGAGACTGGGCAATTTACAAAACAAAAAGGTTTAATGGACTTACAGTTCCACGTGGCTGGGGGAGCCTCATAATCATGGTGGAAGGCAAGGAGGAGCAAGTCACATCTTACATGGATGGCAATAGGCAAAGAGAGAGCGTTTGCAGGGAAACTCCCCATTATAGAGCCATGAGATCTCATGAGACTTATTCTGTATCACAAGAACACCATGGGAAAGACCTGTCCCCATGATTCAATTACCTCCCACCGGGTTCCTCCCACAACACACGAAAATTCAGGATGATATTTGGGTGGGGACACAGTCAAACCGTATCAACTAACTTGTCATAGCAAAAGCAACATAAAGCAGAACTCAGTGGGTGACAATAGAGGGAGCATTTAGATTAGCCAGACGGAATTTACCCATCTCAGCAATCAGAACCTGAATTCTGGCTAGCCCACCACTGTAGGCTAAAGTGCTCTGTGGTCCAAAGTAAACTTGAAAGGCAGTCTAGGCCACAAGGACTGCAATTCCTGTGCAAGTACTGGTGCTCTACTGAGCTCAGAGCCAGTGAATTTGGGGTGCCTACGACCTAGCGAGACACCAGCCAGGGCAGCCAAGGGAGTGCTTGTGTCACTCCTCCCCTAACCATAGGCAGTACAACTCACATTTCTAGAAGAGACTCCTTCCTTCTGCTTGAGGAGAAAAGGGGAAACAGTAAAGAGGACTTTGCCTTGCAACTTAGATGCTAGTGCAACCACAGCCCTTAAAAGAGGTTACCAAGTGGAATCCAGAGGCCCCCATTCCAGGCCCTAGCTCCTGAATGACATATATAGACACACCCTAGGCCATAACGGAAGCTGCTTCCCTGGGAATCCTACCAGTCCTGGTAGGATTCATCACTTGCTGACTAATAAGCCCATGGGCCATGAATGAACCTCAGTGGCTAAGGGCCTCAGGTGAGACCTAGGGCTATGCTGGCTTCAGGTGTGACCCAGCACATTACCAGCTATGGTGACCATGAGGACAGACTCCTTCTGCTTGAGGAAAGAAAAGAGTAAAGGAGACTTTGTCTTGCAGCTTGGGAACCAGATTAGCCACAGTGGGGTAGATTACTAAGTGGGCTCCTGGGGTTCCAGATTCTAAGCTGTGGCTCCCGAATGGCATTTCTGGAACCACCCTTGGTTACAGGTGAACCCAATTCCTTGAAGGGAGAGACCCAGGCCTGGTAGCATTTGCCACAAGCTAACTAAAGACCTTTGGGCCTAGAGTGAACATCAATGGTAGCCCAGTAGCATTCACTAGGGGCCTGGGACAGTGGTGGCCATGGGAAGGGACTCCTCTGCTTATGGAAAAGGGAGGGAAGAGTGGGAAGGACTTTGTCTTGATGCTTGGGTGCCAGCTAAGCTGTAGTAGAATGGAGCACCAAGTAGATTCCTAAAATCCCTGACTCCAGACCCTACCTCCCAGATGGCATTCCTGGACATGTCCAAGGCTGGAGGGTTGGGGCAGCTAACTGCCCTGAGGGAAGGACAAAAGTCTGGCTGAATTTTCCACCTGCTGACTGAAGAATGCTTGGTCCTTGAGTAAACATCTGGGGTAGATAGGCAGTGGTTGCTGCAGGCTTTGGGTAAGACCTAGTACTATGCTGACTTTGGGTCTGACCCAGCACAGTCCCAGTGTTGGTGGCCACAATGGTGCTTGTATAACCTCACCCCCAGCTCCAGGAAGCTCATCATGAAAAGAGAGACTCTACTTGTCTAGGAGAAAGTAAGAGAAGATAACAAGTTGGTAATACAGGGAATTCTCCCAAATATAACCCAAGACCACCAAGGTGGTACCTCTACAAGCCAGCTTCAGTGCCCAAAAATTTAGATTACAATACTGAATTCCTCTTAAATACTTGGAAAGCCTTCCCAAGAAGGATAAATACAAATAAGTCCAGACTATAATAAATATCTAATATCTAAATATTTAATGCACAAATATCAACAAACATCCACAAGCAACAAATACCATCCAGGAAAACATGACCTCACTAAACAAAATAAAGAAAGCATTAGTGGGCCAATCTAGGAGTGAGAGATATATGTGACTTCTCAGAGAATACAAAAATACCTTCCTCGAGGAAACTCAAAGTAATTCAAGATAAAACATGGAAGAAATTCAGAGTCCCAGCAGATAAATGTAAGAGAGAGATTAAAATAATTTTTAAAAATCAAACAGAAATGTTGGAGCTGAAAAATTCAATTGATGTACTGAAGAATGCATCAGTCTCTCAACAACAGAACTGATCAAGCAGAAGAAAGAATTAGTGAGTCTGAAGACAGGCTGCTTGAAAATGTATAGTCAGAGGATACAAAAGAAAAAAGAATAAAAAGGAATGAAGCATACCTACAAGATACAGGAAATAGCCTTAAAAGGGCAAAACTAAGAGTTATTGGCCTTAAAGAGGTGATAGAGAAGAAGATAGCCGTAGAAAGTTTATTCAAAGGGATAATAACAGAATGTTCCAAACCTAGGGAAAGTTATCAATATTCAAGTACAAGAGGCTTATAGAACATCACGCAGGTTTAACCCAAAGAAGACTACCTCAAGGCATTTTCTAATCAAACTTCCAAAGATCAAGGATTAAGAAACGATTCCAAAAACAGCAAACAAAATAAATAACATAAAAAGGAGCTTCAATACATCTGACAGAAAACTTCTCTCAATGAAAACCTTACAGGCCAGAAAAGAGTGACATGACATATGTAAAGTGCTGAGGAAAAAAACAAACAAAACTTTTATCCTAGAATAGTATATCCAGTGAAAACATCTTTCAAACATGAAACAGAAATACTTTCCCAGACAAACAAAAGCTGAGGAATTTTATCAACACCAGATCTATCTTACAAGAAAGGCTAAAGAGAGTTCTTCAATCTGAAAGACAAAGGTATTAATTAGCAGTAAGAAATCATGTGACAGTACAAAACTCACTGGTAACTGTAAGCACACAGACAAATACAGACTATTATAACCCCTGTAATTGAGGTATTTAAACTACTCAAATCTTGAGTGAAAAGACAAAAATCAACATATCAAAAATAATAACTACGGCAACTTTTCAAAACATAGACAGTATAATAAGATATAAAGAGAAACAACAAAGGTTATAAAGCAGGGGAGTAGTAAAGTTAAAGCATAAAGTTTTTACTAGTTTTCTCTTTGTTAGTTTGTTTCTTTTTACAGTAATCATTAAGTAGTCATCAGTTTAAAATAATGGGTTAAACATGTTATGTGCAAGCCTCATTGTAATCTCAAATATAAAAACCTACAACACATACACAAAAAATAAAAAGTAAAACATTTAAAAATATCACCAGAGAAAATCTTCTTCACTAAAAGGAAGAAAGGAAAGAAAGAAGGAAGTAAGAGACGACAATAGAACTAGAAAATAAATAACAAAATGGCAGGAGCAAGTCCTTACTTATCAATAATAATATTGAATATAAATGGAATAGACTGTCCAATCAAAAGACATAGACTGGCTAAATAGATTTATGTTGCCTACAAGAAACACACTCCACTTATAAAGACACACATAGATTGAAAACAGAGGGATGGAAAAATATATGCCATGCCAGTAGAAACCAAAAGAGAGCAGGAGTCCCTATACTTTTATCAAACAAAATAGATTTCAAGATAAAAACTATAAAAAAAGACAAAGATTATATAATGATAAAGGGATCAATTCAGCAACAGGATTTAACAATTGAAAATTTATATGCACCCAAGAATGGAGCGCTCAGATATACAAAGCAAATAATATTAGAACTAAAGAGACAGAGAGATCCCAATACAAGAATAGCTGGAGACTTCAACACCACAGTTTCAGCATTGGAGAGATCATCCAGACATAAAATCAAGTAAAGAAACTCTGGACTTAAACTGAACTGTATATCAAATGGCCCTAATAGATATTTACAGAACATTCTATCCAAAGGTTTCAGAATTCACATTCTTCTCTTCACCACATGGATCATTCTCAAGGATAGACCATATGTTAGGTCACAAAACAAGTCTGAAAACATTCCAAAAATAGAAATAATATCTTCTCTGACAACAATAGAATAAAACCGGAAATCAATAACAAGAGGAATTTTGGAAACTATGCAAACACAGGTAAATTAAACAATATGCTCCTAAATGATGAGTGGGTCAATGAAGAGATTATAGAGGGAAATTGAAAAATTTCTTGAAACAAATAATGAAAAAACAATATACCAAAACCCATGGGATACAGCAAAAGCAGTACTAAGAGGAGAGTTTATAGCTATAAGTGCCTACAAAAATAAATAAATAAATAAAAGGAAACACATAATCTAATGATGTATTTTAAATCATTTTAGTTGATGCTGAATAAAGATTTGATAGAATTCAACATCCCTTTATCATAAAAATTCTAAAAAACCTGGGGATAGAAGAAATAGCTCAACACAATTAAAGACATATACGACAGACCCACAGGTAGTATTATACTGAATGGGGAAAAAACTGAAAGCCTTTCCTCCAAGATCAGGAACATGACAAGGATACCCACTTTTACCACTGTTATTCAACATGGTACTGGAAGTCCTAGCTAGAGCAACCAGACAAGAGAAAGAAACAAAGGGCTTCCAAATTGGAAAGGAAGTCCAATTATCCTGGTTGCATATTATATGATCTTACATTTGGAAACACCTAAAGACTCCATCAAAAAAAGATTAGAACTGATAACAAATGCATTAAAGTTACAGGATATACAATCAACATACAAAAATCAGTAGCATTTTTACATGCCAACAGTGAACAGCCTAACAAAGAAATCAAGAAAGTAATCCCATTTACTACAACTACAAATAAAATAAGACAACTAGGAGTAAGCTGAACCAAAAAAGTGAAAGAGCTCTATAACGAAAACTATAAATCACTGATGCAATAAATTGAGGAAGATATACAAAAAATGGAAAAAATATTTCCATGTTTGTGGATTGGAACAATCAATATCGTTAAAATGTCCATACTACCCAAAACAATCTAGAGATTCAATGCAATTCCTCGTCAAAATACCAACGACAGTCTTCAAAGAAATAGAAAAAAAAATCTTAAAATTTATATGGAACCACAAAAGACCCAGAATAGCCAAAGCTCTCCTAAGCAAAAAGAACAAAACCATAAGAACCTGACTTCAAATTATATTACAGAGCTATGGTAACCAAATTGGCATGGTACTGGCATAAAAACAGATACACAGACAAGTGGAATAGCACATAGGACCCCCAAATAAATCCATGCCTCTACAGTGAACTCATTTTCAAAAAAGGTGCCAAGAACATACACTGGGGAAAGGACAGTCTCTTCAATAAATGGTGCTGGGAAAACTAGATATCACTATGCAGAAAAATGAAACTAGATCTGTATCTCTTGCAATATATAATAATAAGATCAAAATGGATTAGTGACTTACATTTAAGGCCTCAAACTATGAAACTAATTTAAAAAATCTTTGGAGAAAATCTCCAGGACATTGGTCTGGGCAAAGATTTCTTAAGTAATACCCCACATGCACAGGCAACCAAAGCAAAAATACAAGTGCAATCTCATCAAGTTAAAAAGTCTCTGCATGTCAAAACAATCAATAAAGTGAAGAGGCAACTCAAACAATGAAAGAAAATATTTGAAAATATTAATCTGAAAAGGGATTAATAACCCAAATATATTAGGAGCTCCAATACCTCTATAGGAAAATATCTAATAATCTAATTAAAAATGAGCAAAAGATCTGAATAGACATTTCTCAAAGAATGCTTAATAAATGGGCCATGTGCGGTAGCTCACACCTGTAATCCCAGCACTGTGGGAGGCTGAGGTGGGTGGATCATCTGAGGTCAGGAGTTCGAGACCAGCCTGGCCAACATTCCAGCCTGGGCAACAAGAGCAAACTCTGTCTCCAAAAAAAAAAAAAAAGAAAGAAAGAAAGAAAAGAAAAAAAGACTTAACAAATGGCAAACAGGTATATGAAAAGGTGCTCAATATCATTGATCATCAGAGAAATGCAAATCAAAACTACAATGAAACATCATCTCATCCCAGTTAGAATGGCTTTTATCCAAAAGGCCATAATGAATGCTGGTAAGGATATGGATATGGAGAAAATGGAACCCTTGTACACTGTTGGTGGGAATGTAAATTAGTACAACCACTCTGAAGAATAGTATGGATGTTCCTAAAAAATTTAAAGATCTAATTACCACACGATCCAGCAATCTGACTACTGGGTATTTATCCAAAGGAAATGAAATTAGTATTTTAAAGAGACACTTCAGCAGTATTCACAATATCCAAGCCTTAGAAGCAACCTAAGTGTACATCAACAGATGAATGGATAAAGAGAATGTGGTACAGATACACAACAGAGTACTATTCAACCATAAAAAAAAAATAAGATCCTGTCATTTGTGACATGGATGGACCTGGAGGATATTATATTAAGTGAAATAAGTCACACAAAGGAAGAAAAACTTTGCATATTTTCACTCATTTGGGCAAGCTGAAAACTAAAACAACTGAACTCATAGAGACAGAGTAGAAGGACGGTTACCAGAGTCTGGGAAGGGTAATTGTGGGATTGGGGGTGGGCGGGGGATAGCTACTGAGCACAAAAATATAGTTAGATAGAATTAATAAGATCTAGTATTTGATAGCACAACAGGGTGACTATAGTCAGCAATTTATTTATTTATTTATTTTTATTAATATACTTTAAGTTTTAGGGTACATGTGCACATTGTGCAGGTTAGTTACATATGTATACATGTGCCATGCTGGTGCGCTGCACCCACTAACTCGTCATCTAGCATAGGTATATCTCCCGATGCTATCCCGCCCCCCTCCCCCCACCCCACAACGGTCCTCAGAGTGTGATATTCCCCTTCCTGTGTCCATGTGATCTCATTGTTCAATTCCCACCTATGAGTGAGAATATGCAGTGTTTGGTTTTTTGTTCTTGCGATAGTTTACTGAGAATGATGATTTCCAATTTCATCCATGTCCCTACAAAGGACATGAACTCATCATTTTTTATGGCTGCATAGTATTCCATGGTGTATATGTGCCACATTTTCTTAATCCAGTCTATCATAGATGGACATTTGGGTTGGTTCCAAGTCTTTGCTATTGTGAATAATGCCGCAATAAACATACGTGTGCAGGTGTCTTTATAGCAGCATGATTTATAGTCCTTTGGGTATATACCCAGTAATGGGATGGCTGGGTCAAATGGTATTTCCAGTTCTAGATCCCTGAGGAATCGCCACACTGACTTCCACAATGGTTGAACTAGCAATTTATTGTATATTTAAAAATAACTAAGAGAGTATCAGTGGAATGCTTGTAACATGAATAAATGATAAATTCTTGAGGTGACGAATACCCCATTTACCCTGATGTAATTATTATGCATTGTATGTCTGTATCAAAATATCTAATATATCCCATATATATATATATGCTATACACACATAAAATTAAAAATTTGAAAACTATATAGAGTGTGTACATATATACTATATATAGTGTGTGTATGTGTGTGTATATATGTGCATATAAATGTTCATATATCATATATAGTGTGCATGTGTATATATGAAGCAAAAATTGAAAACAGTGAAGGGAGAAGTAGACATTTCTACTTCAGTAATGGACAGAACCAGAAAGAAGATAATAAGAAAATATAGGACTTGAACATCACAGTAAACTAACTAGATTTAACAGAATACACATTCCTCTCAGACGCTCCTCCAACATTTTCCAGGATAAACCACATGTTATGCCAGAAATTAAGACTCATTGGATTTAAAACAATGGATATAATACAAAGTATCTTCTGTGACTACAACAGGATTAAATTAGAATTCAATAACAGAAGGAAAATTGAAAAATTCACAAGTTTGTGAATATTAGACAACATGCTTTTAAATAACCAACAGATGAAAGAGTAAATCACAAGAGGCATTAGAAAACACTTAGAGACAAATGAAAATGCAGTGTTAAGGTGTAAATTTATAGCTATAAATGCCTATATGAGAAAATAAGAAAGATCTTCTATTGACAACATAAATTTTTGTAGTGAATTCCTACAATTTATGGTGCCTCAACATCCATTTTGAAAATAAATTGGACTGTCTTATACAAGAATCAATAATTGGTCACCTTTGACACCGTCTCTAGTTCTCTGCCTCCTTCCAGTTCCTCAAGGTGATTGATAGAGATATCTGCCTTATACATCCACCTCCCCATGGGACAGCTAGGTATAACCCACTTGACCTTCTCCACTGACCCCCACATTCTGAATGGACTGTGAAGATATAACAGAGTGATCACCTTTCAGTCACAGTGGGACTCCACAGAACTTGTGCCTGCTTGCTCTAAACCCACCAATTAGTATGCCCCATGAGAAATCAGTTTGAGCAATGCCTTAGACCCCAACAGATGCTCTGGCTCACAGGTCCCATTCTCTCTCTCTTGCTTCCTACCATCTGATTTAACATTCATGTCTTAGAAGGCTCCCTTTTCCCACTGGCCCTGCGAGGCATGCTTTAGCTGGGATTTGTAAGTAATACATTGCTTCTGTTATTTTATGTGATTTGTTGAGTTGCTTCTACTGGTTGTCACCTGACTGACACATCCAAAACTAGCTTCTTTCCTCATCAGGCCTCTCTTAGAGATTGGATATTTTGGTAGGAATAAACTAGATATAGGTTAAATAAGAGCTAATATTGGGTTTGCCAGTACAATTTTCCTGTGAGGAACAGCAGGTCATGGTCAAACATTTATGCGTTAGGCCATCTGCTAGGATAAAGAAGTATTCCATGAAAAGCACATTGTAATCATCCACTAGCAAATCCCCTGGATCCCTGTCAGTGCAGGGTGAGAGTTCATAACCACTTCTCCTATGAGAGACCTCCAGACCAAATGGAAGGAAAATACAGTGTTTTATGATTTAAGAAACTAGAAAGAGAATAAAGGAAACCCAATGATAGCAGAAGGAAGGATATAATAAAAATTAGAGCAAAGAAAAAATGAAATAGAGAAAAGAAACATAATACAGAACATCTGTGAAATCAAGAGTGGTTCTTCAAAAATATCCACAAAATTGACAACTCTTCAGCAAGATAGACTAAGCAAAAAAGGACTCAAATTTCTAAAATAAAAATAAAAGTGGTATGTACAAATGCTACAGAAATAAAAAAGAGAATATGATGAGCAATTGTACACCAACAAATTAGATGACCTATAGAAAATGGACAAAATCCCAGAAACTCAAAACCTACCAAGATTAAGCCAGGCAGAAATAGAAAATCTGAATAGACATATAACTAGTGAGGAGACTGAATCAATAATCAAAATCTCCAGACAAAGAAAAGCCATGAACCTGATGGCTTCATTGGGTGAACGCTATCAAACATTTAAAGAATTAATAGCAATCCTTTCCAACCTTTTGTCAAAATATTGAAGAAGAGGGAACACTCCCTAACTCAATCTATGTGGTCAGCATTGCCCTGATATGGAAGACAGACAAACACTACAATAAAACTAGAGATAATTCTTCCTTATGAATATTAATGCAAAAATTATCAACAAAATACTAGCAAACCAAATTCAAAAGTATATCATAAAGATTATAAACTATGGCCAAGTGGGATTTATTCCTGGAATACAAGAATAATCTAGCATATCAAAATTCAACAATTTGATATAACATATTAACAGAATGAAGCAGGAGGAACCACATGATCATCTCAACTGATACATAAAAAGCATTTGACAAAATTCAACACCTTTTCATGATAGAAACATTCAACAAGCTAAAAATAGAAGGAAACTATCTCAATATCATAAAAGACATATGAAAAACCCACAGTGAATATCATACTCAATGGTAAAAGAATAAAAGCGTTTTCTATAAGATTAGAATCAAGGCAAGAAGACTTGCTTTCACCACTTCTATTTCACATGGAACTGGAAGTCACAGCCAGAGCAATTAGGCAAGTAAAGGCAATAAAAAGCATCCAAATTCATTTTGCTTTTTTTTTACTTTTTATAGAGACTTGGTCTCTATGTTGACCAGGCCAGTCTTGAACTCCGAACCTCAAGTGATCCTCTTGCCTCGGCCTCCTGAGATGCTGGGATTACAAGAATGAGCCATTGTGCCCAGCTGGCATCTAAATTTGAAAGGGAGAAATAAAATTATCTCTGTTCACAAATATGATTTATATGTAGAAAACCCTAAATATTCCACCAAAAAATCTCTGTTATAACTAACAAATTCAATAAAGTAAAAGGATACAAAGTCGACATGCAAAAATCGTTCGCATTTTATGCACTTAAATGAGCAATTCAAAAATGAAAGAAAACAATACCAACAATTCCATTTAAAATAGCATCGAAAGAATAAAATACTTCAAAATGATTTAACCAAAGAGGTAAAATATTTCTACAATGAAAACTACAAATCGATCCTGAAAGAAATTTAAAAAGACATAAATAAATGGAAACGCACCTCATGTTCATGGATTGGAAGATTTAATATTGTTAAGATGTCAATACTATTCAAAATGATCTACAGATTTAATGCAATCCCTATCAAAATTTCAAGAATATCTTTTTCTTTTCTTTTCTTTCTTTCTTGCAGTAGAAAAATTTATGCTAGAATTCACATGGAACCTTAAGAGATCCTGAAGAGCCAAAACAATCCTGAAAGGGAAGAACAAAACTAAAGGACACACATGTCCTGATTTCACAACTTACTACCAAGCCTCAATAATCAAAACAATGTGATAATGGCATAAATACAGATACATAGACCAACGGAATAAAATAGAATAAAAAAACCTTGACATATATGGTAAAATGATTTTTGACAAAGGTTTCAATATCATTTAATAGGGAAGATATAATCATTTCAACAAATGGTGCTGGGGAAACTGGACATCCACATGCAAAAGAATGAAGCTGACTCCTTCCCTAACACATATACAAAAAGTAATTCAAAATGGATCAAAGACCTACATGCAAGAGCTAAAGCTATAAAACTCTTAGAAGAAAACATAGAACAAAAGCTTTACAACCTTGAAATTGGCAATGCTTTCTTGGATATGACACCAAAGGCAAAGGCAAGAAAATAAAAAAAAGGCAAGAAAAGAAAAAAAGCAGACAAATGTAACTTTAAGAAAATTTAAAAATTTTGTGCATTAAATATTCTATCAACAGAGTCAAAAGGCAACCCACAAAGCCAGGTATGTTATTATACACCCTCTAATTTCAGCTGTTTGGAAAACTGAGGCAGGAGGATCACTTGAGCCTTGGAGTTTGAGGTTGTAGTGCACTATGATCATCATGCCTTCTGAATAGCCACTGCACTTCAGCCTATGCAACATAAAAAGACCCCACCTCTAAAAAAAAACAGAAAAGAAAGACAACCTTCAGAATGGGAGGAAATATGTCTAAATCATATTTCTGATAAAGGATTAATATTCAGAATATAGAGAGAACTCCTAAAACTCAGTAACTTAAAAATAAACAAAGTAACTCAAAATTAGACAACAGACTTGCACAAACAGACATTTCTCCAAAGAAGGTAACAAATGGCCAATAAGCATATGAAAAGATGCCCCAAATCAGTATCATTGGGGAAATGAAAAGTATAACTACAATAAGATACCATCTCAAACCCATTAGGATGTCTACTATCAGCAAAAGAGAAAATAATTAGTGTTAGCAAGGATGTGTAGAAACTGGAATTGTATACTGCCTGTGGGAATCTAAAATGGAACATCCCACTGTGGAAAATAGTATGGTGGTTTATCAGAAACTTAAAAATTGAGTGATCATATAATCCAGCAATTCTACTTCTGGGTATATACTCAAAAAATAATGGAAAGCAGAGTTTTGAAGAGATATTAATACACCAAGGTTTTATAGCAGCATTGTTTACAATAGCTAAAATGTGGAAGCAACCACATTTAAGGATAAGCAAATGTGGGTATCCATACAATGGAATTAGTATTCAGCTTTCAAAGGAAGGAAATTCTGATATATGCTACAACTTGAATAAACCTTGAGGACGTTATGCTAAATATATGCCAGTCACAAAAAAGCAAATACGTAAGATCCCACTTGCTCGTGGTACTTAGTCAAAATTATAGCGATAAAAAGTAGAATGATGGTTGCCAGGGCCTGAGGGGCAGGTGAAATTATTGTTTAACGGGTATAGGGTTTGAGTTTTGCAAGATGAAAGGAGTTGAGGAGACAAGTGGTAGTGATGCTTTCATAATAATTTAAATGTACTTAATATCAATGAAGTGTACACTTAAAAATGGTTAGGATAGAAACTGGAGGACCCGATGTTAAGTGAAATAAGCCAGACACAGAAAGATAAATACTGCAGATCTCACTTATACACAGCATCTAAAAAAGTCAAAGTCATAGAAGCAGAGAGTAGAATGGTGGTTACTAGTGGCTGGGGTGGGGTTGGGAAGATGTTTTTCAAAGAGTACAAAATTTCAGTTAAACCGAAGGAATAAGTTCAAAAGATCTATTGTACAAATCATTAATAACAATGCATTATGTATTTGAAAATTGCTAAGAGATTTCAAGTGTTCCCACCACAAATAAATGATAAGCATATAAGGTAATGCATATGTTATTTAGCTCCACAATGTATACATATTTCAAAGCATCATGTTGTTTACCATAAATGCATACAATTTTTATTTGTCATCTTAAAAAGATAATAATAATAGTATATAAGGAAAAAATCTAGAGAGTAAAGGCATTTAACAAAAAGGCAAGTTTCGTGAGAATAGCTAGTTTCTCCCTTCCCTTTAGAGAATAGGAAAAAAAAGGTTAAGATAGTAAATATTATGTTGTGGATATTTTACCACAAGAAATACAATTAAATCAATGAACAAATAGACAAGTACAGGATAAATTTTAACGAAAATTTTTGTTTTTCTAGACTAAGGGTTGATAAAACTGTCTGTAAACCAAACTGTCCGGCCTGTTGCCTGTTTTTGTAAATGACATTTTATTGGAACATAGTTATGCTCATTTTATTGATTCATTATTTTATTTATTTTTAGTGATACATCATATTTTACATATTTATGGGGTACATCTGGTTGTTTTTTACATGCATAGCATGTAAAATGACCAAGACAGGGTATTTGGGATGTCGATCACCTTGAGTATTGAATATTTCTTTGTTTTGGGAACAATTCAAGTTCTCTCTTCTAGCTGTTTTGAAATATAGAATACGGTGTTGCTAAGTACAGTCATCCTACTCTGCTATTGAACATTAAAACTTGTACCTTCTGTCTAACTGTATGTTTGTACCCACTGAACCAACTCAATACCATCTTTGGCTGCTTTTGTACTACAATGGCAGAGTCAAGTAGAGTTGCCTGTCCTTATCTGCAGATGCAGAACGTGCGGATGTCAAGGGCCGGCTCTAAGACCTGAGCATCCTCAGATTATGTTATCCACAGGGGTCCTAGAACTATTATCTTATTGATACTGAGGGATGACTATAGTTTGCAACAGAGCCACTACGTCCAACAAAGCCTAAAATTTACTATTTGACCCTTTACAGGCAAGTTTGTGATTCTGGATCTATGGATCAAAATAAATGTAAAGTCAGATGTGTTCAGGGATTACAGAGGGATATTTACTTAAATTCTTTTCCATTTTTTATATTCCTCTCAGAACCTTATTTTAAAAAGAGAGGGTAAATCATATGGATAGAGAAGAGGTATACCTATCAAACCAGTGAAGAATTTAATTTCTGCAAAATTAGATGCTGCTTTATGTAAAATCTAACATTTAAAACTTTCTCACAGTCACCACTATATATTGTACATTTAATATGTACCAGGAACTATGTTCAACACTTCATGTGCAACTTTTCATTCCTTACCAGGACTGCATGAGGCAGATACTGCCAACCTACCTGTTTCAGAAGTGAGAACACTAGGACTCGGAGACAGTAAGTACCTTGCAAAATCTACACAGCTGGGTAAGTGTTGGAGCAGCACTGGAACTTACATTCTTGAGCAATCTTCCTTATTTCTTGAAAAAGATACTAGGGAGTAACTAGGCAATGATCACAGATGCAGTTAACTTATGAACATAATGACCACTGTGGAACCGTCTTGGTTAGCACAGTAGTTGAGAACATGGGCTTTGGGGTTAGCCTTCCCAAGTTCACATCCTTCACTTCTAGCCACATACCTGGGAAATTACTTAAGCTTTCTCTGTCTCAGTGTTCTCAACTGTAAAACACAGGTAATAATAGTACCTATGTTTAGGGTAGTTGGGAAGATCAAAGGACCCATAGCACTCTCACCACAGTACCTCGCACTAAGTGTTTGCTATTATTATCATCATTGATATTAATGTACAAAGCCTTTTCCATTTTTCAAAACCCGTTTAAAAATCTTTCCAGTATTCAACCATTCTCTAATTGCCCCTGCCTATAAGATTGTCTTTCTTCTTTATCAATCATGTTTGTTTTACAGCACATGAAATCAGCACTTGATTCCATATAATTCAGTATTATTACCTATATATAAAGATGGGGAAATTCTAGAGACTAGACATTCATACTACTTTGCATACAGTAGGTTCTCAGAGAACATTTATTGAATTGAACTGGAGCCAGGCATGGTGGCTCACACCTGTAATCCTGGCTACTCAGGAGACTAGGGCGGGCGGATTGCTTGAAGCGAGGGGTTAGCGACTAGCCTGAGCAACAAAAGCTAGACCTTGTCTTTATAAAAATTAAAAATAATATTAGAAAATTGACTGTGATGCTCAAGTGTGGTACAGCAGGGTTTCTCAAAGAGTTCTCACAGCCAAAAATAAAATAAAATAAAAATAAAAAAATAAAAAAAGAAGAAGCAATAGAAAGAGGTTGCTTGGATGTTCTCACTTATAAGTGGGAACTGAACAATGAGAACACATGGACACAGAGAGGGGAGCAACACACAACGGGGCCTGTGGGGGGTGAGGGGTGGAGGTAGAGCCCAGTATAAATAGCTAATGCATACGGGGCTTAATACCTAGGTGATGGGTTGGTAGGGGCAGCAAACCACCATGGCACATATTTACCTATGTAACAAACCTGCACACTCTGCACGTGTATCCCGGAACTTAAAATAAAATAAAAATAAAAATAAAAGTAAAAATAAGGGGTTGCTTGCTCAATTTTATTTGGGAAGCCAACTAATTATATGATGTTAAATAGGATCCTTAATGCTAAATTTTTTCAGAACTTTGTATCCAATGTGTGCTATGAATATCCACGAGGGGATCAATACACACAGTGTTTTTTAAACTTATATGACCACAAACTCCTATTTAACAGAGAACTTTATAGGACTAATCTTCTGTAGAACACATTTAGGAAAATTCCATTGCAGAGGAAATAGATGAGCTAACAAGGACTCTAACTCCTTGTTTTAATCAGTGAAATTTAATCAAATAATTTACCTAATGCCAATAATGTGCCCATTTCTGTGCTAGGAGGCCATGGGGGCAAAAAATAATTTCCTGCATTTTATATTTTTTGCAGGATAAAAAAATGGACATGTCACTTAAAAAACCAATGGCGTAAAGTCAGAAAGTGGGACCCAAGGGGCCAGTGTCTAGATCCTACGGACTTAATCAGGCAGTAACATTCTTACAGTTAGAATCAAAACACAAAACAGATTACTTGGAACAAATGCTGGATATCTGAAAAATGTCAGGAAAAAAAAATTGAACTAAAGACATGTTTATTTAAAAGCCCAAATTTGTAATTTATTCATCTGTAGGAAAGAACTAAGAGCATTTCTTCTGATCTTCAGTCCCATGAAACCACTAACACACTGAGTTTGCCATTGTATTATTTTTTCACTGTGTTGGAGATTCAGTTCAGTCTCAGGAATAAAAAGCCTAGTTGGTTCTCTTTTGGACAAACACTGAACACGACGATGGATGCTCTTAAGGGCATCATATAATGCTTATTGTAAAAACATAAACATTCAGAATAGGCAACAAAAGCCAGAAAGGATGCCAAATAAAGTTAATTTCCAGCAGGCAAAGAAATGTTTCATCCATCCTGGGATTCAGTTGGAAAGAGAAAGCGGCCCTTATGGTACACATGAAATAATGTAAAAACTCTTAGTTCCACTATGTTAGATATTTTATGTGCCAAGTGATGGCCTCAGAACTATTGATTTCCTTAGGTCTTTGACAAGTACTCAAAAAACACAGAGAAAGAGAATTCAGTGGCAGCAAAGCTCCCGAGAGTTCTACCAAATTGACTATTTCCAAACTATTTTCTGACATGAAAATTTTCCTGGCATATGCCTACATTCAAAAGATATTCTGAAGAACATGATAAGTGTCAAGATTCTCCTTGCACAGCTTTTATGTTTTTAGGTTCTCTTAGTCCTCATAGAATGTTTTGAGAATGTATTCTAACTGAACTGCGTATGACTGCAAATAAAGATCACTGTCATGGCTACATTTTGTCCAGACGCAGTACCTGGCACTTGGCATATATTTTCTATCTCTAGCCTTGTTTGTTTTTGAGACAGAGCCTCACTTTGTCACTCAGGCTGGAGTGTAGTGATGTGATCTTAGCTCACTGCAGGCTCAAATTTCTGGAGTCAAGCAATCTTCCCAGCTTAGCCTCAAAAAGGGCTGGGATTACAGGTGAGAGACACCATGCCCAGCCTATCTCTAAGCTTTAAAACAATGTCAGCAAAGAGTATGTGTATCGATGAATATATGTACATGCAAGTGTGCATGTACCCATACACACACACACACACACACACACACACACACACAGAGAGAGAGAGAAACGGAACTAAAGTTCCAAGCTGAGTGGCATGCCCAGGGCCACCTAACTGATGAGGAAGAGTCAGAATCCAGAATCAAACCTCGGTCACTCTGACCTACCACCTATTTCTTTCCACCCTGATGTACTGCCTTGGCTTTTCAGTACATCTCTCTATTGGGATTTTAGTCCTCATTTTTTCTCCTTGTTTCTGTTCCTTCGGTTTCATGCGCCTTTCTAGGCCAACCCTCTCTAGCTACATTTCTAACCCTTCTTACCACCCTCTAGTTTACTATTTCTCAGTGAATCCCAGAAAGCTGTTTGCATCAGAGCCATCTTTCAGTCAAAAGGGTAACTCTCAGTCTCCCTTCCAGATCTGCTGAATAAGAATACCTATGAGTGGAGTATGAGATTCTGTATTCTGATCAAGTTTCTACAAGAGATTATGTTGCACAGCAAATTTTGAAAACTGCTATTTTAATTATTATAATAGCCCATGTACTAGGTATAAGTTAAAATTGCTTCTCTTCTTACACCCAAACCCTGATAACACTTGTTATCACTGAGTGTGCTATTTGTTTACCCTCTTTGTTGTCGTATTTCCCTTTTAGAATGTAAACACTCTGAAAGCATGGGTTTTTGACTCTCTTATTCACAACGGCATCTGTCCATTAACACAGAGTGATCAATAAATATTTCTTGAATAAATGGAGGATAAAAAAGAGATCATCCTATGCCAAATTTCCCTCCTTATTACCATCCACTCTATGACAGACACCCTGACTGACCCTATCTCAGCATTGTATGTGCTCTTTTTTTTTTATTATACTTTACGTTTTAGGGTACATGTGCACAACGTGCAGGTTTGTTACATATGTATACATGTGCCATGTTGGTGTGCTGCACTCAGTAACTTGTCATGTAACATTAGATATATCTCCAAATGCTATCCCTCCCCACTCCCCCAACCCACAACAGGCCCCAGTGTGTGATGTTCCCCTTCCTGTGTCCATGTGTTCTCATTGTTCAATTCCCACCTATGAGTGAGAACATGCGGTGTTTGGTTTATTGTCCTTGCGATAGTTTGCTGAGAATGATGGTTTCCAGCTTCATCCATGTCCCTACAAAGGACATGAACTCATCCTTTTCTATGGCTGCATAGTATTCCATGGTGTATATGTGCCACATCTTCTTAATCCAGTCTATCATTGTTGGACATTTGGGGTGGTTCCAAGTCTTTGCTATTGTGAATAGTGCCACAATAAACATACGTGTGCATGTGTCTTTATAGCAGCATGATTTATAATCCTTTGGGTATATACCCAGTAATGGGATGGCTGGGTCAAATGGTATTTCTAGTTCTGGATCCCTGAGGAATCGCCACACTGACATCCACAATGGTTGAACTAGTTTACAGTCCCACCAACAGTATAAAAGTGTTCCTATTTCTCCACATCCTCTCCAGCACCTGTTGTTTCCTGACTTTTTAATGATCACCATTCTAACTGGTGTGAGATGGTATCTCATTGTGGTTTTGATTTGCATTTCTCTGATGGCCAGTGATGATGAGCATTTTTTGATGTGTCTTTTGGCTGCATAAATGTCTTCTTTTGAGAAGTATCTGTTCATATCCTTCACCCATTTTTTGATGGGGTTGTTCATTTTTTTCTTGTAAATTTGTTGGAGTTCATTGTAGATTCTGGATATTAGCCCTTTGTCAGATGAGTAGATTAAAAAATTTTCTCCCATTTTGTAGGTTGCCTGTTCACTCTGATGGTAGTTTCTTTTGCTGTGCAGAAGCTCTTTAGTTTAATTAGATCCCATTTGTCAATTTTGGCTTTTGTTGCCATTGCTTTTGGTGTTTTAGACATGAAGTCCTTGCCCATGCCTATGTTCTGAATGGTATTGCCTAGGTTTTCTTCTAGGGTTTTTATGGTTTTAGGTCCAACGTTTAAGTCTTTAATCCATCTTGAATTAATTTTTGTGTAAGGTGTAAGGAAGGGATCCAGTTTCAGCTTTCTACATATGGCTAGCCAGTTTTCCCAGTACCATTTATTAAATATGGAATCCTTTCTCCATTGCTTGTTTTTGTCAGGTTTGTCAAAGATCAGATAGTTGTAGATATGTGGCATTATTTCTGAGGGCACTGTTCTGTTTCATTGATCTATATCTCTGTTTTGGTACCAGTACCATGCTGTTTTGGTTACTGTAGCCGTGTAGTATTGTTTGAAGTCAGGTAGCATGATGCCTCCAGCTTTGTTCTTTTGGCTTAGGATTCACATGGCAATGCAGGCTCTTTTTTGGTTCCATATGAACTTTAAAGTAGTTTTTTCCAATTCTGTGAAGAAAGTCATTGGTAGCTTGATGAGGATGGCATTGAATCCATAAATTCCCTTGGGCAGTATGGCCATTTTCACGATATTGATTCTTCCTACCCATGAGCATGGAATGTTCTTCCATTTGTTTGTATCCTCTTTTATTTCATTGAGCAGTGGTTTGTAGTTCTCCTTGAAGAGGTCCTTCATATCCCTTGTAAGTTGGATTCCTAAGTATTTTATTGTCTTTGAAGCAATTGTGAATGGGAGTTCACTCGTGATTTAGCTCTCTGTTTGTGTGTTATTGGTGTATAAGAATGCTTGTGATTTTTGCACATTGATTTTGTATCCTGAGACTTTGCTGAAGTTGCCTATCAGCTTAAAGAGATTTTGGGCTGAGACGATGGGGTTTTCTAGATACACAATCATGTCATCTGCAAACAGGGACAATTTGACTTCCTTTTTTACTAATTGAACACCCTTTATTTCCTTCTCCTGCCTCATTGCCTTGGCCAGAACTTCCAACACTATGTTGAATAAGAGTGGTGAGAGAGGGCATCCCTGTCTTGTGGCAGTTTTCAAAGGGAATGCTTCCAGTTTTTGCCCATTCAGTATGATATTGGCTGTGGGTTTGTCATAGATAGCTCTTATAATTTTGAGATACATCCCATCAATACCTAATTTATTGAGAGTTTTTAGCATGAAGGGCTGTTGAATTTTGTCAAAGGCCTTTTCTGCATCTATTGAGATAATGATATGGTTTTTGTCATTGGTTCTGTTTATATGCTGGATTATATTTATTGATTTGCGTATGTTGAACCAGCCTTGCACCCCAGGGATGAAGCCCACTTGGTCATGTTGGATAAGCTTTTTGATGTGCTGCTGGATTCGGTTTGCCAGTATTCTATTGAGGATTTTTGCATCAATGTTCATCAGGGATATTGGTCTAAAATTCTCTTTTTCTGTTGTGTCTCTGCCAGGCTTTGGTATCAGGATGATGCTGGCCTCATCAAATGAGTTAGGGAGGATTCTCTCTTTTTCTATTGGTTGGAATAGTTTCAGAAGGAATGGTACCAGCTCCTCCTTGTAGCTCTAGTAGAATTCGGCTGTGAATCCATCTGGTCCTGGACTTTTTTTGTTGGTAAGCTATTAATTATTGCCTCAATTTCAGAGCCTGTTATTGGTCTATTAAGAGATTCAACTTCTTCCTGGTTTAGTCTTGGGAAGGTGTAAGAATTATTTTCAGTACCTTTCTTCCAGATAATACTAAGAGTTCTCCAAGGTATTTCATACCCTTTCTTGACTTTTATTTCCACAAAAATCCCTAAGAAGTTACCCATGTACATACACAAATTAACAATTCAAGAAAGCAAAGCTGGGAATAGTTAATTTAGCAATCTATTCCCTAAATGAAAGAACTGGGGAGAACTCAGCACTTTTCACTCTACCTCTAACTCTCCTCAGCATCAAACAGATATTCAGCATAATCTTCTATTCTGAGGTTGAACACTGCTTCTCAACGTGTGGTCTGCCACCATCAGCCTCTCTTGAGAATTGGTTAAAAATTCTTGGGCATAACCCCAGATCTACTGAGTCAGAACTCTAGGAATGGGTCCGGAAATTTGTTTTAGCAAGTCTTGCAGGTGATTTTGGTACATACTCAAATTTGAGAACTACTAAGTTAGGACGATAAACCACTGTTAAAATGCAGATACTACTTCTAAGGAAGAATGCACTGGGCAATGCTCCCTAATAGACAATGCAGATAAAGAATGTCACAATATTAGCAGAGATAACAACAGTAGGGGACGGTGTAATAAAATGCTCATCAGCTCATCACAGTTTCTGCCCCATGGTAAATTTTTGGAAAAAAATACTATAAAGAATGGATGGCAGAATAAGTAAGTGTAAAGAAATATTAAAGGAGACCAGCAGAAATATGGTTAAACTTCAGTGTTATCATTCTGGGTATGACTGATCTGTGCATAATGGAGTTACACCAGAGTACAGTTCAATTTGGGGCAAGGAAAGCAACTCAGCTTTCCAGTTTCCAAGTGCAATTTATGAATGAAATTGCTAATGTGGCTCTTTCTATGGACCAATACCAATCACTGTCTCCTTAATAGACTACACAGTCATGGAGAAACCCTGCCCATCCTCCTCTACAACCACCATCTGTGATTTCATTTCTCATTAGTTAAACATCCCTATTATATATGAAGTTCTCTGGGGAATAATTTAAGGACTAAAGGCCTGCAGAGTTTATTAGACGTACTAAAAAGTGTTCCTTTTCATCTTTCTAACAACACTAATTTAATCACCTGGAATCATTTCTGAAGTACAGTAAACACAGCTAAGAATTTCAGCCATGAAATTCTTGTATAGAAATCATCAAAAATGCGTTTTCTTTACTTAAGATATTTACCACTTGGATCACGTATTTTTATTAAACTAAAATGCATGTTTTAAATTATAAATATTCAATGGAACATCACAGACATTGTAGACAGATAATGTCAATCTTTCTCTTTATTATTAAATGGAAAGTAATGGCAAGGCTGCAATTACTTTTGCACCAACCTAATAGAAGGAAATTCACTTTTCCTTTATAAAGAATTTTTAAGACTACATATAGACCACACGTAAGTAATCAGAGTAAAGGAAAAAAAAACACTCACACCAGTAATTATTCAATTAAGGATCTAATAGCATCCAACCATATTACAACTGGTTGAGCCATGTTTCTTTATTCACACTGTAAGGCAGTGAAACACACACAAATGCTTTACAATTTTCGTTATGCTACCAGTGGTTGAAAATATTATTTAAGCAGGTCACCCATAATTAGGTTTCAAAAACACATTCATTCATTTTCTCACTCATTTATTTAGTACAACTATTTGAGTGCCCATCACTTCCCAGCGACTCTGCTGGGAGGGATACGATGCTCCTAAATATAAACAACCCTTTCCCCCTACACAGGTAATGCAAACACTACAGCTCTGTTTTGCGTTGCATCAGAAAATAAAAGCAGGATGAGCAAGTTAAAGTGTATTAGGTATCTGTTGCTTCTGCATTCCAAACACTTATTCTGCCATACTATAGTAGGAGAATTTGCATTTCCACTTGGAGAACCCTTTGGTGTCTGAAATGCTCACATGACTCAGGCCTACTCTTATCAACATATTCTCTCCACCAATGATTGGTTTATGTTAGGGAGTCGACATGAATCACACTAACAAGACTTAACATTTCAGATGTATGGTAAAACTACTGGAGAACAGAAGTTTTTTTTTTTTTTGGATATGGAGTCTCACTCTGTCCCCCAGGCTAGAGTGCAGTGGTGCGATCTTGGCTCACTGCAAGCTCCGCCTCCTGCGTTTACGCAGAAAACAGAAGTTTTATCCACTGAAATCACTAGCTTTGTGAAAATATAAGCTTGGAACTCTTGGAGTTACTATAATGAGAGGGCCTATGGTGTAATGAGGAAATCAAGCATCAGATGGAGAAATAAAAAATGTTGATGACATCATTGTACCAGTTTCCTGGATCTAACCATGCCTGAAGCTAGAGCTAACCTCTGAATTTAAATTAGAAGGCACACATACACACTCCATATCATCCTACTTTATTATTTACACCTGATATTTTATATGTTTTGTATATCTATTTTTTTGTCAAACCTTTCCTCCACCAGAATGTAAGTTTCATGAAAGTTTTTTCTTGGCAGGAGAGGGAGAGATCTATTTTGTTCACTATCACATCCCTTCCTCTGGAGTAGGAATTAGCACTTGGCAGGGGCCTCAATAATTATTTGTTGAAAAAATAAGTGAGCATGGTTTTGTTCCTAACCTTCTTTTCCATGACTACCACTCCCCGCTTTCCACACACAGGCACACAGGATACCCTCTCATCGACCCTGCTAACAGTGCCTGAAATCCTCCTGGGATCGTCATTCCTTGCATTACATTCATAAAATTTGTTCACATTTTTTCTTGATCTTCATTATCACAAAGAGATGTAAGAAGTCAGTATCCAGATATGGTTCTTTTTTTGGGGGGATGATGAGAGAGGGGGACACAAATCAGGAACCAAGGCTTATGATAGTTAAATTAGTAATCTAATCCCTAAATGAATGTGGTAGTATTGGAACCCAGCACTTATATTTTTAAACATAACACGTTCAAAAATACCAACATGTAAATTCCTTTCCATTTCCCTCTCACTTATGTCTGTATAAACATCACTTAGATAGTCCCTCGAATTCTGTATGTACTCAATTAATGTCTGCTTAATGTTGTATAGATGTAAGTTAATTGGTTAAAATTTCACTTTGTTATACTGCATCGGGTTTTTATGAAAGTCTGTGTCTTTAATTCTAGGAACTGCCTCCTAATTAAGCAACCTTGCTCTATGGGTTTGCTCTAATAATGACTTTTATTCCGATTAATACAATGCAGTGGGAAAACTAATTCACTCTAAAAAATTCTCTGCATTAAAGGAAAAATGGGTAGAAATTGGGTCCAAAATGTTGCTGGTAGGAATTCTATTCTTAATTCTTATTTCCCCAACACTGAAACTTTCCCCCTCTGTGGACTGCCTGTGCTTGTACTAACTATGTAAATGTATCTATGATTGATTTTTAAAACAGCACACCAGGGTATATTCAGCCCCTGAACAAGAAAAATATCATCCAACTGTAAATATCCAGTGGAGCATTAAAACTGTTTCTTCTTTGCCCTGCATAATTGCAGAACCCAAAGAGAGAAGAAATATTTCCTAAAATCTGGCTTCCCATTAGATTGAATAAACGTCAACTTGAAAACCAGGAAACAAAAATGCCATCAGGAGGTCTTCTGATACATAAAATATTCAAAAGTCTCTGTGGCTCAGGAAGAATTTCTAAAATTGCTAGATGCTTTCCAGCCTGACCCTGTAGGTGAATGTTTTAAAAGTTTCCATTCTCATTGTACATTGTTTTGCATGTGTGTTATTCTGAAATCAGACACTCTCTATGGGTTTCCAGTGATAATGGCGTTGGATACCTATTAATACAATGCCGTGGAAAACCCAATCTGTTGGATGAGCAATTCTCAGCATTATAAGAAGCAAACTAGAGGCATGACACTATTGCCAGTTGTTGGCCACTGTGGCTTTTTGTTTTTTAATTATCATTAAAACACAGGCAAAAATGCATACTGTTGAAATTGGCACATATTGGTCAATGCAACATCTTATTTGGGAAAAGGGAAAGACTAGACAATGCATCCATAGTAAGCTATTTTTAGAAATGAGGGAGACAAGAAAAAAACCCACACATATGTTTGTGTGTGTGTGTGTGTGTGTGTGTTTGTATGTGTGTTTCAACAGTATTCATTAGTATGTAACTTATGCTCCAACCATTTCACAGAGTGGTGGAAATTCCTATGTAAATTATTTCTGGGATACCCATCATGACTTGGTGTTTTTGTGGGCCATTATTTTGCCTGAATTTTGTACAAAACTGTACTCACCTCTGTGTAGCTTCCTGGAGATTTCCATGTGTAGGGGAGTCATGTAGAAAGGGGCCTTTCTTTATTCTCATCACTTCCTACTCCCCAGTAATATGACTTAGAAAACAGCATGGTACAGTTCTTGCTCACACACAAGAAAAGAGAAAAAATGCCTCGAGGATACTTCTACTCTTCCAACACTTTTCCCAACCCACTGTTCCCCCAAAAAAGAGGAACACATTCTGGTGGTTATGAGAAATTTTTGAATATACTTTACATGTTTGTGAGTTTCACACATTTCTTCTTTTTGAACTGTCTATTCATGTACTTTGTTCATTTCACCATAGGGTTGTTCTGAGTATTTCTCATGAAGTCACATTAACAAGTAGGGAAGAAGTAAAGATCCAATTTGGGAGAAATTAGAGGAGGTATCTATTGGGTATAAACTCTAAGTGTTAGGCTTGCTAACACATGATCTAAATTTGAAATACAAGGTATTAAATTGAATATTTAGATTTTTGTTCATAGTCTACAGCTCTGTATTTGATTTGTCACATGTAAATTTTATAGTTTTGAACATTCTTATCAGAAATTTACAAAAAAGAACTTAAGATTTTTTGTGTTTCCTACCCCGCCCATAACAGACTGTAAACACAGATCAGGTTCAAGTCCTCTCCAGCTACATGCAGAACACAAAGCCAGTAAACATTCTTCTAGTTCAGGTTTCTAATCCTTGGCACTACTGAAATTTTGGACTGAAGAATTCTTTGTTGTGAGGGCTGTCCTGTGTACTATAAGATGTTTAGTAGCATTCCTGGCCTCTACCCACTAGATGCCATTAGCACCTCTCCAGTTGTGATAATCAACTCCAGACATTGCTAGACATTCCCTAGAAGACAACATTGCTTTCATTTGAAAACCACTGATCTAATTTATACCTGGAATAGAAATACTTGATAATCTGCAAAATGAAAATTCAGTCCCTCCTATGGCAAGCCATTTTTCCAAATGCAAAAGAGACCATGGAAGGACACATGGAAGGAAACTCTGGAGGAAAACACTGGGTCTATAGCATTGATAACATTTGAAAAGCTAACTATGTTATATAGCGCATCCTGCGGTTACACTGCAATGAAAAAGGTAAATTTAAAAAAGCATCCTACAATTTCCAAGAGGATAGGTTTGAAAAGTACTTATGAAGCTGCCTCAAAATGACTGCTTTATGAATTACTTCACTAAAATCACAGTGACTTGAGTTCCCATTCCGCAAAGCCTTCCTCCTATTTACTTCTGTCTTTCAATCCATCAAGTCACCTTGATTTTTTCTGGGGAAAAACAATTATCTTGAGTTGAACTTCTTTGTTTCCAAGTCCTCTACCACCCTTCTAGATTGAGTCATCAGCATCTCTTGTTCAGTGATACATTTCCAAGTAATTTCCTTGTGTCCATCCTTGTTTCACTTCAATCAGTGCAGGCAAGAGCAACCAGAATAACATTGAAAAATACCTAATTCTGATCATGTTAGGCTTTTTCCTGACACTCTTCAATAACATTCCACTCCTTTAGAACATGCCCAAGGCTCTTACCATGGTTCAAAACCCTCCAGAATCAGGTCACAGCCTACCTACAATCATGTTATTTCTTGCTCACTATATACCAGTCCCACTGACCTTCTTTCAGTTTCTCTTCTGTCTCAGGACTTTGATATATATTCTTCCTCTGCCAAAATGTTCTTATTTCCACATGATTGGCTCCTTCTCATCTTTAAGTTCCAGCTCAAGCATCACCTTTCCTTACAACGCAATCTGACGCTCCCTCCCCTTTTTTCTTTTATATCAACCTATTATTTTCCCTTAACACATATTTCCATTCAGTGCTTCCTTTACTACTTATACAATTGTGTGCGTAATGTCCATTTCTCAGATCAGACCTTCAGTTTCATGAGATCAGGGACCATATGTCTTGTTTATGTCTGGTGACAACTCAGCGACTCATCCATAGCAAGTATGAGATACAAATAGTTGGAGATATTAATGATCAATTACTCCTCAATCTTCCATCACCTTTAAGTCTCTTAAGCATAACGGGAAAGGCTAGTTTGCCTATAAAGCAAAACATTATTCACTGAGGCAAAAACAACCTAATTATTCCAAAGAAAATAAAATCCAGCCTGCTCCTTTTTAAGGTAGAGGCAAAGAATAAATGAGAGTTTGATTGCAAACCTACTCAGTCTCTTTCCCACCTCTCTGAAGAGTAAACTGATCTATCATTTGTCATCGAAGTGCTCTCTTCTGTCCCTCTTTTACTCACCCAAGTTTTATTATGCTGTGGTCAATACTCTACAGCAAATCCTGCAAAGGTTAACCTGCCAGCTCTGTGAGCCCACAACCCTCTTTGCATTTTTATGTTCCTCATTACAAGTGGGCTATTTTTATACCTGTTAGCTGCTAACCATCGGCAAAACTTCAAGCTCCAGAATAAAATATGACAAGGGCCAAGAAAGGTAACAATAATGTTGCCTGCACTGCAGCCAGCCTGCCATTAATAATAGCAGGGAGAGAGGGAAAGGAAGAGGCAGGGGAAGGTGTTAAGAGGGAAAGGAGCCTCCTTGAATTTTGGCGAAGACTCCTCCTGGGGCAGAGGGACAGGTAAGGCTTGCCTGGCACACCCAGCACTGGGACCCATCTCACTCTCCATCCCTTTAACCACTGGTCTGAAATTCTTCAAGATATTAAATCTTGGAATTAGAAAAGTCTCACAGTCTGGCAGGGCCTTACATTTCATAGTCCAAATAACCATCCAGTATGTGAATATTTCCTGCAAATAATAAAACCCACCATTGTGAGACTTTAGAAAGTTCTTTCACAGTAACGCATTTGCACGTGAAAGCAAAGAGGCAGCCACAAGGATGCTCATCATTTTGTGGTTTAAAAGCAAAAATCTGAAAACAACCTAAATGTTTATCACTAGAGGGATGTTATGTAAATATTGGTACATTTATGCTTTGGATTATTACTATATCAATATTGTTATTAATTTTGCTAGCTAATGTATACATTTTTATTATTTATACATATTTTATTACACACTTTAAAATGTACTTATTGTCTGTTTTCATAACAGAGAGCTTGTAAGTGCCATGAATGCAGAGACCATGTTTCCAGAACAGTATGGGGTACATAAAGGGTGTATAATAAATATGTGTTGAATGCATGAAGAATAAATTAAAACTATGTCACCATTAAGAAAATATAATAAATCTATATATACTTATATATGTATTTGTTTAAAAACATACAGGCACATGTCGTACATGGGAATCTGAGGAATGCAGTTTTTAAATGTTTCCTTATTCCTGAAGCACTGAAGGGCTACTGGAGAAAGGGGAATACTGATGCTGAGTGTCAAACTACTACCAAGTATCCTTGCCAAGTTAACTCATTTACCCTGCCAAATTAACTTGGCATCCTCTGCCAAGTTAACTCATCTACCCTGATGAAAAGCTAAAAACCTTGGTCGAGGTTTTGAAATTCAAAGTTTTTTATAAAAATGAATAAATAATATAGTCTTCTTTCATAATTTTGACCTGTCTCTCAGCAAGCTGTCCATTATCGCGTGATGATACTATCATGTCTTTTAGACTTTAGTAGAGAAACCCAGCAGCTATGGAGCCTCCCTCTGAACAGGGACACATCTTAATTGCCATGCACCTAGTGTTCTGCACCAAGCATGCTAAGCTGGTTGTATCATAGAAGACTATAGAGTGGAGTGGGTGTCAGTATAGGTTTGACATTCTGATGGAATTGAGTTGAAACAACTTCCTGTACCTACAGAACCTTGGCTGGGCAGGTCACTTATTCCTCTGAGGCTCAGTGTCACCACCTTCAAGAATAGACATAATACCCGAAACTGACACTGGATCATTTTAAGGATTGACTGTCTCAATGAGGAATGTAGGACAGGGCCTGGCACATGGAAAATGTTCAATAAATGGTAGTTACATGGTTTTAGATGAGGTCCTGATAAGGAACTTTATGTTGTGAGGGTCCATTTCACATTATTACATGTCAAGCCACTTACTGAACCAATATGGCCCCTCAATGATAGCATATACTTCACAAAGAAGAATGCAACATAAGTAAGAGTAGGTGTAGCAATTCCAAACTTACTTTCATTCCTGAAAAATAATTCAAAGCATGCCATCTCAGGTAGAACATTTTGTCTCTCCTAATCCTCAGATCCCTTTCATCCCAGAACTTAGTACATACTGAAGCCAGCATGAGGAAATGAGGTCTTTGGTAATGCTATCCAATGAACAAAAAGAAGACTGCCACTCATTAATGCATCGTAACATGCAAGAGGTATTCCAGCAGGAGGCAAATCTAATTTCACTTAGTTCAATCCTCTGTACTTGTTTTATTTACTTATTTTATGGTGTTTCTATGTTTTAAGCATGCATCTCTACTACATACATATTTAAGTTACATACATATTTTATGTACTAAGATAGTATGTACACTGTAAACTTTAAAAACTGACATTATTTTTTATGAGAAAAATCATCATACATAGAAATCCTGGCATTTTCTTCTATACCCCATGTGGTGTCTTGTTTCTATCCTGGACTTGAACATCTCTGCCCTGGAGAGCACTGTTTTAGGGAATCCTGTCTGAGGCCTTTCTACCCTGTGGATAGAGATCTGTCCTATTTTCCCATTCTCCCTCAATCAGGGGATTATGGGCAAGGAAGGCAAAGGGTTAAGACAAGATGTCAAATCTGCCCTCACCTATGTCTTATGTGGCTTGAGTTATACATTTTTAAATTAGTTGTCAACCTTTAACAATCAGAACATTTCTCCCACCTAAAGAATTAGAAAGTCCGGAGACACTGGGTCCCTGTGTCTACTGACATTTTACTCAGCCTAAATAGCACTCTCAGGCTATCCTTCAATACAGTCCTTACCAAACCTACCATGAAACCCGCTCTCATTCTATAGGTGTTTGAGCTTGCAACTCCTTGTAGACTGAGGGACCCCAGGGTCACAGGAGAAGAGGAGGAACATGTATGAAACAAGAGATTTCGTGACCAGCAAGACTCCATGTCTGTTGGAGAAGCTAGGAGCATGGCTGAGCAAAGCAGTATAGAAGCCAGTCCAGCCTTTTTACCCTCTGTGGTCTGTTGATTTTACTGTACCTCCAGAACTCAGCATAAAAGATTACTCAAATATTCTTGCTCTAGTGTTTGTGCTTGTCTAACTAAGAGTTTAGTCATTTGTTATGATAACATCATATAGTACTCTGGAGCCACATTAGAGGCTGAGGCAAAAGGAAATTTATGTGCTCCTATATGCACTGATTAAATAATCTCCCAAAGTTTGAACCAAGTGCAAAAAAGTTAATAAAAGCCCTAAATTTTTTTAAAAAATGACTTTATGTATAAAGTCTCATATTAGCTAATATGCTCATAGGCCATTTTTCAATTCTGATATACCTACGAGAGTTGGAGGGGGGAAGACAGCCACTCAGACTGAGAAATAGGGATTAATTATTCCCATTGTATAATAATGCAAGGTCATAAAGGGAACAAACCATGACAACCTGTTGTTATTTATATTTTTGATATTTGGTTGAGAATTTTTACATTAATTTTGATATTTAAAAATATGATTTAATTGCTGAGATTTTTAGTGTCCCCTGAAATTTTGTTTTTGAAGCAAGTACCTTATTGTCACTCTCTCACTTTGCCCTGGTACCAAACCTCCTCATGCTGTGGGGCCCAGTGCTGAGTTCATGTTTTATTTTATCTCACCCAGGTAAAATCTACAGTATTATCCCCACACAGAGGTCAGTACAGCCCTCTGGGGATGCAAATGGAGCTTCAGTGGCCTCTCAGAGCCTTAGGTCCAAAAAGGTATTCCAGCGTGACATGATTGGCCCAGACTGTATGGAACCTTGGAATTATGTCCAATCCCTGAGAATAGAATTGGGTTTCCTCATTTACCTACGCTCCCAACAAAAAACATGACAACTGTACAAGGGTGGCAGTTATTTCTCAAGCTACCAATTTTAGCTACAAGGACTTTTTTTAAAAAGTGTTCATCGTTTTTTCTCACTCTTCTAGGATCGTGTGATAAACCTCAAGTGATTCATCTCCATTTGCCAGCAATGACTGCCCTCCCACTTTTAAAAATTCTAAAGCCAAATTTTGAAAGTGTCCCGCATAGCAAATATTCAAGGCTTCACTTATTCTGTGGTAGAAGGGATGCTAAAAATTCTTTTCTTCTAGATGATTAGACTTTTGCAAAGGTCAGAAGAGAAATAAATTTAGCTCAGGCAGTAAAATGGAAAGAGCCCATCATAGAGTTACAGCAGAGCCCGATTAGAAAGTTATGCCAGTAAGACTGCTCTATTGATCCAAAGGGAGAGAAGTCACAGGTGGCAGCAAACTGACAATGTGCTGTGAGCAAAATATCCATGTTGTAAAAAATCTCTCCCTATCGCTAATCTTGGCATTGCTTCCTATTGACTTGCAAGAAAAATGAGTTCAACTCAGCCTATTGCAGTTTTTGTTCTTTCTTCTTTATATGAAAAAAGACATACTATAAATAAACACTACAAGCACAGCAATTATTTCGTATTTGCTTCTTTCCACTTAAGGGAATGGTAAGGGAAGAGAGGGGTCCTGGGGCTTGTAATCCTAGGTGATGATGTGGGGGTAAAAAGAAGCAAATTAGCCTCATTGTGTACCTCATGCCCACCCCCAATATCCCCTTCACTGACCCTACCTCTAATACAGCCAATAGTTTCTCTTCTATGCACAGGAACTGATCATGGAAAATGTATGAAGAAAGGAAATGTTAAATTTCCCTCAGGCAATTTTTCATTCACTAAATTAGGGGCCAGCAAACATTTTTTCTGTAACAGGCCAGATAGTAAAGGCGTTTGGCTTTGTGAGCCATGCCATCTCTTTGTAACTATGCAACTTTGCCATTGTAGGGCTCAAAAGCAGCCACAGACAATACATAAACAAATGAGTGTGGCGATGTGTTTTTTTCAAACAAAGCCAAAAAGAGTAACTTTATTTACAAAAACAGGCTGTGGGCCACAGTTTGCCTTTCCCTGCTCTAAAAGATAACTGGTGTTATGTTGGAATTTCAAGACTCTTGAATATTACAAATAAACAAGCAAACAAGCACCCCACTTACAGAAAAAGAAAAATATATAGTTTTTAGCAGACAGCAAGAAGGCTTAGTTCTTTGAGAAAAGGCATGTTTCAGCTTTGGAGCTGAGTGCCTATGCTTTTCCTATGGCCCTTGTCATAATGCGGATCTCATCCTTGGACTGCCATGGGACTTCATGTGAATGGAAAATTATAAGAGAAGTCATTATATGAAAAAGACATATGCACACACATGCTTCTAGCAGCACAATTCATAATTGCAAAGATATAGACCTGACGTAAGTGCCCATCAACCAATGGGTGGATAAAGAAAATGTGGTATATATACACCACGGAATATTTCTCTGCCATAGAAAGGAATGACATAATGTCTTTTGCAGTAACTTGAATGGAGACGGGAGACCATTATTCTAAATGAAGTAACTCAGGAATGGAAAACCAAATATCACATGTTCTCACTTATAAGTGGGAGCTAAGCTATGAGGATGCAGAGGCATAGGCACAATATAATGGAACTTGGGGACTCACAGAGTGGGGGGAAGATTGAGAAGGGTGTAAGGGATAACAGACAATATATTGGGTACAGTGTACACTGCTTGAGTGATGGGTGCACTAACATCTCAGAAATCACCACTAAGGAACTTACCTATGTTCAACCAAAAAACACCTGTATCCCAAAACTATTGAAATAAAAATAAAAATTATAAAAATAAATTATAAGACAAGTGACATTTTCTTCTGCTAAGAAAGGAAAAGCAAAACTTTTTACATTGGATTTTTTATGCCTCTTTCTTTTCAGCATAAATTTTAAGTCAGAAATTGCCAGAAGTCAAGTTTATTTATCAGAATGTTGGTGTTCTGTCTGGGAATGAGCTATCCACTGCACCTGCTGCAAAGTTTGCCTGCGCCACTGCTGCATTTAGCAAGCTAACTTTAGACTGTATGCAAGGGGAGAGCACAAATCCATCATGTTCTCTGGGACATGTCCCTTGGATCATGATGTATTTACAGAAATAGCTCCCAAGGACTGCTGTCCTTGGTGAAAAAAAGTCACACTCTCTCTCTCTCTCACACACACACATACACACACATCTCTTTTATTCCTAAATTGAGACACTCTCAGTAAATAGTTTTAATACTTTTGGATCAAGCACTGCTTCAAATATTAGATAAAGCTATGTTTTATACAAGTGAAAAACAAACACACATAAATATTTATATATAATTTCCAAAGGCTTAAATTCATGGTTTCCCTCCCCTGCCCTGGCCTACCTACAGATTCCAGCATAAGAAGCTCCTGCCTCAGAGATATTATGATTTTGACTAGCATCAGATAAGACCAGACGAACCTGTAGACCAATGCACTTTTTTCCATAAACTGCAGGACCCCTCCAGATAGAAAGGCAACAAAACAATCTTTTTTCCACTCTGGAAAGACCATGGAATCTAAGATCTATATGCCATGGTGTTTTAGGGCAGATCAGATCCCAATTTAAACTTCCCACCCTTGATATTCTCCAAAAATATCCTGGAAATAGAATTACTTTTTTCAAAAAATGACCATCAACTGATTCTTCCTAAGAATAGTTGTTTACTATTGCGGAAAAACTTAAAAGTCAAGATAATCTCCTTCTTTCCAAAACGCCTCTATTAGAAACTCCTTATTTTACTTAAGCCATTTTATCAGTTCCAGTGGTGGAAGAGACATCTTTAAGTTTTTTTGCCATTTACACTTCCCTGAGTTTGGTTGATGTTACAAAGAAAAGTTCAGTGTCTATTTTTTATACTAAGGGCTGTATAAAGAAAGGATTCTAGGCAGGGTGTCTTCCACCATCTATGGGACTATGGACTAAAAACAACAATAGAGTGCTAGGCACTCTACAATATTCCCTCACTGTATATTGTGGCTTAACCCTTGCCACAGCCCTATCCAGCAGACACTCAATGCCTCTACTATACAGATGAGGAGAAAAAGGCTGAGAGACAGGAAGTACTTTCTTTGCACCAGTAAATAGAGAGTTGAAGAGTCAAACCCAGGTCCTTTGGTTCTAGAGTCTTAAGTCTTATCTATAGAAAACATATCACATACCTCTGAAGTCCCAATCCTATTCTGGACACCACAAATTACTAAACGACCATGGTAATATCACTTGATTGTTTTGGCTTCAGCTATAAAATTAGAAGTGGGGATCAGACAATCTTAAAGGTACCTATCAGCTCATTTATAACATATGATATTTTAATTATCTTTAATAATAGTATTGCTTAAACATAGATTGCTTTTTATATTGTGAATTTAACTAGTTTACAAGTAAAAAGAAACAAAAGCCTATCTTAAAATTCATATGGAACCAAAAAAGAGCTTGAATAGCCAAGGAAGGCCTAAGCAAAAAGAACAAAGCTGGAGGCATCATGCTACCTGGCTTCAAATATACTACAGAGCTATGGTAACCAAAACAGCATGGTACTAGTACAAAAACAGACATACAGACCAATGGAACAGAATAGAGAGCCAAAAAATAAGGCCACACAGCTATGACCATCTGATCTTCAACAAAGCTGACAAAAACAAGCAATGGAGGAAGGACCCCCTAAACAGTGCTTGGGATAACTGGCTAGCCATATGCAGAAGACTGAAACTGGATCACTTCCTTACACCAAATACAAAAATCAACTTAAGATGGATTAAAGACTTAAATGTAAAACCCAAAGTTATTAAAATGCTGAAAGACAACCTAGGCACTTTCATTGTGGTTGTAGGCACAGGCAAGGATTTCGTGATGAAGATGCTAAAAGCAATTGCAACAAAAGCAAAAAGTGACAAATGAGATCTAATTAAACTTAAGAGTTTCTGAACAGCAAAACAATCAACAGAGTAAACAGAAAACCTACAGAATGGGAGAAAACCTTTGCAAACTTTTGCAAACTATGCATCTGACAAAGGTCTAACATCCAGCATCTACAAGGAACTTAAACAAATTTACAAGAGAAAAACAAACAATCCCATTTAAAAGTGAGCAATGGACATGCAAAGGAACTGATAAGGTTTGGCTGTGTCCCCACCCAAATCTCAACTTATATTGTACCTCCCAGAATTCCCACATGTTGTGGGAAGGACCCAGTGGGAGGTAGTTGAATCATAGGGGCCAGCCTTTCCCATGCTATCCTCATGATAGTGAATAAGTCTCATGAGATCTGATGGTTTTTGTTTTTGTTTTTGTTTTTTTTTTGAGACGGAGTCTCACTCTGTCCCCTAGGCTGGAGTGCAATGGCGTGATCTTGGCTCACTGCAGGCTCCGCCTCCCAGGTTCACGCCATTCTCCTGCTTCAGCCTCCTGAGTAGCTGAGACAACAGGCACCCGCCAACATGCCCGGCTAATTTTTTTTGTATTTTTAGTAGAGACGGGGTTTCACCATGTTAGCCAGGATGGTCTTGATCTCCTGACCTCGTGATCTGCCTCTCTCGGACTCCCAAAGTGCTGGGATTACAGGTGTGAGCCACCGTGCCCAGTAGAGATCTGATGGGTTTTTCAGGGGTTTCAGCTTTTGCTTCCTCTTCATTTTTCTTTTGCTGTTGCCATGTAAGAAGTGCCTTTTACCTCCCGACATGATGCTGAGGCCTCCCCAGCCATGTGGAACTGTAAATCCAATTAAATCTCTTGTTCTTCCCAGTCTCAGGTATGTCCTTATCAGCATCTTGGAAACAGACTAATACAGAAACTTTTCAAAAGAAGACATACATGCAGCCAATATACATATGAAAAAAAAAGCTCAACATCACTGATCATTAGAAAAATGCAAATCTGACTGGGCACAGTGGCTCATGCCTGTAATCCCAGCACTTTGGGAGGCTGAGGCGGGTGGATCACCTGAGGTCAGGAGTTCGAGACCAGCCTGATCAATATGAAGAAACCCTATCTCTACTATAAAACACAAAAATTTGCCAGGCGTGATGGCGCATGCCTCTAATCCCAGCTACTCAGGAGGCTGAGGCAAGAGAATTGCTTGAACCCAGGAGGCGGAGGTAACAGTGAGCCGAGGTTGCACCATTGCACTCCAGCCTCGGCAACAAGAGAGAAACTCTGTCTCAAAATAGGAAGGAAGGAAGGAAGGAAGGAAGGAAGGAAGGAAGGAAGGAAGGAAGGAAGGAAGGAAGGAAGGAGCAAATCAAAACCACAATGAGATAGCATCTCACACCAGTTAGAATGGCTACTATTAAAAACTCAAAAAATAACAGATGCTGGTGAGGTTGTAGAGAAAAGGGAACACTTATACACTATTGGTCACTTATACACTGTTGGTGGGAGAGTAAATTAGTTCAACCATTGTGTAAAGCCAATATGGCTCAAACAGCTAAAAACAGAACTATCATTCCACTCAAAAATCCCAGAGGAATATAAATTATTCTACCATAAAGACACATGCACACAAATGTTCACTGCAGAACTGTTCACAATAGCAAAGACACGGAATCAATCTAAATGCCCATCAATGCCAGATTGGATAAAGAAAATGTGATACATATACACCATAGAATACTATGTAGCCATAAAAAAGAATGGGATCATGTTTTTGCAGGAACATGGATGGAGCTGAGGCCATTATCCTTAGCAAACTAAAACAAGAACAGAAAACAAAATACTGCATGTTCTCACTTGCAAGTGGGAGCTAAATAATGAGAACTCATGAATACAAAGAAGGGAACAGCAGACACTGGGGTCCACGTGAGTGTGGAGGGTGCAGGGAGGGAGAAGAATGGAAAAAATAACTATTGGGTACTAAGCTTTATACCTGGATGATGAAATATTTTGTATAACAAACTCCTATGACAAGTTTACCTATATAACAAACCTGCATATGTACCTCTGAACCTAAAAGTTAAAAAAAAGACAGCCTAAAAGATTGAATTATAATGTGAACTTTTAAATTTGCCTTGGTCAAATTGTGTAGATGGAAATTCTATCATATGCCTTTTGGCTTTGTCAATTTACTTGGTGATGGTTATATCTACCAGCAGGCCTAAACTTTTATCAAAAAAACCAGTTTCATTCTTGCAGAAGTTTGTATCAGTTGCTGTCCCTGCAGCTGGCTTTGATGGGACTGGAAAAGGAAAAGTGAAGAAGGCATCAGAACATGTAGTATCACAGTGCAGGGTGCTCTGCCTGTGCTCAGGGAGGGAAATTGGAGCTTTGCCTCAGGCTGGTTTCCGAAACACCGCTAGAAAGCCTTGGATCCGGCAGGTCAGAATTATCAAGCACAGAGGCCAATCTGTTTGCTAATGGGTTTTATGTTCTAGGTATCTCTTTTGTTGGCAAAAATTCAACATTTTTCTTTTTTGGATAATTAGGGTGGAACTGAAACCTTCAGAACCAGGAAACAACTTTGAAATACTACATTACCAGGAAATAAAAAACAAGTGATAAAGAGATTTTAAGAGAAGTCTTGGAATGAGAATAGTGTAAATTTCACAGTGTCAACAACAGGAAGACTTAAGATGAAATGTGACACAGTGGAAACTATCGCTTATTAAGTGATTAACTAATGCTAAGCACTCAATACTTGTTATGTAACTAGTTCCGCACAATGAATAAGTGACATTTGATACCCCCATCTTACAAATGAGGAAGTGGAGTCTGAGAGAGTTCAATGACTTGCTGAAGGTTGCACATATAGTGACAGAGCTGGATCTAGAACATAATTAATATTTTCAATACCATTTTAACAGGAAGGAAAGCTTTATACTAAATCTGATATCTTACAGTAAGAAGATCAATGAGGGCTATTTTTTTTTCTTTCAATTTTATAAAGCGTCCGGAGACCCAATATGCTGAGCTTTCTCTCAGGATAAGTCATTGCCAAGATGAGTGTAACTAACTTATTTTTTATTTTTTCTCTGTCATCTTAATACAATTTTAATAAAGAAATGATATTCTACCAAAAAAAAAAACAGTGGGGCCAGTGGGTCACAGCTGTATTCCCAACACTGTGGGAGGCTGAGGTGGGAAGATCTATTGAGCACAGGAGTTTGAGACCAGCCTGGGAAACATAGCCCCTTCTCTACAAAATATTTAAACATTAGCTGGTTCTGGTGGTGTGTGCCTGTAATCCCAGCTATTTGGGAGACTAAGGCAGGAGGATAGCTTAAGCCCAGGAGTTGGAGGCTGCAGTGAGCTATGATCAGGCTACTTCACCCAGCATGAGTGAAAGAATGAGACTCCATCTACAAAATTTTTTAATGTCAAAACCATTTTTAAATGTCAAATCAAAAGAGACATGGTACAAAGTGCTTCATGACATAAATGGTTTTGAACCTTATATTGATATTAGATTGCACAGCTACAGGACATTTTTGACATTACTGGTTTAACCTTCCATTTTTTAATTCTGCTATTGGGTCCAGAGGATGCTCTGACTCCATGTTAGGCTGTATTTGTAGCATTATTCCAATATAAATGATTTTTTAAGAAAAACATTTTTGGCGTAAGCCACATTCAGTCAATTTAACGCCTTGGTCAATAGCCTATCCAGCACTACAAAATAGGTACTTTTTTCCAATTTAAAATTTTGTTAAAATTATTTTTACCAAGATCAAGCTTTTTATATGTAAATATCACAGAAGATTTTATTAACATTTATCCATATCAAACACTAACATTCAGTTGTCTTTTAACTCCAATATTTCTAACAAGTACAATTTTTCATTGTCAAAATTTTGCAGATCTAAATATCTATACCATGTACTCATGGTCAACATTACTTCCTGATTAACTATGTCTGTCAGTAATAGTCATTATTTATTAGAGATCTCTCTGAGAGTTTACTCTTAGGTACTAGCTGATTCATGAGAAAATCGCAAGCAATTACCCTCAGATATCCCAGGATATCTCCATTGTCAAGAGTTAATCCATTGTATCACTTATTCAGCTCTTCTGTATACTTCTTATTCCATTATGCTTGTTCATTTGGTGATTTGCAAAGCAAAAATAAATTATGGGGCCCACATGGAAAGATCACTATATCCTCTTTGAGAATATATAACACACTATTATAAGCAATATAATATAATTATATTAGTATTATAATTAACAATGTATTATTAAATTATAATAATAAATTGTCTTAATGAAAGAGAGGGAAAAGATATTTAATTACCTGGCAAATTTTTCTTAAGGCTATGAGCTCAAATACCAATATATTTGGTTCCAACAGCCAACTGACAACCTTAAGTAGCAACCAGATATCTAAAATTACAGGCCCATGTAACCACATTCATTTTTCTGGCAGAAAACGTAATGAGGATCAATTGCATTTAACTGGCTAGCTTTTCAAAGGACATGCAAATCCATTCTCCGTAATTGAGTAATTAGGAAACAATATTTCTTAGATTCTTCCTATCCATCACTAATACTATCCACTGGTTTCATGGTGGAACTTCTCCCTACCTCCCTCCCCAAAGACTAGGGGGGCAGAGCATAACTATTCAGAGTATAAGCTTTAGAACCAGGTTGACTCATTGTTCCAAAGAAATAAAGAAATCCCACTAATTACAATAGATGAAGGCTGAGGCTGGAATGCAGAGACTGATGCAGAGCCATTGTTTCTATTGCCTTCAGTGGTAAAGTATAAAGGAATATTAGGCAAGACTGAAAAGGCTGGGCTTCTAGTTCTCCTTTGCTGCTATGTTATCATCACTATTGGGTTGCTCACTTCTCCCCATTCATCTAATTCACTGAATGATGGTGGTGACTGAGTGTGTTGAAATAACATGTTCTAATATGCTCTCTGCTTCTCATTCCAGCTGCAGAGTTTGGAATGAAGAATTCACTCCTTCATTCACTTACTTGCAAACATTTACTTGATGTCTACTGAATTCCCAGGCACTGTTCTAGGTGCTGGGGAAAAAAGCAGTGAACAAAATTGACAAAATCCTCTACCTTGTTACATGCTAGTAGGTTGGTCAGTGCTCTGAGCTTGGTTAACATGCCCAAACTGTTGTGGTTTCAAACTTTTTTGTCTCTCAGGTAACTTTTCAGTGCTTCCTGGTTGATACTTGTTGTGCTAAGTACTTTCTAATGCATTATCTAATTTAAATCTGAAGCAACTCTTACATGGGTATTATTAGTGTATCAATTTACCCAAAAAAGGAAAGGAATGCTTAAAACAAAGTGATAATCTCAGGACCTGGGAAGTGATAGCACTGGAATTTGAACTCAGGAATATCTTATGCCAATGACTTTGATATTAACTAAAATATAATTATTACAAGACATTTATGAAAATTTTGTATATATTCCCTTTCAGCACATATAATTTCTATATTTTCCAGAGAAACTGCTGATGCTAACAGACAATTTAGTTTCTCTGTAGGGAATCTGTCATTTCTTTCCAGTAGTTTTAAAGAGTGCTCAGTGTTCCTTAATGATCTGAAGTTTTACCACAAAGATAATATCTAATTGGGGACTTAGTCTTGCCTCTTTGGGACTTGAAGGTTCACTTTCAATCTTATGATTCCTGACTTTATTTCTGGAAAATTCTTTGCTATTATCTCTTCAAATGTTACTTTCACTTTCTATTTTTAAATGAACTTACACTTTCTTCTCTAACATATACATATATTAAAGCCTCCAAATTGTCCTCTGTATTTCTTAACTATCCCCTCTTTTCTTTTTTTTTTTTACAATCAATCTAAACAACATTCCAGAAGAATTCACCAGAAATTTCACTAGACTTGCTTGAGCAAAAGACATATCTTAAAATTTGAACCTAAAAATAGGCACATAGAACAACACAACAGAATAGAGAACCCAGAAATAAACCCAACCAACTGATCTTTGACAAAGCAAACAAAAACATAAAGTGGAAAAAGGATATCCTATTCAACAAATGGTGCTGGGATAATTGACAAGCCACAAGTAGAAGAATGAAGCTGGATCTTCATCTCTCACCTTATACAAAAGTCAACTCAAGATGGATCAAACACTTAAATCTAAGACCTGAAATCATAAAAATTCTAGAAGATAACATGAGAAAAATCCTTCTAGACATTGGCTTAGGCAAAGACTTCATTACCAAAAATCCAAAAGCAAATGCAACAAAAACAGCGTTAAATAGGAACTTAATTAAACTAAAACGTTTCTGCACAGCAAAAGAAACGATCAGCAAAATAAAGAGAAAACCCACAGAGTGGGGAAAAATCTTCACAACCTATGCATTCGACAACGGACAAATATTCAGATTTACAAGGAACTCAAACAAATTAGCAAGAAAAATAAACAACTTCATAAAAAAATGGGCTAAGGACATGAATAGACAATTCTCAAAAGAAGATATACAATGGCCAACAAACATATGAAAAAATGCTCAATATCACTAATGATCAGAGAAATGCAAATCAAAACCACAATGAGATACCACCTTACTCCTGCAAGAATGGCCATAGTCAAAACATAATAGTTGCTGGCAAGGATTCAGTGAAAAGGGAACACTTTTACACTGCTGATGAGAAGGTAAACTAGTACAACCACTATAGAAAACAGTGTGGAGATTCCTTGAAGAATTGAAAGTAGAACTACCATTTGATCCAGCAATCCTATTACTGGGTATCTACCTAGAGGAAAATAAGTCATTACACAAAAAGGATTAAAAAAGGTACTTGCACACGCATGTTTATAGCAGCGCAATCCGCAATTGCAAAAATATGGAAACATCCCAAATGCCCATAAACCAATGAGTAGATAAATAAATTGTAGTGTATATATATGTGTGTATATATGTGTGTGTGTACATATATATATGTATACACACACACACACACCACATGGAATACTATTCAGCCATAAAAAGAAACAAAATAATGGCATTCACAGCAACCTGAATGGAATTGGAGACCATTATTCTAAGTGAAGTAACTCAGGATTGGCAAACCAAACACTGTATGTTCTCACTCGTAAGTGGAAGCTAAGCTATGAGTATGCAAAGGCATAAGACTGATACAGTGGACTTTGGGGACTTGGGGGAAAGGATAGGTGGAGGGTGAGGGGTAAAAGACGACAAATTGGGTACAGCATATACTGCCCAGGTGATGAGCGCACCAAAATCTAACAAATCACCACTAAAGAACTTACTCATGTAACCAAACACCACCTGTTCCCCAAAAACCTATGGAAATAAAAAAAAAATAAAAATTTACCTAATAATTCACAGTTTTAAATACTTAGTATCATTAAATCATTAGGTGGTTTTGTCATTGTGCGAACATCATAGAGTGCACCTGTACAAATTTAGATGATAGAGCCTAGGCTACACACCTAGGCTACATGGTATAACCTGCTGCTCCTGGGTTATAAACTTGTACAGCATGTTATTGTACCAAATACTGCAGGCAACTGTAATACAATGATAAGAATTTATGTATCTAAACATATCTAATCATAGAAAGTGTACAGTAAAAATATAGTGTAAAGGATTTTTTTAAATGGTATAGCTGTACAGGGCACTTCCCATGAATGGAGCTTGCAAGACTGGAAGTTGCTCTGAGTGAGTCAGTGAGTGAGGGGAGAGTAAAGATGAAGGCCTAGGACACTACTCTATACTACCATAGACTTTATCAATACTGGACACTTAGGCTATGCTACATTTATTACAAATATCTTTTCTTCAGTAATGAATTAAACTTAGCTTACTGTCAATTTTTAATTACAAACTTTTTAATTTTTTAACTTTTGACTCCTTCTTAATGACACTTAGTTTGAAGCACAAATACATCGTACTGCTGTATACCACAAATATTTTTCTGCTTTATATTTTTACTCTGTAAGCTTTTGTTTTTAATTTTTAATTTTTACTTTTACATTCTTTTGTTAAAAACTAAGACAAAACATACACACATTAGCCTAGGGGCTACACAGGGTCAGGATCATCAACATCACTGTCTTTCTTTGACCTCCACATCTTATCCCACTGGAAGGTCTTTCAAGGGCAATAACAGACTTGGAGCTGTCATCTCCTAGGATAACAATGCCTTCCTCTGTAATACCTCCTGAAGGACATGCCTGAGGCTGTTTTACAGTTAACTTTTTTATATATAAATAGAAAGAGTACACTCTAAAATAATGATAAAAAGTATATAGTATAGCAAATGCATAAATCAGCAACATACTTTTAGATAATGGCAGTGCAGGTTTGCTCATACCAGCATTCCCACAAGCACGTGAGTAATACGTTGCACTGACATTATGATGGCTGTAACGTCACTAGACAACATTTATAATCTTATGGGCCATTATAATCTTATGGGCCACCATAGTATATGTGGTATATCATTGACTACAACATCCTTGTGTGGTGTGTGTCTGCATTAATAGAAATAATAATAAAAGAACCAATTAACTAGGAAAACATACACCAAAATAAGTACGTTCTTAAAAATAGGGTATCCTATGCCCAAAAGGCAAATACAATCAGAATTAAAGAAAAAATATTTTCAAATCCACAATCTTCATACTATAGAAACTCAGAAAACATTGAAAAGGCCAATTCCTATTCATTTTATAAAACCAGTATAACTTTGTTAATAACACAACTACAAAAGATTAAAGAAAAGACACCACAGCTTGTGAACATAGACACAAAATCTTCACAAAGTATTTGTAAAGGTAAACTAGTAACATATAATTTAGATAAAACATCATTATCAATTGATGTATTTTAGAAATGCAAGAGGAATATGACATTAGAAAATCAATCAATAGAATACATCACATTAATACAATGAAGAATAGCATAACCACCTTCATAGATGCTTTGAAAGGCATAATATTTAACATCCTTCACGATAAAACTCTCAGCAAACTAGAAATAGAAAGAATTTCCTCTTGATAAAATACATTTAAAATAAATACAAATTTAAAATCTATTTAATGGTGAAAACCAAATACTCTTAAGATTCAGGAAAAGAGAAAACGGTATTTATTCTCAGTGCTTCTATTCAAAATTTTACTGGAGCTCCCAGAGAGCTCATAAAGCAAGAACAAGAAATAAAACACATACAGTTTAGAAAGTAAGTAAAACATTTTAATTTATTAATGACATGATTATATACTTATCCAAAAGGATACACAACCTACTTGAGCTAATAAGTAAATTTAGCAATATCACACATTATAATATCAATATTTACTAACAATGGGTATTCAGAAAAATCAACTTACAATACCATTTACAATAGCATCAAAAACAAATATCTTGGAATAAATATATGTGAGAAGTTTATTCTGAAAATTATAAAATATTGCTGAGTAAAATTAGTAAGACCTAGAAATTGATATCTAAATGTTCAATTTGAAAGACTCAATATTGTCAAGATGTCCATTCTCCTTAAATTGATATATAGCTTTGGTGCAATCCTTATCAAAATTTCTAAAGGCTACTTAAGAACTAGACAAGACTATTCTAAAATTAATTTGGAAATGCAAAGAATACTGAATGGCTAGTCTTTTTAAAGAAAGGTATAACTTTAGAGGACATATGCTATTTTATTTAAAGGCTCTCTATAAGGCTACAATAATCAAGACCACATGATATTCGTATAAAATAGATGCACAGAAACATGGAGAATACAGGTAACCAATAGAAATAGAATTCAGTGAACAGTGTTTTTTCTGTTGCTACAGCAAATGAACTAAATTGTCTTAATTCATTTTGTGTTGCTATAACAGAATACCTGAGAGTATATAGAAATGAATTATAAAAAAATGAAATTTATTTCTTACAGCTGTGGAAGCTAGAAAGCCCAGCCGCATGGCACTGGCATCTGGTGAGTGCCTTTTTGCAACCTCATAACATGACAAATGGCATCCCATAGTGAGAGGGCAAGAGTGTGCCTGTCAGCTCAGGTCTTTTTTCCTCTTCTTATAAGGCCATGAGTCATACTATGGGGGTCCCACCCTGACGACCTTATCTAATCCTACTTACCTCCCAAGGGCCCCACCGCCAATGAACATACGAATTTGAGGATTATGTTACCAATACAAGAAATGTGGGGGACATATTCAAACCATAGCAGATATTAAAAAATAAACCTAGATCCCTTTCTTACTCTAGAAACAAAAGTTAATTTGATATGGATCACAAACCTAAACATAAAACCCAAACCATAAAGCTGTAAAAAAGTGAACAAGAATATATTTGCAATGTTTAGGTAGGCAAACATAGAAACCATAAAGGAAAAAAGATTAATTAGACTTGATTAACTTTTTAAAAAAAAATGCTCAGTAAAAGACACCATTAAGAAAATGAGTAGACAAACTATAGAGTAGAAAAAATATATATTTATAGCTAATATCTAATGGAAGACTTGTGTACAGATTACATAAAACTCTACAAAATAATAAAAAGATAAACATCCCAATAAAACGATAGGCACAAACTTGAGCACACAAATCATCAAAGATATAGGAATGGCCACTAGGCATGGAAAGATGCTCCATATCATTAATGAACAGAATGAAGCAAATGGAAACTGCAATGAGTTATAAATTCACACCCTCAAGGATGGTTAAAATAAATAAATAAATAAATAAACAGCCAGTGTTTGAGAAGATATAGGGAAACTGAAACCCATACATTGCTTGTGAGTATAAAATTGTAAAATCACTCTGAAGACGTGTTTGCCAGTTTCTTATAAGTGTTTCTCACTTAATAACTAAGAGGGTAAAGAATTTTAGTCAGAACCCCTTTACTCTCTTAAGTACTCTCTTAATTAAGAGAGTAAAGAGTTTTAGTCAGAACCCCTTTACTCTCTTAAGGAGCCCAAAGAGCTTTTGTTTATATGGTAATTATCTACCATATGTGCCATATTAGAAATTAAAACTGAGCAAAATTTTAAATATTCCCTTATAAGTTCATTTTAAAATAACAACAAAAGTAACATTTTAATGAGAAATTACAATATTTGATAAAACAAAGAATTGATGAGTGAAACCATTTTGCATTTTTACAAATCTCTTTAAAATCTGCTTTAATAGAAGACAGCTAGATTTTTGTATCTTTCTCTGTGTTCACTCTCCTGTTTTTGTGTGTTGAAGTATATGAAGAAGATGTGACCACATAGAGAAAGGTAGTTAGGAAAGAAAGGGCTATTTTAATAGCCATTTTTTAGACAATCGTGGCTATTTTTGTTTGATACTAAACCAACACCCAATTAGCAGTAGATTCTTAAAAGTTGGCTGCAATATGGAATCAAATCATATCAATGAACTTTTATTTACTCAATTACATTAAAGTTCATTGGTCCTCCTTTTACTTTGAATTCATTTTTACCCCATATATGATTTTGTAACACCAGGCAGTGATCATTTAGAGAATACTGGTTCTCTGAGTTATATGGGTCTTCCGAATATTGGCTCATTTCATTATGCAATCTTTTGATATTGCATTTATTAATATCACCAGCAATATCATCAGGAAAGAGCATGAGTACTAAAAAGCTGTTAATCTCTTGGTGGCCAATACATATGGCTTAAAATTCTAACTTTTGTTTGAAAGCTCAAATTGTGTCACTGACAACAAACATGATTTTCCTTAAAGTGACAAGCTTACTTTGTTCACATACAAGAACATATCTGACAAATATGTAAGACTGAATAACAGGTTATCAATAAAAAGTTGTACTCCATGAAAAAAAGCAGCTGGTTCAGCTTGTAACTCAAACAATCCTTCCCATTTTACCACACATATTATTCAAAAGATGAATACTTAAGAGTTTAAATTTAATAAAATTAAAAACGTATGACTGATTCATCAAGGGCATTCTTTTGTTTGTTTGTCTGTTTGAGGCAGACTCTCGCTCTGTCTCTCAAGCTGGAGTGCAGTGGCGTGATCTCGGCTCACTGCAACCTCCACCTCCCGGGTTCAAGGGATTTTCCTGCCTCAGCCTCTGGAGTAGCTGGGATTACAGGCGTGCGCTACCACACCTGACTAATTTTTGTGTTTTTAGTAGAGACGGGGTTTCACCATGTTGGCCAGGCTAGTCTCAAACTCCTGACCTCCAATGACCCACCTGCCACAGCCTCCCATACTGCTGGGATTACAGGCATGAGCCACCGCGCCCGACCCAAGGACATTCTTAATTGAAACTGGCATACAGAGGGTGTGTGGTAGCAAATAATACTGTAATACCATCACTATTGGTAAAGTCTCATTTTTTTTTATTTATTTATTTATTTATTTATTTATTTATTTATTTAGAGACGGAGTCTCGCTCTGTCGCCCAGGCTGGAGTGCATTGTCGCCATCTCTGCTCACTGCAAGCTCCGCCTCCAGGGTTCACGCCATTCTCCTGCCTCAGCCTCCCAAGTAGCTGGGACTACAGGTGCCCGCCACCATGCCCAGCTAATTTTTTGTATTTTTAGTAGAGACGGGGTTTCACCGTGTTAGCCAGGATGCTCTCGATCTCTTGACCTCGTGATCCGCCCGCCTCGGCCTCCCAAAGTGCTGGGATTATAGGTGTGAGCCACTGAGCCTGGCGTTTTTTTTTTTTTTTTTTTTTTTTTTTTTTTTTGAAGACAGGGTCCAGGCTGGAGTACAGTGGTATGGACTTACTGCAAGCCTTGACCTTCTGAGCTCAAGCAATCCTCCCACCTCAGCCTCCTGAGTAGCTAGGACCATAGGAACATGCCACCACGCCTGGCTAATTTTTAAATTCTTTGTGGAGATGGGGGTCTCGTTATGTTGCCCAGGTTGGTCTTCAACTCCTGAGCTCAAGTGATCACCCTGGCTCAGCCTTCCAAAGTGCTGGTATTATAGGTGTGAGCCACCACGCTCAGCCTCATTTTTTTATCCAACATTATTTTTATATCATTGCAGTAAATGTCAACTCAGCAAAAACTAAAATACCATGTTAGAATTATCGCAAATATAACTTGAGAACCTCCTGCAATATTGTTAAGATTCCCAGAGATCCACAGATTATATTCTGACAATCATGGTTTAAAGTCTAAGCAAATTTGTACCCTACAATCTAGCAATTTCACTTCTAAATGTTTACACAAATAAATAAAAATGTATGTCAATCAAAATACTTGTGAAGGAAGTTTGTAGCAACCTCATCAAAATTACTAAGAACGGGAAATGAACCAAATATCTATCAAGAGGAGAAAGGACAAATAAATCATCATATATCTACAGAATGTAATGATACTAGACAATAAAAAAAATGATAGATGCGACAACTGGATGCTTTGGTCGAAAGCATGATGTTAAGTGAGAGGAGAACTACATAAATGAGTAGATACTGTCTGGTTCTATATGTACAAAATTCAAATACCAGCAAAACTGATCTGTGATGATAGAAAGCATATCACGTTCAGGGAGAGGTGGGACAACTGGAAAGGGGCTGAAGGGAGATTTTCGCGGGGAAATAAATATTCTATAACTTGTTTTGAGTCTATAAATTCTCAAAACTCAATTCAAGTGCTTAAGACTTACACATTTTATTGCATGCTTATTATATCTTAATGAAATAACAAAATAACTGTTTTTATTCTGAAACGAGAAAAGAATATAGACTCTTGGAATTTTTAGATTATGTCTCCCTTTCTCTACTTGCAAAACCCAGAACTGGGAAAACAATAGGCTCTTAATAAATGCTTTTTGAATGAACAGATACATGCAAAACTAAAAGCATATTTAGATATAATGTGAGCAGAACCAGCCTTTTCTATGTAGTGGGAGTATCTTTATCACCTCACAGATTTGTTTGTACAAAAAATACTTATCAACAAAGAAGTCTCAAAATTATTGAACTAAGTGTCCAGCTTACAAGTTTAGAAAAAAGATGTAAAACAAAGAAAATAGAAAGAGGTAAAGATATAATATAGCTATTAATAAAATAGAAAAAAATACTACATAAAGTTCAATAAAGTCAAAAGGTGGTTATCTGAAAAACTAACAAAATAAACACACCTCTGGTGAGATCAAGAAAGGACAGAAGGTTCAAATAAGAACGATTATGAATGAAAACAGGATACAACAACATACACAAAAAATAGAACTTTCAAGGAAACAAAAAAAGAAAAATATTACCAATAGCTATAAGCCAACAATTTTGAAAACCTGAATGAAATGTCCAGAAAACAAATTAATCACAACTGACTCAAGGAAACCCCTTCCCCCAAAATCCCAAAACACAAAACACAAGAACAGGCACAGTCGATTTCACAGATGCTACCAAAATTTAAAGAAAGAGATCCAACTTTTATGCACATTGTTCCAGTTAACAGAAAAGGAGGTATAGGTCAGGGCAAAGCAGACACCAAACCCAGATAAACATTATAAGAAAGAAAATTAGAGGCCCAGTCTAATAAGGAATATAAATTTTTAAATTCCTAAAAGAACTTTTCAAATTGAGCCCAACATTGTAATATATTATGTAACATACCATGATAAAATTGGGTTTATATCGATTATGCAAGAATGGTTTACTACAGATTAAGTATCACTTATCCAAAATGCTTGGAACCAGAGGTGTTTCAAGTGTTTGACTTTTTCAGATTTCAGAATATTTGTATATATATAATGACATATCTTGGGGATGGGACCCAAGTCTAAACGCAAAATTCATTTATGTTTCATATACACATTATACACATGGCTGAAAGTAATTTTATACAGTATTTTTAATAATTTTATGCAAGAAACAAAGTTTGTATTAAGTACTTACACCTAGAATTTTCCACTTGTGGTATTATGTTGGTGTTCAAAAAGTTGCGGATTATGGATCATTTCAGATTTCAAATTTTCAGACTTGGGATGCTCAATCTGTACTAGAAAATTTATAATTTCTTTTACAAAAAAAAAGAGATTTATTTATTTATTTAAGAGGCAGGGTCTTGCTTTGTCTTCCAAGCTGGAGTGCAGTGATGTAATCATAGCTCACCACAACCTCAAACCTCTGGGCCCAAGAGATTCTCCCACATCAGCCTGCCAAGTAGCTTGGGCCACAGGCATATGCCACCATGCCCAAATAATTTTTTATTTTTGTAGAGATGGAGTCTTGCTATGTTGCCTAGGCTGGTCTCTAACTCCTGGGCCCAAGCCATTCTCCCACCTCAGCCTCTCGAATCACTGGGATTACAGGCATGAGACACCATGTCTGGCCAACAATATGAGATTTAAAGAGAAAAAATATCATATAATTATCTTCTCTAATACCAAAAAAATGACAGAATGTAACACTCATATAGAGGAAAAAGTCTACACAATTTCTTACATAATTAGGAACAAAAGGTTTCTTAGCCTGATAAATGGCATGCTTTAAAAATGACTAGAGCATTGTTCAGTTCCCAGGGGAGGGGGGAGGGATAGCATTAGGAGATATACCTAACGTTAAATGACGAGTTAATGGGTGCAGCACACAAACATGGCACATGTATACATATGTAACTAAGTTGCATGTTGTGCACGTGTACCCTAAAACTTAAAGTATAATTTTAAAAAAATGTCTAGAGCATACATCATTATAAATGGTAAAATCTTTGAAGCATTTCCTTTAAAATCAGGAATGAGGCATGAGTGCCTATTATCAGTGTATTACTCAACAATTGTATTGGATTCCTAGGCATTAAAATAAGAACTAGAAATGAAAGAAATGAAAAGAAGAAAATGAAATTGACATCATTTGCAATGATATAATTGTATATATAGAACTCTGCCTTACCAAATATATAGACAAATCATTAAAAGTGATAGAAGAGTTTAGTAAGATGGCTTTTACTATTTTACTCACTGACTATAATTTCATTAATCTTGGTATAATCAACTTAACATTCCAAGAAAGTTTAGATTCTCTTGGAGTTAGGGAAAACATTGATTTTCTCCCTTAAGTAAACTGTCCAAGTATAAATAATAATTATTATATAATTGTGTTCAGAGTATGACCCTGAACCTGGACTTTCAGCTAGAGGACAGTTAAATTACCCCTATTTTCACTTCTTTAACTGAGTTAACTGACTTCATCTTTAGTTTCTGGTACCTGAGGAATCCGAGTAATAGAACACAAGCCAGATATATTTTTGATGTATTAATATACTCGTTATGATTTATAGGTTCTTGAAATAAGTATTTTGGAAGATGGGAAGTTATACGGCGATAGGAAGCCTTCTATAGACAATTTAAAGGCAATTATGTCAATTACAAGGTAACTGAAATATGTCAGTACTACATTTTGTCACTTTTTTGTGAATAATTCTTAGTCTTGAATTCTTATCCCAACTCAAGTATACCCATGTTTGGAGACCTATTCTGATACAGAGTCCCTTCCTTGTAAATATAAAATTGAAACTTAAAAATGCTAATTAGCCTCTCCTAGTCATTTGAACAGATAGCACATTGATACAGAAGCTGAGCAGAGGCCTCACATGTTGGCTCGTGATGTGCAAAGAGATGGAGACTCTTGGATCATATGCTCAGAGAAAAGTCAGGAGAAGATCCAGTTAGACCCAGTGAGGCACAGATCCCAGCTCACCTGGGCTTTGTTCCTTTCCTGTTCCCAACTGTGGTTCTTCATGAAGCCCTCTACTCTCTGACATTAGTTCCGTGAGACACACTAATCTCTCTGCCTTTAATAAACACCCTCACTCCCAACACACACATTTTTAAAAATTAAAGTAGTTGTATGGGTTTTTACTACTTGTAAGCATAGAGCCTTGATAAAGACATATGTGAAAAATTAGGTTTTAATGCACTACAAGGATATTCTAAGAGTAGGTATTAGTGATTTTGCCAGACACTTCTCAATGGTAGTACCTCATAAGGAAGCACTGTGTGTCAGTTTCTAACTGGGACCCTTGGACTTGCAAGGCCATCCAGCAATACACCTTGTGAGCACTCAAAGCCACAGGATAAATAGGCTGCATCTTCCCGGACTTTCAAATTTACTGTATATTATGTAATCTAAAATAACTTTCTAAAATTAAACTAAGACTTCACATGAATATTTAAGATAAAATACTAGACTTCAAAGAAATTCCCTGCTTGCTGGTAAACTGCTTCAGGCTAAGTTTGCATCTAATGGGGCCACTATTGCTTTCCTCTGCCATGAGGGGTTCTTAAAAAGTTTGAACAACACTTATGCATTATAGTAACAAGTAAACAGTCCGAAAGGAATTCCATTTGCCAACATATGTAATTTAGTCTCAGAATCTCTTGACAATTAAACCTATAATTATATTTCCTTAAAAAAAGGACGCAAAATACTTAGACATCCACAATAGCCTCTGGACAACATCCTGTATGATTCGTGTACTTCCATTCCACATATTCACATTACTGGATCCAAAATGTTAATATCACCAGGCACGGTGGCTCACACCTGTAATCTCAGCACGTTGGGAGGCCGAGGTGGGTGGATCACCTGAGGTTGGAAGTTCGAGACCACCCTGACCAACATGGAGAAACCCCATCTCTACTAAAAATACAAAATTAGCCAGGTGTGGTGGCACATGCCTGTAATCCCAGGAGGGGATTAATACTCGGGAGGCTGAGGCAGAAGAATGGCTTGAACCCGGGAGGCGGAGGTGGATGTGAGCCGGAGATCATGCCATTGCACTCCGGTCTGGGAAACAAGAGCGAAACTCCGTCTCAAAAAAAAAAAAAAAAAAAGAAAAAAAAAAAAGCTAATATCAAAATGAGTACTATATTAGTGGATTTAAACATATTTCAGACTAGAGTTTTAAAGTAAAACTAAGTTATTAAGTTTATAGTTAAGCTTAGGAGCATTTTGAAACAAAGATGCTTTTTAGAGAAAAGGTTAAGTAAACTATGGTCCAAGGTTAATGAGGAGTACTATAGAGGAGTTAAGTAGAGTAAGGTAAATCTTAATGTTGTATCTCCAAGACAGTTTCGAGTTTTAAAACGTAGTATAGGCCGGGCACAGTGGCTCATGCCTGTAATCCCAGCACGTTGGGAGGGCGAGGCGGGCGGATCATGAGGTCAAGAAATCGAGACCATCCTGGCCAATATGGTGAAACCCAGTCTCTACTAAAAATACAAAAAATTAGCTGGGCGTGGTGGCGGGTGCCTATAGTCCCAGCTACTGGGGAGGCTGAGGCAGGAGAATGGCTTGAACCGCAGAGGCAGAGGTTGCAGTGAGCCGAGATGGCACCACTGCACTTCAGCCTGGCAACACAGCGAGAATCCATCTCAAAAAAAAAAAAAAGTAGTATAAATAATATAAAATCTAATTCAAACAAAAATACAAAACACTGAATAATTCTGTATATTTTCATAGGTACTTATTTATGAGTATAAAATCCACAGGAAAGGGTCTGGAAAGATCCAATCCAAACTGTTAACAGTAGTTGCTTTAGAGGGAAAAGGGGGTCTAGGCAAAAGATCAGAGGGTTTTTCAGTATCTTATTTGCATTCTTTTGCATGCAAGCAGGCTCTTCCTTTCTAAAAACAGTTATTTTGCAACCAAAATGTTTCCAGATCGTCTTTAGTCACTGATAAGAGAGAGAGAAAAAATTCTGTAATTCTGCTGCCTAAAACGTACAAGTAAAAACTGTACACAAAAAAGAAATGTGGTATTTGGTTGCTTTTTTAAAACATGAAGAGATAGATCCTTTAATAGTTTGCTTTTCTAATTTCCACTAAAATTTTATTAATGTAAAATGTGTTTATATTTTAATAACATTTTAACTTGTGTTTCCTAAGAATAATTTGGCAAATTATAAAATTAAGCTAAATTCAATAAACTAAAGCAAAATAAATCATTAAACTCTTTCCAGAGCAATGCGTGTTTCCAAGCCCCTGCTTTTAAGTGTCTATAAAAAGAGCAACAAGATACTTGGTTGTCTCTTTATTACCATTACTTTCCCTACAGACTTACACAGCATTTTAGATATGCTTTATTTTCCATCTTAGATTCATTCTTTATTGGCATTGACTCCAAACGAAAGACTTTTAATTTTCCCTGATCACTAACTCCCAACTGACAGTTCTGTGTCAGTTAATAATCTGTAAACAAACACTAAAACACACTAACAGAGTCTTCCTTAAAGGGATGTCATGATTTTGTTACAGAATCGGAAAGTTGGTGAATATTACAAACAAAAGGAACAGTGGTTCAAGCTCTTCTCTTTCCCTTTTTTTTCTTTATCTTTTTATCCCCAAAGCAAACTGGACTAGAGCAGTGTGAGCCTCATCCAGGGTCTCACAGCTCATTAGTGGTAGGGCAGGAGCTGGACACCAATCCCCAGTCCAGGATTTTCTTTCTGTGTTCCTCTGCCTCTGAAATTATACTGGGTAAAGCAAATTATTTGGAGTTTTAAACACTGAATTCTGACATAATTAAATTGAAGCCTCATTAAATTTTTTCAGTGATCCTTGTGGGTTTCACACCTTTTCCATATTGATCATCAAAAGAATAACCATCACTCATCCTTTCTGCAAAAATCAGAGTTCAATTTAGAAAGGTACCTCGCTATCTTTGGGAAGTATCAGTGGTAACAGAGGTAGTTTTCAATGTTTCTTTATAAATTATGTCTGACTTCATAGTAAATGACAAAAAAGAAGAAATCAAAATTGACAGTGTTGATTTCCATGGACATAGAAGAATACCCAAGCAGGAAAGTGAATCAAAGTTTCAACGCTCATTATAGTTATAAAACTCTAGGAGAGCCCAGAGACAGCCACATCACACAAAACAGCTCTTTACCTTGGATTCTGTAACATGTAAAATCTATGGACACATATAGTTAAAATCCTGTATGGGCACATGGCCCAGGAATGTTTCTTACTGATTAGACAGTCAGATTTTTCAAAGACCTTTTCCATTATAATTTTGTCACTTACAAATAAAGTTTATGATTTTGGTTTTTCTTTGATTAAAAGATTAATAATATGCTGTTTAGAGAATTTAGAAAATGCAGATAAAATTGTATATACATTATATATACAGTTGATTATGATCTTTGTATGTAGCAGGCAATGAGATAATACACACACTTTTTTTTTTTTACAATAACCTTATGAAGTAATTGTTTTATCCCAATTCCTTTGCAGTTGCATAACTGGGGCTTAAAGAGAAAGAGAAAACAATTTGCCTAAGGTCATGTGATGGTAGGCAGAGGCATAAAGACTTGAAGTAAAGTCTTCTAATACCAAGTCCAAAGATTTCTGCCTTCTATCATTTGTTTGTCTTGAAATCTGTGAGTGTCAGAACATAGAAAATCAAAGGTCCCAGGAATATGCTCAACACCAACTACAAGCAGGAATATTAGGGCACTGATCTGGCATCTGTTCCCATCAAAACTGTGAATTACTGTTGCTAATCCCACATATTTTTCTGTCCTCAACTTACTTGACTTTCTTCTCAGTAGTTTTTGCTGCTGTTACCTCTCTCCCCTAATTGAACACTCTCATCTCCCAGCTTCCATAATATCTCACTCTGCCATTCATTCTCTTCCTATTTTTGTGGCCTGTCCTGCCTTCTCACCATGACAAGTTTGCCTTCTTCCACCCAGTCATGAATGCCAAAACTTCTCAAGGCTCAGTCCTCAAATCTCTTGTGTGACTCCATAATCTCACCATTCATGGCTTGGATTTCTACTTATCCACATATGTGCATCCAGAAGTTCTGTCCTTTACTCCAAATCTATATATTCAAAGGCATCTTTAAATCTTTAATTTAGTGTCTCAAAGTTACCTCAGAACTCAATACATCTCAAAGAGAATGAATGTCTCCCTTCTCCAAACCCAGTCTCCTTCCAGGTTTAAATAATTTGGTGAGCAACAACTGTATTCCATTTGGTCACACAAGCCAAGAAGCCTAGAATCACCTTTGACATCAGCTTGCCAACCCACCCTCACCCCAAATATCCTGTTCATACAAAGTCCTCTTAAGAATGGCGTCTTTCCTTCTCAATTGCTATCATCCGTGTTTAATCCATCTTTATCTCTTGCTCAGGAACTTGCATTGCCTCCTGACTATTTTCCCAACAGTGTCCGAATTCAGCTTCCACATAGTGGCTAGAGTTGTCTTGTCACGCTTCAGTGGATTGCTATCGTCTTCGAATAAAGTCCTAAATCTGTACATTATCCTACGAAGCCCAGCGCCCAGCATGAGATAGCTTCTACTTGTCTTTTGAGGTTCCCCTTGCATTTTTCTCTTCCTCCTCTCTGTACTTAGATGGCCTTGGTTTTTGTGTTTTTTTTAGACGGAGCCTCACTCTGTCTCCAGGCTGGAGTGCAGTGGCATGATCTCAGCTCACTGCCACCTCTGCCTCCCGGGTTCAAGTGATTCTCCTGCTCAGCCTCCTGAGTAGCTGGAATTACAGGCACATGCTACCACGCCCGGGTAATTTTTGTATTTTTAATAGAGACGGGGTTTCACCATGTTGGCCAGGATGGTCTCGATCTCTTGACCTTGTAATCTGCCCATCTCGGCCTCCCAAAGTGCTGGGATTACAGGCATGAGCGACCCAGCCCAGCCAATGGCCTTGGTTTTAATCTCTAGAAGCCAAAACCTTAGCAGTTTCTGTTCCCTCTACCTGGAATATCCCATTCCTCTCCATTCCATTCCCATTCTCTCTCTCTCTGTCACACACACACATACATAAACATACTACACACTTTATTCTATGTAACTCTTACATTTTAGAACTGAGCTCAAGAGACATTTACTCATGGAAGCCTTTTCAACACGGTCACTCCATCCCTGCCTCTGGCAAATTTATTTACTATATACTCCCAGAGAACCATACTCTGTTCCTTCAGAACGTTTACTTCAGTTTATAATTACAGTTTCATTAGTGTGACTATTTGTTAAATATCCATTTTTTCCATGAAGCAGGGGCTGGGTCCCCAAAGGCTTATTGCAACACAAGTTATTATAGGTACTCAATAAATATAGATAAATGAAAGAATTTCTGCCTTAAAGAACATCCAACATGAGAGCAAAAAGTATAGCACTAAAAATGAAAAGGTTAACTGTTTCCAAAGCTATGACTTTAAATAACTAACCTCCATTGTGTATTTGTTTTGAACTAATTGGGACCATATTCTACCAAGTTGTCTATCTTAGAAGACTAAACATCCTTTTGATTTCTTTCTTTCTCTGTAACAGCTGATCCTGCTATATTTATCTCCCACATCTATCTTGGATCCTTTCAGATCTCTTATTTCTAGCATCACTAAATTTACCTGGTCGAAGCCACTACTGTCTCTTTCTCAGATGATGGCAATAACCTCTCACCTGGTTTCCCTACATTCTTCTTGTTCTACTAAAATAATTTCTATGTAGTAGACACCAAAAAAACTATTATAAATTATTGAATGAACATGGACTGTAATCTATTTTGCCAAAATTTGCTTTAAAATAAAATTTAAGTGTTTCCTTGAGCCAAGTCAGGAGCCCCTTTTACACTGAGTCTCATCATGAATTTCAAAAAACGGGAAGCTTTCTCAAGAGGTCAAGAATAATTGCTAATGATTAAGCCCCCGCAGAATCCTTCCTATATCCAGAATAAAATCTACTTAACAATTCATGAATTTCAGAATTCATATGAAAAAGGGCTAATGTGATTCTCTAATTTCTTATTCTTTCCAGTTCTAATGCTAAGTGTGGCTAACAGGGCAACAGGGTAATAATCTTCATTATCTCTTCCTATTTTCAAAATTGCTCAAGAAGTGCTGCAAATGAAAAGAGGCCCATTGGTGCCCCAGGACTTAAAGTCTAAGTGGTGCTTTTTTTGTTTATGCTAATTAAGTAGGTTGCAAACTGGTTACTTAGCAATATCCTTCATTGAGATGCTTAGTGCTGGAGCTTAATTACATGTTTTAGGCCTAAAGTGGTCATTATTAAGAGGCGAGCTGGTGATATCTGTGGATTGCATGTTGTTGTCAGTGTTTCTAGGGTCTAGCACTACAAAACTCCTGGAACGCGGAAAGCCATTTATAGAAAAAGGTGCTGAATTACACAGTGGCATTTCACTACCTTGTGGCTTAAATTGAGCACAAAAAAGACATTTTTTTAACAAAAATTACTTTAAAGCATATTTAAATATAGTGATACTCTATATTCTGCACATGGTTTTAAAAAATTTCTCTGGCTTTAGCATATTCCTTATTTATATGAAACAGTTTCCACACTTGCCTTCAAATAGTGTGAATAAGAACTTCCTAAATCAATCTGTTCAGCATATGTGAAAGAACAACTCCATTAAAAATCAAATTTCTCATGGGCTTTAATGGAACCCATCAATATTGTGTCTTTGGAATAAAAAAAAATCTATAACCTTATTCTTTTGTTCCTAACCGAAAACAAATTACTGATTTTTTTCAATAGAATTTTACTGTTTTAAGCATCCTTTTCTCTCTTACACATCAGTCTCCTGCCACTATCTGTGTGGCAAAGATGAAAATGTGCTGATTTTATGGAACTACAGCTCACTGGAGAACTCTCCATGGAAGCAGAAAAAACAAATGTAAATAACATAAAATATTTAGATCACAGAAACATTAAGTGTGATTTTAGTGATGGGCATGAATTATGCTTGGTGGATGGACCATCTATGTAACAGCAAGGAGCTGATAATCCTCACTCTTACAGACAATAGAGACAAACCACAGTTTAGAATAAACAGCTAGAAATTTGTCATGTTGAAAAGGCAGCCACCATTTAAATGTATCATATGTAAATATATTGTAATCTGAGTCCTGTCACTGTGGTTGTATGTATAGTTTGCATTTTCCCCCAAGCTTAATTGCTCAATATCCATTTTCTTGCATTAATGAAGCCTCTAAATATTTAACTTAGAAAATAGGTATAGCCACCCTTTTCTTGAGAGCCAGTGGAAGGCCCATATTTTGTACAATTTGTAATGCACACATTTGCATTACACTAATATATTGCTGAGATCTCATTTAATTTGAAAAAATTTTCTCTTCCTCCTTCTATTTTTTTTAAGTTATTTGTTGTCTTCTAGAATTTCTCCATTCTGGACTTTGGTTGGTTGCATCCCCATGGTGTTATTTAATGGGCTCATTTATCCCCTGTACTTCCTGTAACATGATATTTAGACTAGAGGCTTTATCAGAATCAGTTTCAAGTTTCTGCCTTATTTTGAAAGTGGTTTGTGAATCTTATTGCTTTACATTAAGGAATATATAATACTTGGATGCCTCTATTTTTGTTAAGATTAATCATGGATTTTTTTATGTTATTAGTTCAATACAACCATTATAAAATTCCCCACAGGGTTTTCACCTCACAGTTTGATAAGTCATTTACTATTATTGCCTGGTTCTATTATCTCAACAGGGAATGTAAAATGGTGGTATTCAAATTCTATCGTTCATCATTCATTTATTAGCTGGCATTTTCCTATCAATAATAACTTTCCCTGAACAACTATTGAATATCCTGAGGTGCTGTTCACACAAGAAAGAATGTTTAACACTTCCTTTATTTATCACCATCAAAAACTTTAAGGTGGACGATAGGACAATTGTTAAGATTAATGAGAAGATATTTGAGGAAGCACTGTAAAATAAATGCCAGAGAGAAGACTATGAAAGGGTGTCCTTTTTTCTGTAATTTAAAAAAATGTCACCAACCAGCCTCCCAGCTTTCCCTATTCCTCACATTAGCAACTGGCTGTTGGCAAGTGGGAATACAATGGTGAAACCCATGTGTGAGAGTATCTGCGTTGTGGTTACAGCTGAAAAATACACACAAGATGTTACTGTGTAGAGATGAACACTGAAAATGTTTACCAATGATATGATGTCTGGACTTTATTCTAAGTAATCTGTTAGTGGGGGAAAGGTTTCAATGAAACAAGATTGGCCACATGTTGCTAATTGTTGAATCTGGGTCATGGGTATCTATGACACCACTCTCTATGCTGATGACTGAAGTTCTGTTATAGTTTAAAATACAAAATTATGTTACAGGTTTGCAATTATGATGCAGTAATGTGTTTCATGTTAATATTTATAACCATCAATATCTAAGAATGGGGCTATTAAAATCTTCCCAAGTGATTCTGGCTTTTAAACTTTTTGTTCAACTTTTAATTTTATTAAAAAATGAGACAATCTCAAACTTAACAGAAATATTGCCAGTAGGGAACAAATAACTTTAAAAAACAAACAAACACTGAATCATTTAGGAGTAAAACCATTCAATACTAAAACACTGAACCCAATGTCCCATTACCACGCTATACTTTAATGTGTATTTCCTATAGAACATTCTGTTACATAAGGACATCCTGTTATACAGCAAAGATCAATTAAAGTCAGGAAATTTCATGTTCTTATGAATATGATGTTGCTACCATTTAATCCTTAGAGACTCCATTATTTTTGCCAATTGTCCCAAAATGTTTTCTACAGCAAAAGGACACTATTGCCCTGGGCCTTTAAGGCTCTTTCAACTGGACACGGTTCCTCAATTTCTTTTCTTGACTGTCAGGGTCTTGACACTTTTGAAGACTGTATTTTCAGTTTTGGTGTGTCCGATGTTTTGTCTTGATTAGATTCAGGTTTGCATCTTTGACAGGGTTGCATCTTTTACAGTAATACCATAGAAGTGATGTTGTGCTCTTCTTACTGCATTTTACCAGGTAGCACACAATTTTGATTCATCACATTATGATCACTTTGCTGACTTAATTAGGGGAGTTTCTGCAGGGCTTCTTCACTGTCATGTGACTCTTTAAAACCAGTAAGTAGTTTAGGGGGAGGTACCGTGAAATAAGGTAAACATTCTGTTCCACATTGATCTGTAAATTTCATAATTTACTTATTTGTATCACTATGAACTCATTTTTCATTGTATTCACTGGGTTGTAATACATTTATTTTGCTGCTATTATCGTTTCAGTGCAAGTTTCTCTGAACTGGCCTCTGGATCCTTTTGCTTTCTCCCCATGACTATTTGAGCACTTGCTTGCTTTATTGCAAAACAAGATACTTCAGACTTATTTTATATTTTCCTTGTTCTAGACTTAGAATCAGACATTTCCTCAGGGACCCCTAGTTCTTTCAGCAAAGACAGGAATATAGAAATCAATATTTGAGTGCTACATGTGTTACATGCTATTGGATGTCACTGTTTCCATGTTATCTCAGTAGACAGACAGGAAATACTTGTATTTTATATATTCTACATATATATAAAACATAACAAATTTATAGTATTGCTTCCAATCTCAATGCAATGCCACTGGGTTAATTTTAGTTTTCTTCTTTTCCATATTTTTTACTCCTATCTCCAATAGTTAAAAAAAATCTGGTTCTTCTTACCCTTAATGCATTTACTTCTTGGATAATTTCCCAAATGTAAACAATCTCCCATCACTGCCATAACCCTCTCCCCATGCAAATGACCTCCTCAGTCTACTGAGATTCCAACATCTCACATCTAGCTACTGCTTTCCTGCGCTTCCACCAGGCACCCGCATGTGCCACTGTTCCATGTGGAAGCCCTCCTTAACCTGACCTGTGCTCTAATGCCCTGAGCATAGACCTCTTCTCAGCCTTCTTGGGCCCCAACTCCCCATTCCAAGCTACTTTATCACATAGATATGCTCATCACCTTGTGTGGGCTCCAATATCCCATGCCAGGCTGCTCCTTTGTGCAGACACTGTCCTCTCCGTGGTCAAGTTCTGGCATCTTCTCATGCACCACCCTCAGACGTGGCCAGTCACCCCTTCAACCTCCCAACATCAAAGGCAACCTGCATGACCACCTTACCAGGTATTCCTTACCCAGCCATGTCTCTGTAGCAACAACTCTGTTACCCTTGACATTCTGGCTGCCCCATGTGGACCCCTCTATCTGCCTCTCAGGTTCTGGGATTCTGTGCAGAATCACCACCACCTGAGCCCTACAGACACTTCTTTCTCATCATCTCAGGCTCCAACACCACACGCTGGGCAGCCTGCAACACCCTCCACAGCTTCCTCAATTCTGGCACCCTGCATGGGGCAGTCCGCCTACAAGGGTGCCCTCTTGATGTTGGTTAGCTTTTTCTTTTTTTAAAATTAAATGTTTTATTTTGATTAAAAAGTAGATTCACTTACACAGGTATAATAAGTAATACAGAGAGATCTCACATACCCTTTACTTAATTTCCCCACAAAGAAACATCTTACAAAACTGTAATGTAAAATCACAAACTAGGAGATTGACATTAATATAACTAACTAATCTTATTCAGATTTCCCAAGTCTTACATGTACTCACGTGCTTAGGTCTTTAGGTCTACGAAATTTTATCGTATGTAGAGATTCATGTCTACACCACCTGAGTCAATATACAGAACAGTCCCATGACTACCAGAATCTCCTATGGTGTCCTTTTAACAGCCACACTCATCTTCCTCCTAAACCACCACCACCTTTAATCCTGCCACTAATCTACTCTAGCTTCTATAATTGCATTACTTAAAGGATGTTATCCCTTTGAGACTGACTTGTTTTTTACTCAGCCAAATTCCCTGGATATCCATCTAAGATTTTGAACTTAGCAATAGTCCATTTATTTTTATTTCTGAATAATATGCCACAGTATAGATATACCACAGTTTAACCATTGCCCCACTGAAGGACATATGGATTGTGTTAGTTTTGGGCTATGATGAACAAAACTGTTATAAACATTTGTAAGTAGGATTTTTGTATGAACCCCCTACTTTACTTGTGACACCCTGCACTGGCCTGTACCCTCACACAGAAACCTTTCTCAACCTGTTTGAGGGCCAGCTCTCATTCTGGGCCACTATGCTCCATTTAGCCCATCTCTCCCAATCCCAAGCATGGATAGCTCCCTTGCTCTGTCCTACCTACTAGATTTTAAGGCAGAATAGTAAAAAGGGGAATACTAAGTGGCAGTAGTGAGTGTAAACATTGTGCAAGGGCTGCTTGGTGAGTGTATTTCCAGTACCTACTAGCATAGTGATTGGCATCAAGTAGTCGCTCCATGAATGCCTGTCAATGAGATAAGAAGCGTTGGAGAATTTGCTTCCTCAACAAAGTGGATATTTCCTAATCTAGCAATTGTTGAATGTTAAGCCCTCAGATGAGGAGTAAAAATAAATGATGCCATAAAAGAAAAAGGAATGGAAGAAAATGCTGGGAAAGTTCTTACAGAAGAAAAAACTGGATGGAGCAGCCTGGAATCACATGTCCTATCCTAGCTGCTTTCTCCCTGTCTATACATCATGGTTTATGCATACATGTTCTTGGTAAGCCCACAATGAGTCATTCACTTGCCATGGCAAAGTCATCAGGAGAGAAATTTGTGATCTAACTTAACTTGTCCACAAAGCATTCTCTAATACTGGAATTAAATTTATTCACTAGAAATCAATTTTCTGAATGACTATTTTCCAAACTTTCAACTGGTTCTAATTAAAGATTACACACATACATGCATGCACACACACACACACACACACACGTTTTGGTCTAATTTCCAAGGCCAGTTAGTTAGCTGTGAACTTATAAGGATTGTTCAGCTGAATATCAATTTCTCATCTTCCAAATTTCAGACTTTCAGCAGATCTCAATTTCTCAATCGTTTATGTGTAATTGGATAAGTTTTCCCTTAAACACAGTTTACTGTTTTCTATAGATCTTTCAGTGTATGCCCTGACTCTCACAGTGGAACAGCTTTGGTGAATTGTCTTAAATCAGTTTAAGGCAATTTTTCTAATAAGTTTGAAAGAATTGGTCATTTAATAAATTAATCTAGAGCCCAAAAAATCTCATCTGAGAGCAAATTATACATTCTTCAACTTCTCAAATACTGATGTCTAACAGTGCTTCTCAACATATTCATAGTGAAGAGCCAGTGTTTTCTTATCTGTCGGCTTTTGGTTTTGTTTGTTTTTAACTCAAATTGTTGCTGACTGATACTTTGTAAAATACAATAAATATGAATTACAAGAAAAGTGAAAATTAAAAAAACGAAACACAAAACAAAAACTCAAAAACATACGGCCCATTTTTTTTTTATTAAATTAAGCAGACGAAGAAGCACTCTGCCAAATTGCTCTGGATGTTCCTAAGCATGTATTCTCAATTTCAGTTCTTATCTGAATTTCGGTTCTTATCTCATCACAGATGAGTAACAAACAGTACAGCTTGGTGCCAGTCTGGAGACCACAGTTTGAGAAGCACTTGTCTGTACTGACCCATCTCACACTGAACTATATCTTGTTTTTAAATTATTATTATTATTATTCCCTAAGACTGCATGCATCTGCTTATCTCCCTAGGGACCTCATATGCCCTCTGAGGTCAGAGATGATCTTTTCTATTTTGTTAGCATTCCCCCAAGCATTCAGACTGATAGGGCTTAATAAATTATTATTGATCAACAGAAAACAGCTTATTCTATTCCTTTCACTCCCTCCTCTGCTTTTCTCCTCTACTTCTATTCTATATTTGAATATAATATATTTTAAATCCTTTTTGGAAAGAAGCAAAAACTGCAAATTGGTGGCCTGCAGACTGGATACAGACAATAAATGAGTTTGTTTGTCCCACACATTATACTAAAATAATTCTACCATGTTAAAAAGAAACTCTCTGGCAACTCTGGGCTCACATTAGCACACATCAAAAGCACAGCACTGGGTAAGGCTGCCCCTTCTAGACAAGTGAGCCTGTCAAGTTCCCCACAGTCCCGACTTGGCCGATTCGCTTAAGTTACCTGTTTGGGACTTTGACCCTTTTGAAATTACAATCACCGATCTAGGTGAATTTAAAAAGTCAAGGTCAACAAACTGCCAAACAAAACCATAAAAGCACAAATAAAGGAGTCTCAGCAAACTACTAGAGTAGTTTTTGTTTCCCTAACAGTTTATAGGTCCAAAACATTTTGTTACCTTGGGTGAGCCTCATAAAACCACACAAGAGAGACTGGGTAGATACAATTGTTCCCATTTACAGGCAAGAAAACTGAGGTTTAGAGAATAAATACTTTCTTCACACTCCCTGGTAAATAGGTGATAAACTCAGTAGCTCTATGTAGCAGTATGCTGAATAGCCACAAACTAATTTCAGTGCCTTCATTCCCTAAGTGTTTTCTAACATATTAAGTATGATAGAAAACAATATTTTTTTCTGTAATGTAGAAAATCTATTTTCATATTTATCTTCTCAAACCTTAAAGTGGATGTGTGAGACAGATTCTTTGGTTTCATACTAGTTGATAGATTTTTTTAAAAAGTATTTTTCCTCCACTACTTTGCACTATACTATTCCCCCTTGCACTGACCAAATCTAATTTTTTTTTTTTTTTTGAGATGAAATCTTCCTCTGTGGCCCAGGTTGGAGGGCAGTGGCGCAATCTCTGCTCACTGCAACCTCCGCCTCCCGGGTTCAAGCGATTCTCCTGCCTCAGCCTGCTGAGTAGCTGGGATTACAGGCACCTGCCACCACACGCAGCTAATTTTTGTATTTTTAGTAGAGATGGGGTTTCGCCATGTTGGTCAGTCTGGTCTTGAACTCGTGACCTCAAGTGATCCATCCACCTCGGCCTCCCAAAGTGCTGGGATTACAGGCATGAGCCACCATGCCCAGCCTCCAAATCTGATCCTTTACTACCAAATTACTGATGCGCCACGGGACCCAGACCCAAAGTGAAAATGGTTCCAAAATGAATGAGGCCCCCAAAGAAAGCCCCACTTTTTCACAGTGCTGAGCCACCATTCAGAATGCCTTTGGTCCAAAAACAGAAATGACAGCTTCTTGGACAGGCCAAACCCCAATATCTTACTCAGATACTCCAGGAGAGCACTGTTTGAGGAATTCTTCCATAAGTTTAATATCATAATTAAAAAGGCATCCTCAAATATCCTTAATAATACTCTAAAATAGGCTACAGAACACTAATGCCTGGGGATCATAACACATGCATAGTCAAACCACAGTTGAGCACCAGCCTTCATTAGGGATATTGGCACTCTGTGGTCCTGGGGATCAGTGAAAGCCACCACAGAAGCCTGGCTCTGTACATTTTACCATAGAAATGTGCTTTCCAATACAGTCATTATCAGCCACATGTGGCTATTCAAATTTAAACAGATTAAAATTCAATTAAAAATTCAGTTTCTACCCACATTTCGAGCACTCAGTAGCCACAGGAGACTATATCACATAAAGTCTATTCTTGGCCTTATCCACAGGGAGAGGGCTTGAACCAAGAGGTTCAGCCTTTTGCACTTCCAAAGGTGATGAAAGGTAATTCCATGAGGCAAAAGCAGTTGCCCAGAGGCTGGGGTCAGCTGTGAGCTATGAACAGCTGACACCACTGGAGGGTGGATGCCCACTCCAGGGAAAGGGATCCCCGCTCTATACCACCTACTCTAAAGGACTGCAGGTTCTATTACTTTATTGAATAAAAACAAAAGTATAAAATCAAACATACAAAATTAGATACGTAAAACTATTTATCCTAGGTCAGGTGCAGTGGTTCACACTTATAATCTCAGCACTTTGGAAGGCTAAGGCAGAAGGATCGCTTGAGCCCAGGAATTTGAGAAGAGCCTGGGAAACAGAAAGACCTAGTATCTACAAAAAAGAAGAAATTAGCCTGGTGTGGTGGTGCATACTTGTGGTTCTAGTGACTCAGGAGGGAGGTGGGAAGATCACTTGAGCTCGGGGGTTCAAAGTTCCAGTGAGCCATAATCACACCACTGCACTACAGCCTGGGCAACAGAGTGAGACTCTGTCTCAAAAAAAAAAAATCATCTTATCCATTATTAATTTTTCCTTCTAGCCTTGGGAACTGTATTGTTTCTTATTTTCCCTATTCAGTTATCATCTGTTTTGAGGCAAGGTCTGTGACTCTTGTATCCTGTATCTCCAGTATCTGGCACATAGTTGGGGCTCAATAATATTTACTGAATGAATGTTAACCTTAACAATGATCTTTAAAAGTGTTATAGTTAGGGTGAACACAGATCCTGCTTTACCAGCTCCATTCAATTTATGTCAGTTGCTCTAATGGATCTATTAATAGGATCCTCTGTCCCTCCTGAAAGTGTCCCGCTTTGTTTTTTGTTTTTTCATTTTGAGACAGTCTCACTCTGTTGCCCAGGCTGGTGTGCAGTGGCGTGATCTCAGCTTACTGCAACCTCTGCCTTCTGGTTTCAACCGATTCATCCACCTCAGCCTGCCACGTAGGTGGGATTACAGGCCCATGTCACCATGGCCAGCTAATTTTTTCATTTTTAGTAGAGAGGGGGTTTCACCATGTTGGCCAGGCTGGTCTAGAACTCCCAACCTCAGGTGATTTGCCTGCCTCGGCCTCCCAAAGTGCTGAGATTACAGGCGTGAGGCACCACACCCGGCCATGTCCCACTTTGTTTTATAAAATTTATGGCCACTTTAGTTTACAGGACATATAAATAAGGTGCCAGGAGAAAAATGAGAACAGAACCTATGATTTTGATTGACTTTTCCAGTCACATTTGATCTGACAATTCAAGTGCTACTTTTAGATATAAAATAGCCAAAGTTAATTTAAATTTTTTGTTGTTGTTGTTTAAAATTCTGGCTCAGGCCAGGCATAGTGGCTCATGCCTGTAATCTCAGCACTTTGGGAGGCCAAGGCACATGAATCAACTGAGGTCAGGGGTTCAAGACCAGCCTGGCCAACATGGTGAAACTCCATCTCTATTAAAAGTACAAAAAATTAGTCCGGCATGGTGGTGCATGCCTGTAATCCCAGATACTAGGGAGGCTGAGGCAGGAGAATCACTTGAACCTGGGAGGTGATTATTGCAGTGAGCCGAGCTTCTGCCACTGTGCTCCATCCTAGGCAACAGAGTGAGACTATCTTAAAAAAAAAAAAAAAATCTGGCTCAGCAATCCATTACCCTACTGGTTACAACCTTGTTCCTTTGGTGTTGGGAGCAGGAGCATTAAGAACAAATGTATACAAATTAGGCCAGGCACAGTGGCTCACACCTGTAATCCCAGCACTTTGGGAGGCCAAGAAGGGTGAATCACGAGGTCAGGAGATCGAGACCATCCTGGCTAACACGGTGAAACCCCATCTCTACTAAAAATACAAAAATTAGCTGGGCGTGGTGGCAGGTGCTTGTAGTCCCAGCTACTCGGGAGGCTGAGGCAGGAGAATGGCATGAACCCGGGAGGCAGAGCTTGCAGTGAGCAGAGATGGCACCACTGCACTCCAGCCTGGGTGACAGAGCGAGACTCCGTCTCAAAAAAAAAAAAAAAAAGTATACGAATTAGCATTATCCACCTGTAATTCAGTTGTATGTTTCAGTTGTATGTGTAAAATTATCAGTAGATAATCTTAACTTTAGGTGGTAGAATAGTGAATTGTCATAAAGTAAGAACTCACTACAGCTAAAATTACTGTCCTTACACTAAATGCAAAGGGACAATACTGCAACTAAATGAGGTTTGTCTTGGGTGAATAAGAGAGCATATACTGTAATCTTGTCCTATTCTCAAATATAGAATGTTCTGAGAAAAAAAAAATGATTTAACCGTAACATGTTTTGATCAATTTGTGATGTGTTAATGTCTCTGATAGAATGGGGGACTAATATTAAAGATAATATAAATAAGACTTTCCTCTTTCAATTGTTTTTCAAAAATGATCTATTCTAAAAATAAGATTGGATAGATTACAGCATCAACAAGTATGCATATCTTTTCTTTTCGTAAGACAAAAATCCACCACATTTTTCCATCCCATGAACTACAATATATTCATTACCTTCAAGAATCATTTGGCGAGAAGATAAAGTAGAATAGACTCAGTTCACAGAAGTCCTTCTTCTTCTTTGGATTTCCCAATTTCCATTATAAGAGGAAGTGAGAAGAGAGACTGAGCTCTCAGATTTGCAGAGAACTTAGGGAAATAAAATACCTCGCACAAAATAAAATGGTATCTAATTATAACCTTGTTAATTGACACACATCCAGCTTTCCAATAAACTTTTATATAATACAGTCATATTAATGAAAATTCTAAGACTAAAGTATGTAATTACAGTAGTTTCGATTGGAAGACAGACCAAAAAGCATCTGTAGGGAAGAGAAGAAAAAAAGAGCTGCTGCCATCATTAAGAAATGAACTTAATTCATAATCAATAGAGAACAACTCTATCTCTGACACTGCTATAGGCTACATCTGTCCTCAGCAAAGACATGGTTACACTTGGCTGTTGGAAGCATATCCAAGTCTGATATTTCTCTGGTGCCATTTCCTTCCTGTGCTATTGACAAGTAGCTTGTTGAGGTGACACGTCAAACCAAAAACCAAAACACATTTTTTAAAAAAGGAAAACTGTGTTCCTTGCTTGCTCATTTCCTTTATCCTTGCTCTGACATAAATTATCCCAAAGTCACATGATTCAATAGAATTGATTTTCTGCCTCAGAACAAAACTGAATATCAAATGAAATGATGAGTCCCAAGTCAGTAGGCCACATGCACAGTCCTCCAAATCTCATTTGCAATAGTTGGCCTACATTATTCTTCCAAACTTCATCCTTTCATCTCTGCCATTGATGGTTCCTTCTCCTCATTAAAATAGTTTTCTCTTCTCTTTAAATCCCGTATACCAGAAAAGGTTAAGGAAGGGGGAAAACATACATTATCAGGCTCTAGACTTTGATTTATAGGCAATTATCATGAATATTATAAGAAAATCTTTCAGAACCATAATCTGTGTTATCAGAAATGAGTTATACACTGATAGAATATACCCTTCCTCCCTTGTATCAGTTAGGGCTCCTTTGGTTGCAAGTAATGGAAAGACCAGGTATAGGCCTCACATCAGGTATGGCTTGATTTATGGAATCATATGATTACAACCCTACCTAGTTCCTTTATCTGTTGTCTTTGCTCTCCTTCCTATTGGCATTATACTCAGATCCCATGCAGTAGTATTATGGCTTCCAGAAACACCATAATAACATGTGCCTAGGGTCTAAACCCAGCAGAAAAGTGTAAGTTCTTTTAAGTTTTCCAGCAAGTGTCTAGATATTGTCTCTGACTAATCATATTTCCATGTATGGGTCACTCCCTGAAGTAAGTAGAATCAAATGCTGTGATTTTGATTGTCAGACCCTAGTGCCATGCTCCCATTAGCCCCATGGACCAAAGTGGTAAAGAATGTTCTTCCAAAACAAAATCATGTTTTCACTTAGAGCAATATTGTTGTTATTGTTTTTTTTTAAACTGTGTGGCACATGCTTAGGTTCTAATGAACCTCCATAGAGCCATTAGAGAAGGAGTCAAGCCTCTCATCTGTGCTCCCACTATAATATCAAATATTTATTTAAGTTCTGGGTTAGAATTTATATTTTTAAATATCTATAAAGTTGCTGGGTTTGTATTTCCTTCATTAGTACTAAATACCCGAGCTTTTAGTGCTTGCCTCTAGAACACCACCTTGTTCATCAAACAGATTTAGTCAAAGTAAGTGGAAATCTATATGAAGAATAACCAACGGGCAAGCTACAGTTAGAGAATTCCCGTTATGATGTTTAATTATTGAAAGTTATAGCAGCTTTCGAATATAACATCTATCACTCTGTTTTATTATACTTTACTGCAAAGGCATTACACAAATAATTGCCTTTCTCTGGATAAAGTTGGAGCAAATCTTAGTATTTTACAAAGGCAGTGGATATAGCCTACATTCATTTTTCTTAGGTAGGATTTTTCTACATAGCTACAAATTTTATCACGGGTCTATTAAGACAGGTGAAATGAATTGAAATGAATTACAATTTAGCAAGCTTTCCCTGGTGTCCTATTGTCAAGAATATATACATATTACCCTTTAAAAAGGGAAAACTATGCATCAAGAACTCCTTTCAGCCAGTCTGCCACTAGCTCTTCATCTCTAGCTACCATACACTAGAGATGAGTTAAAAGGCACTTGTTTTGTGTACATAAAAAGGAAATTCCTATATCTTTGTCTCCAGTCTTTTCTGATGGGATAAATGGTCCTTTTAATGAAAGTTAAAACACTGGGGAAGTAGGGGAATGTACAGCAGGAACTCTAGACTATATTACTCAATAAATACACATGGAGTAAATTGTGAATAAAGGCAAGGCAGAATCCCACAACCGCCTAACATAAATGTGATGTGTTTATTACAGGAGATACTAATAGACACACTAATATACTCAGAGGGAGCTACAGTTCCGGTAAGATTTCATGGTCTGTCAAATCCTTCCAGGTCTAGAATAAGTAGAATCCTAATGATGCATGGTGTATACATCAGTCACAATGCAGCCCATATAAGTAAAAGAAACACAGGTTATTACCATTAGTTTCTCAGGGAAGCAGAGTTATGAGAGTTAAGTCACCAGATAGAGTGTGAAAGGCTCACAAATATAAGACGGGTTTTCGACTTTCTACTTGTGGCCCCAAGGGAAGCAGACCGAGGATCCATGGGTGAGCACACAAATAGATGGGTTTTTTGCCTCAACATTAGGCAGCTGTCCAATAGTTAGAACTACCTGAGGGTGAAATAGTCTAGTTTTAGAAGCAGATATTGGAGGTTCCCAAGCAAAAATAATCAAGTAGGGATTCTTAAGGATTTCACTCCTCAGAGTTCTAACCCATGTCATTATGGATTTTTAAAAAATCATAAACACTTAAGCTAATTGCAGCAAAGTATGAGGATATTAAATGGAGGCCTATGGAGGTTTTAAAGAAAATGTCTGGGTATATCCAACTATGTTAAAGGTAAGCTGGTGTTGGCTCTCCTCTTTGTTTTCATTTTCCTTGATAGAATCACTTGAATTACTCAGCCTACTGTTATTAGTCAGGGTTGGAGGAACTACTTTTTCAGTCCTTCCATCTAATGTTCTAATGGCTACTGATACTGCCTCTGAGGATCAATCCTAAAGCTACGCCTCAAGCTGTCTTAGTTGACTCATGTCAAGGAAAGGCAGGAATACATCAGACACAACCAAGGGCAGGAAGTCCAGGTAGGGAGATCCATGGGAAGTATAACTGAGAAGAAAAGGATCATGTTCTAAAGCAAGCTTCCCTTTCTCCCGAGTGGCAGATCTATGTTGTACATGAGTCCTACTCCCACCAAAGAAAAGGAAGTCTACAGCTTGGATAACCACGGTACCAATATCCCTACAAGCTCTCTATATATCTAAAGTTTGAATACCCTGTCCTATAGCTCTAGTTTCTAATTCTTAGTCCAAACTATAAAGATAACCTGAGTGGCTCATCCTGCATCAGTAGATCCTCTTATCCAATACACTTTTCCAGGATTATCTTCTGTTCACCTTTTTATTTATTTAATTATTTATTGATTGATTTATTTGAGACAGAGTCTTTCTCTGTTGCCCAGGATAGAGTGCAGTGGGGCGATCTCAGCTCACTGCAACCTCCACCTCCCAGGATCAAGCGATTCTCCTGCCTCAGCCTCCCAAGTAGCTGGAATTACAAGCACGTGCCACCATTCCTGGCTAATTTTTTGTATTTTTAGTAGAGATGGGGTTTCACCATGTTGGCCAGGCTTCTTGCGAACTTCTGGCCTCAAGTGATCCACACACCTTGGCCTCCCAAAATGTCGGGATAACAGGCATGAGCCACTGTGCCTGGACACGTTCACCAAAATTAACGGGTTGCCAGAATCTACCTTTCAACAAGGCATATAAGAGTATTTCCAAGAAAGGGTAGCAAGCTACTTCAATTAGGCTAATTATGACCCTCTGAAACCACCCAACTAGATTTTTCTCCTTGGATTTTATGGTGGCATCACATATTCATCAAGTTCAAAACCAAACTCATTACCTTTCACTTCCTTATTTTTTTTCTATGCCTTCCCTTTTGAAACAACCCTCCTTGTAGCCTTTTTATTTGCTTTTTGTCTATCCTTAATGTTGAGAAGATGAAATACTTTAGGCAGTCTTTGGATATCCAAATGTCTTGTATGATAATTAAGAATACTAATGCTATAGGTGATGATTAGTAAATGTACTAGCGTTTTTTAGAATTTATTTATCTGACCACTAAACAGTTACTAAGCATTAACTATATGTTCAGCACTATGCAAGACACTAAAGCCATCAGAAGTTAATGTTGCTGAGATATAGTGGTGGATCATGGTGGACGGGAGGCAGGACTAGATTACAGCTCCCACTCAGACAGACAGAGCAGCATGTGGAGGTTCGCATCGAGAATTTTTGCTTCAGAATGACGACAGGAATAAATCAGGAAATCCAAGAGAACACATAGACCCTTTGAAGGAAGCGGACTGCTCCTGCAGGACCCAGGAGACACCCCAAATACTAACAGGTTCTGGTATCCACAGCTGAGAGACCCACAGATGGTTCACAGGAGTCTGTGCAGACAACCCCCAATACCAGCCCCAAGTTGGTAGACTTACTGGGTGGCTAGATCCAGAAGAGAGATAACAATCACTACCGCTCAGCTCGCAGGAAGCCACATCCATAGGAGAAGGAGGAGAGTACCACATCAAGGGAATACCCCGTGGGACAAAAGAATCTGAACAAGAATCGGCCCTAAACCTTCCCTCTGACAGAGCCTACCCAAATGAGAAGGAAGTGGAAAACCAACTCTGGTAATAAGGCAAAACAAGGTTCTTTAACACTCCCCAAAAAATCACCACTAGCTCACCAGCAATGGATCCAAACCAAGAAGAAACCCCTGATTTACTCCAAAAAGAATTCAGGAGGTTAGTTATTAAGCTAAATAGGGAAGCACCAGAGAAAGGGGAAGCACCAGAGAAAGGTGAAGCCCGATGTAAGGAAGTTATAAAAAGGTAAAAGAAGTGAAGGGAGAAATATTCAATGAATAGACAGCATAAAGAAAAAACAATCAAAACTTCATGAAACAATGGACACACTTACAGAAGTGCAAAATGCACTGGAAAGTCTCAGCAATAGAATTGAACAAGTAGAAGAAAGAAATTCAGAACTCAAAGACAAGGTCTTCGAATTAACCCAATCCAGCAAAGACAAAGAAAAAAGAATAAGAAAATATGAACAAAGCCTCCAAGAAGTCTGAGATTATGTTAAACGACCAAACCTAAGAATAATCAGCATTCCTGAGGAAGAAGGGAAATCTGAAAGTTTGGAAAATATATTTGGGGGAACAATCAGGAAAACTTCCCTGACTAGAGCCCTAGACATCCAAATACAAGAAGCAGAAAGAACAGCTGAGAAATTCATTGCAAAAATATCATTGCCTAGGCACATTGTGATCAGGTTATCTAAAGTTAAGACAAATAAAAGAATCTTAAGAGCTGTGAGACAAAAGCACCAGGTAACCTAAAAAGGAAAACCTCTCAGATTATCAGCAAATTTCTCAGCAGAAACCCTACAAGATGGAAGGGATTAGGGCTCTATCTTCAGTCTCCTCAAACAAAACAATTATCAGCCAAGAATTTTGTACCCAGTGAAACTAAGCTTCATATATGAAGGAAAGATACGGTCTTTTTCAGACAAACAAATGCTGAGAGAATTCACCACTACCAAGCCACCTGAATTAGTTAGAGTTCTCCAGAGGGAAGAACCAATGGAAGAACTAATTTTATATATATATATATAGGTATGTACATAAAGTTTATTAAGAATTAACTCACATGATCACAAGGTCGCACAATAGGCCACCTGCAGGCTGAGGAGCAGGGAGAGCCAGCCCAAGTTTCAAAACTGAATAACTTGAAGTCCAATGTTTGAGGGCAGGAAGCATTCAGCATGGGAGAAAGATGTAGGCTGAGTGGCTAAGCCAGTCTCTCTTTTCACATTTTATTCTGCCTGCTTATATTCTAGTTGCACTGGCAGCTGATTAGATTGTGCCCACCCAGATTAAGGGTCGGTGTGCCTTTCCCAGGCCACTGATTCAAATGTTAATCTCTTTTGGCAGCACCCTCACAGATATACCCAGGATCGATACTTTGTGTCCTTCAATCCAATCAAGTTGACAGTATTAACCATCACACCACCACTATAAGGATGGCTAAAAGGAGCTCTAAATCTTGAAACAAATCCTGGAAACACATCAAAACAGAACCTCTTTAAAGCATAAATCTCACCGAACCTATGAAACAAAAAATAGAATTTAAAAAACAAAAACAAAAAACCACGGTATACAGGCAACAAATAGCATGATCAATGGAATGGTACCTCACATCTCAACACTAACACTGAATGTAAATGGCCTAAATGTTCTACTTAAAAGATATAGAATTGCAGAATTGATAAGATACCAACCAACTATCTGCTGCCTTCAAGAGATTCACCTAACACATAAGGACTCAAATAAACTTGAGGTAAAGAGGTGGAAAAAGACATTTAATGCAAATGTACACCAAAAGCAAGCAGGAGTAGCTATTCTTACATCAGACAAAAATCACTTTAAATCAATAGCAGTTTAAAAAGACAAAGAGAGACATTATATAATGATAAAAGGCCTTGTGCAACAGGAAAATATCACATTCCTAAACATATAGGCACCTAACACTGGTGATCCCAAATTTATAAAGAATTATCAATAGACCTAAGAAATGAGACAGCAACACAATAATAGTGGGGGACCTCAATACTCCACTGACAGCACTAGACAGGTCATCAAGACAGGAAGTCAACAAAGAAACAATGGATTTAAACTATACCTTGATACAAATAGACTTAACAGATATATAAGGAACATTTCATCCAACAATTGCAGAATATACATTCTATTCAACAGCACATGGAACTTTCTTCAAGACAGACCATATGATATGCCACAAAACGAGCCTCAATAAATTTAAGAAAATTGAAATTATATCAAGCATTCTTTCAGACCACAGTGGAATAAAACTGAAAATTATCTCCAAAAGGAACCTTCAAAACCATGCAAATACATTGAAATTAAATAACCTTCTCCTGAATGAGCACTGGGTCAAAAACAAAATCAAGATGGAAATTTAAAAATTCTCCAAACTGAAAGACAATAGTGACACTACCTATCAAAACCCCTGGGAGACAGCAAAGGTGGTGCTAAGAGGAAAGTTCATAGCCCTAAATGCCTACATCAAAAAGTCTGAAAGGGCACAAACAGACAATCTAAGGTCACACCTCAAGGAACTAGAGAAACAAGAAAAAATCTAACCCAAACACAGCAGAAGAAAGGAAATAACCAAGATCAGAGAAGAACTAAATGAAATTGAAATGAAACAAATAAACAAAAAAAAATACAAAAGATAAATGAAACAAAAAGCTGGTTTTTTTAAAAGATAAATAAAACTGATAGACCATCAGCAAGATTACCAAGAAAAGAAGGGAGAAAATCTAAATAAGCTCAATAAGAAATGAAACGGGAGATATTACAGCTGATACCACAGAAATACTGAAGATTATTCAAAGCTACTATGAACACGTATACATGCATAAACCAGAACAGATGAATAAATTCCTGGAAAGATACAATCCCCCTAGCTTAAATAAGGAGGAATTAGATACCCTGAATAGACCAATAACAAGCAGTGAGATTGAAACTGTAATTTAAAAATTACAAACAAAAAAAAGTCCAGGACCAGATGGATTCACAGCAGAATTCTACCAGACATTCAAAGAAGAATTGATACCAATCCTATTGACACTAATCCACAAGATAGAGAAAGGGGGAACTCTCCCTTAATCATTCTATGAAGTCAATATCACCCTAATACCAAAACCAGGAAAGGACATAGCGAAAAAAGAAAACTACAGACAAATATCCCTGATGAACATAGATGCTAAAATCCTTAACAAAATTCCAGTTAACTGAATCCAACAACATATCAAAAAGATAATTCACCATGATCAAGTGGGTTGCATACCAGGAATGCAGGGATGGTTTAACATATGCTAGTCAATAAATGTGATACACCACATAAACAGAATTTTTTTAAAAATCACATGATCATCTCAATATATGCAGAAAAAGCATTTGACAAAATCCAGCATCCCTTTATAATTAAAACTCTCAGCAAGATCGGCATACAAGGGACAGACTTCAATGTAATAAAAGCCATCCATGACTAACTCAGCCAACATAATGCTGAATGAGGAAGAGTTGAGAGCATTCCCTCTGAGAACTGGAACAAGACAAGGATGCCCACTCTCACCACTCCTCTTCAACATAGTACTGGAAGTCCTAGCCAGAGCAATCAGACAAGAGAAAGAAATAAAGGGCATCCAAATAGGTAAAAAGGAAGTCAAACTGTTGCTGTTTGCTGATAATATGATTGTTTACCTAGAAAACCCTACAGACTCCTCCAGAAAACTCCTAGAACTGATAGAAGAATTTAGCAAAGTTTCTGAATACAAAAATAAAGTACACAAATCAGTAGCTCTTATATACACCAACAGCAACCAAGCTGAGAATCAAATCAAGAACTCAACCCCTTTTACAATAGCTGAAAAACAACAACAACAACAACAACAACAAAAACTTAGGATTATACCTAACCAAGGAGGTAAAAGACCTCTACAAGGGAAACTACAAAACACTGCTGAGAGAAATCACAGACAACACAAACAAATGGAAACACATCCCATGCTCATGGATGGGTAGAATCAATATTGCAAAAATGAACATACTGCCAAAAGCAATCTACAAATTCAATGCAATTCCCATTAAAATATCATCATCATTCTTCAAAGAATTAGAAAAAACAATTCTAAAATTCATATGGAACCAAAAACAAGAGCCCACATAGCCAAAGCAAGACTAAGCATAAAGAACAAATCTGAAGGCATCATATTACCTGATTTCAAACTATGCTATAAGGCCATAGTCACCAAAACAGCATGGTACTGGTATAAAAATAGGCACATAGAGCAATATAACAGAATAGAGAACCCAGAAATAAACCCAAATACTTACAGCCATCTGATCTTTGACAAAGCAAACAAAAACATGAAGTGGGGAAAGGACACCATTTTCAACAAATGGTGCTGAGATAATTGGCTAGCCACAGATTGGAGAATGAAACTGGATCCTCATCTCTTACCTTATACAAAAATCAACTCAAGATGGATTAAGGACTTAAACCTAACACCTGAAACTATAAAAAAAATTCTAGAAGATAGCATTGGAAAAACCCTTCTAGACATAGGCTTAGGAAAGGATTTCATGACCAAGAACCCAAAAGCAAATGCAATAAAACAAAGATATATAGCTGCGACTTAATTAAACTAATGATCTTTTGCATGGCAAAAGGAACAGTCAGCAGAATAAACACACAACCCACAGAGTGGGAGAAAATCCTCATAATCTATACATCTGACAAAGGAATAATATCTAGAATCTACAACGATCTCAAAAAAATAAGCAAGCAAGAAAGAAACAATCTCATCAAAAAGTGGGCTGAGGATATGAATAGACACTTCTCAAAACAAGATATACAAATGGCCAACAAACATACGAAAAAAATGCTCAATGTCACTAATTATCAGGGAAATGTAAATCAAAACCACAATGCAATACCACCTTACCCCTGCAAGAATGGTCATAATAAAAAAAAATCTAAAAATAGTAGATGTAGATGTTGGCATGGAACATCTACTACATCCCTGTTGGCAGTTAACAGGGAACACTTCTACAGTGCTGGTGGGAATGTAAACTAGTACAGCTGCTATGGAAAACAGTGTGGATATTCCTTAAAGAACAAAAAGTAGGACTGCTATTTGATCCAGCAATCTGCCTACTGGGTATCTACCCAGAAGAAATGAAGTCATTATATGAAAAAGATACTTGCACATGCATGTTTATAGCAGCACAATTCACAATTGCAAAATCATGGAACCAACCCAAGTGCCCATCAATCAATGTGTGGATAAAGAAACTGGTATACATATGCTGTGGAATAGTACTTAGCCATAAAAAGAAATGAATTAATGGCAGTCGCAGTGACCTGGATGAGATTGGAGACTCTTATTGTAAGTAAAGTAACTCAGGAATGGAAAACCAAACATCGTATGTTCTCACTCATAAGTGGGAGCTAAGCTATGAGGATGCAAAGGCGTAAGAATGACACAATGGACTTTGCGGACTCAGGGGGAAAGGGCGGGAGTCGGGGTGAGGGATAAAAGACTACAAATAGGATACAGTGTATACTGCTCAGGTGATGAATGCACCATAATCTCACAAATCACCACTAAAGAACTTACTCATGTAACCAAACACCACCTGTCCCCCCAATAACCTATGGACATAAAAACAAATTAAAAAGAAGCAAACAAAGATAAAAAAAGAATGTTGCTGATTATATCCTGTTTCTAATACTTGCACACAAAATGATTTCCAGTAAATTATCCATATGCCCAACAGCTTTCATTTCTCTCCTTAATAAATATAAAAATCATGCATCTGTGTAAATCCTCATATGGTATAAATATTATTGCTCTTTTGCAAAATGGAAGCAAACTCTTGAATAAAAAGGGAATCTCTCTTAACCTTTAAGGTTTTTTTTTTTTAATATTTATTATCTGTGCTTTTCTTTCTGCTTTTGAGTCTAAACCAAAAATTCTCTTCTGTCAGTTACAATTACTACTTCAGTAAGTATTCATTCTTATTCTCTATAATTTCATAGATATTTTAAGGATACTATTGATAGAGACAATAATCAAATCGTACTTTTGCAACTACAGGCAAACTTGGCATTCATTCTCTTAACAAATGGTTTATTCTGATCTAGCAATAGCAGCAAGCACTTAAGGATGCTGACTAAGTGGCCCTAAAGACAAAATTGTTAGAGATACAGAATGCCACTTCATGGTTCTGTGTATTCTTTCACTTTAACTTTCCAGTTGGCAGCGTGCATGGCCTCAATGTCTGACTGGGATAAATTATTGTAATTCTAATAATAATAAAAATAATAATCACTTCTTGAGATCAGTTGTGCTCATAAAAGGTTTTGTGTTAAGTAGCTTCAATTATTTGGCAAACACCCTATTAATCTTCATTGGGTGACAATTACTGTTATGTTTATTAAAAATCTAATATTTCAAGGTAGCTTGATAGGTACATTTCTTATCATCAAAGATTATTTTCAGTCAAGAATCAGGTCTTGAATTGGATACTAAAGTTCACCTAACTCTGAAACACCAAGGGAAGAAAGTGTTTTTTCGAGCAGGGGCCCTCTGACACCTAGGTAGTGCCATATTGGTTGCTAGTGGAATGAAGAGATTTGCATTGGAGGTACACAACAATGCCGTTGGTGATGAAGATATTTGCGTTTCTATTTCAGAGGTGATAAATAGGTACAAAGAGTTTAAGTGACTTGCCCACAATAAGCAAAATAGCCAACCTAACGGGAAATATACCTTCTATAATATCTAACAGTCTTAAAACAGCCTCACTCAAAGTTCTTAAAACTCTAAACTGAGGAAGATTTTGTCTACTTTATCTTGTACAATAGGTACAGAAAGAATATTTGCCTACATATTTTGAAAGAAAGGCTATAGACTAAATGCATGTCCTATGAATTACATTTAATGAAAAGGCCTAATGCTTGAGACAAAGGCATGTGGCCTTTTGACTTGCTCGGGATTTTGGATTAAAAGAAATTGTGTGAGTATCCTTGTTTGCTGGGTATGAATTATAAAGCATACAAAGAGCTGAAGTCTTTTTAAAACTTGATAACAACCTTTCCTCCACACACAGTTCTTTCTTTGGTTAATCTGAGATAGACTAGTAACATCAAAACTTACTGGTTCTTATAAAACTGCCATTTCGTAAACTTAAAATGCAGCCAATTGGTACAAAAACTAATTTGGAAACAAATCTCTTTAGAGTATGGTTGTTATTAATGATGATAATGATAGATTGAAGCACTACAAATCTATCTGGTCTTTTGTTTGTTTCTTTGCTTTCCTCAAAAAACCAATAATATTTTCCTTTTGTTTGGGCCACTCCCCTTCATGCTTTGTCCACTGCAGAGGCAAACTGAGGAATAATGGTTTTGTTTCCAAGGTAGGTTATGATCAGAAAGATAATCATGAGGTAGGCTGCCAAATTCTTAAGAGAATGGGCTCCGGGTCTGAGAGAATAGGACTGAATACCGGCTGTAGCATTTATTGACCGTGTAACCATGGTCAAGGCTCTCTATCTCCCTGCACCTCAATGTTGCCATCTATAGATTAGGGGTGAAAACTGTAACTATGTGGACTAAACAAAATGAGGCATATAAAACACTTAGCATAATGCCCATTTTATCGTAAGTGAGCAATCAATAAATGAGAGCCATTGTTATGTTAACACGAATTTGTAACTTCTTTGTGTTGACATTTGTTACCAAGGCCAAGCAGAAGTCAAAGAAGATATAGATCATAATTGGATTCATTAATTTACAGGCCAGTTTTAAGTTTACCTTCATCAGTTGCATACCTTATCACATATGTTCATTTACTTAGAAAAACACACTCCGTTGTGATTACTGTTTCATTCATGGTTGCCCTTGCTTATCCTTGAAAGCAACTGTCACACAATCTACATCCTGCTTTTTTGCTGTCACATCAGCCACAAAGCCAGCAATGCCACTTCTATCCCCCCTCTGCATTTAGCCTGTCACCACGTACTGCTGTGTTTCTCTTCTAAGGTATCACTAATGTCAGCCCCATGCTCTCCATTCTCATAAACACAGCATTCTGGCCCTCATTATCACAAATTCAAGCTAAATCCAAACTATTTCCCATTGACCTACCTCACTTGCAACAACTGTTACCTTAAGAAATCAACACACCCGAAGTCTTGCCCTAACAACTTCTACACCCAAAGCACAAGCAATAGAAAACATTTGCTCGCTGCCCCCAGAAGTCTGATTTTGGACTTCCGCTATTCTCCATTGTAAATCAGTTAACTCAGCTTGCTTACATCATAGCAGGCTTCTTCATTTGAAGAGGTGATTTTCATACCACGTTAACAATCATCATAAGATCCTGTTTCTAGGTACTCTTATAACTCTGACCACTCACCTGGCAATCTCCACTATCATCTAATAGAATTCTATTTCTTCAGAGTCAGTCTATCCAACAGGACCTGAGTTTCCACAATCTTGTGTCATGAACGCCACTACTTTCAATTCAAAGAGTCAGAAGTCCTTACTTCCTTTGAACTTTATCAATTCTGTCTCTCTCATCTGATAAACCAATATATCCAAGGTAGGAAAAAGACCACCCACTGCCAAACCACCGACTCCCCTTTACATTCTTCCAAATAGAAGGCTTATTTTCATACTTATCATAACTGTTATTTACATCCAGAGCAATGCATCTCAATAGTATGTATGGGTGTTGGGTGGGTAGGGGGAGGTCAATGTACCAGGGAGGTGCATAAGAATCAACAAGGTGGGAGAAACCCATCTTTAAAACAATAAATCAGTAAAACATTTTTGACAGGAAGGTATCCTGAATGATAATTTAACATTTGTACTAAGTAGGAAAAAAAATATTTTAAGCAAGTAGACAGGCCCAGTAGTTTCTAGTGAAATCATATGAGCTACCTTTTAATTGTATCTTTTAAAGTAAATAAAAGAATTACATTTTATTTTAGTAGATATTTAAAATGTTATTTACTTTAAAATCTCAATTAACAATAAAGAAGAACATTTCATCTATAACCCTCAAGATGTAGGTTTTGTAAAAATTTGAGACAAACAAATCCAGAATAAATCCCATTTCAAAAGAATAATGCTTTGAGCAGTGGCTTTGACCACTTTACTTTACTCAAGCATTCTTTAAAATACCAACTTCTACCTGAAATTTTCTGTCACCAAAGATATAACAGCAATGTACCTCACTAAACACAGTATAATCGCCATAAAAGCCAATGGAAGATGTCAGATATAAGAGTTTCTCAAAACTTGCCACTCCTCTGCAAAAAAAAATTTTAAGTCTGTGAAATCACTAATGTAAAGTAGAATCTATAAATGGAATCTTAAAATGTAGGAATTAGTGATATTTTCTACCTTGTGTCCACCAATCAACACTTGCAAATAGTTAATACTTAAAATGTGGAATGTGAGCAATAAACAGAACTTCAGAACTTTAGCCCAGTATCCTGTCCCTCATGGGAACTTCTTCTACTTGACTTTTGTATATATGTCTGAGATCAATCATTTCCACTGACAGGGAGCTCATTCCTTTTAGAAGTGGCCTCTTCTATTTTGTTAATGAAAAGAGCAGAACTGAAATTTTCCTGCTTGCAACATCTGTTGGTTCTAGTGATGCCATATGGAGCCATGCAAAATAAGCTTAACCATTTCAACATGACAGACCCTCAAATACATCCAGTTCATGTAAACAAACTTCAAAGTCTTCTATTCTCTAGGCTACCAGTTGTTTCCATCACTCATTTTAGAAAATGAAAAGTCAAGTTGACCTACCCCTGGAGTACTATCTGGCATTAGTTGCAAATCCTCAGCAAGTTATTTAACCTCTTTGAAACTTAAGTTTTCATGTATGAATAATACTATTTATTTCACAATTTTGTTATAAGGGTTACAAGTAATGTATATTACTTGCTTAAAGAGCACTTTAAAACTTTCAAAAAAGCACTGCTATTATCATCAGCTTTGCTTTACTATCATCTCTAGGGATTTAATTCCCAATCATACAACAAATCTCCAATAATAATGAGAATAATAAACATAAAAATTATTTTTTTTGTGATGATCACAGTTCTCTACAGGTGGAATGTTTGATAAGTTGTTGTTGTTTTTGTTTTTTGTTTTTTTTTAAATCTCATTAGATTCTCCCAACAACCCAGAAGGTAGGTGCTATTCTCCATATACAGATGGGAAAATCGAGGCTCTAAGAAGTTGGGCAATTTGCCAAAGCTCTACTCAGGAATAGCGAAGCTAAGTTGTAATTCTTATCTGTTTAACTTTAAAGTTCATGTTGTTAACTATATTGCATTTCTAAATTTTTGTTTATAATTCTAAATTTTTACAGAGGGTAATGATTCAATGAATACATCCTTCTTATTCCTTGACTATTATCATTTTAAATAAACTTCAAGAATTTTACCGTCTCACCTTCTACAAGTTATAACAAGAAAGCCCTCACCAGGTGCCACCCCCATGATCTTGGACTTCCCAGTCTCCGGAACTATAACCCAATAAATTTCTGTTCATTACAAGTTATCCAGTCTGTACTATTCCGTTATAGCAATGTGAATGTACCTATTACAGCATTATATTATGATATTATGCTTCCTTGACTACCATCCAAATATCTGAGAACAAACATTTGCAATGACAGGTAATTCATTCATTCTGGAGACAGCTTTGTTTTTTCCTGACAAGAGAATAACTAAAATGCTCCTGTTTGTAACATCCACCTATTGGTCCTAGTTATGCCACATGGAGCCACACAAAATGAACATGCCCATTTTCAATATTGGGAGACTGAAATCACTAACTCCCTGTTGCTATGCACAACAAGTATTAAATTCAGTTAAAGGAAGAAATAAAGCTATAAATGGGGCAAAGATGAGTTTGTGGGCTGAGATTTACTTGCTACAAGTAGAAATGTTGCAGGAAAAGGTGGGAGAGGGGCTGATATGTAGCCAAATGTATTTAAAGAGCACAGTGATCATCTTCCTGTTTTGACTGGTAGGTGTCCATGTTTTATCAGTTGAAAAATAATTGTCCAGTAGCTCAAATAGGCAACACTGGTCCTAGGGCTCTCCTTATTTTCCAGTAGGATTGACTGAGGCCATGAGAGATTTTCTCTTATGTCATTACGTCTATATCACAGTCATATTCAATCCACCATTCATAACATCACTTATTAATTTGTCCTTTTAAGACACAATATGGTATTCTGATAATTTTTCAATAAGTAATTTCATGCCTATACCTGAAGATTTTGATTTATAAAGTCAGAAAAAGCTGATCTATTTAATAGACTGTTGGATACACGAATGAATTCTTTATAGCATTAAGACATGTTAAGATGTAAGCACACACAGACAACATCAAAATGGAACAAACTCCAACGTACCTTGCTAGTACTCTGAAGTGTAAATTGAAAATCTGAGGAGCAGGACTTCTATAGCAATAAAACTGCAGAAATACATATTAATAAAGGTAGCACTTTGCAAAACAAATAACAAACAAAACTGGAAATGCTCCTTGCCTAAACCTTGAATTACCGTGATAGCTCCAGCACGTATGAATTCTTAAATATGTATAAAAAGGATATCAGGTTTTAACTAAAAGTAGCTATGTGTAGATATGTATTTTGTCTTATATCCTGCCTCCAGTATTCATCAAACTCTACAAAGGGGTTAAAATAGCCCAAGACCTAAAACATTGTAACCTTATACCTGAGAACTTAAATGCAAAGATCACATTCTGAACTGGCACTGTTAATACTAATACAAAATGTGCAGCAGCTGTCTTGGTATTTTTGTGAATTCTGCCTCTGCATAATAGGATCTAAAATACTTCTCCAATACGGGGCTAAAACTTTGAATGCTACACAGAAGCAGATGAGATTATTAACTATTTCCACCATTACTAAAGCTTATGGCTGGCCTCAGCTGTCACTGAGTCAACTGAGGTCTAGACAGCAGAAATGGCAGTTGTAGCTATATCACTAAGAGACAGCACTAAGCGCTAAGGCTTTGGCTTCTATTTTTAGTATGACCTCAATAAAGTATTACAGAGTTACAGCCACTTCTCAATGAAGCTTCATCTATTCAAATCACAAGGTCTCATTTTAACACACTTGGTGATCCTTAATCATGTGAAAATACTTTTTCTCAACGCAGAGTATGTGCAAAAAAAATCAGATTCAGATGCTTTATTTTTTCAGAATTTTCATTCTTGTCGATATAAGTTATACTGACCTACTATGTCCGACAAGAATGGAAATTCTCCTTCATTAAAGAAACGCATACACACATACATATGTGTATATATGTGTATTTATATGTACATGATCGATGTGTTTATTTTTAACAAGTTGAATAAGCATTTTTAAAAACTATCTTTTCCCAGCATTTTCACTTTTCCCCAATTCTATCCTTATATGATACTTAATATAGGAAAAGTTGAATGAATGTGAATATTCTTATAAAGATGAATAAACTAAAGTAGATAAGGGGTCCAATGAGTTTCGCAAGGTTGCAAAGTAAGAATCTAGCTAGGTCATTTGACTGACAGCATTGAAATTCTCAACTGAGTAGCGGTACAAAAAAATACAGTAAGAAACTGTCCAGAAACACTCATATGATTAAATTAATTTCTTCCTTATGAACATCTCTTCTCCTTTGAGGTGATGACACATTTCTATTACCAGATAATGACAAGACAGGACAGCGAGTGAGTAAAAAAATGAGTGGATAGGTGAGTCTGCTATGTACAAAACACTGTACTAGGCCTCCTATGGAATGGAGATGGAAAGAAGACAGCATTATGTATAAATAGGGGATATTTATTATTTTCTGGAAATTTAGGATAAACATGAAAACTGTAAAAATAAGCTAATGCACTATTTATATTGGCAGGCTGAATATACACATGTACATACAGGGACTTGGCCTTTCTTTCACCCACTGGTAGAAAGAGTGCTAATGCTTGCAAAGAAATGACTGTGGGTAGTTGTACAAAATGTGACCAGGAAATAGAGTAAGAATGGAACCTGGCTTATGACTCTGACCTTTCTCACACAAAATTCAGGCCAGCCTCATCAAGCCCTCAAAAAAGGGTTCAGGCAAAAATAGTCATGTCAGCAAAATTCCAGTTTAGGTAACTGAAGGTGATTAAATTAAGTTTTCTCAAATATAAACTGCTGGCCATAAGGTTCAATTTCAGCCTCAAAATGTGGTTAGGTTAATTTCTACTAATTTTTTGCCATCTTATGAAATAACTAGATGCTAAAAATCTACTGCAATTTTCTTTCCTTCAAGACTTTAAGTAAATTTGAATCATTTTAATTTTTTCTTCTCTTTTTTCCCCCAAAGAGTGATATATGTAATATCTTTCATGTTGTTTGAAAGACAACATCAAAACATCCTTTTATTTTATTTTTATTTTTAATCTTTGAGATGGAGTCTCGCTCTGTTGCCCAGGCTGGAGTGCAGTGGCGCCATCTTGGCTCACTGCAACCTTCGCTTCCCAGGTTCAAGCGATTTGCTGGGATTACATGCTCATGCCACCATGCCCGACTAATTTTTGTATTTTTAGTAGAGACGGGGTTTCACCATATTGGCCAGGCTGGTCTCAAACTCCTGACCTCAAATGATCTGCCTGCCTTGGCCTCCCAAAGTGCTGGTATTACAGGTATGGCTACCACACCCAGACTGAAACATCATTTTAATAAGTCTAAGGCTGTTATTAAAATTATATTAGAGATTCTTCCCTTCATTAAGCAAATAATTACAAGATTCTGGCCACGATTTTTATAATGAAAGAATAAACTAGATATAGAAATAATTTTTAAAATTCTCACACATGTATGTGTGTGTGTATATATATATATATATATATACATATACATACATACATTCACTTATTTGTGTATCTACTCTCTTTTTACCTGGCTATATATGGATCAAAATACTAATATCTGTATTTTTAAATTAATTTATTTATGCCCTGCCTGATTAAAAATTTTTTGAAGCAATTAAAAAATTGTTGTAGAGTTCAAAAGTTTAAGTATCTCTGGGTTAAAGCATTCTCAGCATTTTACCTAAACTAAAAGAGAGAAATAAGAACTGCTGTTTGTGTAAAAATAGTACAGTTGAAATGAAAAGTTAGGGAGACACTAAATTCTGTTGCAATGTTATCCCACATGAATCCCCTGTACTTGAAAATCAACAGTAGAAAGAAAGCCAAAAGAAAAGAAGGAAAAAATATGATTTGATGGTTACCTTAGAAAACCATGGCTAGTATAACTCCTTGGTGATCTATAGAGGTATGATAATAATATAATTCTTAGAAAGATTAGGATTTGATTTTGAAATAACCCTTAAAACAAAAATACGTTTCACTACAGTATTAAAAATCAAATTTAAAAATTTTCACAATTGAATAAATTTCAGTCTAACATTAAGAAACTTAACAGAAGTATATTTACAACAAATTTCACTTTCAGTGAGGTCAATGTTTAAAGAGTCATGTACCCTGTTGTCAATCACGTTAATACTTTTTGGTCTAAGAACTCTTACTATTAACATGCGACATTCATTTTCTTTCTTTCTTTTTTATTTTATTATTATTTTTATTTGAGATGGAGTCTCACTCTGTCCCCCAGGCTGGAGTGCAGTGGCACGATCTGGGCTCACTGCAACCTCCGCTTCCCAGGTTCAAGTGTTTCTCCTGCCTCAACCTCCAGAGTAGCTGGATTACAGGCTCCAGCCACCATGCTTGCCTAATTTTTGTATTTTTAGTAGAGATGGGGTTTTGCCACGTTGGCCAGGCTGGTCTCGAACTCCTCACCTCAGGTGATCTGCCCACCTCGGCCTCTCTAAGTGCTGGGATGACAGGCGTGAGCCACCACGCCCGGCCACATTCATTTTCTTATACTCATTTTAATTTTTTCAAAATGTATATTATTTAGGTATTTTCTTCCTGTATTTTCTCAAAATATTTTTACCTCATCCCTATAACACATGTTTTTAAAGGCTTGAGATTAGAAGAATACAAATTACAAAACTGTACCAAATGCATGCTTTTACTCTCTTTTTAACAAATCTCACATTGTATTTAAAAGGTGCTATGCAGGACTCAAGAGACTCATGGGTAGTGACATAAGAGAGAGCTGGTAATAAAATAAGTATTAATATGCTTTACACAGATGCTTACATAAACAAACCAATTTATTATTTCAAACTTGGAAATTCATTTTTTAAATTATTACTAAAAATTGCATGTATTTATTGTGCACAGCATGATGTTCTGAAATATGTATACACTGTGGAATGGCTAAATTGAGCAAATTAATACATGCATTACCACAAACACTTATCATTTTTGTTGCGAGAACATTTAAAATCTATTCCTAGTAATTTTGAAGAATTAACATTGTTATTAACTGTAGTAACTTGTTGTACACTAGATCTCTTGAACTTAATCCTTCTGTCTAACTGAAATTTTTTATCAGTTTACCAACATTTCCTCAACTACTCTCTCCCCAGCCTCTTAATAACCACAATTCCACTCACTGTTTCAATGAGTTCAACATTTTTAGATTCTAGGTGTGAGATCACATGTTATTTGTTCTGGGCCTGGCTTACTGCACTTTACATAATGTCCTCCAGGTTCATCCACATTGTTATAAATGACAGGATTTATTTTTTAAGGCTAAATACTATTCCATTGTGTATATATACCATGTTTTCTTTATCTGTTCACCCATTGATAGAACTTTGTTTGATTTCCTATCAGGCTGTTGTGAATAATACTACAATGACCATGCAAGTGCAGCTATATCTTTGACATACTGATTTCATTTCCTTTGTGTATATATCAACTAGTGTGACTGGTGGATCACATGGTAGATCTGTAGATCTATTTTTTAATTTGGAAGGGACCTCCACCCAATTTTCCATAGTGGCTATACTATTTTATTCCCACCATGTGTGGGGGTTCCCTCTCTACATCCTCACTTTTTTCATAACAGCCATCTTTCATCATTTTGATAATAGCCATTCTAACTGGTGTTAGGTGATATCTCATTGTTGTTTTAATTTGCATTTCTTACATGATTAGTGAGGTTGAGCATTTTTTCATATACCTGTTAGCCTATTGTATGTCTTCTTTTAAGAAATGTCTGTTCAGGTCCTTTGTCCATTTGTAAATCAGGTTATTTGTCTTCTTGCTATTGAGTTTCTTGAGTTCCTTACATAGTTTGAATATTAATCCCTTATGAAATGTATGGTTTGCACATATTTTGTCCCAGTCCAAAGGCTGTCTTTACATTCTGATGTTCCCTTTACTGTGCATGAGCTTTTTATTTTAATGCAATCCCATTTGTGTATTTTTACCTTTTGGCCTGTGCTTTGGGCTAATACCCCAAAAAATCATTATCCAGATCAATATCATGGAGCTTCTTCCCTAGATTTTCCTCAATGGGTTGAATATCCCTTATCTGAAATGCTTGAGACAAGAAGTATTTTGGATTTGGATATCATTTTTTTCATTTGGAAATATTTGCATTAGATTTAACAGTTGAGCATCCCACATTCTAAGATCCAAAATCCAAAATATTCCAATGAGCATTTCCTTTGAGCATCAGTCACACTGGCACTGAAAAAGTTTCAGATTTTGAGGTATTTCAGATTTTGGATTTGGGATGCTCAACTTGTAGTAGTTTTACAGTTTTAGGTCTTACATTTAAGACTTTAATCCATTTTGAGTTTATTTTTGCATCTGATGTAAGATGAGGGTCTAATTCCATTCTTCTACCTGTGGATATCCATTTATCCCAACAGAATTTATTGAAGATACTGTCTTTTCCCCATTGTGTGTTCTTGGCACCCTTGTCAAAGATTAATAACTGTAAATGCGTGGATTTATTTCTGGAGTCTCTATTCCATTCCATTGGTCTATGTGTCTGCTTTTACACTAGCACCATGCTGTTTTGATTATTACAGCTTTGAAATATAATTTGAAATCATGTAATGTGATGCTTCTGGCTTTGTTCTTTTTGTTCAAGATTGCCTTGGCTATTTAGAGTCTTTTGTGGTTCCATAAAAATTTTAGAATGGTTTCTATTTCTGTGGAATTTTAATAGAGATTATATTTAATCTGTAAAATATTTATATCACTTGTGTAATATGAACATTTTAACAATATTCTTCCAATCCATAAACACGACATATCTTTCCATTTATTTATGGCTTCTTTAATTTCTTTCATCAATATTGCATCGTTTTCAGCATACAGGTCTTTTATCTCCTGGGTTACATTTTATCCTAAGTATTTCTTTTATTTTTTGGTAGCTACTTTAAATGGGATTGCTTTCTTGATTTATTTTTCAGAAGTTTGTTGTTAGTGTACAGAAATGATACTGATTTTGGTAGGTTGATTTGGTATCCTGTAAATTTACTAAATTCATTTATTAGATCTAATAGTTTTTTGTGAAGTCTTGAGGGTTTTCTGTGTATTAAGATCCTGATATCTGCAAGCAGAGATAATTTAACATTTTTCTTTCCAATTTGGATGCCTTTTATTTATTTTTCCTGTCTACTTACCCAGGCTAGGACTTCCAACCTTATTTTGAATAGACATGGTAAAAGTGGGCATCCTTGTCTTGCTCCTGATATCAGAAGAAAAGCTTTCAACTATTTATTACTGAGAATGATGTTAGCTTTCAGTTTGTCATGCACAACCTTCATTGTGTTGAGGTACATTCCTTCTATACCTAATTTACTGAGAGTTTTTAACATAAAATGATGTTCAATTATGTCAAATCTATTGAGATGATCATAGTGATTTTGTCCTTCATTCTGTTAATGTGAGGTATCACATTTATTAATTTCTGTATGTTGAAAAATGCTTAAATCCCAGATATAAATCCCTATTGATCACAATGAATGACTTTTAATGTGCTGTTGAATTCAGTTTGCTAGTATTTTGTTGAAGATGTTTGCATTAATCCTAATTAGGGATACTGTCCTGTATTTTTAAATTTTCCTTACAGTGGCATTGTCTGGTTTTAATATCATGGTAATGCTGTCTTCATAAATTAAGTTTGAAAGTAGCCCTTCTTCAACTTTTTTGAAAGAGGTAGAGGAGAATAGATATTAGTTCTTTTTTAAATGTTTGATAGAATTCAGCAGTGAAGCTATCAGTTCCATAAGCTTTGCTTCAGTGGGAGACTTTTTATCACCAAATCAATAATATTACTCATTATTGTTCTGTTCACATTTTCTGTGTATTCATGATTTGGTCATGGTAGGTTGTATGTTTCTTGGAATTTATCCATTTCTTCCACGTTGCCCAATTTTTGGCACATAATTTTTCACAGCAGTCACATGCTATTGTGGTCTCACTTGTAATGTCTTCTTTTTCATTTCCTATATTGAGTTTTTTTTCTTAGTCTTGCTAAAGGTTTGACAGTTCTGTTTATCACTGCAAAAAACAACCCTTAGTTTTATTAATCTTTGCTATTGTTTTTCTAGTCTCGATCTCATTTGTTTTTGCTCTCATGTTTATTATTTCCTTCCTTCTACTAACTTTAAGCTTAGTTAATTCTTATTTTTCTAGTTCCTTGAGATATAAAATTAGGTTGTTTGAGAACATTTTTTCTTTTTTGATGTAGACATTTATTACTATAAACTTCCCTATTAAATTGGCATTTTCTATGTCCCATAAGTTTTGGGATGATAAATGTATATTTATATTTGTGTCAAGATATTTTTAAATTTCCCTTTTAATTTACCTTTGACAGACTTGTTGCTCAGAAATATGTTGTTTAATTTCCATGTATTTGTGAATTTTATAAAATTGCTCCTGTTATTGATTTCTAGTTTCAGGCCATTGTGGACAGAAAATAATACTTGATAGAATTTCAATCTTCTTAAATGCATTAAGACTTGCTTTGTGGCCTAACGTGATCTATCCAAGAAAATGTTCCACGTATACTTGAGAAGAATGTGTATTCTGCTATGACTGATGGAATGTTCTGTATTTCTATTAGATCTATTCTATTTGGTCTAAAGTTTAGTTTATATCTGATGTTTCCTTGTTGACTTTTTTCTGAATGATGTGTTCATGGCTAAAATTGGGCTATTGAAGTCCTCTACTATTGTTGTATTGCAATCTATTTCTCCCTTCAGATCTATTAATATTTGTTTCACATATTTAGATGCTCCAATGTTGGGTGCACATATATTTACAATTATTATAACCTCTTGATGAACTGATAACTTTATCACTATATAATGACCTTCTTTTTCTCTTTCTTTTAGCTTTTGACTTAAGGTCTATTTTATCTGATATAAGTATAGCTACCCTTGCTCTCTTTTGGTTGCCATTTGCAAAGAACATCCCTTCACTGTCAGTCTATATGTGTTCTTTAATGAGAAGTGAGTTTCTTGCAGATGGCATACATTTAGATCTTTTTAAAATCCATTTAATCACTCCATAACTTTTGATTGTAAGATTTAATCAATTTGCAATCAAGGTAGTCATCGATAGGTAAGGATTTACAACTGCCATTTGTTAATTATTTTCTGATTGTTTTGTAGGTCCTTTGTTCCTTTCTTCTTCTGTTGCTGGCTTCCTTTGTGATTAGGTGATTTTCTCTAGTGTTAAGCTTTGATTCCTTACTTTTTATCATTTGTGTACCTCTTGTCGTTTTTGCTTTGTGGTTCCAATGATGCTTACATAAAACATCTTAAAATTATAACAGGCTATTTTAAGCTGATAACAAATTAACTTTGACCACATACCAAGACTCTACACTTTAATTCCATGCACACAACCCTACATTTTGTTTGCGGTGTCAGAATTTAGTTGTTTTTATCTTGTGCATCTATAAAAATTATTATAGCTATTGCTTTTTAAATAATTTTGTCTTCTAATTTTTACACTAAAGATATAAGTAATTTATATACCATCATTCCTTATATTATTAGAATATTATGAATTTGATATATACTTAATTTTACTAGTGGGTTTTATACTTTCATATGTTTTAGTGCTACTAATTATCACTGTTTTCTTGCATCTTTTTTTTTTTTTTTTTTTTTTTTTTTGAGTCTGAGTCTCGCTCTGTCGCCCAGGCTGGAGTGCAGTGGCACGATCTCGGCTCACTGCAAGCTCCGCCTCCTGGGTTCACGCCATTCCCTTGCCTCAGCCTCCCGAGTAGCTGGGACTACAGGCGCCCGCCACCACGCCCAGCTAATTTTTTTGTATTTTTAGTAGAGACGGGGTTTCACGGTGTTAGCCAGGATGGTCTCGATCTCCTGACCACGTGATCTGCCCCCCTCGGCCTCCCAAAGTCCTGGGATTACAGGCTTGAGCCACCGCGCCTGGCCCTTGCATCTTTAAGGATTATCTTTAGCCTTTCTTCTAAGACTGGTCTGTTCATAATGAATTCTCTAAGCTTTTGTTTGTCTGGGAAAGTCTTTCTCTCTCCTTCATTTCTAAAAAACAGCTTTGCCAGGTAAAGTATTCTTTGTTTTTTGTTTTTTTTTTTCCTTTAGCACTTTGAATATATCATCCAACGTTTCTTGTCCTGTAAGATTTCTGCTGAGAAATCTGCTATTAGACTTATTGAAACTCCATTACATATTATATGCTCCCTTTCTCTTGATGCTTTTAGGATAATCTCTTTGTCTTTGATTATTTAACAGTTTAATTATAATATGCCTTGGTGTAGTCTGGCATGACTGAATTTTATTTGACTTTCCTGTACCTGGATATTCACTCTTTCCCCCAGATTTATAAAGTTTTCTATTATTTCTTTAAATAAGCTTTCCACCCCATTTTCTCTCTCTTTTACTTCTGGAACTCCTGTAACTTGTACATTTGCTCTTTTGATGCTGTTCCGTAAATTCCATAAGCTTTCTTCAGTCCCTTTCATTATTTTCAATGACCTTACTGTATATTTTCAAATAACTTGTCTGTAAGTTCACAGGTTCTTCTTCTGCTTGATTAATTTTGCTTCTAAAGCTCTTCATTGTATTTTTTTTTCATTTCATTAATTATATTTTTCAGTCCCAGGACTTCTGTTTGATTTTTAAACATAATTTCAATCTCTGTTAAATTTCTAGCTTAGGTCATTTATTCTTTTCTTGATTTCATTGAATTGTTTCTCTGTATATTCTTGATTTTCACTGAGCTTCCTTAAAATGACTATTTTGAATTCTTTGTTGGGTTGTTCATACGTCTCTATTTCTTAGGGGTCAGCTACTGAGAGATTTTATTATGTCCTTTTGGTGCTGTTATGTCTCCTTAGTTTTTCAAGTTTCTTGTTGCCTTATATTAATATCTATGTACTTGTCAAAGCAGCGGCTTATTCTAGTCTTCACACACCGCCTTTATCCAGAAAAGTCCTTCACTAGTCAGCCCATCCAAACATTCTGGGCAGGACATCTGGTTTGGCCTGTAGCTGAGTTTGTTGCCGAAGTCTTTTTAAGCAGGCTGGCCTGGGTGAGCAGATGGGTGCCTATTGCCTGGGTCAGCAGATGGGTGGGTTTGCTACCTGGGTCTGTGGGGTTGGGCCTTGAGCTTAGGTCTATAGGAGTCCACCTTTTTATTGAGTCTATGGTTGCATGCCTATTGACTATACCCATGAGGGCAGGCCTGCAGCCTGTATCCACAAGGGCAAATCTGAAGCCTGGGTCCACAGGAGATGACCTGATACTGGAGGTGGCCTTGAGCCTTTGTTTGCAGAAGTTGGGCTGGCACTGGAACGAGCCTGGGATCTGAGCCCATTGTGCACTGCCCAACAGTGGCACTGAGGCCCAAATTTGTGGGGGCAGGTCTGGGTCTTGGGTGTAAGGGACCTGGTGTAGAGTGTGGGTCTTCAGAGGGGTCCTGGGGCCTCAGTTTACAGAGATTGGCCTGGCACTGGGGTCTTCCATGATGGGCTGAGACAAGGTCTGCTGAGACCTGAGGCCACAAGTGCCAGCCTTGAGGCTGGATGTGTGGGTGCTGGACTGGAACCTATGCCCACATTATTGGATTTAATCCTGAGATTGTGGGGGCCAACCTGCAACCTGGGTTTACAGGAGTGATCTTGAAACCTGGGTTTATTTTGGCTGGTCCAGTACTTGTCCTTGAGGCCACTGGAACAGTCCTTGAGCCTGTGTCAGCTGGAATGTTGTGCCACATGAATGGACTTAGCGCTGGGCAGGCCTTGTGCCTGTGTCTGCAGATGCTTGCCTGGTGCCTGAAGCTGGGAGTGCTGACCTGGTGCTGAGGCAAGCCTGATCTGTAACCTAGAGTAATCCTGGTGCCTCAGAGGCTGGCTTGGCACTGAGTTGGCATCAAGCCTGTATCCATAGTAGCTAGCCTGATGACTAGAGCTATGGAAGCCAGCTTGGTGTTGCAGCAGGCCTGAAACCTGGTGCTCTGAGGGTTGATCTAGCACTGGTCTGGAATCTGGGGCCACTGGAGCTGGCCTGGCAGTGGAGAAAACACAGAGACCAAGTCCTCTGTGCAGACTAAAAGCCAGAGGCTGTGAAATTCTGCCTGGCAGTAAATGGGTTGCAGGCTTTGCTCATGGGTGTTATCCTGGAATCTGTGGCTGTGGGGGGGCTGTCTAGTGCCTTATTTTACTGCAATAAGCCTGGTGTTAGAGTCTGAGGCAATGTCTGGTGCTCACTTCCCTCTACTCGCCCCAAGAGGAGGGTATCTCTCTCCAGCCTGTACTGCTTGATTTTGGAAGAAGAGTGATGGAGATCCTGTAAGACTTTCCCTCCTACCTTCTTTGATACATTTTTTCTTATTTTTGTGCTACATGTAGGTGCTATAATTTCCTTAGTTCTTGTGAAGGTATTTTCTTGAATGGATAGTTGTGCAAAGTGATGCTTCTGCAGAGTGACAAATGCTGGAAAGTTCTATTCCACCATGTTGATGATGACCAACTAGGAGTTTGTCTTTACGGAACTAAGAGCACCAGAGCAGAAGAATATAAGCACAAAGACAATTAATGAAGACATAATTGTAAGACCAAACACAATAAGTATCATATTCAGTAGAGAAATAGTTGAATATTTTAAGGCACATTGTGATTATTAAGTACAGAAAGTCAGAAAAGACTGTCCATCTTCCTCAAGCAGTGCAGTCAACATTTTCAATAAAACCAGATAACCCCCAATCCTTTGGTTGATTGATGATACACCTATATCACCCACATCCTCATGTACCTCTCCAAGATGCTGAATCATAAGTGCTTCTAATTATTCTTACAAACCAGAGTCAGAATGCTAGTTCCTGGCAGTCAACCCTAAAAGGCAGAAGATGCAGAGAACATTACCTGAGCTTCTGAGTCATCAAGCACAAATTACTTTATTTTGAGTAATTTCTCAACGTATAAAACTAAAATCTAAAATAGGCCTGAAGTTTGTTTCATCTGATTTGTACTGCTTACTTCAACAGTCAAGCTCTTGAAGACAGGCAAAACTGGGCTTTAATCCACAGTGAGAAGCAGACTGACTGTCTTCAAGTTGTGTACTAAAGTTGCTCTCATGTAAAAGGCTTTCTTGGATTAATTCCACTGATTATAAATATTCCTTTACATATTAGTAGTTACTATAACTTGTATTTTAGAATTTATGTTTGTAATTCTTCTCATTGATTTATATTTTATCTCTCACAGCTAAATTGTATGCTTATTGATAATGGTAAATTGTGTGTCTAACTTTTCATATCTAAAAACATGGTTTTACATAAAGGGTTCTTAACAATTATGCTTTAATGAATGAAGACTATAAGTCAATTCTGCCTTTCACCTCAATTTTAAATTTTTCTATTCAGGAAAAAGAAGCCTATCAAGATGATCAATTACATTATATATACATATATATAAAATTTTTGTTGCACAGTTACAAATGTAGATAAAGAACACTTGTTTTCTGTCTGCCTCTGGCTCCTACCTGTAATTTTAGGTAAGTGGTAGCTTCTTTATCTTACCATTTTCAAATTTCTATGGTATATAACAATCAATAGACTCTTTACAATTTATATTAAAATATTAGGCTGGTGCAAAAGTAATTGCGGTTTTTGCCATTAATGGTAAATACCGCAGTTACTTTTGCACCAAACTACTAATTTTAAGAAAGATTTTTAAAATTCTAGATCAAGCTAATTTCTATGTAGACCTGCATATTCCCTATGGAAGTGCTGTGGGTTAAATGTAGACAGCAAAGATTGATAGTATAATTAAAATCAGGAGCACATTTTCGAACTATAAAAGACATTAGAGATCAACTAGCCTAAGCTGCTCACATTTTAGAGGTTGGAAAAATTGAGGTCCAGAAATATTAAATGACTTTTTAGGTTATAAAGTACAGTGCTGGGCCCCCAAAAACATGAACTCTCCATGCCATTTTACTGAATTTTTTCCTATTACAACTTGTATGTATTTTAAAAATTATATTGACCGAGTCACAAGTATCTTGAAGACATCAAAGTGTACATGCAGTGACCTCTGTTGAAGAGTAGAAGTCATACCCTCCCACACAGCTGATTTTTGCCTTTCTCAAAATAGTGAGATCTAAAATCTCCAAAGGGCCACTACAGGCAGGTGTTTCTCTGATCTAAATCATCCTTTCTAAAAACATTTCAAGTAAAACACGGTTGGCAAGCTCAAAGGGATATGTTCACCAATAAAAGAACATTTTATTAATATCTTTTTGATATAATAAACATTTCAGCTTAGGTCTTATCATTCAATCACCTGATATTGGAGCCTGTAAACATGTGGCCAAGTGTGCAGGGGGAAAAAAAATAACTATCAGTCTTTTCAAGAGCCTAGGGAGTCACCTTTGAATAAAGCAGTGCATTTTCATGTAAAAAATTACTTGTTTCTTTTGGATATATTCTATATGCTCTATGCCATACAAATCCTCAAAAAAATGAGACAAAGAAGCAGCCCTTCCTTGAATGAAAAAAAAAATTATTCACTGCCAAACTTATAGTATACAAGATCTAACTTTTACATCTTTCTGGTTAAATGCCTTGGTGTCCCATACTTGCCTTGGTAAAACTTTAATTTTTAAGATGTTACATAAAGCCATTTAACCACACTGGTCTCGTATTAATTAATAATAAAGTTTACATTTCTTATTGATCAGACTGGCCACATTTAAGAGCTTCACAACAAAAACAAATTATGCTTTTGAGGCCATAGGGAAACAGGTAACCTCATACATTATTAGTTGAATTGCATAGGGCTTCAATCCCTAGGAAGAATTTTGCAATACCTAAGAATACTCTATATATATTCATCCTATGACCCAAAAATCTAGTGTTTTATCCAAAAAAAATATTTCCACAAGAATTAAGCAACATGTGCACTTATTCATGGTAGTATTAATTGTGACCAAAAAATATTGGGAAAACCCCGAATGCCAAGCCACAGAAGACTGGTTGAACACACCACTGTACGTACACACAATGAAGTATTCTGAAGTACAAAACAATTTTCACACATTTTTATGAAAAACTTGGAGTCATTTTCAAGATATACCATTGGGTAAAAACACCAAGGTATAAAATAATATATATCACGCATGATCTTTGAGTACAAAGTATGGCTAAATATGAGTAAGTCTGCATATATATGGACATAGATGCACATATTCATTTGTATATGTGCACAGATATATATAATATATATATAAAATATACATATACCCACACACATATATGTGCAACACAGAAAAATAGACATGGCAGGACAGGTCATCTCCCTTGAACAAATGACCAAACAGAGGTCTAGGGATGCTTAAGCAGTTGTCCATGTTCATTTACCTCATCTGTAATGGAGCTAGGACGACGAGAATCCCATTGACTCCTAGATAACTGTATTTCCCCAAGTACAATTTATCCTCATCCACATACAAAGAGATTAGGACTACTGATGTTAACAAGGTACTGACATAAAAGTGTTAGGAATTTGCTGTATTTCATTTAGGTAGAAGTAACTATCCTGTACCTTTATGGAAAAGTGTATATATCCAAGTTGCACTTTCAGAAGATATAGTCTACAGATATCAAGGACATTCTGTACATTGGCTGGAAAACTCACAGACACTAAAAAATAGGATAAAATGTATAGCCATTTACCCTTTCAATAGATTTCTGATATTACAACAGATTATTGTCTTATACGATGACAGCCTGTATGATTGTCTTTCAAAATCTGCAACAGTCTAGCTTAATTCAACCTTTCTAAGCTTCTCTTCTACTATTCTTCAGCATAAACATTGCCTTTTATTAGTCTTATCTACTCATTGTGTCTCGTAATTCTTCATTTATTTGCCATTGTTTGTGCTACTATTTTATGTCAACTGTAACCTGTATTAGTTTGTTTCTGCAGCTTCCAACAAAAGAATCTTAACTCTTACCAGCCTACCCATAAAAGCAATTTAATGCAGGATCATGGAGTATCCCTGAAAACTCAAGGCTTTCAGAAAGAAAGTGACCAGATAAGCAGAGGAAGTCTGGGTGTCTGGAAGTTCTGAAGTCTATTTTGGGAATGCACCATGAGCTTTTGATTTACCTCCCACTCTGATGGAGGAAGGGCAGTTTACCACAGTAAAAATCTATATGCTATTATAGAAAAACAGCAAAACAGCAATTGATATTGTTCAGGTGAAAATAATATATGTCCATCTCATTGCTAATATCTCAAGATTCAACATCTCTGTGTCTTCTGTGACAATTTCTCTGGTCTTTTGAGATCATGGTTGTAGCAATACCTGTATTCCTACATTACTCATTGTCAGATAACACAGTGGACAAAAGTTTACACTCGAATTATAAGCCTCTGCCACTTATTTTTAAGTAGCTACTTACGACTTACATTTTGCTATTTCATTGTGATCTTGCCTCTCCAATTGTGAAGATAAAGAAAATCACAAACCAGTTTGTTTAATACCAGTTACATAATGTGCCCCATATAAGCAGCTATATAACTATATTTATTCCTCACAACAATTTCATGAGATACTGTTATCATCCCTTTTTCTCAGATGAAGAAAGTGGGGCTGAGAAGGGTGACATAACTTGCCAAGATCCCATACACTGACACGTATATGCCTACATCATTCATTTGGCATGTAATCATGTTGTATCAATCAAAAAATCACTCTAGTTCACATGATATTGTGTGTGTGTGTGTGTGTGTGTATGAGTGTGTTGGCTAAACTAGTTAAACTGTGACATCTTTCACTAGGATACCTTATATATATATTTGTATCACCCACCATACTTAGCATATAACAATATACACACCGCAAGCCCTCAAGAAATGATGTGAATTAATTATATCTGATTCACACGAGCTACAAAGTCACCAACATAGCCATCATTTCGGAGTATTATTCTTACTACATAACAAAAAGCTCTGTGCTGGCCACCCCATAAGGGAGAAGATTTCCTCACTCTTAAGCTTGTTTTTCTTCTGGAGCTGCAGGTCCAGTAACACTTGTTGAGGAGTAAGTCAGGAAAAGAACCAAAACACTAAATGGGATGACACCTTCCACAACCACACTCTTGGCTTTTATGGGTATCTCTAATAACCATCAATGTAGTTATGAATTTAAACAATATTTCTAGTCTCTAGTCTTAAGCAATATGGAAGCCACTGGAATATAAATTTAATGAGAACTTGGACTTAAACACTAAATAATATTTAGCACATGATACATATGCAATAAGTATTCACTGGATTAAGATCTCAATATATTTTCCAACTTGGAAAAATTTCTATTCCCAGTCATACAAACTCAATCATTGGTTTTAAAAAATTACCTCCTCATGTTTATGCTATGTCATAGTACTGGATGGAGCACTGCCTAAATCCTGAATATCTGGGTCCTGTTTTCTCCACTGCCACTAATTAACTGTAATATTGGACAAGTTATTTCAGCAGTTGGCCTTTTCAGGGTCTTAATGGATGAAAAGAAAGCTCATTTCCAGCTAGAAGTCTCCAGGAACTGTCTATAAATTATTTTGAGGGACTTTACAAATCAGACATGAATACAGATGATGATCCATCTTTATTTCCATAGCATAAAGCACAGTGTCAGGAACATAGTAATACAGTTCAGTAAATGTGGGATGAAAGAATAAATGAATAAGTGGTCGGGACATACAATCATTAAAGACCTTTATAATTCTAAGAATATGTAATGATATAGCCATGCAAGCAATCAAGTACATGTCTCAAAACCTATCCTTTGATGCCACTATTCATCAATCTCAAATATCGAACTACATAGGAACAATGCCTTTGTAGTTTGTTATTTGCGCAGTCAATAGAAAATACAGTTATGTTGTGGTCTTCATTCTTATGGTGATCTTGAAGAATTTAAATTGTAAGTCCCTACAATCTAGGTTTAATATCCAAATAGTTAAAGATTTGCAAAAAGAGGATACAGATATAACATAATTGAACAAATGATACAGAAAATGCCACAGCAAATAGAGGCACTAATGAAAAGTACATGTGGATTTGCATTCCAAATTATAGAGTCTAGTTTCCCCACATGGCTTCTATAAAACACTAATTCTGGGATATTCTTAATTTAAAAAGTTTTATGATTAAAATCTTTGGGATATGATGCATCCTTTCAAATCTGACAGAGTCTCAAGGCATGTAAGTATATCAAAGCTTTAATAATTCTTACTTTGTTAAAACCTGTATTTCTCAAACTTGCTTGCCTATGAAAATTCAATTTTTGTAGAAAATTAAAACCTTTACAATCAGTCTCACCTAGAATTCACTTTGGGAAACACTGTTATGTCACAAGAGGCATACAGAAACAGGGTACCTCCCTGTCCATGCCCAACTGCATTAACTCCAATCAGGTTTAAACTGCAGTCTTTTTAATTGAAAAAAAAAAAAAAGGAACCTCTGCTACTCTACTGCATTTTCATGAACACACTGAGTACTCTCCATTGTGCCTTGATTCTGACACCCCTGTGAGACCCTACATGAAGCAGTCAGTTGATCTACATCTTCAAAACCTGGGAGCTGTCACCTTATTTGGAACCAATAACTTTTCTCTAAATGAAATGCTTTAGAAGAGACTTTGACTGTCTCTTCCAGTATGAATGCTTCTCTATGGCCTTAGTTTCTTTGATCATTGAGGGTCAAGGAATCTCAGTGCTAAAAACAAACTATAACAACTGCAAGGCTTATCATTAGCCTAACACCTCTTTCAATTATCTCACAGGCCGTAGTGAAGCTCAGACCCATTTAATCAGAGGCCATATAAGCAACATCAGAATCATGGCCAAATTTAAAATTGTAAACCAGTCTGGCTTCTATTCATTCACTGAGTAAGTATTTATGTAAAGCCTACTATTACATACTGTGAATTACACTGAGAACATTGCTAAATTCTGATGAGTCAAAGAATAATAATCCAGTTTAAGGAAACCATCCAGGAGGAGTTAAGTGGTGAGTGGGGCCACAATCAATGGAGAGATCACTTTAACGGCAAAGGCCAAGAAAGAACCCCCTGTGGGTTATCTTCCCTCCAACAAAGAGGCAACCAGAGTATTAGAAATGTTTTCAATGAGAGTTCTGGGAATGACTTAATCTAAACCTGAATACTCATTTGCAATTCAACAACAACAACAACAACGTGAAACTCTTTTGCTGAGCAGACCAGAGAGCTGTTTTGGAAGTCAGGACCACTCAGGGAGCTGCTCAGATGGCTGCTCTCCTGTGGCCTCATTAGCTGACTCACAAGGTACACACTGGAGCTGTGCCCTAGATTCCCACACACCAACTCTGACATTTATAAAGCACTTTCAGTCCTGACAAGATCAAAAACTCAGCATTCTTTCAAATCTCATAATAACTCCCAAATATCCCTGGCTCGAGCTGAGAAAACTGAAAGTGATAAAGCACTTATTAGATTAAAAAAAAAAAAACTAGGGAATTATGGGCTTGTCCTCTTCCCTCCTGCAGCATGAGGCATTCATTCAATTTTAATTTGATTTTAGTAACACATTTTCCCCTTAGGAAACACTCATTGCTTTACCTCCTAGACTGGACTCATTTGCAATGTCCATGGTCCTATGATGTTGGCAACTTTGCCATAAACTGGTTTCTCTGTTAAACCGTGGGCCTCCAACCAAAACCTCCTATGGTTACACTTTAATGTCAACATGAGACATCTTGACATTGTGTTATGATGGCAGCCTTGCTCATTGCTACAGTGGGAGTGAAGAAAGATGTCAGCATGTTTACTGAAAGCATGTTCTGGGCTACAGCTTGCACAAAGATGATACTTTCTGTTCCTCAGTTTTTCAAAATATCAAACATACTGTTTTAAAAATAACAGTGATATATGTCATTCATTGTGTACTTGAGTGTCATGCTCCATTATACCATTTTATTTACTTTTTTATTGTGTTAAAAACCTACATAGCATTAAATTTACTGTTTTATGTACACAGTTCAGTAGCGTTAAATGTATTCACATTGTTGTGCAACAGATCTTTGGAACTTTTTATTTTGCAAAGTTGAAACTCTACGCCCATCAATCAATAATTCCTTCTCCCTGCCTCAGCCCTCAGCAATCATCTTTCTACTTTCTATGATTCTGACTATTTTAGATATTTCATGTCTAAATGGAAGCATGCAGTACTTTTTTGTCCTTTTGTGATTGGCTTATTTTGCTTAGCATAATGTCCTCGACATTCATCCATATTACAACACATGTAAGAGGATGTCCTTCCTGTTTTAAAGCTGCATAATATTCCACTGTATGTCTCTACTGCATTTTGCTTATCTATTCATCTGTCGATGGACATCTGGGTTGCTTTCATGTATCAGCTATTGTGAATAAAACTACAAAGAACATAGGTGTGTGAATATGTCTTTGAGATTCTGCTTTGAATTCTTTGCGATATATACTCAGAAGTGGGATTGCTGAATCATAACATGGTAATTAAATATTTGGCTTTTTGAGGAGCCTCCATACTAGTTTGCATAATGGGTTCCAATTTCTCTTGTTGCCTGTGCTTTGGGTTTCATATTTAAGAAATCATTGCCAATTCCAATGTCCTGAACATTTTCTGCCATGTTTTCTTCTGAGAGGTTTATAGTTTTACATTTTTAATGTAGGTCTTCAATTGATTTTGAGTTAATTTTTAAATTCTATAAGGTAATGGTGACTTCATTCTTTTCCATGTGTATATCCAGTTTTCCCAGCATCATCTATCAAAGAGACTGTGCTTTCCCCTTTGTGTAGTCTTGGCACACTTGTCAAAAATTATTTGCCCATATATGCAAAGGTTCATATCCAGGCTCTCTATTCTGTTCCATTTGTCTATGTATCTGTCTTTATGCCGGTACCACAACATCTTGATTACTGCTGTTTTGCAGTACGTATTGAAGCAAGGAAGAGAAGGTCCTCTACCTCTGTTCTTTTTCTAGATTGTTTTGGCTATTCAGGGTCCCTTGAGATTTCATATATATTTTACGATGTTTTCTCTCTTTCTGCAAAAAATTCCACTGGAATTGTGATAGAGATTGGACTGAGTCCACGGATCACTTTGTGTAGTATGAGCATTTTAACAATATTGAGTCTTCCAAGCTATAAGTATGAGAAATATATTTATTTGTGTCTTTGATTTCTTCTACATCACACTATGTTAACAGGGCCTTTAGTAGATTCCTAGAACATTAAAAGTAAAAGAAAATTTGTATACTCCTAACCTGAGGCCCAGTGACCTAAAAAGTCCATGAGGCCCTAAGAGTGGACACAACTTTTTAAATATACATCTTCTCTGGGTGGGTGGCAAGATCTACAGAATTTATTAGTTGATGAGTCATTTATTTATTCAGCAATAAAGCACCAAATACATGTCTGACACTGGAAATGCTGCAGCAAAATTGAGAGAAAAGCCTGCCTCCGTGAAGTTTATAGATTTTTGGTGAGTGAATGATCTATAAACCCTCAAAATTATTGCTAATCTAATACCATTATTTTAAAAAGGAAGGAATCAAGGCAAGAAGAAGTAGTTTGCCAAAGCAGAGAAAGCCAAAAGATGGAAGTCTGACTTGGAGTAGGGAGTCTCCAATCGCCTATCTCAATGTCCCTTTTTCCTTCTTCTGTACTGCTTCTACTACCATTACTAACAATGGAGTTTGAGGTTGGTGAGACAGCAACCTGCCTTTTAAGTCCCATTTCCTGAGAGGCAAGTATGAGTAGGGCACTATGTAAAGGGCCTTGCATGCCTGATTGAATTTATTATTTCCCAATTCTGTGAAGAAGACATTATTTTTGTTCTTTAGTTGAAAATTGTCAGATGCCTGATTTGGGGCCAATAGCCAAAGCAAAGAAGTCAATGACCTCTTTGGGCATCAACTTGCTGTTTTTATGTAGAAGTGATTAGACTAGCTGAGGAAAAGCAAGATAGCTTTATTTGAACTCTTGATTCACTGAAATGGCTCTAAAGCTCAGTGTTGAGAAATCTTTAAAGACCATGTACAGACTCTACAGGCAGAAGGTTCAGATTCATGATGTTTTCTTCACTGAGGTGCGAAGGTATGTGTGTAGGTATGTGTATCTACGTGTGTTTAGGGCTAGAGTTTTGCATACGTGGCCTTATTTCTTCATGTCAAATAGATAATTATTCAAATACCATTGAGCTGGGTGTGTTGGCATGCACCTATATCCCAGCTACTTGGGAGGCTAAGGTGAGTGGATCACTTTAGCCCATGAGTTTGAATCCAACCTAGGCAACATGGCAAGATTCCATTTCTAAAATCAAATAATAATAATAATAAAATAAAAACCACCATTGGCTGGAAAGTCCTGACTCTAAACACATCTATTATACTAAATGTGTCTCAAGTCCCTGAAATTTGAAGCACAGGAGACAACTCTGCCACACTTCAAATAAAGAAGGATGTTGTGAGAGATTTCCTGGCACTGTCCATATCAATCCAAGTAACAAATTCTGTAGCATTCAATTCAATAACCAACTAAGGGAAAAACCATTCTTTCACATGGAGGACCATGGTCCACACAGAGCCATTTTTAAGAGCGCTAGAGTAAAGGGCAAAGAGTGAGGATGTTGAAGTCAGGCTAAATACAAATCCCAGTCCAACTACTCGCTCACTAAGTTACCAACCACTCTACGCCTCAGATTCCTTCTCTACACAGCAGGGACTATAACAGTGCCTATTTCATAAGACTGTTGGGATAATTAAGTGAATTAATAAAGGCAGAGTACCTAGCACGGTGTCTCTCAATCCAAGTGCTCGGTAAATTATTATTACTAAATGAAAGGAGAACACATTATTTTTATTTCCTATGTGAACATAAAGAACAATCATTGATACACCATATTTGCAAGGCCAAGTTTTTACTTGGACTTGCTCCAAGAACTGCTAGACTTCTTATCTAGGTCTGCACCTGCCCTTACTGGAAAAGATCTTTTTTTAATGTCTCCTTTGTTTCTTCTAGACATACAGTGTCCTAAGAAAGAAAGAAAGAATAAACACAGTTCAGAGGCAGAAAAGAACAGATAGATGTCTCAACATTAGAAATATCTAACTGAATTTTAAAGTTCGCACTATATTTACAAAGGGAATAAGATGAAGAGGAGCAGAGAGGAACTTAGAAATGTTAGGAGGCTAAGAAGTGAGAGCCAACATATTTGGGGTTAGAAAACAGGATAACCCCGGCTTCCTCCCTCCTCTATGCTAATTATGTAAGTAGGTGAGGTGATATGTATGTTAATAAGCATAGTTTAATCATTCCATATGTACATAAATATCAAAACATCACATTGGACCCCATAAATATATACCACTATTTGTCAATTAAAACATATTTTTAATTGACAATAGGAAAAGGTAGTAAATAGGACAAAATAATGAGTCAAAGAGAAAGAATTTGGGAGAGATAAAAATCAGCATGCCCAAGTAAATAGGCACAAAAATCACATGTAATTAAGATTTGTAAGCAAGAGAACAAATATAAGCCACAATTTCTGATGACTCTTGGCTTATTCATTGAACAATATGATGCTTCATCCTCGTGCTTGGCTGTTAATTATTTTCTACTCTCCCTTTGTTATTAATCACTTTTACTTCTCTGGCTCTCTTTCAACCCTAATACTGTGAGCTATAAAGGCCAAGCTGTTTAGCCAAAAAAAAAAAAAAAAAAAAAAAAAGGAAAACTATTCAATTCTAAAGAGTTAATGGAGATTTAATATGTGGGAAGGAGGAGTAATTCAACATATGCTTTTTAAAAAATTAACCAAAAGGGTCCTATGAATTAGGTGAGAAATATTTTAAATTATTTATATGTGTTTCAAACTAATCAGTGAGGGCTGGGAAATGCATGTCCTCATTCACTGCAAGTGGCAGTGTCAATGGAACTTTATTCATGCAGGGCAATATAGCAGTGTATATCAAAAGGCTAAAAAAAGGGTTCTATACTCTTTGACCCCTCCATGGCACTTTTATGGCAAATTTTCTAAGGGAATCATTAAGAATATATGCAAAGATTTATTTACAGTAAAGTTCCAAATGCTTTATTTTTATATTGGACAATTAAAAACAACATAAATATCTGACAATAGGAGATTATTTAAATAAGCAATGGCCATTAAGAAGCATTTACTGGGAGAGTGATTAACAGTATAAAGATGTTCATAATATTAATAAACTAAGTGCAAAGGCAGATTATGGAGAACTGCATAGTCCATATGTCATTTTAATTTTTAAAATTGTGGAAAGCTCCTTCTTTGATAAATGTAAAGTGTATGGATGAGTTAAGTACAAGAAACAATTCCGGCCATAGTTTAGTGTGCTAAGGCAGGTTTTATTTCCAAAGAACTAAAATATGTGTTGGATTCCTAATTATATATAGTATTTTAAGACACAATCTTTAATAATATATTTCTAGAATTTAGTATACATTATTTATGTTTGTTCTTTTCTCTCATTATATAACACAAGTGCTGGCTGGCTTAAGGCCAAATATCCACTAGTGTTGAAAGACAAAGACACACCTCCAACTTTATTGATCTCCAAACTTCCTTTCCAAATTATATTAAAGTCATGACCAACATGGTCAATCATTACTAGCAAAACTTTTGTCTTTTTTTTCCTTCATTTTTATAAAAGGCAGACCAAATATCTTTAACATTAAACACCTGCACAAATTCTCATGTGCAAAGATTGTGATACTGACTAGGTTAATCAGTTGGCTGGCAAACAGCATGATAATACCATGGTCTGAAATGTCTATTCTCCAGCTGATATGTAAGGCTGCATTTGGTATGTTAAAGGTAGTTTGGGGTCTTATGGGTAATGTTCAAGTACAAGATGAAAATTGAATAACAAAGTCAAGAATCCTCCCTTTATATGGGCATACTAGCCAGGGTCCTTCAATTATTTTAACAGATGGAATTTAATATAGAGAAGTGGATCAAGAGCTATATAACTGCACAGGCCAAGGGGAACATTGAGACTGATATCACAGAGGTAGCGACCCAATATAGTGGCTACAGCTCCTAGGTCTGGGAAAATAAAGGGATGAAGTTGGAATTATCAGAACTAAGAATCTCCAAGGAAGCCCCAAGGGATCTGGGATCTAGACTTTAGAAAAGGGGCCCTCCTTGGCTGATGCTGGTGCCTTCAGAGGTTGGGTGAGGTCCTGCCAAGCTGAAACCTATAGCTCTCAGGAGCGGGTGGCATGAGTTTCATTCTGGGAGTATGGGAATAAGATGGAAAGTGACACCAATAGATACAGGAATCAACTGCTGCCTCTGGTGGTAGGGCCCTTGATGAGCTACAGTTGATAGGCTAATAAGCAAAGACAAAATAGTAATTCCCTTTGCTAGCCTACCATCTTTCAGTTTTGCTCTTGCTTGCCCAGTAGGCAGGACCTATCAGGGAACCACAAACAGACTAGGAGATGGTTTGCCCAATCCCAGCCACAGCATCATAAAGCAAGGTACAGAAGAGCAGGTTTAGGTTTGGAGTGACAACAGCCTAACAAAAACCCTGTATGTATCCATACACATAGAAAAAAATCAAAAAGCATGTACATTAACATGTTAATAGTGGTTATTACTGGATAGTGAGGGATGATTTGAATGATTTAATTCTCCTGGCACTTTCCTGCATTTTCCAATTCTCCATTCACAAAAAATAACTCATCACAATTTTCTAACATTATACAAAAAAGTTGACTTCTGAGTAAAAGAATGTTAAATGATATCATCTAACATTTAGATGTGAAAACCTGTGGTATATTTGAAGGAGTTTTTAGAATAAAAATTTCTCATTTACACTAATTTCTCTAATGGCATCAAGAATAAAATGCAAACCCACGTTTACCCAGCTAAACAATGATTAATGCGAAGCATATGGAAGCACACTGTAAGACTAATGAATAGTCTTCTCTCTTTGAACATAGTAAAGGTTTTGTGAAATAGGCTAGCACAGGGTTTAAATGAGGTTACTGGATCAAACTAGATATTAATCAACTAATAATTTTGACAACACCATTTACAATGGAAACAGAGTAAAATCATTGTTAGATAAATAAATACATCCTAAAGAACATAAAAATTTGACAAAAATGGATATTTTCTTAGTCTGTTTCTGTGATTTATTTCTGTGTTCCCCATAACTTGATGACTATATTCATCATCATAATCATCATCATCATCACCAATGCTGCAGCTATTATTTACTGAGCCTTATTATACTATGTGTTCAATATGTATTATATACATACCTGGCTTTATTGTTCACAATAATCCTATAGTTCTTATGTTATAATTCCTATTTTTGCTATTAGGAAACTGAGCCATAAAAGGTTCAACTATTTTCCCCAAGATCATACAAACAGTAAAAGCAGAACCAGAACTTTACAGGAACTTCAATTCTTCAGGGTTTTATATTATTATATTACAGTACTATATCATATTATCCATCAATTTAAGGTATTATATTACTTGTCAATTATATTATAATATTAATCACCTTAAGGTATTATATTAATCAATTCAAATTCTAATTATTGGTTTTGTTATTCTGTTACTTAATCTGTAGCTTATCTATGCAAAATACCTTAAATTCCTAAAATAGAATATAACACAATTGACTGTTTTTCTCTCCACCTAATGTATATCATTTAAATTATAACATGCCTGGTAATTTCTCAACAATAATAAAAGTAGCAGAGTTTCACATATTAAATATACCTTTTTACACAGTATTTTTTCCTTTCTTTTTTCTTTTTCTTTTTTGGAGACAGGGTCTTGCTCTGTCGCTCAGGCTGGTGTGCAGTGGAGCGATCTCTGCTCAGTGCAACCTCTACCTCCCAGGCCCAAGAGATCCTCCCACCTCAGCCTCTCACGTACCTGGGGCTACAAGTGTATACCACCATGCCCAGCTAATTTTTGTATTTTTTGTGGTAGAGATGGGGTTTTGCCATGTTGCCCAGGCTGGCCCTGAACTTATGGGCTCAAGTGATCTTCCCACCTCATCATCCCAAAGTGCTGGGATTACAGGCATGAGCCACGGCACCCAACCTTTTTACACAGTATTAAATGCCCAAATAATTTACTTCTAATGACAGAGTTTATTTAAAAATTTAAATTTTAAAATGCCCAGGGGAAGGTCTGTCTTTATTATGTATGACCTCACCTGCAATTGAAAGTATCTCTGGTCTTTTAACTTTTTGATAGAAGTGGTTTCTTGAGGCTGCAGGCCAGGACTTGGATGTCAACAACATGAGTGTTGCCATTCATGCAGCCATCAGAATCAACCTCTGAACTTATTTCCATGGAACCTGTTTGCGAACTTGAAAATCTACGCACATGCATAAGGCTCCAGAAAAGCATTCTTGATGAATCAGAATAGGTACAGAGGAAGAAATTTTTTAGTTGTTCAAATCAAAGACTGAAGTTCCATCTCTCTGAGTGGGTGGCTAGATCTCCACTGATAGGAGCAGACATTCTGGTATTGGCCTTTCGGTCAAAGGAGAATCCTGTAACAAGACGTGGAAGCTAGGCCTCACACTGTTCATCCAGGGCACACCATGCTCTCTCACCTAGCTGTCCTCTAATGAGTCTGGCCCTTAAGGAGGGTAGACATGTTAGGACATATCAGCTGTGCAGAAGGAATGTGCTTTCTGCCACACAGAGGCCAGGAGAAATGCAAGCATCTTTTGGAGGTTACTAAACTGAAGATATATAAACTAGCTTGTGAGCTACATTATCCATTATCTCAAAATAAGAAAGAAACTTGCACAAAAGAATGAAGTCTAGTTTAATTGTTCAAATACAGACTTGGCTACACCACAGGGCAAGCAGGGAAAAAGCACGTGTTCCTGTATGGCTGGAAATCAAGAGGAGAGTAAGCAGGGTCGGAACAACAGTGACTTGAGAAAGTCTTAGATAAAGAATCTGGAAGCACAGGAGTCCAGCTGCTCTTCTTCAGAACCATGTTTGAAGAATTAGCCTTTGACTATATGAAGAAAACCAGTTGATTGTGTTGATTAGCTTGTGTTAGACAGTGATCAGCAAACTACTGCCTGACAGCTAAAAATGATCTTCACAATTTTAAGTGGTTAAAAACAATTAAAATAATATTTCGTGACATGTAGAAGTTAGATGAAATTAAAATTTCGGTGTCCATGAATCACATTTTATTGGAATACAGCCAGACTCGTTAGTTTAGATATGGTCTACTGTTGCTTTTACAATGACAGAGTAGTTGCTACACAGACCACATGGCCACAAAGTCTAAAATATATACACCTGGCTTCTTACAGAAGTTCATCCACTCCTGTGTTAACAGAACCAGCAGAATGCCTTTGTAGGTATGTGCCTATTATTTTTTCTTTAGATTTTTTTTATTGACACATAATATTTGTATATATTTATGGGGTACATGTGATATTTTGTTACATGCATAGAATGTGTAATAATCAAGTCAGGGTACCTAGGGCATCCATCACCATCACCCTGAGAATTTATCATTTCTTTGTATTGTAGAACAAATAAAGTTCTCTCTTCTAGCTATTTTGAAATACATAATACGCTGTTAACTAGTCACCCTACTCTACTGTCAAACGTTAGAACTTATTCTTTCAATCTGTGTTTGCATCCATTAACTTACCTCTCTTCATTCCCCTCCTGCACCCCCATACACTTCCCAGCCTTTGGTATCTATCATTCTACTCTCTACCACCATGAGATCAACTTTTTTAGCTCTCACATATGAGTGAGAACACATGATATTTGTCTTTCTGTACCTGGCATATTTCACTTAACATAATAATTACCAGTTCTACTGAACAAAGAAAATGTTTTATATATATATACTGGAATACTATTTTGTGTGTGTCCATTATTGGAATTTTCTGATTAATTAAGCACGCTAAAATGTCACTGATAAATCACTTCCAGGACATCTATTAAGTATCCAAATGCATCACTATCATAAGATTATAAGATGACTCCTTTTGGAAGAAACAGCCCCAAATATAGACCGTCACGATGTCTCCTAATTTTCCCTTTCTTACAGAACAGTAATCTCTGGGAAAAGAGGAAAAATGGAGATGACTATTGTCTTTTTCTCCTTGGATCATTCCAAAGTTTCTTCTCATTCGATAATTTGTATAACCTGACAACTTCCTCAATCATCATGATTCATTTTGGAATGCATTAAAGCATAAGGTTTTGTTTTTGTTTTTGTTTTTGCTTTTCAACAGTTTTCTGAAGAAGAGAGACAGAAGAAACCTAACTAGGGAATCCCAAACCTCTCTAGTGGCTGCTGATTACCTGCCAAGCACTCCTGCAGCTGAACTGTGAAAATGATTGGCTGGTTCCCACTGAGCCCTAAGACCCATTGGTTGCATCCCACTGAGCTGTGATCCAGATTGACAGCTTGAATGTCTCTCTCTTTGAGCTTTATTTGTGACTTCTTGCCTTTAGCAGTGCACCTGTATAGCCACTAAGCTCAGAAACAAAAGAGACACGACCCGCATCTCAAAGTTTTGTTTCCCTTGTACTCTCTTAAGGAAATAAGTAGTAGGGGGAAGGAAACCCTAGCAACAAAGAAAGAACTAGACATGCAAAACAAATTATTGGGTGTATGCAATTAACATCCTACAAACCTGGAGGCTTATGCTCAATCCAACAACATACCTAACATTCTGAACATAACTTAGAGTCATCCTAGAAACTGCAGAGATGTCACATAATGAATTAACAGATTGACACTCCTTTTAATGCGTCTACCTTTTTTGAGTCTGATATCAATAAATCCATCCTTTGGTGATCAATCACCTGTAAGTTAACTAATAAAAATCTAGCATCTTGATTCGAGGAACTGGAATTATACTTTGATGTCTTCAAGATTCCAACTTTGGAATCTTCAATTAAGTTGTATGATTATCTCCTTTTCTCATCTCTGTAAGGTGTAACTCTAATTATTATACTAGGAACCAGGTTATGCTGAGTTATCATCCTGGATATCATGTACTCCGTAAAACCAAGAGTATTACACCACTTCGTTCCCATCTATTACACTGGAATAAATTTCAGTATAATGTCCTGATATTAGCTCCCATCTATTACATTGAAATAAATTCCCCTTTTGACATGTTTGCCTAATTCATAGGATTATTATGAATATCAATGAACTTTTATTTTGTACATGCTATTTACATGGAAAATATACAAATCATGTATATTTAAAGTGGTATTATTTCTAGAAAATTTTCTCAGAAGCTAATTTTATAAGACTTTAAATTCTAAAGACGTTAATAGCAGGTAACTACTCCCGATGAATTTTAGATGGTGCAGAAGAAAATTCTTAGAGCTGGCATGGGTCCCTCTTTAAAATAGGGTACTTTGAAGTGGAAGCTACCACCTTTTTCCTGCTCTGGCTTTATTCCTATTAAAAGGTACATGTTACCTCTAACATAATATACAACTTACTTAGTAATTACGATTATTATTTTTTGTCTCCTCTGTTAAAATATAATCTCCACAAGAGTAGATATTTTTGTCCATTTTATTCACTAATGTATGCCAAGCACCTGGAGTTATGCCAGGTACACAGCAGGAATAATAGCAGATATTATTGATTTGGAGAAGTTTTCATTTACCCTAAGTAGATGTCAATAAATTACATAGGGCAAAACTTAAAAACCCCCCTTTGTTCTTCATGCAAGCCCCTTATTATTATATTTCCTTCCAAACAAGTTAACAACTATTAGCAGTTTGATAGACTTTCTTCCGGGCAGATCCTTTTTTGGTGGTGGGGAATCTATCTGAAATACATGGTAGATGGGTCACTAGTTTTTGAATTATTTAGCAAATATTTAGTAAGCACCAGCTAGGTCCCAAGCACACTTTAGATGATTTTCTTGGTAATGGCATTCTTTCTGGCTGAGCCTGAGTATGGACTTATAGTTTGCTACTACTAATGGAGCAGATTTACATTATAAGAAAAAACTTCCCAGATCCATGTGACCATTTAGATAGGCTAACTGAACTAGTCAGCCCATGCAATGCTGTACACACCCAATTCCACTCTAGGTAACAGAATGCAATGAAATGCCCATATGTAGGTCTTTCAGAAACATTAAATAGGAAGCCAACCAGAGATAGGTTTATCCAGATTGCAGATCTGGCTCTAATTTGTCAACATCTTTCAAGGGAAACCTATTTGCTACCCAATGAATATCCACCAAATAAATGAGAACATGGTGTCCTCTAATGCTTTTCTCCAGTGCTCCCAACCTCAGAATCAGCAGTCTTTAATTGTCACTCATTTACTTAATATAGTGTTCAAAAAAAATTCCTGTCACAAGGCGCTTTAATACGCCCTGTTCTCAATGATATGTTCTTCTGTTTGTACATCAGCAACAGCACAAAATACAATCTAACAGACTTTGAAAGTTCAATGCTTTACGTCTTTTTTTGGCCTCATTTATTTTCCGGATTTATTCTTGTCCTTTCATGCCCTTAGCCTCCTCCACTTTCTGTCTTTAAATATCTAATTGCCATGTGTTCTGATGGACAAGCCTTTGGCCGAGGTCCCCTGTTTTTAGTAATGGAGGCTCTCTCCCTTTATCGCTTTTTACAAAAGAGATTATCTTAATTAAATGATCTTTATACTCATCATTTCCTAACTCTCATTTCATATCTGCTTTGTTACATGATCACTAAGGTCCCCTTCCAGTTCTAAAATTCCATGACATTTGTGCATGACAAATACTAAGGAGATCATAGAATTTATCAGTTTTCACTAATTTTTTTTAGCATTACAGTCGGCTTTTTCATTTCAGTGACATTTTACCATCCATTTGCCTTTAGATTTTCCTCACAGAATCATTTTCAACCCCCAGAGGTTTTCAGCCTCCAAAAAAACAGAACATCTGTGTCACTAGCACGTACTCTTCATAGCTGCATTAATGGCAGGTGCCAAAAGAGGTAACATGTTAGGTTTGTTGGATGTTAAAGGAGGCAAAGAGAAGGAAATTATAACCCTCTTCTTCCTGGCTGAACCCATGGTGGTGGAGAGTCAAGCGAAAGCTTCCCCTGGCCCTCTGAAGATTCACTGAAAAATCAACTCCTAAAAGTCAGATTAATTGGAGAAAAGGCACACAAATTTATGTAATGTGTACACTGGGAAAACCACAAAGTGATTACCCACTCTACAACAGGGTGCAGAAGCTTATACACCATCCTAGCATAACAGGTTATAGGGTTGGGGAGAAGAGGAATTTTGTTGAGGGAATTACTAGGGAGAATGAATGGATCAGAGATTAATTTGTATATTAATTTGTAAAAGGGTGTGTTCAGATGTGGTTACGCTCTCGGTCTTAGAAGGAGGCAAAAATAGAATTGTTTTCTTTGGTGGGTCTGGATCTTGGGCAGATAAAGGAACTTCAACTTCATCTTGTGCATGTAGAGAGGGATTGTGTGTATGAGTGTGTGGGGGGGGTGGGGTGGTCAGAGAGACATTGAGGCTTCTTCAGCATGTCAAAGTGCCATATTTTGTAGATATTTGTCTTTGAGCCCCAACAGTAGACACTACCAATGGCCCATGTAACATGCTTTCTGCTGAGGAAGGAAAGGTTCTCAGAAGCCTTTTGCAACACAGGAAACTCCAGGTCACCACTATTGCTATATTTGAGTAGGTCCTGGAGCTTATTCTCTTAGAACTAGCCTGAGACCTCCTTTAAAACAAAGCATCTCGAGTATTAGCCACTACCTTTATCCTGCTCTACTTTTATTTTTCTCACAGTATTTATCACCTTTTAACTAATGTATAATTTACTTTGTTATTAGGTTTATTATTTTTTGACTGTCCCACTAAAATATGAGCTCCACAAGGGCAGGATCATTGTCAGTTGTTTTTAATGATGTATGCCAAGCACCTGGAATAACGCCAGGCACACAGCTGGTGCTCAGGAAATATGTCTAATGAGTAAAAGAATGAATGAGTTTCTTCCTCCACCAGCATCAGAATCTCAAAGCTCAGACCAGGGCAAGGCTAATAAGGCATCTGGGGCATAAAATGTAAGGAAACACTTACTCTTAGGCCCCCCTGCACTAGCATGACCCCGAACATGACAGCCTCCTTGAATTCTGCACCCTAGGCACCTCACTGCCTCACCCTAATCTTAGCTTTTAGAATCCTCACTGTTAAGAACACATATTTCTCACCATACCTTGTACCTCCTGGATCACAATCACTAGGAGGAGATAGCAGCCTGGGAATTCCATTTCTAATGAGCTTCTTTGTCAGTCTTTCACAGAATTTTGTTGGAAAATCACTGATTTAAATTAAGCAGTTTTGCCAAGATGAATTTTCATTACATCATCTCTGGCCAGTTCCATCCTCATCTCATTCAAGGTCTTTCCCACCCTTTCTCCCTTAGCTTAGCTTTCCCCTCTTCTCCCTAACAAAGTTATAACAGCAGCTAACAGTGTTTTCTAAGCCCCAGACACTGTTGTAAGCACCTTACCATTTATAACACACCTAATCCTCATACATCATGCCACAGGTACTATCAGTATTTGTGTTTACATATGAGGAAACTGGATGAGAAAGGTTAAGGAATTCACCCAAGATCACACAGCTAGTAAAGTCAGACTCAAGATTCAAATCTAGAAGCCTCTAGAGGGCTAGAGACTATACGTCTATTCAGAATGCTTTTAACATTCTAGCCAAAAGAAAACTGTTTTCCGGCACATCCTAGATCCTCTCAAATGGCTTACCTTTGTTCAGCAATTCTCTTTACTGAGAAAGCCTTTTCGGTCCCTCCTCCATCAAAAAACCTGCTATTAAAATCATATCCATTTCCCATTATCCTATTGAAATCATATTCTTTCCCCATTATCCAAGCAGAACTCCATGCCCTCCATGAAGCCATCTTCAGACACCCTAGAATGAAGGATCTTTTTCCTCTCTGCTGTGGTCATTTAACTTGGTTTATGATTATCTCTATTATCCTGTCTATACTGGGTTTTGTTGTAGAACTAATCTAGTAAGATTAAATATTTTGAAATACTCACCCTTTTACCCATTGCCCCTTTCCCTCATTAAAGTACTGACGATGCCCTTCTATGTTCATTGCTTCTAGAGGGTAGAAAAAAAAACATGAAAAGAAAAAAAGAGGTACATTCTTGACTTTTGAGTTTCCAAAACTTAGTACATTCTCCTAGGAGAGAACAAATATTACTCATGAGTAAAGGCCATTAACTTGGGAAAACTTTGGATGAGTAAAAGCCAGAGCTATCTGGCTGACTCCCATACTTCACATAGCAAATTGGATAAAAATTCCTTATTGGGAGGAAAAGTAAAGGGGAGGCAAGGAGTGAACAGAGATTTCAGGGTCATGAAGAAAAGGGAGCCTTGAAACAAGTTCAGATGTGACAAGTTCAGATTAGCTTGGAGACACAGGAGAGCAGAGAATATCAATTCCAGGCTAGAGCCCAAGAAAGCAGCAGAACTCCAGGAAAAACTCGTAGTTGCATATAGTTGTGTATGTAAGCAGAGAGAGCATTAAGCAGCTAAGCAGAGAATGCCTCAGGAGCAATACAATCACCTATTTGCCCAAAAGTAGCATAAAACCAGATAAAGTCTTAGGAGTGCCATAGATGCTTTCTTCAGCTAATATTTGAGGAGGAGAATGATCTCATGTGTCCTAAAGTGGTTTTAGAAGATATGAGAGAAAGCTGTACTTGAACGGTAGGGATGAAGGATGATTTGGCGGTATCTCCAAAGGACAACAGACCATATGGCAACAACAGTATCATAGCAGATATCAACATAGACAGATTACAACCAGTCCATCTTCACCCCCAACTACCCACCAGTCACAACCTCAATATGTTAGAACTCAATATAGAAGTCACCCCATGTTTATATTAATATGTTACCTTCACTTTGCACCAGAATGTTTCTCTTGATTATAATCCACTCCTTAGTTCAGGTCCTGGTATAAGAGGGGTTCAACAGGTTTTTGTAAATTAATAAATTAGAGGAAATCTCACAAAGTTGGAAATAGGTATTTTTTTTTTTTTTGCCAGGAAAGTCTTCTAATGACATTAGTAAACATCAAAGTGGCCAATTAGAATAATTTAATACAGGATGCTTCTACCATATTTCGTTATTCCGATCACAGATCTTTGGTGCAGATCAAAAGTACCCCAAGTCCTGAAGAGTTCTGAAACAGAGCAATTATGAACACAGTAAAGAAAGCATATGGGAGACATGGCCCTCTCTCTCTCTCTCTCTCTCTCTCTCTCTATATATATATATATATGTGTGTATATATATACGTGTATATATATATACGTATATATATGTGTATATATATGTGTATATATATACGTGTATATATATATACGTATATATATGTGTATATATATACGTGTATATATATACGTATATATATACACATATATATACGTGTATATATATACGTATATATATACACGTATATACGTGTATATATATACGTATATACATATATACGTATATATATACACATATATACGTGTATATATATACGTATATACATATATACGTATATATATATACATATATACATATATACGTATATATATATACGTATATATATATATATATACACACACACACACACATATATATATGGCCATATTTATAAGTTTGTAAAAATCACAGCCCACTGTTTTTAAAAGTCTCACAACAGAAGTGACATTTGTTGAGGTCCCACAGGGGAGGGTTTTTGTGAAAAGTGTTAAAAATAAATCACGCTGTTTCTGGCAAGGTTTCCTTGGGGAAAGTCAGATGCCAGATTATCCTTAACTTAAAGTTAATTTGTACATATCAGACAACTAACTGTAGTCTTTCATTTCTTATCAAGGGAAAAAGATGTTAATCAATTCATAGTTGAAAAAAGGAGGGGGATAGAGAGGATTAAAAAAATTAAAAGAGGCCAGGTGCGGTGGCTCACATCTGTAATCCCAGCACTTTGGGAGGCCAAGGTGGGCGGATCACGAGGTCAGGAGATCGAGACCATCCTGGCTAACGTGGTGAAACCCCGTCTCTACTAAAAATACAAAAAATTAGCCGGGCATGGTGGCGGGCGCCTGTAGTCCCAGCTACTCGGGAGGCTGAGACAGGAGAAAGGTGTGAACCCAGGAGGCGGAGCTTGCAGTGAGCCGAGATTGTGCCACTGCACTCCAGCCTGGGCGACAGAGTGAGACTCTGTCTCAAAAAAAAAAGAAAATTAAAGGAAGGAGAAATGCATGCAGTACAACAAAGCCAGGCATTTTACTGCCTGACCATCACCACTGAAGGACCATTTAGAACCAAAACACAAACGTTTCAATTATTTTTAGAATTCAAATAACTCAGAGACTGACTTAAAAGGAAAGAAATGTAAAAAGTGAGCATCCATAAGGAATCATTGTTCCTTGAATGTTGTTTTGAAGGCTCATAATGGGGCACAGGAATATTGCATATTGGAATAGTCATCTTAAACCCAGTCTACTTTGTGAGATTATTGTTTTTATAATTTGCTGCTCCAAATAAATAATATACAAGACCCAGTCTCAGCTTCAGGGCAACAGCAGGCAGCACTGGGTTATTTAGTTATATTTGATATAACTGGCTCCTCTTGGGCTGGTGGTCCTCACTATTTCACCTGTGCCCTTATCTTGGCATGGTCCTTGTCTTCTGCTGAGAGGCAAAGTGAATGAACTCTTGCTCCATCAAACTAGCAGAGCAGGAGGGAACAAGGAGGTGGTGGTAGGGTGACCTTTCGAACCAGTGATATTCTTTATGTTTTTATTAAATCAATTGTATTGAATCAATTGTGCCTCATTAAGAAATACACTCCTTACTTTAGGTGTTTTAAGAAGTCTCATAAATATAAGTCAGGACAAGGAAGAAGCAATCAATAAACATATGAGGGCATATTGCAATATCAGGAGTTTGAGAGGGCACAGATTGGGGTAGCATCTTATTTAAATTATTTTTAAAAATATTTTATCCAAGTACTATTTGCATATACTTAACAATCCAAAAGCTAATAAAAAGGCTTACAATGAAAAAAAAACTGGCTGCTTGTCAGCCTTCCTCATATCCCCACTTCACAGGATAACATTTTCAGTTCTTTTAGTTGTGGCTTCTGGGACAGATGGTCACCATCTTATGATGGTTCAACAGGATTTTTTGACTTCCTAATGGTGTGAAAGCGTTAGGCATTCGGCAGAAACCGTACTTCCAGTACCCACACTATCATGTTTTTCACTTTCAGTATAGTATTCAATGAATTATTTGAGATATTCAACACTTTATTATAAAACAGGCTTTACGTTAGATGATTTTGGCCCATCTGTAGACTACTGTAAGTGTTCTGAGGATGTTTACAGTAGGCTAGGCTAAACTATGATGTTTGGTAGGTTAGGAATATTAAATACATTTCAACTTACAATATTTTCAGCTGATGATGTGTTTGTCAAAATGTAACCCTCCTGAAAGCTGAGGTACATCTGTATTTGCTGTTGTGTTTCCAATTAACATGATTATATTACTGCTCTTGATTTTTCATAGTTAGCTATCATCCACTGACTTGCTACTCTAGAAGATGAGGATTGAACTCTTGTATTACCAGCCACTCTGCCACCCCCACTTACTTTCTCTCCCCTTCCTCTTGATAGAGTTCCATCACATTTTTAATTAAATTTGTAGCCATATGTGGCCTTTAAGACAATTATTATGGATGAGGTGCTGTGGCTCACGCCTGTAATCTCAGCAGTTTGGGAGCCAAGGTGGGCAGATCACTTGAGGCCAGGAGTTTGAGACCACCCTGGCCAATACAGTGAAACCTCGTCTCTACTAAAAATACAAAAATTAGGCAGGTATAGTGGTGCATGCCTGTAATCCTAGCTACTTGGGACGCTGAGGCACGAGTATCACTTTAACCCTGGAGGCGAAGGCTGCAGTAAACTGAGATCGTACCACTGCAATCCAGCCTGGGTGACAAAGCAAGACTCTGTCTCAAAAAAGATAATATTAGTAATAATAATTATTATTGTATTATTATGACTAGGTAAATATTGTTCATTACTAGGCCAAGTGGGGTACTGTGATTTCAATCTCATCCTATTTTCAACTTTTTGTTTTTCTTGAAACTATTTGCCTCTTTAATTCTTCAAATGTTTGGCTCCTTTGAAATCTACCTAAGTCTTTTCAGACACTCCATTTTTCCACCTCTAGGACAATGGTCTTAGCTGGGACAGCTGCGGTAACATGACTCTGCTCCACATATCTTTCTCCAGCACCACACCCAGCCAATTTTTGTAATTTTAGTAGAGATGGGATTTCACTGTGTTGGCCAGGCTGGTCTTGAACTCCTGGCCTCAAGTGATCCACCCACCTCGGCCTCCCAATGTGCTAGGATTACAGGCGTGAGCCACCATGCCTGGCCTATAATAATTACTTTAAAGGCCACATATGGTTACAGATTTCATTAAAAATGTGATAAAACTCAAGAGCAGGAGGAAGAGGAAGGTGTATCCTCACAGTGATGGCCAAGAGAGAAAAAGGCAAAAGTGAAAATGTGCAAGTGTTCTTGCATCCTCTGCATATGTTACATTTGCTAACACCTCACTGGCTAAGGCAAATCACATGGCCAAACTCAGAATCAAAAGAAAGAGACTCTGACCCTTTAGTGGGAGAAACTGCAAAGTCACATTGTAAATGGGCACTCACACAAAAAGGGATGAAGAATTGAGACCATAACTTAATAATTCTACCAGTCATTAACCAGGTGACCATATATGAATGGATGAGTTTCAGGATTCCCTAGCTTGTTCTTTTTTTTTTTTTTTTTTTTGACACAGAGCCTCACTCTATCACCCAGGCTGGAGTGCAGATGCACGATCTCAGCTCACTGCAACCTCTACCTCCCCATACTGGGCTCAAGTGATCTTCCCACCTCAGCCTCATGAGTAGCTGGGACTACAGGCCTGTGCCATCATGCCTGGAGAATTTTTGGATTTTTTGTAGAGATGGGGTTTCACCACATCACCAAGGCTTTTCTCATACTCCTGGACTCAAGTGATCCACCCACCTTGGCCTCCCAAGCGTTGGGATTACAGACATGAGTCACCATGCCCAGCCCAGCTTATTTTCTGTTCTGCTCCTATGCTAGCCAATACTCTAATCTTAATTGCTATAGCTTTATAAAAGGTCTTCATATCTTACAATGTTAAGTCTTCCAGATTTGTTTTTTTCTTCATGACTGCCTTGACTATTCCTGGCTCTGCATTTCCATATAAATTTTAGAATCAGTGTGTCAATTTCCACAAACGTATCTCTTGGGATTTTAGTTAGGACTGCATTGAATCTGACAATGTTAACTTTACCTAAGCCCTGTGCTCCTAGAAAATAGCAGAGGTCAAGAAATCTCCTCCATCCCTTGAGTTCCAGGAAATTGCTTAGTGCAAAGAACAAGCCTCTCGCATATGATTTAGAGAAGACTCCCAGATGCCCTCCTTGTTTACATATGACATGCTCAGTCACAGATCCTCCAAATTCCCATTCTTTGCCTCATAAATGATTAGCTAAACTCTTAGTACTTAGTGATTAATCTGGATGAAATATCTGCTAACTGGATTTAACTAAACTTGAGTCTGGCTTCTTTCCTTCCTCCAGCCTCCTAACCATTGACTTGCTCTAATGGTTAAACAAGCATTGCATGCCAAATGAAAGGCCCCTCCAAGAATCATCTGACTTATAAAAGGAAAAAAATTCCTGAACAATTATCTAATCACATCACCTTGCTCACTTTAACTGCCAGCCCTACTGCTCCATACCTAGTCCTTTCTAGCCTTGTTTACTGTACATCGCTATAAAAAGAAAAGCCTGACCTTTAAGATGGTTGCAAATGTTAGGAATGGGGAGTTCTCCCTATTCTAATAGTACCCTTCATTCTATTGTAATTGTCCCCTTCTCCTTAGTTTAATAATCCCTTTGAATAAAGTCTCTCTTTACATAAATTCAGATTTGTTTTTATTTGAAAAATCTATGGGTCAGTTTGAAAATTAGTATGTTAATGATAGCAAGTTTTTTAGTCCATGAACATGGTATAGCCTTCCACTTATTTAGGTCTTCCTTAATCACTCTCAGTAATATTTTGCATTTTTCAGCACTGAGATTATATATCTCTTTCCTTAGTTGTATTGCTAATTATTAGATGTTTTCTGATGCTATTTTTGGGGTGCAGAAAACAATTCTCCAAAATATGGTGCTTTGGCATGCTGAGTGCTTTTAAAATGAAAGGCCTCAGAAATAAGCTTCAGAACCAAGGATTCTCTCTGTCCTTTCCCCACTTCCCTGACTCTCTGATCCTCCTTCCCAAAGCACTGAGAGAAGCTCTGGAATTTCTTTATCTCACTAAGAAAGCTTATTTTCAAAAGAAATGCATTTGTGTTAAGACCCTCTCCCTAGGAATCTCATCAATTAACCAGGAAAGAACAAACAGCAGAGAAGAGACAGAGTCATCATCACATCCAGACAAATTTTTAATTTATTCTGAGAGCTGCTCTAAGAGATTACCTTTGCTCTTGTGCAGTTCTACCCTTTGCCTTCCCCTTAACTTGTAACACCCAGCTTCCAAAGAGAATCATTTACAAAATAATGTGTGCCTCCCAAATCCATACATCTCTTCCCTATGAAGAGAGTATTTAAGTCTCAACCATCTAGCCCCTCTTCAAGTCTCATAATTTTTGTATGGCCCTCATGTACATAAACATGTTAAAATAAATGTTGAATGCCTTTTCCTGCTATTAATCTGACTTTTGTCAGTTCATTTTCAGTGAATCTTTGGAGGGTAGAGGTTAAGCTTTCCCCTGGCCCCTCCATTATTATAAATGATATTTTAAATTTTAATTTTCTTAATATTTGTAGCTGCAGCATATATTGATTTTTTACTAAAATTACTTATTACAGGAATTTGTCTACAGAGTTTAAAATTTTTTTATCTACACAATCATGCTGTGAATACTGATAAATTTGTTTATTTTTTTGAGTTCTTATGTTTTATATTTTAATTTATTGCTTTATTGTACTGGCTATGATCAACAGCACAACGTTTAAATGAAATAGGTGGCATCCTTATCTCATTCCCTATCTTAGAGTAAAAGCTTTCAATAGTTCACCATTAAGTATTATGGTTTGCTGTAATTTCTTAGCAATTTTTGTATATGTTTGTGATCAGACTAAGGAAATGCTATTGCAGTTTTTTAATAGTTTTAACAATAAATAGAAAATACTTTTGTGCTCAGAATATATTCATAGAGGTGAAAACTGAGGCACATTATCTTTAAGTTTCCCTTTAAAGATCATGTGGCAAGGAAGTTGCCTCAAAAACTACAACTTCTGACTTCAGTTCCAAGTAAAATACTATAAATATTTCCATCGCCACATATCTGAAGAATATATCCTCTTGTATTTTTTTATAGGTTTGCATGTTTCACCAACTGCAGTATCATAAATAAAAGTTGGGTCCAGGTGTGGTGGCTCACGCCTGTAATCCCAACACTTTGGGAGGCCCAGGCAGGTGGATCACTTGAGGTGAGGAATTTGAGACCAACCTGGGCAACATGATGAAACCCCATCTTTACTAAAAATACAAAAATTAGCTGGTCATGGTGGCAGGTACTTGTAATTCCAACTACTGGGGAGGCTGAGGCAGAAGAATCACTTGAACCCCAGAGGCGGAGAGGTTCCAGTGAGCCGAGATCACGCCATTGCACTCCAGCCTGGGCAATAGAGTGAGAATTGGTCTCAAAAAAAAAAAAAAAAAAAAAAAAAAAGTTGGAAAATTATAACATATTCATTGGGGTGAGGAAAAGGGAATATATTACACAATCTATATGGAGGGCAATTTATGAATATGCATTGAAAGCTTTATCATATGCACATCATTTGACCCTAAGATTTTCTTAAAGTGATATTTTAAAATACTAAACTCAGTAAGTATACAACTATGTATATACAACAAGAATTATTGAAACATTTTTTAATAGTACAAAAGGAAACAATCAAAATATCTTGCAATACGTAAATGAATAAATTTATTGTACAACCATATAATGGGATTTTATATAGCCATGAAAAATTGCATGTAGCTGCACTCATTGTTTTTAAATATGATATCAGGATATAAGATTTTTTAAAAACCAAGCAGCACAGATAGAAAATCATTTTTGTTAAAAAAAAAACTATATGTATATAGTGCAAAAGTACATAGAAAATGTTAATAGTAAACATTTACTTACTTCCCCAAATGTCTATAAAACACATGCTTAGATGTGTATGTTAAAAATAGCACCATAAGGAAGCAATGATGAAAGCAGAAAACAATATTGTCAGTCACATGTCAACAGTCATTTTTCCTATTTTGATTCTGAGATTGTCATTTATTAGCCTAAGACTTACCTTTGATCTTGATTAGAGTATTTGTTAGTGAAAACAGTGACTATGCGTTGGACCTATTAGGAAACTATTAGTGTAAAATTGTAGGCACTGCTAAAATTTCAAACAACATATATTGGCAATCATTAATACATTCAGGCTGGGCGCAGTGGCTCACACCTGTAATCCCAGCACTTTCTGAGGCTGAGGCAGGTGGATCACCTGAGATCAGGAGTTTGAGACCAGCCTGGCCAACCTTGTCTCCACTAAAAATACAAAAATTAGCCAGGCATGGTGGCCCATGCCTGTAATCCCAGCTACTTGGGAGGCTGAGGCAGGAGAATTGCTTGAACCCAGGAGGCGGAGGTTGCAGTGAGCAATCTCTGCTTCCATCAGAATGCCATCGTTCTATAGAAGGGGAAAACTGAGGCCCAATGGGTAAGATTTATCATTTGTCTATAAGATAAAATTATATTGAAAGCATGTGTAATATGCAGAACAAATAAAATAAAATTAACCTGAGATGCATATGTATAAAGACTCATAACTCTAATTTGTAAAAGAGATTTGTTGTGAGCATTCTTATATTCATATAGTCCTGTTCTGAAAGCACAAAGGACTTCAAGCATTTGGCATGCATGATTAACTGACATTATAACAGAACAGGTCAAGCTGTTTTCTTATAAATCTCTCTCCACGCTGACGCACTCGAAGCATTATCAAAACAGCATTCTCTTTAGTTACGATTTAGTTAGACAAAGGGTAGACAGACAGTGCCCAACTTATAATGATTCAACTTATGATTTTTTTTCACTTTAGGGTGGTGAGAAAGCCACATGCATTCAGTAGAAACAGTACTTTGAATACCCACACAATCACAGTTTTTCACAGTATGTTATTCAATAAATTACATGAGATATTCAACATTTTATTATAAAATAGGCTTTCTGTTAGATCATTCTGCCAAACTGTAGGCTAACATCAGTGCTCTGATCACACTTAAGATATAGATTAGGCTTAACTATTATGTTCAGTAGGTTAACTGTATTAAATCCATCTTGACTTCTTATATTTTCAATATACTTTGGATGAAATCCCATGGATTAAGTCCTCATCCTTAATGCCTCCAAGTGATTAAAAAAAATTCATTTTCTCTGTATCTTGTCAAATTGGTCAATGCCGTCCATTAAACAAATATTGGGTATTTTTAAGACTACCCTACCTAACAAGTCTACAGCGACAAAAATTAGATCCCTGGTTTTGTAGGACTGGGAGACTGTTTAGAAAGGAGGGAATGGACTGCAAAAAGACTTAAGGACTCTTTTGGGGGGTGATGAAAATTTTCTGTATCTCAATGGTAATTTCATGTGGGTATATGTTTGTCAAAACTAATAGAATTGTACACTTTAAATAGATGCAGTACATTGTATATAAATTATCCCTTAATATAGCTCATTAAACAAACAAACAAACAGCTCCCGAGATGCACAGGACCCTCAGGAGAACTGTATAATCAAGTAACAACTTGAGTTGCTGTGCCCATGTTTTCCAAGGCTTACATTTGCAATTTCTCTAGCTCAATAAGATAAACCCAAAAGCCACTTTTCAGACCATCAAGGTATTTTCCATTTTAAATATTAATATCTCTACCATTTAGAAAAGATTTACCTTGATCCAAGCACACAAGGCTCACCAGAAAAATTTTTTAAAAATAAAAAATTGGGCCAGGCACGGTGGCTCACACCTGTAATCCCAGCACATTGGGTGGCTGAGGTGAGTGGATCACGAGGTCAAGAGATCGAGATCATCCTGGCCAACATGGTAAAACCCCATCTCTACTAAAACTACAAAAATTAGCTGGGCATGGTGGCGTGTACCTGTAGTCCCAGCTACTCAGGATGCTGAGGCAGAAGAATCGCTGGAACCCAGGAGGCGGAGGTTGCAGTGAGCCGAGATCACGTCACCTCACTCCAGCCTGGGCAACAGAGCAAGACTCTGCTTCAAAAAAATAAATAAAAAATAAAAAATTACCTTAATTTGTTTTTGTTTGTTTTAGAGCTGGCATTCAAATTATCTGTTTGAAGTATGTATTCTTGTTTAGAGAAAAACTAGGGGTCCCTATGTCTTTTAAAAATCCTCATCCCTGACAATTTGTCACCTTGTAATTTTCCAAAACTGAAGGCAGATAAAGAAAAAATGGAGTAGACATTGGAAGAGAAAGAATATTTTTCAGAGATATTTAAACTACAAAAAACAAAATCGCAATTTACCAACAATTTTTCAGCTGTAATTATAAAACATATTGTTAGAGTCTTTTAGAGCCTGCAACAGAGGATTTTAAAAAGCACTCAGACTTCTAAAGTTCTGTGAAGTCAGTCAGAATAATTATTATTTTACATTGAATGATAAACATATGAGCTCTTCACCACCTTCTGAAAGTAAACAAAGCAGCACACACCATTTTCTTTAAAAAAAAAATCACAAACACCTAAGATACTGAAACTAGATAGAAATTAGGATTTCAAAAATGGAACAGAGCTTCCTATGGGAGAGAAAGAAATACTTTTTTTGTCTTTTCAACATTTTTAATCTCCTAGCGTATCAAAAAATGGCATAAGGTTTTCCTTAGAGATATTTCTAACCTATTTTTTCCCATTCTTCATATCTATAGTACATTGCTATTTGAACGAAGCCTGTAAGCCAATAACTTGAGGCACCTTGTCCTTAGAATTGACTCTGGCATATTAAAATATAAAAACTAGACAGTTTTGTCTGGCTGGGGTTGATAAAATAGGAGAATGCACTACTATTCAGTAGATTCAGTCATGCTCCTAGCAAGTACTGTGGCCATGATCACCACACACACACAAACACACACACACAAAAACACGCACACACACAAAGTATATTAGCTGAGTTCCATACTCCACTACACTAACTTAAAACCAAGAGAAACTTTGAAAATCCCAAGCAACTTTCTGAATGCCATTAATCTGGCATGGAGCAATAATTCTACTTATTCTATACCAGCCAAGTAACTTCTTTCACTTACTCCAAAAATAAAAAAAAAAAATCCACAGAAAAACAGCCGCATGTATGCTTATTTAGGTAAGAATGTGTCCACCTGAGGTGATCATAAATCTTTACTCCTTAAAGTAATTTAGGGTACAGTAATTTTGTATTCTTAAAATATAATCACATTTACTTTTGTTATTATTGATTAGGACCATCACAATTATATTAATTGACCTTCATCAGAAGTCAAAATAACAGCATGTCTTTCTAAAAGCCCATGACTTCCAGGTGAATTTATTTGGAGTATATTTCCATTTTTCTTTTATGCACAAGTAGTTACTGACTCCCTATTTTTCAAAAGATAAATTAAAACTGGAAACTCCTTATTGTATTTTATTTTCCACTGAGTAACAATATCTTAGAAAACATTTTCCTAGGTTAATTATTATACTTTGCATAATATTCTTTGCAGGAGGCTAAGTAAAGAATGGGGTAGATAAAAATTGGCTCTGAGTGTAGAACAGAGATGAGACTAAGAGGTAAAATATGGTGTAGTTGGTGATTTGGTAAACGTTAAGGTACACGAATATTTTTTTTTTTTCTAAGTAGAGTGCACTCACAAAATAAGAGCCAGGCAAATTTGTAAATTTTTTCCACTATTTCACCAATTCATGTTTTACTATTTATTTTACTACTTTTTTTCTACATTCAAAAGTAACTGACAGGCATAGTTAATTAACCCTTGAACGAGTACTTATGTATTAGGAAAATTCAAAATTATATGACTAATTAATACTTAGCAATTCATCCTAAATACCATAAATATTCTTGGTTATTTTTACAGTCTCTTTTCTCTATTCACCTATTAAATCAATTCTATGTTACCAATTAAGTTGGTGTTACTGGAATTTAAGAATCTCTCTTCAGTTGACTTTATACTATTGCTTCATGTAATATATCTCCTCATAACTAAATCTTACTCTTTCCCTAGACTCACTTATCTCTCCTAGTAAGTTTACTGTTCTTGCTTACATTTTGATCTTTTTTTTAAAATCCTATTCCCAAACCACTGACAGTGGACATTATCTAAGATTCCATTTTCAGTTATAACTTATCATCTCTGTAAGAATGTATAACTTACGTTCTCTCTCCCTTAGAGCTATTCTGTTCTTATAGCCTCAACCATTATCAATGTTTTTTCTGGAACTTCAGATAAGAAACCATGACGTCTTATTTGACATCTTTTTCCTATCACTCACATAGACAACTATGAAGTCCCCTTGGTGGGTCCTTCAGAACACTGTTGAGATCTTGCTCCTCCCATTCTCATTGCCCTCACTTTATGTACCATAACCCTATATTGTGGCTGTTGTGAAAGAAAGCATTAATAGAAAATAATTCTTGAACAAACCAGGAGCACCAACTGTCTCATCTCTGTACTTTGCTCTTGGGAACCTGGATGAAATAACTGCAATCCTTAACACAGATCATCACAAAGCTCATTTAGGAATCTGAAACAGCGCAGCACAGGTGGCCCTGCTTGATCTGGCCCCTTCCTATCTCTCTTACTCCCTCTCATCGCCCTGTTCCCCACAGTTCACCATGCTCCAGCCACATGACCTACTGTTTGTTTCTTTTTATACACACTTGGCTGGTTCCTCCACTGGAAAGCCATTTCCTTAGATTCCTTTACCACTGGCTCTTAACAGGCACATTCTCAGGGAGGCTTCCTGCAATCTGTTATCTAAAGTAAGCCTCTCCCCTCTACCGATTTCAATTTATTTTATAGTTCTTATCTTCATCTGCAAGTACCTTATTTTATTTTTCCTTGGTTGTCTTCCATAGTTAGAGTTCCACCCCTCAGATACATTTTCCGCCTGTTCACTGCTATACCATGAATGCGGCAGCCAGCACATAGTAAACACTTAATAAATAGTAAAAGACTGAACTCCCTAACTGCCCAGAATATAGATCTGTATACTTTACAATGAGTTTTTAAATCTATGAAGCCACTGATGTAAATTCAACAGGAATAATTATGCTCATTGTATGTGTATGAAAACTGGGACTCACACAGGTTTCCTGACTTTATAAGTCACATAATTAGTAATTGCAGGTGCAATATAAAAAACTTAATTTTCCATATGATTGGACCATCATCAAAAAAACTATAGACACAGTGTTTTTTTTAAATTTACTATCAAAAGGATAAGCATGAAAGGTCAAGGTAAGTATAATAAGAAGTTATTACTTCATTATTCTAAAGAAAAGAAAACATATTTAGATATTTAACATCGTTTGGAGAATTTTAAGATCTCCCTAAGGTTTTTCTGCACCAAAATTATTTAAAAGGGCACTGGAATGGGGGAAATAAAAAATGTCTCTATAAATAAAAATAGTGATGTATAAATGATAACTTAATTTATGTATTGAAACAAATGCAAATGCTATGTACTTAACTGTGTTTATTCTCTCTTTTTTTTTCCCCTGGATGTAACAGCATTTAGAAAAATGATTATTATTTTCCTTTTCAATTTTATTCCTTTCAGTTGAATAGCTGTTTATTTACTTCTTTCATGTATTTTTGTTAAGAACAAAAAGACATTAATTTGTGGGTTTGTATATTTGTGTGTGCATTAATGCATTGAAGCACTGTTGCTATCATCAAAATCCTGCAAAGGAGGTTAGTAAAAACCATTTAAAAATAATTTTACACCGCATACCAGGAAATGATCTTTTTGGCAAGTCCACATGTGGTATTTTTTGTCCATTTATTTTTATTTCATATCATAAAGTAGGTCATAATCAAGCAATATTTACATTTAAAAAAATCTATTCACATTAGCTAAATTTCTTCCAAGATTCAGAAATCTCTACCTTTATTATTAGTTTATTTTACTTAATATTGACTTGCCTATGTCAGAGATTTTTTAAAGTAGTTAATGGGCTACTAAAATAATATTACAACTCAAGTAAACAGGACAAAAATTTATGTTAATCCATGATTAGAATATATTTTTCTGATTAATGTATATAAAATTTGGCAAGATCATAGTGATTTTACTCTTACAAACCAAACTCTGATGTGTAAATACTTTCAGGATAGCTTATTACTGTCATGTCTCCTTATTCCTGTGCTGCCAATAATATGTATCAAGTTAAAAAAAAACAAATTACACGAATACATGCTAAAGATTCCCATTTAAAATTTATAATAAATTATTATGATAAAATTCTCTTACAAGTGCTTACACCTCCCAGGATCACTAAATGTTTAGCCAGAAATCAGGAGCTGGCAGGATTATTCACAGAAAAAAAGAAATGTGGATGAGGACTCCAATGTCACATAAGTTCCCTTCACATCCAAAGGTTATTTCCCATTAAGTGTTAAAAGGATTTCACTTGATAGAAAGTTTAATGGTAATATTTCAATTAAGAGATATTTTATATGTAGGTCATCAGATCACAAGAATTCAGAGCTGAAAGAAGTCTTAAGAGTCATCAAACTCAATCTCCTAATTTTATAAATGAGGAAATGAAAAACCAGAGAAGTTTAGAAATTTGCCAAGATCACAGTTAAGAAATGGCACGGTCATGATGAACACAAATGCTTCCCGACTTCCTGGTTGAGAGCAGGTGCTGTAACATGAAGGAGCAGAGGCTAAAATGCTGACTTCATCATCACCAGCTACTGATTTTTTGGGTTTTTTGTTTGTTTGCTTTGTTTTTGTTTTTGAGATGGAGTTTTGCTCTTTTCGACTAGGCTGGAGTGCAATGGCTCAATCTCAGCTCACTGCAACCTCTGCCTCCGGGTTCAAGCAATTCTCCTGCCTCAGCCTCCAGAGTAGCTTGGATTACAGGCATCTGCCACCATGCCCAGCTAGTTTTTTGTATTTTTAGTAGAGACAGGATTTCACCACGTTGGCCAGGTTGGTCTCAAACTCCTGACCTCAGGTGATCCACCTGCCTTGGCCTCCCAAAGTGCTGGGATTACAGGTGTGAACCACCACGACCGGCCTGCTGATCTTGAATGAGTTATTTCCCTCCTCTAACCTTAGTTTCCTCACCAGTACAGTACAGATCAAATTGCACCTACTCCCTAGGGTTACTGACTGCTAATGGCCGGGGTTTCATAACTTCTAGAAATTCCCATTGTCATTATTCTCCCACAGTTGCTTCTCATTGAACTGTATGTGCCCTGGGACATTGCCGCTAGAGTTGGATTTGAAAGGCACAAGAAGATCCCAAACCATTCCCCTCAGTATCATCCCCATTTTTAAACTCTTTATGTTGATTTTAAAATAATTTAAAATTTACAGAAGAATTTTAAAAGTAATACAGTGTGCTACTGTATGCCTATTACACACTTTCTTCTAATGCTAACATCTTACATAAGCATGTTACATTTAAGGAAACAGAAATTAACATTTGCACAATATCTTTTAACTAAAATGTTACTGTAACAATGTGATTTATTTGGATTTTCCCAATGTGTCTAACTAATGTCCTTGTGTTCCAAGATTCAATCCAAGATAACACATTATATTTAGTATAACCCAGGTCTTAAATTACCCCTGATCTTAATCTAATTAAAAAATGTAGCTGTTTAGATCTATTGATGAAAATCAAGGGGCTCATAGGTAAGCAGAAAACATTTTGGAAAAAGAAATTTATATCCAAGCAGGACTAATGTAGATGGATCCACTTTATCCCTTAGTGAGTGTCATAAGCTTGCGTTAACCAAGTCCTCAGTGATTGAAATTAAAATGCTACTAGTTCTTCTAGGACCCACTTAGCATGGCGCCAAAGCAATGCTCTGAGATTTGTTCTTAAGTATCAAGTTTAAAAATGTAGATATGAGCACCTTAAATTAGTTAATATGTTTTGGTACCTCCTTGGAAAATTACAGATGTATATTTCCAATGTCCAAACCACAAAGACACAACTTTTAATGTGAGAAAAAAAATCATGTCGACAGAAATCAGATCCTAAGTTAGGCTACTCATTTACACAGAAAGAAGAAGGTTATTCCCTGGCTTGGAGATGACCTAAAAATGTACATAGTGAATGGTGTCTGGCAACATTTTATAAATGCCCACCTTCTTTCAAGTACTAATTCCAAGGACAGCAAAGAAGTCATATGTGGAGAACTAGAGAAAAGCAGCAATTTCTTCTCTTGCAAAAGCTACATGGGGATTTATGGGGAGACGGCATGTGATTACAGCCTGGAACTTAGCCAGGGCAAGAGGATAGTGGGGTGATGGTCTCTGTCCATGGTAACAAATGACTCTCCTAATATGATAGATGTTTCCTGACCCGTCCTACTAATTTGTTTTACCTGGCACTGCATTGCTGCTACAGAGAAGCAAGGACTTCAGATAGGCTTCCCGGCACCCTTTGATTGTGAGTTAGAAGAACAGGACACTGATGAGACCTAATTCTGGAAGTTATGACTATCACAAAAGCACTTGCTCCCTGGACAAGTGGTGTCATCTTTTTGTCATCCCATTCTTTCACCCCTGGTATAGGAACTAAAGTGGTAACATTCATGTTAAGGTAACTTTCTATGCCTAGACACACTGCCAAAGGCTTTATGATTTTTCTCAGGGTCAAAATTTACCCATTACAACTCAGGTGGACAATTACTACTAACAATAATTCTACTCCTTATTTTCCATAATTAATATCATTCCTTTTCTGGCTCCCAACACTAAAAATGGTAAAAATTCTTGGTTACAAGAGAGGAATTCGTCTTACTTTTGATCTGCAACTTAGTTTTCCTTAAGCAATTTCACAATATTTCAGGGATTTTATTTTCTTGTAGATTACCTCTCAGGGTCTTATTAATGGTGTCTTGCAGGAACAGTTCATTTTAAAGGGTCAAAGCCTGGGCCTCCCTTCAGCGCTTGCTGGTGTTACTGCTTCTTCAGGGCCTGGCCGCAAAGCCCCTTGCAATCCAACCCTCAGGAGTTTACTAGCCAATATTTTTATCCATCTTTAGCTGAGATCCTTGGAGTCAATCAGATCACGTCACACCACGGGCACACCCAGAGACTTCCATGGCTCTCCACTGAGCTTAGAATAAAATCTATAATTCTTGCCACAAAGCCTATAAGGCTCTCTATGGTGTGAATGCCACCCCCCACGACTAACCCACCAACTCCCCCTTACTCATTGAGTTCCAACCACACTAGCCTCCTTCTTGTCCTTCCAACAAGTCAATCCCACTCGGAACCTCAGAGCCTTTGCACACACCATTATGCTATTTAGTCCATCTCAAGCATTTTCTTCCAGAACTCACTTGCTGATGTCACTGTCCTGTGGTGACCCTCTGTTTACTTGATCTGAAATAGCACCCCACCTCATTCTCTCCAGCATCTGCTCTATTTTTCTTCATAGCACTTCTCATCACCTGGCATCTTATATAGTCATTTCCTTGTTTATAGTTTGTCCCCTTCCAACCAGAATATCAATACCATTAAAGGAGATACTCAATTTTTGATTCATTGTCAAAAACCCTTTGAGATAGGCATTAATATTGTTGATTTTTAGTAAACAATTGAGGAAATTAAGTTCAGCAAGTTTCAGTGATTTTCAGAAGGTCAAACAATAAAAAATGTTGTCTTTCTATCCCAAGGGAGAAAAAATGTTTACAAAATGTGTGGTTATATAAGTGAGGAAATGCGACAAGACCGCTGCTTAGCCACTAGCCTGGGATCAGAGAGCATCGGGGCCCAAGAGGAGGCCTGAGTACTGTAAATAGGCCAGCAACTACTCAGCAATAATTCCTCCGTTTCCTATAAACAAACCTCCTTGGAGGAGCCTGTTCATTTTTCAAGTGGTCAAAGAAGCAGTTGGGTTGCAGATAATCAAGGAGCCTGGGGGCAATTAGTTTTAATGTTTCGACAGTGAGAAAGTGGGAGAGCCTTAGCATTTTATACATTGTTGTTATGCTTGGGAGGTTCTTTAGGCCTTGAGATCAGATGTTTCTCCTGTCAGCCTTTTGATTCGTACTTACAGGGGCTGAAGCCCTCAGCCTCACTCCCTCCATAAGCATACTCATCATCCCATCACATGCAGAGAGTGCCTGGGAAGGGCTCCTTGTCAGCAGCTGAGTGACTGCTCATGGCGCATGTGTGTTTATTCTTGCTGAATCCAACTTCTTGAGAGTTCAGCCTGAGCCTTACTCTTCTATCTATCTCTCAGAGCACCTGGCATAGAACAGGTGTTCAATAAATCTCTGTTAAATTGAATTGGCAGTTCACTTAATCAGTCCAGGCCTGGTTTTCTTATCTGTTGAATGGGGAGAGTGAAGCTCTCTACGAGGATTATTAGGATGAACAAATACAATTGAATATGTTTTTGTTTCTTGGTAGCACACACAAGGTGTATTTATTGGCCTTATTTAATATTAAAACATAAAACAATTGTGTTGTGAGCCTTTTCTGGGACATGGCATTACTTCGGCTGGAGTGCACTGGCATGATCATAGCTCACTGTAACCTTGACCTGCTGGGCTCAAGCAGTCCTCCTGCCTCAGCCTCCTGAGTAGCTGGGACTACAGGTGAGCACCACTACGCCCAAGTAACTTATGTTATGCAGAAACTGGGTCTCTCTATGTTGCCCATTATTTTTTTTTTTTTTGTAGAGATAGGGGTCTCACTATGTTGGTAAAATAGTGGTGACACAATGTAACACAGGAAGGAAATCAAATTCTACAAGCACTTAGTGAGTTAACAAACATTCTAGTTTGCACAATATGATCACAAATAAACCATATTGTGAATTGAATAATATTGCACTATAGTAGTATAATACCTAGAGTATCCATTCTAACTAAATAGGAAAAAAATGATGATTTTATCTAAGTGATCATTTGATATTTTACTATGTGCTAGGCACTCTGTTAAATAGTTGAAGTGAGTTATCCCATTTATTCCACAAAGTCTTCCTGTCATGTATGTTTTTCCATTTCTCTGAGGCACAGAAAGTTTAAGCCACTTGCTCAAGGCCACAAAACTAAGACATGGTGCTCATAAGCAAGTCACGCACTAATGAATGCTCCACCTTACTGCCTCCCTGAAATCAACCAAGGTGAGCTATCTATGCTTCTGTGTTAGTCCTTTTTGCATTACTATAAAGGAATATCTGAGACTGGGTGATTTATAAAGAAAAGAGGTTTATTTGGCTCATGATTCTACAGGCTGTACAAGCATGGCACCAGCATCTGCTTGGTTTTATATGGCTTTATTTCTAAAGCATTTATTTCCTCAGCTTATGGTGAGGCTTCAGGTAACTTTTAGCCATGGCAGAAGGCAAAGAGGGAGCAGGCATATCACACGGCAAGAGAGGGAGCAACAGAGAGACAGAAAAAAATCCGAGACTTTTTTAACAACCAGATATCATGTGAACTCATTGACAGGGAGTTGGCACCAAGGCATTCATGAGGGATTCACCCTTATGATCCAGACGCCTCCTAGGCCCCACTTCGCACATCGGAGATCACATTTCAACATGAGATTTGGAGGGGACACACATCCAAACTATATTACCGTACTTGCAACAAAGCAACAAGCATCTACCATGTGTTATACAAGGCCATGTTGGAGGTACTAGGAGATACACTGGGGAGAAGACAAACACAGTTATGCCCTCATGGAGCTTGACATATAATGTAGGATAATAACATTAAGCAAGTAATCACACAAATAAACACATAATTACAAACTGCAATATGTGCTGAGAAGAAAATTCCAGGGCACTATGAGAATAGTGGGTACTGAAGGAAGAACGACAGGGGAACATATGCAGATTGTCAGTCGGGGAAGAGAAGTCAGAGAGGGCACCTCTGAAATGAAACTGACAGGCAAGCTGAGAGAGAACTGGGCAGCAAAGGTGATTGGGGTGTTGAGGCCAGAAGTGTGTTCCAGTAGAGCCAAGTGTCTGTGGAGATGCTAAATTGGAGAATGGGTCAGGCCTCAGAATTAGGGAAGGAGAAATCAGAAGGAAGTAGGAAGAAAGTGAAAAAAAGTCAGAATGGAGAATCAAGGAGAGCAAGCCTATTAGAGAAAAGCTTTAAAATTGCCAGATCCCTGTGGGGTGTGGCTGTCTTCGCCCCACAGGTTTGAGAACTGTTAATAAGTTAGCTAGATGGACACATGGCAAGGAAGCACTGCTATTTCTAGATGTGACTGAGTTGCTTTTTCAGTGGAAAGTGTTTGAGTAATGTGTGGGTATCTGTAAGTGCAAAGAAAGTCCATAGTTGTCTAAAACTTCTTCCCTAAAACTTTATGTAGGTTTTGTTTCCTAAATTGGCAGACATATTAGATGCAGGTCTCTGTTCAGTCAGAACGACTAATATGACAAAGCTCTGCTCAAAAATGGTTATGGAGGGCTGGGCACGGTGGCTCACGCCTGCAATCCCAGCACTGTGGGAGGCCGAGGCGGGCGGATCACAAGGTCAGGAGATCAAGACCACCCTGGCTAACACGGTGAAACCCTGTCTCTACCAAAAATACAAAAACAAAATTAGCCAGGCGTGGTGGCTGGCATCTGTAGTCCCAGCTACTCGGGAGGCTGAGGTGGGAGAATGACGTGAACCCAGGAGGCAGAGCTTGCAGTAAGCCAAGATTGTGCCACTGCGCTCCAGCCTGGTTGACAGAGCGAGACTCCATCTCAAAAAAAAAAAAAAAAGTTATGGAGTAACTCAGCTTCGTCAACACATCTTGGAAGTTGTAGGCACTGCAGTACCTTTTAAGTGGTTTATTTTATGTCCCTACAAAGCAACAATTAGTAATTTTAAAAAAAGATATATCAAAGTGATGTACTTCACCAATATATTGGAAAAGAGATACATTTACTAAAAAGAAAACTCCAATTAAATTCTAGAGCCCTCTGATAATCCCAAAAAGCCACTACAAATAATAACAGACACCGGAAGAGAAAAATAAATTAGAATCTAAGAGATTAGGGAAGTGCCAAGTGCAGATACTAGAGGAACAGTTTTCATACAAAGTTAAGTCAAAGAAGAACAAAAATGCCGTGTTGTCATACTTAAGCATCTCCGTCAAAAAAGTTTTTGCTATTTCCTAAAAACTTCAAACAAAATTTGCAAGACACACTAGTCTACAATTCTTCAGATATAATTAAGATGTTTCCTTTTTCTGAAGAATATATATCACTAAATTTTCATACTTAAGATATACTTAAGACCAAAAGCAATAAGTAAGCCAGAGAAAGTAATGACATTTCTTCCTAAAATAGTGTATCTGTAACTTTCAAACAGTTTGATGAGTTTAGTCTTAGAGACCAATATTTGCAAGATTTCTAAACCTTGTATGCAAAAGCCCGAGGCATCTGTCAATATCACCCAGGTCTGAAGCACTCTTTCAAGTTCATCCATCTGCAGGTTCAAGGATTCAACTAGAAAAATCAACAGATTTCCAAGCAGTATATAGTACAAATTGAAACATCTGGGATCCATCATCTTGCATTTTTGACAACAAAATTGGCACAACTCTGGAAAGTCCTAAAATCAGGTAAAAAAGTATTAAAATGGAATTCAGCTACCTTTCATAGGGAATATAGGCTGAACAGTTTCCTTACTAAGCTGAATAGCTCTGAAAAAGATTCCATCTCTTAGACCTTTTTACTTTTTTTTCATTTTTTTAAAAGTTTTGATTTCACACAACATTGAGTAGCAAGATTAAAGAGCAGATGGAACATAAAGGGGTGTTGTTCTACCACTGAGAAGGCCCATTGGCAAGTTTCCCCTCCCTTTTTTTGCAAACCATTCTTAATGGCCCAACTAAATTTCTACTCCCTCCATGCAACTTGCAGAAGTATGGCTTCACAGAGCCCTTCCCTCTGGAACTCCTGCAGCCCTCGCTATCATTACAATTGGACCCTTAAGCAGATACTCCCTGGTGAGGTCTCTTGAATTAAACAAAATACACATTTAATATATTGAGCACCTACTATATTTTGACCTCTGATCAAATGTACTCACATCTTTAATTCATTTCATTGGCACAACTCTAAGAAATAGAAAACATTTTCATGTCAATTTTCCAGAGGAGAAAACTGAGGGCCGAAATTTCTTCAGTCACTGCAATCTTTCCCAATTATTTATAAATTTATGAAGACAGTTCCTCATGTTTTGTCTCTTCAAATAGTTAACAAGGGCTTAGAGAGCTGAGACCCATATTGTCCAGCTTTGTCCCTCTGAAAGCCAAGCACAGTGTTTTGTGCACTTCATGTACTCATATATGCCAGTGTTTTGATTTGATATTCAAAAGAACAGAAAGGCAATGCTTAGTTAAAATAAGCCCTCTACAAATCACTGACATTTGGGTTCAATACTCACTTCAAAATAAAATCCAAGATCCATTCACATTCGATACTAGAACCAAATATCAAATGAATATAAATGGGAGGCATTTCCATGTCTGTCATTCTTTTGGTATTTCCAGCATGGGCAGAAGCAGACTGGAAATAGACAGGAATGCAAGCCCCCTCATTGGAAAGCAATGATGCTGACACCAAGGTTCACTGCCATTTCATGAAAGGAGCTGCAAGGGTGGGAGTGGGGAACAAGGCTGAAAAGGCAGAGAGAAAAGAAAGGGGGAAAAAAAGGCATTCACATTCTGTGGATTAAAAATCCAATGAAAGGAGAATAAGAAATTAGTCCATCAATTGATAGAATTTTCAATGCAATCAACCTAAGCTTCTATATTTATTCCAAGGGGAAAACTGAACCTCAAGTCCAAAAATGACTCTCAGGTCCCATTCTCTGCCCAAATACACACACATTTACATTTATGGGTGACTATGTGGCTATATTTAAATTCTCAGCTCTAAAAGCTACAAGACTGTAAATAGACTCATTTTAGTCATTTTATAAAATTGTATTAGCTTTTCTGCCATTCTCCAAGGCAGGCAAAGTTCAGACGTGCAGAAAATGAAAATGATTTTTTTTTTTTTTTTTTTGAGACAGAGTCTCGCTCTGTCGCCCAGGCTGGAGTGCAGTGGCATGATCTCGGCTCACTGCAAGCTCCACCTCCTGGGTTCACACCATTCTCCTGCCTCAGCCTCCTGAGTAGCTGGGACTACAGGTGCGTGCCACCACGCCTGGCTAATTTTTTGCATTTTTTTTAGTAGAGACGGGGTTTCACCATGTTATCCAGGATGGTCTCGATCTCCTGACCTTGTGATCCACCTGCCTCGGCCTCCCAAAGTGCTGGGATTACAGGCGTGAGCCACCGCACCCGGCCGAAAATGATTTCTTTTGATAATAATATTGGTAGATTCCAAAACCAGAAATCAGTTCGTGTCATTTCTGAGTGCCTGTTGAGTGATGCCTGGTCATAGCTTTGAGGTAATGGAGTAAATTTCAGCATAAGGAGTCAGTGGAATGTACTACCTCAGGACAGAAAAGAAATAAAAGAAGCCATTATCTAGCACCATGTAAAGTTTCAGGTCAAACAGGTCTGGTTTACTAGGTGGAGAAAGCACAGTAAGCACAGCTGAGGACTGACTATGCCTCCCTCTATGAGGAAATTATGTGTGGTTAATGGTGGTGTCTGTTAACGAACTTTGAGACAAAGTACATCAGAGTCATGCCAAGCTAGTAGATTCCTCCATGGCTCTGATGGGCTCCTACGGAAACATGGACTCTGACAGCATTCCTCAAAACTTGACTCTCACTCCTACATGTCTCACTCCTCCATTTGCATACACAAGTGGTGAGTTGATATGAATATCTTAACTATTTAGTATCTTCCTCAATCCTTAGTACTTTAGTATTTTCTTATAATCCCTCATTTGGGAAAGTGGAATCCAGCATTTTCCAAATGGAAGAAAGTTTATCATGGATCAATGAGAGAAAGGAGAAAAAACAATAGTGAAATGTTTGGCTATTGAATTTAAAAGTCTCTGCAATGCACCTTAAGAAAGAAAAGATGTAGAGAGAAGCTGGGCTACATTGCCATCCCAATACCCACCAGGCAAGCAGCGAAAAGCAAGCCTGTTAGCTGGAGGAGAAGGAGGGAAGTTAGATAAACACCAAGATGATTAGATGACATGAAGATAAATGGCTGCCTTGCCTCATCCCCCAGGATTAGTGTGTGGGCTATTATAGAACCCATTCAAGTTAAGGATTTTAGAGTCAAGGGGAATTATGGTTCATACTCTACATGTAATTCAGGAGGCAGAATGTTTTAGCTGTGCCCTAAGCCAGTGTTTTGATGTGCATGTGAATTGCTTTCTGCAGATCCAGAGGAACATGGGGGAACAGTAAACAGCTTCCCATCTTCTGAGCAGGGAGAAGGCATCAGTTGAGAGAATAGGAGGTTCAAATAGTCCTCAAGGACAAAACGATGGGGGAATGGTGATGAGTACAATGCACCATCTCTTCAGAAACCATAGTAGGACATGAGAGGATGACTGCACATCTCAGCTGAGACCAAAGAAAAAAGGGAGTCAAATCCAAGACTGACAGATTTATTCAGTCCTACCTGGTTCCCTGGTCCTTGACCACTTGCTCAATGGAGAGCTGCACACACTATTAAGACCTCATGCCACACTGCAGAACAACCTCCATCACACACACCTCAAAAGGGGTCTCTGGCTACCAAGTTTAACACCCTCATAACACAGAGTCTCTGACTCCTCCCTTCTAGACTCAGGTGCAACACTGCTTATTGAACATGGGATGTAGCTTCCCCAACAGTAGCCTGGAGAGGTTGTTTGAAAATCTCGCAAGTGTAGACAAAATATTGACCAATGGAAGGAAGGAATCTGTGTTTATTTGCAAAACTGCAGCCAGTTTTGTAATTTAACTTTTTGTGCTTCCTTCCTTCCTTGGCTTACCTCTCTTTATCCACTCCACCCCCACCCCCACCACCCTGGGACTACAAACTCATTAGCAGGTAAATTCTGTCACACATTCTGTTTCCTAGAGAATCTAGGGTAAGGAACCCTGGCACTTGAAATTTACTCCAGAAAGGAATATAAGAGTGGGGGAAAATCAAAAGTTTGACCTGAAATTAACAATAAATGGCTGCATGTGACTGAATTTAACAGTCAAAACTAGACTGGGAGGCTGATGGAACTGAGGCCGTAGAAAAAGAGAGTTACATTTTCATACATCTGACTTTGTGACTTTGGAATAAAACAGTTGCTATATTCAGAAACATTAAGAAGTTCACGCTTCTTAATTTAAACATATAATTATGATTCAAAATTAAGGAAGATCCAGGAAGTAGGAAGGAAAGATGAGGAAAATGTTCATGTCTACACTGCAAACATACAATAGCTCTCCCATCTCTTCTGTATCACTCATTTCTTGTTTTACAGTAGAATTAGAAAGTATAAGCAGTGACTAAGAAGTTAACATAGAAGAGCATGGGTTTAGGTGTCCAACATATATAGCCTTGGTTTTATTTCTGCAATTCACCAGCTTTGTGCCCTTGGGCAAGTTACTGAAGCTCTCAGTCTCTTCATCCATAAAACAGAGACAACAGAGGATGCCCTTGGGATCTGCTCTAAGGGCAAACATATAGTTCTTAGTCCTGTGACTGGAAAACGGTAAGCACTTAATTACTGTGAGCTATGATTACTATTATCAAGGTGTTTGGTTGAATGAAATTTGAGGAACTAACTTGTCAATGAGAATTTTCTCTGTGATATAAAAGTGAATGTTTACTACAGAGTTTGAAGCAAAAATAAAGCTTTTCTTGTTCTCCACCCTACATAAAAACTTTTCCATTCTCCCAAAAGTAAAATAGACGACAGGGTATCTTCAGGATAAAACAAAAATTCCCGATCTTTGATATGTTCGTGCATTGATTCCCTTAGTTTCAAAAATACTTATGATAGATATCTGGAAACAAAGCCATAGACACTTGTAAGTAAAAAGACACATGGTAAAGAAATGTATTATGCCAATATCTAAGCAGGCTATAAGGGTAATCCAGTCTGCTGTCTATTTTTGCAAATCAAGTTTTATTGGAACTCAACCACAGCCATTCATTTATGTATAGTCTATGGCTGCTCTTGCATATAAGGAGAAAGTTTTGTCCTGACAGAGGCCTTGTGCTACACAAAGGCTAAAATATTTACTATCTAGCTCTTTAGAGGAAAAATTTGCTGGCCTCTAATCTAAGAGAAGAAATTAAGGGAAGAGGCAAGAATAGGACAAACAAGTTGGAAGAAAAGACAGAAAATATCAAGTGAAGTAGCTTCAAACAATAAGCTACTATTACGTGATGATGGGCACACATGGAGAACAGGCAAAAAAAAATCAGAAGCTTAAATCAAACACAATGTTAGCAAAGGCTAAAGGCATAAATGCTATAGAGGGCTAAATATTGAAATCAAGAATACATGTGCAATTTCTTCCTCAAAATCTTAAAATAAAAATGCTTCATCTTAGGAAATATAACTCAACAAAGCACTTATAATAAGAGATACCCTCTTATATGAACTGAATCCAGCAATAATTAGATTTAATTTGTTACAGTTGTTGATTTATATGATTCTGGACGCATCTTGAGACTATAAAGAATATTTTTAAATAAATGTGATTTTGTGGCATTTTCACATTATTACTTTTAATAAATGAATTGCAGGAATAAAATATAGAAAGTGAAGCTTTTTTAATAGAAAAACTCGGAAGATCAATTATTTAAGAATTTCAAATTAGTATATATAAGACTGATGCTGGAAGAGATCTTTGTGCTGATATATCTCAGTTAAAAATAAATTTCATTGCCTTTTAGTTTCATATTATAATCTCTTAATAATGTAGCTTAAGATGATGACATATTTCCTTTTCTGAGATAGTGTTATTTATTATGTAATTATTACAACTCATGGCAAAGCACTTGTGAAAAATATGTCTTAAAGATTTGAAAATATATGTAAACTGTTTCAGACAGATTTCAGTTCGTGAATTATACTGACTGAAATATTAACTGAAAGCTAATTTACTAAAGAACACATTTCTTTGTTTAAGAACCCACAATTTGCTATTTTCTTTCAAACTCAAGTCTTCCATGGGACTTAAGAAAAATACGTCAGCTTTTCTTGATAATCAAAAACACTTTCCAAAAATCTACATATTTAACAATACAAGATTTGTTAAAGAAGGTATTCTCATGTAGCCATTAAAATTATGTTGGAATAATTCATGACAAGAAAAATGCTTACAATATATTAAATAAAAACTTTACAATGGATTTCAATTATGTAAGAAAAATATCTGTGTAAATATTTATAAAAATGCACCTCTGAAATTGGGAAATTAATGATTCATTTTCCTGTAGATACTTTTCTATATTTCATGAATTTTATTTATCCAATGTTTACTCTAGCTGTAGTTAACAGAAGTAATAAATTCTACTAAATGTTTCATTAACAGTATTTAAATATCCAAAATTGGTTATTACAATATGAAAAAAATACAGCCTCTTCTGAAGCCAAAGGTATGATAGGGTTTTTGTTTGTTTATTTGTTTTGTTTTTTTTTTTTATGAGTGGTTCAGAGAAAGATAATATGTATCCTGGCTGAGACTCAAATTTCCAGATGCTAGATTTTTTTCATTTGCTTAACTCTAATTTCAAAGAATAGATAATTTAAAATTAATAATCATGTCTTTAAAGTTTAAATTATTCCAATTACTCAGTAAATATTCAGAACATAAAGTAAAATCTACGTAATTTTGTACTTTAAGGAAGTTTATAGCTTTTACTTATGACTATATTCTGATGAATTACAACCACATATTTTTGCACACATAGCACTAGACATTTTTTAAGGCTCTTTGGTTATTTCATTTGACCTTCCAAATAATCTTGCAAAATAGCCAAGACAGATATTACCATTCCTATAATGGTGGAAATGAGGCTCAGAGTGCTGGTCACATACGCTAATAAAAGTTGAGGAATGAGATGGGAATTGCAAATCCCATTATTTTTCAAAGATAGCATGCTGCTTCTCAAAACAATGATGATAAGTCTTCTGCCTTCAAAGATGGTTAAAGAGAAAAAGTGTATCACTCATATCTAAGTATTTTTTTTTAATGATGAGAAGTTAAATGACAGCTTTTATAGTACAGACTGAGATTTGCAGTCAAAGCTAGGAGGTCTCAATTCTAGTCCTTTCTATCATGCTAGTATGCTGTGTGATTTTTTTGAATGCTCCAGCTCTAGGTATATAAAATCTTTTCCTGCTACCTAATTCTAAGTGCCTGCTAAATAAATTCAAAAACAATTGAGCAAATACATAGTAATGACTATCTTCCATTTGCTCCTCCACATTGACTCTTGCCTTCTCTATCATGCTGAGTACCCCGGAATGCTTGTCCGTAAGGACTGCATTAATGGGCTCTCTGGTCCTCAACATCCCTGGTTGGGTGTGGCCAATGTGGAACATGAACAGACTGGAGAGAAGGCCGTGAGTGGGGTCAGGTCACTTACTCTTTTTGTTCCCTCCCCTCTCCCCTTTAGGACTAGAAGTGGCTGTCACTCCCTCAGCTGTTTCAAGGCCCAGAGCACAGCACTCTCCAGGATTGCTTTAAACTCTTCCCACATTCTCAGCTTGAGTAGGCCCTCAGTTTCTTAACCGGTAAAATGGAAAAATAGGAGAAACTTTTTTCTCTGGCTGATTTGACTTCACAGAAAAAAGTTATTCTCTCCCAAAGTAGGCAAGGCTAAGGACTGTCTAGGATTGGTGGGAACTCACAGAAGTTTAGAGAAAAGAGGATTCTCAGACAGCATCCAGTAAAATTCAAAACCCTTATCCTATAGATGTGGAAATGGTGGACCACAGTGTTATTCAGTCATGATCAGTAGCTTTAGTTTCTAAACCTCCAGCACTCAATGCATAGTCCTTTCCACCAGTGGGAACCTAAGGGCTAAACCTTATCATGGTGCAAAAAAAAAAAAGCAAAAAACCAAATACACAGTTTCCTGTTCATTTGAATCACCAACTTTGATATTACATACTTCTTGAAGAATATTAGTTTGAGCGACTCACATAATTTTAACATTTGAACATACATTAAGAAGCTAATATTTTAACTTATCATTTCAAAATGTGGATATAAATTAAGAAACTAATATTTTGTGTCACATTATTTTAAAAATCACAAAACTGAAATACTCAAAAACTGTGATTATACTGTATTTCCTAACAATGATAAGTTAAACAAAGAACCCTATTCAAACCACTTTACTACTGTACCAATTACAGTTACTTTTAATATATCCTTAAATTATCAAAGTTATGTGTGTGTTCATGAACAGAGCTACACGATAATTCTTTTCCCCAACAATGAGAGAAGACAACCAGAATGGAGAAAACCTCTTGTTTATATACTATAGCAAACAGTTTATATCGCTGATTGTATACTTAGCAGAAAAATATTTTCCCCCCTTGATTCAACACTACATTTCTAGTCCTTTGCAGAGTTTATGGCAAAGTGGAAATAAGGGAATAGTGAGAGATGGAGGTTTTGAGCAGGTGGGATTAATGGTCTTTCTAAAGAATGTTGGTGGACAGTTACCCATTAGACCTAAGCAACAGGCTGGGGACCAGCTTTGGAGTCCAATACCTGGCTCTGTTTATTCTTAACTACACTTTCTACGGTGCATTTTATAATTTGAGAGTTAGTCTTCTCATTTGGAAAACAGTGAAAGTAATACTCATGCCCATAGTGCATGTGAAGACTAAATGAGATAATATATAAGAAAGCACTGAGTCCAGTTCTGTCATAGAGTCAGGACTTAGTAAATTGTATTTGCTGTTTTAGTTACTTTTACTATGGTGACCACAGCTATTTGTTCATGGCCAGAGAAGATATTAAAGATCTCAGTGACTAAAGTTAAGCACATCATCAGAATCCTGTCTTTAACAAGTGTGACATATCTCATTCTTCTTGCTTTACAGAGAAATCCTGATAATTTTGCTCACATAAGCATTAAGAACCTCAAATGCAATAAATCTTTGAGCCTGCTTTAACTAAAATTTGTCAAGGATCAGGGATGCATGAAAATAAGCCATTTCTATGCAATGTATTGACAGTTTCTACTTTCTTGGATTTGTCTCAGAAGGCAACAGTAAACCACTCTGCCTTAAACCAGATGTGAAAATCAAGAGTTCTTACTAAGAATGCCTACACTAGAATTTAATTGTGACACATTTGAGGGCGGAATCCCAAGTAGAAGTCGGTGATTTCCAACAATCAGCCCATTAGAAGACCTTAAAATGACCCAGGGACCTGAAAAAATATACAGTCCTAGTCTCCACCCCTGGAATCTCTAATTCGATAGGTTTGGGGTGTTCTGTACAGCTGTGTATGTGCATTTTTGGTATTTTTCTTGAGGCAGAGTCTGACTCTGTCACCCAGTCTGGAGTGCAGTGGCGTGATCTTGGCTCACTACAACCTCCGTCTCTCTAGCTCAAGCGATTCTCCTGCCTCAGTCTCCTAAGTAGTTGGGACTACTGGCGCATGCCACCATGCTAATTTTTATATTTTTAATAGAAACAGGGTTTTGCCATGTTGGTCAGGCTGATCTCGAATTCCTGACCTCAAGCGATCTGCCCACCTCAGCTTCCCAAAACGCTGGGATTACAGGTGTGAGCCACCGTGCCCAGCCACAGCTGTTTTAATATTCATGGGATTCTGCTCAACAGCAAGATTTGGGAATATGAGAAATGAACAACGACTAAGGAAGCCTTAGTTCTAGTCTGACTAACTTACCGAGTACTCTTTGCAATGCTCTCTCTTCTCTTGGCCTTGGTTCACATATTCGTAATATGAAGGGGTTGCATTACAACATCTTTAAGACCTCTTCTATAATCTGCCGTTCTGAGAGGCTTATGATTCTTACTTGGTGAAAGTGGAATAGCTAAAAGTAAGTGGAAGGAGCTAGAAAGAAGAAGAAATACTCTGGTAAATGTAGAAAAGATCAATGCACATTCAGCCCATAAGGTGGAATTTTGGCAGGTCAATTGATTTTTTGATAGCTTTTTGGAAGACTCTCCTGCCACACGAAGCAAAAACAGTACCTGCAACCTTCCGTTTCCTCTTATCTCAGAGGTGTGCTGCCTGTGCAGCAAGGCTGACAGGCTCCTGCATCCTGTTAATCCTCATCAGGTTAAAGTTAATGAGAAACCAGCCTTGGCAGGAAGCCCACTGACACCTCAACTCTCCCAGTCACTGGCAAGGAGCACAAGTCAGTCTTGTGACAAGCTCCGTCTTGTGAAGACGGAGGGCTACTTGGCTCTATCAGCTGCCCACTGACACAGAGCAGCTGAAAAGCCATCATGCTGGACACTGCAGACATTATCCAGAGTAAATCCTGTGTGCTTCTTTTTTTTTTTTTTCCTAGCCCACGACATTACTAGGTTTGTCTGGCTTTCCATAATTTGGTGTTGGTGTTTCTTTCCCACTAAAAAGAAAGGTTGTGACCTATAGGTTCAAGACATAACTAGGTTGAAAACATAAATTTGTTTGGCCTCCACAGTGTTTTTATAACATTTAAGTCAACATTAGAAAACTGAAATATTTCGCATAAAAAGCCAATTTTTCAGATTCTCCTATAAAACACTAAAGGTCTGGCAACACGGCACCACTCACAGTATTTTACAGCTGAGTAATAAGCTGCCCTTTTTAGAAGAAACATAATCTCTAAGCTACCCTAGACCCCACCACTCCTTATTGTATCTCTGGCAAAAAGTCTGATATCTATGACCATTTAAACTTGTTTCAGATAGACAGATAGACGGATAGATAGATAGATAGATAATTTTTCATAGAGAAATACTTTGGTGGCTACATTTCTAACAAAAGTGGGAATAAAGAGAAGAAAAGGCTGGTCCCAGAGAGCAGCAGGTTTCAGAAAAATAGATTATCCTGTGATTATTATTGTTGCATGTTCTCATTGTTCTATGATGTTGCAAACCTTTCCTGCATGCTTAAAATGCAAACCTGACCTATTTTACTCATTAACATTCCCTGCCTCATCCCTGTAGACATTGGGTTTGTCATCACTTTATGAAAAGAAGAACTGAGCTATGTGCAGAGTCCAGTAAAAAGTCAGGGAACAGGAAAAGGAGCAGCATGTTGCAGGGCAATGATTTTCAGCCCTCTTGAAATGAAAGTTCCTTTAAAGTAGAAAAAAATGACTGGGTGAAATAAATACTTCTATCAGTTATCTATTGAGAGGCACAAGGTTGAGTAGTCAAGCACAGTTTAAGAGCCAGCCAGCCTTAGTTATAGACATACAGTCCAACTACTTTACCTGTCAGCCACTGTTTCTCACATGGAGATAATAATTTTTGTCTCCCATGGTTCTTATGATACTCAAAGAAAAGTCACAAATAAAGCACTAAGTGCAGTACCTAGCACATAGTAAATGTTCAGTAAGGGCTATTACCATTGCTATTACTGATTGATAAAATGCATCATGACAAAAAGCTGGTAAGGGTATATTATAATTTTGAATGTATTTATTTTTGAAATGAATTTGTTTTTTACCAGTCACAGTGGCATCTGTATATGAAAAAATAATAACAAATATATTTCTCAGATATTATGTATTCAGTCCACAGACAACACTTAGTGCTTAGGGAGTTCTAAGCTTTCTTCCTCACTGCTTTCTAGGGCTTGAAGACCTAAGAGAGAGTGGAAGAGGAAAGGCCACTGTTCAAATCTAACACATCAGGCTAAAATTATGTTTCTTCTGCTTAACTGCATTCCTCCTTGGGAGGAAAGAAAGTGGAGGTGGAAGACAGAGAACAAGGGAGGAAAAAAAGAAAGCATCTTTGAGCAAGTTACTGGACAGCTTTGAGTCTCGGACCCATGAAGTGAGGATTCCAGATTAGAGCAGTGGTTAATCAGTGCTTCAAGGAACCCTGAGTTTCAAAGAATCTCCCTTAGGGGCAGGGAACAAGGGGCAGGCAAAGTGGGTTGACTTCAGACCCTGCCCTGCTTTAGGCAACAGTACATCTTTTATAAAGATTCCAGGTAACATGTCGTGTGCAAAAAGTGTTCCAATGCTTACCAATTGTTTAAAACAACTGGGGTGGTTAATCTTGAAAGCAGCCATTCTCAAATTTGGCTGTGCATTGGACTCACCCTTTGGAGCTTTGAAAATACTGATGCATACGATGTAACCATGAATTCATTTCACTGGTTTTGGGTGTGGCCTGGAAACCCAGATATGCAACTCTCTATTGATTTCCATGTGTAGCTGACATCAAGGACCATCACCCTAGAGTCTTCCCCCAGATCTGACAAACACTATTTCTAAATGAATGGCTACAAAATCACCCAAGGAGGGGATACTAATGGAGGCATAATTAAATTCTTCTTACCCTTTGGTATATTTCTAATGAGACTATCAGCCAAAATAAGGCCAAGGTAGTCCACTAGGCTGCTCTCAAGTCTATTCAATGTAAAGTTCCCATGAAACATAAGGAAATAAAAAATTTGATCCCTTAAAGAGCAGGATTTCAGGAGAGTTCACATTGTTAAAGAATGCCAGTGATGTTTACTTATTTTCTTGAAGATCCGATTTCTAATTACTTCCCTTCATGGAGATAATAAAAGAAAATGCAAATGCAGTTTTTAAAGCATTATTTAAAACCAAGGCCCACGTTAAAAACCTCATCACAGCCTGGATTTCCATACCCAGTCCATCAAGAGAACCAAAGTCCTATTTTTCCCAGGAAAAAAAAAAAGCAACATTTTTTACTCACTTGATTTTCAAAGTTCCTTTGCAAGGCTACTTATCTATGACTCTGTGACAGGTTTGCAACATTCAGTTCATAGAATAGAAAGGTGTATTCAAAGAGTGCTACCAGAACCTAGTTTGAAACATTTGAACAAGACAACACAGCAAGTTAGCTATGATCACCTAAGAGAAATTAGCTGACATAAATACATGTTGACATGAGCTTATGTCATTTAAAGTCTTTGAAAAATAGAGATTATACTATTTTTCTTCCCCTACTTTTGCTAAGCTAAACCCACCAAGCCCATTTTCTAACTAACCCAGAGGGAGAGAGATGTCACCTGATGCCTTTTTGGTGAATAGAAGAAAAGAAGCAGACTCATAGAATTCCTAACTTTGAAAAAAATACATATTGATTGATTGGTCAAAGGATACTTTGGTTGCATTTTCTTCAAGAAGTTATATATTCACAAGCCATTATCTAAGTCAGTGCTATCCAATGGAAATATAATGTGAGCCACATTTTTTAAACTTTCTAGTAGTCAGATTAAAATGTAAAAAGAAAAGGTGAAGTTTCAATATACTTTAACCCAATGTATAAGAAATACTACCATTTCAACAGGTAGTCAACATTGAAAATGTATTAGAAATGGGTGAAGTATGCAACATATGATTTATATCTCAATAAAGTTGTTAAAATGAATAGAGATATCCTATATTTTTTATACTAAGTCTTGAAAATCTTAAGTGTATTTTGCACTTAGAGCACATCTCAATTTGAACTTGGTATATGCATTTCAAGAGTTTAATTGCCACACATGGCCAGTGGCTACTGTACTAGATATATGATTTAAATGACTTATGTCATTCAGGACTTATGTGAAGGGACTATCATGCACATTTAGTTCACCTCCTCTTTATTTCACTCTCTGACCCACGATGTCTTCAGTAAACAATATTTAAAATTGTCAGGACTATAAAGACACATAAAGGAATTTTCAGGAAGGTCAATGTCTTAGTCAAAGAAACAAATCGAGGAAAGTCTAATCAAAGAAAAAGGTTAACCAGCAAATGTAATATTAAATGAACTCAAGTTTGTATTTGTTTTGTTTTGTTTTGTTTTTAACTCACAATTATTCAACATTATAAAGGGGTAAACTAATAAACTCAGTTTCATTTTCTTTTTTAAGACCATTTTCAAAAAAGTATCTCCCATGTACTTGCCATTTATAAATCAATACCTCAATACAAGCCAATGGCTTCAGGAGAAACATCTTTGGCTCTAGCTCATGATCCTCACTCTTGTCTTCTCTTTTCCCTTCCCTTCTGTTTATGAATCACAAAATCCAAACAGAACCAATCTGGAAAGACTAGAGGGCCTTCCTTGGAGACTATGGAAAGGGGAATCTTTCCAGACCAAAAAAAAAGAAGAAGAAGAAATGATGTAAACATGTAGACATACCTTTGGTCCAGCTGTATCTTAAAAAAATCCTTGAAAAAGAGACTGGAAACCCCTTCCTGCAAAAATTAGTGTATTCTACATTGGCTTCCAGTTTTGTTAGTAAACATTTCTTCACAATGAAGGCTCCTGAGTCAATATCCTGGAAGGGAACCTAGGCAGTATCTTGGTGCTCAGAGAAGTTGATGTCCTTTTACTCTAAGAAGAATGATTTTTCTTCCAGGAAGTAATTAATAGAAATGAGCCAATGCATTATGGCATTTGGAGACACTTTCATCTGGTTTGTAAATTCTGCACTCTAAATATAAATTTAATATAAGGAATAAAAGTACAGTAAATAAGAGCATTACACATTTCTAAAGAAAATAAGGAATCTATTACCTCAGTGTACACAATCTGCAATTGTTTTGGGCAGAGGTGGGCTCCATTATATTTTACACAGGTTATTAAATAAGAACTAAGAGATGATATCTACCCACAGTTGTGCCACACATCCAAAAAGAAAGGCCTGATTATTGCTTTTAGTAGTGACATCCTTGGAGGTGACTGCCATAGATACAGGAAAGTTTGTCTCTTCCTTTCTAGGTCTTCATGTAAAGAATGGAGATAGGAAAGAGGAGAAAGCAGGAATTTCTTGTGTCTGTTTCTCAGCTTCTCTCTCTGACCACACTTCTTTTTACCATCTATCTCCATTGGCTTCCCCTGATGTATCTAGATTTATATTAATGTGTTACTGAATGATATAAGCTCCTCTCTATTCTTAATCTAAATTCAGAGTAATGAAATGTTTTACTTTTTTACCTTTTTTATGTTTATCTACTGAAGTCATATTTTCCTCTTCCAGTCATCTTAAGAGCCCTTGAAGTACAGACGTTTTTAACTTTCAGGCCACATGACTATGTATTTGACATTCTGAAAGTCCTTCCCGTTCTTTTTTATGTCACAGAATAAATATAAAGACCACTGAGCAGCTTTGAGGAAAAATAGTGATCAATTAATAAGCTATCTTTCAGAAAGCAAAACAAGTTCATTATAAGAGAAAGCAAGTCACCGCGTAGAACTGCCTCCTCTTTCACAAGAATGGATTTTAAGAGTCTTAGAGAAAACACAGTCTAAAGATCACTGCGGGGAAGCCACAGCTTATCCCCTTATGAAATTCTGTGTCCTTCCAACATTCCACGCTTATCACAGAAAGTGTTAATTCAATGTCAAATCAATGCATATTTATAAAGCTCTATACTACATGCATGACACTGTACCAGGTACAAAAGCTACGCCATCAAACAAACCCAACATCATTCCAACCATTAAGGAACATCACAGTCCAGTAGGAAAGACAATTGTTAAGCAGATGATTGGAATTCAAGGTTTGATCGCAGTACAACATGGAAGAATTAGGGCACATCGACCAAATACAAAGGGGATGGAAGCAGCCTAGCGTAGGGGGTTAATGAAGGTCTGTTAAAACATAAGCTGAGCCTTGAAAGGCATTTAAAACTTTGCTAAATAATGTGGGTAGGAGGGTTGAGAAGCATCCCAAGTGGGTGGACTAGTAAGCACTGGCAAAGGCTTTAGTTGCTGGTGTGGTGATTTAGAGGAGCCAAAAGGAGTTGCAAAAAGAGTAGACAGAACTGAGAGAGTGGTGGTGGGCGCAGGGAGCCCTGAAGACTTTCCTAAAGGATAAGAAAGCCTCTGGCCTTTATCCTAATTCTAACAGCACACTTCTGGAGGGTTTTAGACAGAGAAGAGATGCCATTAGGCCTGCGTTTTTAAAAGACCACTCTAGCTGCTGGGTGGAGAACAGAGGAGAGAACAAGGATGGCTGCAGGGAGACCAATTAGGAGGCTAAAAGAGCACTGGTTTTCAAGGCCAAGTCTTCAGTTGTAAACTGGTCCCCATGTGAATGAAGCCTGCCAGTACATTTCCGTTAGCCCACAGACCATTTTAAGTAGATGATTCCATATACAAATTTGCACTTTCAGCATCTCACAAATGATAGCCTTGCAAACCATAGGCTCACTTAAATACACAAGGAGGCCATGCCAGCCTCCTTCAGGCAGGGCATGCCCCACGACCCTCCCCACATCACCCCACCAGCTCTCAAGGTCCCCACCTCCCCTGGCCCCTTCACTAGCTAGCCCTTATATAAACTATGGTAAGTGACCTCCAGCTGAGAACCATCTACTGATCTATCTCAAGATAAGGAAGTGTAAAAGAGTCTGTTCTTCAAGGGCCGAAGAGGTGAGCAGCCCATCCCTAGGGCTGCCCTTTACTGAGAACCAAGAGACAAGGAAGAAATCACAGACTCTGGATCCTGAGATAAGCTGAAAACATTAGTTCAGGGATGATGCAAAGAAGCATCTGAAGAATAACATCCAAAATGTGACTCAGTCTGCTTATCAGAGTATAATATTGAAAAACCACAAATCAAATTGTTAGAAAGAATGAATAACAGCCAGTATTTGATAGCACAACAGGGTGACTATAGTCAGTAACAATTTAATTATACATTTAAAAATAACAAAGCGTATAATTGGATTGTTTGTAACACAAAGGATAAATGCTTGGGAGAACAGGTACCCCATTTTACATCATGTGATTTTACACATTGCATGCTTGTACCAAAACATCTCATGTACTCCACAGATACATATACCTACTATGTACCTGTGACAACCAGGTTCCCATTAGCAATCAGAATAGTCAGTTTCCACTAACTATTAAAATTCTGATGAATGTATAAGTTAAACATTAAAGAACTGGAGAAACTGGTGCCTGAGTACAAGGGCTGGAATATGAAAACAAACCCATTCAGACCCCCGCCTTGGCTTCTTAGACCCCAAAGTCTTTCTCAGACCCTAAAGTCTGATGGAACAATAAAAGCACTCTTACGGATATACCTTGTACCAGGGCCCACTTTAGATTAAGAAACTTTCCAAGGCTCTAGAGAAAACTTTCCAGACCCCGGACCCTAAAGATTAGATATAGATTGAATGAAACACTCCTGCTTGTAGGTGCACTCCTGCACATAGGCATGAAGCTTAATATGTATATAAGCACTAGAAAAAACCTTGTAATTTTGAGTTGGTCTGGTGAGTTACTCCAGCCTTCTCCCTGTAACCAGTTGCAGAAATAAACTCCCTTCTTTCCCAGTCTGTCTGTATCTCATTATTGGATGGTGAGAACAACCAGCTGGACCTCATTCTGTTCAGGAACTTACCCACAAAAATCAAAAATTAAAAAAATAAATAAAAAGAAAGACCATACATCAGTTACATCAACAGAAGTCAATTTTAAGCAGCTTCAAATAGAAACCTTTGAGTGGAATGGTGGTTGGGGGAAGACTTCCTTATGTTAGCAAGACAGATAAAATAAATAGATGCCAAACAGCTGCCAGGACCACTCAACTTTTTCTCTTGGAGAGAAATTTTTAGACTCATGAGGCTGGACAGGCACTCCAAGCACTCTTTGAAACAAGACAAACCCAAAGGTACCCCAGTTTCCAGGTGCTGTGTTTGCATATGGTCTGCTGATATATTTGGGTAATATATCTATTGCTCAAAATCATGGCATATTTTGTTATACTTTTTATTTGAAACATGATTTCCTTATAGAGTTTTTGTTGTTCTTTATGTGGTTCACATTTGTCTTTCTTTTCTCATCTTCAAGGAAGACACACATTCTTTTTTCACTACATCACTTGGTTCACCACATCACTTACTGGAGGAGGGGTAGTTCTAGCAGCAGAAAAACAAAGGTTTATGATTATAGGCTTTGGCAAAGTGCAAGTGGCACCATTTCTTAGCTTTTCTAGCCCCAGGAATGAAATAAACAGAAGGACACTTTCTCCTTAATTTCTTCCTTTTTATTTCATTCAGGAGTACATTTGGCATTAAGATGAAAAGTTTACCAAAGATCTAAGAAAGAGATGAGGCTTCAATGAGTCATTTAATCTGGCAGTCCTTCTATATGAGTTCTACTTCCTTTAACATCTGAATGTCACTGCATTAAAAGACAGTAGAATTTCTCCCAGTTATTTATTGGACAACTTGCAAACTGCCACATCACTAGATTTTGTAGGAGATTTAAGTTTTTCTCTTCTATTTATTTACTCATCTTTCTCCTCCTGCATTCTCATCTCTAATTTCTTGTCTCTGCATTATAAAGATAGCTGATAACATTTGAAAGTTTAATAATTAATTCAACAAACATCCTGACAATTTACTGCATACAAGCCCTGCATACAGAAATCTTGCTTTCTAGTTGGGGAGTGATGCAGCAAGAAACAAGAAAAAAATTTTAAAATGTGGTTATTGCTGTAATAGATGTACGACATGGAAATGCAAACAGCCAGGGAAAACCAGATGGTCAGAGAGTCCGGAAAGCATCCTAAGACTTTGAACTGTTTTAGATATGACAGTTATGTAAAACTGGTAATCAAGAGAATAAAATGTATCCTTTCCATGTTAGGCTTGGACATTGCTTAACAAGCTCACACAAAGATTACTTAATTCCACAAGAATTCAGTGTTTGATATTGCTATTTACTAGTTCATGAGAGAATTTACTTGTTAACATAAGACCTATACATCTTACTAAAAAGATAAATGCAAGGTTACAGTACTATTACCCTATAGGACTAAGTCATTTTGTTCTAATTAAAATTTATTTCAAAATGCCTTTTGTGGTGGACATTACGTTGTTCCTTTAAACATTCTTTGACCCAGCTTTACCATCTTCTTATTATTTTCATTAATTAATGAGCTGAATAAAACCTTTGCCATACATTCATTATATATTTGTATGAGACTCATGTTTTTACTTTCTGAGTATTATACTTTGGCAAAGTAAGTCTTTAAGGATGAATAAGAGTCTATCAAGAAGTCATATATTCCTTCTTTTAAACATTTTCCCCAAAATAGCACACATAAATGGGGAAATAATAAACTAATAAGTTAACATAAAACTTCATTTCCCCACCCTCCCTACCTGGGCTTCCCAGAAGCAATTAACTAAATTAGCTGGCTCTGTACTTTAACTCTCTAGTGGTTAGCTCACTAATGCTTATTTTTAGTCTTATATTACTCTCATCATTTACCTTTTTGGGATATTGTCTATTCACTCACTCTGTAAAATATAAGAATTTAGCTTATTTGCAAAATCCACTTCCCCTCCAAACTTTGTTCTTCTATGGTTAAAATTACATGTAAAATTACAACTAAAGTTAGAGTTGTAATTTTAAGTAATATATCTAAACCTTTGTCTTGTTTCATTAACCTCAGAGGAAAAATCTTCTCATTTTGTTAAAGTAGTCATACCTCCATCTTTCCTTCACCGCTTATTCCCTTGACACCATCTACCATCAAGTACCTTTGTTTCCATTGTCAAGCTTTGTAACATTCGGTTAACGTGACTGTGAGTTTTCTCTATAGGTTAATTCTAAAGTTGAAAACCAGTTTATTATGACAATATAAATTATTCATTGGAGAACCAGGTAGTATGCTAAGATGATGTTTATTTATCTTTAAATGCAATGTCATAACCTCTAAAGCAAAAAAGTCAAATCCTTTTTTGTTTTGTTTTTTAGAGATGGAGTCTCACTCTGTCACCCAGGCTGGAGTGCAATGGCGCGATCTCAGCTCACTGCAAGCTCCACCTCCCAGGTTCACGCCATTCTCCTGTCTCAGCCTCCCGCGTAGCTGGGACTACAGGCACCCACAACCACGCCCAGCTAATTTTTTGTATTTTTAGTAGTGACGGGGTTTCACCATGTTAGCCAGGATGGTCTCGATCTCCTGACCTCGTGATCTGCCCGCCTTGGCCTCCCAAAGTGCTGGTATTACAGGCATGAGCCACCACACCTGGCCTCAAATCCCTTTTTTTAAAGCTACATCTGTTGCTCAAAGTTATGGCACATTTTGTTATTTTCTTATGCTTTTTATTTGAAACATTATTTCCTTATATAGTTTGTGTTGTTCATTCTGTGGTTTACAATTGTCTTTCATTCTCTTTAGAGAACACACGCATGCTTTTTCACTTCAATTTGTTCATGTGAAAAAATTCTTTATTGGTAGTAAGTGCTTCATTTTTCTTCTTGAGTGTATCCTTCTTGAAGTTTTTGGACTCTATACTTTTAACAACATACTTACTAGAACTGCTAATAATTATCTTCAACTTTTTTGGGAGGCTTTCATTAGTGTCACTGTTTCTTAATTTATTAAAATAATTATTTCATAAAATTCATTCTTAATTTCAAAGAATAGATTCAAAAAGGATATAGAGGGGTCTAAAAATCTTGATGCTTTAAAATGCCCTTATTATGACCTCACTTTGAGTTTGGTTTTATCTTAGTTTGTTCTCACACTGCTCTAAAGAAATATCTGAGACTGGGTAGTTTACAAAGAAAAGAGGTTTAATTGGCTCATGATTCTGTAGGCTGTACAGAAAGCATGGCAGCATCAGCTCAGCTTCTGCGGAGGCCTCAGCAAACTTACAATCATGACAGAAGGAGAACGGGGAGCCAGAACTTCACATGGCTGGAGCAGTAGGAAATGAAAGAGAAGGGAGGTGCTACACACTTTTCAACAACCAGATCTTGTGAGAACGCACTCACTATCACAATAATAGTACCAAGGTGATGGTGCTAAACCATTCATGAAGGATCCACCCCCATGACTCAATCACCTCCCATCAGGCCCCACCTCCAACACTGGGGATTACAATTCCACATGAGATTTGGGTGAGGACACAGATTCAAACCACATCATTCTGTCCCTGGACCATCCAAAATCTTATATCATTCTGACATATCAAAATACAATCATGCCCTCCCAACAGTTCACCAAAGTCTTAACTCATTCTAGCATTAACTCTAAAGTCAAAAGTCTAATCTGAGACAAGGCTAGTTAGTCCCTTCTGCCTATGAGACTGTAAAATCAAAAACTAGATACTTCCAAGATACAGTGAGGGTACCGGCATTGGGTAAATACTCCCATTCCATAAGGAAGAAATTGGCCAAAAGAATGAGGCCACAGCAAAATTGACAAATGGGATCTAATTAAACTAAAGAGCTTCTGCACAGCAAAAGAAACTACCATCAGAGTGAACAGGCAACCTACAGAATGGGAGAAAATTTTTGCAACCTACTCATCTGACAAAGGGCTGATATCCAGAATCTACGATGAACACAAACAAATTTATAAGAAAAAAACAAACAACCCCATCAACAAGTGGGCGAAAGATATGAACAGATACTTCTCAAAAGAAGACATTTATGCAGCCAAAAAACACATGAAAAAATGCTCACCATCACTGGCCATCAGAGAAATGCAAATCAAAACCACAATGAGATACCATCTGTCACCAGTTAGAATGGCGAGCATTAAAAAGTCAGGAAACAACAGGTGCTGGAGAGGATGTGGAGAAATAGGAACACTTTTACACTGTTGGTGGGACTGTAAACTAGTTCAACCATTGTGGAAGTCAGTGTGGCGATTCCTCAGGGATCTAGAACTAGAAATACCATTTGACCCAGCCATCCCATTACTGGGTATATACCCAAAGGATTATAAATCATGCTGCTATAAAGACACATGCACACTTATGTTTATTGTGGCACTATTCACAATAGCAAAGACTTGGAACCAACCCAAATGTCCAACAACAATAGACTGGATTAAGAAAATGTGGTACATATACACCATGGAATACTATGCAGCCATTAAAAAGGAAGAGTTCATGTCCTTTGTAGGGACATGGATGAAACTGGAAACCATCATTCTCAGCAAACTATCGCAAGGACAAAAAACCAAACACCACATGTTCTCACTCATAGGTGGGAATTGAACAATGAGAAAACATGGACACAGGAAGGGGAACATCACACTCCAGGTCTGTTTTGGGGTGGGGGGAGGGGGGAGGGATAGCCTTAGGAGATATACCTAATGCTAAATGACGAGTTAATGGGTGCAGCACACCAACATGGCACATGTATACATATGTAACAAACCTGCACATTGTACACATGTACCCTAAAACTTAAAGTGTAATTTTTAAAAAAAATTGCAAAAAAAAGAGAGAATGAGGCTACAGGCTGTATGCAAGTCCAAAACCCAGCAGGGCAGTCATCAAAACTTAAACCTCCAAAATAATCTTCTGTGACTCCATGTCCCACATCCAGGGCATGCTGGTCCAAGGGATGCGCTCCCAAAGCCTTGGTCAGCCATGCCCCTGTAGATTTGCAGGGATCAGCCCCTGCAGCTGCTCTCATGGACTGGCATTGAGTGCCTGTAGCTTTTCCAGGAACATGGTGAAAGCTGCTGGTGAATCAACCATTCTGGGGGCTGGATGGTGTTGGTGCTCCTCTCACAGCTCCACTAGGCAGTGCCCCAGTGGGGACTCTCTATGGGGGATCCAATCTCACATTTCTCCTCTGCACTGCCCTAGTAGAGGTTCTCTGTGAGGGCTCTATCCCTGCAGCAGGTTTCTGCCTGGATATCCAGGCTTTTCCATACATCCTCTGAAATCTTGGCAAAGGCTCCCAAGCCTTAACATTTGCATTCAGTGCACTCACAGGCTTAACAACATGTGGAAACCACCAAGGCTTACAGTTTGCACTCTTTGAAGCAGTGGCCTGAGTTGTACCTGGCTAGAGCCAAGGCTGGAGTAGGAGGAGCTGGGAGGCAAAAAGCAGTGTCCTGAGGTTGCTCAGGGAAATGGGGCCTTGGAACTGGCCCATGGAACCATTCTTCCCTCCTAAGCCTCTGGGCCTGTGATGGGAAGGGTTTCTTCAAATGTTTCTTAAATGCCTTCCAGTCCATTTCCCCATTGTCTTGGCTGTCAGCATTTGTCTTCCTTTCAGTTATGTAAATTTCTGAAGCCTATTTGAATTATTCTCCTAAAAATTGACTTTGATTTTCTACTACAGGGTCAGGCTGCAAATTTTCCAAACTTTTACACTCTGCTTCCCTTTTACATTTAAATTCCAGTTTCAGGTCATTTATTTGCTCATACATAAGGACATAGGCTGTTAGAAGCAACCAGGCCAAATCTTGAATGTTTTGCTGCTTAGAAATTTCATTCACCAGATACCCTAAATCATCACTCTCAAATTCAAAGTTCCACAGATCCCAAGGACAAGGGCACAATGCAGCCAACCTCTTTACTAATGCATAGCAAAAGTGACCTTTTCTCCAGTTTCCAAAAGTTCCTCATTTCTATCTGAGACCTCCTCAGCCTGGACTTCACTGTCAATATCACTATCAGCATTTTGGCCACAATAACTTAATAAGTCTCTAGGATGTTCCAAATGTTCCCTCATCTTCCTGTCTTTTTCTGAGCCCTCCAAATTGTTCCAACTCCTGCCCATTACCTAGTTCCAAAGCTGCTACGTTTTCAGATGCTTTTATAGCAATGCCCCACTTGTTGATACCAATTTTCTGTATTAGTCTGTTCTCACATTGTTGTAAAGAAATACTTGAGACTGGTTAATTTATAAAGAAAAGAGGTTTAACTGGCTCACAGTTCTGCAGACTGTACAGGAAGTATAGTGGCTTCTGCTTCCAGGGAGGCCCCAGGAAACTTTCAAGTATGGCAGAAAGCAAAGGGGGAGCCAGAATTTCACATGACCAGAGCAGGAGGAAGGCAGGGAGGTGCTACATACTTTTAAACAATATGATCTCAGGGGAACTCACTCACTATCATGATAACAATACCAAGGTGATGCTGCTAAACTATGAGAAACTGCTCCCATGATTCAATTGTCTCCCACCAGGCCCCACCTCCAACACTGGGGATTATAATTCACATGACATTTGGGTGGAGACAGAGATCCAAACCATATCAGGCTGAAAATAGTTTTTTCCTCAGAAAATGAAGGAAACTGCTCCACTGCTTGCTGCCTCTAGTATTGCTGATAAAAAGTTTGATACTAGTTTGAAGATTATTTCCTTGCATATGAGGTATTCTTCTCTCCCTGTTACAGAATGTCTTAAGATCCTATTTTCTCAGAGTTTTGAAAATTGAAGACAATGCAACAGGGATATAGAAGTGGGTTCCTTCCCATTTACTTCACTATGCTCTGGATATGTAAATTCAATCATTTCTCTTCCTTCAGTGTAAATAATATTTTAAACTTTCTTTGATAATCAACCCCTCCCCCATTTATCTTGTATCTCTGAGGGTCTTTATAATAAGAGGAAAAACCACTGCATTGATCTACCAGATTTGTCTTTTTACCCAATGAGACAAACAATAAATCTTGAGGCTTAAGGATAATAATCTTCTTTGACCCTATGTCCTGCCCTCCGCTAGGTTAAGGGTTGGGTCTTCAAGGCCCTGAGCCCAGGCTTTGCTGTGAGCAGCCCACATATCAGTTCTCACATGCAGGGGTCAGGTGCCTGCAGCTCTCGCAGTCTGGGAAATCACACTTTGGTGCCTCCATAGTTCTGGGGTCTTGGGGTGACCTTGCTCCCATGGCTCTACTAGACATTTTCCTAGCTGGGACTCTCTGTGGTGACCCAGTCTTGTGTTTGTTAGGCACCGTCCTAGTAGGGACCCTCTTGCCTTCCCGCCCCTGTGGCAATTCTCTGCCTGGGTCCTGAGACTCTCCAAGGCATCCTTTGAAATTTAGATAGAGGCAGCCAAGCCTTCACTTACATGTACTCCATAAGCCTGCAGAATTGGCACCACATGAACACCACCAAGATTTTTGGTTTATACCTTCTGGAGTGGAGTCACAGCTAGGGTGGTCAAGTAGCAGTGTGCTGGAATCAGGAAGCAGAGACTTGAGGAAGCCCTGGGCAGCAAGCCTCAAGATTCCACAGCCTCCTGGGCCCCCCCTCTTAAAACTGTTCTGCCCCAGGGCCCTGGCACTCTTGGCATGTGATGGAAGTGGCAGCCTCAAAGATATGTGAAATGCCTTCCAAGTCATTCTTTGATTCTCTTTTATGAATAGCATGGGGCTAACTTCTATCCATACTAATCTTCTTATCAAAGGGTCACTTGGCCAGGCACACCCTTGGTTTTCTCTCCTAAACATGCTTTTTTATTCTTTATATTACTAGGCTGAGAATTTTCCAAATTTTTATGTTCTGCATCCTATTTGATTATAAATTCTGTCTTTAACTCATTTTTTCTATTCTCATATTTTACTATATAAGCAGTTGAGAGAAGCCATGCAGCACCCTAAACAGTCCACCTAGAGATATTCTCCACTAAATTTCCTAGTTCATAGGTCTTAAATTTTGCCTTCCACAAAGCAACATGATATGGAAACATCTCGGCCAGTTCTTTGCCACTGTATAAGAAGGATGTCCTTTTCTTCTGTTTCCAATAAGATATTCCTCACGACCATCTACGACCTCATCAAACTGGTCTTTCAGCATCCACATTTCTACCAACCTTCTGTTCATGACTACTTAGATCATCTTTAAGACAGCCTTTCTCTACATCTCTCTTCTTCTGAGCCCCTACCAGAAGCACCCTTAATGCTCAGTTCACAGCAATACGGGCTTTTTCCAGAATTAACTTTATAACTGTTTCAGCCTCTACCCGTTACCGACTTCCAAATCCACTTCCACATTTTCAGCTCTTTGTTATAGCAACAACTCCACTGCTCTGGTTCTGGTTTCTATCTTGTAATTTTGTACTGCTATAACAAAACAGCACAGACTGGGTAATTTATAAACAGAAATTTATGTCTGACAGTTCTGAAGACTGAGAAGTACAGGATCAAGGTACTGGCAAGTTTGTTGTCAGGTGAGGGGTGCCCTGTCTGCTTCCAAGAGGAAAGCTGCATCCTCCTGAGGGCAGGAATGCTGTGTCCTCACATGGCAGATGAGTGGAATGACAGAGAGCACTTCCTTCAACCTCAAGCCCTTTTATAAAGGTGTCAATCTCATTCCTGAGGGATGAAACCTCATGATTTAGTCACCTCCCAAAGGCCATTACCCTTTAACAATGTTGCATTGCAAATTAACTTCTAACATGAATTTTGGAGGAGGCATCATCCTTCGAACCATAGCAACTATGTTTTTCTCTTCCATGCTACCAGTTTTCTTGTTAAGTTCAATAGTCATTTCTTATTTTAAAACGGGGGAGTGAAAGTTTCCCTGTGGTTAGGACATAGAGGAATAAGAACAGAATGTGCTCCTGCCCAAACTGTAAGAAATGGTCTTCAACAGACTAATGCATACCTTTCTTTAAAGGTATTAAAGAACTGTGGCTCCAAAGAAGTCTAAGAGGATCAGATTCCAGAGAGACAAAGCATTTCCTAGGTGAGCAAGGACACAGCTCTCATAATTGGAGCCAGGTGCTAATATTGGAGGTAAGAGAAGCAGAGAAACAAGCCTACCAGAGAAAGACAGCCTTGTTTAGACTAGAAGAAACTAGCTAACTTTTGATGAACCTATAAGCTGACATATTGAATTTGAAGCTGTAAAAGCCCAAACTACAAAAATTAATTCAAGATAGACTGCTACCCTAAATATAAAGCTAGAGATATAATATTTCCAGCAGAAAACATAGGAGAATATCTTTGTGACTTGGAGTCAAGCAAAGATTTCTGAGGTAGAACAAAAAAAGCAGAAATTATAAAATAAAAATGTAAATAAACTGGACTTCATCAAAATTAATAACTCCTGTTCTTCAGAAGACAACATTTAAAAAATGAAAAGTCAAGTAACAGACTGGCTGAATATATCTACGCTATATATAAATGACATAGAACTATATCTGGAATATTAAAAGAGCTCTTACAACCCAATAATGAAAAGGCAAACAATCCAATAAAAATTGGGCAAAAGACTTGAATAGACGTTTCACAACAGATATACAAATGGCCAATAAGTACAACTGAAAGTGCTTAACATTATTAGCCAACAGGGAAATGCAAACTAAAACAAGAAGAAATCTTATTTTATATCCACTATGGTTAAATTTAACAAGGCTAACAATACCAAGTATTGACAAGAAAATAGAATAATTGGATCTTTCAAATATTGCTTATGGAAGTGAATCACCTTGGAGAACCATTTGGTGGTTCCTTCTAAAACTAAATGTATACCTACCCCACATCACAGAAATTTCACTCATTGATATTCACTCAAAAGAAGTGAAAACTTATGTCTACACAAAGACATGCTCACAAATGTTTCTAATAGTGTAATTCTTATTATTCCCAAATGGGAAACAGCCAGATGTCTATCAAAAGGAAAATGAATAAGTAATTATAGTATATTAATTGAATGATGCTGGTGAGAAGTAAAATGGAATGACCTACTTTTACACAAGACAACATGGATGAATCTCAAAAACATACTGAATAGAAGAAGTCAGAAACAATAGAATATATCCCATAAGACCATGTATGTGAAGTTTTGGGTTGTTTTGTTTTGTTTTGTTTTGTTTTGAGATGAAGTCTCGCTCTGTTGCCCAGACTGGAGTGCAGTGGCACGATCTCAGCTCACCGCAACCTCTGCCTCCTGGGTTCAAGTGATTCTCCTGCCCTAGCCTCCTGAGTAGCTGGGATTACAGGCATGCACCATCATCATTGGCTAATTTTTTCTATTTTTAGTAGAGATGGGGTTTCACCATGTTGGTCAGGCTGGTCTTGAACTCCTGGTCTCAAGTGATCTGCCCACCTCGGCCTCCCAAAGTGCTGGGATTACAGCCATGAGCCACCATGCCTGGCTCCGTGTATGTGAAGTTTCAAAAGGCAGAACACTGGCTGCCTCAGTGGGAGAGGAAAATATCAGGGCTGAATGAACTTCATGGTGAGAGAAATATGCTGTATCTTGATTGGGGCAGGGGTTCCATGAGTGTATACCTTTGTCAAAATTCAGATCCCACATTTAAAATGTGTGATTTTATTGTATATTAATAACATCACAGGAAAGTTGAGTATAAAAATAAATGGTGAAAATGAGTTAACTATTTTGCTGTAGCTGGTGAAATTTTCTCCACTGTGTTATAACATGAGTCATCTTGCATGAGGGTTAGGTGACAGAACCACCCGTATTTGGCAGGCAGGAATTCTACCACTGAACCAGTAATGCTGCCGGCCCCACCCATATTTGAGACAAAATTCATATATAGTCAAAATGACCCTGGAAAAGTCACTAGAAAAGTGTCCAGTATCTCACAATATAACACAAAAGCATTTCTCTAGGGAAGAAATCAAGTTAAATACCACAAGAAATACTTCACATATTTTTAATCTAGTATAATGCTAAACACATTTTAAATAGTCAAATCTTATTTAATAGAGTGAGATGGTCATGCTATGAAAAGCATGAAGAAACCGAGACCTACTAAATTAGAAAATTTATGCCTCCCATTTGACTGACCATCTGGAATATGTTCCCACTGAGTAGAATGAGAAATACTTAAATTATTTTTCTACATGTTCTCCATGTTCCATTGTATATAGTTGAATTGAGATAAGTTAAATGTGCACAATACATGACACTTTCATATGCAGGTCTGTTTTCCCACAAGACTGTGGCTTCATGGGCACATGGGTGGGGCTGCAGCACTGGCTGGCTTTCCTCAACGATAAGCAAGCAGGAAACTAAGCCCAGGCTTGGGATGCCTCAAAGGGCATAAGGGAAAGACCTTATTTGGTCACCCATCCCACTGATCAGCTGTAACTACCCCCTTGAGAAATTCACTTAGTGTTTTCAGAAAAGAACCCTCTCATTTTGTCCTGGGGGTAAAATGCTCCTATCATTCCATTAATGAGTAGCAATGGAGAAGAGGAAGAACTCTGCTTCATACCACAGGCCAACATTCAACTTTTGCTCCTTTCCTCCCTCACTTTGTCATAGTTCCCAATTTTAAGACCTTTACTGAGTAGTTTCTTGATTTCTTTACTGAGCTATGTTTTATATAATACAAAATTATATTTTTGTCTATATATCTTTCAAAGATGTTTAAAAATCAAATCTACTGTTTATTCCCCTCCCATTCTTTTTGCCACTTGTGGTTTAACCATTAACTGTACAGAAGAAGGTAGTAACTTTTGCTTGAGTTCAATCCTATAGCTTTTAGTAAAATCTCAGATATCAATGATTTGAATATCATTAAATGTCAAAAATGTTTTCCAGTTGTTCCCTATGTCTATAATCTCTCTTTTAGGTCACACACTTCCTTATATGGAACCTTTGTCTGTCTTTATGTGTGCACATTATCTCCTAAAGAAGAATGAGATTAAAATCATAAACTATTGAGGGTCACAATTCCCTCTATATCACTACAGAAAGGGCTCCTAACTTTTAATCCATGGACGCACTTAAGTGGATCCAAACACATCCTGAAATTGTATAAAGGCCATGTGCATTTGCATGTGGTCATCCATTTCTGAGAAAAAAGAAACATATTTTTATTCTAAAAAGTGATCGAGGCTAGCATAATGACTCACACCTATAATCCCAGCATTTTGGGAGGCTGAGGTAGGAGACTGCTTGTGAGCAGGAGCTCAAGAACAGCCTCAGCAATTTGGCAAGTCCCTGCCTCTACAAAAAAATTAAAAATTAGCCAGGTATGATGGTGTGCACCTGTAGTCCCAGCTACTCAGGAAGCTGAGGCAAGAGAATCGCTTGAGCCCAAGAGGCAGAGGCTGAAGTGAGCTGCATCTGCACCACTGCATCCTAGCCTGGGCAACAGAGCAAAATCCTATCCCAGAATATAAATAAATAAATATGAAAACACAGATTGAAGGTAATGTATTGGAAGAAAAATGTCAGAAAGGTAGTAACTAGATAAACAGACTGTATTTTGATTTGTGAGGAAGGGAGTTTTTATCACCTTTATTATAGTAATGAGTCATTTGTCTATCAGAATGTGTTACATTTTTTGTTACACCGCTAATAATGACATCAACATGTTATTTGTAGATAAGGCAACACCAGTCAGAAAACTCAATTAGGAAGTCCAGATCCTGAAAACTAACCTTCAGGAATCTAAAATATATTGAAAATGGTCTCTTAAAGGAGTAAGTGTATCAAAACCCAAAAAATCTCCAGGGACATTAACATTCATTTATACCAAAAAAAGTCAAAGTATGGAAACAGTTCCACAGACATTCCATATGTAGCAACATGTTTCAGAAATGCTTCTTGGCTTCTGAAGCCTAATAGATTAAGTCTGGTAGCTTGCTAAACTTTTTCAAAATTCTAATATAAGACCCACAGTCTCTCAAGCAAGGATTTATGCATAGGAGACAAGGAAAAAGTAACTGGAAGCTGGACAGAAAATCTTCTAATCCAGAAATAGCAGATAGGTTTCCATGCTGGTATCAAGTACTGTCTGGAGTGATGTGTTGGAAGGATTCTACAGCTCCTGAGCTAGAATTAATTAGTGATGTCTGTAAGGCTATAGGGAAGAGGGGTAGTAGCACATGTACCAGGTGTCTTATATCCCTGGCCTAGTGAGAGAGGTGAGGGCTACCATAAAGGCAGAAGAGCACAATGATGTATTAGAAAGAAAGGTAATAAGAATGGATATAGTGGGTAGGAGGAAAATATGAATACAAGACATATAAAATACATTACACAGATGGAAAAGTTAGGACAGCAAATAAAAACCCAAACCAAAAACAACTGGAAATTAAAAAATAAGAAAATCCAAAAAGAATCAATAAGTCATGAGAAAATGACCTATTTTAAAACTAAATCCATTCTGCAATATATTTATCCACCCATCCGTATCTATCGAGTACTTACTATACGCTATGCAGAGTTGGGAACTAGAAGATACATTCATAAAAAAACGAATTGTTGCCTTGAAGAGCTTGAATTTCATTGAGGGAGACTGACTTGTAAATACAATTATAATGATCACTCTTCACAGTAAGAATTACAATACAGGTTTGCAAAAAATGCAATGGAGTCAAAAGGGAATATGTGACTTCCAGCTCAAGGGAGTCCAGAAGGCCTCCAGTGAACTGGAACTTTATTATTATTATTTTTTATTATACTTCAAGTTCTAGGGTACATGTGCACAACGTGCAGGTTTGTTACATATGTATACATGTGCCATGTTGGTGTGCTGCACCCATTAACTCATCATTTATATTAGGTATATCTCCTAATGCTATCCCTCCCCCCTCCCCCCCACCCCACGACAGGCCCAGTGTGTGATGTTCCCCACCCTGTGTCCAAGTGTTCTCATGGTTCAATTCCCACCTATGAGTGAGAACCTGTGGTGTTTGGTTTTCTGTACTGGAACTTTAAAGATGAGGGGTTTTCGAGATTTGTTGCTGTTGGTGTGAGCACTACAGCAAAAGAATCAGCAAGTGCAAAAGAGAGGTGATATAAAAGGACATGGCATGTTTCTAATAAATGGAGACATTCACTGAAACTGGTGGAAAGACTGGGGGAAGAGAAGAGAAAGGAATGAGTAAAAAGACATGACACAAGGCAAATGGAATGGGAAGATGGTGTACTGTAAGTGAAGCTCTTTAGACAGTCCTTCAGGCAGCAGGGGAGCGGGATAGTTTTCAAAGCATTTTCATATTTATGCCACTTTGATCTTCATAACAAATATATGAGATGGGCATAGATTGACTCTTCAATCCAGGCTAAATATGAGGAAAATGCTGGTGTACTGGTGTAAACATTTGAAAAAGTCTCATGAAAAGAAATGGACCAAGAGTGGGTGGGTTTAGCAGCAAAGCAAAGGGGAAGAATAAACAAGTTGAAGGGGGAAAAAAAGGTCTTTCTGTAAGATGTGAATTTCAGTGGAGAGATTTTTAACCTATGTTATATTTGCTTAGTTATGAAAACAATATATTTAAAACTGCAGAAAAAAGTTAAAATGGCCATTTCTTGTGTTGGAGAGAGACAGAGAGAGAAACTGTGTGTGTGTGTGTGTGTGTGTGTGTTTTAACCCGGCAAATAAGACCTAAATCTGTACAAGATTTTGAACGCAGCAGCAACTGAGATTTTGTTAAATTTCAAAGACCTTGGGTAAAATTCAACCCAAGTAAACAAACAGACTGCAAAACATAATGCTCAAGGGGAAAAACACAGATCTTTTTTTCAGTAACTGTCAAAAAGAGACTATTCCTAAAACAGTAACTATTTGAATTAGAAACAAAAAAAAATAAAGGCAAAAACCACATTCTGCTGCTACCAGAATCAGAAGCAGAATCGAAGAACATTAAAGGAAGTATCCTTTAGTTTGGCAGGACCAAAAAACCTTGGGACTAGAACTGGGCCCATTACATGCATTTTAAGGGCCCAACGCAAAGATCAGATGAGAGAATTTTAATCCACCAGGGTGGTTTCAAGAAAGCTACTTGACCTCTCTTTCTTAGTTTCCTCATCCATAAAATGAGAATAACTTTGTAAGAACTATTACTGGAAGTAGGAAGAAAAGAATAGAATATCTCTGGAATATATAAGTGAAAAAATGAGATTATATTTCAGATAAGACATTCTGAATGGCATTTCAAGGTCTCATTGAAGAGAGTAAACGCTAAAATTCATTAAAACGTCTTTTATAGAATTTATATAAAATTTCTTTAGCTCAATCTGTTTTGACCTTCATATTCCATGTTAGAGTCAACACTTACAGTTTGTCACACATGCTCAAAGAGTGCTCCTGTAGCAACATTAATTACTAATTCACTTGAAACTGAATGAAACTGCAATATTTGCTGAGCTCTAGGCTTATCTGATACAAACACTCATTTTACATTTGAGGAAATTGAGATCCAAAAGAGAAGGTAGGTGTCACATTGATATGAAGTGGCCAAGCTCAGTATAACTCCTGACTCAACAGGGACTCAGTGTATACTGGCAGAATAAAGAAATAAAACCAGCTGTAGAAAGTGACGTTCAAAATTATCCAGCCAGATTCTTCTCTTTTCACAAGAAATCATGATTCCCTTCTGCTGATCCTCTCCATGTTTGACACTAAGATATTTATTATCTGAGACAAAATTTCAATGCATGATGAATTTTCAGAGAAATTCAGTGAGGGCTAAAGAAAGTTGTAAGAGAAGGGCCGTCATAAGACTTGATAAGTTAGCCACAGTTCTGCTGCTGTGCTGTGAGGCACAAAAATATAAAAACCATCATTTCCACATCCAAAGAAAACAGACAAGTGCAAAAGTGATCCACATGAATATTAGGACTTCTACAAAACCAGCATAAGATTCACTGATAAGAAAGATCCCAGAGAAGAAAATACTTATCTACAGACACATCACACACAAACACACACACACACACACAAACACACCCCTCCAGGTACACCTGACAGTACCTGAAAAATTATTCTTCCAAGTCACCCATCTCCCCACCCTCAGTGATGACTATGAGAAACAATAACAAAACCTACCCACAAAAGCAGCCTCTAATTTCCTTTTGACAACATTACTTGGAGGTGCATAGAGATTTTCTACTTATATAGCAACTTGGTAATAGACTAATTAATTTTTCCTTATAGGAAAAGCACTGTTAGCTTGTACATATTTGCAATTTTTCTGGCTTTTAAATTGTACTGTGGAAATCAAGACTTCAAAAGCTACAGATAAAATAAAGACTGATGCTGAAGTCATGAAGAAAATAATACGACAGTAATACAAATTGTGGAGGTGCATGGAGGAATTCAGCTCTTCAATGTTCCCAAACAACTAACCTTGCTGATATCTGTTAAACATGCTAAATAGTTTCAGGCTGCTTTCAATCATTCTGGACAGATAAAGCATAACAATTATATTTAATGACAATTTTTCCTCAACACAATTTCCTATATAGTAATTAAATGCTTTTTTTTTCTGTTGAGCAACAGGGTCCACTTCATTCCAAGGTTGCAAATTCTTATAATAAAACACTGATATAGTTTTTAGAAAACAACAGCATTTTGCTTTCAGCTAAAATTAAGTGAATACATAGACACACATAGGGACCCTGAGCTGCCACATACAACAGGAAATTATATTATTCTCTTGCTTAGGAATGTCATTGTTCATATAATGTCTAAAACCCAAAACAGCAGCCTAACATTTATAGAGGGCTTGTAAGGAACCATCACATATTAGTTTTTTAGCAGCATAATTTTATTTAATCCTTACTTTGTATCAGGTAGGTATGAGAATCATCCCCATCCTATGAATGAAGAAACTGAGGTCTGGAGCAGTTCAGTGACTTGTCATTGGTCATACACCCAGAAAGTAGAACCATCTGGACTTGAGCCAAGGCAGTCTCACACCAGAGCTCTTTATTAAATGGCATTGCCTCTGCAAGTCATATGGGGTTTTCTAAACTGCATATTACACAGTTTCTGGCTCTAGAATTTATATTATGGTCCATGATCTAGAAGGTTCACCCTGAGAAAACAGACTTGTATTAGAGCACTTTAAAGCAATGATCCTTGAGGGCAGAAGTAATATTTGCTATTAACTTTAATGTCACCATAATTATTAGAAAAATACAGAATGCTGGCCAGGCGCGGTGGCTCATGCCTGTAATCACGGCACTTTGGGAGGCCGAGGCCGGTGGATCACATAAGGTCAGGAGTTTGAGACCAGCCTGGCCAACGTGGTGAAACCCCCTCTCTACTAAATATACAAAAAAATTAGCCAGGCATGGTGGTGGGCGCCTGTAATCCCAGCTACTCTGGAGGATGAGGCAGGAGAATCACTTGAACCTGGGAGGCAGAGGTTGTGGTGAGTCAAGATTGCACCATTGTACTCCAGCCTGAGTGACAAGAGTGAAACTCCATCTCAAAAGAAAAAAAAAAGAAAGAAAGAAAAGAAAAACGAGAAATACAGAATGCATTTATTTAACAACCACTGTCCCTAATGGGCTATTCTGGTAGCCTCTTCAAGAGACTATTTCCTCACAACTGGCCTGGAATAAAAATGGAGTCATACAACTTAGGCAATACCATTCTGGACATAGGAATGGGCAAAGATTTCATGACAAAGACACTAAAAGCAATCATAACAAAAGCAAAAATTGACAAGTGGAATCTAATTAAACTTAAGAGCATCTATAACGCAAAAAAATAAAAAGTAACTTTCAACAGAGTAAACAACCTACAGAATGGAAGAAAATATCTGCAAACTATGCATATGACAAAGGTCTAATGTCCAGCATCTACAAGGAACTTAAATTTACAAGAAGGAAACAAGCAACCCCATTAAAAAGTAGGCAAAGGACATAAATACTTTTCAAAAGAAGAAATACATGTGGCCAAAAAGCATATGAAAAAAAGCTCAATATCAATGATCATTAGAGAAATGCAAATCAAAACCATTACAAGATACCATCTCACACCAGTCAGAATGGCTATTACTAAAAAGTCAAAAAATTACAGATGCTGGTGAGGTTGCAGGGAAAAGGGAACACTTATACACTGTTGGTGGGAGTATAAATTAGTTCAACCACTGTGAAAAGCAGTATGGTGATTCTTCAAACAGCTAAAAGCAGAATTACCATTTGACCCAGCAATCCCATTACTGAACATATACCTAGAGGAATATAAATAATTCTACCATAAAGACACATGTGCATGAATGTTCATTGCAGCACTATTCAGAATAGCAAAGACAATGAATCAACCTAAATGCCCATCAATGGCAGATTGGATAAAGAAAATGTTGTATATATACACCATGGAATCCTATGCAGCCATAAAAAAGAACAACATCATGTTTAATGTGGGAACATGGATGGAGCTGGAGACTATCATCCTAAGCAAACCAACACAGGAACAGAAAACCAAATACCTCACGTTTTCACTTATAAGTGGAAGCTAAATTATGAGAACTCATGAACACAAAGAAGGGAACAACAGACACTGGGGTGTACTTGAGGGTGGAGAGTTGAGGGAGGGAGAGGAGCAGAAAAAAATAACTATAGGGTACTAGGCTTAATACCTGGGTGATGAAATAATCTGTACAGCAAACCCCTGTGACGCTAGTTTACCTACATAACAAAGCTTCGCATGTACCCTTGAACCTAAAATAAAAGTTCAAAAGAAAAAGATGGGGTCATAGGCACTTATGCCAAATGAGTAGTAACATGATGGTTAAGCCAGGCCTTGGAGTCAGACGGACTGACACTTGAATTCAGCTTCTGTGACCACGCAGTATGATTTGGAGCAAATTGCTTAACTTTTCTCAGTATCAGTTTCTACAGCTGTACATTAGGAATAATGACACCTATCCCAGAGAGTTGTTTCAAGGATCAAATGAATTTATGCATTTAAAGAAAAGCTCTTTGAACAAAGTACGTAATTAATGGCAGTTCCTAACAAAATTTTAATGCATTTTAAAATTGAAATATAATTTACATGCAGTGAAATGCTTAATATGTGTATCATTTAATCAGCTTTGATAATGCATATCAAGACACAGAACATTTCCATCACCCTAGAAATTTCCCTCATGAACATTTCCCAGGCAACACCTCACCAGAAGCAAGCACTGAGCCGATTTCTGTCATCATAGATTAGTTCTGACTATTCTCTAATTTCATATACATAAAATTATACAAGTTATTTTTGGTGTTAGACTTCTTTCACCTACACCATACTATTTTTGAGATTTGTCCATGTTATTATGTGTGACAGTCTTTTTATTGTTGAATAGTATTCTACTATATTAGCCAATTTTCACATTGCTATAAAGAACTACCTGAGACTGGGTAATTTATAAAGAAAAGATGTTTAATTGACTCACAGTTCTGGAAACTTACAATCATGGCAGAAGGCAAAGGGGAAGCAAAGCATGTCTTACATGCTGGCAGAAGAGAGAGAGAGGGAGAGGGGAACTGCCAAACACTTTTAAACCATCAGAGCTCGTGAGAACTCACTCACTACCAGAAAAGCATGGGGGAAACCACCTCCATGATCCAATCACCTTCCTCCAGGTCCCTACCTTGACACGTGGGAATTACAATTAGAGACGAGATTTGGATGGGGACCCAGAGCCAAACCATATCATCTACTTTATGAATATGTAAGAGTTTATCCAATTTTTTTGTTAGACATCTGAGTTGTTTTCAGGATTGAGTTATTATAATTAAAGTTATAAAGAAAATGTGTGCACAAATGTTTTCAATCCTGTCTGATAAATACCTAGGAGTGGAATTTCCAGGTCTTAAAGCAGATACTTGGACAACTTTATAAGAAACTGCCAAATTGGTTTTCAAAGTGATTGGAACATTACACAATTCTACCAGTAATGTATGAGAACTGTGGTTACTTCACATCCTTTTAACTTTTGGTGCTCTCATTCGTTTTATTTTTAGCCATTCTGATAAGCCTGTAGAAGTATCTCATTGTGGTGCAATGCAAATTAAGCACCACTGCTTGTCTTTGTTGGCTATTTTATCTAGTTTTATGAAGTGAATGTTCATATGTATGTTAAATATATGTATTACAACTATTTTCTCCTAGTCTGTGGTCCATCTCTTTATTTTCTTGGTGGTATTTTTTGATGAGTAGATGCTTTTAATTTTCATGAAGTTTAAAGTATTTATTTCTTCTTATGGTTTGTGCATTTGTGTCCTTTCTAAGAAATCTTTTCCTCCTGAAGTTACAAAGGTATTCTAGCTTTTGTTCCGGGAGATCTCTGGTGGGTTTTTTTTTTTTTTTTGCATTTATGTTTCAGTCTGTGCTCTGACTCAAACTGATTTTTGTGTATGGTATAAGGTAGAAATTAAGCTTCTTTATTTTTTTACATAAATATCGGCTGTTTTGTATTATTTGTTCAAGCAATTTTTCCTATTTCTTTTGAATTAATGTGGTGTTCTTGTTAAAAGTCAGTTGACTATATATGTGTACCTATTTCAGAACTCTCTATTGTTTTATTATTTATTTTTATTTTTATAGGGACAGAGTCTCACTATGTCACCCAGTCTGCAGTGCAGTGGCACAGTCATATCTCACTGTAACCTCAAATTCTTGGACGCAAGCAATCTCTTCACCTTAGCCTCCTGAGTATCTAGGACTATAGGTACATGCTACGATGCCTGGCTAATTTCTTTTCTTTTATTTTCTATTTTATTTTAGAAACAGGTCTTGCTATGTTGCCCAGGCTGGTCTTGAACTCCTGACCTCGTGCAATCTTCTCCTCTTGGCCTCTCAAATCACTAAGACTACAGGCATGAGCCTCGATGTCTGGATTACTCTATTTTATGGACTCATATATATATAATGACAGCTATTTTAAGTTTAGTTTTTAAATTAATTTTATATCTGTTTTTTCCATTTTGTAGATTTCAAATGCAGTAATTAACTTTGCTTATGATTTTTTGAAAAACTTTTTTCCCTTTTGATGTCATATGCATACGTATTTGTGTATGTATTCACTAAATACACATACAAATATACACATACACACACACTAAGGCATATGGGTCATTAATATTCTTAGATTCTCCTAGTTTTTAGACACCAAATTTTTATAAGCTCCCTTATTTTTCAGAGATCAGGTTGAGCAGTGGTTTTTAAATTTTAGCAAAGCATATGAATTATCTAGATGGCTTATTAAACAAAAACAGATTTCTGGACCTTACTCCAAGAAGTTTGACTTAGTAAAGTCAAATAGTAAGCCTGGGAAACGGTCGAAGAATTTGCATGCCTAACAAGCTCAGATGATGCTGATGCTGCTGACTTACAAAACATACTTTAAACAGCATAGGCTTAGAAGAATTAGATGGCCTTTCTAATGTTCATACAGGAGATTTATTGGAACTTTGATTTGCCTTTTCTAAAGACTAGTTCCATAGCCACTAATTAATAGTGTCTGCACTTGAAAAGACATCTGAAAAATGTGTTCCATGCACCAGAGCACAGGAGCCAGGAAGCATTAGGCAGATTGATAGTACCAACACTGCCTCATTTCCTTCTTCTTTCCTGGAAACTGGGTTTTGGTCTGTGAACAGACACAGGCACATCTTTATATATACTACAGCTGAACAGAGCCCTGTGATGAACATGCACAGCAAAACAGGCATTCTTTGCCCTGCATCCTCCGTCAACAATCAGAGGGAGCTTTATTTTCCCCTTAATGGTCGACTGGTCTCTAAACCAGAAAAATTTTTATAGCCAAGTCCTTTAAAACTTTTCTAAATTTATGTTGTAAGTAGCTGGCATCTAAGTGAATATTCTTGACAGAACAGACATTCTGAATTAAAGTTCGATACTCTCGAAGCCAAAAAACCTCAGTAATCAAAATCCCAACCCAAACCCCTAAGCTTCTCTAGGTATTTGAGGACAAGCAGATAACTTTTTAGTTTTCCTTTCCAATAGATCAAGAATATGTGGAAAGGCCGGGCATGGTGGCTCATGCCTGTAATCCCAGTACTTTGGGAGGCTGAGGCGGTAGGATCACTTGAGTTCAGGAGTTCGAGACCAGCGTGGACAATATGGCAAAACCCCATTTCTCCTAAAAAATACAAACATATTAGCCAGGCGTGGTGGCAGGCGCCTGCAATCCCAGCTACTTAGGAGGCTGAGGCAGAAGAATCACTTGTACCTGGGAGGTGGAGGTTGCAGTGAGCCGAGACTGTGCCATTGTACTCCAGCCTGGGCAACAAAGTGAGACTCCATCTCCAAAATAATAATAATAATAATAATAAAAGAATGAGTGGGAAGAAGTAACTGTACCACAACTATACATCAATTTTGTAGAATGTTTATACTTGTACAAGGACTCAATAAAGGTACACTGTGTTGTATTTTTCTTTTATGAATGGTTAATTACCTATTTGGTCCTTGAAACCATATTAATGAAAAATGAATTCCTACTAAGTATTTATACTGAAACTTCCTTAAAGATGTCAAAAAGAGAAAAATAATTAATCTACTTTATAAAAAAAAGACAAAGTTATTCTGACTAGAGAAGGAGGAGTGTGTATTTGAAATGCTCCCTCTTACATGTCCACCCATCTCAGCAGCTTTCTAGCGGTTCTACAAGCAATGTGAACACCACAGCTCAATCATTTATTCACTGGCATTTGGGAATACTAGATAGAAAGTGCTTCATCCTCAAAGGAAGGCCCATTCATGACTAGCTAAGAGCATACACCACACTTACTCTAGCAGTGAGAAATTCAGAAATAAAATGACAGCAGGCCTGTGACTGTAACTAATGTGATATTCAACAGCTCCACACTTCCATCTTGCACGTGCATGACATATGACTTACGGTGCCAGAAGAAGAGAGCCAATGCCACACCTCACCTACATTGTTCTCCCAGTTCCCAGAAACCTTTGGGTTATGAAGGATTATTTTTCTTTCTTTTTTGAAGGAGATTAAAAGGGCATCAAATGAGTTACCAATGGAATTTTCAGAGACATCCTACAACTTCTCTTGAACATGCCATGTGGTTTTAAGCTGTAAAATCATCTTTTCCCCAGTGCTTTTAACCAGCAATGAATGCAATCCTACTACTCTCTACAGTGAGCACAGAGACTTAAATTCTACTAAGTGTGGGAATGAGCCTGGCCCCTGGCCCTTTCTTGCTACACAGTCTTAGAAAATCTTTTTACTTGTCTCCCCTTTGGTTTCCCAGAACAGAAATCCCTATTCCAGATGGTTGTTATGAGTTGTGCTTACAGTATTTTTTTCAAAGCTCATAGCACAATGCCTGACTCACAATACAGACTCCACAAATGGTGGTTCTAAGCATTCTCTCTCTCCCCTCCCTCCGTCTGTCCCTCCCTCCCCAACACTCTATCTATATATATGTACATATATATGCATATATACATGTGCGCACACATACACACACACAGAGATACCATTCAATAAATTATATATATTTATACGTACATGTTTTTGTATGTGTATAAGGATGTATTTATATGCATGCAAATGCATACTTTGTTGATTAGTGTCTAATTATCATTACTGTGATAATTATCATTTGAACTAGAAAAAATAATCGAGACCTTTTGACTTCAACTTAGAGTCTGCTCCAGAATGGATATAAAATAAATACAAAGACAACTCCCCTAAAGACCTTAAGGAATAACAAAATTTTGTCAAAGTCTCCTGTGGACACTGTAAATATGAATAAACAGTGTATTACACAGCACCACTTCTTTACTCATCTTGTTACCTGAAGTCTTTTATCACATAAGTATCTACCCCCATTTCTCTTTTCTTTCTAGCTGAGACACCTGCACAAACATCTCTGCATGCTTTGTCTTTGCCCTCTGACCACCTCTTTATTATATAGACAATGCAGGCTTCCTTCAGTTTCTACCATTGTATCTTTAGCTGTGGTAACACATCCCATAAGTGATGGGATCTTTTCAAGATAGAAAAGATCTTTCCTTTAAGAGACAAAGTAAAGAGAAGAAGGTCAGGGAAAGGGGGAGGAGAAAGGCTGCAAATATGGATAAATATCTTTAAATGTTCACATTTGTCTTAGAAAATAATAAAGTCACAAACTCATACCTTAGCAGTCCTAAACTTTTCGAATCCTGGACATAAATTTCAGGGCAACATTGGGATTAAGAAAATCCCCTCAGGCCACCACAAAAGGGACGGTTGTCTCAGCCTTCACAGAGGTTCCAGTATAACCTTCTTCAAATCCCTGAGGATGGAGGTTTCTTCCAAGTCTACAAAATCAACAGAGAAAGACAATGTCCATAAAGAAAAACAAAAACAAGACAGAGTGATATTAAACTAAAGGCCATTTGGTTTGGAGAGACTAAACAAAAGATACTTTAGATTCTGTTTGTCATAAAATTGCAGAATCCCTGAATGGATTCAGTCTTGACTGAATTAAAGAATCATACCAAAAAAAAATTTCATAGTATATCAAGGCTGGAAGGTATTTTAGGACTTAACAAATCAAATTTTCTCATTTAACTTACAGGGAAACTGAGGATGGGAGAGCAAAAGCGATTTTCCATGATAATTCATTTTCTGTGGCACAGTTCAATCCGTGTGTCAAGCAAATCTTTAGTATACAAAAACAATGTGTTTAACACTGGTCTATCATCAAAGCAAGACAAGGAGACCGTGCATCACTCCACCTTGAAATACCTCCCTCTTTTGACTTCTAAGGTACCAATCTTACTGCTACCACTGGCCACTCCATCCTGGCTACCTCTGTTGCATCTTTTCAACCTCCCAATTTCCAACATAAGGAGATCTTAGGGCTCAGTCCTGAGCCTCTTCTCTATACACACTTTCTCACCAGGTACATCTTCCAGGTCCACAGCTTGAGATACCATTTATACTCTGACAACTCTGAGATTTGTCTCCAGGCCCAGATATTTCCCTGAATTCTAAACTCAATCAACTGACTCTTCAACAATTCTACTTGGGCATGTCAGATATAAGATGACCCAACTGAGGTCATGACTTAGTCACCAGCACCACCAGCTTCCACGTGGAAAATACTAAAGCCTTCCTTCTTCTAAGTGTATGCCTTCTCAGTCAATGGCAATTTTATTCACCCAGTTGGTCAGGCCTAAACCCTCCAAGTAAACCTTGATGCCTGTCTTGCCTATATACCTCACATTGTCCATTTCATCAGCACATTCTGGTGGCACTATCTTCAGAATACATCTAGCAGCTGACCTTTTTTTTTTTTTTTTTTTAACCACATCTTTTACTACCATGCTGGTGCAAGACATCATTAAAGATCTACAAGGTTGCACAGCAGGCTCTCTCAGACTAGGGCTGGTACTCTCCACCAGACCCATGTAAGAGAATGACACTCCCCTGCTCAAAACCTTCCACCTCACTCAGACTCAAAGTTAAAGTTGTTACAATGGCCATAAAGATCCTGCTTGATGTTTGATACATCTCTCTTACCACCGTCCTCATCTTCCACTCTTTTCCCCCTCATTTATTCCTCTCTAGCCATGCTGTTCCTCTAACACACCTCTGACTCTATTAGGAGCCTTTGAACTCATAATTCCCTCTACCTGGGAAACTTTTCTCCTCACTGTTTCACGTCTTTGCTCAAATGTTACCTTTCCAGTGAGGACCCTTGTAAAATTACCCTGCTTAAAATTGTAAACTCATACCACATATCTCATCCCTCTTTCTCTAGATTTAAAAGTCTTTTTGATGTATTACATGTCTACCTGTTTATTATCTGTCTTCCCCCAATAAAATGTAAACTCCATGCATGCAAGAAATTCTATCTCTGGTATTCTGCTGTGTCTCCAGCACTTCACTTCACTGATAGCCTTGCACAAAAGTGGAGCTCGATAAATATTTTTTGAATGAATGAATAAGCAGACAGTAAGGTTAAGTAAACCTCATGGCCACTCAGCTGATAAGTGGCTGAGCCTGGTTTGAACCAAAAGCATTCCATCTCCAGTATTTTTGACAACTATGGAATACTGACTAGATGAATGTCTTCTAGTGTTGGGCTTAGGAAAAGGATTGGTATAGTCTGGAGTGTGATGCAAAAGATGAATGTTAGTTGTATTTGGGAAGCTCGCAAACAAAAGCCCCAAAACTATTTCTAGGAGATACTCTAAAGAGTATGTGTGGCATGTATTGGGATGACTCTGCTTACAGGCTAATACTGAAATCTCATTGTTACTTTCATCATGCCGTTTTCAGATTTTCTGCCTTTGCTTCCATGCCATTATTTCTTGTCATTCCCTCAACTCTCAGTCCCTGCTTTACTATAAAAAGTATGAAGTAAAGGAATCCAGGGTTAGACAACAAAAAAGGGAAGAGATGCATTTAGGGAAAAGGTATTGGGCAGTCATCAAAGGACTTTAGATCTAAACCTAATTTGGTCACCAATTTGTCATTTGCCTTTAGGGTTGTCCCTTCCTCTCCCTGGGGTACCCCTCATTTTTATTTTGTTACCCCTCATTGCGGTAACATAAATACCTTTGAAGATCTTCAGCTCCCAAAAATGATCATTTTCTTTTTTTAACTAATAAAAGGCTCCCTTATCCTCAGTAGTCTAAAAGTGGTTAGGAAATATGGTGCAATGTTTAAGAACTAGGCTTTGGGGTTTACTACTGCAGTTCAGGTTCCGGTTCCACCACTGTGGAACCCTGGCCAAGATAATCAACTTGTCTAAGTATCATATTTCTTTTCTATAAAAGAGAGATGATGAAAATACCTATCCCTCTAGGATGTTTATGCAAAAGAAATGAAGTCATAGGTAAATCATTCATTACTGTGCATAATGTTAGTGCTCAATAAACTTTTACTGTTCTTTATTTTTAAAGTTTTTACTGCTGCAGGCTTATATTCTGCATGACATTTCATAAATGTATCTACCTTCATCTTAGTTCCCACTGGATTCTGAATCTTTCCATCTTTTATCATATGACATTGCTTTTGTAGCCCTTAATGACTTTGGGCAACTTTGTCTGGACCATCTCCAGGATCAGTTGTATGCAGTTACCCCAGCTGCCCCCACATTCCTGGGCAGATGGTGGAACACTGTAACATGAGAAAGTCATGTTTTCTGATTCATTTATTGTCTGCTTTCTCGTACCCGGCAATTTGAGGATGATCTTGGCCTCGGTTCTGGAATGTCAAGCCACAGCCTACAATTATTCCTGCATTCTGAAGCCAAGAGACACAACATTGGAAGCAAACAATGCTGTAATTCAGCACAATGATAGATGGAGTTATTAAAGAAATTGTGCTGACTGCTTTGAGAATTCTAGTCTCAAGTCTATCCAAATGCATCTTTCTTTCTTCTTTTCTTAACTGATATTAAGAAACTGTCTATGTTCAGGTAGTAATGACATAAAAATATGTTACCTACCTTTCAGGTTTAGTTACATCCCAACCTAATAAATAGTTACAATGCTTCAGAGAAAAGGTACTTACAATCCATTCTAAGTCATCCAGGGACATGATCAAAAGCACATTTACAAAGCAAAGGTTTATGAAATATATAATCTTTGCCATGCACTTTGTTAAAGACTGGGGATATGGTAGAGGATAATAGTGACTTTATTCCTACCTTCATTAAGCCTTTGTTCCAGCAGTTTTTCTTTATCTTTTGTAATTTCCTAACTTTGCCCAGATATGAGTAGACATGACAAATTCCTACAAATTTGTTGATTATCTCAAGTAGTGATATAGCATGTGCTGACATAAATATCTCAATTTCTGCTTGATAGAGAGAGACAATTATATAATTCTTGGTTTTCTTGGGAACAACACTCATTTCCTTACTTTGCTCCTCACCTCCCACCTATACACACCTCTTTCTGCTTTATTTCCCTCCTTCAACAAAGAAACAAAAAAGTATTCGCCAAATTCCATTCTCCATTAACAAGATGCCACATGGCACAGTAAAGGACACTAGGTCCAGAGGGCACAGCTTCAGAAATTAGCTTTTTCAAAATCCTTGGAAATAATAAAGGGATTAATGCTATTATATGGTAAAATAAAATGAGAAAGTATATACTAGGAATAATGTGAAACAAAATAATGTCAAGAAAGAACAACATATGTCTTAAATCACCAGTGTCTGCATGGGAGAGTGCTAATCATTGAGGTAGGTGGCATCTCTGCCTGTCAGGCGGCCTTGAACGCTTCAGGGAATCTGTCATTTTTCAAAAGGTATCAATTAGTGGTTGCTCTGATGGCAGAGTGTGAACCACACCTCTCTAATGGTTAGGTTGTGTTAAAAATGATTCCTGTGAGCATAAAGCACACACAGACACGGGTTTCACAGATACCCTGGCACCAAGACAGACTCCCAAGAGAGGTAGGCATCCCGAGAAGGCAAAACCAGGGAGAGTGGGAGCAGCAGAAGCTATTAGCAACTCTAAGTGGGTCTTAAGATTTTTGAGCGGAAGTGTGCTGGGGGAAAGGATGAACTATCGATCCAAATGTATCTAATGATGAATTTAAATTTAAAACTATGCCAACAGATTTGGGTCCTACTGGGAATTAAAGAAGCATTGCTGTAAAGATTTACCTCTTAAGAAGTGTGATCGTGGAGATACCATATAGGTATACACACCTACACACAGCATTCCTGTTGCCAACAATGCTTCCCAATATGTGTATTACTCTATTTGCATAGAAGGAAATTGAGTTTGGAGAAATTAAGTAATCTGATTGAAATCACATAACTAGGAAGTGACAAGTTGGGATTCAAACTCAGAACTGACCCTGGAGCATATTGACATTCAGCAAACATGCTGAAAATCACCATTGCTTCTTTCCTAGGTTGTATTTCTGATTAAACCTAGTTCTGACACTCAGAAATGACACAACTTAAAATCCAAAGGAATATCTCAGTCTCCTAATAGACTAACTGAAAACTGGCCCAGCTCAGTCTCTGCTGAGAATAGTAAAGGCACACAAACAGAAGAAGGTACATTTCCTCAGAAGGCCTAGAGGTGGTCTCACTACATACTGGAATGAGCTACATGGATTGTATACCCAGCACCAAGTCACCACAGGTGGTCAGCCTCAGTTGCAAAATATTGATTATATTTTGTAGCAGGTGATAATACTCAAAGTAGGGGCTATAAAACATAAAATACTTTGGGCATCTAGGTGTCCAGCTGTAACTAGAATCACCAGTTTTGGCTGGCTAAATATTAAAGACCTTCCCTTCTGTTTATTTCTAGTCTAGACAACAAACAAACCGCTGATGAATAGCAAAATAAAATCTGTACTGCTGGATTTTGAAGATTATAGAAAACATCCAGTGACTTTTAGATATCTAATCTCTTGCCAGTGCATTAGCATTATTTTCCTTCCTGGTTAGCCTTTTAAATTGAATGGTGAAATCAAAGGAACTTTGGAAAAAATGTCACTGAATGTTAAAATGAGGCTTTAGGAAATTTCCCGGCACCTGGGCTAACTGCTGATTTATAGCCTTCTTGGCCAGTTAATGAAATATGTGTCTCTCATAAACTTTTAAACATGGGTTGGACATTGCTGGTGTGCAAGTAGTAAAAGTAGATGTGCTTTTAGAATTGAATGTACACAGAATAGATGCCCGCCCTGACTCTTCTCTGTGTGCATCCACCCGGCACCTCTTCAAGTCTGACATTTTCTAATTTAGCTGTCTAGAAATACAGGTCTCCCCTTTGCCTTAAGAAATTGGTCTTTGTTACTAGGGAAGTGGTCCCCATTCCTATCCAAACAGTAAGAGTATGTATGATTTCCCTAAATACATCCACTCTTTCTAGGATTCACACATTCAGACACCACACCCCATAAGCTTCCATGCATGCCAGTGCACCAACACACCATGTACATACCAACAAAATTCTCAGGGCAGCATGCTATCCCACACAGCCTCAAATCTAGACAGTGGGCCCTCTGTGCTGTCTCGAAACCAGGCAATGGCTGACTTCACTACACTCTCCTTACTTGCTACTGTGAAGGAAGAATTGGACCACATACTTAGACAGATGGGTGATTAAATTACCAGGGGCTATTTTTGCTAGCTTTCCATATATCTCTAGATACCCAACACAATTTTTTAAAACGATCAGCATAACTGATATCAGCGAAAATAGATCAGCATCATCTCATCCCCAGGAGAGCAGTCTTGGATCTCCTGTTCTTAGTGACACATGAAGTCAGATCCACAATATTACACCACTGTGAACACACAAAAAACGATGCTCAGCAAAAACCTGTCATTCTAGGAGACTATCAACAAGGATATTATTTTGTTTTGATATCATAAAATGCAAAGATAATACTGGCTAAAAGCATTAGATCCCTGCCTAGGTTTGATTCCTGGCTCAGCCACCCCCAAGTTGTGTCCTTGGGCATGTTATTTAACCTCTCAGTGCTTCTTCTGCATCACAGACACCATGGTGATATCTATCTCAAAGAGTTCTTTGTGATAATCAATTTTAAAGCACTTAGAACAGCATCTAGAAAGGACCTAAGTATGCAATTGTTTGCTGCCAATATTCATTGTCAAATGATTTTTGGGATTTAATTTTTGCTTTAGTAAAATCCTTCCAAAATAATGTCAGCTGACCAGTTACCGAAAGGAGGAAAACAGGAAAAAACAAATATAAGACATTTCATCTAGTCAGGACATACAAACCCTTGAGAGCTGGGTTGAAGTTCAATGGGTATTAGATTTAAGTAAAACCTCCTCAAGGGGCCTTGAATTAATACAATGGTGCCATGCTGGGTCTGAATTCTCTTACCTATAAAATGGGCATAACACCTTAGTTGTATTTTACAAGGGTTTTAGGAGGATGAAAAAAAATAGTAATATGGGCAACGATGTGTTTGCGTCTTCCCTACTCGACCAAATTATTCAGAGTATGGACTCTGTTTCATGTCCATTTCTTAGAGGCACAGAGTAAGTATGCAATACAGAGCCATTGTATAGGCATATTATCTGTATAGGAAAATGAATCAATCATTTATGTATGATACCCTCTACTGACTGATGTCTGAACAAAGCTACACAATTTCCTTGTTAACTCTATGGTGGCAAGCAGGAAAGGCGGACCTGTAGAGACTGACCTGCCACACTGATGTGTTGAGTAAACCGAAAGAGTCTGAGGCTCAGAGGAGTAGAATTACTGCCCAACCCCCAAGCCATTAACAAAGCACAATTGACTATCATCATTATTGGCACTCAACAAGAAGAGTCTCAGAAACTATTATTTATTGAGCTTGTATGTGCCAGCACTGTTCAGCTTGTATTTTCTCATGAAATCTTTCCAATAAACTAATTTAATAAACAATATTGTTAGGATTCCCACTTTGTAGATGGGGAATGGGAAGGCTCGGAGTGTTAAAGTAACTTGTGTAACATTATAGAGCATGGATTAGAATGCAGGAGAGTCTTGAGTCCAGGGTCTGGGTTTCCAATCACTGTGTTACACTTTTTCCTGCTGAGACCTGAACTCATCTTTGCCTGTGATAAAAACTGTAAACATGTTTTCCAAGTTTGTTCTTTATCTCCGTACATTGCTTATGGTATTTTGTGAGTACTCTTTTCATCTCATAAGAGCAAAGAGTTAATATTCCTAACATATAAACATTTTCTGGAGATAGAAGAGAAAAACTCTAGTAAATGTCTAGAAAAATAGGCAAGGGGATGTCAATAGGAAATTTAAAGATAAATAAGTGCATAGTCTGTGAGCTTGGCCACATATATAATAAGAGAAATGCAAATTAAGGATAGAAAAATTAGAGCATCACCAAGAATAATAACTGCAAATGATCAAAACACTGCAGATATATTTAAATCTATGAGATCATAATAATACTAAGAAAAAAAGAAGACAGAAAACCTCTTATTGATCATCTTTGGAGAACCAGATCATTATTTTGAAAATGGTAAATAATAGAAAAACAAGCTGCCTTTCTTTGTGGTCTATAATCAAATACTGATAAAAGTTTCCATTTGTAGAAGTTTTTCATCAAAAATGAGGACAAAATAATAAAATTTTAAGATCAAAATTTTGTAGCCCCTAATAAAATAGTAGATCTAGGCAATAATTATCAATGGCTGCTAACATTTCAAGAGTAAGAAGACATCATTGCCTCCTGATGGAAGTATGTAGCTTTATAGGTGAAGCTACATGTGATCAAAAACATGCAACCTAAATTACATCAAGTTGTTATCCTTAAATCTCATTTATAGGAAATCCAGGTGACTGAGAAATATGCTGTAAATAATATCAGAGGGATGAAATTGGCAACATCCAGACTGTGAGACTGTCTGTAGGACAAATAACCCCATTGTCTTCCACGTATAAATTACAAGAAAAATAACAGTGATGGGAAAACTATGGATTAATAGAGACTTAGGAGACAAGAAAGTCTATTTTAATGGAGGAAACTCACTTGGATCTTGATTTACAAACAATACATAAGAAAAAAATATAATAGATAATTTGAAAAGTAATTAGATGCTTGACATTGAAGATGTATTAATGTCTTTGATATAATATCATTCTTATATTTATAAAGAGGATATGATCTTGTAGGGATGAACACTGAACTACTTAAAGAAGTGTTACTATGGGTGGGAATTTGCTCCAATAGGGGTTGGGTAATAATACAAGACTGCCCAAGAACTAGAAACCTTTGAGGTTTGCTTATGGGTAGATAGGATTTCACTACCCTATCCCCTTACTTTAATATGTTTTAAATTTCCCATAATAAAATTACAAAAAGATAACTATTTGCCAGATATAGGCATATAGCATCTGCATGACAAAGAAAGTTTACCAAAATGATCCTAATAGTCCTCCTCTCAGGGTGGTAAGATTATGCATCATTTGACCTTTTAAATTTTCCAATTTTTCTTAATAATTATTTGATGCACTTACAAACAGAAATGAAAAAGTTAATATAAAAACAATTTATTTCCATATGAGATTTTAAACATCGAAAATATTTTATTGTTTAAACAACTAGGAAGCAAATTTTGCAAAATCTTAAGATTTGCTAAAGCTGGGTGATTAGCACACTGTATTCACCATATAATTTTCCTTAATTTAAAAAATGTAATATTTTATAATACAATATTATAAAAGTTGAAAATAAAATATCTGGACTATTACCTGCTATCCCTGTCTGTTAGGTTATATTGAATACCTTTTCTCCAAAATAGCATCTAAAGATAAGTGTGTCATGCAATGCAAAAAATATGTGTAAGAGATTCCAGGAATCTGTCCTATGGCAAGGCCTGTAAGAACATTAATCAATATATCTTTAAACATTTTGATTTTTAAAGGAATGAAAATATGGCTTGTAATTTACTGAAGGAATTTTACTTTCATACTGCTTGATGATTAGGAAAAAGTCTTAATCATTCAGTTAAAAATATTTCAAAAAACAACTGGATGGGGCCTTAGGGACTAGCCAATTGAATCCTATTATTTCATAGATGGGAGGAGAAAGGCTTATCCAAAGCCTTTCTGACCCAATAAATAACTTGGGTCAGATGGATGACAAAAACCCAGGCCTCCAACACCTATTTCTCATCTTTCATGATCATGTTGCACAATGTGGCATTTTATAAAATGCTTTTGTGATCCCAGTAAAACCACAAAACTGTATAGATCTATTATCAGAAAAGGGATATGACAAATATGTGGATATATAAAGAGTTGTGGCTTGTGTGAGGGTACCTGTGATGGAGAGGAGGGGGCTATGTCTTTATATGCAGATTACTTATTATAGCAGTTTTAGGTTCACAGCAAAATCGAATTGAACTTCAGAAAGCTCACATATATATCCCTTCTGCTCCACCCATCCCTTCAAATGCACAGCATAACCCACCAACTGGCGTGCTACATTTCTTACAATTGATGAACCATTACACTGACATACAATCATCCCTCAAAACCCATAATTTACATTAGGGTTCATTCTTGGTGTTGTGCCTTCTATGGGTTTTGACAAATGTATTATGATATGCATCCAGCATTATAGTATCATACAGAGTAGTTTCTCTGCCCTAAAAATTCCCTGGCTCCATCTATTTATCCCTCCCTCCCCACAAGCCCCTAGCAACTACCATCTCCAAAGTTCTTTTCTTTTCTAGAAAGCCATGTTGTTGGAATCACATAGCATACAGACTTTGCAGATTGGCTTTCTTCACATAGTAATACAGTTTTAAGGTTCCTCCATGTACTTTTATGGCTTGATAAAAATTTCTTCTTAGCACAGAATAATATTCCATTGTACAGATGTACCACAACTTATTCATCCATTCATCAAAAGAAGGACATGCTGGCTCCTTCCAGTTTTGGGTAATTATGAATAAGGCTGCTGTAAACATCCATGTGCAGGTTTCTATGTGGACATAAGTTTTTCACTCATTTGTGTAAATACCAAGAATATGACAGCTGTATCATATGGTAAAAGTAGGTTTAGCTTTGTAAGAAACTGCCAAACTGTCTTCTACAGCAGCTGTAAAGAGGGGCTCAATTTTAAAAATGATCACCTAAGTGCAAATCACACACAAACGATATTAATCCTAAAATATCTTAGGTAGGCAGCATGCTGAGGCTGATATTCTGTACCTCAAAAGCCACTCAACTGTAAGATCTCTGAGGTCAGGAATTTTTTAGTGCTTGCTGTATTCCCAGTCCCTGAAACAGTACTGGAACATAGTATGTTCTCATTCAATGTGTGTTAGATAAATAAATAAATAAATGCAAAGGAAAAAAATCTTCCCTCCAGTTTTGTAGCAGAGAGTTCTTAGGTCAAAAACAAGTGAAATGAAGACTTTTCTTAGGGACTATATTGTTTGAAAAATAAGTATTTTTAAACAATAGAATCTCATTTAGGCAAAGTCCTCCCCTATAAAAAGTGTGAAGGCCTGGGACAGAGAAAGAAAAGCAGAATCTCTTCTCTTACTCTGGGGCATGGGCTCACCGCGTAGAAGAGGGGACAAGATCTTGTACACGATTTAAACAGTTTTCTTTTTATTTGCTATGCACGTAAAGTTGAATTTACATAAATTAAATGCACATAAGCTGAGATTCCACTATAATTGCAAAACCATTGCATTGGAAATAAGCCTTCATTGAAATCACATTAGAAACCAGAAAGATTAAATTAGATTTTGAAGCATATTTAACCCCATCAAGAGGTAGATTATAGAAATTTTATAAAATAACACATACACACAGCAGGCCAGAGTGCCTGGCTAGGAAATGGAACAGCCTCATCACCTCAGTATGGAGGGGAAAGCTGTCATCTCATATCAAGGCATGGATGATGAATCACCCAAATCTTAGAAATCTTGCTCTACAAACTTAAATGGCCATGCAAGCAAACAATTCACCTATTTACCTGGCCTCAGTTTCCTAAACTGTAGAAGGGGCATAATATTACCTCTATATATGATTGTTTAATGGAGACAGACTACATATGATGGGTCTAGCTCCCTGGTTCTCAATTCTCAAAAAAACCCAAACCATAACAATCCCTTAAAACCTAGGTGTGAAGTAATCGGAATTTATTTCAACCTTGTTACCACCACAGGTTTGCTAATCCTGAGCCTTCCCAAAACCTTATGCTTCCCATCCTCAGCACACACTAATTTACTATTTAATATGTCTTAAGAATCCACAGAGTCCTATGAATTACATAAATGTGACTTAGGTGGCTGGCTATTATTTTTCCCTCACCCTTCTTACCAGGCAAATGTGAAGCTAAATTAGTCACTTATCATAAAGTTCTCTGAAAACATTAAAGTCTAAAGAAATGCTTGATAATTGTTCTTAGCCATCTGGTGCCAAGTGATGCTCATGAACTTACACGAGCCATTTGGTAAAAATCCAAAAATGTCTATCTTAATTTTACATCTCACTTACTGAAAGTTCCAAGTTGAGAAATTTCTAAGAGGAGAAAATGGTTTATAAAAAGGAAAACAAATGGGTAAATCTTTGAACTCATTCACATAAGAAGGCTTACAAAAATCCACCTCTTGTAATCCCCGCACTTTGAGAGGCTGAGGTGGGCGGATCACTTGAGGTCAGGAGTTCAAGACCAGCCTGGCTAACATGGTGAAACCCTGTCTCTAACTAAAAATACAAAAACTAGCCAGGCATGGCAGCACTTGCCTGTAGTCCTGGCTACTCAGGAGGCTGAGGCAGGAGAATCACTTAAACCTAGGAGGCGGAGGTTGCAGTGAGCCGAGATCACGCCACTGCACTCCAGTCTGGGTGACAGAGCAAGACTCTATCTCAAGAAAAAAAAATCCACCTCTATCACTGCTTTTAACAAATGAAACTAAGGTGACATCACACTGTTAACCTCCACGATCCATGTGCACATACATGGTAAAGGATTAATTGTGACTGCTTTTCTTTCTCAGTTCTTTCACATAACTAGCTACACATCAGGGCCTCTCATATGGAGAAGAGTGCTGGATCTCCTGTGGTCTCTCTTCTTCCTAGACTGAGCCACTAAAAGCAGACATCCCCTTGTCTGCATTATTATAATAGCCTTTCAACTGGTCTCTACTCAATGCATCTCTGGCTGATTTCAATCCATTGTCTACCTTACAGATGAAAAGAGCTTCTTAAAAATAAATGATTTCCACTTCTCTGTCCAAACTTCCCAAAGGCTTCCCACTGCCCTTAGAATGAAATCCCAAATTCTCAACATTGCTTAGGAGGTCATCTGAGACCTGGCCCTTGGCTATATCACCAGTGGCATCTTGTACCACACCCTCTCACCTACTCAGTGTGCACCAGCCACACTTGGCATCATTTCTTTTACTGTGAAGTGTCACTCTCTGTCTCATCTCAGCGCCTTGAGAATACTGGAAATAGAAGATACGCACTTTGACCCACAAGCTCTCCAAAAGAAATATGAAAACAGATTTGAGGGTAATTTGTGACTTTCTCTGAGCACCTCCTCTCTTCTTTTTTCTCATTCATAAGGAGGTTGTGTCCATCTGCCCACGGATGTTTTAGAGCTTGTTTAATTTCCTTCTTTAATGTAATAGTGTAAATAGATCCAATTTGCTAAACATATTTTTTTCTTGTTCAAATATATTCTCTCTCATTCTTCCCTCCTCACCCCAGATCTCAGACACTTCACAACACATTTACCCTCACAATTTATATAAGTTGGCAGTCTGGATACTAAACTCACTGCTCAAGCAGGGTCAAATCAGCTGAGACACCCGCCAGAAGTAGCTAGAAGAACATTACTTATCTTTCAATGATTTTATGACAACTTCCAGTTTCTGAAAATCACTGGATATTACTCTAAAAATAAAACATTACAGATAATTACTCCTTAGAATGGAACAAATCATTATATTAATTTGAAAAGTTATCTTGGATATGGGAAAGAGAGTTTTTTTTTTTTAAGTTGCCAGTGCACATGAAAAAGCTCATTTCTGAGAGGAAATAGGGAATAAAAAATTGCTTCATGCTTTCTGAAATTCATTTTGCTTATGCTAATAACAAGTCCAACACTATACAGTCCCCAAGAACTCTCAGAAAGAATTAGAGAAAGTGTGTCAGGAGGAGAGAAAGGAAAGAAAATTATAGGTGAGTGAAAAATAGCTTTTTAATTTTGGAAGAATATTTGGGATGCTATGGACTCCGAACTCAATACAAATAAGTTAAAGTAGAAATCTAATGACTATAATTCCAAGGGAAGAAATATAATAAAGCCTTATAGAGGTCAGCAAAACAAAATTAAAGGTAATATTAGCAACAGTAATAATAAAACCTAACTCCTATTCATATGTATTGACCCATTTCTTTCTCCTAACAACTTGTGAGGTAGGTTCTCCTATAATCTCCACCTCACACATGGAAAAAACAATCAACTTATCCAAGGCAGCAGGGCTGAGATTTGAGTCAAGGAGGCTTGGCTCTGGAGTCCACACTTGTAACCACAGCACTGTGCGGCTTCTCACACCTTAAAAGAAGTCAGATGCAAAGGGATACCTTAAATATTATACTTTGTCACTGACCCCCAAAGCAGAGGTGAGTTATCTGCTGCTCATAATGTAGGATAGAAACTCAGAATATTGTGTAAATAAATAAAACTAAGTCCTAGAGGTCTTCTGACATGTGTCAAATGATTCAGGGTCTCCTGATTCGTAACCCATAGTTGTCCTAACAAGCCCTGGTACCTAATTTGGCAAATACCTATGGAGGGCCTTTGAAACATTTGTCACAGTGCTGACAAATGAGTCAGAAATAGGGCAGTAAATGGATTAGGAAAGTAAGTACAAGACATTGTGGGATCACAAATGAGTGGATAACACACATCTGAGACATCAGAGAGAGGGGCATGAGATGGAAGCTGAAGGGGGTTTGGTTAGATGAAAGCATAAGAGGGGAAGAGAGGTGAAGACCATTTCAGGCAGAAGAAACTACGGGTAAGAAAGCTTGGAAGAGAGAACACTGTACTTTCAAGGAAATTTATAAATTCCTATATGGATGGATGAGTTGCATATTTTGAGGACAGAGCACTCTAAACAATCAGAATGGAAAAATACATTGGGATGAGTCACATAGAGCCATCCAGGCTACATTAAGGAGTTTAAACATATAAAGCTGTCTTTAGGGTTGAGGGAAAATAAAGATTTCTAGCTCAAATGGCTTTCTTCTCCTTCCCATCCCACTCCACTTACCCACTGCACCATCTCTACCAAACAGAAATCAGAAAAGAACCAAACAAAACTGAGTCACTGAAATTAGCATAGAACCTGAAAGGGAGAAGATGAAGTCAACAAGATGAGAAGTGAAGGAGGAAAAAAGAATGTTTCCAGAAGAAGAGAAATATTACTTCACAAGAAGGTATGCAACTACAGGGTAACTCTGAATGATGAAATCAAAGGACCTATCAGTTTTGTGTTAAAGCCAGCTAGCAGGAGCCACCTGTCAAATTTTCAGGAGTTTCATGAGCTGCTTGTTAAGTCATTAGTAACTTGAAAGCAGCCATATTGGGAATACTCACAACATGAACATTGACAAATGCTCTAAAATAGAGCTTATCTTTCTTGAGAGGTGGGTTACTAGCAAGCACGGCCTATACTCACTGTTTGTTGCTGTTATTATTGGAGACAAATAAATAATACAAAGGTTCCATTTTTTAAACTCTCCCTTACTCTATGGACTCTTTATGTATTAGGAAGTGTAACACAAACCTGAAATAATAGACTGTTGTCTAATTTCTTAGCCCACTGCATTGGTGCTGGCTTAACTCACTCACAACAAGGCTAAATACTCAACTTGATCAACCCTCTTATCCATGAGTTCCTACTGATCATTGTAGACCTACAACTCCACCAAATGTATGAAATAAAAAACAGTACATTTGATTAGGAAAGCCAGTAAGACTTGATAGAAATAATATCAATGCTTTAAATATTCTTAAAGTAAATACAATTAGGAGTTTTATATGGCTGTTTCAAAGAAATGAAATTATGAACGTGTCATAAAGATATATTCCATATATCTGATAAATACCCAGTAAATTTCATTATTAATATGTATAACAGATTATACTTATTTAATGCTATATGTATCAGGCATCCAATCTTATAACAATCTCTACTTGGTTTTAACTATTATCTCCATTTTACAGCTGAGAAAATTCAGGCTCATACATTGAATAGCTTGCCCAAATTTTACAGTGATTAAGAGACAAAAGTTCCTAGCCACTGATTCTACAGCAAAAACTGTTAAATCCTATACATAACTGCTTGCTAAGATACTTTACTGCCATTAGGTAATGTTATGAAATGCAAAGAGTAAAGTCGTGTAATTTAAATTTTTTAAATTAACATTTTAAAAATTAAACATTAATGTTTACTAGAAGGTGTGCATCCTGGTTTACTCTGGTTTTCTGGCATAAAAATTGGTAGTGCCAAGGACTGGAAAGGATTAGTTTTCTTTACTGCAACAGAAACTCTTAAATGGCCAACAATATACCAACTCGTCAAATTAGACAATGTACTTCATTCCTTTTATAAAATGTTCCAAATGGTGCCCATATTATGATAAGCATTGGAAACTACCAGATTACTCTCTTGTATTTCACATATTTCTGTTTAGATGTACATCTACCAAGAGGCAACTGTGTTCGTTCCCAAGCTTGTTTACTTCAGCTATTCTTGTTTGTAAAAGCACATGTTTCTACATTATTTATTATAAACACTATGTAAATCAATAAAATGTGTGGAAAAAGAGAATTGCTGTTTCCATGGAGAGTAAGTTGAAAAACATTAGTAGACATAAATCTATAAATGGCAGAAAATATTAACTTGCACAAAAGATATATCTATAAGGAGGAATAGAAGTTAAGAGCGGGAATGACAAAAAAACAAAGATCAACTACTTTCAGTTGCCTAGGAGGGGGGATTTGTGTGAAAACAGAGAGCTTCATGGAAGAGATGTTTGATTTAACTTTGAAAAATGACTAGCATTTTGGAAAGTGGAAATAATACACATTTAAGTTAATATGACTAAATATGAACCATTAGTAAAAATCTAATTTAGAAGACAACAATATGCATATTTTTATACAGAATTATTGAATTGGAACAGAATTATAAATGAAGAAAGATCTGCTAGTCTTAGTAGCTAACTATACAGAGACTTTAACCTGAAACCATGGATGAGCTGCTAGGGGTTCCATGAAACTTCTGCAATTTATGTAAAGTTGTTTTTCACATTTTCCTAGACAGAGGGCCCACAACTTCTGATCCAAAATGGATTTAAAACCACTTAACCTACAGACTTATTCCAAGATAAATTGATGGGCTCATGAGGTAGCTACTGCCTGTTTCCTAAAATGAGGATTAGAAATTAGTCATAATTGCCGGCTTTATTTGCTTTTAAGAATTGGTAGCAGACAGCAGCAGTAAGGGGCAGTTACTGTGAAAAGCAGAAAAATAATGCTGGGCAGAAAAATAGAGTGACTGTATATCACATTCAGAAAAGAACTTAATTAGACCTCAGCCTGTAGACAAGGATTCTGTAACACAGAGATCAAATGTCAAGGGGAAGAGATATGTTCTGTGATGAAAAAAGAACATAAGCAATAGGATACACATTTTCTAAAACATGGTTAACAATTCTTTCCAGGGTAAAGAATTTAAGTCACCCTTATGATATTGGATACACTAAAATAATGCATCACTAGAGACTCAAAAATTAAAGATAAATGTCAAAGTGTTGCCATTTCATATACTCAACATCACTGAAAGGGGATTAACTCTGTGTATACAGATATTAGTGGGCAAGAAAGAGAAACATAAGTATCTGTCTTCTAAGGAGATTTATGTGATACATATGCCTATTCTAACAAGCTCTGAAATCCTGCTTTTATTAGTGTGCCTCAAAGTTGTGAACAGTTAAGTATAGATCATTAGTCAGTGCATGGTTAATTACATATCAGTATTTCTTGAAGATTAAAACATCTGCAGTTTAATTATCTTCACATAGCAGACCCCATTTTCTACTCATTCAAGTTGGAACAATGTAGTCACAAAATAGATTGTTCTAGATTAAAATCAGCTTGATAGTACTTCACAAAGCTAATTTAAAAGGAAGAACAAAACACACCTGCTTCACATCTCAGGGAGAAACAAGCTCCTGCTTTATACCTTTCTGCATTCACATGAATGCCACAGCAAAGCATTCGCCCTGTAGTCCTGTTTTTCCTTCACTACTTTTACATAGCTATCACAGTTTTCACACAGCTAGCTCTTCAAATTCTTCTTTTCAAATCTGCAAATTTGCTAAACTTTCCATTTTAAATGATTTCAATTCTGGTTTTGAGGTCCTGTCCCTACACATAAGCAGATCATCTTCAGATTTGGATCACTGTGCATAATTACCAACACAGTATTATTCTCCTGCTTTCTTTTTTTGTCTTTCTTTTTTTTTTTCGTTTTTTTTTTTTTTTTTTTTTTTTTTTTTTTTTTGAGGCAGAGTCTCGCTCTGTCACCCAGGCTGGAGTGCAGTGGCATGATCTCCACTCACTGCAACCTCCACCTCCCGGGTTCAAGCAATTCTCTGCCTCAGTCTCCCAAGTAGCTGGGATTACAGGCGCCTGTCACCACACCCAGCTAATTTTTGTATTTTTAGTAGAGACGGGGTTTCACCATCTTCGCCAGGCAGGTCTTGAACTCCTGACCTCGTGATCTACCCGCCTCGGCCTCCCAAAGTGCTGGGATTACAGGAATGAGCCACCGCAACCGGCCTCTCCTGCTTTCTTTTCACAGTCCTAAGTGATCCCTTAAAGGAGAGATCATCCCTCAGAAGGGAGGAAAACATGACAGTGTCTTCACACTGTCCTAAATTTAAGACGGAGAAACCAGAAAAACAATTTAAAATATATAAATGGTGCTTGGAATAATTTACTTGATTACACGTCCTGCAAGTATTTTCCTTCATGTTTTTGTAATGAAGCTGACCATGAAAAAACAAATTTACGTTTGTCATCTGTGTAATAATGAGCTGAGCTCATTTGGTGAGGAAAACCTACAATTTAATTGCTTGATTTAAATTTGGCTAGAATGCATACTGAAACATTACTCTTTTAATTATGTAAATTTATAACTGAAAAGTTAAATTTACAAAGGCAATAACATTAATTATTTACTTGCCCATTAAATTTGGGTATATATTACAAAGCTAATTGGCTTCATAAGTCTGCCAAAAAGTTAAAAACAATTTGTTCACTGATTTATACAGGAGGGCACACATATTATCAGCAGGTTACTTGTGTGTGTGTGCTCTTTTTGGTGGATTAAATGAAAATATGTGTGAAGTACTTTCTTTATTTACATAATACTCCGCATAGGTTCTTTCTTCCTTCTTTGTTTAAAACACATTTTAAAGAAGAAAGGAAGAGAGGCAACTAACATTTGTTTTATTTTATTTTTTATTATACTTTAAGTTCTAGGGTACATGTGCACAACGTGCAGGTTTGTTACATATGTATACATTTGCCATGTTGGTGTGCTGCACCCATTAACTCGTCAGTTACATTAGGTATATCTCCTAATGCTATCCCTCTCCCTCCCCCCACCCCACAACAGGCCCCAGTGTGTGATGTTCCCCTTCCTGTGTCCATGTGTTCTCATTGTTCAACTAACATTTATTCAATGCTTTCTCTGTATCCTGCGTTCCATGTAAGATCTCATTTAATCCCAGAACTGAAAATATACTAACTGGCATTATCTCCTTTTTAAAGATGAAGGAACCAAGGTTTAAGAAGATTTGAAAAATTTGCCAAGGCAAGCTGCAAAACAATCAAATTTAGGACTTGCCCAGAAAGAACTAAGATTTTAGCAATTTTGCTATACTGTTTTAGTACTTGTTACTCCCAGCAGATTGAACTGCCGACATATTATGATTCCCTAAGAAGACCTGCTTTAACGTCAACATCAGATTTATAATGAAAATTTTATCCACAGCCCCATTTGGATATTGGCATAACAAAAACAATAGAGCATAATAAAAAGCACAGAAATCACAGATTAGTATGTACCCCAATGACCTAAATCCAGAATAAGAGAAGGGAAAACAAATCCAGCAAATAAACTTGCACCTTATCTTTAAAGTGAGATTCAATATCAGGCAGGTCCCTCTTAGACTGTAACTCAACAAGGGGGCTTAGAAATTAAAGATTAAAATGCTCATATTACTATACTCTTGGGCATATCATGAAGATCAAATATGGAGTAAGATAAACAGTTATGAAAATTATCAAATATTATGCAAATGCAAATTAGCACAATTAGAGTAAGACTGTCTTACACCTAAAGAATTCCCATGGAATTAACCCTGAGTTTATATGAAGATTACAATTTAGCTATATTCTCATGTAACCTAAGAGTCTTACAAATTCTTTAATATGTAGTAAGTTTAACCAGTATGTGGTCCAGAGAGAAATTTTGTTAGTATGTGACTTTAACAGGGACAACTAGCCCAAAGTTATTAATTAATGCTAAGTAAAATATTCTAAAATAATAATGTTTCCAAAAGGGCTTGGGTCATTATATTCATTAATATTTTAAGCAAGTTTTTATACATAGGAAAAAACAAAATATTAAGCATATACTTCTGCATGCACACTTTAAATAATACAGCTAAATTGCCAATGGTTATAGAGCAATTAGGGCCGTATTAATATGTAATGAAAAGCAAAATTCTGCATTTTTAAAAGAGATTTAAATTATACTTGAATGTCAGCAAGTCTATTGGGAAGTAAAACAATATTCCAATTTCCAGGTGACTCATGGCAACATTTCCAAATGTGAGCTGATGATTTTAGAGATTTTCTACAGTAGTTCTAAATCTAATATATCATCATAAATTATCTTAGACTGCCTTGGAACACTTCATATATGATTCATTATGATGGAGTTTGGCTGGGTGCTGGGAGCTGAAACCAACAAATTAGGTTCAAATTACACTTTGATTCTTTTACATTCAATGTTTAAGCGATATCGGTCTATTGGTCTGTGGGAAGACACAGGCCATTTTCAAAAAGAAAAAAGATCATGTACATTTTTATATCCCTTATACCATTAAAATGGAAACATTTAATTTTTTATTATGTGTTAAACTGAGAAGAAATAAAGACATGAATCAATGCATCCAGCATTTAAGTACTAAGAGGATTTTCAGACCCGGAAACCTCATATGACATAATTCTTTGTAATGTCAAAGTAATTCATCACCATCATCCACAGCAGAATAGCATTAGTCAGCATCAGGACTGGGCATGGCACCCCATGGGCCAATCTTTCATTTTCATTTATGAAGTCTGGAGTAGTAGTGGGGCTTAGACATTACTCTTTATCCAACTCCTCTAATTATTCTGGTATCATGGGAATCTGGATTTGAAATACTAGTAAAATGTTGAGATTCAACTAGCAGTAACTAAAATTTACTGGAAGATCAATCCAATTAATGAATCTTGTATACTGATTACTGTTAAGAATTGCATAAAAACCTTATAGCAAATTATAATAAAAGCGGAAGATATGGCTTTGGGGTAAATTATTAAACCACATTTTACTTGTTAAAATCTAAATACTATGTAATCCAACACGATTTTGCCTCTTTTGAAGGATAAATTTTTATGAGGAGATAAAAGAAAAAATATGTATGTAAATTTATATCATGTGTGTGTTATGTGTATATTTATATAGTGTGTATGCATGTGTGTACACACACAATATAAGTATATACACACACACCCAATCATAGGTTTTCATTGAATTTCAAAACAAAATGCTACTTAGAAGCATGTAATACCCTATATAAACTATAACTGCTTTATGAAAGAGAGATAGAACAAATGGTTTATTTTACTAGACAAAGCACCAGCCTGGCAGAGAAGCCACAGAGTTGTATGTGCTTCTCAGCAAATAGTCATCAACACTGGTTTATGCAAGTGACTTTGGAGACATTTCTCAGAAACTGCTAGAATTTGGATGCATACATCAGCTGCTTGAGTCAACCAACATCTCACAACATATAGAACTATTTTACTGAAGAAAGACATTTGGACAATGACAGCCATTTCGAATAAGGAACAATAAAAAATGATGAAAGATTTTTTTCAGAAATATTGAAAAATTCTAGGTAATCAACTAAACAATGTCCTTTCTACATATTGCACATTCTCCCACATGAGAGAACAATCAAGAAATCTTTATTTGCATCTGGAGGGCAAATTCATCACTGGATGGAGTTACAACAGTTTAGTCAATGGAAGCTGGTATAAAACAGATGATGTTTTAAATGTTTTGATACATTAGCAACCCTCTAATTTTCTTTCATTTTAGGTTACCAAGGCAACTCTTTGGAAATACACCCCAATGATATTTTTTATAATTCTGGCCACAAAAATAAAAAAAAAATCAATCAGAAACATTCTTATTTCTGTAACATTTGTCCCACAAATATGTATCGAACATGGGCTAGGGCTACTCAAAGTCCTAGTAATAATGGACCTGCAAGTGTAATGAAGGGAAGTAAAAATGCTATGAGTTCATAAACTCTCATTGCTTTTATAACAAGTATTACCACCAACTCATAGCTTCTCTCTCTCTCTCTCTCTCTCTCACACACACACACACACACACACACACACACACACACAGCTGGAGACACCAGTGAATAGATTCTCCTATACATTTATAGTTATTGATATTGGAATTTAATCAAAGAATTTATGATTCCACTCTAAGATTTTCGTTGGATCTTTTATTATCCCTTACATTTTCTATCTGACTGAAAAAGTCTCTAAAAATATATAGAACTTCCATGCAGTTTGAGTTACAGCCAGAAGCTACAGTGTCTTATAGTAAATATACCAAAGAAAGCAATAAAGAACTGGTGAAAAATGCTGTGTAATTTAAGCAATAAAAGTACATTTACAGAAATGGCACAATAGTAGCCTTCCAAAGCTTTCATTTTCAAATACAAAAGATATAGACATCTATGAGTAAATCAAAGGGGCAATAACGATTCATTAGGGGAGCACTTCTCTTGTTAAGGCAAAGGTATATTTCTAGATTCTGGGTGTCACTTCAATGTTAAACAATATTCTGTGCACCAGACTCACAGCTTTCCTTAGCTTCTTAGTTTCCTAGTTGACTCAGGTCATACCAGTGAGGTAAGGAACCTACGAGAAATATGACATTTCACTGCATGTACCCAAATAGGTTTCAACCTGTGTGCCTTAAATTGATTAGCTGGAGATGAAGCTTAGCCACGCCAGCCCACTGTCTGCTCTTGCACTTTATTTTCAGGAAGGCAGTTAGTGTTCAGTGCTTTTCCTCTGTCACAATCAAACTACAGAATACCATAGATTGGGTGATATAAACAACAGAATTTTATATCTCGTGGTTCTGAAGTCTGGAAGACCAAGATCAGGGTGCTAGTATAATTGAGTTTTGGCAATTGCCCTCATTCTGGCTTCTCACTGTATCCTTAGGTAGCAGAGAGAGAGATCATCTTTCTCATGTCTCTCCTTATAGGTGCACAAATCCCATTCATGAGGGCTCCACTCTCCAGGCCTAATTACATCCCAAAGTCCCCACCTCCAAATACCATCATATTAGGGGGATTTAGGCTTCGACAAATAAACATGTAAATGTGGGGAGGGCACACAAGCATTTGGTTCTCAGCAGCATCCAAAATCAAGGTACGGTAGATCATGCTAGTCTTTGCCTTAACTGCTAGTGTATACACCACTTTGAAATATCAAAGGTATTCAAATAAAATTTAAAAATGCATGTATTACAACTCAATAGAGTTCATCTTCACCCATTACAGGTTGCCCAATTAGTATTTGTCAAAAAATGATTTACCAATTGCTAATCTGTCTTTTTTAAAACCTGGAATTCTGATCTAACATGCATGAATAAAGAAAAACACTACTGCAATAGGGAAAAGTGATGCTGAGTAATTTGACATTGCAATGATAATCATTTCTGGATTTCTTATAACGAAAGGAAGAGCTCCTATAAGAAATAAAGATGTCTAGTGCCACCCACCATATGCTAAAAAATGAAAACACAAAACACATGCATACACATACATGCAATGCACTAGAGACATCTACTGATGAGTTCAACATATTCCTCATCTCATGTCCAATTAAAGTTTTGGACATTCCCAGGATTCCCAGGAGATACTACTCTGATAAAGTATAAAACACCATATGCCTTTAGGTGGTTTTTTTTTGTTTGTTTGCTTGTTTTAAGCCAATCCTAGTTTTTGTCAGCTTCTTGAGGGTATTAAACAGAATGAATGTGTTTTGGCTCCAAATTCATCAGCATGCTAACACATACCACCATTTAACATAACAGCACTCACATGAACAACTCTGAACAAACAATTGTTTCAGATTACCACCACCAGCCTCATATTTTTGTCGTTACTTTGCAGTAGTATGTCACTATATCATTTGAAGACTGTTCTGCCTCAACAGGGGTCTAATGAAAATTAGACACAAGTGGAAGAGTAAAATACACATATAGCCTATGACATATATATGAATATATGCATTTGTAAGTGGGACAAAAGCAATATTCCTGTACCAATTGAAAAGTACAAAGAAAAAAATTTTGACAATGTTTTCACTGCATATACTAACATAAAAACAGCTGGGTATATTAGCTATCTGTTTCTGCATGACAAATTACTACAAACTTAGTGGCTTAAACACACATTTATTATTTATTATTTATAATAATATATTTATTACTTGTAAGTTTTTACTGAGAATCTACTATGAGTCTAGACCATATTAGGTGCTAGTAAAGGATTAAATAGGCCAGGCACAGTGGCTCATGCCTGTAATCCCAGCAATTTGGGAGGCCAGGGCAGGTGGATCGTTTGAGGTCAGGAGTTCAAGACCAGCCTGACCAATAAGGTGAAACCCCGTCTCTACTAAAAATACAAAAATTAGCCAGCGGTAGTGGCACATGCTTGTAATCCCAGCCACTTGGGAGGCTGAGGCAGGAGAGTCACCTGAGCCTGGGAGGCGGAGGTTGCCATGAGCCAAGATGGCGCCACTGCATTCCACTCTGGGTGACAAAGTGAGACCCTGTCTCAGAACAAAACAACAACAAAAAAAGGAATTAAATGGCAAGATGAGTTATAATAGTAAGCATCTGTTTATGAGATATGGGGAAATGCATTTGGGTAGAGGAATCTGACACATAAACAAATAAGCAGTCAAAGAGTACAGCACACATTTATGGTGAGGATAAGATGGCATAGATCATTTCTCCATGCCAAGCACAACCATTAACTCCAGAAATGTTGCAAGAGACAACCAAAAAGAACTGTCATAGGTGATAAAAAGATGGGGCTAGCTGATTTGGGACCCCAGGTTGGGAGGAACAGCATAGCAACCAGATGTATTGTCTCTCTTTTATCAAAAAGAAGAAGGCTATGCAGATCTGGTGTTATGCAAACTTGGGGGCATGAGGAGGGAAGGCAGCCCAGGTGGTCACATCCCTTCCTTGGAATTCAATGGGAGTCTTATGACAACATCTGGCAAACCCAACACAACCAGCAAGAGGATCATCTGGGAAGCCAGCCAGACATAAGCTTCTAGGAGAGGCATGAACTTGAGGCATCTCTTTCCTGCCAAGAGATACCAAGGTGGGTGGGCAGAGCTGGCAAGAGAGACTCAGCTACAGTAAGCAGCCTGAACCAGAAAACCTATTTGCCCCAAATTATTAAATTATTAAGCCACATTTCATTGTTAAAACAAGTTGAGCATAGGTGAAAAAATACTATGTAATCCAACATGGTTTTGCCTCTTTTGAAGTACAAACTTTATAAGAGGAGATTGTGAAAGAGAATATGTGTGTGTGTGTGTGTGTGTGTGTATACACATGCAACATAAATAAATAAATATGTATATATATATATACACATACACACAACCATAGGCTCTCATTTAATTCCAAAATAAAATGCTATTTAAAAGCATGTGTAATACTCTATATAAACTATAATTGTATTATGAATGAGAGATAGAACAAATAATCTATTTTTCTAGACAAAGCACCAGCATTGCAGAGAATCCACAGAATTGTATGTGCTTCTAAGCAAATAGGCATCAACTCTTGTTTATTCAAGTAACTTTTGAGAAATTTCTCAGAAAATTCTAGAATTTGGGTGCATATATAAGCTGCTTGAGTCAACCAACACCTCACAATATAAAGAACTATTTTACTGAAGAAAGACATTTGGACAGAAATAGCCATTTCAAATAAGAAACAATAAAAATACTATGAAAGAATTTTTCAGAAATACTGACTCTGTGATGGGTGGTCAGAACAAAATAAAGGGAAACAATAACTGGAAAAGGCCCACATTGAGAAGCTGCTTTATTCCTGTGGACTCAAGATACTTCTTCTTTGCCTAGAAACAATGGAGTAGGGGGTGCCTGTAAGAGAATACCACAATTCCCTCCCAACTCAGAGAAATATCTGGCAGCCTGACCTGGGGAAACTCCTGCCCTTGCAGGCAGTAAAAGCTGGGGCAAGTGAGAATTCCAATGGCACCTAATAAACCAAGCATGCCAAAATAACACCACAAAGCTTCTGCCATTGGAACCAAAGCCCACAAAATTTGACCAATACTTACGTGCTGAAAGTCAACAGGGTAACTGACTACTGAAAAAGAAGATTTAAACAGGACCCAGAGTCTCCTGAGAGAACAGATAAAATGTCCAGAATACAGTGCAAAATTACTCATCATACCAAGAACCAAGGCAATCACAACTTGAATAAGAAAAGATAATCAACTGATGCTAATACCAAGACGAATTGAATGTTAATCATCTGACAAGATATGAAAGTAAGTGTTGAAGAAATGTCTCAACAACTAATTACACACGCTCTCAATACAAATGAAAAAACAGGAAATCTCAGCAAAGAAACACTATAAAGCAGAACCAAATGGAAATTATAGAACAAAAAAATACTATAACAAAAATGAAAGACTTTATAAATGGACTCAATGGCTGAACAGAGAAGATGAAGTATAGAATCTCTGAACTTGAGGACTGAATAATAGAATTCACCCAATCTTAACAACACAGAAAGAATAGACCGGAAAATAAAAATAAAATAAAATAAACAGTGCCCCAGAGACCAATAACAAAAGGGTGCTAACAAAAGATTCAATTTTGTATCGTTGAACTCCTAGAAGGAGAGGGGAAATAGAGAGATGCTGAGAGTATTTAAAAATATATTAGCTAAAAACTTTGCAAATTTGGTGAAAGATACAAACTACAGATCTATGAAGTTCAGTGAATACCAAACAGGGTAAACCTAGAGAAAACCAGAACAAAACATATAATAATTAAACATGCAAAAACTAAAGACAACGAAAAAAAAAAATCTTAAAAGCAGCCAGAGAGAAATGGTGCATTCCATACAGGGAAAAGCCAATTCAAATAACAGATTTCTCATCTGAAACCATGAAGGCCAAAAGAAAGTAGCACATTTTTCAAGCACTGAAAGAAAAAAAAAATCTATCAACTATGAATTCTATATCAGGTAAAAATATCCTTGAGGAAGGAAAGGGAAATAAAAATATTCTCAGATGAAGGAAAACTAAGACAGTGTGTTGTCTGCAGAGCTCCCCTTAAAGATTTACTAAAAGAAGTTCTCCAAACAAAAAGGAAAGAATAAAAGAATCTTGGAATTTGAGGAAGTATAACCAAGCACCCATTTTTAATTTTTTTCTCTTTTCCTATCTTGCCTACTTTATGTTTAGCTTCTTAAGAAATAAAGGCTAGTCTGGTTTCTTTCCTTCCACCAGGCACAATGTTTCCCTTATTTGATTTTATGCTTGCTTAGAAAATCCAGGGACTGAATCTTGAAACAGTCCAGGGACCTATAGAATTCTCCCCAACTAGGAGATTACCTGACGGCTGCAGTTGATTTACAACCTGATTGGGCCAAGGATTGTGTCAGCCCATTCACCAGATGGGGCAATAACTCAATATAAGTTATTGGAACAAGTCATCTAGAAGGGCATCTCCTCACCCTTCCTGCATACCCATCATACCAAGCTCCCATTCTTAAGTCCTTGAATTCTGTCCAAAATTTGAAATGGCTTAAGTCATGGAGTCTCAGCCATTTCCCCACTGCTAGCTCTGGAATAAGTCACTTTCCTTCCACCACATTTCATCCCTGTTATTTGTCATTGTAAGTAGCAGGCAGCCAAACCTGCATTTGGCTACAATGTTTGGTGGCCCATATGGGAGATCTGTGCATCCTAGTGGTTTAAGCCTGGTGGTTGGCCATGGAAGGACACCAGGGCTTGCCCATCCATGCTACTGGACAGGGCAAAGGGTCTCCCCCGAGCTGCTGGTGGCTAGCTGACCTCGTAGCTGGGGCTCTGGGGAACTTCCTTGAAGCTGCTGAGATATTCTTGTCTTGTCTTGGGCAATGTCCCTTCTCTTCCTGCCATGGCACTGGCTGCCTTCTATGTTTCACTGGTACAAGGAAAGTGGCATCTGAGGAAGTCAATGGGATTCAGAACTCAGAATGTCAGCTGGACTGCACCCAGCTTTCCTTTTTCTCTTTTGGGATGTCACTTGAGCTCTGCTTTACTTAGAATTAGCTGCTTGTGACATCGTTTGGGCTTGTACACTATTTGTATTTGTGGCACCAACTGAGCTTTGTTCCATTAGGATTCAGCTATTGTGGAGCTATTAAAAATTGAGACAAGGCTGTGGGACTCTTTACCCAGCCACTTGAATGACAATTTGTTTAGGAGCGACCGTGTGAGTAGGGAACATTTATGCTTGGGCCCTTATTTTTCTTTCTTCTTTCTTTCTTCCTTTTCTTTTCTTGCTCACTCAAATCCAGGGATCCAGCCCTGGAGGGGAACAGTTTCCACCACGCTTATGAATGGGTAACCCTGTCTAAAGTCCCAAAGTACCTCTCATAACCGTGCCAGACTCTGTGGGGAAAAGAAGAGTGTGAACACTTCTGCAGGTTGTCTAAACAAACTCGCCACCCTTCTTACCACACTCACTGTTGTCTATGTGAGCGGAAGGTTAAAAATATCTGGGATAAATCTCTAACCCCAATTCCAATCTCTTTGCCCTTTTTGTCTGCCTGATTCACTATCTCACTTGTTGCCCTTCAGTTATCTCTATCAAAATAGATAGACCGGGACTTGGAATAAGATTGAGGTACTAACAGATGTCATTTTCCATCTCCCCTCCCCTGCACGTGGACCTTGCTTTCTGACATCCCTAACTGCATAGGCTGTGTGGTGAGATTTGCGTAGGCATACCTCTTGGGATCGCAAACAACATTATTTTACACAGGTTGTGCAACGTCAGACTGATCCATCCAACAACTAGGGGTCTAGTATCAGGAGGTGGCTTGTGGAACAAAGGCAGAGCACCAAGCAATAAGGACAGTAATCATCAGAGTTTTAACAAGGTCAGACAGTACAAGTGCAGAAACCAAGTCAGAATAAGCAAAAGGATTGCTTTCTTTCTTTTTTTTTGAGACGGAGTCTCACTCAGGCTGGAGTGCAGTGGTGTGATCCTGGCTCACTGCAACCTCCACCTCCCAGGTTCAGGTGATTCTCCTGCCTCAGCCTCCTGAGTAGCTGGGATTACAGGTACGTGCCACCACGCCCAGCTAATTTTTGTATTTTTAGTAGAGATGGGGTTTCACCATGTTGGCCAGGATGGTCTCGATCTCTTGACCTCATGATCTGCCCGCCTCAGCCTCCCAAAGTGCTGGGAGTATAGGTGTAAGTCACCACGCCCAGCCAAGCAACAAGATTTCTATCTCCTTCCTCCCCAGAAGCCCCTCGGGGTACATTCTGGGCAACCGAAGGGCTTACAGCTATGAGCCCAAGACTAAGAGAAAGATGATTTGTTACTGTAATACTGTCTGGACTCTATACCATGAAGATGATAATGAATTTTGGCTTCTGAAAGGAAGTACCCAGTATTGGACCCTAATCCAGCTAAAATTATTTTGTCAAAGGACTGGGAAATGAGAATAAATACCATAATGCCAGGCTTTCATGTTATTGCATAATCGGGATCCCAGTTGGGATGGCGGGATAAGGGAGCGGGCACCAACTCTTAGCTGTGCAGAAAGACAGAAGGAAAATTCTTCCAGATAGTCGTATCCAGAAAGAAAAAGATGAGGAAGATCTCGCCCTTTTAAAATGCCCTGAATCTGGCTGTTCTGGCAGTGACTGTTCCTGCAGCTGCAGCTCAGCCTGTGGCCACCCTCCCCCTTATAGATCCTGCCACAGCAGCAGCTCCAGCAACCCTTCCCAAGGCTGCAGCAGCAGCCCCGCCTATGACCACAGTACCGCCTCTCCCCCTGGCCACCGTCCCCACTGCTTTGTCCCCACCATAAAAGGAGCCAGAACTAGAAGGAGGGGCTGCTGCCCTTCCAGAGTATGATGAGGGAATTGGAATGGTCTCCCTCTCCAGGACCCAGTAGGGCACCTGATTTGCACAGGGCAATACCATGACCAGAGCCGGGCAATTCCCACTCAGGCAAATATCCGTGGGTGGCTTGGATGAAAACAGGCAGCCTGCCAGACATTATTGGGCTTACAACCCATTTCCAATGCCTCTTTTATTCAATCAGAAAAGTTCCAACCCACCTTATAAAGAGGATCCTCAGAAAATGACAGACCTCTTTGAATCTATTTTTGCCACCCATCAGCCCACTTAAGCAGATGTTTGAGCCTCTATTAACTGGCTGCTCACTGCAGATGAAAGGAGACTAGTAATGGAGAAGGCAAATAAGGAGTCTCAGGGTCTCTCTGAGACCAATCCAAATAATAATCCTGATCCTGCTGGAGTTGCTTCACACACAAACCCAAACTGGGATCCCAATCAAACTGGGAACATGGCCCACCTGGAACGTTACTGATGTGCATCCTGGTAGGAGTTAGAGGACTAATGCCCAAATGAGAGTTTAAACAGAGTTCAGACAGTCCTCCAAAAGATGTACGAGGATCCCTCTGAATTCTTAGAACATATTTACCAAACCTTCCACAGATATACTGGTAAAAATCCAGATGACCTGAAGAATTCAAGACTACTGAACATGACTTTCATTTGGTAGAGTGATCTCAATATAAAGTTAGAAAAACAGGGTGCTGCACTGGGAATGGCCTCTTCCCAGTTAGTGGATGTTGCTTCCAAAGTATACAATGGCAGGGAGGAAAAGAATCAAAAGCCCACCACTACATATGTGGTATGGGCAGGAAAGCCTCTGAGAAACCAGCACATGACTCTGGGTAGACAATGGGCCTATTGTAGAAAGGAAGGCCATTGGAAAGACAGCTGCCCAAAATTAAGGGGCCCAGAGGGCCAGAGAAAAGCTGAATCCACTCAGGATAGAGGACACAGGCAAATAATGGGACAAGGTTGTGGCCTTGATGATGAACAGAGATATCTGGAGGTTCCCTTAAATCTCTCCAAGCCAATTAAAATTTCCCCACAGGAGCCCCAGGTACAACTGACAGTGGGGAACAAGCTAATCAATTTCCTGGTCAATACAGATGCCACTTATGCAGTTCTTAACACACCAGAAGCACAAAGCACCAAATGACAGTACCTATAACAGGAGTTGTAAGAACAATAAAACTTTCTCACAACCTCTAGAGTGCAAACTGGGAGGCCTGGAACTAAAGAAACAGCTTTTTTTGTATGTCAGAATGCCCAATCCCTCCACTAGGATAGGACCTGCTATAAATTAAATGCTCAAGTAACTTTCTGCCTGAGAAGCAGCAATTACACTTACAGGTCCTGCTGGAACAAGCACTACAGCTACAAATACTACTCACTCACCCTGAGAAGAAGGAAGATAAAGCCTTTCCTTTGGAAATCTACAAAAGGGTAAGTAATTTCATTTGGGTAGACAGAACCTTAGAGACCAAAACAACCTTCTAATATTGTTGGATGGTGTTGCCTCAAGGGTTCAAAAATTGGCACACTATCTTTGAGGAAATATTGGCAAAGAACTTGAGAAGCTTACAACTAGATAAAGGAGTTCTGCTATGATATATAGATGACTTACCAATAGCAAGCCTTGATTATGAAAAATGAATGTCCAACATGATACTAGTCCTAAATCACCTGGCCCAATGTGGATATAATGTGTCCCTGCAGAAGGCCCAAATCTTCAAACAAAAAGTAACCTATCTCAGCTTCAGGTTGAAGCAGGGCAAAGGAGCCTAACAACTGACAGAAAGTTGGCCATCAAAGCTCCAGAGAATAGAAGGTATTTGCAAGGACTCAGAAATGGCTGGCTTCTGCTAGATTTGAATCCCTAGTTTTGGGTTAATGGCTAAAGTATTCTATGAAGATTTACAGGAACTATACTCAGAACTCCTGTCCTGGACGAATGAATGTCAACAGGCATTTGATGTCATCAAAGAAACACTGATAACAGCCTGAGTGTTGGGATTGCCAGACCCCCAGAAGCCATGCATGCTCTATGTCCATGGAAAACAAGGCATAGATCTGGACGTGCTTCTCCAAATGCTTGGAGACACCCTGCAACTCATAGCCTATTTCTCCAAACAGTTGGACTGAACAACCAAGGGGTGGCCCCCTGCCTTTAGGCAGTGGCAGCCACCTGTGAAATCCTACAGGAAGCATAAAAATTTAGCCTGGGACAATTGGTCACCGTGTTCATGCCTCATGAGGTATTGACTTTGCTGGAACAAAAGGAGGCTACTGGCTCATTGCAGGGTGAATGGGCGAATACCAGACCATCTTCTTTGATGATGCAAACATTAACTTACAAACCACTATCACTTTAAACCCTGTTACACTGTTTCCAGCCATGGAACCCAACCTTGGGTGATAGCATGACTGTTTGGAAATCTTTAGTGCAGTCTATTCCAGGAGGCTGGACCTGTCAGATCAGCCAATGAATACTCCAGATTGGAAGCTATACCTTGACAGGAGTACTTTCATGGAAGGTGGAAAACACAGAACTGGGTATGCTGTGGTGACTACTGACAGGTTAATAGAAACTCATGCTCTGACAGTACTGCTGCACAGAGGGCTGAGCTACCTGGCCTAACCAGGGCGCTAGAGCTGTCTCAAGGAAAGTGAGTAAACATTTACACTGACTGCAAATATGCCTTCATGGTAGTGTGTTGTGGGAAGGCAGGGTCCCTGAACAGAGGGACCGGCTGAAGCCACGGCAGAAGAACATAAATTGTGAAGATTTCATGGACATTTATTAGTTCCCAAAATTAACACTTTTATAATTTCTTACACCTATGTTTACTGCAATCTCTGAACATAAATTGTGAAGATTTCATGGACATTTATCACTTCACCAATCAATACTCTTATAATTTCCTATGCCTGTCTTTAATCTCTTAATCCCATCATCTTCGTAAGCTGAGCATGTATGTCACCTCAGGACCCTGTGGTGATTGCATTAACTGTACAAATTGTTTGCAAAACGTGTGTTTGAACAATCAAACAAATCAGGACACCTTGAAAAAGAACAGAATAACAGCAATTTTCAGGGAACAAGGAAAAATAACCATAAGGTCTGACTGCCTGCGGGGTCAGGAAGAATACAGCCATATTTTTCTTCTGGCAGGGAGCCTATAAACAGACGTGTGAGTAGGAGAAATATCACTGAATTCTTTTCCCAGCAAGGAATATTAATAATTGATAACCCTGGGGAAGGAATGCATTCCCAGGGGTAGGTCTATAAACGACAGCTCTGGGAGTGTCTGTCTTATGCGGTTGAGATAAGGGATGAAATACACCCTGGTCTCCTGCAGTGCCCTCAGGCTTACTAGGGTTGGGAAATTCCAGCCTGGTGAATTCTAGTCAGACCAGTTGTCTGCTCTCAAACCCTGTTTCCTGTTAAGATGTTTATCAAGACAATGCATGCCCAGTGGGACATGGACCCTCATCAGTAATTCTAATTTTGCCCTTGCCTGGTGATCTTGCTCTGCCCTTTGCCTTGTGATCTTTTATTGCCCTTTGAAGCATGTAAACCCCCTCCCCTTTCAAAATCCCTAATAAAAATTTGCTAGTTTTGCAGCTCGAGATTGCCATCACAGTCCTACCAATATGTAATGGCACCCCTGGAGGCCCAGCTGTAAAATTCTTCTCTTTGTACTCTTTCTCTTTATTTCTCAGACCAGATGACACTTAGGGAAAATAGAAAGCAACCTATGTTGAAATATTGGAGGCTGGTTCTCCCGATAGTAGTGTATGCTCACAGAGCCATCTGGAAAAAGAGAGAGCTCCTAACATCAGGAAATAAGGACATTAAACACCCAGTGGGAATTTTAGCCCTGTTAGGAGGAGTTGCTGTGCCTACCCAGGCCTCCATCATGCACCCTCCTGGACACCAGAAAGATGACTCACAAAAAGCCAAAGCAAATCAAACAGCTCATATGGCTGCAAAGTGGTCCACTTGGGAAGCAGAGATGTCAGGGACCTTTATATTCATTTGGATTTGTCAGATTTTAAACTCCATTCCACTGAGAAAGATGAAAAGTGCCCCTGGGTCTGGGGCTTTGGTAAAACAGACCCAGATTAACTGTGGAAAACTGATGCCTATGGAATAATTTCACTCCCTGAGGCCCTGGTTTATCCGATTTTAAAACATCTACATAAGGAAACACACTATAGGAGAGATACTCTTGCCAACCTAATATGGACTTACCTCAGGGGACCACACCTCCAGAAGACTATTCAGAAAATAATGCAAGGACATGTTTTATGCAGTAAGAATAATCCCAAAACTTAAATCACTACCCTCCCACCAACTAGGGGTGTGCAATACAAAGGCTATGCCATTTTGAGGACAAACAGGTTTACTTCACTCAAGTCTCACTCAAATACCCAAGGCCAGTAAGAATTATAGGTTTCTTTTGGTATTTGTGGACGCCTGTTGGGGATGGGTCGAGGCATATCTTGCTAAATTTGAGAGAGTTAGAGAGGTAGCCAAAGCATTACTGAAGGAAGTAATTTCCAGGTTTGGACGCCCATTCACTATACAAAATGACAACGGCTCTTCCTTTATTTCAGAAGTTATCCAGAAGGTAAGTCAAGCATTACAGATTTAATAAAAATTGCATTTGTCATGGAGACTGCAATCGATGGGGAAAACAGAGAAGATGAACTACACCTTAAAGAATATGATGGCCAAACTCTGCCAGGAAGGCAATCTGAGTTGGGATAAGATTTTGCCTGTTGCCTTGCTCCAAATCAGAGTAGAACCATGAAGTGGGCTTGTATTGAGCCTCTTTAAAATTACATATGGAAGACCATTCCAGACCCCTTTGCCAGGGATCCCACCTTTGAATCTGTTCAGTGAGTCCAGGGTTAAATAATATGTACAATAATTAGAACAGACATTACTAACTATGTGGCAATTTGCTCTTTCCAGGTCTGCCTACTCCACAGATGAGCTTCTTCACCTGTTCCATCCAGGGGACAAGGTGCCATTAAAGTCCTGGAAAAATCAAGGACCAAATCAACAACTGGCTGAAAAATGGACTGGATCCCATGATGAGATGCTGACCTCTCATTCATCAGTCAACCTGTCCAGAATGAAACCATGGGTCCACCACTCTGAAATAAAGGTGGCTTCACCCTAGCTTGACCCCACAGAGGAGGCTGCTTGGACATGTGAGCCAAAAGAAGAGATTAAAATACTACTTAAGAAAAACTACAAATAAGTAAAGCCCTATTTTTAATTTCCTGTAGAATGAATAGAATGAAACACTTGCAGGCTGGGCAACATAGGGAGACTTTGTCTTTATAAATAATAATGATAATAATAATATTAATAAACAATTAGCCGAATGTAGCAGTGCACATCTGTGGTCCCAGATACTCAGAAGGTTGAGGTGGGGGGATCACTTGAGTCCAGGTGGTCGAAGCTGGAGTGAGCCATGATTGCACCACTGCATTCTAGCCTGGGTGACAATGCAAGACCTTGTCTCAACAAACAAACAAACAAACAAACCCTTATTTCTCTGCCCTGCTGGGTATCACCTATACAGGAAAATGCCTGGCCACACTTGCAAGTCTTCACAGAAGACCTTAAGTAGTGGACAGGGGAATAGATGTCAGGTGTAACTGGAAAAGATACAGCCCAATGGCCCATAAATAAGACTCTCAATGACTCTGGACTTGGGAAGCCTTTCTCGATAAATGTAACACAAGAAACAGTAATCACACTGGCCCCTCCTCTACTAGATACAAAAATGATGGCCCAAGAAGTAAGGCCCCAGAACTCTCACTATAAAAACAGGTTTCTTCAAATCTAGGAAAGCTTTATATGGATGACAAATCAGCAGGACACTTAAGTCAGATAGCCCCTCAAACCATGGCCAGATACTCGAGTCATGGGCTGGATTCCCTCAGAACAGCATTGACATATCATAGTTCTATGGGAAAGGGGGATGGCTGCAAGCGACTGATCCCAGTGACCTGGCATTAACTGGTATGCTTCTAATGGAATTCAGTGGTTTTGTGGTATAAACCTGGCTATCATCAGGATGGCCAGGACACTGTACAGTGGGCCTCTCCTGGGCTCAGGGACACTGGACAAAGACTATAGAATAACACGCTAATCTTCCTCACATGGTTAAAAGATGAACCAAGTACATTTTTCGCTGGTACAATCACCTAGCTTCTATGTTCCTCCATCCCTGGGTCTGGATGATGTCATCTGGCACATGGAAGCCCTTGCTAATTACACCCAAGGGGCTCTAAATGACAGTATACATCTCTGATAACTGGCAAAATGTACCACATGCATAAAGCTGTTTTACAAAATCAGAAGGCACTAGATTTTTTTTTTTTTTTTTTTTTTTGAGATGGAGTTTCACTCTTGTCACCCAGGCTGGAGTGCAATGGCTCAATCTCGGCTCACTGCAACCTCTGCCTCTCAGGTTCAAGCGATTCTCCTGCCACAGCCTCCTGAGTAGCTGGAACTACAGGCACATGCCACCATGCCCAGCTAATTTTTTGTATTTTTAGCAGAGATGGGATTTCACCATGTTGGCGAGGCTGGTCTCGAACTCCTGACCTCAGGTGATCCACCCGCCTCAGCCTCCCAAAGTGCTGGGATTACAGGTATGAGCCACCGTGCCCAGCTGGCACTAGATATTCTAATGGCTGTTCAAGGGGGCACCTTTGCCTACATTAAAACCAAGTGTTATATAATACATTCTAGACAACTTGGGAAATATCTCATTAGCCCTAAATAATATGCATAAACAAATTCACATCACGTCTGACCCTACATTTCCACTAGATCAATGATTTGCACTCTGATTCAGGTCAGGACCATCCTGGTGGAAAAAGTTACTTGTGACCTTGATGATAATTGCAGGAATAGGCATACTTCTTTGCTGTGGATCCTACTACTGTTAAATATTCTGCATGGGAATGCAAGATAGACTTTCCCAGAGGCTTGCAACCCTTGTATTACAATGCTCCAACAGGCTTCCTTCATGAGCCCAGGTACTTGAAAATATTTTCAACTCCAAGTAAATCAGTTCCATTCCAATGTCCTTTAACTACACCCCATTCAGCAGGAAGTAGCCAGAATGCATATCCACTATCCATAGGAAGAGAATGGAATTAGCTGCCAGCAGAGAGTTGTAACCAAGTACCCTATTTTTAAATATCTTTTCTTTTCCTTCCTTGTTTATTTTATGTTTAGCTTCTTAATAGCAAAATGGTAACCTTTGCTTACTTTCCTTCCACCAGGTACCCCCTTGCACCATGTTTCCCTTATCTAATTGAATGCTTACTTAGAAGTTCCAGGGACTAAATCTTGAAACAATCCAGGCACCTATGAAATTCTTCCCCACTAGGCAGTTATCTGAAGACTGCAGTTAATTTGCAACCTGACTGTGCCTGGTATGATGCCAGCCCATTCACCAGATGGGACAATAACTCAAGTAATCAGAACAAGTCATGTAGCCTTGTAACCCCTCACCACTCCTGAGTGCCCTTAAGAACCAATTTCTGCTTCTTAAACTCTTGCATTTTGTCCAACATTTGAAATGGCTTCTTTAAGGCATAAAGCCTTTGCCATTTCTCTACTGCTAGCTCTGCAATAAGTCACTTCCCTCCCACTGCACTCATACCTGTTATTTGTCTTCGCAAGTGGTGAACAGTAGAACCTGGGTTTGGTTACAGAAGTATCAGGAAGGAAGGAGGAAAAAGGAAACGAGCAGAAATGCAGGACAGACAGTAGACTATCCTTTTCCCAAAATTGTATACATCATATTTGATTATTTTTAAAAATTACAGCATTCTGCTATATAAGACAATGTTATTTCAAATGGGAAAGTTACAATGACCAAAATAGAGGTTTTCGTACCTTGCCTGAAGTGATAAAATGTTAATAACAGTACACTGTCATAAGTTTATCTTTGCCAGAGAAATCACTATGAAAACTATAGAAAAAGATACACCCAAACACAGTATAAGTAAAGGTGGAATCCTTTTAAAAGGTTCAAGTAACTTGTAGGAAAACAAGAAGAGACAAACATGGGAAACAAATGGAAACAAATAATTTAATGTTTTACCATTTTAAAGTACAGGGCTCAATGGCTATTAGTGTATTAGTATATTTAGAGTGAATTTTCCAACACCACAAGCAATTTTAAAATAGTTTCATTACCCCATAAAGAAACCCTGGATCACCTGGTAATCACCCTCCCTGCAACCCAAGCCCCTATAAAGGGTATCTCCAGGCCCAGATAGTGTCACTGGAGAATTCTACCACATATTTAAAGAATAGTAATTTTACACAATATCTTTCACAAAATAGAAAATAGACTACTTTTCAACTTATTTTATGAGTCCATGTATTAGTCTATTCTTGCACTGCTATAAAGAGATACCTGAAACTGGGTAATTTATAAAGAAAAGAGGTTTAATTGGCTCACAGTTCTGCAGGCTGTACATGCATGGCACTGGCATCTTCTCAGCTTCTGGGGTGGCCTCAGGCAGCTTTTACTCATAGCAGAAAGCAGAGTGGGAGCAGGCACTTCACATGGCAAAAGCCAGAGGAAGAGGGAGAGGAGAGTGGGGAGAGGTGCCACACTGTAAAACAACAAGATCTCCTGACAACTCGCTATCACAAGGACAGCACCTAGCCATGAGGGATCGTTCCCCATAACCCAAACACCTCCCACCATGCCACACCTCCAGCACTGGGGGTTACAGTTCAACATGAGATTTAGAGGGGACACATATTGAAACCGCATCAGTCCAGTATTACCCTGATATCAAAACCAGATAGAGACAGAACAACAACAACAACAACAACAGCAAAAAGAATGAAAGCTACAGACAAGTATCTCTCATGAACTTAGAGGCAAAAATTCTCAAAAAAAAATTAGTAAACCAACTCCAACAGTAAGTAAAAAGAATTACACATCATGACCAATTGATTTTTGAGATTTATTCCAGGTATGCAAGGTAGGTTCAACATTCAAAAATTAATCTATGTAATCCATCATATCAACAAGCAAATGAAGAGAAATCATTTGATAATACCAATTGACATATAAAAAGCACTTCTCCAAATGTGACATCCATTCATGATAAAATTCACAGCAAGTTAGGATAGAGGGAAATCACTTCAACTGATAAAAGGAATCCACGGAAAAACCTGTATCTAACATCATACTTAATGAAAACATAAATGCTTTTTCTCTAAGATCAGGAATAAGATAAGGATTTCAACTATCACCAGTCTTGCTAAACATGGTACTGGAAATCCTAGTCAGCACAACAAGGCAAGTAAAATAAAGAGCAGACATAACAAAGAGAAAGAGATAATACTGTCTCTATTTACAGAGGACCTCACTGTCTACATAGAAAATCCCAAAGAATCCACACACAAAAAATCTTAGAATATATGAGTTCATCAAGTTCACAGATTATAAGATAAACATTTCTAAGGCCACCCCACGCTGAACATGCCTGATCTCTTATGATTTCGGGAGCTAAGCAGGGTCTAGCCTGGTTGGTACTTGGATGAGAGATTATAAGATCAAAACCAAAAAATTAATCCCATTTCTATATACCAACAATGAACATGCAGAAACTGAAATTAAGCAATAACACTATCTATAGTCATTCATAAGAAAATGAAATACTGTGGCATAAACTTTATAAACTATGCATAGTATTTATATACTAAAAATTATAAAGTGCTGTTGAAAAAATTAAAGAAGTCATACCTATATAGGAAAACATACTGCATCCATAGAACGGACTATTTATCATAATAAAGGTGTCAAATCTCCCCAAATTGAACTACAAGTTTAATGCAATGCCTGTCAAATTCCAAGCAAAGTTTTTTGTAGACACAGACAAGCTTATTCTAAATTTAATTGAAAAGACATATGTTCTTGACTATTTGAAGCAATCTTTACAAAGAAAAATGGAGGAGGAATTATTCTACATCATATTAAGGTTTACTGTACGGCTAAGTAATCACAGCAATGTGATATTGTTGGGGAGATAGGCACATAGATCAATGGTACAGTCAGAAGACCTAGAAATAGATCCACACAAATACACTCCATTGATTTGTGATAAAGGTACTGAAGAATGCCCATTCAACAAATGTTACTGGAGCAACGGGACATTGACAGGCAAAAAAAGAAAACAAACAAAAAAACAAAAAACAAAAACAAAAACAAAAAAACCTGATATAAAGCTGACACTTTACACAAAAACTAGCTCAAAGAAATAGACAAATGAAAAATATAAACTGTAAAATTTTTAGGAAAAAAGGAGAAAACCTTTATGGTCTAGGCCTTGGAAAAGAGTCTTTAAATGTGATACCAAAAGTACAAGCCATAAAAGGAAAACAAAATGGGCCGGGTGCAGTGGCTCATACCTGTAATTCCAGCACTTTGGGATGTTGAGGCGGGCAGATCACCTGAGGTCAGGAGTTCAAGACCAACCTGACCAACACGGAGAAACCTTGTCTCTACTAAAAATACAAGAATTAGCCAGGCATGGTGGCGCATGCCTGTAATCCCAGCTACTCAGGAGGCTGTGGTGGGAGAATCACTTGAACCTGGGAGGCGGAGGCTGCAGTGAGCCGAGATCATGCCATTGCACTCCAGCCTGGAAAACAAGAGAGAAACTCCAAAAAAAAAAAGAAAAAAAAAGGAAAAAAATGATAAATTTAACGTCATCAAAATTTAAAACTTTAGCTCTGTGAAATTCCAAGCAAAGAGGATGAAAAGACAAGGCATAAACTGAGAGAAAATATTTGCAAACAACAATCCAATGAAACTAGTATCTTGAATATATACAGAAGTCTCACAACTCAACAATTTTAAAAAAAGACAATTCAATTAGAGAATGGGCAAAAGACATAAACAGACATTTCACCAGAGAAGATATACAAATAGCATATAAGCATATGAAAAGATGTTCAACATCATTAGCCATTAGGAAAATGCAAATTAAAACTACAATGAGATACCACTACATACCTTTCGGGATGGCTAAAATTAAAAAAAAATAGTGACAACATCAAATGCTAGCAAGGATGACAAAGAACTGGATCACATATACATGCTGGCAGAATTATAAAATAGCACAGCCACTTTGGGAAAACAGTTTTGAAGTTTTGCAAAAAAATTAAACATGCAACTACCATATGACCCAGCAACTGTGCTCCTGGACGTTAATCCAATTTATGCGATCCTGATGTATTTCAGAGAAATAAAGATTTATCTTATTTATTTTCACACAAAAACTAGAACATGAATATTCATTGTACTTGTATTTGTAATAGCTAAAATTGAAATCAGGCCAGATGTCATTCAAGAAATGAATGTTTAAGCAAACTGTGGTATATACCATGAAATTCTATTCCACAATACAAAGGAACAGGCTACTGATATATGCAACAACTTGGTTGAATCTGCAGAGTATTATGTGGAGTTAAAGCCAATCACAAAATATTAAATACTGTATGATTTGAGTTATAGAACACTATTGAAGTGATCAAATTTTTAGAAATGGAAGACAGGTTAGTGGTAAGGTATAGAGGGTAAGGGGCTGAGAGGCACTGGGGCTCAGAAACAGATACTCCAAAATATGGCACTTTGACATACAGAACTGAAGAAGTCTCAAGGTTTCTCTAACTCCCCACCACTACCCCCACCCCCTGGACCCCCCCGCCCACCAGCCTACACACACACACACTCCTGTCTCTCAACCCTCCTTACCAAAGCACAGGATGAAATTGTTCTCTGAAGTCCTCTTATCTGCCTAAGATCTGGACCCACCAAAGAAAAAATCAAGTACTTCTGGTCCCTTTTCTGATTTTTCATTAATTAAACTCAGATTGAAAAAATTAAGGCTGACGTCTGTTAACACACCTGGACAGACGTTTGTCATAAATCACTGCCTGCTCTACAAGCCCAACAGACTTTGTCTCAGGCAAATGTATGTTTATCAAGCCCATTAAATACCCCTAAAATCATTTACTATATCTCTAAAATAACTCACATTTCCCTATCCCCCTTTCCCGTAAGAAGAAGGATATATAATCATCTGTACCCCATTTGCATAGTGGGGCAATCACTCTGTGATTTTTGTATCCTCCGTGCACATTAATAAATTTGTATGATTTTTCTCCTTATTATTCTTCCTTTTGTCAGTTGATTTGCAACAAACTTTCAGAGAGTTAAGTGAAAGTTTTCCCTTTGCCCTTACAGAGAAAAGAGGTGGGAATATTTATAAAAAGGGAACATGGTTGGGCACAGTGGCTCATGTCTGTAATCCTGGCACTTTGTGGGGGCTAAGGCAGGATTGCTTGAGCACAAGAGTTTGAAACCAGCCTGGGCAACATAGCGAGACTTGGTGTTTAATGTAAAAATCAAAACATTAGTTGCACGTGGTAGCATGCACCTGTAGTCCCAGCTACTCAGGAGGCTGAGGCAGGAGGAATTGCTTATTCCAGGGAGATCAATGCTGCAGTGAACTATGATCGTGCCACTGCACTCAGCCTAGGTGACAGAGTGAGACCCTGTCTCAAAGAAAAAAAAGTGCTATGGTTTGAATATATGTCTACACCAAATCTCACGTTGAATTGTGATCCCCAGTGTTGGAGGTGGGCCCTGGTGGGAGGGTTTGCATCATGAGGGCAGATCCCTCATGGCTTGGTGCTGTCCTCATGATAGTGAGTGCGTCCTCATAACAGTGAGTGACTACTCATGAGATAAGTTTGTTTAGAGGTGTATGGCATCTCCTTACTACTCTCTCTCTCTTACTGCCTCTCTCAGCACATAAGATGCCTTCTCCCTCTTTACCTTCCACCATAATTGTATGCTTCCTGAGGCCCTCACAAGAAGCTAAACAGATGCCTGGCACAATGCCTCCTGTACAGCCTATAGAAGCATGAGCCAATGAAACCTCTTTTCTTTATAAATGACCCACGATCAGGTATTTATTTATAGCAATGCAGGAATGGCCTAACATATAAAATTGGAACCAGGAGTATGGTATTGCTATTAAAATAGTGAAAACGTACAGGTGACTTTGGAACTGGGTAACAGGCAGAGATTGAAAGACTTTGGGGGACTCAGAAGAAGATAGAAGATGGGGAAAGTTTGGAATTTTTTAAAGACTGGTTAAAGGATTGTGACTAAAATATTGATATAAATATTGACAGTGAAAACCAGGCTGATGAGGTTTCAGATGGAAATGAGGAACTTATTGGAAATTACAACAAAGGTCACCCATTTTATGCCATAGCAAAGAACTGGGCTGCATTGTGTTCATGCCCTAGGGATCTGTGGAAGTTTGGACTTCAAATGGATTATTTAGGGTATCTACAGAAGGAAATTTCTAAGCAGCGAAGCATTCAAGAAGTGGCCTGGCTGCTTTTAATAGCTTATGCTCAGATGTGAGAGCAATGAAACAACAAAGTTAGACTTTACATTTAAACAGGAAGCAGATAAAAAAATGTTTGGAAAATCTGCAGCCTTGCCATATTATGGAAAAGAAAAGCAAGTTTTCAAGGCATAAATTAAAGCAGGGTGACTTACTTGCCAGAGAAATTTGTATACCTAAAAAGGAGGCAAGTGCAATTAGCCAAGACAATGGGAAAAAGGCCTAGAAGGCACTTCACAGATCTTCCAGACAGCCCAAATCACAAGCCCAGAGACCTAAGAGGACTAGATGATTTCATGGGCCAGGCCTGGGGTGCCACTGCACTCCACCACCCCAGGAGGCTGATGTCTGCATCCCTGCTGCTTTCAGCTCCAGCCATGGCTCAAAGAGCCTGAGATACAACTCAGGCAACTGCTTTAGAGGGTGCAAGCTGTAAGCCTTGGTGGCTCCTATGTGGTATTAAGCCTGCAGGCATACAGAGTGAAAGCATGAAGGAGACATGGCAGCCTCTGCCTAGATTTCAGAGGATGTATCAGAAAGCCTGGGTGTCCAGGCAGAAGCCTGATGCAGGGGCAGAGTGCTCACAGAAATCCTCTACTAGGGCAGTACAAAGAAAAAATGTGGGGCTGAAGGCCCTACACAGTGAGCACTGTGTAGTGGAGCTGTGGGAATGAGGCCATGGTCCTCCATATTCCGAAATGGTAGATCCACCAGCAGCTTTCACCTTGTGCCTGGAAAAGCTGCAGGTACTCAACAATCTGTGAGAGCAGCTGTGGAAGCTAAAATATGTAAAGCCATAGGTGTGGAGCTGTCCAAGACCTTAGGAGCCCACCTCTTGCAGAATTGTACCCTGGATGGGGGACATGGAGTCAAAGAAGACTATTTCAGAGCTTTAAGATTTAGTTACTGCCATCCCCAGTTTTGAACTCTCATGGAGCCTGTAGCCCCTTTCTTTTGGCTATTTCTCCATTTTGGAATGGGAATGTTTACCCAATGTCTTCACCCTCATTGTATCCTGGAAGTAAATACTTGTTTTGATTTTACAGGCTCACAGATGGAAGGAGCTCGTCTCCAGATGAGACTTTGGGCTCGGAACTTTTGAGTTAATGCTGGAATGAGTTAAGCTTTGGCGGACTGTTAGGAAGGCATGATTATATTTTGCAATATGAAAAGGACATAAGCTTTGGGGGATCAGGGATGGAATGATATGGTTTGATTATATGTCCCCACTAAGTCTCATGTTGAATGTGATCATCAGTATTGGAGGTGGGGCCTGGTGGGAGGGATTTGGGTCATGCGGGGCAGATCCCTCGTGGCTTAGTGCTGTCCTCACAACAGTGAATACCCAAGAGATCTGGTTGTTTAGAGAGGTGTGTGGCATCTTGCCTTCACTCTTTCTCTTTCTCTTGCTCCCTCTCTCACCATGTGATGTGTGTCCTCCCCCTTTGCCTTCCACCATGTTCAGTGACATGCTACCTATATAGCCTGCAGAACTGTGAGCCAATTAAATTTTCTTTTTTTTTTTTTTTTTTTTTACAAATTACCCAGTCTCAGCTATTTCTTTATACCAATGCAATAACACCCTAGCACAAAAGGCAACATGAAGGACTGTTGTGAGGTTGGAATTGTTTAGTATTTTGACTATGGTGGTGATGCATGAACCTACACAGTGATAAAATTGTATAGAACTTAACATATACACACAAATAACTGTAAGTAAAACTGCAAAAACCTGAATAAAATTGGTAGATTCCATCAATATTAATATCCAGTTTGTAAAATTATACTAGTTTAGCAAAATAATACCATTAAGAAAAACTGAGCAAAGTATGCAAGGGAACTTTCTATATATATATACATACACACACACATGCATATATATGTGTGTGTATATATATGTGTGTGTGTATATAAATATGTGTGTGTATATATAGTGTGTGTATATATATTAAAATATATAAATATAAATATATAAATATATAAAAATATATATAAAATATATAAAAATATATATGTATATATAAATATATACATATATATATAAATATATATATATATATATTTTTTTTTTTTTTTGAGACAGTCTTACTTTGTTGCCCAGGCTGGACTGCAGTGGTGCAATCTCAACTCACTGCAACCTCCACCTCCCAAGTTCAAGTGATTCTCCTGCCTCAGCCTCCTGAGTAGCTGGGATTACAGCTGAGCCTCACCACATCCGGCGAATTTTGTACTGTTAGTAGAGACGGGGTTTCATCATGTTGGCCAGGCTTGTCTCAAACTTCAGACCTCAGGTGATCCACCCACCTCGGCCTCTCAAAATGCTGGGATTACAGACATAAGCCACCACACCCGGCGTTGTATTATTTCTGACAACTGCATGGGAATTCACAATTATCTTAATAAAATTTTCAATAAAAAATAAGCAAACTGTAGTACAGCAAAGTGCTCCAAGAGAGATAAGGCCAGAAAAGTTTCTCTTCTACCACCTTCCCTAGATTTGGTTACTCACCTACAATAAGATAACAAAAAGAAGGGATTTTTTTTGTTATTGTTTGTAACATAAGTCATGAAAAGACTGCCAGATGTGTAACATAAGAAAGTATAGTTAAAGTGACAGTGAGAAATCAATCTTTGTAAGATTGAAAGATTAATTGCCCTGTAGATGCTCTTCTCTAAAGCCTAAAACAGAACCCTCAGAATCCATATTAGAACTCAATGCTTCTCCCTTGTTTCCAACCTCCACAGCCAATCCTCTGTCCAGGAGCAGAAACCAACCTTGCCGGGAGTGCCTGAGTACACAGTAGTGTCAGACACCAAGGGAGATGGGATTTCCAGGCAGATAAGTTCTTAGAAAGGAGAGAATATCTAGGGGTGTGGTATTGAGGAGTCATGAGAGTAAATGAAGATTTCAAGACTATTGGAGAGGAGAAGAAGGAGAATCTCGACCTAGTACAGTGTGTGTGTAAGGGCAGGAATTATCATATGATATACCCCATGAGTCAAAAGTGAAAACTCCACAACAGAGAAAGGCACTTGTGGACAAGTTGACTAGGCCAAAGAAGTCACTCCCAAATTTCTACCACCCTGGACTCTGAGTTTTAATAGAAATTTTGATCCTAAAGATAAAGATAAATTTAATATTCCCTGGGATTTGGGCCTCATTACTAACAGCAGGAATATTTTTGTTGCTCAATCGTCCTTCCATCCCAATAATAAGAATATAGGGCTGGGGTTATAGAGGTAAGAAACTGAGAAGAGGGGGAAATGGGCAACTGATTATACTCTGAGGTTTCCAATCCAAGAGGGCTTCACAGAATCAGTGACATCAGAAATTGGTCCTAAAGGGTAGGAAAGAGTTTGCCACGTGGCACCTTAATCTTAGATGCCAGCTCAGGCAGTTGAAGCCAAAATATTATCAAAAAGAGGTCACATTAAGCCACACATCTTAATTTGAATGTAATTAATTGGTTTCAGTCACGTGAAGATCCAGAAAAACGTAAAAGGAATGAGGGAGGAGATGGAAAGAACAGTTGACTAAGTATACTTATTGTCCCCAAATATAAAATGGTATGAATAATTATATTTTCCATACAGAGACTTAAAAGCAGAAAAATAAACATTGTATATAAAGCATTTGGCCCAATCTTGAGGCCATGGTGAACAACAAAGAAATAGCAATAATTTTATTCACTGGTTTCTCTGTGAAGTCATTGACGCCTTATACAGAAGGCTCCAGATTCACATCAAAAAGTGTCTCTAGCAAATGTTCATTTGGGAGCTCTACAACACAGCCTCTTTTCTCTAATCCTTTCATAGCTAATTACCCAGATGTAATGTTCAAGTCTAGGGTGCTCCATTGTTGTGAAACCTACAAAAATATGAATAAAAATTAAAATACCTGGAGGGTGGGAAGAAATTGGCGTACATGTGGGACTATCTGCTACTGATATAGTACCTGAATTTAATTATTAAGAAATATCAGATACCAAACTTCATCCCACAGCTAGCTAACAATTTCAAGAGAGTCCGGAGGCTGGCTTCCGAGTTTGACATTGCCTCAGGAAAAAGTCTGTTTTCTTCACTTCAATCCTTCCCATATGCCTTAGAAATTCTTTTGAATCCTTCTTTTGTACTGAGAGGTTTAATTTTGAACTGAACAAGGTGGTAAGGTTTTATATCATACACTACATAAAATTATGGTAAATGAAGCACCTATTTAAAATAGTGAAAATGAGGATTATTCCCAGCAACTCTTAGAAAGTGAAACAAAAACAGGACCAAAAATAGCAGTGAAAAAGGAAAACAGGAAAAAAAATAAACCACCTGCTGTATCAAGGTAAAGACACATGGAAGAAGGAAGACAACATACAAAAAGAAACCTGTGAATTTTGAAGCAACCAGAGCAAAACAGAAATGGCAGAGAATGGCCCACTTTGATTTCTCAAGAGTTTTCATCACTCCCTATTTCAGTATGGCGACTGCGAGATAGTAGGCAGTCTCATTCTGTGAGCTTATTCTAAAATGAAGACCCAAATCCAAAATAAGTGCTACTAGTCTACAGTATTTTTCACATCAAAAGGACAACCCTGGAAAAAGTTCTAGGTTTTGGAGTAATGAAAAAGATTAGTTTAGGATTCCATCTGTGTGGAAGCCCCAAAGCCTAAATCGGCTTTTGAATAGCTACCCAGATTCTCATCACAGTCAGCAGTCTAAACCTGGAGATGAGCTGCAAGTAGAAAATGATGAAGATGATCCAATGGACTCTTCAATGTACTCTTGACAGTTATGGGATCTCATTAACTCTGCCTCTGTGAGATTTTCTATATCAAACACTTCTGTATTGTTCTTAACATCATCACCAGAATACCTATCGTTATCACCCCACACTTGAATTATTACAAAGGACTCTTAAGTCTTCCATAATTACCATGTTTCTTTCTACCCATCAAAATCCATCAGGACCCCACTGTCATATTAACCATTATAAAATATCAATAGAATTTGTTCACCTCTCTATTCAACAACCTTTATACAGATCGATTCCAACCCTTAAATCCTGATGTTCCTGGGCCCTCAATCTGGGTTTGGATTATTCCAAATCCCAAATGTTGAAATCTCGAAAGATCAAAATTCCTAAAGTCTCTTACAGACTACCTCTGTGCATCTACCCATAATCTATCCTTGTAGTATGATTTTTTTTTATTTTTTATATGTCAAATGTTTGTAGTTTTTTCTTTTTTACTCTTTTAAGTTTTTTCACTATTATTTTAAATTGTCAGCATGTTTTACTATTCAATATGCTATGTATTTCACCTTTGCATCATTTCCAATGCTGTAGGTATACATTGTGTTGAGACTTTTAAAGAGTTCTAATTCACTTTCTGCTTTTTTTTTTTTTTTTTTGTAAATTTGACTACATGGAAGTGCACTAGGCTAATGTTGACTTTGTGTGTAAGCATTGTGTACATACCTAAAAACACTGAAACTTCCTTAATAAATGAAGAGATGTCCTTTTTGTACATTTGTATTTGTGAAAAATATAATTTCTCAAGATATCAGCTCTTTGGGCAACTGCATATGCTGTGACCCACCAAGGTTCATGATTGACGTCTTTAAAAGACAGTTTGTCACAGTATCTCAGATGACTGAAGTTAGAAGCTGGGTGCACATGATTACCATGATATGTGCTTATACATTTCCCTTTTTGACCTATTTCTTCATGAATATGGTTCATCTGCTCATCATTGTTAAACCAGTGTGACTGTTGTTAGCACACCTGTTTATCCTGCAAAAACATGAATGCTATTATCACCTATTTTATTGTGCAAAGTAGTCTGTGAAGTGCTCTGTCATGTTTTTGTTTTTCTCAGATAAATTCCCCTTTTAAAGTATAAATACATTCTTTTTCTTTTTTTGAGATGGAGTCTCGCTTTCTTGCCCGGGCTTGAGTGCAGTGGTGTAATCCTGGCTCACTGCAACCTCTGCCTCCTGGGTTCAAGTGATTCTCCTGCCTCAGCCTCCCGAGTAGCTGGGACTACAGTCATGCCACCACGCCCAGCTAATTTTTATATTTTTAGAAGAGACGGGGTTTCACCACGCTGTCCAGGCTGATTTCTAACTCCTGACCTTGTGATCCGCCTGCTTCAGCCTCCCAAGTAAATACACATTTTAAAAATAATTTTGCAATTTTTTTTTCAGAATTATATTTTTGAGATTTTGATCTTTCAGGATTTCAACAGTTGGGATTATGGCATTTGGACTGTGTCTTTTGGGATTATGATCAGCTCCCTTCAATCTGACCCCAAGATGACAATCCCATCAATTCCCTATATTCAGTCTTTCATCCATACCACAGAACCTCCTTCTGTGCATACTGCACTGGGTACTTGAGCTACACTTGAGATCAAAGGGTCACTGCCTCTCATGAAGTCCATATTCTGGTTCCAAAAGATATATAATAAATAAGTAAACATTTATATAAACCAGACAATTTGAGGCCTTCAAGAAAATAAGTCTGATGCTCACATATTATTCCTCCATTTCTCTTCCTTATTCCTAGCTCGGGCTCTAGGTACAACCTCTCTACTTCTATTCATTTACTTGAATCTTACTCACCCTTCAAGACCTAGCTGGGTCGTCCTTCTTCCATGAAATGGCTCCTCTCCACCCCAGTGCTTTGCCACTTTTCTCTCCTCTCAGGTTTCAGACTTGTCAAGCCTTGCTTCATAGAGCCCTTGAGCAACTCTTTCAACTGAACATATGGGGCTTTCAAATAATGAGTTATGAAGAAAACCCCTGTGGCTAAAAGCACAGGTGAAATTGACTGCTTTACCTGGCTATATCTCTGTATTATATCTTTCTGCTGATTTAGATGATATGATCTTCATGGGTAGAGAACATGTGGCTTACTCTCTTGAATTACTCTCACAGCCCTAAGCATCAAGAACTGGACTTCTAATTACGCCACCCAATTACTCTGTACACGAATAGAAAATAGAGATCTTATGAGATAGTGTGACATATTTATTTTACCTTTTTGAGACAGGGTCTCACTGTGTCACCCAGGCTAGAGTGCAGTGGCATAACCACAGCTCCCTGCAGCCTCCACCTCCTGGGCTCAAGCAATCCTCCTATCTCAGTCTTCCAGGTAGCTAGACCTACAGGCACACACCATCATGCCTAGCTAACTTTTTTTGGCCAATTTTTGTAGAGGCAAGGTCTCACTATGTTGCCCAGGCTGGTCTTGAAATCCTGGGCTAAAGTAATCCTCCCACCTTGGCCTCCCAAAGTGCTAGGATTACAGGTAGAAGACTGGCCTGGGTGAGAGAGTATGATATAATAGAGGGGAAATCAGGTAAGATACAGAAGACAGCCATCTTGTCCTAACTTTGCATCTACTCCGTCATGTCATTTTTTACAAGCAAGTTTCCTGAATTTCATTCATGAAACTAGAAAGAAGCGAGCTGGGTCATAATGGCCATATTCTCTTCAGATGACCAAACTACTCCGAGCTACAGGAGGAAATTCAAACCAAAGGCAAAGAAGTTGAAAACTTTGAAAAAAATTTAGATGAATGTATAACTAGAATAACCAATAGAGAGAAGTGCTTAAAGGAGCTGATGGAGCTGAAAGCCAAGGCTCGAGAACTACGTGAAGAATGCAGAAGCCTCAGGAGCCGATGCAATCAACTGGAAGAAAGGGTGTCAGTGATGGAAGATGAAATGAATGAAATGAAGCGAGAAGGGAAGTTTAGAGAAAAAAGAACAAAAAGAAACAAACAAAGCCTCCAAGAAATATGGGACTATGTGAAAAGACCAAATCTACGTCTGATTGGTGTACCTGAAAGTGACGGGGAGAATGGAACCAAGTTGGAAAACACTCTGCAGGACATTATCCAGGAGAACTTCGCCATTCTAGCAAGGCAGGCCAACATTCAGATTCAGGAAATATAGAGAACACCACAAAGATACTCCTCGAGAAGAGCAACTCCAAGACACATAATTGTCAGATTCACCAAAGTTGAAATGAAGGAAAAAATGTTAAGGGCAGCCAGAGAGAAAGGTAGGGTTACCCTCAAAGGGAAGCCCATCAGACTAACAGCGGATCTCTCGGCAGAAACTCTACAAGCCAGAAGAGAGTGGGGGCCGATATTCAACATTCTTAAAGAATTTTCAACCCAGAATTTCATATCCAGCCAAACTAAGCTTCATAAGGGAAGGAGAAATAAAATCCTTTACAGACAAGCAAATGCTGAGAGATTATGTGACCACCAGGCCTGCCCTAAAAGAGCTCCTGAAGGAAGCACTAAACATGGAAAGGAAAAACCGGTACCAGCCACTGCAAAATCATGCCAAATTGTAAAGACCATCAAGGCTAGGAAGAAACTGCATCAACTAATGAGCAAAATAACCAGCTAACATCATAATGACAGGATCAAATTCACACATAACAATATTAACTTTAAATGTAAATGGACTAAATGCTCCAATTAAAAGACACAGACTGGCAAATTGGATAGAGTCAAGACCCATCAGTGTGCTGTATTGAGGAAACCCATCTCACATGCAGAGACACACATAGGCGCAAAATAAAAGGATGGAGGAAGATCTACCAAGCAAATGGAAAACAAAAAAAAGGCAGGGGTTGCAATCCTAGTCTCTGATAAAACAGACTTTAAACCAACAAAGATCAAAAGAGACAAGGCCATTACATAATGGTAAAGGGATCAATTCAACAAGAAGAGCTAACTATCCTAAATATATATGCACCCAATACAGGAGCACCCAGATTCATGAAGCAAGTCCTGAGTGACCTACAAAGAGATTTAGACTCCCACACAATAATAATGGGAGACTTTAACACCCCACTGTCAACAATAGACAGATCAATGAGACAGAAAGTTAACAAGGATACCCAGGAATTGAACTCAGCTCTGCACCAAGAGGACCTAATAGACATCTACAGAACTCTCCACCCCAAATCAACAGAATATACATTTTTTTCAGCACCACACCACACCTATTCCAAAATTGACCACATAGTTGGAAGTAAAGCTCTCCTCAGCAAATGTAAAAGAACAGAAATTATAACAAACTGTCTCTCAGACCACAGTGCAATCAAACTAGAACTCAGGATTAAGAAACTCACTCAAAACCGCTCAACTACATGGGAACTGAACAACCTGCTCCTGAATGACTACTGGGTACATCACGAAATGAAGGCAGAAATAAAGATGTTCTTTGAAACCAACGAGAACAAAGACACAACATACCAGAATCTCTGGGACACATTCAAAGCAGTGTGTAGAGGGAAATTTACAGCACTAAATGCCCACTAGAGAAAGCAGGAAAGATCTAAAATTGACACCCTAACATCACAATTAAAAGAACTAGAGAAGCAAGAGCAAACACATTCAAAAGCTAGCAGAAGGCAAGAAATAACTAAAATCAGAGCAGAACTGAAGGAAATAGAGACACAAAAAACCCTTCAAAAAATTAATGAATCCAGGAGCTGCTTTTTGGAAGGATCAAAAAAATTGACAGACCACTAGCAAGACTAATAAAGAAGAAAAGAGAGAAGAATCAAATAGACGCAATAAAAAATGATAAAGGGGATATCACCACCGATCCCACAGAAATACAAATTACCATCAGAGAATACTACAAACACCTCTACGCAAATAAACGAGAAAATCTAGAAGAAATGGATAAATTCCTCATCACATACACCCTCCCAAGACTAAACCAGGAAGAAGTTGAATCTCTGAATAGACCAATAACAGGCTTCGAAATTGTGGCAATAATCAATAGCTTACCAACCAAAAAGAGTCCAGGACCAGTTGGATTCACAGCCGAATTCTACCAGAGGTACAAGGAGGAACTGGTACCATTCCTTCTGAAACTATTCCAATCAATAGAAAAAGGGGGAATCCTCCCTAACTCATTTTATGAGGCCAGCATCATCCTGATACCAAAGCCTGACAGAGACACAACCAAAAAAGAGAATTTTAGACCAATATCCTTGATGAACATTGATGCAAAAATCCTCAATAAAATACTGGCAAACTGAATCCAGCAGCACATCAAAAAGCTTATCCACCATGATCAAGTGGGCTTCATCCCTGGGATGCAAGGCTGGTTCAATATACGCAAATCAATAAATGTAATCCAGCATATAAACAGAACCAAAGACAAAACCACATGATGATCTCAATAGATGCAGAAAAGGCCTTTGACAAAATTCAACAACACTTCATGTTAAAAACTCTCAATAAATTCGGTATTGATGGGACGTATCTCAAAATAATGAGAGCTATCTATGACAAACCCACAGCCAATATCATACTGAATGGGCAAAAACTGGAAGCATTCCCTTTGAAAACTGGCACAAGACAGGGATGCCCTCTCTCACCACTCCTATTCAACATAGTGTTGGAAGTTCTGGCCAGGGCAATTAGGCAGGAGAAGGAAATACAGGGTATTCAATTAGGAAAAGAGGAAATCAAATTGTCCCTGTTTGCAGATGACATGATTGTATATCTAGAAAACCCCATCATCTCAGCCCAAAATCTCCTCAAGCTGAGAAGCAACTTTGGCAAACTCTCAGGATACAAAATCAATGTACAAAAATCACAAGCATTCTTATACACCAATAACAGACAAACAGAGAGCAAAATCATGAGTGAACTCCCATTCACAATTGCTTCAAAGACAATAAAATACTTTGGAATCCAACTTACAAGGGACGTGAAGGACCTCTTCAAGGAGAGCTACAAACCACTGCTCAACAAAATAAAAGAGGATACAAACAAATGGAAGAACATTCCATGCTCATGGGTAGGAAGAATCAATATCGTGAAAATGGCCATACTGCCCAAGGGAATTTATAGATTCAATGCCATCCCCATCAAGCTACCAATGACTTTCTTCACAGAATTGGAAAAAACTACTTTAAAGTTCATATGGAACCAAAAAAGAGCCCGCATCGCCAAGTCAATCCTAAGCCAAAAGAACAAAGCTGGAGGCATCACGCTACCTGACTTCAAACTATTCTACAAGGCTACAGTAACCAAAACAGCATGGTACTGGTACCAAAACAGAGATATAGATCAACGGAACGGAACAGACCCCTTAGAAATAATGCCGCATATCTACAACTATCTGATCTTTGACAAACCTGACAAAAACAAGAAATGGGGAAAGGATTCCCTATTTAATAAATGGTGCTGGGAAAACTGGCTAGCCATATGTAGAAAGCTGAAAATGGATCCCTTCCGTATTACACCTTATACAAAAATTAATTCAAGATGGATTAAAGACTTAAACTTTAGACCTAAAACCATAAAAACCCTAGAAGAAAACCTAGGCATTACCATTCAGGACATAGGCATGGGCAAGGACTTCATGTCTAAAACACCAAAAGCAATGGTAACAAAAGGCAAAATTGACAAATGGGATCTAATTAAACTAAATAGCTTCTGCACAGCAAAAGAAACTACCATCAGAATGAACAGGCATTCTGATGGTAGAAATGCAGAGAAAATGGGAGAAAATTTTTGCAATCTACTTATCTGACAAAGGGCTAATATCCAGAATCTACAATGAACTCAAACAAATTTACAAGAAAAAAACAAACAAACCCCATCAAAAAGTGGGTGAAGGACATGAACAGACACTTCTCAAAAGAAGACATTTATGCAGCCAAAAAACACATCAAAAAATGCTCACCATCACTGGCCATCAGAGAAATGCAAATCAAAACCACAATGAGATACCATCTCACACCAGTTAGAATGGCGATTATTAAAAAGTCAGGAAACAACAGGTGCTGGAGAGGATGTGGAGAAATAGGAACACTTTTACACTGTTGGTGGGACTGTAAACTAGTTCAACCATTGTGGAAGCAGTGTGGCGATTCCTCAGGGATCTAGAACTAGAAATACCATTTGACCCAGCCATCTCATTACTGGGTATATACCCAAAGGACTATAAACCATGCTGCTATAAAGACACATGCACACGTATGTTTATTGTGGCACTATTCACAATAGCAAAGACTTGGAACCAACCCAAATGTCCAACAATGATAGACTGGATTAAGAAAATGTGGTACATATACACCATGGAATACTATGCAGCCATAAAAAATGAGGAGTTCATGTCCTTTGTAGGGACATGGATGAAATTGGAAATCATCATTCTCAGTAAACTATCGCAAGAACAAAAAATCAAACACCGCATATTCTCACTCATAAGTGGGAATTGAACAATGAGAACACATGGACACAGGAAGGGGAACATCACACTCTGGGTTCTGTTGTGGGGTGGGGGAAGGGGGGAGGGATAGCTTTAGGAGACATACCTAACGCTAAATGACGAGTTACTGGGTGCAGCACACCAGCATGGCACATGTATACATATGTAACTAACCTGCACAGTGTGCACATGTACCCTAAAACTTAAAATAAAATAAAATAAAATAAAAATAAAAAAATAAAATTCTAGGGACATCACAGGCCACTGCAGGTAGACAGGAAGGTTGAACAGTGAAGACTGTTGGTCAGTTACTTGTTTCAACAAAATTTCTAAAGAAAGAATTTTGCCAATTAAAAAAAAAAGTGAAAACTCCTAGAATTATCACCAAATATCTTTTACCTGCCAATCTCAATGACTGAATTATTCAAAGACATATATTAATGTAACTTGGACGAACACTCCAACACATTTCCCCAAACTGTCAGTTCATCTATGAAACTGTCCAGACAACCCATTAGATATTTGTTGCCTTTGGGTCTTACTTTTTCTTTACATTGAGAATAAATTTCTCCTGTTCCTAGTTTTCTATTTCTTCCTAATTAACAGCAATTGTGCATTGTCCTTCCACTAACACCTGGTATAGATCAAATTTCTACTGTGATTCCTACATTTAACACTTCCCCTGAAAAGAGCTTTATTTCCATTGAGGGGTCCAATTCATTAACATTCATGCAGTGGGTTTGTTTCTAAATATTTTCCTCCCATCCTTTAAGGAAGAAACTCAAGCTAAGTCGAATCCTGGTTTTCAGGATACCAGTTATAGTGTATGAATTTAAAAACATCCATTAGCCTGCCACATTTGGTTTCTATGGTAAGAAACCATGAAGCGAGCCTATAGGAATTAGACATGAGACCTAACAGAAATTTAATTAACTCCCTGTCTCTGTTTCTTTTGTCTAGCTCTGTTTTGTTTTGATCCTTGAAGGATCTTCAGCTAAAGACCAACGCTTATGTTCTCTTAGCCTTGAAGAATAGTAGAGATTGGACATACTATGTATGGTTTGGATAACACTGGGAACTACTGAAAAATTTTAGCAAAAAAAAAAATAGTTGCAATTTTTACAGGGGTTAAAATCTTATAGACTCATTAATAATGTCTCTGTGAGACTAGTGCTTTGACTCAGGTGAGGATAAAGTCTTGAATAGATTTTTATTTTTTTTAACAGTAGCTGCCATTTTCAGGAATGAATAGATTTTTAAATCAATTTTTGAGAGTCCAGACACAGAGAAAAGACAGAGGGATTCCGCTGACCACGGTGATAGGAACTGGGGATGTTAAAATGAGGTGGCATATGGGAAAAACACACATCTGGGTGGCCCTTTCTTATGGCTATATTTCTAGGAAAAGATAGTGATATAAATTTTCTAGCACTTCAATTAAATGCATTTAATAAGTAAAAGTATTTAATGTCAATCTTTTAGTTTTTAATATTAAAAAGTATATTATTTCCCACTCTGTATGCTTACAACATCCAAATTGTACCTATTAAGATTCAAACAGCCATATTTAGGCTAAACTTGAATCCACCCAAATTCTTCATAGGGCCTCCCACCTCCAAACATCTTTACACCCTATTTCTATGCAACAAAACAACATATATTCCAGCATTGATGAAGGTACATAAATTTCTTTGGAAGTACCCCATTCCCATTATAACCAGTCTCAATTGGTTAGTTCCCAAAATGCCCCTTGTAAAAAACTTCATTAAGAAATGAACTGAATATTTGAAGGAACTTAGGTGCCATCCAATTAATCCTGTCTTTTACTATCTTGTTTTGGGCTAGAAGATAGAAAGACTTTTTAGCTGTTCTAAACCTTCTCTATAACCTGATCATCCAGAAAACCAATTCCAGAGAAATCTTGCTAGTGTTCAACTCTCATCAGGTAATATTATTGATCAAAATTTTGACAGGTGCTTCACTGTCTGATAATTCAAAGCCACACTTCTTAGCGTGGCATTCAAGGCTCTCTCAGTTTGGTCTCCACATTTCTCCTCTACACTTACTGATCATTGCATCTACTCCTGCACACCTTATAGGACAGGATGTTAATGAAGTAGGCAATTGGACGATTGGGGTTCTAAAACTCCTTTGAAATAGTCTGAATAAAAAATTCAGGTTAATATTTTAGATTAATTGTTCTGTATGAAGAGTTCATAATTTATACAGGATTTTATCCACTGACTTATGAGCATCTTGGGAGAATATTTGACCTGAACAGTTTTGTGACAACCATATAGATATAAAGACAACTGATGGACTGAGAACACCTCAGCACTTTTGTGAGAACAGTCAAATCTGAGGTCCATTAGCAGCTAAAAAGAAAAGAGGAAGAGAAATAAAAACTTAAAAAGTCAGCAAACTGGGAAATAGTTCACAGATTGGTTTAAATGGCAAATCTGGATATTCTATTTCTTACCAGCAATAGCCACGAAACGACTTGTATTTATTGCATGTGCACTGTTTCCAGGTACTATACTACCAAACCTGTGAAGTGCCATTATTGTTTCTCTGTTTTACAAATGGGGAAATTCAGACTTAGAGAAGGCAAATTACTTTGGCAAAGCCAGGTAGCAGCTAAGTCACAGAGCTAGGACTGCCACCTAAACTGTGTTACCTTCAAAGCCAGCGGGCCTTAAAAACACCACACTATCTTACCTTGCACTGGTCATAGGGTCCCCTGCCAATGCACACTAGGAAGACAGATAAATCCAGCTGCCACTCCAACCTCACAGAGTCTTATATGTGTTGCAGTCTTGGATTTCTAATGCACCTTTTCTGATAAAAGTTTAAAAGAGCTTCACTCAGATTCCCCAAATCTTTCTCCTCCAACCCTCAGGTTCTTAGTTCTTGGAGGCTGAGACAACAATGCCTTCTCTCACAATACAAGTTTCCTTAGCAGAGGAAGAAGCTAAATAAACCCGCCTTCCCTTTCCTGGTTACCGTCTCTCTCTCAGCTGGGAAACTACATTAATTTAATTAACTTGCTTTCCTCTAGACAGGGCTTGGGTTTTGCTTGTTAAGCCTAGTCATTCACGAGGTGGGACAATTTAATCAACAGAACTGCCCTCAAAAACTCCCAGAAATCAAAAACCAAAACTTTTTTTTTTATTTAAAAAATGATATACCCACTTGTAGAAATTTGAAAACTATGAGGAAGCACAAAAAAGAAAATAAAAATCTATAACTGCTGTTACAATTTGCAGTGCATAATTCTCTTTTTTCTAGGCATAAGCAATATATATTTTTAAATAACTTTTATCATGGAAAAATTCAAACATACACAAAAATAGATAGACCAGTACAGAAAGATCCAATACACCCATCATTCAGTATAACTAATAACTCATGGCCAATCTTGTTTCATCTATATTCCTACACAGTTTCCCCTTTCTCCAGGTTACTTTGAGGCCAACCCCGACATCATCTCATTTCAACTGTAAATATTCCATTATATATCTTTATAAAACAAATATACTTTTCATTAATCATAATGTAATACCATTATTTCATCTACAAACTTAATGATGGTTTGCTAATATTATTAAATATCCATATTTAACATTCATATTTCCAACTGTCTCCTAAGTATTTTTTTAGGTTACTTGTTTGAATCAGGATAAAATTTAGGCCCACGCATTGCTATTGATCAGTATGTCTCCTAAATCTTAGTTACTCAAAGTGTAGCTGATGGGCCAGCAGCATTCCCGGAAGCCCGTTAGAAATGCTGGGTCTCAGCCTCCCCCATCCCCAGACCCACTAAAGCAGAATCTGCATTTCCACAAGATCCCAGATGATTCACATGCACATTAAATAAAGTTTAAGGATCATTGGTTTAGTTTGAAATCTCTTTTAATGTGAGGTATCCCACTCCCTCTCACTTCAGCTTTATTCTTTGTAAGATATTTTTAGAAGAATCTAGGTTGTCTCCTGAAGTTTCCCACAGTGTGAATGTTACTAATTTAATCCCTCATAATATTACTTAACATGTTCCTCTGTCTCCTGCTTTTAATATAAATTGGTAATTATATCTAAAGGCTTGCTCAGAATCAGTTTTGATTTTTTGGGTAGGAATAAACATAAGTTTTGGTGTGGTCTTTGCACCAGAAGCCCATATAATCTGGTTCACCCATTTTATAATGTTAGCAACATTAATGGTCATTCTGTAGATCTATTATTTCATTATGTATTGTAAATGGCTTGATGCTTTCCTCATTTACTGCCTGAAGATGTCTAAAAAGTGCATCTTTTCCATATGAGTAATTTGATTCCTTTGAGTTATACCCTGTATATGTAAGACAAGATGAATGCTTAATTCTTTCCTTTATTACTTTCCAAGATAATTTGTTCCCAATCATACTAAAAGTGAGCAGTGATTGATTTTTTTTTAGCATTCTTAGGTACTCATGGTTTTAAACATATCTGATGTTTTCCAATCATTATGGCCATTATATTTGTTAGTCCCCAAATCCTTCCATCATTGGCCAGCAGGAGACAGTTTCACTTGGATCCTCACTCTTTGACATATTCTCAATAGCCTTTGTAATTTGTTCTGTTTTCTGACATGGCAAGATGATGGTCACTTTCAGTTCATGCATTTTCTACCTCAGACCTGGGTCAGAAATTCCTCCAAGAAGTGCGACTTACTAAATGATGATCATTTTCTCTGGCCTTTTTCAGAGGACAGATTTACTAAAGATGTTTTGTTTTGTTCCCAAATAAAATCATCCTCATTCAAACTGATATTTACAAATCAAATTCAGGTCATGATTTTATTTAAACTCATCTATCACAGCTGTTTTTTATTTCTCACACACAAAATACTCTGCATCTCAATGACTAACATAATTCCTCATTTGACCCTGATGATAGACTTTTAGGTTGTTGCCAGTCTTTTGCTATTATAAATACTGCTGAATGAATGGCCATTTGCCTGTATCCTTTTATAGTGTTGCAAGTTTATCTTTGGGGTGGGTTTGAAGAAGTGTCCCTGTATGAAATGATAGGCAATGCATATATTAATGGGATAATACTATAATGCAAGATGTATTTCTACATAATTTTACATAGTGAATATTTTCCTATGTCATTAACTACTCTTCTACAGTTTCATTTTTGACAGCTAAGAGATAGTCTATTTATTCTTTATTACTGAACATCCAAGCTGTTTTCTATGGATCACAATTTTAAATGCATTAATGACTATCTGTATAGATAAACCACTTGCATGGAGTATTTCTTTTTTTTTTTTATTATACTTTAAGTTTTAGGGTACATGTGCACATTGTGCAGGTTAGTTACATATGTATACATGTGCCATGCTGGTGCGCTGCACCCACTAACTCGTCATCTAGCATTAGGTATATCTCCCAATGCTATCCCTCCCCCCTCCCCCCTCCCCACCACAGTCCCCAGAGTGTGATATTCCCCTTTCTGTATCCATGTGATCTCATTGTTCAATTCCCACCTATGACTGAGAATATGCGGTGTTTGGTTTTTTGTTCTTGCGATAGTTTGCTGAGAATGATGGTTTCCAGTTTCATCCATGTCCCTACAAAGGACGTGAACTCATCATTTTACGTACTCAGGGATGCGCTAGTTTCCACCCTGTCTTGATAAAACTGCTTTGAACAACCTATTACACTAAGTAGGTATCAGTCATCACTTGCCACAGATAATAACAAGAGGATTCATAAAGTACTTTCAAAAAATGCCCAGTGGTTATAGTTGTGTAACCACCCGACAGATTCTCCTTGCCTACTGCCCAGATAGCACTGATTTATCAAGACAGGAGAATTGCAATAGAGAAAACGTTTAATTCACGCTCAGCTGGCTATATGGGAAACTGGAGTTTTATCACTTAAATCGGCCTCTCTGAAAATTTGGAGACTTTTTTTTTTTTTTTTTTTTTTTTAGGATAATTTGGCAGGTAGGGGACCAGAGAATGAGAAGAGTTGATTGGTTGGGGTAGGAGATGAAATCATAGATCAAAGTGTGCTCTTCTTGCTGTCTTCTGTTCCTGGGTGAGATGGCAGAACTAGCTGAGCCAGATTACTGGTCTGGGGTAGCATCAGCTGGTGCATCAGAATTCGGGGTCTGAAAAATATCTTGAGCACTGATATTAGGTCCTACAATATTGATGTTATTCATAGGAACAACTGGAGAAGTTTGGAATCTTGTGGCCTCTGGCTGCATGACTCCTAAACCATAATTTGTTAGTCCTACGAAGGCAGTCTGGTCCCCAGGCAAGAAAGGGATTTGTTTCAGTAAAGGGCTGTTATCATCTTTGTTTCAGAGTTAAACTATAAACTAAGTTCCTCCCAAAGTTAGTTCAGCCTACACTCAGCAATAAATAAGGGCAGCTTGGAGGTTAGAAGTAAGATGGAGTCAGTTAGGTCAGATCTCTGTCATTGTTATAATTTTCTTACTGTCACAATTTTTGCAAGAGTGACATCAGTTGGAATGAATACTAGACTAAGAGCAGCATCTGACTTCAACTTTGTCACTACTTCTGACTGATAAGTCTAGTCCACACTGGTTAGACTAGGTGACTTTTTAAAATTTTCCTTTAGCTTTAAATATATATATAATTCTAACACATTTTGTAAGTTTTAGTGTCCTCTAAGTCGTTAGAAGTCAGGGCTGTTACTCTACCTATCCATTCTGTTTTTTATTCCACTAAGCATGTAATAGCATGCTTTCATTGTGGCAAGCTTTATTACCTGCATGATGAATTAACTTTTTAGACTCCTTTCTGGCTGCTGAACTAGAGTATATGGCTCTGAGGCTAGAAGAGATGCATGCCTAATTTAAGTCCTACAAATATTTACTGACTGCCTCTTATTTACCAGGCATCCAGCTAGTTTAAATCTAATTTTCAGATAAATTAAGTTTGTTAAAGAGTACATTTCCTTTAAAATATATAGTCTAAACACTGTCCCTTGAAATCTCCTTTCTTTGCCACCTAAAGATAGTAGAGGTATATGTGAGACGTACTTCCTTAAAACTAGGTCACTGTGACTGGGTGAACACCAAGTAACAATCTTCAAATCCTTATTCATCTACAAGAGAGATTTACCTTTAACATAATTTCTAGATATGTCCCTGCTTTCAGTGGGGTGTCTGGAGCATTAACTGGAAGAGGAGACAGAGTAATAATCTGGGGACTTTAATAAACATGTTTCTAGTTTTCTCTGATGTTCTTTGGAAGAGACCCAATTTAGAAGTGACCCGCATAGATGTCAAAGACACAAGTCACAGCTTAATCAAGAGCCACCTTTACTACTTTTCTTCTCATAGTCTATCAGAGGCTACTTTATTTTGTCTTTTAAGAAAAAAAAGAAAAGAAAGAAAAGGAGTAGCCTCAGAGCTGAATTCTTCTATGGGGAAAAAAAAAAATAGAAAACTGGAAGCTGGCACTGCTATAGGCAAAGAATTGGAGAAAGTTTTCTCTCACATACTACCTGAAGGCAAACATCTCCTAACTCCTCTGAGCACAGAAATATTTTTGGCTCCCTATCACACACAACAGGGACAGGGTGGGCTTAAAACAGCTTCCTTTTGGACCACACCTATAAACTGAATGAGTGAAAAAATAGAATGACTGGCACACTGTCCAGGTTTTCCGGTTTCAACTATATTTGAGGTGAAAGAATCAAGCCCAGCTCTCCATTTTGAGTTTAAGAATAATGTAAAGTCCAGTAACCCTGTTTGTGTATTTATAACTTAATATAGAATTATGTACTCAATAAATCAGAATAATTCAAGAGTTAATATTAGCCTGACAAACAAAAATGCTACTTCAAGTTTAGGAAAGAGAAAAGAAATGGGATAATGAATATACACATGTATATGATAAAGAAAGGCTTCTGAAAATACATTAATATTGCAGTCAAATAAACATTATCTGGCCTTTTGCAAAAATGTTTTGAGATATTTAAATATAGAAAGTTCATGTTTAGGGGCCGGGCGCGGTGGCTCACGCTGGTAATCCCAGCACTTTGGGAGGCTGAGGCGGGCGGATCACGAGGTCAGGAGATTGAGATCATCCTGGCTAACACGGTGAAACACCGTCTCTACTAAAAATACAAAAAATTAGCCAGGCGTGGTGGCGGGTGCCTGTAGTCCCAGGTAGTTGGGAGGCTGAGGCAGGAGAATGGCGTGAACCCAGGAGGCGGAGCTTGCCGTGAGCCGAGATCGCGCCATTGCACTCCAGCCTGGGCCACAGAGCGAGACTCTGTCTCAAAAAAAAAGAAAGAAAGAAAGAAAGAAAGAAAGTTCATGTTTAATTGGTTTAACTGGAATCCAAACATCCAGATGTTTGGTGTTGCACTTTACCTTTGCAAGAAAGTGGTAATGGGAATATCAGACTACGGCCCTGAATATTTCAAAACCTCCAGAACTAAATAAGCTCTAGACTTATATTCCCAATTTCTTTCTTGACATCTCCACCCAAATATATATGATTTGCCTTTGTGCTGTGGTCTGAATGTTGGTGTCCCTCTCATTTCACATATCAGAACCTGGTTCACACTATGATAGTATTAAGCGGTAGAGCCTTTGGGAAGTCATTAAGTTATGAGAACTCTACCCTCGTCAATGGAATCAGCGCCCTTACAGAAGCAGCTCAGATGAGCTCCCTTGCCCCTTCCACCATGTGGGGACGAAGCTAGATGTCATCCGTGAGGAATGGCACTCACCAGATATTGAATCTGTCAGCATCTTGATTTTGAACTTTGCAGGCCCCATAACTGTGAGCAATAAATTTCTGTTGTTTATAACTACCCAACTTAAAGTATTTTGTTATAGCAGCCTGAATGCACTAAGGTATCTTGCAAACTGGATTGTTTCCATCTTCTCTATTTCATTATGTGGTACCAACATTTGCCAAGGTGCTTAAGTCAAAACCCCAAAAGTTAAGGCTGGCTTCATAGGTACATGGCCAGTGGAATCACACAAGAGCTCCAAGCTGAGAGGGTCCTGCACTTGGAGTTTAATGTTCTGTGGTTGCAGTCTTTACATTCTTAATTTTATCTTCTAATTTGCATTTTATAAGTGAAGTTCAATGGGACAAAGGAGCATACTGAGTGCTTGGAGTTTGGCTCACATGTAGTCCTGCCTCTCACCACCTCACTACCTTTTAGATGGATTCTCAGCCCCCTGTCTCCTGTTCATCCTGGGCCTTTTTCACCTTCGGCTTCCCTGTCACTGAGCAGTGACAGCTGCTGCCCTCTGTCCAGGATGGTGACCATGTTACATGGCCGGGGACTGGGGAGTGGTGCTGCATTCTGCTATAGCCCTTAACCTTCAGCAGCAGCCTGGGCAAGGGGAGGGTTGAGGATGAGCACACACACCAATCACCCTGTGGTGTCTCAGGTAGGGCATGGTAGTGGTTGTAAATGCCCCAGCTGGCAGTGCCATATGCATGTTCAGCTAGCTACTAGGTAGGGACAAGCCTTTTGCCCACCCTAATTCAAGTATCAAGTGTGTCCTGGATCAGGGGCTCCAATAACCTTGGGGGTTGCCTGTTTGCTGTGGACGAGGCAGTGGACCTGTGGGAAGGGAAGATTGACTTTCCTGTCCCCAGGGGGGCACAACACATTGGTCCTAGAGCTTACATAAGAGGAAACCCAGCAGTGATTAACTCTGCCCCAATTGAGTCTCTGGGCAAAACCCCAGGGAGCCTGCAAGGGTCTGGACTTTGTCTGGCAAATATCCCTGTGCCCAAGTTAATGTGACATTAAGCAGCAAATAAAACACCATCATGACAGATAGCGAGAGAGACATGGAAGAAAGCAAACAGTTTTACACTTTAGTACCTTTAATGGCACTTTTTTTTTTCACTCCTTGAACAAAGAACCCTGCATTTTGCACTGTGTTTCACAAAGTATGCAGCCAGCCCTGCTAGGAGTCCTCATTTATACGACATATATTTTCTATCTGCAAACTCTATTGTTTCTACCACCAAAATATATTCCATGTTCACATGTCTTCATTTCTATATCTCTCACCACCCTGCTTCTCTAACCTTCCAACTAGCCCTGGCCCAACAGTTTATTCTGCTCACAATACCCAGAGTAATCTTTTATAAACTTAGTCCTCCAAGCCCCTAGGCTTCCTTTCATCACACTTAGCATGAAGTTCAAAGGCCTTCTCATGACCTACAAAGCCTTGTGTGAACCAAACCCTGCCAGCCTCTCCCCTTTCATCTGTAATATTCCAGCCACAATGGCTTCTGTCCTACCACTTGAACACACCAAACTCTTCACCCCTTACCCCTGACACTGAGACAGCCAGGTGGGAGGGGATCCCTGGAAAAACTCCAACCAGCCTGCCTACTGAGGTGGAGCCTCAGGAAGTTCACGACATTTGCAGCAGAGGGCAGCCTGGCCCCTCCTCTTCTTGGGTGGAACTTGGGATTCAAGCTGTGGGCGGAAGTGCTCTAGCAGGAACTCTGGACTTATGGAGGATCCCTGTTTCCCCTTTTTTCCCTTTTTCACCCAATAAAATCCTGCTTTACTTACCCTTTAAACTGTCTGTGAGCATAAATTTTTGTGGCCATGGGATGGACAAGAACCCTGTCTTTAGCTGAACTAAGGAAAAGGCCTGAGACAACATCATAACGCCTTCCACCTCCACCAGCATTTCACATCCCATTCCCTCTGCTGAGAATAACAACCCTTCCCCACCTCTTTCCCCCAGCACACACTACATGCACTAAAACATACAGACAGGGTTGGCTCCTTCCCAAACTTCAGGTTTATCCACAGAGAAAACTCTTCAATCTCCTTCCTAAGCCTTCCTATCGCACTATGCTTGTTCCTTCCTACCACGAGTGCCCATTTATATATTTGTTTGTTTAGTTTTTTACTTTTTCTGTCTGCCTTCCCCTCTAGTTTATATGTTTCACACGCACAAGCATGTCTGTTTTCTTAATCAACCTATATTGGGTTCTCATCTTAGTACCTCCTGCATGGAGCTCAACAATTAATTGTTAAATGAATAAATATATTATAGTATTTGTTGTACCATCTGGCATAGAGATTTGGAAGCTTTCAAAGTTGGAACACTGGGTATATTATATATAGTTATTCAGTTTGCCAAAAAGCAGACAGCTCCCATCTCTCTCCATGTAGTCAAATATAAATTTGCATATTTATTTTCAAGTCTCAACCCAGTCACTGGACTATTAACCAGGGTACTTATGAATCTTAAATAATTCATGGAAGAAGAGAAATGCAGTGTCACTTTGGAAATTTAGTAAGCTAAATTTGAGAGGAAAGTGAAATTTTCTAGAGTAATAAACTCAAATTCAAACTTCTCTGGGAAAATATTTTCCCCCTTTCTTTCCTCCCTCTCTTCCTTGGTTTCTCTCTTGTTTTTAATAACAATCCATAATACTCATTTATCAAATTTCATAATGCATTTTAAGAAGGCAAACAAACCTTTTTTAAAATGAAATGCTTAGTGTTTATTTCAGCTATAATATTAGTTTCTAGTAAAGGTATATGTGAAAGGCTGAGTAATGGTTCTCCAAGAATGCTCACGTGCCAATCCCTGGGACAAGGGAATAAGTTACCTTATATGTCAAAAGAGACTTAGCAATGTGATAACATTAAGGATCCTGAGGTGGGAAGATTAGCCTGGATTATCCATGTTGGCCCAATGTAATCAAAGGGTTCTTGTAAAATGGAGGCACGATGGTGAGAAAGAGGTTATAAGAAGCTATACTTTTAATTTTGAAGATGGAGGATAAAGAAATGGGCCAAGGAATGCAGATAACTTCTAGAAGCTAGAAAAGGCAAAATGAATGATCTCCTAGAGCATCAAGAAGAAATGCAGCCCTGCTGACACCTTGACTTTAGGACTTCTGACCTCCAGAACTGCAAGATAATAAATATATGTTGTTTTAAGCCACTGCATTTGTGGTGCTTTACCACAGCAGCCATAGGAAACTATGGTTTATGGTTAAAGCGAGCTATATAGTTTGTGCTTTGCATAAAAGCATAGCTCAGAGATATTGCAGGCTCAGTTACAGGCTACCTGAATAAAGCAAATATCACAATAAGGTGAGTCATAAGAATTTTTTGGTTTCCTAGGACATGGAAAAGTTATGTTTACATGATACTGTAAGTATGCAATAGCATTAGGTATAAAAAATGTACCCTTTATAATTTAAAGAATACTTTATTAGTAAAAAACACTAACTAGCATCTGAGTCTTCAGCAAGTCATAATCTTTCTGCTGGTGGAGAGTCTTGCCTCAGTGTTGATGGCTGATGACTGATCAGGGTGGTGGTTGCTGAAGATTAAGGTTGCTGTGGCGATTTCTTAAAATAAGATGACAATGAATTCTGTAGCATCAGTTGGTTCTTCTTTTCGTGAAAGATTTCTCTATGGCATGCGATGCTGATTGAGAGTATTTTACCCAAAGTAGAACTTCTTTCAAAATTGGAGTCAATCCTCTCAAATCCTGCTGCTGCTTTATCAATTAAATTTATGTAATATTCAAATCCTTTGTTGCCATTTCAACAATGTTCATAGCATCTTCACCAGGAGTGGACTCCATCTGAAGAAATCACTTTCTTTGCTCATTCAAAAGAGGCAAATCCTCATCCATTCAAGTTTTATCATGAGATTTCAGCACTTCAGTCACAGCTCCAGGCTCTACTTCTAATTCCAGTTCTCTGGCTAGTTCCACCACATCTGCAATTTCTTCCTCCATTGAAGCCTTGAACCCCTCAAAGTCACTCATTAATACTGGAATCAACTTTTTCCCAAGTCATGCTAATGTTGCTCTTTGGACCTCTTTTCATGAATCACAAATGTTCTTAATGGCATCTAGAAGGGTGAATCCATTCCAGAAGGTTTTCAATGTACTTTGCTCAAATCCATCAATGAATCACTATTTATGACAGATATAGACTTACAAAATATATTTCTTAAGAAATAAGGCTTTGATGCTCTTACAATTTGGCATCTTTTTGCAGTGGCTGGTACCGGTTGTTCCTTTCCATGTTTAGTGCTCTTCAAGGAGAACTACAAACCACTGCTCAATTAAATAAAAGAGGATACAAACAAATGGAAGAACATTCCATGCTCATGGATAGGAAGAATCAATATCGTGAAAATGGCCATACTGCCCAAGGGAATTTATAGATTCAATGCCATCCCCATCAAGCTACCAATGACTTTCTTCACAGAATTGGAAAAAACTACTTTAAAGTTCATATGGAACCAAAAAAGAGCCCGCATCACCAAGTCAATCCTAAGCCAAAAGAACAAAGCTGGAGGCATCACACTACCTGACTTCAAACTGTACTCCAAGCCCACAGTAACCAAAACAGCATGGTACTGGTACCAAAACAGAGATATAGACCAACAGAACAGAACAGAGCCCTCAGAAATAATGCTGCATATCTACAACCATCTGATCTTTGACAAACCTGACAAAAACAAGAAATGCGAAAAGGATTCCCTATTTAATAAATGGTGCTGGGAAAACTGGCTAGCCATATGTAGAAAGCTGAAACTGGATCCCTTCCTTATACCTTATACAAAAATTAATTCAAGATGGATTAAAGACTTAAATGTTAGACCTAAAACCATAAAAACCTTAGAAGAAAACCTAGGCATTACCATTCAGGACATAGGCATGTGCAGGGACTTCATGTCTAAAACACCAAAAGCAATGGCAACAAAAGGCAAAATTGACAAATGGGATCTAATTAAACTAAAGAGCTTCTGCACAGCAAAAGAAACTACCATCAGAGTGAACAGGCAACCTACAGAATGGGAGAAAAATTTTGCAATCTACTCATCTGATAAAGGCTAATATCCAGAATCTACAATGAACTCCAACAAATTTACAAGAAAAAAACAAACAACCCCATCAAAAAGTGGGTGAAGGATATGAACAGACACTTCTCAAAAGAAGACATTTATGCAGCCAAAAGACACATCAAAAAATGCTCATCATCACTGGCCATCAGAGAAATGCAAATCAAAACCACAATGAGATACCCCATCTCCCACCAGTTAGAATGGCAATCATTAAAAAGTCAGGAAACAACAGGTGCTGGAGAGGATGTGGAGAAATAGGAACACTTTTACACTGTTGGTGGGACTGTAAACTAGTTCAACCATTGTGGAAGCAGTGTGGCGATTCCTCAGGGATCTAGAACTAGAAATACCATTTGACCCAGCCATCTCATTACTGGGTATATAGCCAAAGGATTATAAATCATGCTGCTATAAAGACACATGCACACATATGTTTATTGCGGCACTATTCACAATAGCAAAGACTGGGAACCAAGCCAAATGCCCAACAATGATAGACTGGATTAAGAAAAGGTGGCACATATACACCATGGAATACTATGCAGTCATAAAAAATGATGAGTTCATGTCCTTTGTAGGGACATGGATGGAGCTAGAAATCATCATTCTCAGCAAACAATTGCAAGGGCAAAAAACCAAACACCGCATGTTCTCAGTCATAGGTAGGAATTGAACAATGACAACACATGGACACAGGAAGGGGAACATCACACACCGGGGCCTGTTGTGGGGTGAGGGGATGGGGGAAGGATAGCATTAGGAGATATACCTAATGCTAAATGACGAGTTAATGGTGCAGCACACCAACATGGCACATGTATACATATGTAACTAACCTGCACGTTGTGCACATGTACCCTAAAACTTAAAGTATAATTTAAAAAAAAAGAAAAAAGAAATAAGGCTTGAAATTCAAAATAAATCTTTGATCCATGGGCTGGAGAATGAAGGTTGTATCAGAAGGCAAGAAAACAATATTCATTTCCTTGTAAATTTCCATTAGAGCTCTTGTATGGCCAGGTGCATTGTCAATGAGCAGGAATATTTTGAAAAGAACTTTTTCCCCCCCAAGCTGTAAGTCTTAGCAGCAGGCTTAAAATATTCAATTAGCCATGCTATAAACAGATTTTCTGTTATCCAAGCTTTGTTGTTCCATTTCTAGGGCATAGGCAGAGTAGATTTAGCCTCATTCTTAAGGGCCCTAGAATTTTCAGTATCAGTTAATAAGTATTGGCTTCAACTTAGTCACCAGATGCATTGTCCCCTAAAAAGAGAGTCAGCCTGTTTTTTGAAGCAATGAGGCCAGGCATTGACTTCTCCCCTTTAGCTATGAAAGTCCTAGACATCATCTTCTTCCAATAGAAGGCTGTTTCATTTACATTGAGAATCTGTTGTTGGGTATAGCCACCTTCATCGATGATCTTACGTGGATTTTCCGGATAACTTATGTAGCTTCTCCATCAACACTTGCTGCTTCACTCTGCACTCTTATGTGATGGAGTTGGTTTCTTTCTTTAAACTTCATTAACCAACTCCTGCTGGTTTCCAACTTTTCTTCTGCAGCTTCCTCATCTCTCTCGGCTTACACAGAATTGAAGAAAGTTAGGGCCTTGTTACGAGTTAACCTTTGGCTTAAAGAAATGTTGTGGCTGGTTTGACCTTCTATTCAGACCACTCAAACTTTCTTCATACCAGCAATGATGCTGTTTCACTTTCTTTTTTTGTTTTAATCATTCATGTAATCACTGGAATAGCACTTTTAATTTTCTTCAGAAACTTTTCCTTTGCATTAACAACTTGGCTAACTGATGCAAGAGCCCAAGCTTTCAGTCTACTTGGCTTTAGACATGCCTTCCTTGCTAAGCTTAATCATTTTTAGTGTTTGAAGTGAGAGATATGTGATACTTCCCTCCACTTGAATACCTTGAGACAATTGGAGGCCATTAATTGGACCATTTTGACACTGTTGTAACTCAGGGAACAGGAAGGTCCAAGAAGATAGAAGTAGGAGAAGTGCAGGTCAGTGGAACAATCAGAATGCACACGACATTTCTCGGTTAAGTTCACCGTCTTATATTGGCAGGGTCTGTCGCATCCCAAATCAATTACAATAGTAACATCAAAGATCAATGACCAAAAATTGCCATAACAGGTAAAATAGTACTGAAAAGATTTTAAAATTTGTAAGAATTACTAAAATGTGATCCAGAGACACAAAGTGAGCACACACTTTTGGAAAAAAATGGCACCAATAGACTTTCTAGACACAGAATTGCTACAAACCTTCAATGTTTAAAAAACACAGTATCTGTGAAGCAGAATAAAGCAAAGCACAATAAAACTAGGTATGCCTGCATAGTATACAGCAGAAGTGTAGATGAAAAAAAGCAAAACAAAAAATCTACTTGGCTATTTTCTAAACTTGCCTATTGATAAGAGTCATGTGGGGAATTCATTGAAAGCACAAACATCCCTTGCATCTTCTATAGATATTCTGTTTCATTAATTCTAGTCTAATATAGGAAATGAAGCTCATGAAAGTGAGATGATGTACTGAGGCCAAAATGATTATAGCTGGACTGGAGCAAAATGGACTCCCCAAGCCATAGCAGCAAGGATTACTGTCTACACTGAGCTATGTATTATAATAAAATGTCTTTTACAATGGATGTGAAAAGGGCCATGTAAACAATTACATGGACTGGAGCATATTATAATTTAAAAAAATTAACCTAGTGTCATAAATAAAAGTGGGAGAGGAGCTATGCAAGATTCAGAGTTTTAAGGACCTGTCATAGACTAAATGTTTGTGTGCCCCCAAAATATTCATATGTTGATGCCCTAACTCCCACTGCGGCTATAGTTGGAGGGGGGCCTCTAAGGAAGTAATTCAAGTTAAATGAGGTCATAAGAATGGGGTCCTGATTTGATAGGATTAGTGTCTTCAGGAGAAGAGATACCAGAAAGCTTGTTCTCTCTCTTTCCATGCATATAAACCAAGGAATGGCCATTGGAGGACATAGTGAGAGGGCAGCTATCTACAAGCCAGGCAGAGAGCTATCACCAGAAACTGATGCTGCTTTAGTTGGATCTAGAACATCAAACCTCCAGAAGTGTAAAGAAGTAAATTTTTGTTGTTTAAACCACACAGTCTATGGTATGTTGTGATGGCAGCCAGGCTGAATTATATAGGTCCATAACAATCAGATGCCTGTGTGGTCCTGCATTGAATACTGATTTACGTAAGTCAGTCTTAAAGGACATTTCTGAATTAATTGGCAAAATTTTAATGTAGCATGGGTATGAAATGAGATGAAAATTTATTGGAACGGAAAAGTGTAGATGATAGAAGGAAAATGCACAGATCACAAAACAGTATGTATAGTATTATCTTACGCTGTAAAATATACAGGTATATGTGTATGTGAGCATGTATGCTATGATTTGAATGTCACCTCCAAAACTTTTGTTGAAAGTTCATTGCTGTTGTGATGGTATTAAGAAGTTGGATTTTTAAGAGGTGATTAGGTCATGAGGGCTCTGTCCTCAGGAATGGATAAATGTCTGTGTTGAGAAAGTAGGCTCCTGATAAAAGGATAGGTTTGGAATGTCCCCAATTCTCTTTCTGTCTCAAATGTTCACTTGCACTTCTGCCATGGAATAACTGTAGCAAGAAGGTGCTCACCTGACCACATGCCAAGCAAACACTGCACCATGCCCTTGGACTTCTCAGTCCCTAGAACTGTGAGCCAATTGAACTATATAAATTACCCAGTCTGTGGTATTCTGTTATAGTAGCAGAAAACAAACTTAGGCAGTGTGCATGTGTGTATATTCACACACATATGTAAAACATGTGTGTGTGTGTGTGCACCTGGAAAGATATACACAAACTTATGGTTTGGATCTTTCAGTGGTAGAAATGTTATTTTTAATTTTGCTTCTCTGAGTATTCATTAATTTTCTACAATGCATATGTACTGCTTCCATAAAAATGAAATATCATTTAACATAATTGATGGTAAGTCCTTCTATATGAAAGAAATTCTGTCGGTTTATAGAATGCTTTGATCTTCATACCTTACACCAATTTCCACTGTCACACCTTTCTCCCAGTGAACCAAGTACAATTATGATCAATGGTTTTCTGTAGGGAGAGCTACTAACAGATACTCTGCCTGATTAAAAAGGGGAAGACAGCAAGTATCACTTGCCTATTGGCAAGATTCCATTCATTTATAGCTGAAGCAACCCATGATTCAATCCAACTAATTCAAATGAATCTTCCTAGGTGAATTAAATCAACCTCCCTATGAAAATATTCCTCTAAGTATTAAAGAGAATAATACCATCTTCTGGTCTGACAATTCAGAAAACAATCAAGCATGGAAATGAAGGGCCAAAACAGAAATACAACTTTTTGATTTTATTCCATTCAACAGCCTTTGTCGAGCATCTAATGTGCTCAAAGCCCTAGGCTTGAACATTTCACTCCCTCCTACCTGAAATGTTACATTCTTTCTTCCTCACCAACTATATGAATTTTACCTCTTCTTAAAGACCTTACTCTCATTCCAATTTTTCTAAGAAGACTTCTCTGACTTCCCCAGCCCAGAGCAAACATCCCCTGCCTCTGAAAGCATAGGGTGCTTAGGGGCTCTTTGACTGAATACATACAAACATTGAGCACTCTGTTATTTAAACATGTTTAATTCTCCCCCTAGAGGATTGTAGGATGCTGTATGGTAGAGTCTTTTAAAAAAATTCTCGCTTTTCTCCACAGTGTTTTACCCTTGGAAGACATTGAATAAATGTTTGTTGATTAACTGACAGATTTGGGATTTGCCTTTCTCTTGGTCCAAAACTGTGGTACAAAACTGTGAGAGTACAGTTAATAGTTATTGAAATAGATGCCAACTCTCTAAACATGGTAATAATTCCTTTTTTAAAGAGTGTTGGATTTTACTCTATTTTTTCAACTGGTTTTAAAAAGGGTAGGGCTGTTTTGTTAATTTACAATACAAAGAAGAAATCTCTTCCTTCCAGTCTGTGCCAGATGGGCTGAAATAATGAGAACTGAAGGTTTCCACAGTCATGCACCAGGTGACAAAATAAAAGCTTTTTCCAAGCAGTAAAACTGTTCTTTCTCTGCTGAGAAAGTGTCTTAAGAAGCAAGAATCAACCAGCTAAAAGCTGTATCTTTGCCCCCACTTTCCCAGTGCTGAGCCAAGAATAGGAGACACTAGAGAGGTGAAATTTTGCCAAACCCCTGAGAAATTAGGCAGTTGCTGCTGGAGATGCAAGAGGATAGGTGACATTTAATTGAGAAATTGCCTAATTTTCCATCAGTATGATAAAAAAATAACAATGTGAAATTGTTGGATCTTGATGTGTGTCTCTTAGTTAGAGGCAGGTGCCATCCAATTTCATTTTTTTAAGGCAAAGGATCTTAGCAACAAGGTGGCTCTGTTCCATGCTCTAAGGATGCATTTAGCAACATGGGAAGCTTCATGTATTGATACTTGTTCTTCCAGAACTTCTGATCTACTCTATGTTCAGCAAAAACTGGTCATGAAACTGCCTTTGTAAAAATTGTAACCGTAAGAAAATTATGACAGTAAAAGAGATCTGATCTAATCAATCCCCATTTTATCTTTAATCTCCAAACTGTCCTTAATCATTCCTGGGGTTGGGCCAAGCTAATGTTGAGAGACATAGTTTAAATGACAATAGCCTTTCCCCAAAACTAAATTGCCTTTGTAAAGCTAATGAAAGACCACTAGGTGAGGAGGCTGAGCTAATGAAAGGACCACTAAGTGAGGAGGCTGAGAAGAGCCCAGTTCTGCTGAGGTGTAGATATAAATGATTACCAGCCATTATTCTGTAGGTCACAAGATTCACAACTTCCCCAATTACTCCAGCAGATAACATTTACAGAACCTAAGATTGGCCTTCTGAGATGTCTTTTCAGGTTTCTGCATATCTGACAACTGATGGCTCCACCCAGGCCCACCAGCTGGTCCTGTGACCCCATCCAGAAGCTGACTGAGCACACAAATGAACCATTTTCCACAACCCTATGATTGCATCCCCAACAAATCAGCAGCACCCACTTCCAGGCCCATCAAAACTATCCTTGAAAACCTCTAGCCTCCGAATTTTCGAGGAGACTGATTTGAGTAATAACACTCCAGTCTCTCATTCAGCCAGCTCTGCATGAATTAAACTCTTTCTCTATTGCAATTCTCCATCTTGATAAATTGGCTCTATCTGGGCAGTGGGCAAAATGAGCTTGTTGGGTGGTTACACTCACTGTTAAGCATGGGCTGTGGAGTCATCCCAATTTGTGTTAAATTCCTGCATCTGTCATTTATTAGCTGTGTGGTTTGGAGCAAGGGTATTAGCCTCTCAGTTCTTCAGTTTTGTCATCTATGAAATGCCAAGTGACACTTTCAAGTGCTTAACACCTGACACGTACTTCTCAAAATGTGGAGGTTCTGTTATTTTCTTGTATCAACAACAAAAAAATACCTATTTTAATTACTTATAAATTCAAAATTCAGAGTGTACCTAACTTCCAGAGTTGGAGGAAACAGTCTACTTGTGCAGTTTTAGACAAGAACAGAACACATTAGAATCATTATAGTGGTCGCAACCCAAGGCCCTTGGTGTTGCTCCACTTCAGTTCTCCACATGTGCCAGCCTGGTCACTAGCTCTCACTTTGATCAAGCTCTTTATACCTTTGCCTTGACACCTATTTCTTTCCTATTCCTAGCATGTCCTTGGCTGCTATTCTCAGTATAGTCAAATTCCATCATACTTCAAGGCTTAGTCCAAAGGTCACTCACTGCCTTTGTGAAGTTGTGTAATCCACAATCAGAAGTTACTATTCTTTCTGGAACCTCTTCACAGTATTTAGAGGTTACCTCTCTTTTATGTTTATTTTATTCTATTTTGCCTTATGATGATCTTCCTTACAGGAAGCCTTTTTGCATGCCCTGCAACACATGCCTCACTTCTCAAAGGTTTGTCATTTTATAGAGAGCACTCCCTCTTCAAGTGTGTATCTTTCACACAGTTGCGAAAAGACACACCAAGTCTAGAGTTCTTTACATAATAGGTACTCAATAAATGGTTGATGGATGAATGATAAATGAATAACTTCAATCCTGTTGAAAATCAATTAAAAAACTCGATCTCTACTTTAGGCAGAACATTCTTCCTTCAGCCCCTCCTCTCCACCATCTCTCTTCTGATATTTCTACCCTTCCCTACTAAATAACAGTGTCTGCCTTTCGGAAGTATCAGAAAAAAATTTCTACCTGTGCTCCTATCCTTCCTCATTCTTCCATGTGCAAATGAGGAGAATGGGATAATCTTCCCAGTAAGGAAGGAACTGGACCGAAGTACAAGGCAATCAACCCATTCTGGGGCTCAGCACGCTAGACTGTGGATAAGTCAACCTGATTCAGAGGTGCTGTTGGCCTAGGCCATCTTTATTAGCTCAGCTTATCTGTGAGGCCTGTGTTGACTTTTCAATTGGTTTATAACTTACAGAGGGAAAAAGGGTATGATGTGCCTCCAGATACACATCTGATCATGCTTTTATAAGTCCTGACATTGAGCTGATGCTGGGAAGGATACTGGAAAAAAACACTATTTCAAATATACTTCAGAAGGAAACACAGAACATCACAGTTTATGCATCAGAACAATAAGAGAAAAATCCCAAGAAGTTTACTTTTTTTGAATTGAGATTCTAAATCTGATGATGTTTTATTAATAGGCTACTATAAAATCAAAATGGGCCTTCAGCCAGTATATTCCTAAATTAGAGGCTTACACATCACTGGGCCAAGCTCCATCAGGATGGCACCAGATTCAGTAGAGGATTTTCAAAGCCCTAAAATAATTTGATGTAAGACTTAATATTAGATGCCCCATTATAAGAGATTAATGAAAAATGTTATCTAAATGGAAATGAAGGCACGCATCTGCCCACACTCATGGGAGGGTCACCAACAGCTGGATGAGAGATCCTGCACACTACACCACACCACCTAGGCCTATGAATTCATTTGCTCTGACAGCAAATGCAGAAGAGTGGAAAGTGGTGGCTTTTCATACTCACTGATTTTAATTCAACAAGGATCTAATCAGTTTCTACTTGGTATGCAGTGTGCTAGTAGTGCTGGCTGCCCTAAAGCATAAAAACACGTGTCATCTGGCTTGTTGTGTACTCCACAATGGTATTTTTGAGTTCCTCTACTGGATAATTATAATCAGGGGCAGATCCACATTTTGTGGGGCTAGAAGCTTACACAATTTGTGGGATGCTCTTTAAGAAAGAGAATATAAAATTATAAACACAAAATATAGTGGACATTCTTGAAAGGGGCTCCCGCTTGTCGGAGACGCCAAGGCTTAAGCTTCATCAGTAAATCCTTCTCTGGCTGTAGCACAGTAGTGCTACATACAATCCCCATAAAATTATCTAGCAAATGGTCTGCTTAGTGTAAAAGGAATATGCAAGGGGTGAAGCACCAATGATGATGGTGATGACGATAATGATTATATTTATACAGCGCTTACCTCTGTATCACTTCATGCTTTTGCCATTGGTCAGTATAAACCTATGTCAGAAGCTGGATGACAGCTCTTTGCTAATCTCCATTGTCTTGGAGCTCCACTTTTAGCTACTCTCTCCCACATAAAACTCCTTGTGTGGAACCTGCTGCTCCTACAAATGGCCTGACACTCACTGTAACTTATCTTCACAGTGCACCATTCAGAAGAATTTGAAGAGACTGCACATCAATCTCTTTCATTTCTAGAGCAGTTTAGAGGATTTTTTTTCTTTTATACAGGAGTCATGACAAGAGCCAACTGAAGCTTTTCTGCAAATACATCTCCCACGATATGTTACTTCTCTTTCTCTTTCATGATGCTGAAACAGAAAAAGGAAACTACTCTCTCTGTAGTAAAAGGAGCTTCATTGGATACCCTGCAAGGTATAAAAGCTGAAATGAGAAAACATACAATTCTTTAAGTCTAGGTAAGTTAGATTTCCAAGTGTTGCTTTTCCTTAACTGCTCAGTTGATGTTCGGACAAATGTTTCAATTGTCTAGTTTTCAGTTTATTATTTTATTCAACAGATAGTTTAAATATCTACCATGTGCCTGTACTTTATTAGACCCTAGCAATCCAGCCATAAATTTGTGAGAAAGAGCACATGCTTAGATACCATCATGCAAAAACAAAACCTCCTAAGGAGCTTGCTCCTTTCCTTGTCAATGGAGGATGTTGCCTTTAATTTTGATTCAGGATGCTGAGGGGTCTGGGTGGGGGGCATACAGAGATAAAAATAGCAAACAGCATTTGAAATTTTCTTTAAAAATTGAAAATCAATATTGTCAGTTAGAAATGCATATATTAATAGTATGCTGTAGAAGGTAAAAAATGGACATGCAGAACTAAGTGTGCTGGCTGATTCACTAGAGAGGCATAGGGTATGACAGGAGCAAAAACTAAATGGTCTTATTGGTTCTTAGGGCTAGGTGGTGGAGTGGGCCATAAAGGAGGGCTTCTTAAAGGAAGTTGACTTAGGATAGAACCCAAATGTCTTTACGTATATGGGGACTGGGATGCTACCTTGATAAAAAGCTCCTGAGGCAGGAAAGGGCTATTTCTGTTCCTAGGGGGAAGATGAGGATGTCTGAATTGAAGAGTGAGCAAGCAGGTGGCCCTGGTGACATGGTCAGAGGCCAAACTGAGCAGGGTTTTGTAGGCCCTGCTAAGGATTTTGCCTTTTACCTAATATATGCCACTTTGCATATTTGTAAAAACAATGTTAGACAGGAAAAAAATTAAAACAGCCTCAATGTGTGGTATGGGAGAAAGAGCCCTTTGTAGGTTCTTCTGCGCCTTTTCTAGAAACACAGTGCAAAGATCCCCAAGGAAGAAAGGCTGTTTATCCCCATATTCCCCATCTAACAAAGTAAGGAACAAAGTAAGGCTTTATGTAGCCATGTTGCCTCTGTAAATTTTGCCTTCTTGACTCGTAAAGAGAAAGCTTTGGTCATTTTGTGTGTGTGTGTGTCGGAGCCATTTTTTTTTACTTTTTATTTTGAAATAATTTTAGATTTGCAGGAAAGTTGCAAATACAGTACAGAGTTCCTGTATGTATCACATCCTAATAATTTTCCCTAAGATCAACATCTTATATAGCCATGGTGCATTCATGAAAGATGAGAAATTCACATTGGCATAATACTATTCACTACATTATAGACTTTTTTTCAGATGTCATTGATTTTTTTCTGTTCCAGGACCCACTTTATGCTATCCCATTGCAATTAGTTGTCAGGTCTCCTTAGTCTCCCTCAATCTATGACAGTCTCTTCATCTTTCCCTGTCTTTCATGACCTTGATACTTTTGAAAAGTACTGGTGAGGTATTTTGTAGAATGTCTCCCTGCCTTAGGATCTATCTAATGCTTTCTCTGATTGGCTGAGGATATGAATTTCAGGGAAGGATGCCTTCTCATTGGCCTAATGATTTGAAGTTCTCTAACAGCTCTGGGTTTTATAAGAAAGGTAATTTCCCTGGTCTCTATCCCCATCTTCACTCTACCAGATCCAGAATAATCCACATATCAGATATGAAAGAAGTTTAAGATAGGACAGTTACGGGAAGCCTTGTGTACTATCTAGTTTTCTTTTTAGGGGGCTCATTAACCTTTGACTCTCCTCAAACTTTATTTGTTCTATTCATTGCCTGCATTTTTGCCTTCTCCCTACACCCTGTAGCTACTACAGATGCAATATATTATATTGACATGATAAGTATTATGTTTCTTCAAAGAGCTTTTTTGGCATGATTACTTTTGGTCTTTAATAACCCCAGGGAATTTCTTTCTAGATAGCCTAGTCTGTCTACATTGGCAGGGAATTAACACGTGCAAGACCTGTGTCTGCAAATTTTCCAGACCTCACTGTTTGTTCTTTAAAAAGACAATGACTCATTCCCAATTATCTTTTATCTTGTAGACAGAGCCATCTTCCTGAATTTAAATCACAGCCATCAACAAGCTACCTAATCTATGGGTGGAATCTTTAAAGATGGAACACAACAGATGCAAGATGTTTTATGTGTCCTAAATAAGTTTGTGTAGGTAACTTTCATTTTAGGTCAATTTGACAGGCCAAATTGCCCACTTACAGAGTTTAGGGAATTAGGACCTGAGAACTGTGCAGGTGCCATCAGGGGAATGCAAAGATGTGAAGAAATGCCTGGGACTGGGGAAAACATTGAGGAGAAAATGACTGCAGCTGCACTGTTTTATCAGCTCCATCACACTTGCTGTCACTGCCTTGAACACACAGTGTTCCCTTCTGCCTCAGGGCCTTTGCACATGCCACTCCTGCTGCTCAGATGGCTCCTTGTCCCCAGCTTCTTTTGCCTCTCTCAGGGAAGCTTTCACCCACCTCCCAGAATAGATCCGGTCCTCCGTCATCTACTTTTACAATTCCACATGTTTTTCCATCATAGCAAGTAATAAAATTTGTAATTACATGTCTGTGTTGTAATTGAATAAAAATAATGTCACCTAAAAATTACTGAGCACTCTTTACATGTGCCAAGCACTACACCTCTCATTCACTCTTCAAAACAAAACCATGGGGACACTGAGACACAATTTGATCAATTTCCAGCTCTCCAGTAAACTGTAAGCGGCATGAGGAGAGGTTCGGCATGTCTGTTTTGCTCTACCCTGAATCACTAGTGCTTGGCAAAGAGCTTGGCAGGAAAAAGCTTGGTATATATTTATTAAACAAATAACTGCAGCATGACATAGCAGGAGAAACATGTGCTCTGGGGTGAAGCATATTTGGTTCCAAATCTTAAGACAGAGTATGAGCCACTCTTAGGGACCTACCAGGCCCCACCAAGTATGGAAATAAAGGAAAATTTGAGTCCCTCCAAGGGAAATTCCAGGCACCTAGCTAGCCCTGTTACCAGCAATTGAGGAAGGGAATAAATAACCCATGAAGCAAGAAAGTAAAAAAAGCTTAAATAACAGTAACCCAAGTAAGTTAGAGTCTCAAGATGTTTTGTTCTCTAAAGAAACAAAAGGTAGCATCTTAACGTATGTCTCTGAGTTGTCTTTCAGAAACCTCGGCCCTCATCAGATGGAAAATGCCTAGTGCTTTCCCATAGACCTTAGATAAGGGGAAAACGAGGACTGAGATCTGACTGTCATTCTTTGCTTTAAATTTCTTCCTGAGGAGCCTGGATAGAGTCATGCTTACAGGACAGACCTGAACATTTCTTTCTGCTGATGATTTTGCCTGAAACTTCTGCTTTCCTGAAATGTACCCCTGCCTTTAAAAACTCTGCTTGTAAGCCACTGAGGAGTTTGGATCTTAAGTGTTAGCCACCTGATTCTCCTTGCTTGGCACCTGCTGTACAAGTCTCTATGACCTCTCACTGCAAATTTTGGTGACAGTGTTTGACTTTTTCAGCCCACCAGGCAAGCAGACTCAAGTTTTATTTAGTGACAATCTCAATTCTGTGATTAGCTAGCTCTGTAAATTATAACAGCTTATTTAGCTTCCCTAAGCCCTGGTCTATCTGAGATCACGAAACCTCATCACAAAAGCCTTTAAAGGATTTAGATGAGATAATATAGGTGAAAGCACATTCTTGTGTCCAGCATGTATATAACTATATAGCTGCGATATAACTAACAGCTTCCCTATTAAAAAATATTTCTTAGAGTTATAACAGTTCTGCAATTTTTCTTGTGATGGTATCACTATTCCTAAACACCATTTTGATACTTTGCTCACCAAAATGCTACGCTTCAAGATTATCACTTTGTGTTCCTTCTCTGATCTTATTCCAAGAATGAAGATGGGTTAAATATAATTCACAGAAACACGTCTAATGGAAGTTAACAGGAAGTAGTCACTTTACAATCCATTTTATTGGATTATAGAAAGGCAAATTACATTTCTCCTCTGCCATTAGAGAACCACCTAAATAGCCACCCCATTCTACTCTTGTTTTTATTATTATTTTTTATTTTTGTGAGACAGGGTCTCCCTCTATTGAACTCCAAGCTGGAGTTCAGTGGCACAATCATGGCTCACTGTAGCCTCAAACATCTATGTTCAAGTGATTCTCCCACCTTAGCCTCCTGAGTAACTGCAAATATAGGCATGTGCCACCATACCTGGCTAATGTTTTTATTTTTCTTTTGTAAAGACAGGGTTTCGCTACGTTGCCCATGCTAGTATTGAACACTTGGCCTCAAGTGATCCTCCCACCACAGCCTCCAAAGTGCTGGTTAAAGGCATGAGCCACCATGACTGGCCCTATTCCACTTTTCAGGCAGACAAAATTACTGTTTTAACCACTCTGTTAAGGCTTTGGCAGCAGGTTAAAGTTGCACTAGTAGATGGTAGAATTCAATCCCAAACTTTAAAATGCACAAGACAAAAGGGAATAATATTAGCATTTCAAAGTAGAAAAACAAACAGACTCACCGAGGAAAACTTTAAGAAACACCTTAGGATTAAATTCCTTTGAAGAGCCTTGACTCCTGAAATAACAGAATGGTTATCTAATGGTATCCATTATGTCTCACTAATTGCCTTATGAAACTTACATTGGAAACATGTAGAAGGTATTTATGTATTATAAAAATTGCCAAAAAGTATGATATTAGAAGGTGTTCACAAAAACAAAATAACAAAACTTGCTTACATTTATGAAGCATTTACAATATGCTAAGCTCTGAATTACACATTTTAACTAAAGTAGTTTTCATTGGATCCTATGACACATTTATCCAACAAATATTGACTAAGTGCTTACTATGCATGAGGCACTGTACTTACAGCAAGACAAACATAGTTCCTGCTTGCATGAAGGATGAAATCTAGTGGGTGAGACACATCTTGAACAGTTTCTTAATGTTTATTGCATAATTTCACATGACCAACTGATTCTGACTTGCCTTGAACTTTCCTGGTTTTTGTACTGGAAATTTCACATCCTGAGAATAACTTTCTCAGTACTGGGGGAAGGAGAATAACTGGTCACTTAGCAAAATCACACAAGACACAATTGATTATAGTAAGTGCTATTACAAAGAAGTACAGAGTTATATGAACTACGGATGGTTAGCCCTCTTTTACAGATGAAGATAACAAGGTTTAGGAAAGCTAAATGGCCACGTTCATATGTGGGAAAGGAAAGCTTTGAAGCTTCATTGTTCTGGCACCTAATTACATGACCTGATTTCATGTAATGATGATAATATATCTTCTGGTACTTTATACTTCAGAGTCCAAATCTAGACTCGCACTAATTAATGAAATGTTTTCAAAAGGTTTGGTGGAGGAAGGTTCATCAGAACAAGGAAAGACAGAATTCAGAGCAAATCCCTTGGATCTGGATCCTAAATGCAGCTCCATCACTGCTGGAAACACCTGCATATCTTTCAGCTGTGGGTAGCTCATGTGAAAACGAAAGAAAGCATTTTTCTGCTTGACTGGAGTCTTTTGCAGGAGACAAAAAGTGTTTCTTCAAGTGTGAGGAGTGGGGTAGGAGAGAGGGACTATTAAAAATTGGCAGGGCATACCTAAATACCTCTGGGCAGTGGATGAAAAATATCCCTGGAGGGTATTACAGCAGTTCATTTTGGTTAGCAAGACACAGTTTTCCCTTGGTAGAAAGTTAGTGAGGAAAAGATTGTGTCTTGCATTGAACAGTTTGATTTGGCTGGCATCTTTGATATAAAAAATTAAGTGCAAAAATGGGCAATGTGAGCCAGTAAAAAGAGGTTCGGAGTAACCCCCATCATATGCTCACTCCAATGATGGCAGGGTCTTTGGTCTATTTTGGTCACTGCTGTATTCCCTGCACACAGAAAAGGACATTCATTGCACATAGTATGCCCTCCTTAATATTTGTTGAATGGTTGAGGGTGCAAACAATAGTCTTAGTTTCTAATTTGCAAATGTGAGAAAGCTACTTTACCTCCCTGGGCCTTGGCTTTCACCTCCATTAAAGAGGAGAGTTTAACTGAATGACTTTTATTACTTCCAACAAATTCAAAGTTCAAGGTCTACACTTCAGGTTAAGAATTCATCCATGGATTCTTATTTCACTTACCCTCAGTGAGATAACTCAGAAACAGAAAGTCAAACACTGCATGTTCTCACTTATAAGTGGGGACAAAACAGTGGGTACACACGGACATATAGAAGGAAACAATAGACACTGGGGACGCCAAAAGGAGAGAGGGTGGGAGGAGGGTGAGGGTTAAAAAATTACCTATTAAGTACAGTGTTCACTATTTGGGTGACGGGTACACTAGAAGCACAAACCTTACTATTATGCAATATATGTATGTAAGAAACCTGCACTTGTATCCCCTAAATATATTAAAATTTTTTTAATTGTTAGATTTGTTGAAGTTTGGTTCAGGAGGCCATGGTTCCTGAAGGCATCAATTCACAAGGATCTCAACAAGTACCACAGAATGAAGAAACAGACAAATTTGAGCTTCTTTTTTTTTTGTTTTTTTAAATAAGGTATTCTATTTTTAATTTTATTATTTTTGAGACGATGTCTCACTCTGTCTCCCAGGCTGGAGTATGGTGGTGTGATTACAGCTCACTGCAGCTTTGACCTCCAAGGCTCAAACGATCTTCCTGCCTCAGCCTCTTGAGTAACTGGGATCACAGGTGTGTGCCACTATACCTGGCTAATGTTTTTATTTTAATTTTTGTGTAGAGATAGGGTCTCCCTATGTTGTCCAGGCTGGTCACAAACTCCTGGGCTTAAGAGATCCTCCTGCCTTTACTTCCCAAAGTGCTACAATTACAGATGTGAGTCACTGTGCCACACCCCAAATTTGAGCTTCTGCCTGGTGCTAGGTGTATTTGGGAATTAAACACTCTTTTTTTTTTTTTTTTTTTTTTTTTTGAGACGGAGTCTTGCTCTGTCGCCCAGGCTGGAGTGCAGTGGCTCACTGCAAGCTCCACCTCCCGGGTCCATGCCATTCTCCTGCCCCAGCCTCCCTAGTAGCTGCGAATACCTGCGCCTGCCACCACGCCCAGCTAATGTTTTGTATATTTAGTAGAGACGGGTTTTCACCGTGTTAGCCAGGATGGTTTCGATCTCCTGACCTTGTGATCTGCCTGCCCTGGCCTCCCAAAGTGCTGGGATTACAGGTGTGAGCCACTGTGCCCGGCCATTAAACACTCTTTTACCCTTCAATTGACAATGTATCTAAAAGTTGACTCATTTCAAGCCAGAAATAAATTTGAATAAGACTCAAAGAGTTAAAAAAACAAAAAAGAATACAACCCATAGACAGGGTGAGTCTCAATGTCAGGGCATATTTCTAGATGCCTAACTAAACAAGAAGAGTTAAATAAATTATAGCATAGTCATAAAATAGAAAAACAAATCACCATTAACATTGATATTGTAGAAGTATGTTTATTGACAAGAAAATTGTTCATGATACTGTTAGTTTTTTTTTTATTTTAAGTTATAAAACAAGCATAAGCCATATAGTGTGATCTATACACGTGTTCATATGCAGGCCTAGAAGGAAACCTGAAGAGATACACACTGATATGTAAGCAGCGATTCTCACTGAATGGTAGATTTATAGGTAAGTTTATTTTTATGATTATCTATCTATATCATCTAATTTTCCTCTATGGCTATGACTCATCATATAATATAAATTGATATAATGACTTAGCACCTAATAAGCACCTAGCTCTTCAGTAATGAGGTGCCATAATGTAGGCATTAGGACTTGGGCCCTGGAATCAGACCACTTGGTTCAAATCTTGGTTAAGCCCCTTGGTTACTGTGTGGCCCGGCTGAATTATTCAACTCTCCCCCACTATAAAGCAAACAATAATATTCAACTCACAGATTGGTGCTGAACTTTAAACTAGGTAATCCGTGCAAAATGCCTGACATACATCATACACTTGATAAATCTTAGCTATTATTATGCCAAATACAAAGAAATAAGTTTTAGACTATGTAAGCCTGTCAAATAATATGGACATTATCCTCAGGGAGCTTTTAATTTGGTAAGAATAATAAGACTAACACACAAGAAATGAAAGGAAAACCTTACAATAACCTCCTAGAGTCAAAAATCTGGAATAATTTTTGCCTTCTGTCTCAAGCAGCCTTTACATTCGATGAGATGCCAAGTCCTGCCTGGTGGGAAGCTCTTTCCCCATCATGCCCACTGCCACTCCTCCTCCTCCAGTTCATGTTTCTCTTCTGCCTGCTCACTGTATTACATTCCAAAGGGTTTCTAGGCCTCTTGTCTCATTTTCAAGTTCCTGTCTGTCTACATCAGTGGTTCTCAAAGAGTGGTTCTCAGACTAGCAGCATCAATATCACCTGAGAACTTGTTAGAAATGCACATTCTTGGATCCTAACTGAATCAGAAACTCCAAGGATGGAGCACAGGAATCTGTGTCATAAAAAGCCTTCTAGGGGATCCTGATGTGCATGTCAGCTGGAGAACTTCTGCTCCATACAATATTGGCAGATCAGTCTCTCCAAAGCACATAAGCTTCTGTCACTACATATCCCCCACTTGTCTCTGGCTACGAGTAGATGGTGACAGATTTTCTTATGCTGCTACTGGAGGCCTTCTGCCCATGGTATAGCACCAATCTACTTTTTCAGGCTCATTTTCCACTACTTTTTTTCACTCAAAAACATGCCGTAGTACAACTAAAGCATGTAATTCTCCCTAGACACAGTCCATGGTATATTCTATGTGTGTTTCTATTTGTACTATTTGTACCTTTATTTGCACTATTTCCTAAAGCTACATGTAATTTCTTCTTCCTTTGCACCTTAGATGTCCCAACCCTGCTCACTCTCAAGACCCAGGGCCCCCCCATGAAACTTCTCTCAATAGGCCCACAACCCCCTATGGAAATGACTACTTCCTTCTCAGAACAACAAAAGCATTCAACTCACCCGTTCTTTCCCCCATTCATTTCCTTGGTATCACCACAATGTTGAGTTTACTAGGGCTGCTATAACAAATGACCATAAACTAGGGGGATTTAAAATAACAGAACTTTATTTTCTCACAGTTCTGGAGGCTAGAAGTCTGGAATCAAGGTGTTGGTGTGTTGGCAGGGCCTCACCTTTCTCTTAGCATCTGGTGCTGCCAGCAATCCTTGCTGTTCCTTGGCCTGTAGACATGCCACTCTCATCTGTGCCTCTGCCGTCACCTGGCATTTCCCCTATGACTATGGGTCTCTTATAAGAACATTATTAAGCCATTATTGGATTAGGACTCACTCTTACCCAATATGACCTCACCTTAACTTGATTACATCTGCAAAGATCCTATTTCCAAATAAGGTCACATTCTTAGATCCTACAGGATAGGACTTCAACATATCTTTTTGGGGAACACAATTCAACCATGGTAATTTGCATATATTACATATCACCCCTAATCAAGAGTAAGCTCCTTGAAAGCAAGCACTCTAGCTCATTCCTATTTTCATTTCCCTGTATTCGTTAATGAACAGAAAACTAAAGACATAAAGTAGAATGTAACTAAGCACGTGTTACCTTAACTAGTATCTGAGCACAAAATTATGTGACGTGGTCCATTCAGTGTGGGAAATTGGGAGGTGAGAGAGGTAGGTTTATGAGGGCTGGAGGGCTTGGCGAAGGCTTTCTAGGGGAAGAAAGGCTGCTTAATGAGTAGACAGGATTTGGAGACAGAGAGAAAAGAGGCTGTAAGTTTCCAAGTAGCGAAGCTGTATGAACAAAATATTGTCAATACAAATTTTTTTTAAAGATTAGGTAAAGTGAAATTAAAAAAAAATTCTGTGTTGGCATAGCCAGAGCCCTAGAGAACAGATCTGGAGGTAGAAGATGGATATTGAACAGAAATGGGAAATGATCCATCACTTGTTCTTTTTGTTAGCTCAGTGATCATTGTTTGGTCTCTTCTCTATTTTTCCTGCTAGTTTATTACTCCCTGGCTGGCTTCTAAATTCTGTTTCTGAGAGAAGATAATTGAATTGGCAGCCGAATATGCCCATACAACCCTGGACTTCATTCTCCTGATACTAAGCATCTTCTCATGTTAGAGGGCAAGCTAGAGAGTGAGGATAAAGATCACATCTACCTTGGTTACTACAGTATCTCCAAGGCTTGTCATGCAAAACAGGCTCCACAAGTGTATATCTTGAATGAATGAATGGATGGATGACAAGACAACTATAAGGGTGAGTGAGTGTGTTTGTGTGTGTGTATGTGTGTCAGTGTCATTCCATCCCATTAACTATAGATTCCTGATTACAGAAAAATAACCATAAAACTCTATTACTACAGATTCTGAAAGTGTATTTGACTCCATTTTTTTTACTTAGTCCTCAACCTTGTTTATATTATTAATCCATTAGACAGAACCTGTGCTTATATCTGTTTCATATTCAGTTAAACACAGCATTTTCTTGATTAACATTATATCAGACACTACTCATGCAGAACCTGTTTGTATTCAAATTCAAAGCAGATGATGAGGTTGAGAATGGTGACCTTAATTAATTAATTCTCTAATTGCACTCTAAAAAAAAACCATAAAAGCCTAAAAGCTAGATGAAAAATGTTTGATTTTGTTCATAATTTTCCCCAAATTTCCTCCAGCGTACACACACTTAAAGTGTATTAAACAAGCAGCAAATACAGTTTGTGATTTCGTGCTGAGTGGTATGTCTTTTAATTAGTAATATTAACATTAAAAATCTTTCTTTGCCAAGCAACAGTAGGTTCAGACGACATCATGCTGTATTCTCTTCCTTGTGAAAGACGATTATTAAATTGTTATCTTGTGATTCAGAGAAAATATTAAATCTCTTTCAAAGAAAAAATTTTCTCCATGACTTTCTCATGATGTGTGGTACAAATATTTTAATGGCTCATCTAGGATCACTGCCTTCATTATATACAGAAGCATAGGAAAATCAAAAATAATATTCTGACTGATAGAACTCACTATCCTTATCATCATAGCAAGCAATTATTGACCAATTCCTATATACCATGCAGAGTTTTCAGTATTCATTAAGGCAGAGCATTAAGATAGCTAATTTCATCATCATCACAACACTGAGCTAAAAAATATTGCTATCATTTTACATAGGAAGAAACTGAGATATTAGAGGGTAAATAACTGGCCCAAGTTCACAAAGTGACTAATTCAAGGAGTCTGATTTTAATTCAGTTCTGACTCTAGAAAGTGTATGCTCTTTACTAAATTATTCTCTATTTATTTTTGAACTGAAAAAGGGTAAACCATAAGAAAACCAGCTGATTTTAGAAAAAGAATCATAGAGTCATGTTCAAGGGCTATTTCTGGGCTGAACGCACATTCTACCCTGTCTTCGATACTGCCATTATGACTAACAATGATAGTCACTGAACCCAGAAACAGCACAAGATTCAGAAGATGTTGAATAAAACTCCATTGCCTTCTTTAGAGAGAGTGCTATTAGCTGAAGTGCTCCAAAATCCCTCTGTTGAAACTTAATTGCCATTGTGATAGTTTTAAAAGACAGGAGCTTTAGGAAGTAAGGTGGGACCTTTAGGAACGGGATTCACATCTTATTAAAGAAGCTTCACACAGAGTCCACCCTTTTTTGTCCTTCCACCTTCTGCCATATGAGTATACAGTGTTTAAGGCACTTCTGCCATATGAGTATGCAGTGTTTGCATCTTGGAAGCAAAGACCAGGCACTCACCAGAAACTGAACTTGCCAGTGCCTTAATCTTAACATTATATCACATACTATTAATGACAGTTAGCCAAATTTATTATCAACTAAATATTTTAATATTAAGTAGCAGTAGAATTATTTCCTTTTAACCTGAAATGTTGAATGTAGACTGATGTACTATACAAAATAATGTAACATCTGTCTTAGCCCTCATTAGATCATTCATTCTTTTTTTCTTTAATATATAGTCAGCATATTGAGTACCTACCATGTGTGAGGTTTTCTGGGAAATGTATAGCATTTTAAAAGGTGATTTTCCACCCCACCTCCCCTGTCATCTAAGGAAAAAAGACTAGAATAAAATTCATCATGATATCTGCTATTCAATTGTCATCATATTCTAATAAAATTGGAATCAGTGTCAGATCCATAAGAGTTGTAGAGTAGGAGACATATTTGTATTGGCATTATTCCATTTTGTTTGTCCCCACATGGGCAGGTCCTCAGAAATCCCTTCCAATTATTCAAAATTCACTTTTAAACCCTTTCTTCATACCAAGTTGTTGAATCTGGGATGTCGTAACGTATCTTCCTTTCTAGAAACTTGGTGCCCAACTTGGATTTAAACACCTAAAATAGATAATACACCAGAAGAAGAGTTTGGAATATCAACTAGGAATGAATAAGGATTGTTTGTGATTGAAAAAGCCAAAAATATTTTCTGATATTCCTAAAGATGTTTTGCATTTGCTAAACCTGTTTGAAATACCAAGTTATGTCACCAAAATGCCTTTATTTATTTGAGAAAAAATACTGCTGGTTAACAGCAAGTAAAATAAGTTACTCAGGGATTGTGGATTAAGCTAACAGTCTGCAAACTATCACCTATAGACCAAGTCCTGCCTGCCACTTGATTTTGTAAAGCTTTATTGAAACACAGTAACACCAATTCATTCATATTTTTTTTTCATCATTTTTGTACTACAATGACAGAGCTGAGTCATGACAGAGACATGGCTGGCAATGTCTAATAGATATTTACTATTTGGCCCTTCATAAAAAGTTTCCCAACTCCTGGTGTAAGCCATCAGTCAGATTTTTCCCAAAGACCCATATTCCATGATCTATGGACTCTCTTACAACCGCCTGATCTGAGGGATTACCTGGGGAACGTGACTAGAACCCAGGCACTAGGGAGGACAAAGTAACATTAATCTTGGTATCAGTTGTGAATTGGGCTTGATACTAGCAGGAAGCTGACGATTAAACTTAACAAATTTTACTTAAGCCTTCCCAAGGACAAAATTCTTGAATAGTTTGGGCTCAAACAATGCTTTCATATAAAAAGATGGACTTGTATAATTGAAAGTACATTAAGTCGCACAGAAATAAATTTAAATTCTGGCTTTGTCCCCTACTGGTTCCGAGATTGGGGTTCCTTCTCCTCCTGAGAGGTCAGACTAAGTCTCATAACCCTAGTATCCAGCAGGCTCTTTGTTATAGGATTTTATGCATCCACTTCCCTCAGAACATTTATCTCAGGTTGTTTTCATGTACTCATAACTGTAATTATTTGATTGTCTCCAGTACACTGTAACATTGATGATAATTGTTGTAATGTCCATTTCTTGCTCTCTAACATTATATTTGGGGCACAAAGTACATTCTCAATAAATATGTTGCCTGATATTTGCTGTCAATCTAACAACAAGTATTTTTTGCTGCCTACCACCCACAGCACTAAGTTGCATATTTCTATCTTCCTGAGAGCCTGGCAATGAGCCTTGCATTTATCAATAATTCAGTGACTGTTCTTTGGTAAATTGAAAGTCTAACTAAATTTGATCTAACAATAGCTGACTAGAGCCACCATTTCTGGCACTCACTTTATAGATAATGATGTCACCTTGTGGCTCAAAGAAACTTGGTGACAGCTGTTATTTCACATAAGTGATAATACTTTCATCTCCTATACTTTTAAAATAAAGGGCCAATGGAATGTTTAAACAGCATGAACAAAACTACCACCAGATGGCAATTCTTTCTTGTCACCCAGGAATCACTTCTGCTCTATTCCAACAGTGTTTTGCTTTTCTGAATGTGCTCTTTCCCGACATTGAGATTAGTCTGAGAATCAGAGTGGCAAACAGCACACTTACAGCAATTTCCATTATAATAAAGGTTAACAAAATAATACAACATAATACCACCAAGGGGATTAGGAAATATGATGCTTATAGCTGCAGTGAGAAAGAAAATGGAGAAAAATCTCATATTTATCAAAATAGGCCCATAGAATAGTAGTGCTCTAAGATGCTCCATGAATAAAAAGCGCTATGAGCAAATGAATCTGGGTAAAACTGCAAAGGATGGACCCATCTTGAAGACAGACAAAGTATGTTACCAGGTCTAAAGCTCCAACAAAGTCTGGCAAATATGAAAATATACTACAATTTGACTGAGAGTGGTAAGGATTTTTAGTGCTCACTCACATCTGAGTTTTCATACCTTTCCGGGCAAATAGAAGATTCTCAGCCCTTGTCATTAGTCAGGACCTTATGACTTGCTCCAACTAATGAGATATGAGTGGGAGACTCATGGGCCACTTTTATGCTGAGGCAGAGGAAAGCTTCTGTGTGACCTCCCAGCCCTCTCATTTCCTATGGGGAGATCATGAACACCATGCTGATACAATGGTAGAACCACATCATGGAAGTGAAGAGGATCACTAAATCACCACACAGAAACCAGTTGCTCTGGAAAGTCCTCCCACTACCATTGGACTTTGGATAAGCAACAAATAAACTTTCTCCAAGTTAAGCCACTGAAATATGGAAAATAATTTGTTACTCCAGTATAATCTACCCCAATACAATGTTTCCTCAACTTATTGGCCACAGCTTTCTTTAGCCATTTCTTTTTTTTTTTTTTTTTTTGAGATGGAGTCTCGTACTGTTGCCCAGGCTGGAGTGCAGTGGCACGATCTCGGCTCACTGCAACCTCTGCCTCCAGGGTTCAAGCAATTCTCCTGCCTCAGCCTCCTGAGTAGCTGAGACTACAGGCACACGCCACCATGCCCGGCTAATTTTTTGTATTTTAGTAGAAACGGGGTTTCACCATGTTGCCCAGGCTGGTTGCGAACTCCTAAACTCAGGCAATCTGCCCATCTCAGCTGGGATTACAGGCATGAGCCACTGTGTCCAGCCTCTTTATCCTTATAAAAAAATAAATATCACAGAAAAATTATTACAGGGAAACACTGCAGGAATCAATATACTATCTAAAATAGAGTTTTTCCAGGAACCATAACTGGAGCATTTTGAATTCTCGGCCACAGTGATTCATTAAACAAGCTAATATAGTCCAGCCTACAAAAAAGGTAGAGGAAGAATCCAGAAAGCTTACTCAAAAGGTCAGTAGAGGTACTAGAGGCCAGACAACTAGGTTGGAAATGCAAAAAACTGAATTTTATCTGTGTCTGCTTTCCCCACTAACTTTCACAATCTTGTAGGCCAAATGTTGTCTCTTCCTTCAACATTTCATAGGGCAAGCATTTATTGAGTGCATCTTGAGGACGTCATACAACATAAGCCACATTTTCAATTTACACTCTATTTTCTTCCTCCCTGATCACCATCCCATTGGGGTATCTTCTCCATCAAAGCACACATTGCCTGTCTCAGTCTCTTGGCATTTACCTCAAGCTTCCCTGTGTCGATAGATATCCATTCACTTTTGCAGAAGAAAGGTCTGAAATGACTCAGTTTCCTATACCTTCCGATACTTACGCTGCCATCCTTGGAACTCCAGAATCTGCAGCCTTGGCCAGAGCTGACTAAATCATGATTGCTGTGGAAGTTAAAGGTAGCAACAGCAAACCACAGGAGAACTGCAGCCATCTGGTGACCTGTCCTAAGAGCCTTTCTGACAGGGATGCTCGACACTGGATTCCAATCAGAAATCCAACTAAACCTCTCTTGAGAAGCGTCAAAGTCAGAAAGCCAGACAAGTGATAGCAAGGGAAGAAGCAATTGCAGAGTAGAAGTTGAGACCAAATAAGAGGCATTAAGTATGGCAGAGCTTCGTGAAAACTCTAGCTTGTTAGACAGCCGAAGATGTATTGAGCCAATAAAGCTACTGTGCATCTTGAACAATGCTCCAGGTACCCATAGCTCCTTGCTAGCATTACTGAGATAATTCTCTGAACGTTCTCACACTTCCTCTTAGGTAACCTGAGCCCATCTCAACACTTTGGCACCTGAAGGAGCTCAGCCATTACTCATCAAACTCACATTCTAAGTTACTTGAGAGAAGTGACTAGTGCTAATCATTTTATTAAGCCACCCATAGTGCTAAATCATAAAGGCTTGCACAATAGTAGATGCACAAGTAATTAGTGCCAGTAATGTTTACTGACATACCTACTCAATCTCAAGTGCAGGCAGCATTTAATGAGACAGAAAAGTTCCTGAACTCTCAGAGCCCATACTCTAATTCTAATTCTCACTCCAATACTTGACTGGTTGGTTGAGGAGAATGTTAAGCACAGTTCATGGCAACATGGGGGAACAATTTTCATGTGGAAGACAAGGTATAAAGCCCCCAAAGAATAATTTGTACCACCTGGATTCAAAATTTTCCTTCTTTAATAACCACCATTTATCAAGCTCCTACTATGTGCCAGGCACCCTATTGGGTGCCTACACATGTGCCCTAATTTAATCCTCCTAAGAGTCCCAAGACAGGGATGTCATCATTCATATTTCAAAGGTGAAGAAAAGGAAGTTCAGAGAGTTTCAATGATTGACCAAAGAATCACTGTGTGGGTCATGGAGTTATAATGCAAATTCTGTTTTTGCTAGCTCTTTCTAATTCTAAGTTTGTGCTCTCCCTACTGTGCTACACTTAAGAGAAAAATGATGAGCTTTTTAGCTGGGAAACAAAGAAGTGACAGCTGGGTGGAAAAGCACACTGTTGTACCGTATATTCAGTCTGTGCGATTCAGAGTAATCTGACAGCAGAAGATTATTTTCCAGGGTGAGTTTCTCATATAACAATGAAAGAAAAGTATTATTATCAGGTTCTACTCCTATCTTTTTATTTTGGCATAAGAAAAAGGAAAAGGAGAAAAGAAAAAAGAAAAGGCAAAATGACAATGAATATTGTATTTAAAACAATTAAAAATATTTAATAGAAAGTAACTTGCCTCACATATTCCTTTCTATAAAAACAGATACAAATATTTGCCACAAAAATATTCCCTACATACCATCACTAAAACCAATTTATATCCATTATTGGGAAAGTAGAACAAATCTATATCAACTCGTTTCTTCTATAATTGAAGTTATAAAATGTGTTATGTTTTCATGCTCTGATAATGTTGCAAAAATTAAGCATTGCAAAATGCTGAAATAATTTCTTCAAAAAAGAAACTACATGTTATTCTATTTTAGAAGTCACATTTGAACATTTATAATAATTCCATAGCATGATATTTAAATGTTTTAAGAATAACAATTAATAATCAGGACTTAATTTCACATTTCTACTATTTTAAAGGTGAGCTCGTTTCAGTACCTAAGGTCTGTGAGGTATTTTTAGAAGCTTATGAAATCACAGTATAACAACAAACATAAAATATTACCAAAATGTATTTGGCAATAAAATTCAGTAAGTATTCAGCAATAAAAAGGAGTGAAGATTTGATAGATGGAGGACCTTGGAAACATTATACCAAGAGAAATAAGCCAGACACAAAAGTCATGTATTGTATGATACTATTTATATGAAATGTTCAAAATAGGCAAATCTGTAGAGACAGAAAGTAGATTTGTGGTTTTGAGAAGATGGGGGCATGAGTAGGGGAAAATGAAAGTGACAGATACTGGGTTTCTTTTGGGGGTGATGAAAATATTGTAATTGATAAAGATGATGGTTGTACAACTCTGAATATACTAAAAACCAATAAATTATACACTTTAAATGGATGAACTGTATAGCATGTGAATTACATCTGAATAAAGATATTATGTTAAAAAGATCATTTACCACCAGGGCCAAATAGCAGCCGCTCCTCGAATCACTCTTCTCATGCTTTCTGCTTCTCACCCTCATGCTCCTTCCTCTGGCTCCTGAGATATGCCAGGCTCCGGCTCACACCAGACCTCTGCTCTTCCCACTGTACACCCTCCCACCTTTTCCGCTACCTCCAACCCACCACAGGTTGCCGAGGCCCAAGTTAACTTCTGCTCTTCTTGAACATCACATTGCAGCTTTCATGTGACTTTCCTGACCCTCCAGTATCATCCTTGCAGAGTACTCACAATCACCCTATACACCTGCATATTTATTTAGGCCTTTATTATTTTATTTTATGAGACAGGCTCTAACTCTGCTGCTCAGGCAGAACTGCAGTGCTGTGATCACAGCTCACTGCAGCCTCAACCTCTTGGGCTCAAGCGATCCTCCCACCTTAACTTCCCAAGTAGATGAGACTACAGGTTCACACCACCATGCTTGGCTAATAGTCACCATGCTTGGCTAATTAAGGTGTTTCTACTCTTATCTTGTTCCTCCAGCTGGAAGCACAGCACCTGTCATACAATACATGCTCAATACATATTTGAAAAATAAATGATTTATTTAAACTTTTTAAAAAAATTATGAAAAGCCCCTACACAACTCCTTTTCTCCCTGTTTTTTTCTCTATCAAAGAAATATGGTGAGAATGTATTAAAAACTTGCACATAACTGTTAATTCAGGGGCATATTAGTGGAACCATTGGTATTAAACATAAAACTGATTTTTTCCCCAGTGATTTCTTCCAGAAGATAAATGTCCTCAAGCAAAATAACCAACAGAATTGCAAAGACAATTTGTGGATGAAGAAAGAAAAGCCTTTTTAAAAATATGAACAATGATTGTTTTGTTTTCTGTGCAAGTTTTGTTCTGTTCCAGACATAATCACTCAATAAATATCTCCAGAAGGCCAGCCGAGTGCAAGAGGTCACAGCAGTTAGGAGGAAGTTCAAATGCAGCCTCATAAACTGCACATCAACTGTGAAATGAAAATAATCCAAAGTCCAAGGGGTTGTTATGAGAACTAAATGAGAAACACTTGTAAGACAGTTAGCATAGAGCCTGACCAATACACACTAGCTCTGATGATGGTAGATATGATGATGGTAATAATAACTCGTTCTACCTTCAAGAAGCTCACAGGTCTTTGGAGCAGAGGGTGGTGGTGTAAAGACACCATTATAAATACCTATAATTCAAGATTGAAAATATCCTCATTGCTAGTAATTAATCCTATTGATAACCCTTGCCAAAGTTCTCCAATATAAATGTGTAAGAGTGTTTTCTATTACAAACAGCATTGTTTTAACAGATTTAAAAAAAAACTAGGGACAACTAAAATATTTAGTTGATGAATTAAATTATAGTGTGTGCCCGTATGATGTGATAAAATGTGGCTGTTAAAAATATGAAGCAGGCTATTCAAAAACCGAGTGACAGTATAGCCCTATTCTCAGCCCCTTCAAATTTTCTCTAAGGTTTTTGGCTTTATCTTGAATTACAGAGAAAGAAGGAAGGACATTCTTTGTTTACTCTTCTAAATTATTCAATAAAAACATTTAAATACAAAAATGAAGAGGAGATATATGTTCTCAGTTGATATCTCAAGATCTTTCAGACATATCATTAAGTGGAAAGAGTGAAGAATAAAATAACATGTGCAACATAAGCTCTGTTGTGTATATGAAAATATATAAAAGTAAGTACATGTAGTTGATCACATCTAGGTGGAAGGATCAGGAAATGTTTTACAGTCGATCTGGGCAAGTGACATGGAAAATCTGAGAAGGGAATTCGAGGCAGAGGAAGCAAGGGCTTGGAGGCAGAATAACGTGTGGACATGCCCAGGGTGAGGTAAGAGTTTGCAGCTGCCAGAAGAAAGTTTAGAGAAGGTGCATAAGTAGCAGGAGCTGAGATTGGAGACATGAGTTAGGCCACGGCACAGGGCTTTAAATGCTAAATCTAGGCATCTGGATTTTATCTCATAGGACTTGAAAAGTTGCCGAAGATTAGTAAAGAAAGAAATAATACGATCAGTACTGCACATTATGGATGGTCATGAGAAAGGGCTTCTTGCAAAGAGTGGAGGGAGCAAAGAATGATGTCATGCTGGATGGGATGCTACCACAAGTTCTCCAGTTCTTCCCTCTGAATTTACAGCACTGTGTTGATATAGCTTTAGCTGTCCTCCCTGATATAATGTGTATGCTGCTTTCATATGAAATAAGTCACATGAATGGAGTCAGTGATTCCTTTCCAAAATTCCTGACAGATGTTCCACACACCCCAAAATTACTGATCTTTATTCAATAATCAAATTCTCAGCAGATAACCATTTTTCAAAGAAATGTTATTTTGCCTGTTAAATGAAAGGAAGGGAGATCATTAACAGTTCTCTAAGAAATGCATTTTAAATGAAAGGCTTTTTTTTTTTCAGCCTTTGGAAAGAAGAATATCAAAAGTTAAATTGAAACATCCAGGGAAAACTCAAATTAATATGTTAATTCTGTCAACATTCAAGGTTCTGAGTCCAAGCCTAGAAGTAGCGTAGCATATGGTGATTTACTGCTCCCTAGCTATCATTTTAACTACAGTTTTTGAAATCACAAAATAAATGTTTCAAGTGAAGTTTTCATCACTCTTTCAATGTGAAATATGTATTAGAATTTCTATGTTTTGTTTTAAAGATCAGTTCATTATACGAGAAGCCATCAGTGATTTTCATTAAATATGTCAAATTAGATGGAGCTAGGGAAACAGATGATAGATTAATATATAGTAATTTTGTCTTTACAATGACAAATTTAATGTCTCTCTATGGACATTATGAATTTCCCTGACTGACAGATTTTTTTCCTATTAAAAAGACAATGAACCTCTTGAATTATAGGTAAATAAAATTACATGGTTAAAATTTGATGAAAATCCGGGAAAAATTATGCAGTGTCAACTGCTAAGATTTAAGTTTCCTATTTATTTGTTACTATTTGAGAAATTGCCCTCAATGCTTTGATGAAGAAAAAAACTGCCTGTGTATGAATGCTGAAGTAGGTCCATAAAAAAGGAAATTTGCTATGAAAGACAAAATTGCGCATATTTCAGCCTTCCAGAAGTTAAAGAGTTTTAGGAAGTCTTTGTTTCTGATAACCTAGCTCAGTGCTCAACACTTATTAGGTAAATGGGAGATATTTATCAAATGGATAGATAGAGGGATGATGTAGAGATGGATAAATGATGGCTGGATGAATGAGTACCATTCTATTCTATGGTCTTAATCCCCTATTAAAAACAATTTACCAATACACGTGTACATAAGTCTGCAATATAAAAGTGTGGCATGTATCTTTATAAAAATAAATATACAGTATCTCTGTTAACCCCATATATTTGTGTATGTTTGTTAATCATATCTATCTCTGTTTCTAAACACATGCTGTACTTTTTAAAATATATACATGTTCATAGTGGGACATAATATGGGATAGTATAGTTATAAAACTTATTTTTAATTTTAACAGACACTAGCGGATATTTGTATCCTTAATGATGGAGTACTAAAGACACTCCCATTAAAGTTAGAAAAAAATGAGAATTTTCCACTATCACAAATAGGATCTTAACGTTTATTAATTAATTTATTTATCTATTTATCTAGTCATTCATTGATTCATTCATTTACTAAGACAGGGTCTCACTGTGTTGCTCAGGATTGCAGTGGTGCAATTATGGTTCACTGCAGCCTTGACCTCCTAGGCTCAAGCAATCCTCCCACCTCAGCCTCCTGAGTAGCTAGAACCACAAGTGCTCACCACCATGTCCAGCTAATTTTTTTATTTTTTGTAGAGATGGAGTCTCCCTACGGTGCCCAGGCTGGTCTTCAACTCCTGGGTTCAAGCAATCCTCCAGTCTCGGCCTCCCAAAGTGCTGGGATTACAGAAGTGAGCCACTGCATCTGACTTTAACATTAATTTAAATGTCAATATGAATGTCAAAAGAGGAGATGATGGTTCTTTTTTAAATGTAATACAATAAAAGCCATATAATTATATAATTGCTAATACAATAAGTGAAGAAAATATATAAAAACTATAAAATAAGACAATATGATTCATTCTTAGAAAAACATTTCCATTTTTGAAATGTTACTGAACTAGAGACTATTTCAGAGTAATATAGTAAATGTTTCTCAATAATTACATAAAATCATTGAATTTCTTACATATCAGAAATAACTAATAAGAAAAGTTAATGGATAAAGTCTTCTAACTATAATAATTAAAATGATAAAATGTTTAGCAATCTCCTTAAAAGAAATACATAGAAATATTGTAGGAAAAATTAGAAAACTTGAATAAATGTAAAAAAAATGAAACTATACAAGCTAGAGGAAAACATGAATGAATTCCTCTATAACCTAGGTACACATAAAAGTTTTTATCTATGATTTACAATTCAGTTGCAATTTTAAAAAATTGATGCATTTGCCTACATAAAAATAATAAATAAAAAAAACTTTTGCATGGGGAAAACACTATATAAACAAAGCTGGAACACAAATGAAAAATAAGAAGAAGATATTTGCAGTATCATCTCAAATATATAAGCAACATTTATATATTGAGGGAAACAATACAGAAAAGCAGGCAAGACACTTTACAAAGATATTTTTAGATGGTTTTTAAACATATAAAAGATGTTCAATTTCACTTACATTAAGAGAAATGCAAATTTCCCAACCATTAGTTGGCCACATTCAAAAGCATAATGATTTACTTTATTGGTGAGGCTATTGAAGAATAGGCACCCTCGTATGTTGCTGGTGGGAACTCAAAGGTAAAACCTCAACAGAAGAGAATATGCACATGAATAACGAACTCCGTATGCTTCCTTGTTTGATCCAGCAATCACATATCAAGGAATATACACAAATGTATACCTCCAACACAAACATACAAAAATGTATATGCACAAGGTCATTTATTGCAACATCATAGACAATTGCAAAGTATTGACAATTCTCTTAAATGCCCAAACAGAGGTGATTAGTTGAACAAGCTATGGTACATACACAAATGAGGAACCCAGCAACTACAAAGAAGAATAAGGAATATCTCCATGAAGTGCATGGAGAGTGAGTTTCAAGTTACATTTAAGTAAACATGGCAAATTACAAGAGAGTACATACAACATGCTATCTTTGTGTAAGAAACAGGAGAAAGTAAGAAAACATATGTGTATTTGCTAGTTTTTGTAAAAAAAGAAACACAGAAAGAGTAAATCAGAAACCAACAAAATTTGTTATCTATAAAGGGGTGGAGCAGGGCTACAGGTTGGAAAAGATAAGGGATGGGACAACCTTTCAATACTTTTTTGGTATAATTTTGACTTTTGGAATCTTGTTAATATTCTATGTATGCCAAAACAATTAAATTACTTAAATTAAATCAGCAAGAATGGGAACAAAATGTAAAACTAAACACAAACAGAAACAAACCTAACTGCATTTAAAATGACTAACAACACTGAAGGGAGCGAAACAAACCCACTTTTAAACACAATACTTTGAATATCTTCAGTCTAGTGGAAAAAAAATTGAAATGAAATCTTGAACTTTTTAAAAGAAGGCTTGTTTTGCTTTTGTTTTCTTGCTTTGTTTTGTTTTTACCGAGGTATGGTTCTGAGCCTATTACATGTGTATTGCAGAATTGAGCAAATGAGTAAATGTGCTGATGTTGGGATCAGGGTTCTCACTGTGAAAGGGAGATTCAAATTGTGAAATTTGAAAGAATCATAAGTTTTCTGTTTTGTTTTAAAGGTCAGGTTATTGTATTTTAAGACATCAGTGGTTTATGAGGTAAGTAAGAAATCATTGGAACTGCATCAGTTTTGAAATGAATGAATGATATACGGATGATATATATATATAAAATATATGTGGATGATAGACATATAATTATATATATTACGTATATAATTTCATCCATTCATTCCAAAACCAATGCAGTGCACTGTGTGTGTGTGTGTGTGTGTGTTTGTGTGTTCATTGGGACTGCATTGGTTTTGGAAAGAATGAATGATATATGAATATCATACATCATATATACATATTATACACGTCATTCATATATCATTCATTCGTTACAAAAGGGGTAAGGATATATATAAAAGGATATAAATAAAAGGGTATACATATATATATATATATATACACACACACACACACATGCATACATATATATGTATATATGCACCCTTTTTCTGTCTGGTAAACAGGCTTACAAGAAAAAACACCCCAGTAATAATGAGCCACCTAACACTTAGCTAGTAAATACTATTCCCCAGTAAATAGAAACAGGGCTTCTTGAAATATATATTACATATATATATTATATATATATATATATATATATATATGCTTCTGGAGCTGGAACATCTTGTGCCAGAAAGCAAGGGAATAAATGCTCAAAAGATAATGAAGATGTATAAAAAAACCAGAAGAATCACCTTCAAGGGGCTCCTACTGGCCAAGTGTGGAATAAATTTAGCAGCAAAATAATTCAGATCACTAAGGTATTTTAACCTATTGAATAAAAAAGAATCCATGGATCCATACTGAATATAAATGGATAAATTAATAAGAAAGAAGAAAGGGAGGCCTTTTCCTTACTTTAGAGAACCTAATGAATGTGGCAGGTATAGAGGAGTTAGAAAATCACCATTTTGTAACCAAGTGAAGGTAGATTCAGGCTAGATAATGTTCTCGAAGTATCTCCTCACACACTGCTTCTTAGCTGCATGGTGGAAAGTACTAAACATTCACTGGAGAAAAATGGCCAAGCCCCTGACTAGTGTCACAATTAGCAATATCTACCAAGGGGAGATGGTCACGACATGCCTTCAGATGTGATGCCAGGAAAGATCACAGCGTCACTTACATTGGTATTCTGACTGGAAATGCATAACCTGAACTTCCCTACGAGGAAGCATTTTCAAACCCAAAATGCAAAACACTATAGAAAGTAACCGCCCTGTATTAGTCAAAAACGTCATAGCATGAAAGATAAAGAAAGGTTGAGGGCTGTTCTAAACTAAGACACTAAAATAAAAAACAGGAAAAATAAAGTGCTCTTGGACAAGATCCTGTACACAAGGAAAAAATGTAACAAAGAACATTACTGGGACAATATTGAGCAAACTGGAAGAAAAGTAGAATATGGACTGTAGATTACATAAAAATACATGAAAATGCACTACGACGTTTCCTGAGGTTGATAAATTTACTAAGATTGTATAAGAGAATAGCTTTATTCTTAGCATGTAAACATTGAAACATTAAGGGAAGTGGTATATACAAACTACTTACAAATGAAAAAATAATAAAAATTAATCTGGTAATTTTCTCCCATAAAAAATAAATAATAATATGTACACATGGATGATAAAGCAAATATGGCAAATGTTTAATAAGGTTAATCTGGGTAAAGGGTATGCCAGAGTTGTTTGTGCTATTCTGGTAAATTTTCTGCAGGTTTAAAATTATTTCAAAATAAAAGTTTAAAAAGGAGAGGAGTCTACATTTAATTGGAAGAAATAAACAGTAAGTGATTGCCAAGGAAAGTGAATGAGCAAAGTACCAAGGAAAGTCATGCTCTACCAGATATTGAATCTCATTATAAAGATTTAAAATATTAGAATGTTGTACTACTCCAAGGATTGATGAACAGACCAAAGAAAGACAACTAAAAGCCCAAAAAGAGATTCTATAATTATGTATGTTAAAGCTAGAATTTTCATCCCTTAGCAAAAGATTGATCCAGCAAAATGTTAGAACGATTTTCTAACTTTTTGAGAAAAAAAAAGTAAGCTGCATCCCTATCTCATAAATAACCAAAACATATCTCGGAGACAAAAAGCATGAACAAATAAACACACGTACACACAAAGACACAAAGTGGAAGGAAAATACAAAAGAATAAATACCTAACTTAAGAATTAGGAGTGTCTTTTAAAAAATAAAAACAAATGATAAAACTATTATTCTGACATAGACATTAAAAATGGCTATATGTAAAAAATACCATAAATAAAATTAAGGACACATTAGAAAAAAATATTCATATCAGTTATGGAAGATAAAACGTTAACCTTAACATTTAAAAGAGCAAACACTCTCAATATAAAAATAGGCAAAAGACATAAAGAATCAATTTATAAAGAAGAAATAATCATGGTCTACGAATTCCTGAAGACATGTTCAAACACTACAGTAATCAAAGAAAAAAGCTTAAATACAATATAATTTTCCATTATTAAATTGACAATATTTTAAAATAAAAACTGATAGTGTCCCTGTTCAGAAGGGCACAGGGAAATATGCATTCTAAAAATACCAAGGCAAGGATAAGCCAGCACAAACGCACTTGTGTAAAATTTAACAAGATGTATTAAGAGCTTCAAAATTTTCTACTCACTTTAATTTTAAGTTCTACTTTCATCAAACCTGAAGGAAGAAAGCAACACTTCAAAAACACCTAGGCCAGGAGCAGTAGCTCATGCCTGTAATCCCAGCACTTTGGGAGGCTGAGGTCGGCAGATCACTTGAGGTCAGGAGTTCGAGACCAGCCTGGCCAACATGGTGAAACTCCATCTCTACTAAAAATACAAAAATTAGCCGGGTGTGGTGGCGTGTGCCCATAGTCCCAGCCACTCAGGAGGCTGAGGCAGGAGAATCGCCTGAACTCGGGAGACAGAGGTTGCAGTGAGCCGAGATGGTGCCACTGCACTCCAACCTTGGCGACAGAGCGAGACTCCATCTCAAAAGAAGAAAAAAAAAAAAAACACCTAAATGTCCAGCTATATGGAAATGAAAAGACACTACTTGTATACATATTATATATATAAATAATAAATATATATATAAATGGAATGCTATAAATAATTAAAAAGAAGCTTTCATGGGCTGGGCGCGGTGGCTCACGCCTGTAATCCCAGCACTTTTCGAGGCAGGCAGATCACGAGGTCAGGAAATCGAGACCATCCTGGCTAACATGGTGAAACCCCGTTTCTACTAAAAGTACAAAATATTAGCCAGGCATGGTGGCAGGTACCTGTAGTCCCATTTACTTGGGAGGCTGAGGTGGTAGAATGGCGTGAACCCAGGAGGCGGAGCTTGCAGTGAGCCAAGATCGCACCACTGCACTCCAGCTTGGGCCACAGAGCGAGACTCCCTCTCAAAAAAAAAAAAAAAAAATTATCTCTGTGCATATATTAAACAATCTTAGTAAAGAGATAACTCTAGAGATAAAGACATAGATATGTCTGAATACATTTATATCCTGAAGGATATATAAGGATAATCACTAAAATGTCATCACTGACTTCACTGAATGGTGGGATTTGAATCATTTACATTTCCACCTCTATACAATTTTGAATCTTTCAAATTATTCTAAAATGACAATTATCATAACATATGAAAAAATTCTAAGATAAATTTTCAAACATAGCCTTTAAAATGACATGTGTGGTATTGATTGCTACTCTGTAATAATACGTAAGCATGAAAGATAGGATATGGAGTCAAATATGAAAACATTTAAGTGGCATTTTTGATAGCGTGGTGAGAATTTCTTTCATAATTATCTGCAATTTTGCTGCTATGCTGTCTGATTTAAAAAATAATGATTATCTGCTAAAGTATATATGACATTTAGAGATCCATTGTCATAGGTGCAAATAAAAATTAGAAATGAATATATAAGCATATGCATTGAAGATACACCGTTTTTATAACATATACAGGCAATAGTGACATATCTCTCCTCCCTTAAATTCCTAACGTAGTACTTAACCTCTAGTAAGGTTGTAGATATATTTTAGAGGGTTTATGTTTTCATATCCACAAACAGAATGGAACTTGCTTGGGGGTAGATCTAGTCTATTACAAATGAGGGTAGTATTTTCAAAGTTATGAATGTGCTTTTGTCTTGTGCCTTTCTGTGTGCTTGACTTTTATCCTAGTCTGCCCAAAGCATCCATCTGCCCGGTGAGAGATCTGGATTTACAGAAAAAGTGCAGAGAAGAATCCAGGTATTATTCAAAGTTTTATATTTTAAAATAGAATTCTGGGCCAGGCACCGAGGCGCACGCCTGTAATCCCAGCACATTCAGAGGCCGAGGTAGGTGGATCACGAGGTCAGGAGTTCCAGACCACCCTGGCCAAGATGGTGAAACCCTGTCTTTACTAAAAATACAAAAAATTGGCCGGCACAGTGGTGGGCACCTGTAGTCCCAGATAATCGGGAGGCTAAGGCAGAGGACTTCTTGAACTCGCGGGGCAGGAGTTGCAGTGAGCCAAGATCATGACATTGCACTCCGGCCTGGGTAACAGAGCGAGACTCATCTCAAAAAAAAAAACAATAGAATTCTGTAGATTATTTCTCATGTAGTATATCAAATACCAAGTCTAGAAAACCCAACCTGTATATATCTCCCATGTTATAACCAGAGTTCAGTAAACTTAAGTTCCATATAGTAAGATCCCACTATATGCATACTGTAGTACCTTCCTATAATTAAAAAAATTCTAAGTTCTGAAAGACACCTGGCTTGAAGGATTTTGAAAAAGATATTGAAGATTGCAAACCTGTACTATTTAATAACACAGAACCATTATAAGGATTTAATATGTAAAGTATCTAGTTCAGTATCTAGAATAGAGTAGATGTCCAAAATATACTCATTTCCTTGTCTCTACCTCTTATCCCTATATTCCTGTATGTGTTTTTTTAAAAGCCACAATGGTAAAGATGCATAAAAATGCATGTTTTTGATTATCAAAACTTTTAATGTCTTTCACTAAGATATTCAAAGTAATCATGACTCAGTTTGGCAAAGAAACAAAACAGAGCATAATGAAGTTATGTGAATGAGCTATAAACGTGAAACAAACCATAACAATATATATCAGTAATTATTTTCTGGAAAAGGCAGTAATGAGTAGTAGGTAAAAGTGTGAGCTTTGGTATCAGATAGACCTGGATTCAAGTCCTGGCTCTGCTTCTAACCTTCTACATGGCAGGTAGTAAGTTACTTGGATAAGTAAGTTAATTTCACCAAACTTCAGTTTTCTAAACTATAAAACAGATATTAGAAGTGCCCCTCCATTCCAAGTTTGTGCCAAAGATTAAATGAGATAATATATGTAGAGCACTTAGCATGATGTTTGTCGAATTACTATGTGGTAATAGTAATAATTGAATAACAGAAGCTGTTGTAATTACAGATTAAAGTTACAGTTGACTAGATACTGTAATTACCTAGAAACCATAATTCATTAGATGTCAACTATCTGAAAAATTATTGCAGTCCTGCATTTGATTGTGCATTGAGTAACAATGTATTTATAAAGTTAATGTATGTATTAATTGGATTTTAACACTAACAAACAGGTTGTAAGATCTGCTCAACATGTTTTGACACGTTAACAACTATCGGACATATTCCCACACTAAATTATAATTTTGTAAATATTTAATCTGTCAAAACCCACAAAATAATTACTGTATTACATTCCCAACAGTAATATCCTAACCCAAAGATTAAGATGTTATTTAATCAACAGAGATTTTAATTGCTATTATGTATAGAATCTCTATAATAGGCCGAAAGTTATGATAAGTACCACTTTTTCACTCCATCTAAACTTGGGAAAAATTAAGAAACCAATGATACACATTTGATTTCACAAATTAACACATTTTAATTAAATCTCTTAGAGTCTATAATAATATATGTGGGCCTCATTAAGTAACTCATCAAGCTTGTAAGCAGACCAAAGAATAAAATATTTGAACTTGAGCAAAGCAAGATCATTAAAGAGAAAAATTTGCCAAAATGTGTTTGAGTCTACAAAGAAAACTGGCCTTTTGGTCCATGTTGATGCTTAGCTTTTTATTTTTTAAAAATGTCTATTTAGAGAAGCCTGAGGATGTGCATTTCAAAGGTAGTGGATTATCAATATAGACAGTTGTTAGCCTATGACTAGACAGCAATTCAGAAGTTCAGTGGCGTCACAGTGAGCCATAACTCAGAGGACAGATTAGACTAATTCAAGTGAGTAATAAAAGCCTGCCAAGGAGAAGCTGGCAATTCTTTAAAATCTATGTAAAAGCTAAGAGTCCACAGAAGCAAGTGAATTGTTGGCGGCCCCTGGGCCAGCCATAACCTGATTGTTTCTTTATTCAGATATGTATTATGTATCAAATGTGTGCTGAACGTTGTATTAGCAATCAAAATCCAGGACATCTGGCAGCAGGGAATATGTGGACCGAGCCTTGGGAGCATGATCCAAAGAACGAAGATTAATGTCCCCAACGATCTGAAATAGCAGGCTAAAAACTAAACTCACAGTCATGAGAAGTACCAACCAGTAGTAAGAAAACCCACTGAGCCACTTGGCCAAGATCTTGACCAGGTGTAGGTATGTATATGGTAGAGGCCAACAGAAATTGGCACCTCCAACTGTGGGGATTGGAGAATTAAGGGGCGGGGACATGGGCAAGTAAGTACAATTTGTAAACCTGGTTCTTTGGAACCCAAAGGGTCATTTTACCTGAGAAAAAATCCATAAACATATCCCATCATAAATCTTATGTAAAAATCTAAAGTGATGTTGTTAAGGGACATCACTGTGTCAATAAATGTTTTACAGAGAGGAAAGTACCAAAGGACATAGGTGTCACCACCTGCTGAAGTAACCTGGCAGTGGGACTGGAGACACCCCCTCCTTCGCTCCAGTCACTCTGGCCAAAGATCAAATAACCATGAGAATTTCAGGCTGGTCTCACATCTGCCCCCATTCCAACTTTCTTATTAACTTCAGATACCTGTAAACATAGTCAAGGTATGATTTCCAAAGCATTAAAATATGACTCTTGTATAAATATAGACTGAACATGTGCTGAAGATTTTAATTCATTAATGAGAAAGCAAATAAGATGGTTGCTATGAGTTGAATTGTGCCTCCTGCAAAAGATACATTGAGGTCCTAATTTCCAGTACCTCAGAATGTGAACTTACTTGGATATAGGGTTTCTGTAGATGTAATTAATTACAATAAAGTCATATTGGAGTAGGATGGGCCCTTAATCCAATACAACTGGTGTCCTTATAAGAAGACAATGTAGGCTGGGCACCATGGTTCATGCGTGTAAACCCAATGCTTTGAGAGGCTGAGGCCAGAGAATTGCTTGGGGCCAGGAATTTGAGACCAGCCTGGGCAACGCAGCAAGACCTAATCTCTACAAAGAATTAAAAAATTAGCCAGGCATGGTGGTCCATGCCTATAGTCCTAGGAACTCAAGAGGCTAAGGAGGCAGGATCACTTGGGCTCAGGAGTTTGAGGCTGCAGTGAGCCATGATCGTGCTACTGCACTCCAGCCTGAAAAGCAGAGCCAGAACCTGTCTCAAAAAAATAAACAGAAAGGAAAGAAGAGGAAGAAAGAAAGAAGACAATGGGAATAGGAAGTGTGCAGATCGGAGCATAGCAGCTGTAAGTCAAGGAACTTCAAGGATTGCTGGAAGCTACCAGAAGCTAGAAAGAGGCAAGTAAGGGCTCCCCTACATGTTTCAGGGGCAGCATAACCCTGCCAACATCTTGATTTTGGACTGTGAGAATTGTAATTTTGGACTCCAGATCTATGAGACAATAAATTTCCATTGTTTTAAGCTACTCAATTTGGCAATTTGTTACAGCAGCCATAGGACGCTAGCACAACGGGTAAAGTTGACTCAAAGAACATCTGAGAACGTGAATATTTATCATCACTATGGAGAAAAAAAGAATCTTGGAATAACATCGTTGGAGATAAAAACCTGACTTACGTCCTATAGGGCAGTAAAATCATTACATCGTGGGAGAGAAACTATTTCTCCTGGACAAATGTCTGCAAATTAACATGCAACTTCCCAAAGCCTGGCCTTTAAATGATGTTTCAATGTGACATTAAAAGAATGTATTCTCTCCCTCTTCCAGCCCGTTTGCCTTATTCCCAACATCTGGATAGTTTTTTGTTTGTTTGTTTGTTTTTGTTTTATAACAAGTCTCTTACATGTCTGCCCCACTTAGATTTTGGGCTTACTAGCATGCTAGCTCTGCCAACCCCCACCTACTGGCTTACTGTTTGCAGATAAAGTTTATCATTCTGTCTTGAGCTCCTCCCCTTTTAATATGGATAGATGTTTAAGAATTCTATTCCACTACTCAGCCAGACTGGAGGCTTAGTAAAATGCAACACTTTTCAGTGGAAAACAAACAAATAACAAGGCTCTGTGACAGTTTCTGGAAGGAAATTCAGACAATTTTAATGTGAAAACTTAGCTGCTTTGTTTTTCTTTCATGCACTAGAAAGATGAAATGTTTTTCTTCATCTCTCAGGAGAGTTTGAAGATTAAACTCAAACTGCCTTCCGAGAAAGGAGACAGAGATCCTACCTTGTTAAAGATTTGGATTCAGGGTTTACTGGGCCATCAGAAGAAAGCAGGGGAATGGAGTTATCCTCAATACATTTATCACCCAGTGTGGTGAGGGTGCTTACCAAGCAGAGTGGAAGCTGGTGCTGCAGAACTGAAGCAAGTGTCTGGGGGGCTCCTGCCAGCCAGGGGTCAACCCTTTACCGAAGGATTAGGGGTGAGTCTAGAGGATCCTGCGGAATAGACCAGGGAAGTAGCAGGGGTACTTAAAGTGAGCTTCTTAGAATAGAGGCTACTGATGAACACTATGAAACGATTTCAAGGTGTGCAGTTGAACCAGCATATATCTGCTAAGTATTCGTCATGTAAAAGATAAAAATTGAGCAGAAACAGAAAAGAAAATGATTTGGTGAAACAAAGAAGGGAGAAGGAAGGACTTCTTTGGGTTCCTCTAAAACAGCCAAGTATCCAAAAAAGGGGGATTGGGAATGGGTATGTGTAGAAACTCTCCCCTCAACACATGTATTTTGAGTGATTAGACTGCTCACATTTGAGAACCCTTTAACTGAGGAAGTATTTAATGACAACCCTATACAATAGATTAACATTTTAGAGCTTAGAATAAAATAGAATCCACCCATTTATCTCTTTTTTGCCCCAACCAATTATTGTAGCCTAAATTGAGGGGTATAAATCTGGGAATGCGTTTTTATATTTTATCTAGGGGTGGCAGATGTTAGGGAGAAGGATTTTTTCCTTTCTCATGTTGAGTGAACAAAACAAAATATTTTCCGGCTCTCAGCTATGGGAAATGATTAGATACATGGCATGGCTCAGTAACGTGTTGCAGTTTCATTTCCTGGGAGGAAGAGAGGTTTAAATCCACCAGACAACGCATTTGTAACAAGCTTACAAGTGCTTGGGAGAATGCAATAGCTATCGCCCTGTTTGAACCAGTTAGTGAATAAAAAAAGGCTTTTGACTTCAAATGAAAAAAATAATAAAAGAGATTTGTCATTTTGACTTTGGTACTGAATTCAAAATCAATGCCAAGCTAGAAAGTGCCATAATGCATATAAATGTTGTCAGTGACCTTATTTAGAAAATAGGGTGAAATATTAGCAGTCACTGAATGAATCTGGGTCCTACATGTGATCAGAATGGTTCCTTCTTTCCAACAATATCGTATAATGAGAATAATAACAACAGCAGCTCACAATGATTGAATGTTTACTCCGTACTAGAGATAGGGCTAATGCCTACAAACTGCATATTCTCATATGATCTTCACAACACTCACCTGAGGTATGTATCATTCTCACTCTGGTTTTACAGAAGAGAGAAATATAGATCTGAGAGATTATGTAATTTGCCGCAAAAAAGGGGGAAACTGAAATTCAAACCCAGGCCACCCATCTGGCACTAAAGTCTATGCCCTTAAAACACTGCTTGTGCCATCGGATCACTGAATAGCCCAGAAAATATCAGAGGGTTGCCACCTACAGAAGCTTGTGGGACTGTGAACGCAAGAGACTGAGTGAGCATGAAAAGGCTGCCCGCATGGTTAAAAACAACACTTGACATTAAAACAAAACAGAAGGCCGGGCACGGTGCCTCACGCCTGTAATCCTAGCACTTTGGGAGGCCAAGGCGGGCGGATCATGAGGTCAGGAGATAGAGACCATCCTGGCTAACACGGTGAAACCCCATTTCTACTAAAAATACAAAAAATTAGCCGGGTGTGGTGGCAGGCGCCTGTAGTCCCAGCTACTCGGGAGGCTGAGGCAGGAGAATGGCGTGAACCCGGGAGGTGGAGCTTGCAGTGAGCCAAGATCCCGCCACTGCACTCCAGCCTGGGCGACTGAGCGAGACTCCATCTCAAAAAAAAAACCAAAAACAACAACAACAACAACAAAAACTGAAGACTACTCTTGAAAGCGACCTAATTTTCATTGTAGCATGATTTGATTTCCTCCTTTGCCGTCTTTCTCAATTCTGTTAGAATATCCTCAGTGAAATACAGACTTGGCCAAAGCTGTCCTAATGCAAGCTGGAAAGCAAGATCAATCAGAAGCCCATTAGGACTGGGATGAAGGGAAGTGGCTGAACGTAGCTGCCAAGAGAGTATCGGGATCCTTCTCAACTGTTTCAGATGTTTTCAGTGTCAGTGGCTTCCTGAAACCCTGTAACTCTAGAGTTAATTTCCTATTATCCACCTGTGCATCCTTCACTCTGCAGATTTATCTTAAAGCTTTTGAAGCTTTGTGCCCAAAGTGGCTCCAGTCTCTTCCTAGCCTACTTCGGGGAAGCAGCACCCTCCTGCCAGCTAGTGCTTGCCACACTGTGGAATGCCAACTAACCAAGCTGTGGTGCCCCGAACTCACTTATCACTCTGCTACTGGGAAGCAATGGTTTTTCTTTTATCTATTTTTAGGTCTGTGCCACTGTTGCCCTCCCAGCCCCGTGCACTCCTGGAACCAGAGGCGAGAATGGGCTCAATCTGGGGAACAGGGATTAATTCAGTTTGGCTAGAGCCAAGAATGCGTGTGTTTATTTATTTAAAGGGTAGGCTCATTTACCCAATTTATAGAGCACTTGTACTACATACAAATAGTTTATAATCCTTTGAAAAGGTAGCATGACAGAAAAGTATGAAAGAAAATCCAGCGCCAAACTTTGCTTAATCTAAGTGTTGTTATTTTTCTTTCCTACTCGAAACACAGTGTGGAAGAGTTGAAAGTACTTGGGCTTTAAAGTGAAGCTGATCCGGGTGTGAGTGTGGATTCTACCTCTAACTAGCTAGATGATCTGGTTACTAATGTCAGTGTTCCAGTCTGCGGCAGGGAAAATCATAGTACTAACCTTACGGGTTGTTAGCATTATTCAGTAAAACAATATATGGAAAACACCTCACATAATGCTAGGAACACCACAGTTTCTCAGTAAAATAGAAGGGATCATCATTATCATTAATAATAGTGGAAACAGCAGTATTATTATTTCTACAACTAGTAGTAGCAGCAGTAGTACTGTTCTAGAAAGAAGCATGTTACAAATGTTGGGTACATTTTGGATAATACTTATCCCCCCCAAACATAAATATGATGTTTAAGAATTATACATATTTGTATATTTTTAAAATGTGGTTGCTGTTAGCTATGAATATCAAATAGCCTCTCCCCCTGAAATAAGGACTGGCATAACTAATTAAGGTGCTTTCCATTTATTTACTCTTTGAAGACACTAATTCAAGAGAATCGCTTAATTTTCTTCTTTCTTAATCTATTTAAGCATGCAAAATATGAATGGACTTCTCTGAGACCCTAATAACATGAGATGTAAGATAGGCTATTTGCTTTCAAATTAAAACAAAGTCTATATTTCTATCTTTGTTCCTGATATAGTGACTAATGGAGCCCTGATGCTTTGATCTGTTACTTGAAAAATATCAAAACATCTTTAATATGCAAATCAAGGCAGAAGCTTGTGGGGTCATCAGTAGCAGGTTTTCTCTCCCTTATAACAGTAATGGGAAAATCTATGGGGGCCCTGAGGATCATTACTTTAAAAATAATTCTACCACTAATGAAAATCCACTAGCTTATCCTTAGTCACATTTCAAAATGAAATTTAGATATTAAGTAGTATTGATTTCAGTTCAAAAGCTGCTTTGACCACCTTTATATCAATCCTCCAGACTTGGAATGAGGACTGGTGGAAATCATTAAGTCATTTATCTTGTCAAAAATCTCTGCAACATGCTCAGATGTATCAAACACTGGACGAGGCTACTTTTAGTTTCCATTGCCACTGGTGACTTCCCTTAAAACCCTCCAGTCAGCCCCAGCCCAGGTCAGACAGCTCCGGGAAAGAGTGAGAAAGCATTTGAAAATAAATTCCATCAGAATTGATGCTGAGGACCTTTAAAGATGAAGAATGTATGACCTCTAAACCATTGTTCACACTTCCAGAATTTTTCAATTCTTTGTCCATTCAATAAACACCTATCTAGCTTTTATCTTGTGCCAGGCACACTGCTAGGTGCTGGGATTAAGTGATGAACCAGCAGAGAGGCAAGCCCTTACAGAGTTTAGAGGTTAATGGGGAAGGCAGAAAGTAAACAACTAATTGTGCAAAGAAATACAGAATTTTATGTTATGGCACCTACTATGGAGGAAAATAATAGCGTCCTATTAGAGGGACTGACTGGGAGTGGATGTGACAGAGGAAATGACATTTAAGCTAAAATTACGAGGTAAGTGGGACTTGGGATGGCTTCATTAACTCATAATGAGGCTCTCCGGTGAAGACCCCTATGCAGAGATTCCTTGACCATGGCAAAAACTGTGGAGTTTATTCTAAGTGCAATAGGAATGGCTTTAAGCAAGAAGGTGACACTAAAAACCTAAAAGGAGCATATGAGAATATTTCATTTGATTTTTATCCTTGGCAAATTTTTAGAATGCAGCTTTTCCTCTTGCTGCATGTTCTAAGGCAGTTTTTGTTTTGTGTTTTTAATTCAAGGATTGCTCCTCTGGTCTCCTGCAACAGAATCAGCCAAGATGGTTGTTAAAAATGCAGAACCTCGCTGTAGACCCATCGAATCAGAGTCTGTGGGTACAGGGAACAGGAGTCTGCTTTTTGAAGCAGCACTCTGAGTGATCCTAACATACTTTAAGATGGTGTGAACACAGAAGGCACACCATGTGTTGGATAGAGGAGTCACAGTGAAGCAGGGCATATTCTGGATAGGCTGGCATCTGACAGATGAGAAAAGCCAAGGGGCATAAGCAGAGAAAGACCACAGGCAGGGACTGAATGTAAGAGGTGCCTCTCTCTTCAATGGGCATGCCCATAGCACATCCCATTTTCAAAATGCAACCTCTAGAATACCCATCTATATTACTTGGCGAGGACTGTCATTATAAAATACCACAAGGTTGAGTGGCTCAAACAACAAAGTTGTTATTTTCTCACAATTCTGGAAGCTAGAAATCCATGACCAAAGGGTAGGTAGGGCCGGCTTCTCTGGAGGTCTCTCTCCTTGGCTTGCAGAGGGTGTCGTCTCCCTGTGCCATCACGTGGTCTTCCCTCTGTGTGTGTTTGTGTGTCTGTGTCCTAATCTCATCTTCTTATACAGATATCAGTCATACTGGATTAGGGCTCACCGTAAGCACCTCATTTTAACTAAATTACCTCTTGAAAGACGCGAGCTCCAAACACAGCCACATTCTGAGGTCCTGGAGGTTGGAGTCGACTTAGTTCCCATAGAGCAAGACAATCTTCTTTCATCTCTTTTGACCCTGGCTCTCAATGTGAGGTAAACCAGTAATATTTTCAGACCTAACTTGGAGCTCCTTAGAAGTACATATTTTTGAGGGCCTGGCCAGCTGCTTGGGAGTGCTCTCCTGTCAGCCCTTCACCCTCAGTGGCCCTTCTGGGTCAGCCAGGAGGACTGGGGCTCCGCCCGAGTCCTGCATGCTACATTTATTTCCTATTTTAACTCAAATCAGTCACTTCTGCTATTTCTTTTCTCATAATCATCTATTCTTCTTCTTAATAGATTTCACTTAAAATGTAATTTCTCTGGCCAAAAAAATGCATTTATCTAATAGAAAAATAATACTCAGCTCAAGCAAATTAGATGTTCAGTAACACCTCTTACAGAACTTAAGTATTTGGAAATTGGACTGTTCATTAAACAAAAATATTATTTAAATGGAAAAAATTGACAGTTCAAAATCGAGACAATGAGGTAGAGACATGCTATTCAGACCCAAAGTTGTTATCCACAACATGAGAGCAAAATATGATTATGTCATTCTTTAGTGAATCAGTGAAATATAAAACACTGTTTTCTAACTGAAAATAAAATTCTAATGAATCACTGACAAGATTTTGAAATTTTGCCAGTTCCCCATAAAACAAATTAGTCTCTATTTTTTGACTCAAAAAGTAGTGACAAAAATCTTCTCACCCATTCACTTGCATTTTGTTTTGAAGGCTTTTCAAAAATCTTCATTTCGTTAAACAGCTGTTTCAGATCTAAATGCAGAACGTGGGAAATTGTAGCGACCTGCCTATAACCATTTATATATCAATTCCCAGAGCCCATCCCACATCCAGAAACAAGATGATGAGATGGGAATGGTGTAAAGACCAAGCAGGTAGTAGACCCCAGAAGTCAACCCCACAAAGTCCCTCCCTATTCCTCTCTTTATGTGGCATCTAAATGATGGATATCCCTTGGATGGTCCCAGTGAAAGACAACAAGCCCCAAAAGTTCATGTGAGAATTAGCATGGCTGGATTCCTAGGCCTTATCTTCCAATCCAGCCATCCTCAAAGTGTGGTCCCTGAATCAGCAGCATCAGCAACACCTGGGAACTTATTACAAATGCAAATTCTTAGGGCCCATCCCAGACATAAAATAAAAACTGAAAGGGCGGGGAGGGCAAAAAAATATATATATGTGTGAGGAAAAAAAAAATATGTGTTTGAATAAGCCCTTAAGTAGTCATTGATTCCTCCTCAAGTTTCAGAACCACTGGTCTGGTCTAAAGGCAGAGCCCTAGGGTTCCTCGGAGGGGCGTCTGCCCTGGGGTGGGGCAGGGGGAAGGAGGCAGGGGGAAGGTGTAGATAGGGAAGAGGAAAGGAAGGATTGTGGAAAACAATAGGGCAGATTTTATGCTTCTTGTATTGACATCAATGGGGGTATCTTTCTTTGATTAGTTTCATATATGGGTTTATTTGAAAAAATTTCTGCTAATTTCTTTTAAAAGTTGAAAGCCACTCCTTTAGAACAGGGAAAGAAGTGCCTTATGCTTTAGAAGCCCTCTGCTCAGCCCTTCTCTGATTATATCCCTTTCCACTGAGTCAAAGGAATGTGTCCAACTGCGGCTCAGGTCCTTCTAGACTATGGTTGTGTTTGGGTCATCAGAACTGCCTGCCCAAACAAGCCCAAGCCTCTTTTGCAATCCTGTACTGCTGGCCTCTTGCCCAGGGCCATTCTCTGGAGGTTTAACTGTGCTACCTGTGTGTACCCCAGGCCCACAGAGCCACTAAATGGCAGCTTTGTGGGAGTGAGAGTAACAGAACCTAGATACATGGACTGGGTTATTCACACATGGACTCACAAGGCCCCTCATAGTTTGAGAGAAGTGGGCAGCCTAGGTCCCAGGGCTGAAGCTATGTGCACTTCTATGTTCAGGCTCCAAAATACAATGCAAAGGCTTCAAGAATCCTAAATTTAGACCTGGCCTTTCAAATCATTATGAAGATAGGAAGATAGAACCTACTCTAACAGTTGCTAACATGATTCATAACGTTTAAATCTTCATACCAATAGTAGGTGGGCCTCCATTTGTACTTTTGCCTCAAGCACCACAAAAGTTAAGAAAGAGCCTGGTTACAGAATACAAAAAAGTCAATGTGTTTTTGTTGGTTGCTTGTTGGTGTCATGTTATTTTATTTTGTTTATGATTTTATTTTATGAAGTAGAAGGACATTTACCCATCTGTCTTTCAGGCAGGGTGAGTATCTAGAAGGAATGAAAACATCTCTGTCTCTGCCAATGGGTTTCTAAGGAAGACGAAAGACACCTTTGTGTTGCCACTGCTTTGAAGTTAAGCTCTAATGAGGCCTTTGGTTTTTCAGGGGAGCCATGGAATTCTAAGGTTAGGGCAGGGACCTTGTTTGTCCTGTTTATCATTATATCCTCACTCAGGGCCCAGCCAAAAGCCTGACACAGAATAAGTTCTTGATAAATATTTGTTGAATAAGTGAAAGAAAAACAAATGATTGAACTCCCCAGTTTAAAAGGATCAGATTTGCTCAGTTATATTAAGTCCACCTTACCAACCATGTATTGAGTCCCTGTGAGGTGAGGGGCAGGGCATACCAAGATGGAGTGGACACCAAACCCATCTGTGTGGCATTTCTTGTTCAGTGGGGGAAACAAACATATAAATACATGACTTCCAAAGGATCTGGCAAAGGCACAGCTCTTTATCTTGTCTGTCTGAGGCAGCTATTTATCAGAATCTTCATCTGTAATATCTACTGAAAACCCTGGGGTGACGTTTCCAAGGGAACAAACTGGGCAGGACCCCAGATGTTGGCAGATGAGTCCTAAAGAGCCTAAGGTTCTCCATCCAGCAGAAATCTGGATACATTTGCTTAACCCATTAAAGTGGGAGTTGGAGGAGTGGGGGTGTTAGTTGCAGGTGCAGGTATCATAAAAGCAGAGAAATCACATTTCTACATGTAGGATTTATTTGGGTTTCCCTGGAGCCAATAAATATTTTCACAAATGTGATCCCATACTGCAAATAAGACATGATCACTGCTTGGACATTTACTTCTAATAAGATCATCAGAGAAAATCTAACAAAGAATGTCTGTAATATGTCCAGTTCCCAGCCACCTTCCATTGTATGTCCTGTCTTTAGGGAACCCAGCAAGTAAGTCATAGAAAGTGTGAGCAGGTGTTTCCACTAAGCTTTCTGCAAAATTCTTGAACTTAACAAGCTTTCTAGGGTAGAAAGAAATTTTATATACACTGGTTTATACATCACAGGTATTTTCCTGCATGAAGCCCTGCAAGGTGCAGTCATCCGAACGGCCAGCCCTACAATTTAAGGTTGACAGGACAGACCTATACCACAGAGAACGATGTGCCACCCATGGATAATGACATAAATGGACCACAGTTTGTGGCAATGCCATCAATGAAAATTCTTCACATTTTTCTGATTACAATGTAAGCCAATAGAGGAACCCAGGAAGAAGGGAAAATTACCCTAGTCAGCAATTTTCTCAGGAAACACCCACACATAATTTTAAATAAGCTTTGAATTGAACTAAAAATTGCCTTTTCCTAAGTTCCTTCCTTGCCTGAAAATAGAAGATATTTTGAAAATTATTTTTCAATACAGACTACAGGTACGTAATGCGCAAGATGTGTCATACCAGATCACATAGCTGAGGAGCTGACATGAGAATTCTACATTTGCCAAGCCCTATTATTATTTTAAGATGGAAGAAATTGTTTTTATGAAGTTTGATTATGCTAAGCTGCAATAACTTCATTACTTTGTAAAATTATAATGCAACACAGATCTTCATATTTATTAAAAGCATCCAGCATCTGCAATGCCTGAGGCAACGCCTGTCATTGTAACACACTAGACAGTAGAGTCCTACCTAGAGGCAGTCCCTGACACGTGCACACGCAATGCTTGTATGTTTCTTTCCAAACCTCATATTCTAAGGATTCACAATTTAAAATAATCTACGCTATGAATGAGCAATGGGAAAGTTCAAATCCAATGTAAGATGCTGTGGAATGATTGACCAAAAAAAGGTTTCTCTCTAATGGAACTTCGAAGAGTCAACAACAAGTTGACAGTTTTTAAAAAGCACTTCTTCATAGTGTCTCCAGATGCCACTTGGAGAGGTAGACACATTTTTGATATCCATAATTTGAAATTAAAATATTCCTCCAATGGGAAAACGTCTTCTGAGATTAAAAAAACTGGCTGTTATCTTTTGAACACAGTGCATTTGTAGATTGAAGATGCACTCTAGTTATGTTCAGACTTCTCTGTGAAACGTATACAATTGCCTGTGGGGCCGGAAGAACAAATTCTCTGGCAAAAGCCAAGGACTCACTTAAAACAAGAGAGGAACAATGTCCCATCCATTCTAGTTTTTGTTGTTATTTAAGTGTATGCCATGTTGAGCGATGTATTCCATGATGACAAACTCACTTTCAGGATCATTATTCGAATTCCTCTGTCCCCAGGCAGGCTTATGATAAAAATCTGACGGATACTGTAGTCACTTATGCAAGTCTCCCAAGCTCAACACTCAGATGCAAAATATCCTGAACTCTCATAGGTATGATAGATCAATAGCCTGGATTTTTTCACTGTGTTGAGAATTAGCATAGCATAAAAGAACAAGGACTCTTAAGTTTCACCACTTAGCAGTGTGATATCAGCTTTCTTATGTATGAAATGGGATTAACAGTATTTACCATCTTGTGTTTTGTGAAAATTAGTTATTATCTGCAATGTGCTTAACATAGTACCAAGTACATAGTCACCACAAAATAATGGCTCAATAATAATAATTATATTTAGTAGGATACTTTCCCAGTCTTCTCACACAATTTCTCAATAAGAAAGATAAACTGAGAAGTTACAAATGTTAAGTCCTTTCAAAGTCATGGCTAGAATACCTTCACTTGCTGTTAAACATATGGAAAGGACATTAATGCAACATTGGCAGAATGGAGACATAGGTTATCTATCTATCTATCTATCTATCTATCTATCTATCTATCTATCTATCTATCCATCTATCTTCCACAGAATAGAAGATAGAGATACATCTCTATCTATCTATCTATCTATCTATCTATCTATCTATCTATCTATCAATCTATCTATCTATCCATCTATCTATCTATCCATCCATCCAGATATCAGATTTACCATTTGGCAGCCTTTGATTTTTTTAAAATTATTTTTATTTTTATCTTTTTTTTTTTTTTAAACAGAGTCTTACTCTGTCGCACAGGCTGGAGTGCAATGGCACTATCCCAGCTCAGTGCAATCTCTGTCTCCCAGGTTCAAGTGATTCTTCTGCTTCAGCCTCCCAAGTAGCTGGGATCACAGACTATGCACCACCATGCCCAGCTAATTTTTGTATTTTTAGTAGAGACGGAGTTTCACCAAGTTGCCCGGGCTGGTCTTGAACTCCTGGCCTTAAGTGATCCCCCCGCCTCAGCCTCCCAAACTGCTGGGATCACAGGCGTGAGCCACCGCGCCCGGCCCTTTGGTTTTTATATTCCCAATGTATAAAATTAGAAACAATCAACCTATTAAATATTAATAAGCAAATACAGGAAAGAGGACACACTGCTGGCTTTGAAATTTTTGGAACCCGTTTCTTGTCACTGAATCCTGATACAGAGGGACAGGCATGGCTTGCTGTCATGAAAATGAAGAGGGGAACAAGAGACACTGGGGCCTGGGTGAGGGTGAAGGATGGGAGGAGGGAGAAGATCAGAAAAAATAACTATTGGGTACTATGCTTAGTACCCGGGTGACAAAATAATCTGTACAGCAAACCCCTGTGACACGACTTTAGCTACATAACAAACCTGCACCTGAACCTGAACTAACCCTGAACCTTAACCCTGAACCTAAGACAAATGTTAAAAAAACAAACATAATAAACAAAACAGTACAATAGACTTCTCACCCAGCCTCAACAACACCTAATCATATGCCATTCCCCACCTACACACAGGTTTTTTTTTTTTTTAAGTTCTTATTATTATTTTTTTTTTTTGGTGTGGTCTGATGTACATACAACAAAAGCTCAAATCTTAGCTGTACAGTTTTGACAGATAAATACATTCATATGAACTTCATTCTTTTAAGAATAGAAGTTTCCCATTATCCCCAGAAAATTTCCTCAGGTTATTTTCCAGGCAACTTTTTCCTCACTCGGGGGCCATCTCTATTCCATTTTTTTTTTAACCATTGGTTCACTATGCCTGAAATCATATGAAATAGTTTATTTTATTTCCAGCTGTCTCACTCAATACGTTTATAGGATTCACTCAGGTGGTGTGTGTCAGTAGCTGTGTATTGCTGAGTAGTATTAGGATTGTATCCTTTACAACTTGTTTATCCATTTTCCTATTGATAGATATCGGGTTGATTCCTGCTTTGGGAAATTACGACTAAAGCATTTATGACCTTTATTGAATAAATGTTTGTTGTATTCAATTTATTTTATTAGCTTTTAAATGTAATCTCTGCATTTCTTTAGTGGTTGCAGGGATTACAAAATATAAGTTTAACATATCACAACTTACACAGGAGTTAATGTAGTACTATTTCAATAAATGTAAAATATAAAAAACTTGCTATAGAACATTCTATTTACCTCCTATTCTATTTGCTATTGTTATATATTTTATATCTACATGTTATAAATCTCAAAAATATACTGTTTATAATGCTTGCTCTTTAAAAAAATAGAAAAGAGAGAAATCATCACACCCTTTCTCTCTTATATGGCAGCTGAAAAATGTGCTCTGGACCTCCTCTTGTAGAGATAAGGGGGCATTTTTAAGTCCTTTTTTATGAAGAAAGCATTCTCCCTCATCTGAGTGCTGCCAGGTGATTTTCAGGTAACAGGGATGAAGTGCAGTGACAGAGCCTAAGTCCTGCCAATGTGTATACCCATAAGAAGCTTACCAAAAACCTAGGGCCCGTGGGCCTTTTCAGGACCAGAAGCTGTGGTTTAGAGGATAAAGGTTGGGTACACAGACAGACGACTGAGCTCAAATCCAGGTTCTACCCCTGAATGGTTGTGTGGCCTTTGCTAAGCTACTCTCTGTGCCTATCCATGAATGAGAGTGGCACCCGCAAGAATACCAGGAAAATTCAACCTGAATCCAGCCACATGCTCAGCACAGCCCCTAGCGTGGAATCAGTGTGAATATGGGTTCTTAGGCCTCACCCAAGCACTTCAGCTTGGCAACTCTATCATACCAAAAGACCCTTGACATTCTAATTAACATAATTGCAAAACAATTGTAGAACCATTTAAAAATTGTTTCTATATTTACAGTTTATTTGAGGATACAAGGATGGGGAAACAATTATTGATTTTGTCTTAAAAAATAGGAAAAGTCAGGTGGTTGTTTTCCAGAGATACCAAAGCTGGTAAATAGCAAGGCCAGAACTTGATCCCAAGCATTGTGATGAGAACTTTTTCCACTCAGGGTAACTTTGACTTTATAAAACCTATAACATCACATCGTTACCAAATATGACCTTGCTTCTTGCCATTAATGGTAAGAATGGTGTCTCATCATCTTTCCAAGTCCAAGTCCTAGGAGAGGTGAAATATAAATGTGACATTAACCAGTACAATAATAATAGTGTACATTTGCATTTATCAGGTACTAAGCTAAATGCTTCCATGTAAGACCTCATTTAATGTTCACAACATCCCAATGAGATATATGCTGCTCAGAGGCCCATTTTCTAGACGAGAAAACCAAGGCTCAAGGAGGTTTGAGTTCCCCACTGCCACACAGTCAGAACAGCCACAATGTAAAGTCAAGTCCTTTTGGATTCTGGAGTCTTCCACCAAAGTGTATGATGTCTAGCATGTCTGTGGCACGCCTGTAGTGTGGGAGGGTCCTTTCTGCTGTATTCTGTCTAGGATGGTCTCCACTACCCCTCGGGAGAGATGCATAAGTAAAATACTGGGGACAGATTGTATTTTCCAAAGACGATCACTACAATATCTCTCATTCCACATGCTCTTTTTCAACCTGACCTTGGTACTTTTCCCATCTAGCGGTGGAAACTATGTCTCTTCCCCTTGAACCTTGGTGGACTTTCATGTCTGTTTCAACTGATAGAGTAGGACAGAGTGATGCTGTGAGACATCTGTGGCTAGGTCATAAAAATGCTGTGCACTTCTGCCTTGTTCTCTGAGGAAGCTTGTTCTAGGGCTCAGCCACCATGCTGTGAAGAAGACCAAACTGGCCCCCACATGGTAACCACATAGAGGGTCCATGGGCAAGATATTCTGACCAACAGATAACATCAACTACTAGATGTGTAAGTGAAGACTCATTCGGATTGTTCAAAAATGTCCCCAGGAAGCCAGGCACAGTGGCTCATGCCAGTAATCCCATCACTTTGGAAGGCTGAGGCGGGTGGATCACTTGAGGCCAGGAGTTCAAGACCAGTCTGGCCAATGTAGCGAAACTCCATCTCTACTAAAAATACAAAAAAATTAGCTGGCTGTGGTGGTGCTGCCTTTAATCTCAGCTACTTGGGAGGCTGAGGCACAAGAAATGCTTGAACCCAGGAGGCAGAGGTTGCAGTAAGCCGAGATCATGCCACTGCACTCCAGCCTGGGTGGGTGTCAGAGCAAGGCTCTGTCTCAAAAAAAAAAAAAAAAAAAGGACCCCAGATTTGTATTAATGAGGTATAATAAAACACATAGACATGGGAATGACTGTCATGAAGGAAGAAGCTGATACAAACAGGTCCTTAGAAACAGGAGACACAACACACAATGCAGGGGGACGGGGGCCATGCAGGAATGTTCCATGGCGGGGCAAGAGGCAGAAGGAGTGAAGGGAAAATGGGAGCAAGAGCCTTTATTGTGGTTTCCAAGGGAAGGAATAGGTGAGGCATGGTAAACAGGCTTAGGATTGGCTGGTTTGAATCATTTCAGAAGGATCTTGGGTGTAGGAGCTATCTCTATTTAGATCCTGGCCTTGGGGTGATTAGGGCAGGAGAATAGTGGTCTGGAGTATAAGAGCCTACAAAAAGGAAGAAGCTAGAGCATGACTCTGGATTGGTTAGTTTGCATATGAAAGAGGCACTATGTTTGCTAACCATAGAAGGAGCAGTCCCTTTAGCATCAACAAGGTCCCAGAGGTCAAAGCATCAGAAATACATAAAATAAAAAGGCATAATTAATGCACAGATGATTCCAGCCATCAAGTCAACCCCAGCCTTCTGGTGGTCCTAGACAATATCTAGCAGAGAAAATTTATTCTTGCTGTGCCCTTCCTGATTAATGGAACCATGAGCATAGTAAACTGGTTGTTTTATGCCAGTAAATTTTTGATACATTTGTTGTGCAGCAGTAGATAACTTACATAATGCTTTTGGCTTTAGTGATGATAATTCCAATCAGCTCCAGTTCATTTTACCTCATGGTAGGGGGAATTCCTGATTATGCTGTTTCTCTTGGCATTACATTTTCACCAATTAGTGCTCATGAATAATATGAAAATGTGCTTAGGTTATTTTTCCCTCTGCTTGCAGGAAGGGTTCTCATAGATTAGTGATGCTAATTTTTCAATGTTCTCATGAAATTTTTCCTTATTAAAAAGAGAAGAGACAAGCTACGGTTTCCAAATCTGCACACCCGAGGCAGCCCTAGTGAAAAACATGTACCCTGACCTTCCTTAGCAAAGAAAATAGAGTTGCAGTCATTTGTATAACCTGTACCAATCAGAAGGATAAATTCTCTAGAGTGTGCACAGAACAGTAAGAAAGGAGGAGGGAACAAGGTTTCAAGAGGTCTATATCTATCTGAGTCAGTTTGCTTTTCATGATGACAAAACTCTGGTGTTAATTTGGAAGTAGTATCCAACCTAGAAGAGAAAAAAATTTTATATATTTTGTGGGAAGATGATGAAAATTAAAATTCAAAGGCATATGCCAATTTGAAAAGAGGATCTGAGAGCTTTGAAGATTCAACCATAAGGGAGGAAGAAAAGTGATGCATCAATCTCCATGCTAATATATAGACAGAAATGAAGAAAGGCAGAAAAATAAGTAAGAGAGCAAGTTAAATTCTTATCCCCCAGTGCTATCAAAAAATATCGCCTTTGGCAAGTTTGAAATACAATGTCCTTTTGAGAGGGTAATTCTACAAGATAAGAAAAAAAGTCTTTGTGGAGTTCACCTTAAGTAATAATAGTTATGGGTTATTGAGACTTGAGTCAGAAAATAATGACAAATATACCATAATCTGCATCAATTTTTATTCTAATAATAAACTGAGATAATGTTGAAATGAAGGTAGATGATAGTTATAAATGAAGAGTTCAAAAGAATGCTATCAACACACATCGAGCATCACCTGCAAGAAATAATCTTTATTCAAAAGAGTTTCTTTCTAGACATTGCTCCTTGTCTCCATTAGCATAACTTGTAATCTTTTAAAATTATCTTGATCACAATTCCTTCTCCCTCCTGAGCTTAGAGTTATATCTGTGAAATAGCAATTCTTTTTGGCAGCCATCCATTTGTTGGCCAAAAATTCCCTTCCGTGTGATCTCTTTGAGTGTGAGTTCACACTCAGTGTCATGCACCTCACTGTGATATTTAGGAGAAACAGCTCGGTACTTGAGATACTAACCCATCAATTACACAAAGATGCTTCATATTCCCCTAAGCATAAGCAAGCTGTACAAAGCAGTGAAAGCCTTTAAATGAAAGTTTGAAGTGGCATACCATTTATTCTTGTGTGTGTGCACCCATGAAATGGCACTTGTATGGCTCAGATGTTGCTCTAGAGAGAATAATGCTTTACATTTAGGTAGCATTTATACTTTCTAAGCATTTTCACAGATATTAAACAATTAGGCCAAGGGAATAATCTCATTGACTTGAGAAATGTCTCAAGGTATTAGCCTGGAACAGCAAGCAGCATCCTTCACCTGGGAATGTGTTACAAACACAGATTCTTGAGCCCTACCCCAGAACCACTGAATCATAAACCCTGAAGGTTTTACAACCTTCCAGGTGACGCTGAGAGACACTCAGGATTGAGAATGGCTGACTCAGAGAAAGTGTAACAGATTTAGTATGATGATGATTAAACATATAGAAAACGGTCATTAAGACCCAGGGTTGAAACCCAGCTCCACCAATTTACCTTCAGCAAGTTATTCACCAACATTATCTCAATTCTCCCATAGGAAAATGGAAATAGTAAAAATATTAATCACAAAAGGTTGCTGCAAGAATTAAATAATGTGATGCATGGAATACTTGATGTAGTAAGTATTCAATAAATGTTAGCAATTATTAAATAAATCAATCCCATTAAATATAGACTGGAAATTGGGAAAGGCCTTGGGGCTAAAAGGATAGAAAAATTCAAATATTTTATATGACTAGAAAAGGATAGAAGCCAACAAGTAAATTAGCAATAAAGGCATTCATTGCAATTTTAATTAAGTCTTATTTTCATCCTCAATTCATGTGGAAATCCCATCCTGCCCCTGAAACATGACAACTGTCTACAAAAATATCATATAAGATCACGCATGTGCTTTCCTTACCGAAAACAGATAGAGGAAGAATAAGCAAAGACTGCTATATCTTTAAATCTTTATAAAAGCACTGTTATCTTAAAAAATCTTTATATGTCATATTCAGAAATTCTATGGCTGCCTTGTTTCAATACCATTATTGACATTAAACATGTTGCTGTATCTTCAGGAAAAATAAAACAGGTATGTTTTTGTACAAAACAGCTTAGGGGAGAGCAACACTATCTCAGAGCTGCTCAGAACCTTTAGTTTAAAAAACAGTGAATCCTCTCAATTGTACAGCTTGCAAGCATGCTTTTTTCACTACATGGAAACAAGTCAAAGGCATCAAATGCTGGCTCTGACAGCAGCTGTCTCTCATTTTCAACCTGACATAATGTGTTTCAAGACTTCAAGGCTGTTTCCCAGAAGTGGTAGAGGGGCCTGAGTAATTGGTTTGGAAGAGTGAAGAAATTGAACAAAAGGAGGAACAACATGGTCTCATTTTTATTCACAAGCTATCAGTCTGGCATTTATTTACTCCTAGTGGAATTCTATAAGTCGAACTAGTTCTTCATGTTGCAAAATATGCAAGGGCATTTTAGTCCTGTATTATATGTGCCCAGCCCAATGGCGATGAGATGAAGAAAACACACAGTTGTGGCTGATCAGATGAATGAGTCTTGCTTATCACCTGCTGAAGACATGGTATTATTTCTTGCTTCCTCATAAACTAAGGACATTTACATTTTATTGAATAACATTTATTGAAAGCTATATTATTTATTTACAGAATGCATAATAAATTTCATTGCTTTTGAATTCGGTGCTATTATTCCAATAATAGCAGTTAGTAATTTGTACATTAAAATTCCACTTGGTAGCACTCAAATCCACAGTCTTTGATTGGAAAGGAGATTTGAGAGGTGAGAGAGCGAATAACAAACTTTACCTAGTATGATAGACCAGATGAAAATGACATCTAATTTAGAACTGTGATTGGCAAACAATGGCCCAAAAGCCAAGTTAAACTAAGAACCTGTTTTTGTATGGCCCATGAATTAAGAATGGTTTTCACATTTTAAGTGGTTGAACAAAACGTAAGAATATGTCATAACTCATGAAAAGTATATCAAATTCAAATTTCAGTATCCATAAATAAAATTCTATACATAAAACATATACATATTGTCTATGGCTGTGTTGATACTGCAATGGCAGAAACCACATAGCCTACAAAGCCCAAAATATTTAACATCTCATTCTCTATAGAAAAGATTTGCTGACCCTTGAATTAAGCAAATAGCAGCTAACTTCAGTGGGTTTCACTCATGCTACAAGTCCCGAAATGGATTTTTTGCTAAGAATTAATTAATCAACGAAATTGATGAAAGTTCCAAATCTCACTGGAGGAAGAAAAGGAGCATCCTGGCAGACAGTCAATGGGTAAATACTTGATATTCTTACATCTTTAATAACAGAAAGGAAGAGACAGTTTCACTGGTTCCACCTTTCACAGTTAAACTTCCACTGTCCATTGGAAAGAAATGGGTGTCCTTCAAAAACTATAATAGTTATAATAAAATCAACAGCTAAACTTACTGAATGTTTCCAGTGTTCTGGTCAAACATGTATTGTTTCACTTAAGTCTCACATTTATCCCGTGGTGTCATTATTACCATTACCATTTTACAAAGGAGAAAACTGAAGTTTGAAGAATTTAAGTAACTTTCCTGGTGAATAATTTGAGCTTATTTTTACCTCCCACAAACATCATTTAATCTTCAATATATCCCTCCATCTCTTATCATTTTAGATATCTACCTTTCTTGTTAGACAATAGGACATCTGGAAGTATAAAGTGTGACGGAGACTGGAGCATAAGATCAGTTTGACCAATTAAGAAGAATAGCATACACACTGCGGCTGGCACTATTAGTTGCCTATCTGTCTGTCACTCTTCCTTTTCTTTGCTAACAAAACCTGTCCTCAATCAAGTTGGGTCTGTGCCTAGGCTCAAGTGACAGATACAATTTCCAGTTCTCCCTGACACTCAGAGTGACCCTAAGACATCATTTTGGCCAATGAGAAGCAGAAAGATATCTATGGGGTCGGGAGGGAGTCTTGGAAAACGTATTTTTTTCTAACAAAAGGAAAGGGTATGGCTGGCACCACTTCCATTTTCTCCTTCTTTATGCTTTAAAAGCGCATGTGATGTTTGGAGTTACAGCAGTCATCCTGTGACCATTAGGCAATATACACAGGAATAATAAAAAAAAAAGAACTGCAGAGATGTTGTAGAAGAACTCAGAAAGCACCAATATATAAATAGTCTAATCTCTTGAGTCAAAAAATCTGGGTTTGAACTCATCTTCTGCCACTGACTGGCTGTGGAACTTATGAAAGTCACTTAACTTTCTTCTGAGCCTGTCTCTTCATCTGCAATGTGGAATAGTAATATCTACCACATATGGTAGACAGAAGATTAAGTGAGAGTGCAGTTGTGATGCTTGCATGGCCTGATACATAATCGCTAGAAATTGTCATTATTACTATTGTTGTTATCAGCATATCGGGATATGAATAACACATATTTAAATGTCAATGAAGGAAGGGTGTAGTGTGGGGGAAGGCAAATATGAACCACAGAAGGCCATCTGGAGAGAGTGACATTTGAGCTAGAAATGGAAAGAAGAATAGGAGTTTGCTTGATAAAAATAAGAGGAAGAATGGAGTGTTTTCAGCAGAGACTTAGCAGGAAAGTGCCTGGCAGGGAAGGCAGATGAATGAGTAAAACTTCTGTGAGAACTGGCAGACAGTAAAATTGAAAGTCCAAGCTAAGGCCAGATCGTGAAGGACCTTATAAATGCCATGCTGAGTTTGGGGCTTCGTCCTAAAACAAAGAGAAGCCTCAGAGATTGTAAGCAAGGCAGTGACATAATGAAGTCTCTGTTAGAGATAGATAATTGGCGGCAGACTGGGAGATGGGTTTCGTAGAAACTGTGAGTAACAAACACCATCAGGAGACTATTTCTATAACCAGCCAGAGGATAATGAGGAACCAAACGAGGACAGTGAGCCTGGAACACATGGAAGAGCGTGGATTTTAGAGACATTTTGGAGGTAGAAAGATGAATCTTAGACTCCAGTGGAATTCGGAAGGTTAAGGAAATCGAAGACTCAAAACTGATTCTTCATTGTCTTGACTGAGGGGTTTAGGGGCTATTAAATGCCATTACCTGAGATAGGAGTGTTCAAAAAGTGTATTAATTAATGCAAGTTCAAATGATGAGAATATGGCCTTTTTGGAAATAAGCTATTTCTGTCAAGGCCTTACTAAAGGCTCACTTAATTCTCCTTGAATGTCATTCAAGTCCACTTTCTCCTATGACATCAGTGCAAAGGAATGAGGATTGGCCGCATTCTGTCTTAATAAACCATTATATGCATTAAGACGGTTGTTTATGCACCTAAGTGAGAAATGATTTCCAGCCCTTTTGCCAACAATTCTATAAGAGCTTTGCAGTCAGGAAACATGGCTCATACTAAGATCCACCCCAGTTCCTCACTGCTACCATGCCTAGTGCAGGGCGTTTTAAATGGTAAGTGCTCAACAGATAGTTGTTACTTTGATTTGATATAAAATTGATTTGATGCACTTTAAAGGGTCAGCTTTAAAGTCATCAATGATCACCGCATAACCTCTGAAGAAACAGGTGTGGGAGAAGGTCTCAGAAAAAAAGGGCACGGAGCCATTTGCATGAATCATGTTCTAGGTGATTTATGTGCATTCTGTAGCCCAAGGCCTACATTTTCCTCAGTGTCTCTACACATGATCAATCCTCAGCCTCTGACCTAAAAACTTTTCATGTCCTTCACAATCCATATCCCTCCTACCCCTCAAAATTGTGCCTGGGTTGTTCCAGGGCACTGGCTCACACATCAACTCTGAGGAGCCTGATGCCATGCTCATCTCAGGCTTCTGGAATCCCTTTTGTCTTCCTTGGCATCCTTAACCTCATGTGTTCCATGTTGTCGCTATTTCCCACATGCTCCCTAGAACCCATGCATGTGAATCAGCTGTCACATAGGCTGGAAGACTGCAGTCATAGAGAAAAGAGTTTAGTAAAAAAATTGGTCCTTTTAATTTGCTAACATGCACTGAAAATGTTCAGGAGCATAAGAACCTTCAAAAGATTTCTGATACCAACCTGCAAATGGATATTTTAAGTGAATACACCATTTCCAAGAAAGATACACAAAGGAGTAAACTGAACTAAACATAATTACCAATAAAATGTTTTCAAATATTTGGTCATAGGATACAGGAAATGGATGAATGAGTGAACTAATTAATTACGCATTAATGAAATGAGCAAAATTAATAGAACAAAAGGTAACTTTTTTTTCTTAGAAATAATTACCTCTCCTGGGGTGCCTCGACACTCTACACCTGAGGAGTGGAAGCATTCCAAAAGTTTTAGACCACCAGGAGAAAATTCTGAAGAGTTCAAAGTAAACTTTCTTTTATCAAAAACCTATTGCCTTCTGCAAACACCTGAGAGGAGGCATTTCTGTGAAAGGGGAAAGCATTTACAAGCAAGTGAGGGACAGCTCCAAAAGCACAACTGTCCACCATGAAACACACTTCTCTCCTCTGTCCATTTTGTGTGAACCCAATTCAATCAGCACTTCTGTTCCTCAGGAAATGGGTACGTTAATGTGAACTGCTATCACTCAAAGGTAATGGAGTGAGAGTGCCGTTATTTTAAATGGTTTGAGGCCAGGCAGTCTGCAATTTCATTAGCTTTGTTTCTAGGGAATCCATCTACCAAATTCTGCAACATCTGCAGAAGTAGGGGAGAAAGCCACACAAACTACATTCTACCATTCTCTTCCTTAATGTAAGTCATATTCAAATTGATAGGCACTTGGGGTTTATGGTAGACAGAATGATGACCCTCCAAATATTCCACATCCTAATCCCTAGAACATCTCAATATGAGGAGATTATCATGGAGTATCCTGATGGCCCCATGTAATCATAGGAGCCCTTAAAAAAGGAGGCGGAAAGAAGAGGAAATTAGAGGACGAGGCAGAAGGGAAGGCAAGAGATTCTAAGCATAAGAAGAATTCGAGGCCACAGCTGAGGAATGTGAGTTCTAGGAGATGAGAGCTGAGCGCACACCCTGGATAACAGCCATAAAGCACATAGAATTGAGGCCTACCAACAACCTGAATGGGCCTAGAAGCAGATCTTCCCCCAGATGAGAGCCTAGGCCTGCCAACACCTTGATTTTGACCTCATGAAATTCAAAGCAAAGAACCAGCTGAACCATCCTATGCCCAGACTTCTGACCAATGGAAACAGAAAGATGATAAATGGATGTTGGTTTAAGCTGTGAAATGTATGGTAATTTGTTACTTCAGGAATAGACAACTAATGTGGGACTTATCCAATTAACCCAGGGTCATTAAAGTTTTGATATTGGTGAGCCTTATTTCAATCCATCCACCCAGTATCTATTTTTGGAGCACCTCAACTACTCTACTCAGGTGCATAATGGTAAGTTTTACAAGAATTAATCTCATAGTGATGAGCAAAAACAGGATCTGCTCCTGTGTGTTTAGTCCAGTTGGGGACAGAAGTATTAAACAAACAAAATTTACATAAATGCATATGCAATAGCAGACTGTGATGAATAAAACGGAGGGGGAGCACCTGGCACTAAGAGGGTCTATATCAGAGGTTCTAGTGGAGGGTGTTTCCATAAAGACCTTCCTGAAGCACTGACATTCAAGCTGAGAGCTATAGTACATGTAGGTGGGACATGAGGATCCAGAGATTTTTGAGCAGAAAGACCAGCAAAGACCTTAAAGCAAAAGAAAACCTAGGCGTGTGAGAAACCGGAATGCTGGGATAGCAGATTAATGCCGAAGACACCAGCAAAAGCTACATCATGAGTCTTTGTGAGCTGTTCTAACGATTTTGCATAAAAGAAATAAAAACATGCATCATGCTTCAGAACAAAAGGAATTATGTATTGATTAATGATTATAGAAACGATCATGTACATGAAATGATACTCAAGCTGTTCCTCTGGGCTATTAGCTTTATAATTTTAATCCAAGGCTTACGAAACAAAGTACAGGCCTCTCCTCCACATGTTAGATCACGAACAGATTTAGGAAAAACCCCTACACTTGGTATTCTATGACTGACAGATGCATAGAAAGTGATTTATCCTAAGGCTTAGTTTATTCATCCACAAAGTGGAGATGATAGTTTAATGCAAATGAGAGATGCTATAAATATTTGCTGAGTAAATAAGTGAATACATTCCTACCCTGCTTGACTCAGAGGATCAAATGAAAATCAAGTATGTGAATGTGCTTTGCAAAGTGGAAAATGTTTCGCAAATGCAAATAATCATTGTTATGATTAAGCCAACAAGGTCTTCAAACAAGGAGAGATTGTTCATGTTTCTGAAGATAGAAGTAAGAGTCATACAAATGATACTAACAAATGGGCTGGAACAAGTCAGTGAAGAAGGTCATGAAATTTTCATCCACAGATGCACTTATGACTGGAATTGCAGCCACTGCCATGGACAAGATTAGGGGGATGTCAGCAGAGGGGCAAAGAATTAGGCTAGACAAAGCATCCTGAGCAATAAATAAGTAGAGCAATAAAGAAGCTACAATCATAGGGATTACTAATATAACACATGGGCTATTCTTTGACTTAACATCTACCAAAAATTGCAATCAGTACAAATTTGTCATTCTTCTAAAATATAATTTTTATATATTTACCAGAACCCTTTTTTGAAAACCCAGGAAAATTCTGTTTCTATGGTGCTATCTTTCTGATATCCTAATTCTAACCAAGAATTCCAGCTAAGGAGTTTCACATAAGAGAGTATCATAGGCTGGGCATGGTGGCTCACACCTGTCATCCCAGCACTTTGAGAGGCCAAGGCAGGCAGATCATCTGAGGTCAGGAGTTCGAGAGCAGCCTGCTCAACATGGTGAAACCCCATCTCTACTAAAAATACAAAAATTAGTTGGGCATGGTGGCGTGCACCTGTTATCCCAGCTACATGGGAGGCTGAGACAGAAGAATCACTCGAACCTGGGAGGTGGAGGTTGCAGTGAGCCGAGATCATGCCACTGCACTCCAGCCTGGGCGATAGAGTGAGAGCTCTGGTGTCCAAGAGCCCTGCATTTGAGCCCTGGCTCTTCTAGCTGGTAGGAAAGATACTTAACTGTTAAAACTCAGTGTTCTCATCAGTAAAATAGGAATAGTAAGAGGATCTAACATATATGATTACACTTTCTACAGTGCCTGTCATACAGAAATACTTAGCAAATACTATTATAATCATTGCTATTATTGATCTATATTCCCTGTGCAAACCTGAAAGCTTGAATTATTTTAAGATGGAAAAAAGTATTTAAAAAACACAAGCATTATCTCACTAATTATTTAGCAGCCTATTTCTTTTCTCTCCACTATTAACAAAGAGAAAAAATAAATAAAAAGCACTGGATCCTGCCTATAGAAAATCCCTAGCTATTTTTCTTCACTGGGGTTATCTATCTAAGGCAGAAATGAAACTACAAAACTTAGGACTGTGTTAAGTAAAGAAAACCACACATCCTCTGTTTCGGAGCTCAATCTCAAATGCTGGCATTTGAAATACTTTGGAGATAGGAACTGTCATAATTTCCAAAAAGCCTCACCCCCGGAAAGCAGCCCAGACTGAGTCATTCATCACCAGTATCGTAGCTGAGGGCTCAGAGGGAAGCCCAGAGTTCAGGCGTGCGGTAATTAGGTCTCTAAATTCACTCTACTGCCTGGGAAACCTGTCAAAGAAATTCTTATCATGGACAGCATTAATTACACATAAAATGACAGAGCAGGCGCTCTGGGAGACAAACAGTAACCTGGAGAGAGCGAGCTGGCTGAGGAAGGGCAGCGGGGGACAGTGTCCAGATCTGGTCTGTGTGAGTACCAAATCCTACTGGCCCAAGCAGTACAAACAAGTATACTGAGATTGGAAAAGAATGTTTTCAAAGTCCAAATGGATTTATGTTGAGTTCATTCACAGAAAGCTAAAATATACTGCAAAACCAGCAACTGAGAACTTTCTAGCATTTGATTTACTTATAAAAATAAAAAGTTATTTATATTCTCCTATCATTTGTTCAAACATGTATTGAGAATGGACTTGCACTGGATGCAATACTTATCAGGGAAAAGTAGACAAAGCCCTGCCCTCATGCCCCTGATAGTCTGAATGGAAACAGGAATCAAATATCAAAAACACAGAGAAGGATCATCACACACACTTGTCTCTCATAGCGCCTTCAAGGCACCTATCACAATGGAGACACACACAAGGTCAAGGCAGGCCAATAATTTAAATTGGGAGAGAAAGTGAACAGAGAGGATATTTAAGCTTAGGACTAAAGGCAAAATAGACATTTAGAAGATTACAAATGAGAGGAGGAGAGCTCCAGGAGGAGGGAGGATCTCAGGGTCCTCCCTTCCTGGTTAGAATAATCCATGTCCTGTTGTAGGTACTAAGGAGGATGCAAAAGATGTGAAACCTTATCCTGGCACCCGAAAAGGTCTTGATCTCCTTGGGGCAGTATGTGAAACAAATAATAAACCCAAGGCAAAGACCATATGATACATCACTAAATGCCAAGTCTCAAAAGAATTCTAGAAGTAAGGAGAGGCTTGTGGAGGGCCCCCAGGATGGGCAGGATACAGTCAGATATAGCACAGATTCATTGTAGGAACGGGAAAGCATCCTGGGTAAGGCAGGGGCTGGGAGAAAATGCATGCTTTGTTGGTGAAGGGAGGTGGTAAGGAGACTAAGCTGACCACAGCAGAAGTAGGAGGCACTGGGAAATAGGTTGAAAACGTAAAAGGCAACCACCCGGAGTAAAGGCATGAACATTGGGGCCACCCAACGTTTCCTCTAAACATTAGTTTAAGAAAAATTTGTGTGATAAGGAGTAATGGCAAAAGTCATAAATACAAGTAAATTCCAGAGAGAAACAGAAACAACATGATTAAACCTGCTCTAGAGCTCTGCCCTTCCTCAGGCCTATACTGCTATACTATAGATTCCAAGCACTGTCAGCAGTTTAACCAATTATACCCACACCTGCTGGGGTATTTTGAGCTCAGGTCCACCAGCAGACACATCTGGACCTAATTCCATGGCTCCAAGTCGGGGATTCTGTGTGCAGCTCTGAATGTCCTCCAGGTCGCCACTGAGATTGAACTGAGCCACGAGCTTTGTCCCACATTGTCAATGCCACACAGCCTCTCCCTTGCTCTTCTAATGTCCTCACCTAGATGCAGGTCCTCTTCCCAGCCCTCATCTCAGTGGGCTGGAGCCTTTCCAGCTGGATCCACCCTCCTCCATCTGCTGCACTGTGGAGACCACCTCCTCCTGCTTCCACACCTCTCCTGTGAGCCAGAGAGAATCCTTCAGAGATAGACAAGGATCCAGATTGAGCCTGAGTTTACACTGCCCCTTTGGATTTTGTAAGTTGACCACTGGTTTCCCAGATGGTGCCAACAGCTGTTTGGTTCCCTGCAACTGACAATTCTTCTTTCTTGGCTTAAAGACTATGTATTTCCCAGCATGTCCAGCATGTAGGACTAATACCTTCTGAGGTAATGATTTTGGTTTTTTGTGTTTCTTTGGGAGAATTATTTTTGCATTCTCCTACCAAAGGTAAATGTGTTTAACATCGCCTTTTAAATAAAGGGTCAATAAAAGGAGTTACCAAAACAGAGTTCACCTGTGCAGTCTATGTAATAAGCGGCCTTCCAGAGATGTCTATGCTATCAATAAGAACTCTTTTTTTTTTTTTTTTTTTTTTTTGAGAGGGAGTCTCGCTCTGTCACCCAGGCTGGAGTGCAGTGGCGCGATCTCGGCTCACTGCAAGCTCTGCCTCCCGGGTTCACACCATTCTCCTGCCTCAGCCTCCTGAGTAGCTGGGACTACAGGCATCTGCCACCACGCCTGGCTACATTTGTTTTGTATTTTTAGTAGAGATGGGGTTTCCCCGTGTTAGCCAGGATGGTCTCCATCTCCTGACCTTGTGATCCGCCCGCCTAGGCCTCCCAAAGTGCTGGGATTATAGGTGTGAACCACCGCTCCTGGCCAATAAGAACTCTTTACTAGTCTATTTCAGTCATAATCACCTTGTCATGGTCATAGACACTCTGTCTTAGCCAGTGTGGGCTGCCACAACAAAATACCATAAACAAGTGCTTTATAAACAACAAAAATGTATTTCTCACAGTTTTGGAGGCTGGAAGTCCAAGATCAGGGTCCCAACACGGTTGGCTTCTGGTTAGGGCTCTCTTTGGGGATGCAGACTGCTAATTTATCCTTATATCCTCACATGGAGAAGAGAGAGAGAGCTCTGGTCTCTATATCCCCTTCTAATGTCAAAATGCAATTTGGGGAGGTGATTAGGTCATGAAGGTGGAGCCCTCGTGAGTGTTATCAATGGCCCCACCTCCTAATACCATTCATATAAATGCATATGCTAGAATCTAAGCATATGAATGTGGAGAGGACATATGCATTAAGTTCAGAACATACCATCATCTGAGCCAGCCCCAGTGGGTACTCCAGTATCATCACAATGTGTGCTGTGATGGGCACTGCCCAAACCCTCTTTCAGAAATGAAGGATTCATTCACCCAGCTGCCAGGAATTCTTCCAGCAGACAGCCCTCAGCTGTCAACCTTCTCTGAGAATCAACCCTGTGGGCCAGCCTACACCCAACAACTGGGCCAGCAGCGGTTCAAAAGTCATTTCCTCACCTCCACTAGGCATAATTGTGGAGAGCCAGCCCAGCTTCATCACTCCCCATGGGGTTGACAGAGGAGCCTTTGAAACTGCATCCCAGCCCAACCTCTCTCTCTGTTCAGTCCTTCTTTCCCTTCCCTTCCACATGTATTGATCCCAGCAGCTCTTCTTAATAGAAGTCTTGCATGCTAATCTCCATCTCAGAGCCCACTTCCTGGGAAAATAGATCTCTGTCAACCAAGAACTAGAAGAACAGTTGTACAGATTCTCCCCATGAGTTCACCTTATATCGTAGGCATTTACTGAGCACTGCTATGTGCCAGGCACTGTGTTCCCCTAAGCACCTTATATCTCTGATACAGAGTTCAGTCTTTCTTTAGGTATATGTACATTAAACACTCATCTACAAAGGCTAATGCACTCGTTATTCCAAGGAGTTTGATCCTTAATATTCAAGGTAGTTGCAATGATCCAACGTGGACCATCTGTTGTTGTGCCAATCTGTTCAGGCAAGACAGTTAAAATCCTGGGAGAGTCTGGAATCACAAGTTTCTTGCATTCAAAAATAATGTGGCAGCATTTTCTGCCCAGCTGTGAAGTGCTGCATGACTAAGAAAATACAAGTCCCCAAGGAGACACTCTGTGCTACATGCTAATGAAATCAGGACCAGGACCGTCCAACTTTATGACCTAATTGGTCATCTGAGAGGACAGTTTTTTAAAACCAGATCTTTAAGTAGTGATTTTCTTGCTATAAATACACTGTATTTGTAGGGCAGCTTAATAGCTCTACAATTTTCCACCTTAACTCTTTTTTTTTTAAAATAACTCCAATATCCCCCCTCCCCCTGCATTCTTTTGGAAGAAATGGCCCTGCTCCTGAAGGTTACTTTCGTAAAAATAACAAAAATGAGTATATTTATAGGTTTGAAGACTAACAGTTTCTATTGTTTTAGAGCTTAATTAAGAAGGTGGCAGCATGAAAGGCCACAGTTGATATTTATATCTGGTGAGGACTAAGTCTAGACAAGGGAAACAAAGTCAACATTAATCTTTGTCATGTGTGACTTAAAAGCAAAAGCCACCAGGCCCTGCAGATTAGTTAACACATCTCATTGGTGTAATAACACTGCATAATCTTTCCTGCCTAAAGGCAATCCATTGACACAGTTGCCACACTATCATTGAGACTTTCACTATGGCCTGTGTTTTCATTCCTTCACAAGGTTGTAATAAGCCAGGTGTTTTCAAAATGTTTTTCCTTTTATTCTTTTCCCTCCCACCCTGTCCCACTCCAACCACAGGTACTGTGATCCTTGGGCCCTGATCCAGATCTCCTGATTCAGAATTATTTTCTAAAGATGCTCTGGAATCTGCATTTTTAGCAAGCACAATGTGATGATTATGTAAAATAAAATTTTGGAACAAATAGTCTTGACAAGTAAATTCATAATTGGAACCCCAAATACACATGGGCTATGCCACATTCTGGTCTTTTCAGAGATGCATCCATTCTGACCAGTTTATTTTTATTTTATTTTATTTTTGAGACAGAGTCTTGCTCTGTCTCCAGGCTGGAGTGCAGTGGCACGATCTCGGCTAACTGAAACCTCTGCTGCCTAGGTTTAAGCGATACCCCTGCCTCAGGATCCCGAGTAGCTGGGACTACAGGCATGTACCACCACGTCCAGCTAGTTTTTTGTGTTTTAGTAGATACCGGGTTTCACCATGTTAGCTAGGATGGTCTCCATCTGCTGACCTCGTGATCTGCCCACCTCGGCCTCCCAAAGTACTGAGATTATGGGCATGAGTCACTGCGCCCGGCCCATTCTGACCACTTTAAATGGGGCTACCCACTTATGAAAATATCCACCATGACCTTCCAGTTCCTCATTCTTCACTTTCTTGGTTTCCTGGCCTATTTGGTTCCACACTTTGGCTAACAATAGTAACCTGATGCCTCCCCTCCTGGGTGAATATTCTGGGCTATCTTTTTCATCCTTCAGATGCATGTACCATGGCATAGGTAAGAAACACATGGAGGCCACGAAGGGTGAAATAGTCTAGTCCTCTTCTTGTCTAATATCACATTAATAGGGAAAAATGTATTCACCCAATCATTCATTTATTCCACATATATTTATTAAACACCATTCCATGTCAGGCACTATACTATGCCCTGAGGATACAGTGACTAAAAAAAGACCTAGGGCCAGTATTATGGAGTTTATAGTCTATCAAATATTAAGGTAATTACAAAATTAACTGTTTAAACTTGTGAGTATTATGAAGAGCAACTCATTCACTCCTTTTGGAGTTTTATGAGGGTAAGTACCAGTGGGTCTAGTCAAGTTTGGAAGACACAAGAAAGTTTCTCTGAGAAAACAATAAGTGATGTGAACACTAAATGGGTGGCAGGAATCAACAACTCAGCAAGGGTAAGGGCATGAGATCTGGACAAACAAGGGGCCAGGGCAATGATGAGGTGCTTCCCTGCATAGAGGCAGCCTGTGCAAAGACCCTGAGGTGCAAAGCGCTTGGCCCAGTGACTGGAAAGCAAAGAGGATGTGTTAAGAAATGGGGCTGATAAGCAAGATCACGCCTGAATTTTAACTACATTCAAGATGCTCTTCTTATTCTAAGAACTGTGAAGCCCAGGGGAGGGAAGTAAGGGGATCCAATATGCATTTCAATCAATCTGCTGGAGTCTAGAAAATGAAGGAGGGGACAAAACCGGCAACAGTGAAAGACAATGGTAACTCAGATGGTAACACAGTGGTTGCAGGCTTGGAGACATGTGGGCAGCTGCAGGGTTCAGGAGGATTTCATCATTGATGAAAATGTGGCATCAGGTAAAAGGCGGTGTCCAGGATGATGCCTGGAGCCTGGACACACCCGTTGCCTTTCACTTGGTCCTTGTGAATCCTAATTCAAGGTTGTTCCTCTGAGGAGGAGGAGGAACAAACGGAACTAAGTGAACAAAGTGAACAAATTCCAAACAACACAGGCTCTCCCTGTGCCTCAGTGTCTTCATCTATAACATGAAGAAAACAAGAATACTTAGTGAGATTATTTGAAAGACTCCACGAGTGAATATGTGTCAGCTACTGAGTACGGTGCCTGGCATGCCATGAGCCTGTGTTACGTTCTTGGTATGCTGGTTAACAGCTTTGGTTCTGGAGAGGGTTATACATAACTTGGAATCCTGGATCTGGCATTAGTTACTATTTAGGATTGAGCCATTGATATCATTTTAGCTCTAGTTTTTTTGTTTTGTGTCTCTTTTTCTAAATATGAAGTATTTCAAACATCCAAAATATGTCAAATAATGTAACAGGTACCCCTGCAATACTCCCCTCATATTTAGCAAACACTTACTTTGAGCTTCAGACCTATTTTTATAGAGACAAAATGGTATAAGACCCTTTTAGAGAGCCCTTCCTAGTGATTTCCAGTTCTTTCTTTCTCAGAAGTAACCATTACTCTGAAATCGGTGTGCATCTGTCTTACAGCTTTTTTTTATGCTTTCACTACATATATAAATGTCCATAAAAATATATAGTACTGTTTTGTATGTTTAAAATTTTCCTATAAATAGTATCATACTGTGACTAAGGAGAATTCAACTCAGGAATGAAAGAATGATTTTCGCATTTGAAACTCTATTACTAGAATCTATAACATAAACAGAATGAAAAAATAACACATGGCTGAGCGCAGTGGCTCACGCCTGTAATCCCAGCACTTTGGGAGGCTGAGGTGGGCAGATCACCTGAGGTCAGGAGTTTGAGACCAGCCTGGGCAACATGGCAAAACCCCGTCTCTACTAAAAATAAAAAAATTAGCCAGCCATGGTAGCGGGTGCCTGTAATCCAAACTACTCAGGAGGTTGAAGCAGTAGAACTGCTTGAACCCAGGAGGCGGAGGTTGCAGTGAGCTGAGATCTTGCCATTGCACTCCAGCCTGGGCAACAAGAGCGAAACTCCGTCTCAAAAAAAAAAAAAAAAAGAAAGAAAGAAAAATAAATAACACATGATTCTCTGAATATAGTAAAAGCATTTAAGAAAAATTCAACATCCATTCATGATAAAAACAAACAAGTAAACTCTTCAACTTGTAAATGTATCTTGCCAGGTGAGAGTTTCTCCACCTCAGCACTGTTGATATTTTTGGCAAAATAATTCTTTGCTTGGGGGACCGTCCTGTGCATTGTTGGATGTTTAACCCAGTAGCACCCTCCTGTTCATGAAAATCAAAAAGTCTCCAGATACTGCCAAATGTCTCCTGGGGACAAAATAGTCCTTGATTGAGAACCATTGTGTTAGGCAAGTTATTTAATCACCCTAATTGTCAATAGGCCCCCAATAGGCCTTCAATAAATGCACATGTGTGATGGTGATGATGGTGCAGATTGTGATAACGGTGATGATGATGACACTGATATTGATGAGGGCAGAAAGATATTGTTGAAATATCCACAGACATGTTTTTGTTCTCAGGGTCTCCTTCTCTCTCCCAGCTCTTCTTCATTCATCATCAAGGCATTCTGCTTCTGCTTCTGCTGTTGTTTTCTCCAGGGGGCATGACATAGAAGAAATAACAGAAACTATGGGAAGGAGGAGTCAATTTCCAGTCCCAGAGAATGGATGCTTTTGGGCACAGAAAATAGACTTGGGAGAAGGTAGGCAGAAAGGAAAAGAAGAGATAATAGTACTGCCCAGAGGATGGGGGGTTAGAGAGGTCCAGGATAGAAGGACCAGACATGGTGGGGTTGTGCCAAGAGGAGATGAGGCCTCCCATTCTCCACGGGGATATCCCTTCAAGGGTCCACTGTCCGCCCTACACTCTTGGGAACCAGGCAAGCTCTGACATGCCATCTGTGCTGTTTAAGGGAATGGTGCAAATAATCTGCTCTAAAGCCTCCAAAATACCTGATGTTCCAGCCTATGTCCAGCAGGAAAGTCCCCACCTACGATGTCTGGGGCACAGACAGGTCCAACTCTCACTGGACAGCCAGTAGCAGTGCTACTGGCCCCAGACATCGCTGACTACATGGTCACTGCTACTGGCCGTCCAGTGGGAGTTGGACCTATCTGTGCCCCAGACATTACTGGATACCCTGTGGATTGTGACCTGTGGGAATACCCTTCCTGGACATCTAGTTGGCCCATGATACCCTGGGGAAAGAGGGTGTGTGAAAGAGAAACTCACTATGCTCCCATACCTCACTCTTACATGGGATACAACAGAACCAGCCCAAGAACTTCTTGTTGCCTTACAACTTTGTAGTAGTTGCATTTTATCATTATTACTAATATTTGATGCTGGGCAAGTCATGTAACTTGCCTGGGTCTCAATTTCCTCTACTGCACGTGAGCCCAAAAGTCACTCAGCTCTAAAAGTTTATGATTTTTCTCTCTCTCCTTTTCCATAGATTAACCGTTCTTCATACATATGTAGTAACTGCTTGAAAAATATTCAGATGTCATCAGTTTTAAATCATGAAAGATTGAGATGTAGAAGATAAAATAAAAATGAAAAGTTGGGCTACTTTAACAGACAGCATGAATTGACTGCCAGAGAGAACTTGCTTATAAAATGCTAAATTAATGGCAGTTTTACTCAGTTTTTATTCACCCTTACTTTCATCTGCCATGATTTTTAAAGAGCACCTACATTGGAGGCCAGACCATACTGGAGTTAAAACAGATCACACAGATTTATACAATTTTATAAGGTTTGGGGTTAAATGAACATCAGGAATGACAAAATGAGTGATTTTTAGGTAATGGCAGTTGCAAGCACTCTCCCCATTTTAGAGAGAAAGAAACTGAGGCTTTGCAAAGTTAAACAACTCTTCTTATTTAATTATTAACTGGACAAGCCAGAATTCAAAGCCAGGTGTGTAGGATTTCAAAGTCTACCCTGATAGTTGGAGAACTCATGAGTACAGATTCTGTAAATTTCATTCTGCGCATCATATATATTCATATGGCCCCACTAACTTGCAGACTTAGGTAAATGGCCAAACACCAAAGCATTTCTTTTTCTTACTTGCCTGATCATTTTCATTCCAATCCCCTTAATTTAGAAAACCCATCACCATTGACAAGTGTGAGCTGAACCTTAAATTTCATTCATTAGAGAGAATATTTGGGCAAAACAGAAGCATGAAACTTTCTAAGAAGTTAACACTTGTGCTGGCACGACTTAGCCACATTCTCCTTAAAAACCTTCTCAGCATAGAGCTAAATTCAAAGGGAATATGTTTAAAAATGAGTCATTCATCTTTCAGGACTAATTTTAAATGGTTAGAAAATGAGAAAGTCTGTGCAAATATGCTATGGGTTATTAAATCCTGGTTTGGACTTCACTGCAAATGGGTGTGGGTAAATATCAGCCACAGAATGATAATTACTCAAGTCTGATGAGTTTCCATATTGCAAAGTTCCCCTCAGAGTGGATTTCCACCCTGAAATATTGTAAAATCAGACTGTTTCGGACATTCTTTGCCTTGCGGTAAAGCCAGAAACCAAGAAAGAAAAAGATTGACACATTTGTCTATATAACAATTTTAAAATTGGCATGGCACAAGATATCATAAAAATGACTAACAAAGGACAAAATAAGGGGAAAAAGATTAACGACATATGTGACATATCTAGGGCTAATATCTAAAGAGTTTCATCTGAAGAAAAACAACCTGATTGAAAAATGGGCAAGGGGCATAAAGATGTAATTGACAAACGAAAAGGTGAATGACAGTCATATGAAAAGATTCTTGAAATCACTGTTAATCCAAGAAATGCAAATTAAAATAAATATATAAAAATTGTTTTGTCTTTCAGATTAATTAGGACTAAAACTGCCTGATACCTGGTGCTAGCGTGGAGTGTAGGGAAACAGACACTCTCAAACACCACTGATGGAGGGTAATTCTGTAATTTTTATAAGATTTTAATTGTGCCCACTGTCTAATTGATCAAAACCACTTCAGAAGTTTTTCCCTATGGAAATAGTTAACATATGCTTAAACACACATATCATGAACGTTTACTAACACATTAAACATTTAGAAAAACGAAATGGCTATTATTAAGGGTTTGACTACAAGAGTAATAATTCATGGTTATTTTAAGTAAAATACCATGTAGTCATTAAAAATAATTAGTTAGATGTAGATATACCAGTTTGGAAAATGTTCACAACATAGTATTAGGCAACAAAAGTCACAAAACACTATCATATCCATTAATGATGATAACAATAATTATTATTCCAAAAATAAAAAGGACATTTAAAAATGCCTGAAAGAATATAAACTAATCTGTTAATGCTGCTTGTCTTTTGAAGTTGGGACTAAAGAAAAAATTCACTATGCAGTGTACATTTCTCTGTACTGTTTGACTTTTCGACAATTAGCATGTATTATTCTTTTCCTCAATTAGAAATGGCCAGAAAATATTCTTAAAAGACTTAATGACCTAATCTGTTCTCTTTAAAAGGCTTTTGGCATATGCTAGAGCAAGTAAATAGATGTATATTTTAAGAATGATCATTCTATTCCTAACCAATAGCAGTTCAGAATTTCTATATAAGAGGGAACTTGGGGCAGTCATTTGTTTGAAGGCGAGTAATTGAATCTGCTTTAGAAGAGTGCTTTTTAAATAAGATTGAGGAACCCATGATTAAAAAAGACTAAATTTGTTTTGATATTCCGTCATTTAGTTTTTTCTAAGCATCAGTTTACCTATAAACAAAATTTATCCACAAGTAAAGTGGCACGAATGATTCCTGCCTTATTTCCCAGGATAGCCACCATGCAAAGCGAATGAGTCAATGCAGGTAAAAACAATTGTAAACTATAGGACACTCAACAGGTATGAAGGATTCTGTGACTTTGGACAATTCCCAGGTAATATTATATCAGTATATCTTCTGAAGATATATTATTTACTTCAGTATTTTCCCCCTGACCCCGTATCTCAATTCCGTCTGCAGGCAGGTTTGTGGTCTCTGGATTTGCAACAAATCATACATCAATTGTCTGCCAATCTTATGAAACAATAGGCTAATCAGAGGAAAAATTGGGCCAGACGAGTTTCAATTCCTGGAAATTATACTTAAAAGAATAGGGAGTGACATTGTCAGTATCAGCTATACGGGAATAAAAACTGTATTGTAACCTCCTAGGTGGTACAGCTGTTAGCATTTTAGTAGGAGCTGTCGCTAACATTAGTCGCCTACTCTGGATTCTGCAAAAGACAATGACCATCCCAAATGAATCAGATAAAGATGGATTAGAGGAGAACTTTGCTGCCAGACAGACTTGGCTTATTAGACATGTTGAGCATGTAATTCATGCAAAGCCAACATTAACCCAACACTCACTTCCAAGTCTCCTCCCTTACTTTCTTTCACTATAGAAGTTATAAAAACCAAATACTTCCTCAGTCTTCCTTCCTTGTAGCCAGGGGTGACCACAGATGGTGATCTTCCCAAAAAGTCTAAAGAAAAAAATTCATAAGCTCTGCTATCTTTCCTAATAAATGAGTCAGATGAAACAGGTGTATCTCCTTGCTTGCTCTTACCTAGAATGCAGACATGCTGTCTGGATCTGTGGAAGTCACCCTGAGACCATGAGGAAAAGGCTGAAAAAAATCACAGACATGCCAGCCTGGACGTCACTGAATTGCCTAAGAAGAGCTCTTGCAAATTAGAAAAATAAAATCCTGTTTGGTGAAATCACTGTTAGATAGATGTCCTGATACTTGCTACTGAAACAACTCCCTCATATATTACTTAGCCTTAAGCATCAATTTACTATCTGTAAAATGGAAACAATACTGCCTACCTTGCAGTGATGCACACACAGATGCATAGCATAAATGTATACACGTTATATATAATATGTAAAATCTATGACATAGTCACATCCTAATATCACTACTCAAATGACAGTCCTCAGAGAGGTCTTACTTGACAATCTATATAATTAGCATTTCCCATCACTCTGTAGCCACTTTATTTTTTCACACTGATTTGTATTAAGAATAAAATATAATGGCAATTATTTATTTATCTATTTGTTGTCTGGGACTCTTCACTGAAGTAAATCCTTTACAATGCCAGATACTTTGCTGTGTTTACTGCTACAACTCTAGCACCTTAGAATCATTTTTAACACATAATTCACATCGGATATTCATCAACAAATGAATAAACAAAACTATATGTAAAATGCTTAGTATATAAATGCCCTAATAAACGAAAGTTGTTGTCAGAGAGAGTGATAGTTATTACACAAGCAACATCTACTGGAAGAGACAGAGCTAGAGAGCAGGAGGAGAGATGTGGTCATCTGGACAGAGCAAGAGTAAGCTGATGGGTGAAATGGGATGGGGGCTGGAAGAGAAGAATAGGAAAGTTCTTTTTGTGAATTACTTATTGTCCTTAGTAAAGGGGACCTCTCACACCCAATCCCTCTAGATTGAGACTATCACTCTTTGACTGTTTTGAGGTTCTGTCTTGGAAAGGCCTGAGGCTTATGGTATCATCAACCTAACTTATTGTTGGGTTGTGTGTGTGTGTGTATGTGTCCTGTTGACTAAAGGCTTACAAAGACAATAAGCTAAAATTTTCATTTTTCAAAAGGAAAAATCACTTGTCAAGCTGAAAAAAAAAGCAAAGAGTTTTAGAAATTATCCAATTCTGCTTCCTCTTTTATCGAATGATTAGCAGACCTAATGAGATTAACTTGACCAATGTCATGAGGACCATGGATGACAGTGAACATAGCAGCAAGATTTTCTAAACAATATTGATGACCCACTGGGTAGGAGGTGCTGTGCTAGGCATTTTCCACACACTAGCCCACGTCATGCTCAGGACAACTGCAAAAGGCAGTTTATGATTAACTCTGTTCTAAAGAAGCTTAGAAACAGTGAGCTATTGCAGGTCTCAAAGCTACCTATGTCAGACACACAGGGCGCAGACATAGGCTGCTCTCACTCCAAATATTCTGCGTGTTATTCTCACACCACATGTCTTCTGCCTAATGTGCTAAAACAATTCAAACTCAATGTCTCTGGGCCATTCTTCAACACACACTCATTTTCACTTTTGTGGGAGATGATCCAAAACTTGATTGCTATGAATTCTTTTATTTATTTTTTAATGTGTGCAGTTCTCTCACATCTTAAAGTGTGCATGTTCAGCTCTGTAGGATTTCTTACAGGCAAACAAACACATATAAATCACCATTATGCTTTAATTCTAACTGAATACCTTTGCCCAACATTATTCCATGGACCAGAACTCATACACTTTTGCATATTTGTATCAGTTAAACATTGTCTACCTATGCCATGTCAATCTTTCATGAGTATGACCAGTCCACAAGTTCCAACAATGTAGCAGTGCAACAAAACCTAGATACGCACCCTAGAGATCTAACACATACAGGCATAAGGAGACATACATACAGATGTTCACAGCAATACCTTTTTTTGCAAGAGTAAACTAATGTAACTTAAATGTACATCAATGTGAATTGTGGTATATACATAACAGAAGAATAATCAGCCCTTAAAAAGAATGACCTAGATGTGTATGTATTGATGTGGATAGATCTACAAAATATAGTGTTTACTTAATAAAAACAAGCTACAGAATTAAAATATGATCCCACTTAATTAAAACAATCACAAAACAAAACTATATATTGCTGTATGCACCAGCTAATGTATGTTCATTCCTGTAAAAATATCTGGAAGACACACCCACACATTTAACTAGTGTTTATAGAGCAAGGACTACATTGGGGGATGGGAATGCAAGTGTACAATTCTTCTGTTCTTCTTGATTATGGGAGTTTCGTAAGAAGAATGTGTGGCAGTCCCCCCTTATCTGAGGAGGATACGTTCCAAGATCCCCAGTAGATGCCTGAAACCATAGACGGTACTGAACTCTATATACAGTATGTTATTTTCTTATACGTACATACTTATGATAAAGCTTAATTTTGAAATTACGCACTATAAGAGATTAACAACAATAATTAATAAAAGAATAACTGCAACAATAGACTGTAATAAAAGTTATATGAATGGGGTGGTCTTTCTCTCTCAAAATATTTTATTGTACTCTACTCACCTATTTTTGGACCATGGTTGACTGTGGGTAACTGAAACTATGGAAAGAGAAACTTCAGATAACGGGAGATGACTGTATTTATATATACTCATATAGTAAATAAAAATGACTAAAACCATAAGTATCTCAAGAACCGAGTCCAAAAGCACCCACGTGCCATGTGTAACTTCAGCAAATTTCCTAATTCTAAGATTCATTTCAAGAGAAATGTCTCAGGTACTGCTGATAGGCAATTACCATTTAGAAAACTCAACAATTTTAAAAATTAGAACATCCACAAAACACACATTTTGATCAACTTCCTACACTGCATTTGCTTAATTCTGAGAAAGTGATGATCACTTTAAGGCCTATTTCCTATAAAAATGACCAACACATCATCCCAACCACTCTGCAAATATTGAGGCAGTTTATCAATTTGTGAACAGTATCAGAGGGAAGAAATCCAAACTTCATAATTAAGCACATTTCTTCTTGAAAGGGAAACAACTGTGCTCCTTGGGAAGCTGAAATGTATTGAAGGAAGAAGGTGAGACATAGAAATCACTCCCGACGATGTTCAATTATGAGGAAGAAAAAAGGTGTCTCAGTGCTTTCCTTCTTAAGGCGTCTCTGTGGCTTCTGGTTCCAGGAGCTCCACACTATCTCTACCAAATTAAGAGGAAATGGGTTGAGGAGATCGAGGCAGTGAAAGCAAATTGTCCATTCGCTCTTGGCTGCCTCAGAAGTCATTACTGAACATTTTCCACAGCATAATAAATAAAACTGATTGGGTGTGTGGTTAAGAACATTAAAGAAACCTGGAGAGCCTTTAAAGAGCATTGTGCTAAGAGAGGAGTATTAAAAAGTGAGGCATTTCCTTTCTTCACATTTAAATGTGGTGGCTTGGGGGAGAAACCATACTTGAAATGGATAGGAGTAATTTTCCATCATGATGGAAACCTTAAACAACCTCTGACTGCTTGTACCCTCATCTCTTAGCATCCTAGTAAATTGCAGTTATTTGTTCCAAACAAATAGAAAGTCCCATGCAATAATGGAGCAATTTAAGACTGGAAGAATACAACACCTGTAATTCAATTTCATGGCAGCTGGTTTCACAACATGCTCCTCTACCTCTGCTTATGACATGGGGAACTTCCCTCCAAGTGCAACAACACAACCCTCACTAAACTGAGGGCTCAAGATGATGAGTGGACCTTAAATAGACAGAGACACTCATCACAGGCAAGGTGTAGCTCAGCCTCAATTCCCCAGGCAGCTCAACATCTACTAGGTTCTCAGGCAAGCACGGAATTATACTCTCCCAACTCTGAGGGTGAAACAATGAGGGATTCTAGAAGAAAGAAATGCTTCGGAAAAAAAATGTCTGCTAGTTATCATAATTGATCTCCAATATGCAAGACAATAAAGGAGGAGATGGACACACACACACATACACACACAAATACACACATACGCACACATACATACACACACATACACACACACACACACATGAAAAGCTATATTGGCCTTTGTAAAAGAACTGAAAATAAAGTACAAGACTGCTAATAGCAACAGTTGCTTAAAATCTGATCAGTGAAATGGAACCATACGAAGTTCATTAACATTTGCTGATCATCTGCTACCTGATACAAGCCAGTATTAATATTAACATTAGGCAACTCTGGGTGAGGACTTACCCCTGTGCTAACCAACTTCAGTGAATTCTCACAGCTCCAAGAATTTAAGACCATTATTATCACTTCCATTTTAGAAATGGGAGAAATGAGGCTCAGAGAGGTTACATCACTCACCCAAGGTCACACAGCTGGTAAAAGAAAGGTTAAAGCCAGAGATTCAAATGCTGGCAGGTGATTCAGACCTTGTGCATTCTCCAGTCTCCTGCAACTTGTTGATGTGCCTCAAGAGAAATGCTGCCAAATGCCATCATGAAAACAACTTGACTTTTGCCTAGCATTTATGAAGTGCTATCTCACACATGGTCTTATTAATTTCTTGCATCAACCCTTTCAGTAAGAATGGGTATTGCCCTCATTTTATAGATGAGGACAGTGTGACTCAGATAAGCCAAGAGACATGCCCAAAGTTTCACAATTGTTAAAGGAAGACACAGGACCTGAACCCAGCACATCAAATCAAAATTTGCTTCCTATGTAGTTCTGAGACTGGAGTATATGTTGACATTCAGAATGCTGAAGTCAAGGTGATGTGGTCTCACGTTGACTGGGCAGGCATATATTAAAAGGTGTTGGTTCTATTGGATTTGACAAGAGTGTAAAGAACGTGGGATTTCCAGACACTTCTCTCAGCATCGACACACTCCTAGAGGTCTGTGTTTTAATGAGTGCATTCTATTTTAAAAGGTTCACAGGATTTGTAACCTTTTAATGATGATTTTTTAAGTGGCTTAAATCAAAGAAGCAAATTCATGAAGGGAGTATCAGGCAGGGAAATTTTTTTTCCTCAAGTCCTACAACCCATATTATTAAACTCAGCTAAGAGATGTAGTGATGCAGCCCCAATCCCTGTCGGACTGAACAAAGGGGCACGAACGCGGGAATAAAGATAAACACAAAAGAGTAGATTTGGAAGAAGGGGTCGGGGGCTCCTTGCTTCTAGTGAACAAGGGCCCTGAGCTTTTAGAGCCCTTCATATTTATTGAGTAAAGGAGATAGGGAGAAAGGGGTGGTTGTCAGTTAGTTGCTTGACTTGGTGCAAGCCTGCACAACTGCATTCTCTGCACAGTAGTCTCCAGATGTTCCAGTAGATAACCTCAAGGAGCACAGCACCAGGGAGTGACTGCACTCAGCATACCTTCTGGTGGCAGGCACAGATGTGAGTTTGCCCACATCCTGCATTCATGATAAACTGTTTGCTGTTTGATCATACACCCTTCAGTGTAATGCTGAGTTAGTCAGGATCCTCCAGCTTTCGTCTCTCTACAATGTAGTAATGCAAAGAATTAAAGTGAGACATAAAAAAGAACCTCCCTTTTTTAAGGCTGCGGGCAGGTCCTGAACAATGATTGACATAAGAGGCAAAGACAATATTTAGAAAGGAGCTGGGAGAGGACCAGGATAACAGATCAAGTGCCTCTGATACTGCTGATGTAGGTTGAAGTCTAGGATACATCAGAGGAGGCAGCTTTAAGACGTATGGTTGATGGCAGCATCATTTGCCATGGATATCTACTTAAGACAAAGAGCAGGATTCTGAAACAAGGTCAAACATCAGGTATACAGAAATTAGGGAGAATGTTTAGGACTACCACACCTTCAACCCTCCTTGTGTACAGGGCAGAGATGCACCTAATAGACGTCTGAAACTTGCAAGGGTAGGTAAGGAGGACTCTGGCCCCATTCTCTGAAAGTTGTCTTCAATAGTCTTCATCCCCCTGCACCCAGGAAGCCACAGACAATTCCAGCACCTACTTGTCTGGCCAGAGAGGGTGGTACAATGCCCCAGGGTTGAATATCCTGGCACCCAGGAGTAATGCTAAATCTATATTGGCATTCATTTGTACAAATAGCTGGGGCAAGTGGAGAATACATGCAGGCGTTGAATGACCTTTATGTAGCAGAGCTGGGCAAATACCCTAGCTGTAGGCCCATCAGCAAAGATGCACTTGTTCTCACCACACAATGTAGGGTAATTGCCTGGCCTCTGGAGTTATAGCCCTGGTAGCCAATCTTAGCTCTGTCATGGGTTCTCTGTGTACTCTTAGTCCTCCTTGGATGCCCAGCATCCTCATCTATGCAATGAGGAACCTTAGTAGCATTTCTATCTAGAATAAAAACTTAGAGCCAGTTGTGGTGGCTCATGCCTGTAATTTTAGCACTTTGGGAGGCCAAGGCTTGAGGTCAGGAGTTCAAGACCAGCCTGGCCAACATAGTGAAACCCTGTCTCTACTGAAAATAGAAAATTAGCCAGGCAAGGTGGTGGGTGCCTATAATCCCAGCTATTTGGGAGGCTGAGGGAGGAGAATCACTGGAACTCAGGAGGTGGAGGTTGCAGTGAGCTGAGATCATGCACTGCACTCCAACCTGGGTGACAGAGTGAGACTCCAACTCAAAAAAAAGTTAGTAGGCTAAAGAATTATATAGTACAATATAGAGTATAGTTAGAGCAAAATAATACGTTAGAGTATATTACCAAATCATAATATTTGCTAAACACAAAAGCTAGCCCAACACAGATATCTAAAAAAAGTGTTTTTCTCATCTTTCTCTTCCTGCCTTCATGATATAAAAGAAGATGATGAAGCGTATTTAAGTCAAAGAAAAACATCCAACTGTCTTAAGGGGAAATGCACTCTAGTCATAAGATCATGGAAAAGCAAAACAGATCTAGAATATACGCATATGTTTTCTAGCTATAGCAATAGGTAACTAAGAGAAAGTAGCCATTGACTTTTGCACGCATCTTCACAAACAGCTTCTGAGGAAATCAGGTTAGGAACAACGAATGTTGTTGAGGTATGAAATATGAACAAAAACTCAACATCTGCAATGATGTGCACCAAAGCACCAACTTTTTGATGCTTCAATTTCAGGTGATTTTTAGTTTCCTGATTTTGGAAGGGGTTCATTTTTAATACAAAAAAAGATAAATTATAAAAAAAGTAAAACACTAAACTTTTATTTTTAAAATAAGTCCCTACTGAATGCATCATGACAATAGCAAAGAGGAGAATAAGGAAGACTGGGGTTCTTTGAAGTAATGAATCACCTTTATTGGTCATGGAATTTTGTAAAAGCCACTTTACTCCCTGAGTCTCAGTTTTCTTAGCTCTATAATGGGGAGATAAAAATAATTGTTTCTTTATAGGGTGGTTGTGAGGATTAAATAAGGCAATACGTGGAATAAAATTAGGACAATACCTAGTATGAAGTGATTGCTCAAGAAATATTATCATCACTGCTGTTATTGTTCTAGATCGATTTGTAGGCCAGTGAGAGTAACTCTCAAACAAAATATGAAGACTGAGAGAGACTCATACATGGCATTAGTGACTTTTTGACTCATTTTAATCCTGCAGTTATAACTATGTAAGTGACATAGGGAGATATCAAATAATTGCTTTGATAAAATTATAAATATCTATTTCAGAACATGTTGATGAAAAGATACTACATTATTCCAGACATGCTGCCAGTGTGTGGAATATATTTTTTGTTTCTTTTTTTCTCAATTCAAGTTAAGAAAGCTTTTTATTGAACATTTATGATGGGTTGGCTGAAGATCCGGGCACAGTGGATACAAGAATAAGCTTAGGAACTGCTTTGATGGTGCATAAGGCACTCTTGCCAATACCCACGGTGACAGAAAACCTTTGTCCCTGAATATTAGCATTGATTATTGGAAAGAGTTCAACTTAGTTCAGAGCCAAATTCAGGTGACTAAACTGGATAATCAAATGGAGACCTGCTTTGAATGGAGTCAGATTTTCTTTTGTGCCTCAAAAGAATTCTGAAAGTAATTTTCAAAGGGCTTTTGCAAATAAGCACTAGCAGAGTTGCCGAAATGAGGGCATGGATTGCTAAGGCGACTACTTTGAAGAGGACAGCTTATGATTTCAACACATAAGTCCTGGTGGTTTTACCGGGAATCGGTGTCTTAAAACATTGCCTTGCAGCAGAGACCACATTTTCTGTTCCTTTTATGTCTTCTCGTGCCACTTAGTATAGTTTTGTGCACACAGTGCAAGCTCAATCAGGCACCTATTCTACCGGCTCTGAAAGATGTTCCCAGGTGGTGACCCATGCCATAGCCCTCCTAATTTCTCTGGATGATACAGGACCTTTTCTTATTTCAGTCTTGCCACACTCAGCTGAAGCACAGCCCATTGCTTTCTGCTGCAATTTTATTTCCTGCTATTCCCGCTACTACCTCTGAATGCTTCCTTTGATGCAGGAGCTTGCAGGACTCATAGGAGAAGCAGTAGCTACAGAGAAACCACTGGACAGTATACAATCGAGGGCAATGCGAGTCCTCAGCATGATCTAGGTTAGTGGATGGGCCGGAAAAGTCCAGTTAGTGCCATTTGAACGCGAAATCCCAAATATACCCTTGACTAGTAATAAAGATAGGGGCTCTGGGAGGAATGGCTCAGAACTATTTCCAGAAGTAAATATGAACTTCAGAGTTTCTGACAGACACCTGATAGAATGATTTCCTAAGCTCAGTAGGGCATCATAGGCTTATAGTGAGTAAAACTTCATGATTAAGAAAGAAAATAAGTTCTTAATCAGACAGATTTGGGTTCAAATTCTGACTCTGCCCCCTGACTGCTATGTAACTATGCATAGATCATACAACCTCTTGAAGCCTCAGGTTTCTCATCTGTAATATAGGGAATTTAATATTCCTACCTCATTAGATGTTGCAATGATTAAATCCAATAAAGCATTTGATGCGTAGCACTCAACAATTATTTGTAGTTATCATTAGTATTATTAATTAGAAAGTCTTCAGACCGTAACTATTTGCTTAATCCCCTTTATCAATCTGCATGAATTTTTCATCATATGTACTTACCAAATATCTACGCAGAAAGCTTTTTTCCATACCAAGTACTATTGTGTTTTCATGCATTTTTTAAAAATTACTTTTCTCAATGAAAATATGCATTACTCTATAAAGGCTTGGATTAAAGTAAGGATTTAAAAAGTGATTCCGTAGCAAACCAAAAAGTAAAAAGATAAATAAATAAATAAAATTCACATTTGGTTTCATAAATGCCTTACTTCCCTACTTACTGAAGTGGCTGATATCTGGCTCTTAATTGCTGTCCAATGGAGATTAAGCCTTGCCATGTGATGGTAGGATGGCAACACACAGCATGGCTAATTGGATTTTTAATCTTCACTAGTCTTCAGCAATGAATACACACTATGTTTGTTTGTTGGCTGAAATGTTAAATTGCTGGCCAATTAAATGCCAAAGGGAGCAACTGGTTACCTGGATATTTACAATGATTCATACTTCATTTTCATGAGACATTTAAAATTATTTCCCATCTAAAATATAAAAATTGAAGCTACAGTTGAATTAAAATAAGAAATGTAAATACTCATCAGCCAAGGAAGATTATTTTTAAAGACTAATTTAAATATAATTGCTCAAAAATTGAAATAAAATATACAGAATAATACAATCTAAAACTAACATCAGTTTTAAAGTAAATAGAGAAGAGTATATTTATTTTTGTTCTTTAAGCAGAGTAAAATTCTACAGATATTAACTATTTAACAGCAAAGATACATTAGGGGAAATAGCCTAAACCAAGTAAAAGGTGATATTTCATATTCCTAATATGTTGACAGGACATCAGAAACTTCAGTGAGGAAAACAAAGAGAAAAAAAAGTTGTAACAAAAGGAAAGTGTGCTTCTGAAAGTCCTAGTTCCTGAGTTCATTATTTCTCTTCTCTTCCAAACCATTCTTAGCCCCCATAATTCTGTCGTGATCACATGATCAAAATGCTTGAGTTCTTGAAAATGAGCTGTAGGATTTCAAGTTACAGGAGTGACGGGGAGCCTGGCCTCAAGCGGAAGTTGAAAACTACTTATTATGTGTGTGTCAGTTTCAGCACACTGGCAGAGAAGCTGGAGTTTGTCCTTGAGTGGATTATAACATTGTGGATTTTCCATAAGGAATTTCTTGTGTGAACTCATTGAGATATGCAGATATAAAACAAATGCTTATTTACAATCCTTGCAAAAATCTTAGATCTGTGAAACAACCAAGGAAGAAGGTGCTTCTAAAATGTTAAGCTTTCAGCTTAACAAGGTCAAATGAGTTCATCTTTGAAAGGCCTCTCCTTTCTCAGGTGCTTTTAATTTTTTTCTAAATATGAATTTATCTGGACTATCTTGAAAACAATTGCTTAGGGTAAGGTAGGGGTATGTGTTTAGGCTTCTACTTTTTTTGTCAAAGGATTTGCTCAGAGGGGACCATGAAGTTGGACCAGGCTAGGAGAAAGATACAGGCCTGAGCTCTCTTCGCCTCAAACAGAAGACTGGCCTGGGCTTGGCGCTGGGCTAGGGAAAGGACTATTGGCGTCCTCCTACTCATGATGTGGGTGAGCAACCCAGATGTGGATAAATGTTCTGTCATGTCCTTTGAGTGCCTCCCCTGGGCCTTGGCAAGCCAGGACAACAGAGTAGCAGGGCCTAGGTTTCCCCTGAGAGAAACAGATGTCCTTGTTGCCAGTTATCACAGAGCAAGAAAAGAGTGGTGTAAAGAAAAGGAGCGGGAGAGGTGGAAATGAAGAGGAGAAGGAAGATGGAAGGAGAGGGAGAAGAAAAAGGAGGGAGGAGAAGACAAAGTCATGTCTTTTGTATCATGCCCTGGCAAACTCTATGAGCCACAGAAATCACTGTTTTTGAATCTGCAGTTGGTAACTTTTGTCTGTGTCCTACTAAAAAACATTTTTTCTCTCTCTAGCCCTGGGGTTAGGACAAGGGCCTTGGAGCCATATGCCATGGTATGAAAGCTCAGAGGACTTCTGAAAGCCTTCTGAAATCGACTAGCATGTAACCTTGAAAAAATCAGGTAAACTCTCTGGGTTTCAGTTTCCTCAAGATGAAAAAATGTGGGCAAATAAATTCACCTTTCCAGGAGATATTATGAGAATTAAATAAGTTAATATGTATGGTACTTAGCATATTGGCTAATACATAGTACACACTTATTGCTAAATATATAGCTAACATATTTATAAAAGTACTACTAAAACTTGCAAGTGATATCTTTAAAAACTTCTAAAATATTGATTGTATGTATAAAACATTACTTAGCATTTAATTGAATTCTAGCTACTCAAAGTTATTTTAAAGGCATCTCACCAAAATTCTCTCAAAAACAAAAGCAAGGAAACATAACATAAGGCTTTCTAAACCATAATGTTGGGGGGGTCTTAGGATAATTGGCTAAAGACTATTCAAAGAGAAAGATTCCACAGAGAAGCTAGTACTCAGATCCCCCTATTATATGCTATAGAAAGTTTGGGACCTACTAGGAAATGTCCCTTGGCAAGTTCTCCAGCTGAATTCAGGCTACAGACTTGGAGAAACCATAAGGAAGGAACCTGAAGAGAGGGATGAAGGAGACAGCTCTGCGCTGGCCCAGGCCTCCTGGCTCAGGGCCTGGGTTATAAATATATGTGAGATAAAGGAATGAATGAAGATACAGGAAGAAAAACTGCAGGTGAGTGTGGACGGCTATTAATGTGCTAAGCTATGTCACGTTATACTAAGAAATTATGCCAGGTACCTATAAATGACCTCACTGTAGCTAAGTGGTACCATAAGATTTCTAGTTTGTAATAAACTTGTGTTTTGCATACCTTGAATTACATTCGTTGATGTCCTAATGTGGAAAGAAAATAAGACATAGAGAGGAGGAAAAGGGTGATGCGTGTGGTCTTTGGACAATAAACTCCCAAATTTGGGGGACACTGGGGACTGGAAGTCCCTGGTATGGGATTATGTGAAGAGATTTGCTTGGAGTTAGATTGAAAAATCACCCCTACTGCCTGCCCTCAACACAGCAATTATTTAGCGAAATAGCTAGTCACACTTACTCAGTGCCTTCTAAGTGACAGGCAAAGGGATTCCCACACGCATAACTTCAGTTTATCCTCACAGCAACCCTTTGAGGTAGGCATTATTGTTATCCCCATCTCACAGATGAAGAAAGCGAAGCTTGAACCTTCTAAATGTCACAATATTTCTAGTTAAATGGTTAAACTAGGACTTAAATACTGTTCTGACCCCAAGATTTATCTACTTTTTAATTGTTACCATGCTTATATTTGCTCAATGGATGCTCACTGTCTGCCTATATTAGGTGCAATGAGTGATGTTCTTTTTCTTTTAAGTAGAAGACACTGGTTTCACTCCTCATGGAACACAAAATCCAGTTGAGAAGTGAACACATGAAGTAGACAGCAGAATAGATTGGTGATAAAGAGTATAATCTCTCAGTTCAGATTAACTGGGTTTACATCCCAGCCTGCCAATGCCTAGCTGAGGAACCCTGGGCATTTCATGTCTTTAGGCCTCAATTTCTTCATCTGTCCAGTGGAGATAAGAATAATGATATCCACCTCCTAGTCTTGCTCTGAGAATTAGTTTAGTTCATGTACCTAAAACACACAGAACAGAAACCATCACAAGGTACCCAATCAATGAAAGTCAACTAACTTTCATTAATACAGTGCTTTACAGTTTAAAAACTACTTTTATAAGCATCATCCATAGCAACCCTCACAGCAATCCTGGGGTAAGTAGGACAGATGACAGCCTTGAGTACTGCTGAGCAATGCTGTTATATTGCCATGGTAAACTCATCCCTTATTCTCTCAGAGGACATTCATAACGTTGTCTCTCTTTTCAAGCCCTTGGCACCTCCCAGCTGTTGGCTTTCCTTCTTCCCTTACTGAGTAATCAGAAAAGAACTTCCACAAGTTCCCAGGACTACCTACCTACAACTCTGCACCTGTGCCCACTCTGCCTTGTATGTTACTGTGAATGACGTACTCATGTTTCCATCTGTAGTAGGCAGAATATTTGCCTCCCAAAGATGTCCATGTCCTAACCTGCAGAACCTGTGAGTAGGTTGTATTATATGCATAGCAAAGGAGAACTAAGGGAGCAGATGGAATTAAGGCTGCTGTTCAGTTGACCTTAAAATAAGGCTGGTTTATCTACATGGGCCCAATGTAATCACAAGGGTCCTTAGGTGTGCAAGATGGTGGCAGAAGGGTCAGGTCAGAGTGATACAATCAGAAGAGGACTTGGCCCACTTGTTGCTGTCTTTGAAGATGAAAGAAGAGGGCCATGAGCCAAAATCTGAGAGTAGACATTAGAAGCTGAAACAGAGAGTAGATTCTCCCCCAGAGCCTCTGAAAGAAATGGAGCCTTCCTGACACTTTGATTTTAGCCCAGTGAAACCCATTTTAGATGACTGACCTTCAGAACTGTAATCCTGCCTTGAGGAATGGGAGCCAGGCTTTATACCCCCATAGGGACTAGTCATTCTATATCGGCTGCCACTAAGGAGAGAGTGTGACCTTGGTGGGGGCAGCTCTCTTCAGGTGAGAGCAATTCCCAGAGAAGGATTCAGCTGAACATCATCACCTGCCCAGGCTCCCAGCAGTCTCAGCACTGAAGGGGGATCTGAGCAGCGCATTACAACCTTCACTACGCAGACTTACCTCCTTCTCTTCCCTCCATCCAAAATGCTCCTCCCCCAGACACATGCAAGGCTCTGTCTTTTCCATCTCCTTCAGATCTTCATCAAATGTCACTTCTCAGTGAAGCCTTCCTTGAGCACCTTATTCAAAACTGCATCACTTCTGCACTCCTATCACCCTCTGTCACCTTTATTGATCTATTTTCCCCATAGTACTTACCTGATACACTTCAGGATTTTATGATTTGTGTATTTATAATCTTTTTCCTTACCTTAGGTTGAACTCTCAGAGGGTGAGTGCTCTTTGTATTGTTGACTGCTTTGTGTTCAGCACTTTGAACAGCACCTGGCTTCTAGCAAATACTCAATAAACATTTGTCAAATGGACAATGTATGAGAAACCAAAAGATGACAGACTGAGTCCTTGCCCAAGGTAATAGAACAAGTGAGAAAAACTAGTAAGATTCTGGACATAAGCCTAAATTTTTGAACTTTAAGTTCAGTGCTCCAAGATTTTCTTAAACAATCAAGTTATCCTCATTGACCTTTCTCTTCATTACATTATAGTTAGAGAATAAAACTAAATACGAGGTAATGATCAAAATGGTACTGTTGATCCCCAAATGAAGAAAGAATGGAGGGGTGGACAATACTGGGGGATAATCAGCAATAAGTGGTTATATTTTGACTTAAAATATATAATTTAATCCATTAAAAAATATGATTTTCACAGAACACGATTCATTCAATGATACACTGTATCTACTATACACCAGGCACTGTAATGAGCTCTACACATCTGTCACCTCCTGGATTTCTGATAGCTATCCTGCAGGGTACCTTTAGGCAATAAGATATATGTCTGTATCCCACATGTTCTCACTCATAAGTGGGAGTTGAACAATGAGAACACATGGAAACAGGGAGGGGAACATCATACCCCAGGGCCTGTCAGGGGGAGGAGGGCAAGGGGAGGGAGAGCGTTAGGACAAAGACCTAATGTATGCCGGGCTTAAAACCTAGATGACGGGTTGATAGGTGCAGCAAACCACCATGGCACACGTATACCTATGCAACAAACCTACACGTTCTGCACATATATCCCAGAACCTAAAGTAAAATAAAAATAAATAAAGATATATGTGTATATCAAAATAGAAAAATGTTACTCATCTAAAATTTAACTTCCTCTTAAAGCTTGATATTTAATGGAGAAAAAAGTAGTTTCGCAACTCATGTTCTAGATGGTATCTGAAGCAATGAAGAGAACTAGCATTTTGGAGAAAGTAAAAAATCACTGACTATCTTGATAAAATATTAATTTAACAAAAGTGATTTCAATTATAAATACAGGGAAATGCTGATACTTCTCTTATTCCAGGTGGTCCTTACATGGAAGCCTCCCCAGCAATGGAGGAATAACTAATGTAAAACGTTCAAAACCTATTCTGAAAATTACTCAGTCAGATCACTCACAGTTCCTCCCAAATATGCTCCTTGCCTTTGGGTCTCAGCAATACTGTGATAGCAACACTGCAGCCCTTCCCAGGGTCTGAAAGAACCAAGAAGCAGGGAAGGTAAGTGAAGTGGGTTGAATTGTAGCCCCAAAAAGATGTATCCAGTTCCAACCCTCGGTACCTATAAATGTGACCTTATTGGGAAAAAGGATCTTTGCAGACATAACTAAGTAAAGGATCTCGAGATTAGATCATCCTGGAATAACCAGGGGGGGGCCCTGAGTCCAACGACAAGGTCCTTATAAAAAGAAGAGAAGACACACACAATGAAGGCCATGTGAAGGTGGAGGTAGAGGCTGGAGTGATGTTGAATGCCTGGTGCCACCACAAGCTGAAAGAGCCAAGGATGGATTCTCTAAAACCTTCCAAGGGAGCACGGCCCTGCTGACGCCTTGACTTTCGAGTTCTGGCCTCCAGAACTATGGAAGAATAAATTTGTGTTGCTTGAAAACACCAAGTTTGTGGTAATTTGTTATGGCAGCCCTATGAGACTAATAGAGTAAGTATCCTCAGGACGATGAAAATAAATGCCAGCGCCTACATTATCTACCCAAGCTCAAGGTATGAGCAGCCATCATCTGTCAGAGAAGAATCTCCCTGCATTTGTAATTTTGATTTCTTCTCCTCAGAGTTGATTACATCTATTCTGATTTTTTAAAACTCAGTGTTCCATTGGTCACAAACGCTCCTAACTTCAAAAATAATCTAGTTTTGAACAAGCCAGCTGCCAGGTCAATAAAATCACCTCTTGCAAGCTAGTAATATCTGTGATTTACCAGAAACAGCAGGAAGGGTCTAAATCATGAGCACGAATACTTCAGCCAGAGGCACGCCCACCCCAGATGAACCAGAGAGAACTTGGAAGCTGTGACAGGTGGGAGAGGTGGAAAAAAAAACAAGAAGAGCAAGAAAGCAATTTCAGCGGGATACTGAAAAAAGCAATCTAAATTTTTAGAGTGGCAATGCAATTATTTCAATGTCTGCCTCCTCCACCTATTACAAGTAATACTGACTCCTTCTCCTTTGAATTACATTTGTGCTCATCGCCAATCTTACACACTTTACATTTAAGTCCCTACGGTTTTACTTTAGGGCTAACTCAGTAAGCTGTTTGAGGGTAAGGACTATGTTAAATTTTCTTTTCTCCTGCCCTCAGTTTCTTTACAGGGCTAAGTAAATAATGAATCATTAAGAGGCAACTATTAGTTGACATATCTTTGTTTTTCTGTTCATAATCTGTTACTCTAATATAACAACTATTTTGACTCACAAATACCAAAGTATTGGTATATCAGAGTAATGGCAGATCTATAAAATATACAGGCAACATGCTTATGTGTTTCCACACAACCCACACACAAACACGCAACAGAAATACTTGACTCTAAATCAATTTTGGCATCAACTATCATCACATATGAGAGTTCCAATAATATGTTAGGTAATTATTTTTTACAAAGAAAAATGAGAAAGATAAAAGTGTCTCCAATATAGCCTGCAGTGAAGTGTTTGCATAGATAACATTAGAACTGAAAGGCTCCTGTCAAATGCCCAAATCTGAACTATTTCATGCTGTGTTGTATATGATTAACTATAAGTCAACCCTAGTTCCAGAATACTTCAAATAGCTTTGGGAAAATTCATAATAATATTTATTTAGCACTTACTCTAGTCCAGCCACTATTCTAAATACTTCAAATTTATTGAATTCATTTACTTACTAAATCATCAAATACTTACAGAGTGTGTCATGGTTAATTTTGTGTGTCAATTTGACCGGGCCACATGGTGCCTAGACATTTGATCAAACATTCTTCTGAGAGTGTCTGTGAGGGTATTCCTGGATAAGATTAACTTCTGAATCAGTAGACTGAGAAAAGCAGACTACCCTCCCTGACACGAGTAGGCCTCATCCAATCAATTGAAGATCTGAATGGAACAAAAAGGCTGACCCTCCTGCAAGTAGAATGGAATGCCTCCTTCCTGGCAGCTTGAGCAAGACACTGGTCTTTGCCAGTTTTCAGACTCAAACTAAAACACTGGCTCTGCTTGGGTCTCGAGCCTGTCTGCTTTCAGACTGCAACTTGCACCATTGGCACTTCTGGCTCTCAGGCACTTGCACTTATACTGGAACTACACATGAGCTCTCTCATGGACCAGCAGCTTGCTGACTGCAGATCTTGGAATCTGTCACTGTGCATAATCGCATGAGCCAATTCTTCATAGTAAGGCTCTTCCTGGATATACATACATCCTGTTAGTTCTCTTTCTCTGGTAAAGCATATCCTGTTAGTTCTCTTTCTCTGGAAAACCTTTACTGATAGAACAAAGTTGGTAAAGACACTACTCTAGGTCCTGGGGCTACCTCTATCAAAAGAACAGACAAAAAAGCCATGCCTTGCAAGTTTTATATTCTAGTCATTTAACCCCCCCCCCAAAAAAAAGAACCCCATAAGCTGCCCATATTGATAGTTTTTATCCTTGTTGTACAGATGGGGTGCTAAGAATTGCTTTAACCCCATGCCCAGATCGCTAATCAAATGGATTCAAGTTGCTGTTGCAGTATTAATTTTATTTTTGTTTTTATTGATTCATGTCTCATCAGTTTAGCTACTGCACACTCCGTGTGTATGTGCTGCTTTGTGTGAAGTGCGCATACTTCTGCAATTAATTCAGTCGAAAGCGAATTTATGACCTAAGAAGCAAAAGTGTGCCTTTTCTTCAGGAGTCAAAGTTCAAGAAGCAATAGGGAAACTTGCACAGAAACCTGTCTATAATTACTGATGAGACAAGGATACTTTCAAACGCTCTTTGAAATAATGCTTTGTTTTCTTTTACAAATAGAAAAACAGTACAGAAGGTCTTTAGATCATATGATGGAGAAGAGTCAAGTTTTAGAAGTCAATAGACATGATTTTTGGTCTTAGTTTGACGGGAATTGTGAAATTGGTCTATTTTCTTAGCCTAAATATGCCTCCATTTCTGCTATGAAATAATAAAAATATCTGTCTCCTAATGGGGGCACCAGCTAGTCAGTGAGGCAGCGGATGTAAAGCTCTGAGCACACTCTGTGGGACACATTAAATTCTCAGTAGGTATTAGGTAAAAATAATGAGCAGAGATCTTTAGGTTAAACTTTAGGATAAATTGGATATTTTAACGCACAACTGACAAATTAATATTAAGTCTGGCAGACACGAAGAAAATGAATTTGTTGGAGGAAATACAAGATGACCTAGTTGCCTAGGTCTGAGGGAAGGAACTCTGAGGTCTTTAATTGAAAGCAAACAAGTTTTCCCTAAGTCCCTAATTTGCACAAAGCACTTAACAGACATCACAGCTCCATCAGCTCACTGAATTCGCACAACTGCAATATACAATTGGTACTTTCTAAGTAGCTTCTTTGTATCAGACTTGTGTTTGACGCTAGTGAGTCAGTGGTGAGTAAAACCAAAAGTTACTGGCCTCATGGAGCTTGCAGGCACCAGCAGGTGATGACTGATTGAATGAACGGCTTATCTGCCCAAACTTTTCCAGGCTTTGCAGGCCATGGTTTCTGTTGCAGCTATTCAACTGTGCCATAATAAAGCAGAAACAGAGATAGACAATGTGTAAATGAATGAGTACAATCATGTTCCTGTAAGACTTTACTTACAAAAACAGGAGACAGACAGGCTATAGTTTGCAGGTCTCTTGATATTGGAGAGCTCAACTAGCTCCCAGTCTAGGGAAATTAAGAACTTCAATAAACAGAGGAGGGTATTAAGTAAATTGTGCTTTCAAGAAACAATAAGGATCTCTAAAAAGGCAGGAAGTAAAAAGGGAACTCCAGGCAAAAGGAACAGACGGCTAAAATCATGGAAGCATGAAAGAACACGGCTTGCTCAGGAAGAGTAAGCATGAGGAGGCTTGATAACTGGGCGAGTGAGGTCAGCGAAAAATGAACACAGAATTAAAAAAAGCCTTTCTGTGCATATTTCTGTGGTGGTTGAAAGCAAAGTTCATATTATCTTTAAGTATTTCTAAAGGTCGAGCTGCATTTCCCCTCCCAAAGCTAAATGATAACATGATGCAGTTCAAAAGCTGGTCATATCAAATTGCCATCTAATCATTTAATTAAAGCCCCATGCTGGCACCAGCCATCCTCAGGGCCCATTTTTCATTTGGGCACATTTCATTACACTTTTCAAAGCAAATTTGCCTTTTCAAAGGCAAAAAATGCAAATGACTAGGTTTGAAAGGAAGTGCATAACATTCTGCATAATGACAGGGATTTTCTTGGAAAGCAGTAATGCACAGGCAGAGCTATCTTTAGGGGCTGACAGTGGCTTATCAGCCCTATGGGAACTCGACATGATATTTCATTACAGCGCCAGGATGCAAACAGAAGTGAAATACCAAACACCAGAATGCAAGCAGCCCTCCCCGTGACTGTTTTCAGCATCACAGCAACCACATTTTCAAACAGGTACGTCTTTTGGACCAGCAAGACCAAGGCAGACATTGACAAGTGGAGGACATTTATAATGTGACCAAGAAAATGAGGAAGAGCTAGGAGGAACTGACCTGTTCAAAGACAGGAATAGGAACACCACACCTAAAGTCCAACTAACATAAAGCATTAATAGGCAAATTCAGTCACATTAAAAAAAAAATTCCTCAGGAGCAGGAAAACATCCACTTTGACGCAGTATAATGCATGTCAGTAGTACTCACAATAAGGGAATGAAAGTGACCTTAACAATATAAGTCAGCATCTTCCTCCTTGGGGTTTTTGAAAACTCTCAGAAGCACTGCTACCCAATTACTTGTGTCTTTCTCTTTGAAAGATGAAACTCCAGCACAAATTTTATGAATCTATAGACCCCAAGATCAGAGGCAATTAGCCCAAAGAAGAAAGAGTGTTACACAATGAACACCTGTTTATTCTTTCTTTACCATCAAGGAGACAAGAAAAGATTAACTTTAGGATGTTAGATAAGCCCTTTCATCCTGTGAAAGAACCTCTGGCAGCTAAAGTAGCAGCACCAGGGTGAGGCTGAGAATCCAGTCAAAGATCAAGTCACAGACTGTTCTGATTTGTGGTCAGAGGACATATGGGTTCATTAGTACATTAACCATTGCTGGTTAGCTCAACTAAGGCCTGTGCCTTGTGTAAGCTGAAGACCTCATTCTATTCCCTCTATAGAAAGGATCCCAATCCATGCTATATCCAGGCAGGTCAGACCCTAACCCAAATGTATCATTCAGTTCAGAGCACCACCCCACCTCAGAGATATGGAGAAAAGCAAGAGCACAGTTAGGCATTTGACATAGCCTATCTCCACTTTTATTTTTTTTTTTCCATTTCAATATTATATCAAAATATACATACAGAAAAGTGCACATATTATAAATTTACATCTTGATGAATTTTCACATGAGCACACCTATGTGACCAATAATTAGGCATGCACAAAAAATAACATTAACTGCATCCAAAAGTTTCCTTCCTACCCTTTTAGGATAACCACTCTCTTGACTCTTAGCATCACAGGGTAGTTTTTTATTTTATATAAATGAAATCACATAATACATTCTACTGTCTGAATTCTTTGGGCCAACATCATATTTTTGAGATTTAACCACATCATTGGGTCTAGTTACATATTGTCGCTTCTCATGGATTTACAGAGTTCCATTATGTGAATGTGCCATGATTTGTCCACTCAGTCTTGATGGTTGCCTGTGATATTTCCAGCTGTGGGCTATCAGGAACAGTGCAGCTATAATGATCCTGTATATGTCTTTCAGTGAATATGGCAGATATTTTGATCTTGCTACTTTGATGTGAGAAAAAATTTATGGTGCAGCATTTGACACAGCTGTGTCAAATTCATCATGCTAAAATGTGAAATCCGCACCTTGTGTTTGGAGTGTGAAAGAGATGTTCCTGATTTCTCCTGTGTCTCTGACCCTCTCACTGTCCTCAACTCTGCTCCTGGCCCTGACCATCCTATGAAGTTCAAAGACTGTGTTTGGGAGAAGTGAGCAGCACATTAAAGGAGCCTCCCAGCTCACATGCAATTCCTAAAAGGGACAACAAAACATGCTTTTAAAACCAGGTAAGGATTCTTTAAAGGAGGATTTTTAGGTGAGAGGGCTTCCTGTCTTCAGCACAGGAATCAATAATTATAACAGACTCCAACTATTTGAAGAGTATCAAGTGATAGCAGTTGTTGAGAGAGGGAATATATACAGCTTGGCATAATTCAAGCCATCAAGTGGGAAAGGCTAGGGGAGTACAAAATAAAGGAAGATAAATTCTGCCAGGAGCAAGCTCAGGTATACAGGGGCCTGGAAGTCTTTGGGGAAGAAAGATGTACAGACATTTGTTGTGTCCTTCCTAGCAACAATTCTCACATGCCTCCTTCTTAATCATATCTGAAATTTCCCATCCATTTGATTGGTATGGTGCTCATCCAACCCCTAACTTTAGGGGTGGATATTAATGGATTTAAACTAACCAGGGAACCCCATCTCTTTATCCATAGTGAAAGTTCAGGGACGGGTTTAACCGCTTCTGAGCCAATCAGTGTAATTCCTTCTCCTCGCCGTAGACATTAGGTTGAGGACATCAGGACATAGGACCTAAGACAGTTCAATTATTGTGAGACTCGGTCTTTTTGTGAAGGTGAGACAGAGACTCTCTTGACTATTTCTAGGCTAGGTGGTATGAAGCAGAAGGTCTGGAGAGAAACACTAGACAAAGCAGGTAGGGGGAGCATAAATTATACAGACATTGAGAACTGGATTAATTCAAAGAACGGAGTAGAGACACAGGTTCTGATAATATTGTTTATGTCCTGGATGAAGCTGTGTCTTAACTGAGATAAACTCGTAGATGTTTCTTACACAAGCTAATAGATTCTCTTTTTGCAAACATCCAATTTGAGTCGTTTTCTATTGCTTGCAATAAAAATTTTCAAAACTAAACTGAATGATATCAGACCTGGGTTTAGAAAGTATGAGACATTCCACAAGTTGAGTTGCCATTACATTTTATTCCAGGAGCATGCATGGGAAGAAGGAAGGAGGTAAAGAAAGGTATGTGGACATGCTTCCAAATTAGAAAGGCTGTAACATGATAGGAGGTGGTATTATACATGGGTTATGATCTATCAGTAATCCCCAAACTTTTTCTGTCGAGGGCCAGACTGTAAATATTTTCAGCTTTGTGGGCCAGGTGATTTCTGTCACGACTAATCAGCTATGCCACTGTAACACAGAATCAGCCATAGACAATACGAAAACAAGTAAGCGTGGCCATGTTCCAATAAAACTGCACTGATGGACACTGAAATATGAATTTCATGTAATTTCTACATACCATAAAATATTGCTCTCAATTTGACTTTTCCAATTATTTAAACGTGTAAAATCTATCACTGACCTCTGAGATACAGTGAACACAAAATTTCTAGATTCAACTTCTTACTCCAACATATACTAGCTACAGAACATCGATCAAATTACTTAATCTCATGAAACCTCATTGTCTCATAGGTAGAACAGGGAACATTATAATGCCTAACTCACAGTTTTGTTCCAAGAATTAAATAATTTAATCATGAAAACATTGAGCAAAGTATCTGATACACAGCACTCAATAAGGACTAGCCATCTTTCTTATGATTGATTATGAAGGTCCTTTGACACTAGGCTATGTATCTTAATAAAAGAAAACCATCTATGTTTTCTGAGCAGGAAATTTACTCAGATCTGTGCCTTGGAGAGTTTACAAAGGCATCTGTTGGAAGAACACATTGGAAAAGGGATACTGGTTTAAATTGACCTAATGTGCCGCCCGTTTAGCTTAGGAAACTTAGATGTCTTTCTGTATCTTGCTTTTCATTTCAATGCACCAATCAGTATTTAGGAAGAGAAGAAGGAGTGTTTTGTTTCTCTGGTGGGGAAAAGGGGCATGTGCCCAGTCCTGTGGTATGCATTTCTTTAGAAATGAATTTGTTTTGCAGAGACTCAGCTGAGCTGATAAAAATTTTAAAACTTGTGGTCACTTCTGGTTTGAACTGCATTTGTCGGTTTTGATAATTTATTCATTGACTAATTAGTTCAGCCAAATCTTATAGACTATGTCTTTTTCTCTGAGCCCAGATGGTACCCCATCACACAGATGATAGGGAATAAGACCCCATACTGTATTTGTCAGACACCACACTGGGTAACTGATAAACAAAAAATAGTTCAGTAAAGATTTGCATTTAAGGTCTCTTAAGGTCTTCTGATTCTCTCCACTACTCCCTTCTTCAACACACACTAAAGATTCTAACCCCATTTAAGATCATTAGCAAATCCCAGGCTTCATAAATATCACAGGGGAGCTAATGAGATGACTTACAGAAGGATTGCCGCTTATTGTAGAAGAGAGCAACAAGCTGGTTTGATTTTTCTGGGCTATGCTATAGGGAAGCCAATTAGAGTTTGCTTTTGCCTGAATGATGCAAACAAAATCAGTAAAATTTGGATGAATAAATCTGTTAAGCAAGAAATTTGAATCCATATTAATAACAATAAACATGGGCAACAGGAGATGTGGATTTTTTGCAAATACCTGCTTCCGACTTGGCCAGCCACCCAAAAAGCAAAATGTATATGTTGAGTACCTACTGGGAGTAAGGCACTACACTAAGAACTTTATTTATTAGTAGTAGTAGTAGTAGTAGTAGTAGTAGTAGTAGTAGTAGTAGTATTGAGACGGAATGTCACTCTGTCGCCCAGGCTGGAGTGCAGTGGCACCACCTCGGCTCACTGCAACCTCTGCCTCCAGATTTCAAGCAATGCTCCTGCCTTAGCCTTCCGAGTAGCTGGGACTACAGGCATGCACCACCACAACTGGCTAATTTTTTGTATTTTTAGTAGAGACAGGGTTTCACCATGTTGGTCACCCAGTCTTGAACTCCTGACCTCAGGTGATCTGCCTGCCTTGGCCTCCCAAAGTGCTGGGATTACAGGAGTGAGCCACTGTGCCAGGCTAGAACTTTAAACATATGATGAAATCTTTATAATCACCCTATGAAGCAAGTCCTTTTTTTTTCACTTTTATAGATGAAAAACTTGAGGCTTAGAGAGATCTTGTGTCTTACGCAAGTTCATAGAGCTTATAAGCTTGTAAACTCTGAACCCTCAATCTCTCTCTCTCCAGTATCTCTTCTGCTGAGTCACTAAATCAGAGTGACCACAGGAGCTCTCTCTGCTCAGGACAAACATGTACCTGCTGCAGTTAGAAGACAAAGAGTTGAATATGGGTCCCACCTTCATCTCTGCCATGCTTGTTCTTTAACTTACCTTGACTGCAATCGTTTTCAAAAGTACTTCTTTAGGATGTTTCTCTCCCTCTGGCAGATGGATACTCTAATACCCATTTTACAGACAAAGAAACTGAGCCTGGGAGAAGTCAAGTAACCTGCTCAAGATCAGAAATGAGTGGGTGAATGGGCCTTATTCTTATCCAGGTCTGGGTCCAAAAACCATGGTATTTCTAAGACTTTGAGGAAAGTTATTAAGGTTTCCTCTGTAATCTCATTCTTCACCAAAAAAGTTCCATCTTTTTTTAGGAAAACTGTATAGACATTAACATAACTGTTATGCAATTTCCAAGATCTTAATAATAAAAAAACAAACCAAAACATTACACACACACACACACACACACACACACAAGAGTATTTATGATAATACCAAGCTAAAAATGTGAGCGTCAATTTCCTTATCTGCTAAGTGGGGCTAATAATAACTATATCACTAGATTGTTGCAAGAATTAAGTGAAAAAAATACAAGTAAAGCACCAATGCCATAGTAGCTAAAGGGAAGACATTTGCACATCTATCTTTCCTTGAACATCCATCCATGCTTCCACATATCTCCCTCCTCATCTCTCTATCTGTGAATGACAGAAGTTTGCTGGCAGAATAGGAAGAGTCACAGACTGGAAACCTGGGTTCCTGGCCCAAATCTATTACCATTCCTATGCTGCTCTTGTGATCTTTCCTGCCAGGTTCTATGACCCTTGTCCATAAAAATAAGGGGCTTTGCTGGACTGCCCTTAAAATGTTCAATATTCTCAGAGTCCATACGACCTCATCATTGTTACAATGTGCCATCACCCTATGTGATGGCTACATTCGGTTTCCCAGAGCTACTGGCCAAAGGAGGAAAATCATATACAGTTCTGTCTCAGTGATCCAGCTGCTTTGGTCAGCCACACATTTTGGAGATATGCTATAACTAGTTTGTTTAGTGGCTGAGGAATTTCACAAGATTATTTTATTATAGTTACATAAACAGTAACTTTTGAACTACTGAAACTGTGTTGTTTTTGGCATGAAAACTTACTTTGATTAAGATGGGAGTATCAATCTCTGACTATTTAAATCTCTAGGAAGATTGAGAAGGAGATTGGGGACAGCACAACCCTATTTGCATTAATTTTTTTTTTATGATTCAAAATACCATTTGGAAAATGGTCTTCACATTTATCAACCATATAACCACTTGGCAAACATTTAATTAAACTCTCATCAAGAAAAATATAGTACAAACAGAAAAGACTTGGGAAATCAGCTAGATCTGGTTTCAAATTCAGTCTCTGCCCTAACTAGCTATATTACTTTGGGCCATTAATTTCATTTCTATGTACCTCAATATCCTCAACTATAATATGAGAAAAATGTTATCTAACTTGCAAGGTGGTTATGATAATTAAATGAAATAAAATATGCACAACACCTAACACATTGCCTATGAATATGCACAACACCTAACACATTGCCTATGACTCAAAGTGCCTAAAAATCAATATGCTTCTAAGAGGAATCATGAGTTCTCTTCCACAGACCCGCTGTTTGCAATCCAGCATTTCTTACCCCAGTGACCACCACCAGCCACCCAGTGGAATGTGAATATTTGTAAGAGTCACCCTTGACACCTTCCAACTGCATGTACCCTCAGTTTCCTATCCATGTTTCATCACAATGCTCTGCCCATTTTACCTCGTATATCTCTCTGATCCATCCACCTCCCTTCATGCTCCCACCCTGTCACATCTGAACTGTACTGTCCCACTTGAACTGGTTCCCTCACATCCACCCTTCCAGGTGACTCTCTACAAAGCAGCCACAGGGATATTTTAAAAAGCAAATCACAACAAGTCGCTCCTGCCTTTAAATCCTCAGGGTGAAAACTTCCTCACTGTGGTCTTCAACGCTCTACCTGAGCTGGTCCCTGGCCGCTTCTCCAGCCCCATCTTATCTCGCCATCCACCTCCTCTTCTGGGCTTCAGGAACACTGGTCTTTCTCGTATTCCTTGAGGGTCCCTGGCACCACCCTCCGGACACACAATCTGCACTTATGCTTGGACACTCCACTTGCTGGCTCAGCAGAAGACTTAAATCATGAGAGAAGTCTTCCCTGAAGCCTCAGGCTAGTTCCGTCCTCTGCAAATGCTTTCACAGCTCCTCAGGCTTTTGCCTTCCAGAACCTACCACCATTTGTAGTTGCATGTTGGTGTGATGTTTTTACTTGGTCTTTGTCTTCCCCATTACACTGCAAATCCTATGAGTGGAAGGGATCATCTCTATTGTTCTTACCACTGTTTTCCCAGTAACTAACACAGAGCCAGGCACAGAGTTGATGTTCAATAAATATTTTTGAATGAATGACTAAAAGTTCTCTCTCCCTTCCCTATTGCCTCTTGTCCTTTGTCTTCTCCCTTCTCTCCTTCCATCCCTTCTACAAATATTTACTGGATGTCTACTCCAAGCCAGTTAGTTCATTTGGCAGTATTAACATGGTTTTACAAACTCTGCTTGAATGTATCCAATAACACAGACCTCATTGGTTCTCAAAATTTTCATTTGTAGACAGTTCTAACTGATATTAATTCTTCTTGAAAACAAGTGGAAATTTATCTGTAAACTTAACTTCTATCTATTTGTTGATGTGGTTTATTTTTGGTACCTAAAATCAGAAACAAATAAAACCACTGGTATCTAGAAAAACTCTCGGTATGTGTTTGTTCACTTGGGCCACCATCTATATGGTGAGATTTACACTCCCTTATTTTTTTTTTTTTTTTTTGCATGGCTCTTACATCCTCAAAGGCATGTATTTGGGAAGACAAAAGATCATGTATTTAAAGATTAGCCTAACTTCAAAAAGATATGCTAAAGGTTAGTTTACAAAGACAAGGAGAAGAAAATATGACCCGAAGTTGGAGACAAATTCAGTGCAATCACAAATTTACCACATTTTTTGTCAGATTATCTGTCTTTGCCACTAGATAATGAGTTTCTTGAGGGTAAGGTTCATATCTTCACAGTGTATGTTCTTATCGCAGCACTTAACACAGTATGTCTTCAATACATATTTGTTGAACAAATAAAACAATTATGACTGTAACAACAGCGCTGATTCTAAGTTAAATAATTAAAATGTTGTGTTCTGTTCTCGACTCTATACTTTTGATGCCATGTGACCCAATGAGGTAAACTATAGCTTAAGGTAAAACAATGTCTATCATAGATTAAGCTTTTAAAAGCTAGAGAACAGTGCAATTTGAGTAGGAAAAAAACACGTGTGTATACAGATAAATGCACAGCACATGCCTAGTCATTGTCTGGAATGGCATCTGCAAACCTTTAACAATCATCGTTCATAAGAATGTGATTTGCCTAAGTAATACATATATACACATTTACTTTTATCCCCTCATACAAAACCCTATAATTTTTCCTTTGTTTGGGTTTTGGTTTGATCTTAATTTACAGTAAGTATATATTACTGTGTGACTAAAGGAAACAACTCACAGAGCTAGTGCACAATTAGAGGAAGGCAATCAGGCTGATAAATGGTCTGCATCCCATGAGAAATGAATAACCACAGAAAGAAATGGAGACATTCAGCCCAGAGACAGCCAAGGCAGAACAAACTATCTTCAAATACTTGCAGGGCTGTGGTCATGCAGAATGGTGCAGGCTGCCCTCTGCAGGACAGAAGGAGGACCACTGAACAGGTGGAAGGTTCAAAGATGCAAATTTCAGCTCTGAGGAAGTTTTTTCTCACCTTTGAGCTATTCGACAATAAAGGGGCTGCTTTACAGTAAAGTGGGTAACTTTGAAGGAGCCAGTTTTGCATTATTAAAAGTAGAGGTGTCTGCAATGGAGAGTCTGCAATAGAGTTTGAGAGTCAGTAAATCCCTACATTTGAGTTCAAAATTGTGTTGGTGTGTACATGTTTTCAGAGGAGTGGCTCTATAATTTGCTTCCACTTCCTGTAGGGTTGAGCAACCCCCAAAGAGGAACTGGATGACTATTTGTTACTGACATTAAGGGGATTATTACACCTGTGAAACTTTAATCATCTCATCTATACCAACTATGAAAAATCAGAAAAATATAGTTCTGGAGTTTATTGGTTTCCCTTCTATGCAAATTATTTAATTTTTAAAATTAGTTATTACAGTCCATTGATAACAACCATCATGTCTTATATATGCCTATGTCTCTCCTAGATCAAGCACAGCTTCTTGTACAAAGTAGGTGCTTACTAAATTTTAAATAAATACATGAAGAAACAGACTCCCAGGGTAGATTCTTCCCTTTTCACTAATTAATGTAGTAATTAAATTTCACCAATGAAGCAGAATTCCACATATGAATATAGGATGGCATGATAATGATGATGACAACAGTGATTGTAACAAAAATGTTATTGGGGACTATGTGTCAAACACTTTTGTCAAGCATTTTATATGCAATAGCATGTGTAGTTCTCATAGTAATTTATTTAAGGAAAAGGTGGCTTAGATTAATTAAATATATTAATATAGCTAGTAAGTGATTCAAACCAAGACAGATATACTATGGCATCTGAGCTCCTAACCTCTATGGAAAATCTACTTAGGGAGTAAGATTACCTGGACTTTGTCCTCAACTCTATCATAGCTGTACAAATAATTTAGGCAAGACACTTTTCTGTCCTTCACTTTTTAAATCTGTTATGTGGAAAACACACTAACAAAAGTCTAGGAGGCATTATGGAATGTTCATGAAGAACATAGACTATGATGACTCATTATGAACACATTGTACTCTACATGGTTGAACATAATTATAACACCTGTTTTAAAATCCTTGCTGCTAATTCTAACATTTGGATTATCTTGGGGTTGCCTTGGTTTATTGCCTTAAGTATCTTCACATTTTCCTATTTGTTCATATGTCTGTGTCTAGGAATTTTGGTAGGTATCCTGCATATTGTACATCATAGTTTCTATCTGTGTTCTGTTCTGTTCCTCTGAAATTTGTTTCTGTCATTGTTATTTGTTTATTTTAGCCGACACTTGACTTTATTGAAACTCCAAATTCTGCCTCCATTGCATTGGGCAGCCACTGAAATCTCTGTTCAATTATTTTAGCCTTCATACTTGCATAGTTTAGGGGTCAACCAGAGATTTGACAAGAGTTTATATGAAGAATTGGGGCTTCCACTACTGTGCTGTCCTTTCTAGAATTCTCTCTCTCCTACTTTTCAACTTCTCAAGTTGCCCCAAATTCTGTTTTCAAATTCCTCATGCCAGAAAGATTGAGGGTTTTAGCCCACGTGATTGATTAGGTAGGTAGGCAGACAATAGATAGATAGATAGATACATACATACATACATACATACGTACATACATACATGCGTACATACATAGATACATAGATGATAGATAAATGCTATAAAAACAAAACTTATCCACTGCCATACCCCTCTTTCAAGTATTGACTGTCCTCCAATTTGTTTGCTTTTGTCCAGTCTCCATTATCTTCACATAGTTCATGTCTCTGCATGTATATGTGTAATACTATATTACATATATAATATATTATGCAGAATTTGTCATTGCTATCTGTGGGAAGGCTGCTCCAATAGGAGTTACCCACCAGGAACATGGACTTTGACATCAGACAGACTTGAGTATCCTCCCCTAACTCTCCATTAGATCTGAGCATTTTTTGCCATTGTGCTAATAATGGGTGACCTTCTCTGCACTAGGAGGCCTTTTACTTCTGCTACATTTTATCCCAGTGTACAACAAATACATTTTCATTTTCTGAGTATGCTACAATATGAAATAGATTGTGAAACATTGTCTTAAAGAAAAGCTACTTCACCTCCTATAGTATAGCTTGACTTTTTTCATCAATTAATTATTATAAGGATTAAATGAGATAATATAGGTAATGATAAGTAATGTATGAGACTTTGAACATAGAGGCATTGAATGTATGAGACATTGAACATAGAGGTATTGAACATAGAAGCATTCGGAAAAACCTTAGTACTACAGTAATGTCATTAAATTTTTAATTATCAATAATTATGAATGGCAATGTAATTATAGTTATTTAAATAATATCGATTATTAACAGCAATATAATTATTTAAATAATATCAATGGTTATTAATAGCAATATAATTATTTAATATCAATATTATTAATAGCAATATAATTATTTAAATAATATCAATGATTGTTAATAGCAATATAATTATAACTGTGACAGAAGTTCCCACAAAATTACTATCCATAGTTTCCTGTCCCTTTACCTTGCAAGGAAAATGTGCCTACTTACTGGGTTCCTGTATGCGGCTCCTTGCTATAGTTTAAATGTATCTTCAAAAGTTCATGCATTGGAAACTTAATCTCCAATATAACAGTGTGGGAGATCAGGCATAATAAGATGTGGTTAGGTTATGAGGGCTGTGCCCTTATGAATTGATTAACATCATTATCACGGGAGTATGTTAGTTATCTTGAGAGTGGGTTTGTTATAAAAGTCAGTTCGGCTCTCTCTTGTTCTCCCGCTTTCTGGTACTCTTTTGCCCTTCTGCCTTCTGACATGGGATGATGCCACACAAAGGCCTTCATCAGCTGCAGTTTCTTAATGTTGGACTTCTCAGCCTCCAGAGTTGCGGGCCAAAAAAAAAAATGTCTCTTCTTTATACATTACCAGTCTCTGGTATTCAGCTATAACAACACAAAATAGACTAAGACACTCCTCGTGAAATGATCAGGATAATAACAATTATAATAACACTAGTTAATGTTTTTTGTTGTTGTTGTTGTTGTTTGTTTGTTTTGAGACGGATTCTTGCTCTGTCACCCAGGCTGGAGTGCAGTGGCGTGATCTTGGCTCACTGCAACCTCTGCCTTCTGAGTTCAAGCAATTCTCCTGCCTCAGCCTCCCGAGTAGTTAGGATTACAGGCATGTGCCACCACACCTGGCTAATTTTTTTGAATTTTTAGTAGAGACGGGGTTTCACCATATTGGCCAGGCTGGTCTCAAACTCCTGACTTGTGATCCACCCACCTCAGCCTCCCAAAGTGCTGGGATTATAGGCATGAGCCACCACGCCCAGCCCGTTAATGTTTTTAGTACTTACTATATTAGGTTTTATGTGTATTAATTTATTTAATCTTCAGATCAGCCCAAATGATGCAGACGTTATTACATCTTCTTTACCAAAGAGAATACTGAGGCTCAGGTTGGTCAAATAACTTGCCCAGGCTCACACATCTAGAATATGTTGGAGCCAAAGTTTGAATCCAGGAAATCTGTTACTAAAGGTCTGCTATCCAAACAACCATAATTTAGAAGGTAAAGAAACAGAGCTGGAAAAGCATAAAGGTTACACTGGTTTACACTAAAAGAAGCCATAGGATACTTGAGGGAGAAAAACCTGGATCTGTACATTAAGAGGAGTGAGAAAAGGAAAAGCCCTGATAATAATGAGCTTTGAAGAAAGATTTTTGGGGAATCTAGAGAACTTAAGATGAGATATTTTGGCTAGGTGTGATGGCTCACGCCTGTAATCCCAACACATGAAAAGCTGAGGCAAGTGGATCACCTGAGCTCAGGTCAGGAGTTCAAGACCAGCCTGACCAACATGGTGAAACCTCATCTCTACAAAAATACAAAAATTAGCCGGGCATGATGATGGGTGCCTGTAATCCCAGCTACTTAGGAGGCTGAGGTGGGACAATCTCTTGAACCCAGGAGGAGGAGGTTGCATTGAGCTGAGATCTTACCATTGCACTCCAGCCTGGGTGACAGAGCGAGACTCCATCAAAAAAAAAAAAAAAGAGACATTTGGATATGAGCAGACTTGGAGATAAATGTAATGAGAGTCTCTTCAGATATATTAGTATACAGCATGCATTTTAGTCCTTTTTAGCCAAGTGTCAAGGCCCATGATAGAAATTTAAATTGTTTTTTAATTCTTTTTGATTTGCAGGGCATGAGATTTTTTTTTTTCTTTTTTTTTTTTTTTTGAGAGAGAGTCTCTCTCTGTCACCCAGGCTGGAGTGCAGTGGCATAATCTCAACTCACTGCAACCTCTGCCTCCCAGGTTCAAGCAATTCTCCTGTCTCAGCCTTCCTGGGTAGCTGGGACTACAGGCACACGTCACCACACCTGGCTAATTTTTGTATTTTTTTAGTAGAGATGAGGTTTCACCATATTGGTCAGGCTTGTCTTGAACTCCTGACCTTTGGTGATCCACCCACCTCAGCCTCCCAAAGTGCTGGGATTACAGGCATGAGCCACTGTGCCTGGCCTAAATTAATTTTTAGTTGAGAAATAAAAATTATACATATTTAGTGTGTACAACATGATATTTTGAAGTATGTACACATAGTGGAATGGCACCATGGAGCTGATTAACATAGTCATTACCTCACATACTTATCATTTGTTTGTTTTGAGAACACTTAAAACCTATTCTCTTAGCAATTTTCAAGAATACAATACATTGTTACTTATTATAGTTGCCATGCTCATAGATGCATAAATCTCTTGAACTTTTTCCTCCTAACTGGAATTCTTTATCTTTTGACCAACAAGTCACCAAACCCTCCAGTCCCTGGTAACTGCCAGTCGACTCTCTGCTATTGTCTCTTATATGCTACAGCATGTTGACAATGGTTGGCTATTAGTGCAGCTTCACATAGGTGATAATGGTAATGCTGATGACAAGGATGATAAAGGAAAGAAAATACAGGATTTGATGTTTAAATCCCAACTTTGACTCCTATTAATTAGTTGGTTTCATGGACAAATTACGTAAACTCTCAGTTTAACAGTTGTCTTATCTGTGAAATGGGGTTAATAATGTCTACTTCGCAGGTATACTGGTAGGATTAAATGACATGGTGCATAGACATGTAAAGGACTTAATACACTGTCTGGTGCCACAGGGGATGAAAAACTGTTAGCTCAGTTTCCTTATCCTTTCTCTTCCTTCTCAAACTCTCAAGTCAGAACATTCACAGTGGGGAACAGCTACTAGCTTATGGGAAAAACCATTGCCATAGTATTAGCACTTTGATAAACAGCCCAATTAAGAACATTCCTATTAACTTCATCTATATTTCAATACACTGTACATGATACCCAGGCCAATGGAAAAGAAGAAAAGGACAGGGTGATTAATGAAACACCAGTAACAGCCAGCCTGACACCTCATAAACAGCCACATGTTTGTTTACTCATCTATAATTTGTTTATTTTTCCTTTTTGAGTCCCAAACTCAGAAGGGGCTGTCAGATGAGAAATTCAATCTCAAGTGATTCCCTAAGCATTCTTATCCTGGGGCAGACCCCAGTTTGTTTCAGGCTGACAGCTGGCACCTGTGGCCTGCAGTGAAGTACTCTCTGACACTAATGGAAAGAGACAGGTGGCAGGGCTGCCACCAAATGCCGCGTTTGATTGATAAAGTGATCTAAGTATCACAGGCACCAAGAATGTCATTAGCAATCACTGCTTCCTCTGTAGAAAGCACCCCCTGGGCCAACAAGGCAACAAAGAACAGCTTTTTGAGTGTCTGTATGTGCAGGTATGTGCATGTTTGTGTTCATGTCTGTATGTGACCAGAGACAGTTCCCATCACTGTGGTGCAAAGAAAGAGCACAGGACCTGGAGGTCAGCTTTCAAAGCCGGGTTCAAATCCTGACTAGGTCATTGGCAAGCTACAGGCCACAGGCCACAGGGAAATCATCAAACTTGTGAACCTCAGCTTTCACTCTTCTCATCTGTTTTGTATATTCTCAACAGTGAAATGTTACTTCCTCAGGGAATCCTCCCCTGAACACCCCAATGAGGCAGGATTGGATCTATTTACAATGCAGTCCAATAACACATTGCACAGTGTCCACGTCACATTTGCAGTCAGACATAGGTTTGTTGCTTATCAACTTAATGCCCATCTTCCCCCACTTAATTATAAGCTCTTTGGGGTCAGAAACTGCATTTTTCTTGTCTACTGTCTTGACCACAGTGCTCTGAATATCCAAATTCCCCAAGTTTGTTCATCCCAGCACAACAGCTATCCCAAATATTATCTCAAGTACTCTGGATTCCCCGAAGATCTTTCTGCAAAACACTCATTCCTTTCTGGCCTTTTCTCTTCCTTTCTCCCTCCACTTCTTTTAAGGATGCAGGCATTTCTTCTGCCCTTTTTAGTGTAAATAAGTTTAACATTCTGGCTTCTTCAGTTCTGTTCCTTTATTTCCCAAATTATAGTTTTTGAGAAAGTAGGCTTTAGGAGGAGGTTACCTGGAATCAAACCTTGGCTCCAGCACCGCTTCAATATGTGACCTTGATGGAAGCAGCGGCCTGCCTGGAGCAGCTGCTGCCAAGATGCTGGCTACAGTGGGGGAGGCATGGCTTGGCTGCATGCTTTATGGAGCCAGTGGGAGCCGGGAACAGGCAGGTTCCCCACCCTCCCAAGCACAGCTGCAGCCACCCAAGTCATGCCTGCAGACCCGGGCGTTTCTGTGCTCTTTGGGGCTGGGAGCAGGCACCCAAGTCATGGCTGCAGACCTGGGTATCTCTGCAGGCTTGGGGTCCTGGGAAGGCTTTCCCTGGCCCCGCAGGCTCGGACGTGTCTGCTACCCCTGTCTGGTCTCTCCCCCACTCCCTGGCATTCGCTCTAATCTCAGAGTGAGGGCGGGGCTCCTGGGTGCTGTTGCAGCCTGGCCAGGTGTGCGCACACTCGGGGCCGTGCTGACATGGCAGCCTCCTGCCGCCTCAGCCCCCTCTGGAATTTGGCCACCAACGAGCATGGGAGGGAGATTGAGTGAGTGGGGGCAGCTCAGAGCTGGCCTGCAGGTGCCCCTGGGCATGAATAGCCTGGGCTGTACAGAACAGTGGTAAGAGGCAGACAGGCTCCAGGGTAAAAGGGGGCGGGTCCCTAGTGAAGCCCCACCTTCAAGATGGACAGGGCCTAAAGCCTGGGGGCCGGACTGCCAGTTCCGTGGACCAGAGTGGGAACTTGTGGTGCTTTTTCTGGGCCTGCCCATGGCCGCCCGTGGACCAATCAGCATGTACCTCCTTTCCTCTGAAGCCTATAAAAATGAAAATTCCAGACCTAGCCAGACTTGAGCACTCAACCTGAAGACCAGCAGAGAGGAGCCACACACCCCAGGGTCTCCTCTCTGCTGAGAGCTAAAAGGATGATGGGACGACCAGCTATGGAGAGGAGCTACCCACCCCAGCGTCTGCTCTCTGCTGCGAGCTGAACACTCACTGGGACATTCTGGCTGCAAAGAGAAGCTATCCACCCCAGGGTCGCCCCTGAGCTATTCTATCACTCAATAAATCTCCTCTCCGCCTTGCTCACCCTCCACTTGTCCACATAACTCATTCTTCCTGGGTGCAGAACAAGAACTCGGGACCCGTCAAATGGCAGGACTAAAAGGGCTGTAACACAAACAGGGCTGAAACGCACCCCTTTCTCGCCACATTGCAGATACCGAGAAGAGAGAAGGAAAGAAGAGCTGCAACCCTTCGGGGAGCCCAGACCTAGGAGCTCCCTGAGCCAGGACTGTAATACCCTCTTTGGGCCTCTGTGATTCCTGGCATCTCCAAGCTTCCAGGCGCCACAGCATTCCCTGGTGCCAGCCATGGAAGCTGCTTGTGGTACACCTGTTCCAGCTGTAGCCTCACAGGGAGCCAGCACCTGTGCTGGTGCCTGGAGCTGTCTGCCCTTCTGCAGCTGCTGTGCCTGACTGTGTGCAGTGGCCGGACCCCACACTTGCTCGCTCACACACCCCTGACAACTCTGCTCACCCTTGGCAGGCGATGGATCCATGCTGGTAGCGTGAGCCAAGTGCAGCCTGCCAGGCTGAGTGGTCCCAGTGGGCCCGAGCAAAACTCATGCAAAAGCACCACTGGCCACAGAGGTTTCCAGCTAGAAAAGCAACACCCCAAGGATCCTGTAACAACCTTAGGCAAGTGATTAGACACATGAGCGTTCCCTCTTGTCCTCATGCTAAGCTAGTTTGCACTAGCTATTCCCTTGCCTGCATGCTCCTCACCTTACTCCTTAATTAACTGGCTGTTTCTTAAGGTTCAAATCAGATATGACTCCTTAGATAGCTTTCCCTGAGCCTGTCCCCTTCACTTTCTATCTTATTATTCTTTTACATTACTTCAATATCATTTATTGCTGGCTGATATTTTCTCATTTATATAATTTTTTAGCATCAATCTCCCCCCACAACATGAAGTTCCATGAGGGAAGTGACCTCTCCTATCTTGTCAACCACAATAGCCCAGCCCAGGGGAAAGAAACCAAAAAGAAGATGGACTTTCAACAAATACATTTGGAATAAATGAATTCAGTAACACACTAATTAATGAATAAATGAATAAACAAAAGTTACTAGGATATGGTAAAGATTAAATAAGAAAAGATATACAAAAATGCCTTATTTCAGCCAAGAGTCTTAATTACAAGCAACAGAAACCAATTCTTGCTGATCTAAGCAGAAAAATAATTTGTTCAAAGGGTATTAGTTGACTCAAAAAGGAACCAGGGGGATTCAAAAATCACTAGGGACTTAAGGTCAAGTATACTGCCCCAAAACTAGTCACAAAATGATGTGCTGAGGACATCACTGCTGCCACCATCCCCAAGCATTGGACACAACAGCTTGCATCAACAGTTGTCTATCTGTGAACACTGGGTGCTGACGATAGCTCTAGGAATCCATCTTACTGCAGGAACTTACTTACTCCAGGCACTGGCCACAGCAGTTCCTCCATGTCCCAATTTCGTCATGTCATTAGTCCACAGTTCACATCTGGGGTATGTACAACCAATGGGCAGACTGTAGGTCAGATGGCCCCCCATTCTAAAAATTTGGGGAAAGGAAGTAGCCAACATTTTCAGCTTCTGTAATGGAAGAAAGGCCATGACATCCTAAATCATAGAGTGAGGAGTTTTCCAAACCAGGGAACAAGGTTCAGATGCTGAGCAGTTAAAAAGAATGACACATTTCCACTACAATGCTTAATAAATATTAACCACAAAACAATACAATTACCAAGAGCTGCTTCCTTGCAAAATAACTCACACACTACTGAAATAAAAGAAGACACAAAGAAAAACTACTGCTTAATTCTTTAAAGCTGTACCAAGTTGGAAACACTCATTTTACAACTTTTTCATAAGTTATTCTGTTTGTCAGGTAGTGGGATATTAAATGTGCTTGAGTATTGATTTGAGGGAACTCTTGTCCTGCATAGTTCAGTGCTACGCAAAAAAAGATCGTTAAAAAGGCTTCTTGCCAACGCAGCCCTGGGATGTGAGCAAGATGCCAACTAAGTCAGGCCATTTTCACGGCTTGCTGCTCATCAGGGAAAATAAATCCTCAACTTCTTTTCAAAAATGCAGATGTCAAATACTCTTTACTGGGATACCTGCTCACTTCGTGTGGCTCTGCACCTGGCAACATTCTCTACCATGAGTTGGTGATTTGGCTTAACCCATCCACTCCCATCTGATACTGTCTTGATAGGATTGTCAATCAAGGTGTGCATCCAATTCTGCCAAAGCTTGATTAATCAGTCATTCTTTCTGAAATTTGAATTTTGATGAGTACCATGTAAAGACAGAAAACAATAGGAGATGATGCTCCCAAATGGCAGTGTCCTAATGTTCCTGGCACCTAGATCATGGTTTCATTTCCATTCTTGTTAAGCTTGGTTCTTAGCTTTTCCTTAATTCTGTGGGTGTTTCACACAGGTTCTGTTGCTTGAAATCAACAAGCCTTAACTGACAGTCTTCTCTGAAGATAACCTAGGGATGACTGATAAAATAATATTAATGATTAAGATTTAATTAAACACATTATAGCAAAGGCCTTGGGCAAATGCTTTATAGGCATGATGCCATTTTAATCCTCACAAATCTTCAAGGTAGGTACATATTTTATATCCATTTTGCAGCTAAAAATGTTGCAGCTTAGAATGATTAAATTGCTTTCCAAGGATGTACACATAGAAGCACCAAAGCTGTCAGTTCCATCTTAAGCCAAAACCTATGCACTTGGCCACTATGCATTCAAAAGTAAGAATGAGATTCATTCACTCATTTATTCACCTAACAATTAATGACTAAATATTTATATTTTGCCAGGCTCTGTTCTAAAAGCTGTAGAAATGGTGAAGAAAGACAAGATACTCTATGTATGCTTGTGGAGTTATCTCCACATTTGTCTCCAATGGTAGAGACAAACCATAAACAATCAAAATAAACAAGTAATTGAGCATTGCAGTTTCTGATAAGTACAAAGCAAGAAACTGAAGAAGGATAAGGGAGTAGAATGGGATATATATGATATTAATATCTGATAAAATAGGAGCTATGCAAACATGTGGGACAGGGCATTTGTGACAGACAAGAATGTAAGGATTATCATCCCTGGGGCAGAACTGAGCTAGATGTTTTTGAAAACCAAGAAGACCCCTACGGCTAGAGAAAAGAGAGGAAAAGAGGGATAAAAAACTAAAGTCAGACTGATAGGTCAAGGCCAGATGACATAGGAACTTTGAGGTTTGGATTCTAGTTGCAGCCCTGTCTCTAACAGTGGACAAAGCAACATACTAACCCTCTTGGTTTTGTTTCCTTATTTATAAAACGAAAATGCAGAAGAGGTAGGAGCAAGGGACCTGAAAGGTCTTTCCCAGCCCTGACATTCTACAATGAGATAAAGAATATGATGGATGACAAGGAAAAGGCAAAAATGGAATAATAAATCCAGCTTTTCATGGTGGTCACCTTAAATGACTCCATCTTTTTGCATATGAGTCAATGTTCTGGTTTATAAATAAAAGTACCTTTTCCAGCTGTTGTAGACCCATCTGATAACTATGTTTGGTTCATGATTCATTAAATACAAAGAGATAAACCAAATGCTCCTAACATTTAAATCAGGGGAATTAAAATATTTTACACATCAGCAAAATGTCTCATCACACGGGTGAAACATTTTGGTCCAATGAAGGGTCCAGTTTCAGTGATTAATCAGACACCTCTATGGACTGAATTTTGTTACAACAATAGCTCCAAAAACCAGTTATGTTGAGGGTGAGTAGGTCAAAGTATCTATGAACTAAAATACATCAAAGTAATACATGAAATTTTGTCACATGCAGAATACAAAGCTAACTTAAATATATTTCTCATGATTCCCTTTATTGATATGAAATTTGCCTAGGAGAATACCTTTGGATGACAACTGTTTGATAAATAGAGGCCCAGATAATGTCCAGAGTCAAGCTTGCTACCCAGTGTATCCAAGCTCAAGAAAATCTATCTATTCCCTCAAGAAACAATTCAGGAAGAAAGTCTACAGTTGGGAAATAATTACTCAATTAAATATATAAATGAAAAGTGTACAAAGTGCTACAGTAAAAGAGTATCGTGCTGTGGGAGTACATGACAGGCTACGAAACTATTCAACTATTGGTTCGACTTGGAGAGGAAGTGACTTGTGCTATGATCTGAATGTTTGTCTCTCCCCAAAATTCATATGTTGAAATCTTAACCCTCAAGGTGGGTTATTAGGAAGTGGGGTATTTGGGAAGTGATTGAATCATGAGGGTGGAGACTTCATGAACTGGATTAGTGCCCTTACAACAGAGGCCAGGGAGAGAATCTTCACACCTTCTACCATGTGAGCACACAGGGAGAAGGCACCATTTATAAACCAGAAAGTGGAACCTGATCAGACACTGAATATGCCAGTGCCTTGGACCTCTCATCCTCTAGAATTGTAAGGAATAAGTTACTGTAGTTTACAAGCTACCACTTCATGGTACTTTGTTACAGCAGCCCAAATGGACTAAGGAGATTTGCATAAGAACAGACAGATAGTAAGTGGCTGAAAGCAAATCTGAACTCGGGCTTTCTAATTTTCAAATGAAATGCTAAGTGTAGCTAACATACTTCCAGACTTAATTTAACCTGGAATTTATTCAGTTCCAAAATGCTAAGAATACTTGCTTACGTTAATTAAGAAAATGTATTAATGGGATACCAGAAACACATGTTCAACACAACTATTGCTTAATTTATTTAATAGCCCCCAAGCACTTAAAAAACAAAAAACCCCACAATTTTGAATCCTTATAGAGAAACAATTGTATAAATGACATTAAATGAAGATAACTTCAAAGGATTTGCAATATTTTGGGTGCATGTGTAACTGAATCTACTTAGGTTGAAATACATTCATAGACAAGTGCTTCTGATGTTAAAATAAAAAATGGAAAAATAATCCATTAAGATGTTGAAGCAATTTTGAATAAAATACTTACTTCAATGGTTGCTACTTCTTTCAATTTTCTTATAACCCCCATGGAACTCAGAATATAAAGGCATATAATAGTAAGTTTTATTCACTGAAGATAACCCAACAAGCTTACTTTTAAAAAGCTTTAAGAAAGCTAAAAATAATGAGAAGAGCTTTTCTTTTCTTTAGTGTTTGGTAAATTTACCTTCTCTGTGACTTGGTTCAAATACCATATGATCATTCAGTTTAGGAACATATCCCATCAACATATTAAAAAACCCATGCAACCATTTATAAATGTTAAGCTATCCTAACCATTATGGAAGATCAGAGTGCTTTGGCAACAATTCATGAGAAAACAGGAGGAAAAAAAAGAGTAACTTCAAAACAAGATTATATGAGGCTTAACATAAAACCTGATAACAAATGTCAGGGATTATGATTACTGTGATCATTCCCATTCAAATGTGACCTTTCATCATAAAGTCATTTCAAGTAAGGAGAGTAAGAATACTTTAATCTTAAGTTTTTAGTGGTTCTTAACAGTTACAAGTATGAACAATGTTTGATAATTGCAAAATATTTTAATTGGAAAGAACCATTCAGAGCATCTATTCCAGTTTCCCAAGTAATGACATTTGAGAAGAGTGTTAATTTCAGACTATCATACATAATAAATGTGGAACAGAACTTATTAATTATGAAAAATCCATGAGCTAAAAGAGGACCCTACTCCCAGACCTGCACAAGTCCCTGAACCCCTGGGTCTACTCCATTCTTTGAGGATAAGTCTCACTGACTCAAAGAAGGAAGGGCTCTAAAGACCATTCACATTAGCCATAATATTCCAACAATATCACAGAACCTATTGTGGGTTTTTCTTTCTAATTCACTCTCTTCCTCTCTTGCTGTCCTCCAGACACAGGAGAAGCATCTTGCTTGCACAATACAGTATGCTCAATGGATTAGATAAACTTCTTTTGCTTCAGTTGTTGAAGTTGTTTAATGCATTCATCTCAGACCCATTTCATTTACTGCACATCATATAAGCACACCCCACTGACTAAGAATAATTTGTCATCATTTTTCTTGGGCAAAGGACTCTTTAAGTTGTACAGCGGTGTTTCTAGATATCAGACAGTTAATACACTGTTAGAGAAATACAATGATGAATAGAGAAATGAAAGAATTTCTTATACTCAAGAAGTGTTTTAACTTTGGCAAGAGGGGTGGAGAGTTGAAAAGGGCATAGGGAAGACATATGTATCACATACCCTCAAAACAAGTGAGACCTCATTGGTGGTATAAGCAAAATCCTACTCAGCACAAAAAAGCAGGGAGTTCAATCTGTAGGACCCTGTAAATTATGCATTGAGGAGACATTTGAGCTTTAAAGGACACACAGATTTTTTTCTGAAGGAGAAGGGAGAGAATGAATTTCTGAAGAGGGATCAAAACAAGATAAGTAGAAAGTGCACAGTGAATATGGAAAGTTGTGTAGAAATGGTACATAATTTGAAATCATAGTAGGCACACAAAAAACTACTTGTGTGAATGATTATTTTGCTAAAGGCTGTGGAGCAGTGAGTAGGGGTAAATGGAACTAGGAAAAGAGGTTGAGATTAACTTTTTAAAAAGATCTTGGAAGTCTGTGCCATAATAGAAAGTCAGGACTACATCCTGGAAGCAATGAGACTCATCAGAAGTTTTACAGAGGGGAAGAATCCAGATTTATGTTTTAGAAAGGTAACTTAGGGGAAAATGTGGGGAGAGATAGAATAGAAGAGATTAGTGAGAGAGGTACTCTATGAGCTGAGCTATCTTAAGAGTGGAAGGTAAATGTGATGTGTAAATAAAATAGAGCAATAGCAGAGGAGGAAAAAATGGGAATTTGGAAGGGAACTATGAGGTTCGATTGCCAAGTCTGTGAGAAATAATATGGGAGATATAGAAAGAAAGAATTTTTTAAATTCTCTTTTCTGAATAATTGAGTTTGCACAAAAGCATTTACTGAGATAAGGAATTCCTGCAGTTATCCCCTCATTCAAACCACTGAGCAAGTATGTACAATGCTAGGTACTGGAGATGATCCAATGAAGAGAAAAATCAGACATCATTCCAGACTCACAGAACATGTCAGACTTTAGATCAGTATTTCAAGTATGAGAGTAAAATTATTCTCCACAATTAAAAACAGAAAAAAAGTCACTAAAACCTGTAACAAATTAGAATTGGATTAGAATTAGAAGGTCATTACTCTAGGGATTTGAATTAGAAAAGGAAAAGATTTTACCGTTCACTTTATACCCTTCTGTATTGTTTGAAAGTATTATAATGAGAAAATATTACTTTTAACATTTAAAAAGTAAATAAAGATTAAAAAGTAATTAAAAATACATGTAAAGTTCAAGAGACACCCCCTAACGTAATCTCAAAAGGATTTCAGAATATAAAGGGAATTCATACATATTTAAAGATATCCTTGGAGATGCTTGCTTTGGTTGTTGCATAAAATATGCTTAATTTATTTGTCCTTAATGTTACTGGAAAATTTGAGAGAGAATCCAATTTTTAAGTTGTTTCCTTTGCTTGCTATTGAATGTGAGATCCTAAAGGCATTCATATTTTCTTTCATATGTGCTGTATTTTTTTTTACTTTTTTTTTTTTTTTTTTTTGAGACAGAGTCTCACTCTGTCAGCAGGCTGGAGTGCAGTGGTGCGATCTCGGCTCACTGCAATCTCCGCCTCCTGGGTTCAAGCCATTCTCCTGCCTCAACCTCCTCAGTAGCTGGGATTACAGGTGTGCACCACCACACCCAGCTAATTTTTATATTTTTAGTAGAGACTGGGTTTCACCATGTTAGCCAGGCTGGTCTTGAACTCCTGACTTCAGGAGATCCACCCACCCTGGCCTCCCAAAGTGTTGGGATTATAGGCGTGAGGCACCATGCTCGGCCTGTTTTACTTTTCTTTAAAAGAGTAAAGACAAGCCACATTTATTTTGCTATAAATGAAGATTCATTTGATTGATACATAATACCATCCAAACATGATATCCTCCTCTGAAGAAGCAACTCAATTTTCTGCATATGTAATTCATTTAAAAATCCGTGACTACAAAGGACCTTTCCTTAAAATTTCTATATTAAAGAGGGCCACCTAGGAAGTGGGGCATCAAAAAATAGCTACCTCCCTTCCATTTTCCTAAGTTCATCAAGGGCAAGGATCATGAAATATTATTTGGAACAGTACAAATTATTCACAATTATCTTCTAATGCCTATTTTACAAATATGAGATTTCATTCTATAATGCTGCAGACCTGACACGTTTTCCCATGAGCATGCCTTTTGTTATCTTTCAGTTAGCATGCAATTTTTTCTAGTTACAAAAGTAATTCAAGTTCAAAGTAGAAAAATTAGAAACTATTCAAAAAAGTGTTAAGAAAACTAAAAGTACTGAGAAAGAAAGAAGGAGCAGCCTCTGACATTCAGAAGTTGGTATGCCACTCACAACTGACCACGTTATTCTCTTGTTGGACATAAACCATCTTACAAAACAACAACTTCAAAGATTACTCTGAGACCATGACAAAATGAGACAAAGCAAGGCCACTTCATGGTTTTATTTAAGCACAGTGACAAGGTCATTGTGCTTCCCATAAAATATTAAACACCCCCTCTCTCAGGCAAAATGCATAACTGCTACTGCTTTACCAATTACTACTCTATATTCACCCTAGTGTGCCCTCCCTATAAATAAGATTTATTACGATGCCTAATCATAGAACTGCCCCCATTTTTCGATAGCATGCCATCTAGAGTGAATCCCTGCTTCCTTACACCCTTCCACAGTCACCCAAGCAAAGCCCAAACCCTAAAACAGGTCCCTTTTAACACTCTCTTGCTGAGACACCACATGGTTCTCCATGGTGTGTGTTCTCCTTGGCTCCAACTTGTTCAGCTACAGATATTTTCCAGTTATCTTTGATTGGAAGGCACTGACAGTACCTATGATATAATCACTATCACATTCCAATGCATTTCAGCTTTCTGCACTGTAACACAGGTAATAGCTCACAATAACTAAAACTTATTGAATAATTAACTATTCTCCAGTCATTATTCTAAGCGCTTTACTTAATTGACTAATTCAATCATCTCTATAACTGTTAGAAATGGATACTATAACATTTCTATTTTAGAGATGACAGACAGAAATATAAAGATAAAGCACTTATATGTTTGAAATCAAGTATTCTCACCCGTGGCAATATTTTCATTGTGGACTGGATAATTCTTTGTTGTAGTGAGCTGCCCTGTGATTGTAGGACATTTAGCAGCATCCCTGATCTTTGTCCACTAGATGCCAGAAGCACATTTTCCTGACTGTAGAAACCAAAAGTGTCTCTGGACATTGCCAAGGTACTACCCTGAGGGAAAAATCATCCCTAGTTAAGAACTGCTGCTTTTTTTGATTGGGATCATACTGCATATGATTTTATTTCTAGCGTTTTAATTTGAAATTTTATTGTAAATTTCTTCCCACCATTACTATATTTTTTAAAAAACAAAATTTTGGTAGGCATAAATTTTAATGGGTACAGATGTGTATATACCTCAATTTATTTTAACACTCCCCACCATGGAATATTTCCTGTTTGCAATTTTTTTGCTGTTGAAAACAATTTCACGAGAAACATCTTTACACACAAATTATTTTCTATTTATCTACTTTCTTTCCTTGGATTTGATTAGCAAAAGGAATTATTGGACTATAGGATATCTTTAATTTAAATTGTTTAGAAAAAGATATATCCTTTTACTTTATATATCTATTTGTTCCACTAATATAATTAAAGAAGATGTATGTCTCTCTTCTAATTCTTTGAACAAGCTTACTAAGTTTCATTACCATTGTTTTGCTAAAGTGTTTGTTAGCTCAATCTTTGCTGTATTTCAAGAGCACCATATTTGGAACCAAAAGTCCTGCATTCAGCCACAGGCGGCACAAACATAGGGTAAATGGAATGCAGTGGTTGGAAGATGAGGCCTAAGAGATTGAAAACAGCAAACTTGCGGAGAATCTTTCATGCTAGAAATAGTGGGTTGAACAGTATCTCAAAAATTCTCATCCACACAGTACCTCAGGATTTGACCTTATTTGGAAATATAGTCTTTGCAGATGTAATTAGTCAAGATGAGGTCAGATTGAATTAGTGTAAGCCACAGCCCAATGACTGATATCCTCACAAGCAGATGAAAGTTGGGGGCCAAGCACAGTGGCTCGCTTTTATGTCAGTACTTTGGGAGGCTGAAGCAGGAGGATCACTTGAGACCAGGAATTTGAGACCAGCATGGTCAACAGAGTGAGACCCTGTCTCTACAAAAAAAAAAAAAAGTTGCCAGGTGTGCTGGTGGTTCACTTTTGTACTCCCAGCACTTTGGGAGGCTGAGGTGTGTGGGTCACTTGAGGCCAGGAGTTCGAGACCAGCCTGGGCCACATGGCAAAACCTCGTCTCTACAAAAAAATACAAAAATTAGCCGGGTAAGGTGGTGCACACCTATAATCCCAGCTATTCAGGAGGCTGAGGTGGGAGGATCCCTTGAGCCAAGGAGTTTGAGGCTGCAGTAAGCTGTGATTATACCACTGCACTACAGCCTGGGCAGCAGAGCAAGATCCTGCCTCAACAAATAAAAAATAAATAAAGGAAGACAGAAGTTGTGATACAAACAAAATGCCATATGAAGACACAGAAACACAGCGGGAAGGCAGCCATGTAAAAACAGAGGCAGAGTCTGATTGGAGTGACGCTGCCACAAGCCAAGGAGTGCCAAGGATTGATGACGACCACAGAAGCCAGGAAGAGGCAAGAAAGGATCCTTCGCTTGAGCCTACAGAGAGAATGTGGCCTTGGCTGGCACTTTCATTTCACATGTCTGGCCTCCAGAACTGTGAGAGAGTACATTTCTGTTGTTTTAAGCCACCTGATTTGTGGTACTTTGCTATGGCAGCTTGAGGAAACTAATATACTAGAAAAATTTACTCCCCGAACCAAAAGAAATGAAAGGAAACTCAGCAGCAAGTTCTTAGCCCAAGAAAAGGAGCTCAGTAATCTGAAAGTAGTTTGTACTTTACTTTCCAAGAAAGAAGATTAATATATCTAGGTATTTATTATCCATAGTATTGTTTTTACTATCACTATCATTTTATAAGGGAAATGATATTTCAGTGCCAATGCAGGTGAGAATATTAACACATTTAGGTTTCACTTTTACAAATTCTTAATTTCCTCATTTTGCTAAGGACAAGTAAAAAATTCGGTCATGGATTAGCACAATTCTACCCCCGGATTCATTAAATCCTTGCCAATTCCAGTCTATCTGCAAGGATAATGGTCCTCAAATCTTTTCAGAGAGTGACTGCAATATGCATAGGAAGGTATACATGACACAAACAGCATTTTACAAACCTCCCAGAAATAAAACATTCTCTTATTTGCATTTCCTTAATATTTTCACCTGTACAACTGATTTATGTTTACTAACGAACAAATAATGAAAATTTAGCCCTAAAATAAAATCTGGAGACCCCAATTCAGTCTCCTCCTTTTACCTAAGGACATACTGAGATCCCAAAAGCAGAAGGGCATATTCTCCGATTCTCAATTAGCACAGAGCATAGCTACTATTGTTTGAAACCAAATCCATTTAACTCCAAACTTAACAATTCATTCCACTCTTCTGCTTTGCCTCTGTTAATTTGCTGCCTGCTTCCCAATTTCATGTTTTATCTACCCAACTATACGCCATGCTCTTTAAGATCAAAGACCATTTCTGGGCTCTCCTTCCATGGGGCTCTCTCTGGCTAAGCATTCAGTGCCTGATTAAAATAGATGTGGAAGAGAAGAAACAGGTGCCAAGAGGCTGATGATCCATTGTGATGAAAGTTCTCCTGCTATAGCAAGACATCCCTTCCTCTGTGCTGACAATAACTATTTGGTGAATTCAGATGCCTTTGTCCCCCATTCAGGTCCTCCTCCTCCTTGTTCTGTCTTCTTTTGTGCATTAGTGATGAGTATTTCCTCCTAGGTTTGCTATGACTAGATATGTTTGGGTTGGGTAAAAATTGTAAAGTTGTTCTGGATTTCTTTCAACTATGTTTTCTTTCTATATCAAAAGGAAGACAATAACAAGAAGGACAAGGGAAAGAGGTAAGACTGCCATGGAATAAAAGTTGAAGTATTTATTTTTTGGGTCACCAGAGAGCACTGTATTCATCATCTACACTGCATTGCTCTTTCCCTGCAATGTGAGACACTGAAAAACACCCCAGGCAAGAGCTCTACGGACCTATTTTACATCTAAATGAGGACCCGTTCACACCCACAGTGTGGGAACTCTAAATTGACCCTCTTTACCTAACAGGGTGTTTATGAGGATCAAATATCACAAATGTGTTTTATAAGCTATATATGGTGATATGTGAAAAAAAATAATTGTTGGTTCACTAGTTAAAACTGGTAAATAACTCCCTACTAGGGGAAAAACACAAAATGTTCATTAAAAGGCACTAAACAAATACTAAGTGTTCTTGGTAAAGAAATATTGCTGGCATTAGCAAAATCCGTTTGTTCAATTCCCTTGATTCCTTTTCTTGCTTCTCTGTAACTCTAATTGAAAATGCAATGACATTCCTCAGTTGGTAGTTGCTGTCACATTAACATATTGATTAGGTGATGGTTTTTCCAAGGGCCTTGTGTGGAAATTGGAAATATCCATTCACAAGGAGCCTGTTATATAAAGAGTATGAAACAAATAACTATGAACGTTCATCTTTGCCATTTTCCAGCTCCCTTTGCTGAGGTAAGAAATCTGTCTTTGTGGTTCAGATTGACAACTTTTTATCTTAATCATTAGTATTAGACAAAAGATCAGGGCTGCATTAATTTACTCTCAAAGCACAGAAAGGTAATCCAGAGATTTGTCTCTAAACCTTTTCGATAATGTGTACCATTAACAAAATACATTTCAGCATATACCCCCAATATATGTCTTTTTGGTAAATTATACATGTATTAGTTTATTCATGTATTATGCACTTCAGAAAACATACAGAAAGTTAAAGTCTAGAAGTTCAAAACCTGTAAATGTAAATCTCTTCATATTTTCCTGTACCACCTGCTTAGTCTTGCTCACCTTTGCATAGTATGAAACCCCCATATTTGAAGCCACAGTTCTATCATATCAAGGATATATGCTGTTAACAGTGGTAAGAATCAACTGCTTGTACTGTGTTCTGTCTCAGATAATAACTATGTTTCATGCTGTATGGTTATGCTAATAGGACTCATCAAGAAATCGATCCCTTCCCCACTGTACACATTTGTTCATTACCCATTGGAGCACTGGGGCATTCAAATTTTTCAATGGGCATTGATTGGGCTGGAGCTTCTGGTGATTTATTGGTCTTCCCAGATGAAACAGTCAACCTCAAATGCCCTCTTTCTCTACAACTTTTCTTTGGGGGCTAAAAATACAGCTTGGTTTGATGTACCTCCAAGCTTTTGCACCAAAATACATGCACTAGTGGGGGAGAGGAAATAAGCATCCCCAGAGCCGAGTATAACCTAAGAGGCTGTGCTGAAAAATATACCCACACACACAGAAACTCTCTCTCAAGCCACTCAGAAATATTGACCAAATATAACTTCATAAACTGCAAAATTCCTTTGAACTTTCACTTTTACTTGAATTTGTATTCTGTTCTTAAGCCATTTTTTATCTTAATTTTAAAAAGTTTTAAAATCATAGACACCAAATAAATGAAGATCTTCAGTGAAATAGTTCATGTTTATCCTGTTGCTGTGCATATGCTCATTCTACCCAGGGTTTTGCTCACCCAGTTACAGAAACTCAAGTGTGAGGAATAAGGACTGAACTGGGAGGTGGGGGTTCAGGCACATCCCTGCCACGTTGTTCACTGTCCACCTGTGGGACACTGCCACGTCACTTAACTTCTGTAAATCTTGTCTCATGGTGTCAAGAGACAATTCATGTCTGCCAAAACTCTTCTTTCTAGGTCACCTCAAAGACCTTGTCTTGTAAACCCACAGCATTAAAACTCAATAGAGCCCTAACGATCAACAAACATCTTAAGGATAAAGAAACAGAGGGTCAGAAAGGTTGACCACTTGCCATACAGCTAGTTAGTATTTCCAAATGCTAAAAATAGTGATTTTGAGTTCAAAAGAAAAATTACTTCAAAAAAGAAATTAATTTTCCCTGAAAGTCCTAGCTGTATATCAAGAACTAAACCTGTGTCTCAAGTGCAAGTCCACTGCCCTTTCCAGAGTATGTGTCTCTAGTCCTTACACATAGTAGGTGCATTAAGCACCCTGGTAAAGATGAACTGAATTACTCTAGCTGAGATATGACTTAGAAGCTATGCTTGATTGCATTCTTATTACAGCCTTTTAATGCCTAACACATTTGGCAAGTATTTTCTGATGGCCACAGAGAGGGTTTCTATGTGTCAGTATTTTTCAGCACTGCCTGTGATTATGAAGAGTTTGAATCAAATGCTGTCTGTTGACCAATGTTTATTATATAGTTTTTGAAAGTGTTGCTTTTTGCCTGAGTTCAGGTTTCTTTCTAGATTTAAGTAGCTAGAATCCTCAGAGGCTTCACATCCCATTTGTGTTTTGAATCTGTCTCGAACCGACTCTTCAGCCTCCCCTTTCTTTTCCCCTTTCTTTCCAGAGAAAGAAAGATTTTGTCCCCTTTCTTTCCAGAGTCTCAGCCCACTACCTCTCTACTGCTACCCTCCATCAGCACTTATGCATGCTCAAATATTTCTCTTCTTAAATAAAACAAGGCAAAACATCTTCCATCCTATATACTTTCTCTACCGTACCCCATCTCCTTCCCCTAAGAACCTAAGAACCAAAATTCTTCATAGAGTTGTCTGTACACACTGTGTCCTATTTGGTCATTTTGTGTTTTTTCTTCACCTAACAAAATCTGGTTCTGCCTCCAGACCTCCACAGAAACTGCTGTCCCTCAAATTACAACTACTCTCTTGGTTATTACCAAGAAATACCAAATTTCAACTAATCCACCTGACATTTTTGAGGCCTTTCTGCAACACTGGACACTGTTAATATGCTCTCCCTCCTTGGCTTTTGTGACCAACCTCCCTTGAGATTCCAACCTCCTTAGACACTATGTTTTTATCCTGGGCTCCTTTTCCTTACCTTACCCATTACATGTTGGTATTGCCCAAGGCCCTGTTCTAGTCCATCTTCTCTTTTCACTGTTATCACCCCCATTGCTTCAATTATCTCCTACATGGTAATGAATGCCAAGTTCAGCACTCCAGCCAGACCCAAGTGTAAAATGCCTCCTACATAGCTTCACTTACCAGAGTAGTGGATTGTCTGAGGCTCCACACAGTTTCCTTATTTGAGGCTGACCTATCCACCCCACTGTCCTACAGCTGCTTGGAACATAAGATGCTGACTGCTGACAGCTGTGTCCCTTGCTGGACATTGCTTTTGTCCTCTGATGACTGCACCATCCAAGAGTATGCCGCCCCCAGAAGGCAGCCCACAGCATATGGACTGGTTAATACGGAAATATAAAGGCCAGAGCAAGAAGGCAAGAGCCTCAAATTTCGGACTCTGATGTGCCATCCAGAGCTTCATGTAGGACTGGTTGGTATCTTGGTTGCAACTAAATACTGGCTCTGTTTTTCTCTTTGCCATTTCCTCCCTTCCTCACTTTTCTATAGGACTGTCTCCTTGAGAACTCCCTAATAAATCTTCCACATTCAACTCCCCAGCTCAGTGTGTCTCCATCACAGGGAACTACAATCAACACCACAAGAAAACATCATACTCCCCTATAAACTCCCTTCTCCTCCTTTTCTTCTCCACTAATACTCACCATCTCAGTAAGCCACACCATCATCCTTCTAGTTGCTCAAGTCAGATATCTGGGACTCATCCTTGACTTCTTCCCCACAGTCTACTCAACAAGTATTGTCAATTCTACTTCCTAAATAGCTTACAGATTAATCTTTTCTTTGTTCTTATTACAACTTCATCAGTTTAGGAAAAAATCTCCTCTCCAAAGACTATTGCAGTGTGTCCCAACCAGGAAGCCAGGGTTAGATGTTGATCATTTCATTGCTGAGGTGGCTAAATGGGGTGTCTGAGGCAGCCAGGACATGCCACTCATTGCCTCTGTCCAAGAATAATCGCATCTAGGGTTCTAAATCACCACAAATGTCCTGCTGTGTCATGCAATATTTTCATTTTGTAGGTATGCCATCCTGTGAGAAAGTCTAGAATCACTGCAAATGCCACAGGGTCCTAATTGGTCACCCTGTCACATGTCTCTCCTCCCATGCAAAGTGGAAATTTCCTTCAAGACAGGGGGTCTTTCTGTTTTCCAGTGTTCAGCCTAAGACTGGCATACAGTAAGCACTCACCAAATATTTGTTCACTGAATCAGTAAATGAATCAATTCATCTTTCAAATTAAGAAATGAATCAAAGGGTGAAAGAAAGGGAAGAAATACTGAAAAAAAAATAGGAAAAGGGAAGGAAACCAGTTTCTCATCCTTCCAAGGGTCTTGTCCTTGATGTTGAATGGATTGCCATGATGAATGATCTATTTTAGAAGGTAAAAGGGATGTTGGCAAAGTTCTGGGGAACAAGGTTTTAAAATATAGCCGCATTTTGTTTTTTTAAGTTTGTAATCTCCAAAAGGGCTTATAATACCAGTTTTTGCAATGAAGCAGTTTACCCAAGAGGAATCAATAAATACTAATTAATGATAATAATTAAGGACGAATAAGTAGGTGGAAGACTGAACTAGAATGACTAAGTAGGTTTCTTTCATCTGAGGCAAATCCCTCTCTGCAATGCAAGTTTTGTACCATTGGCCCTGCCTGTTGCATTATAATTATTTTCCACAGTGGAAAAACACAGGCCAATAAGTGGAAAAACAGATGTGCATGTCGTAACTCAATCATGTACCAGCAATGTGACCTTGGGAGAGGCACTTAATCTTTTTGAACTTGCATATCTTTGTCTATAAGAAGAAAAGATTGGCATAGATGATATTCATGTCCACTTCTAGCTCTAAAATTCTACTCTGTTCTGTCTTATGTTATTTTTAGTTTTCTTGATGCCTGTCAATTCAGTGCTTTCTACAAATTGGAAAAGGAATTCAAACTGGCTAGCGTTTTATAAGAGTCAACTAAAAATAAGCTTTAAAGCAAGAGGCAGGAAGCCACTCTATGGAAACAATGCATATCAATCAGTAATCTGGAAGCTTTTTGCAGGAATCATTTTCAGCCTTCCTCTCTTTACCTCTTAAAGTATGTGCTTCTAACAGGAAAGAGGTCAGAAGCAGATACACATATACACATATTCTTTATGAAGCTGACATATGGAGGAGAAGGGGGAAGATAAAACATGAAAATTTAGGCAACTATTGACGGCTAGAGATTGCACAGAAGGCAAGTCTGAGAGAAAAACTGGATCAGAAATTGAAATCCAATGGCTATTGGCAGGCACTAATTGGGTCTATGCATTTCTCTCCCATTGTTCTGCTTCAATTAGAAGAAAAAAACTAACTGTATGATAAAGCAGAGAGGTCAAGTTTGGTGTTCTAGAAATATGTGGCCCCACAGTTTCCTGGATATATCACTTTATCCTTTTTATTTATTTATTTTTATGTCTTTTGAGATGGAGCCTCACCCTGTCCCCCAGGCTACAGTGCAATGGCCCGATCTCGGCTCACTGCAAAGTCCGCCTCCTAGGTTCTAGCGATTCTCCTGCCTCAACCTCCTGAGTAGCTGGGATTACAGATGCCCAGCACCATGGCTGGATAATTTTTGTATTTTTAGTAGAGACAGGGTTTCACTGTGTTGGTCAGGCTGGTCTCAAACTCCTAATCTCAGGTGATCCGCCCGCCTCAGCCACCCAAAGTGTTGGGATTACAGGCGTGAGCCACTGTGCCCGACACCCACTTTATCCATTTTTAAACTATTCTGGTGATCTTCATTCATGGATTAGCTTTCAGGATATCATTATTACTATTTTCTTTTTCTCTTGTATAAATGAGAGAGACATTCCTATCAGAATTTTAATCTCATAGACTAAACTATTTTCCATTTCTTTTGAGGAAGGTGAAATACGAAAAAGAATCAACTAAATAAGAAATTGGGCCATTGTCATATTTGGCCATCCAGCGAATTTCCCGAGGCATGGCAGATCGGGAAGCACAGTATGAGTTACAGATCAAGAGAATTGTAGCCAAAAAATAGAATACAAACATATGCTGTTCCTAACAGGGTAAATGAAACCATTAACTCCTGCTTCAAGGGAATTCTCTCCTGTGGCCAGATCCACTAAAAGAAGCCAAAGGGCTCTTTGAAAATTTCTTATCACTTGGTCACATTAGAACAGCTCTTACCCTGGAAGTTAAAAAAAAGAAATAGAACTCCTTCTTTGGGAACAGAAGATTTAAAGCTAATTTTTGTAGAGGTGGAAACTCTTGGCCATGTTTCCAGTAGAGTGGGTTCTCTGCTCTGAGAGCAAGGTGAGCTGTCTCCTGATAAGGTGTCTTTCTGCCTGACGTCTTGGTATTCCTGGGAGCAAAGTTCCCAGGAAAAAGCCTACTTTCTAGTTGGTTAGGCTGTACGTTTTATTTCCATTGAAAACAGTAGAAAAGCCTACTTTCTAGTTGGTTAGGCTGTATGTTTTATTTCCATTGAAAACATATTCTTTGTTTCTCAATCTTCAATTCTCAACTTTACTCACTCATACTATTCAAAGTTCCAATAATGTATACTAAGAATAGCCAGCATTCAATTACTTACTACAGGCCAGATCCCATGTCAGATGCTTTATATGCAACCAACTATCCATTCAGTCCTCACCACAGTTTTATCAGGTCAGAATATACAACCTTCAACCTCGTTTAACACAGGAGGCCACAGAGGCCCACCCTCACATACTTTGAGCTATTCTCCTGCATGGAGTCAGTGTAATCCCTTTTAGGTAGTAGTAAGTGAAAATGGTTTCCATTTGGCACTGATCAAATGGAGTCAGAGGTGAGAAGTGCAACCAAAGATCACTGGAAACTTAAGAGTGGTGCATGTCTGGGGGTCAGAAGAGAAAGTTAAGGCCAAAATATGAAATTCAAATGCAAGCTGCCTTTGATGCATAATGACTGGTTTTACTTTCATTGTATCAGACTCGGAAATGCTCTACAGATGTATTTTTTAACGAGATAGGGAGAAATTATAGGAGAGCAAGAATGTCACAGTTTAAGCAAAAGCAATTAGGAGAAAGCCAAGAGCTAGTCCATCAGGGTAATCTTAGGCAAATGGCTTCATCTCAGGCCTCATCTCTCATTGGGTCTGGAATGCACATAGCACTCCTCGCCCTTCTCACTTCAGTAGACATTTGTGAGAAGCACAGGAAGTAACTACACTGAAAGAATTTTGAAAAAGTTTGAATGTCCCATAATTGTTACTGTTACTGTCACTCTAAACTTTCCTTTGAGATTCTATGACTATAAATTGGAAAAATCACCATAAGACAATCTGATACACTTCTGAGACTTTTATCAAAAACAATGCATGTTTTGTATCTGAGCTATATTACTGTCCTGCTAGAAGCAACTTAAAAGAAACACAAAATCAGGTTGGAAAAATGAAGGTCAATACAGACCTGATGTTCACATTAAATCTGAGTGGAATTTGGGACAACGACCCCCTTCACACCTCTTCAATTATCAAACACCAAAAACAAGACTACCCCAGACTATGCTGAACAGGGTGCTGGGGCAACCTATGGTGAAAAGTCAAGATTAGAGACCTCACGTCAAACTTTAAAAAAAAATAATAGTTCATTATTTTTAAAGAACTTTCAAAGAAACGCTAAATGTATCCACTAAAATGTAAGCAGAATAAACCCAAGAGTTATTTTTGAAAGAAATTATAGTACAGCTACCTTTTCTGTTTTTTTATGTTTTGCTACAAATAATTAAATTTTTCACTTGTCCCTAAAACCCTCTTAATGAAAAACATCTACAAACAAGGCTCATGGGAAATAAAAGGACTCTGCTATGAAATTGCAACAAAACATTACTTACTTTCTTTGCTTATACTGTGGGTCTATGTGTGCATGTTTGTGTTTCACACTTGCTAAGAATTCAATTTGTACAATGAACATATGGCCTCCGGGGGCTTGTAAAAATGGCTGCTTAAGTGAAGATAATTAATTTTGTAAAGTATTTTTCTCCTACATATCTATGAAGACACCTACTGCTTAACTTCAAAAGGAAGCTACCCCTCTCTCTTTCACACACCAATTTTGGTACATCGTACCCACTGGGCAGTCAAGAAGTGACTCAGATTTCACTTTCATCAGAAACCTTTCCCAAGCCTACATTTGGAAGTGCTATGTGACTTAATGTCACACATATGAAATGTACTCAAACGCCAATTTAAATATAGTTTTTCTGCTGTAAAATTTTTGAAATGTTTCAAATAATTTAGGTTTTGAACTTCTTGGGTAATGAGTAACTCATTTGATATATGATTGCTTGAGAATGTGAGTCTTGCTCAGGGATGATTAACAAGTGAGAAAAACCTAAACCACAAATTGTTTTCAAACGTAAATCAATTTTTAAGAGTATAAAATGAAACAATACATAAAATTGATATAATGCTATGTTTTGTAGACATTTAATTAAACATTGATTAATTTTGATTTTATGGATTTCATCCTGCATTCAGTAGCCACTGATTTATATTTTTTCTTCTAGGCCCTATGTCTACTATTCTGGGGCCTTGTATATAGCTCATCCATCTTTCAGTTTTATCATTATATATTTAGTCATGGATTACTTTAAACCATGCGTTTTCAATGGGGGAAATGTCACCCCTAAAGGGAGGAAAATGAGTTCTTGGGGAATGAAAAACCTTACTCAAATTGTGTATGAAGCATAGACACACATAGAGTGCATAAACAGATATACAGTACATCTGAGGAATAAAAATTTCCTGAGGTTGGGGCTGTCAGGAAAAAAAAGTTTCAAAAGTGTCCTTGTAGGGGTGACAATGAGGAAAAGGCTGAGAATCACTGCTTTGGGTTGTTTTAATATGCTTTATATGTATCCCTTTCATTTTCCCAATAGAATTGAAGCTATTTAAGAGCAGGGATTGCGTCTTCTATTTCTCCTGAATGTTTACACCACATGCTCAAAGGTCCCGATATTATTTTATCACCCTCCTGGGAGTACACTGTGGTCTAATTTTATGCAACTTTCAATTATATAAATTTTAATGAATGTCATAATACATATCCAGGGTTGAAAAATTTAAAATAATGCAAATTCCTTCAAACTAAAAATTTGCCAAGAATTGCATGATTTCAAAGCTGGTAAGCCAAGTGAATTGTTAATTATGTTCACTGCTGGGTAATAGCATTAACAGTATAGAAATTCCTTTCACCTTTTGTAAGAAACAAACTATGTGAAGTCTCTAAGAACACTTCCCTCCAATAAAAGGAATTGTCATGTACTGGAATCTGTTGAAGCATACTTGTAGGAACTTAATATACGTTTTTAAAGTAGGAAGTTTGGAGGTTTTTAAAAAATTGTTTATTATACATAAAGGTATACAGCAGAAAATAGGTTAGCCATTGAATTATCATGTTCATTGTTCTTTATTGCCTGTGATCAAGGATACAGATATCACTGTGGCAGGGCTATCTATCATATGGAATGCTGAATTAAATAGACCTTATTATACTTCTAGTACTGGGAACAGCCAGCTGAGGTAGGAGCCAAGAGACATATCTCAATGCCATCTAGAGCACTTGGCTCTCAGCACTTGACCTAGAGCCTGGCACATAGTAGGCATGAAAATAAGTTATTTGTTAAATGGATGTAAGAACTTTGTCAGAGTATTAGAGTAACACTAGATGCTGGGAGGCAATCCGGCATCTGTTTTAATGATAGTATATGGTCCCATTTGTTACACACATTCACAACTTCATCAAAATTTGATGGCAAACCTGTGAAGGGCTCCCGGCACACCTAAAAACCACAATAATAATTCAAGACACAACACTGTGAAAGGCATGAGAAGTTCCAAGTTTAAGGTTTCTTCCATTCACTAGCACTGAGACCAAATTTGGGCGAGTTGCTTATGTCCTTGGACCTCGGTTTTCTCATTTATAAAATAAGGGCATTGGATCAGTGATCCCAAAAGGCCAAAATTCTAACTGTAACATTTTATGTGTTTTATGCTCAATGAAAGCTTATTAACAATTTCTCATCATCACCTTTGGGTTTAGATTTCTAGCCTATATTCATGAGACTAATAAAGGTTAGTAGCAGGGAAACTGTTTCCATGGTCTTGAAATCTCTGCTTCTGAATTTTGCAAGATGAGCACAGACTATGCAGAACTCTTCCACTCAAATCAGGCCATGCCTGCCAAAATCAGCCACATTTCCACAATATTATAATTTTAGATCTATTTTTTTTAAAAAGAATCCTACTTCAAATATAATTCAATATAATGAGGACAAGTTTTGTCTGACATGGTCTGAAGAAGAGAATGACACTTTTCTGACTCTCAAGGTAATTATATAATCTAAAAACAGAAACTAGAAATATAAAGCAATTAAATAACAAGAAGGGATAATATATGATAATGTTTTTAATTGAATATATTCAATAGCAAAGATTTAAGGATTAGATAATTAGTGCTATGAATGGTCAGACTGAAGAGGTTGATGTTAAGTGGATTTCCCTAAAAGGTTCAGCAAATGAGGCTTGCCTTGGAATAATAGGATCCTGGTCTAAAGTTGATTTTTCGTCATGTTCTTCCAATTTCCTCTTCCATATTGTGCTCTCTGGAGTCACAAAGACTCCAGAGAGTCTTTGTGGGATTCAATTGGAATCCCCCTTCCAGATGAAATCACGCAAGTCATTTGCAGACAAGGTAATCCCTGGCTTGTCTCTTTACCTGGTGATCATTCTCTGCTTCTCCAGCATTTTTCGCAAAAGAATTTGTCTAGTCTGTACCCATCTCATCTCCCATCACCATCCTTGTTTCTGTTCAAAAGGTATCCCTCTTTCCTAAGCCTCCTTGAGTTGAGAAACCCAAAGCTGAGTTATCAGAGAGTAGGAAAGACTGTCAGTAATCATCTTAAAAAGAGAAAGAAGTTTGAAAAGACATTGACAATATCACCACTGTAGAAATACATCACAATGCAAAAGTTCGGAAAAATCCAAGATTAAAAATACAGATTCAGACGTGGACACCTTCTTAGAAGGAACATTGGCAGCAAGTTATCTTTCTAAAGACTTAAATGCCAAGAATGAAAGGAGAGTAGAAGAAAGGGAATGTAGAAGAGAGGAATTTACAAAGAAAGAAAAGTAATTAAGAAGATAAGAAAACTAGAAATATAAATTTAGGAAGAGAATTGGGATGGAAAGAAGCTAAGAAAGACACTGATTAGAAAGAAAGAAAGAGAAGAGAAGGAAGAGGGGAAGAAAAGCCAGCCAGCCAAGACTAAAATGAATTGGCTATCATACTGGCTTCCAAAGAAAATTAATGTAAATAAAATGAAGGCCATGTAATGAGGGAAACATACATTCAACACAACAATCTGGCTCCCTAGTTGTGCTTGAAATACAGCCACACACACAAAAATATATGAATTAGAACAAAATGACTTACTGTGTGGTTGCCGCACACGGAGCAGACTGTGCTGCTTCAGCCTGGCACTGTTTGAAGAAACTAGTTTCGAATGCCATTTGGACAGAACCCAAGGTGTTCATGCCCCCAATAGGAAGCACAAATCATTAAAAGAAAAATGTTGAAGGCATTTTCTCTGTTGGTGTGTAATTTCTCAACGTTATTGCCAGCACAAGAAATGCTTTGAAGGTGAACAAAAGCTAATGAAGCACTATAACAAACACTAGTAGTGCTTGTTAATGCATCTACCCTTTCTCAGGTTTCCTGAGTCTCTTTTTATTCCTCTACAACTCACTCTGTAGAGGTGCTTGAGCACACGTGGGGTTCCACCCAGGTGGGGCATCTTTTTATCTCTTTAGTATGGTAGGCTCAAGAGCACACAAGTCACTTATTCATTGTGAAATTCCAGAAACAAAGGAGGTATCAGTTCCACCAAAGTGGAGAATGAGTGAGTGACGTCACTGACCATCTTTTCCATTTAAGTATAATACAAGGAGAAGAAAGGCACCTGGAAAGAGGAAAGTGTTATGCACAAAATTCTTGGGCAAGAGATAGAGTGGGCAATGTGGTGAAGGTTTTCCAGCCTCCCAAATTGGGGCCACTCCTTTAGAGAGAGGGCTGCAGGTGGCAGCAGAAAAGGCTGTTTCCCCAAGAAATCCTGTGAGATGCAGTGTACAATGGACCAGGTATATAACCCAGGTGACAAAAAGTAACACTGGAGTGCAGGGCCATCCTCTATTTTTTCATGCCACATGGCTCAGATCTAAGTCCTTGACAATGAAATACTTTCAGAATTCTAGGAGATATCACTTTTGTAGCATTTGGTGTTCTCTTGGTGGGTTCTGGCAGCAGTGGAGGAGACAGGCACAAACAAATGAATTCAAAAGAAGAGGATATCAGAGCCAGAGAAGTAGCAAAATAAGTAGAATATGGTGGCCATCACATGGGGAATGTGGCTGATGGAGAAGCAGTTCAAACACTTCCAGGACTCTGGAAGAGACTTGACAGTGGGTGGGATACACAACACAAACAGATGTGAACAGGAATCAGAGTGTGTGAAATACAAATACTGTTGTGAACTTATTTGCACCCAGAGGCTATTAAGGTCAGAAGGATGTTTAGATTTCATCCCATTTATATTTCCTTATGATTTAGTAATTTTATGTGCATCTTGGTAAAGAATTATTCTGGGGGAAATATATATATATATATACACACACACACATATACTATACTCATATAAGTTAGATAATCTTATATAAATTTTAGCAATAAAATGTAGAAATGAAGCCATTGGAAAGGATCAGAAAATTCACATGTAATAAGCTATATTTGAAGATGGTGGTCAACATTTTAAAACCTGGATATTTTGAGGCACTATTAATCCCAGATGTTAAAGATTGATATGGAGCCATGGCCTTTCTAAAAATGGTAGTATCATGTTTGTGATCATACACATACAATGCATTGCTATTTCCCTAACATTCGCCCTACTCATCTTTGAAATGAGGGTCACTGAAGCTGGCTCTGTGATAGAACAAGCAGCTAAATACCAAATGAGGCCCTGAAATCATCCTCTTACAATTTTCATGCAGAAGATATACAGCTCCCTTTTCTGGGCAACAAAGCCCAAATATTTATGCAGCTGATTATAAAGCAATTAAAGAAACAGAGTGCAAATGAATCATAAGATTGAGGGATATCTTCCACTTTGACAATGCACTCTCCTAAAACTGGGAATTTTTTTGTGTACATGATTCATTTTCTCTTCTCTTTCTATTATTACCAAGTGACAAATTAGTTACCATTTATTCCTTTTCTATCCTCAAGGAGGAAAAATAATTCTATCAGGAGGCAAGAGTGTACCTAGTCCTTTAGGCAGTTCCCTTGTACTGGCTCACTCAAATTTGCTGTTCTAGTATTGTGCTTTTTCATGGCCCTCTGTGGATATTTTTTACTATCAGGATTGACATGATGTGCAACCACCAAGTTACTACCTTGGCTAAAATTCCCTGTGCTGGGGGATCTAATGACCTTCTTGGGACCAAAGCCCAGGACTGGCTTTATGCCCTAATTCCGCTTGTCTGTCATCTAACTTCTCGCTGCTGGATTTCTTACATTGCTTCTTTTACTAAAATCTGTCACTAGAATCCTTCAACTTTATTATTTAAAAGAAGAATATGATGATTTAAGTCCTTTCCATTTTCCTTTCAATAGCTGATTTTCAAACTTTCTTATTTAGTAAAGGAAAAATTTTTTAAAAGACATATTAGGTAGAATGTCAACACATAAAATAGTAAAAAATAACACTATGTTAGTCGAGGACATTGGGGAGTGGGCTGGGAAGGTAGTGATGGCAGATCTAGGCCACCTACACACATTTCTCATCCTCACCCAACTATGCACCTCTGTACCTTCCAGAGAACAAAATTTAAAAACCACAAATTCATAATACAATACAACCTCTGTCTTAAGGAATAGTTGAGTATTTTCCATTAGAAAAAAAATGAGCCTACAAGATATCATCAGCCTTCCATTAATATGGTTATCACTTGTCTTTTGCTCCCAGACTATTAAAACAGTATATTGTAATTTACTACCAACAATATTCATTCTCTAGGAATAGTTTGTAAATCACAAGATGTTATCTTGAATTCTCTTTTAAAAACCCTTGAATGTTAAATTTTGAAAAAAAAAAAATTGGTCTTCATCTGTTAAGCTGTTTAGAATGTTCTGTGTCCAACACCAGTAAGAATTTTAATATATTCAGCTAAAGTCTACTACAAAAGATGCACTCAAACTTTGTGTGCCTCTCACTCAATTTAAGGGTTTAGCAAAACCTGGAAGAACTGCACAGTGATCTCAGAAGCTCTTTCCATGCCCTTGGAAGCAATTCCTATTATTTATTCAGCCCAGTCTAAAATACTCTATAATCTCTGCTTTGGTTCTTGTAATCTTATTTTTCAAATGCATTCCATCCTAGAAGTGGCATTCTGGTGATCTGCAGACAGATATTTGACCAGCAGATAAAGCTTTCCCTCAATAACCTGAGCATGTTCTCTGCATAAAGGCATTGTGGAATAGCAAGTGAATAAAGGAGAAAATGATAGTTATTTATAGATATTTACAGCAGTGTTCCACCAGGACCCCACTTGTCACAAAGTATGAAAGATCCCCTTAGAATATGCATATTTTCCATCTTCAAAATGTTTATTAAGCAAACCAACTATTTTTAAGGTCTATTAGAATAAAATAGCTTTGGGTATTACTGGCACTTAATGATTCAAAGGCTGAAACTAAGACTTCTTTTTAGATAAGCAAGAAGGAAGATACACTTTGTTCCTGAAATGAGTTCAGCAGGGAGCCTGTTTGGAGCACCTGTAGGAGAATTGCAGACAATTGCAGACAGATTATTCCCCACCCTCTCAGAGCCTAACATTCACCAGATAATTAGCCTCAAGCTAATCAATGATTTAAAACATGAAATCATGCTTCTTGTGTCCTTTATGAATGAAAAAGCCACTAGTGATTTATCATCAGCAGGACATATGTCCTATTACAATATGTTTAAAAAATAAGTTATCCATTCGTTCCATCCTTTATTTCAGAAGTATTCATCTAGCACCTACTATGGTGCAAGGTAGATTGTGCTTTTTGAAGTCCATTGACAGAGGGTTGCCACCTGACAAAGCAGACAGACATGCTCAAGTGGGTCAATTTAGTTAATTTGTCATAGTCCTGGGTCAGGTCCCCAGCCCAAAAGAGAACCAAAGTGATGTCATCTAATTCCAAGGTTTATCTGCACTTGTCAATACGGAGTTACAGAAACAAAGCTCACAAGAAACTGATGCAAAAGCCAGTGCAGAAATAGCTGCAATATTTACCAGGGTTTGACAACTGTACCTCAACCACTGTGTTCTTTAGAATTATGTAGAAATAGATTCAAAAATCTCGCTATCACTTGCTGTCTGACTTTGTGCAAATCAGGCAAACTCTTAGACTCTCAATGTCTTCATCTGCAAAGCAGTAATCCAAACTTACTCAACAAAGTTGTTGCTACTAAGTGAAATAACCTTTATACAGTGCTTATCATCATTCATTCAATAAATATTCATGAGTATACACCAAACTGTGCACCAAACATCATATGAAGAACTGGAAACATAAAAGTGAGTCAATCAAATGTCTGCATGGGCTTTTGGAGATGAATTGAGTAAAATACAAGCATACACTGAGATTTGGCAGGTTCCATTCCAGACCACCACAATAAAGTAAATTTGCAACAAAGTGAGTAACAACCATTTTGGTTTTTCAGTGCATTATAAAAGTTATGTTTGTCTGTTGTCTACTAAGGGCATAATAGCATTCTGTCTTAATATATGTACACGTTAATTAAAAATACTTTACAGTTAGTAATTGCTAATGATCATCTGAGCCTTCAGTGACTTGCAATCTTTTTGCTGGCAGAGGGTCTTGCCTCAATGTCGATGGTTGGTGACTGATCAGAGTGGTAATTGCTCAGGGTTGGAGTGGCTGTAGCAGTTTCTTAAAATTAAACAACAGTGAAGTTGGCAGCCTTGGTTGACTCTTTCTTTCACAAAAGATTTCTCTGTAGCATGCTATGCTGTTTGGTAGCATTTTACCAACAGTAGAACTTCTTTCAAAATTGAAGTCAATCCTCTCAAACCCTATCATTGCTTCATCATCAAAGTTTCTGTACCATTCTAAATCCTTTCTAGTTATTTCAAAAATGTTCATAGCATCCTCACCAGGAGTAGGCTCCATTTCAAGGAACCACTTTCCTTGCTTATCCATAAGAAGGAGCTGCTTATCTATTCAAGTTTTAGCATGAGACTGTAGTAATTCAGTCACATCTTCTGGCTACATTTTTCATTCTAGTTCTCTTACTATTTTTATGATATCTGCAGTTACTTCTTCCTCTGAAGTCTTAAACTCCTCAAAGTCATTCATGAGGGTTGGAATCAACTTCTTCCAAACTCTTACTAACATTGCTATTTTGACCACCTCCCATGAATCACAAATGTTCCAGAAGGTTTTTAATTTATTTTGCTCAGATCGATCAGAGAAGTCACCATCTATGGCAGCTATAGCCTTATGAAATGTTTTCCTAAATAATAAGACATGAAAGTCAAAGTAACTCCTTCATCCATGGGTGCATAATTAATGTTGTGTTAGCAGGTATGAAAGCAACACTCATCTCCTTGTACATCCCCATCAGGGATCTTAGGTAAGCAAGTGCGTTGTCAATGAACAGGAATTTTTTTTTTTAATAATCTCTTTTTTTCCTGAGCAGTAGGTCTCACAGCAGGCTTAAAATAGTTACTAAATCATGCTGTAAACAGATATACTGTAAGCTAGGCTTTGCTGTTCCATTTCTAGAGCACAGGCAGAGTAGATTTTGCATCATTTTAAAGGGCCATAGGATTTTCAGTATGGCAAATGAGCAATGACTTCAACTTAAAATCACTAGCTGCATTAGCCTCCAAAAAAACAATCAACCTGCCCTGTGAAGCTTTAAAACCAGGCATTTATTTCTTCCCTCTAGCTATGAAAGTACTATATTACATCTTCTTCCAAAAGATGGCTGTTTCATATGCATTGAAAATCTGTTGCTGCATGTAGCCACCTTCATCAATGATTTTAGCTAGATCTTCTGAATCATTTGCTGCAGCTTCTGCATCAGCATTTGCTGCTTCACCTTGCACTTTTATGTCATGGAGATGGCTTCTTTCCTTGAACCTCATGAACCAACATCTGCTAGCTTGTAACTTTTCTTCTGCAGCTTCCTTACCTCTCTCATCTTCAAAGAATTAAAGAGAGTTAGGGCCTTGCTTGGGATTAGGCTTTTGCTTAAGGGAATGTTGTGGCTGGTTTCATCTTCCATCTAGACCACTCAGACTTTCTCCCTATCAGCAATAGGTGGTTTTGCTTTCTTATCATTTGTGTGTTCACCAGAGTAGCACTTTATATTTTCTCCAAGAACTTTTCTTTTGCATTTACAACTTGGCTAACTGTTTGGCTCAAGAGACCTAGCTTCCAGCCTTTCTTGGCCTTCTACATGCCTTCCTCATTGAGCTTCATTTCTAGCTTTTGATTTAAAATGTGAGACATGCAACTCTCTTTCATTTGAATACTTAGAGGACACTGTAGGGTTATTAATTGGCCTAGTGTGAGTATGATTGTGTCTCAGGGAATAGGGAAGCTCAAGAAGAGGAAATGAGAGGGGAAACGGCCTGCAGGTGGAGCAGTCAGAACACATACAACATTCATCAATTAAGTTCTCTATATTACACAGGAATGATTTATGGTACCCTAAAACACTTACATTAATAGCATTAAAGATAATTGATTACAGATCATTATATCAGATATAATAATAATGAAAAAGTTTGAAGGATAGTGACAATTACCAAAATGTGACTCACAGCACATGCTGTTGGAAAAATGGAACTAACAGATTTGCTTGATGCAGGGTTGCTGAAAAGCTTCAATTTGTAATAAACACCATATCTGAGAAGCACAATGTATTAGTTCGTTTTCATGCTGCTGATAAAGACATTCCCAAAACTGAGAAGAAAAAGGGTTTCATTGGATTTACAGTTCCACGTGGCTGGGGAGGCCTCAGAATCATGGCAGGAGATGAAAGGTACTTCTTACATGGCGGCAGCAAGAGAAAAATGAGGAAAAAGCAAAAGCAGAAACCCCTGATAAACCCATCAGATCTCGTGAGACTTATTAACTATCACGAGAATAATACAGGAAAGACCGGTCCCCATGATTCAGTTACCTCTCCCTGGGTCCCTCCCATAACATGTGGGAATCCTGGGAGATACAATTCAAGCTGAGACTTGGCTGGGGACACAGCCAAACCATATCACACAATAAAGCCAAATGCAATAAAATGAGGTATGCCAGTAATGCAATGGTCAGACTTCATTGGCACGTGAGGACTTAGCTGCATGCTTCACAGTGCCAGGCTCAGTCAGGGTAGGCATTCCCTTTCAGGTCATCAGGTTGGGCCTAAGAGTCCCTCTAAGACCATCCTCTTTCTAAGCCTCCTTAGTTATCTGATGGCCCTTATGATTGACAGCTTCACTCAATGTACATCTCCAAAAAAAAAGTAACTAATAATTTCTAAGGTTATACCATGTGCTAGATAAAATAGTTTTACCCTACAAATCTGGCTCTCTCCCTATCATGACTTTTGCATCTGCTTTCTTTAATCCATTCAGTGTTTATGGCTGTTTATGGCATATTTGTAACGTTCAAAGTTATATTCTGGAACTATACTTTCCAGAATTCTCAGGTCTGCAGAATTGGCTACGAGAGACATCTTGCCTGGGACTTGGTAGCACCCATTTCTTCTGCAGATCATCCCTAACATTTAAGTTGGAGGCCAACGACCCTTCAAGAAAGACAGGGAAGATACTGTTATGTTCACAGTGTCTGCAGCATATGAGTGCCAGACGCACAGCAGTCTCTTTGTTGAATGGCTATGATCCATTCAGTTTATAGAAGAAGAAACTGAGACTCACAGAAGGAGATTGTCATGCTCAAGGTTGTCCACCTATTAAATGGCAGTTTCCTACCTTGTGAGTAAATGTTCTTTGCACTACAAGATTAAACATGGCATGATAGCAAATTAAAAGGAAGGATAGTGTTCAACAAACAAATGATGCATATTGAGTCAAAAGATAAGATGGTACTTTATGTTATTTCCTTGAGATTACAGTTGTATTTTTTAAAAAACCTATACTTACAAGTCACACATCAAAAAGTGAGGCCAGTGTCAACAGGCATATATCTGCCTGTCTCTCTATCTCTCCCTCAGCAGATCATAAGCACAATATTTTACACGAAAAGAATTGTCTAGAAAATCCCTCTACCTACATACTATATAAGCATTTAGGGCGTAATTATTCTTTTAAAAATATTCCATTATATATTTAAAAATAAAACATATGAACAAATTAAAAATGATAGACAAAGTACAATTGCTTTAGGTTACTTTAACCATTAGAAGGAAGTTATTGTGGTGATGGTTGTACAACACTACGAACGTACTAAATATCACTGGATCATACATGTTTAAATGGCTAATTTTATGTTCAGTGTATTTTGCCACAATTTTGTAAAATGAGGTTGAAGTTCTGCAAAGAAGCCTGTTACGCATTGCAGTGGTAAGTTCTATCAAGAATGGGCAAGGCCATGAGGGAGTGACTTACAGTATGGTTGCCAGGGAAACTTGCTCCTGTTTGGAAGAAGATACCCAACAGCTACAGCAATATATCATGCATGTTTTTGGAAACCTTCTCCTCTTGTGATTTAAGTCAAGTCATGGGAAACAACAAAATTCACTCTTCCCAAAGGCATATGAAGATGCCTATTTTCACACTTCCTCACAGATGCGCGCAGTGACACATGAGCACACACACGCAGCAGAGTGAGCACTTCACTGGGAATACTCCGGACGTCTACTCTCTGATAGTTGGTGAGTACAGGCTAGCAGGAAGTCAGCTGTAAAAGACCTTCTGACACGCAGCCAAAGCTCTAAAGCCCTGCTGAGGCGTTTGTCCTCCCAAAAGCCTGTGATTCTAGGAGCTGAATTAAGTTAGAGAAAATAAATACATTGTGCCCAGGATTTACCTTTCTCTACCACCCCTTTGTGAACTTTGTACATCGTAGGTGTTTTAAGAATATTTATTAAATTACATTTTATTCCACCAACACTGATAATTAGAAATTAGTTCATTTAATTGGCTAATCAAAGAAGAGGTGTATTTTTAATGTATATGTGTGTTGTCCGTGCCAGTCAGAGTCCCTTCCACAGTCATTGTCCCCCATGTGGGAAGCTGCTTCACTCAGAGGCTCCTGCTCAGTAAAGAAGAACTTAGGTTTCTACTGGAATAATGGGTGGGCATGGGCTGAACCAATGGAGTTTACCTGACTCAAGATCAACAACAGACAGGTAGGCTAGATAGAGATCTATGAAGAGACCTTGTTGAAAACAAAACAAAATAAACAGCAGCAACAACAACAAAAAAATCTCTGCCCCATGAGAGCAGCTATAATTAGCTGGTCCAGAAAGATTCTCCCCTTTGAAATTTGTACAAGAATACATGGAAGAAATAACCCAGTTGTCAATAAAGGAAAAAGGAGAAACTGAAGAAATTAGAGAGAGAAAAAGAAAACGACCAGTGGAACCCAGCACAGCCCATGAGAAAGAGAGAAACACAGCAGCTTAATAGTTTGCATTACCTCCTTACAGAAAGGCTATCTCTGTTTCTTTCAAAATAGAACACACAAACTCACACCATAAACAAAATCAGATTGTAAGAAAAATTCTTATTTGCATTTTCATGTTTTAGCAATGTTTAGCTGGTTCAAGTACATAAATAATCATTGCCCAAAGACTTGGTCAAAATTAACTGAAGTGTAGACATAGGGCTCAAAAGAAATAAAACTGATTGCATGTAACTCGTATCTATAAAGTCCTAGCAAATGGACCAACAGTAAGTGGAATGTTCTCATACATTGGTTATGAAGAACAAAATAAACTTGGGGATCTGTCTGCAGAATTCTACTGCTACAAATGCTTTGAATAAGCAATTGTAATATCCTTAATTTTTAGAAAACAAGGAACAGCAGAACAATAGTGTTCATTGAACATGTACTATATACCAAGCACTACGCTAAATTACCAAATTTAATCTTGATAATAGTCCCATTGGGTACAATAATCATCTCCAAGTTGCAGATAAAGGTGCCAAGGTCAAGGAAGTAAAGTCAGCAGCTGTGGTCACAGAATAACTAGGGGACCACGCTGGGGTTCCTGACCTGGTTTGCATATCTACAAGAATGATATTTTAATGTTATCACATCTGTCAATCACTTACTATATGACCCTGATAAAAAAAAAAAGTAACGAACCTGTGCTTCTTCAGTTATAAAATGATAATATTAAAGTAGTTGATGACCATAATTGCTTCCAGCTTGAAAATGCTATTGTTTAAAGTATGGATAAATAACTTTTGAGTTCAAAGAGGGAACATCATTAACAATACCAACTAACATTTTACAGTTTAGTGCACAGTAAGTGACCAATAAATCAGTTGAATTAATTTTTTAAAATGACTACTTTATTAAATACTTTATCTTATTTCCCGAATCTTCACACCTCTAAGACTTAGTTACATGACTATTACTTTTTATACATGCAAAAACTGAGAAAACTGAGCCTGAGAGTGGAAAAGTGACTTTCTTTAAAGGCACACGGTTAAGTGTTAGAAATAGCTTCAACACAAGAAGTCTCAATTAGAATGTTAGGCCTTGACCGAGAAGATCCAAAACTGTGGGAGCCTACAATTTCAAGTTGGTTAAATCTTTAGAATCAGATTGTTTAATTTTTAAAATATCAACTCATGAACAAACAGTGAAGCAGGGTAAGTTCCAGGAAATCTATGAATAGTTATGAATGAGAAATCTGTACTTTGGGTAGAGTCCCACTAAACCATTACCATCTGTCATTTCTGTTCTTGATCTATGAAGTGGGGAGAAACCATCAGCTACAGGTAAGTAATAAGGTTAAGAAGTAAAAAGGTTTAATGCTAAAGTAGGCATGGAAGCCATTTGAAAATATAAGTGCAATACAAATGTAAAGATTTCTTTATCAATGTTCTAAAAGATTCATCTACTCAGCTAGAAGCCAAATAAGTGATTCCAGAAGCTTTCAGATATGTGAGGTCAGGCCAGTTTTAAAAACTAAAGGTAATTTTTTTTTTTCTTACCACGTGTCTTTATAAAAAGAGCACCAGACTTAGTGAACATTTTCAAGAAATTCCTAAGTGGTGTGTTCTTGTTTCAGATCTGCCAGTTACTATCCAAGAGACACAGGCAAATCATTTAGCTTTTTCAGCCTCCATTTTCCCATGTCAGAGCTCCTTCCAGAGGGGCCCTCATCTTAGTCTCCTTAGGGCCCTCAGAGTTCCTGATTCATCATCAGAATCTCAGCACCTTAATTTATAGTGCATCTTTTTGATGGGCATATCCTCCTGGCTATTTAGAACCAACTCAATTTCATGTGTTACTTTTTTTTTTTTTTTTTTTTCTGAGACGGAGTTTCGCTCTTGTTGCCCAGGCTGGAGTGCAGTGGTACGATCTCAGCTCACTGCAACCTCCGCATCCCGGGTTCAAGCAATTCTTCTACCTCAGCCTCCCGAGTAGCTGGGATTACAGGCACCCACCACCACCGCCGGCTATTTTTTTGTATTTTTAGTAGTGACGGGGTTTCACCTTGTTGGCCAAGCTGCTTTTGAACTCCTGGGCTCAAGCAATCCTGCTGTCTGGGTGTCAAAGTGCTAGGATTACAGGCATGAGCCACCACGACTGGCCCATTTTTTAAATCTTACATCAACTTTTGAAATATGAGACACATGCCAAAACTCCAGCATTTGGTGATAAAGTATACCTTTAAATACTTCCTTAATGATAAATATGTTCATTACCTTGATTTTGGTGATAGTTACATGAGTGTGCACATATTTCTGAACTCATCAAACTGTTTATATTAATTATGTTGTTTTTTAATTACCAGTTATACCTCAAGTTGGAAAAATCTTTATTGAATAATAAAAATGTAATTTATTTACTACTTATATTTTCAAAGGATTATATACTCCTTCAAAATCACTATGAAAAATCTTACTCCTGCATTTTGAGAATTCTTACTAGGACAGTTTCCAACATCTATTAAAAAGCATATTCTCACTCATAGGTGGGAATTGAACAATGGGATCACATGGACACAGGAAGGGGAATATCACACTCTGGGGACTGTTGTGGGTTGGGGGGAGGGGGGAGGGATAGCATCGGGAGATATACCTAATGCTAGATGACGAGTTAGTGGGTGCAGCGCACCAGCATGGCACATGTATACATATGTAACTAACCTGCACAATGTGCACATGTACCCTAAAACTTAAAGTATAATAATAATTAAAAAAAAAGCTAGTTGCAAAAAGATAAAAACTGTGTGTAGGGTTGGGGAAAGCCATGGTTATCTTGCTGCTATTGTTTTTAATTTGTGTTGTTTTTAAGCTTTCTCTGTACTCTATTTTGTTATCTTTATTAAATTGACATAAAAGGGGGATGTCTACAAAATCCTAATTGCAAGAAACTTGTAGAAAAGTTTAATTAATGGCTTTCCAAAACTGGAGCATTTGCAGTAGTTTGACTATTTTAGAATCTAAACACCAAAGGAAAATCTTTACTAATGTGGAAAGAATGGCCTATATAATCATTATCATGGCATACAAATAAATCCAAAAAAATCACACAAATTTGCTTTTAGTAGATTATGTATAGGTAGTCAGAAAGCAGATATCATTTTCTGAGGAGTTAGGGAAAGCCAACATAAATTAGTAAAAGGTTAACAATAAATTTTATTAAAAAGCACAGTTTCATCATTCAAGTATGAATAGAACTTTAAATCATGATATGTGTTTTCTCATTAGGACTTTTTGGATAATCCTGATTTAATAATTAGGTAATAATTCCATGCCAACTGTCTGCAAATGGGAATTTCCAAAGCGTCTAAAACTTTATTCTCTTTGTATTTACAATAGCTCTCCTATAGTCTTCTGCGTACCATTTAATTGGCTATCAAATCATTTTCCAAAGATCCTGAAAAGGTAAGTTTCAACCTCATTGCCCTCCATAAAGCAAATCATAAATTCTAACTAATTGTGATGGGGTGGGGGATGGTCTAAACAGGAAATTACATGCAGCAAAGAGCATTTTTAATATCATCCCATTTTATTTTTCTTGAGGTTTCTAATCTAAAGCATGCTTCTAAAATATCATTCCCAGCACATGGGAAGAAACACATTCTTTTAAGGTGGAAGTGTTAATTAATGTGCATGACATAGAAAGAACAAGGAAAAGGTTACAGCTGATGCTTCTGCTAATAGCATTTCTAAAAATAGAGGATTTTTGAAACAATGCTCTTTCATGTTAGTGAAATTTCTCAAAGGCCCAGGGTTAGAGCTAAGATACAATAATTTGTTAAAACAAAATCACCTGCCACACGGATATTATTTACATGCATTCTCATTTCAGTAAATTTTATCATTTATTTCTCATCAAAGTTAATTTCCAGGGAAAAAGCTGTGATGGTTTTCCTCCTTCATATGACTTCCACTTGTGGTTTTTTTGGGGTTAGCAACAGGGGCAGCTTTCACTCTGAAGTTATGATCAGAATGGCCTATAAAATCATTAGCATGGCATATAAATAAATCTCCCTCTTTCTCTTCAGTGTTGTTTAATGCCACATTCTCTCTAACAACTTATTCCATGGCCACACTAAGCTTTCTTCTGGTCCTCAAACGCATGGAGCTTTTCCATAACCCCATGTCCCTGCATGTTCCTCTATGTCTCTCTGCCTAGAATGCTCCTGATTCTCCTCCAGGCAAGCCGTAGCAAGTCCTTCAAGACACAGATCAAACATTGAAGTAGCCCGTGAGCCATATCTAGCCAGGGAAACATAAGAGATACCTGGTTAGCAGCATCTAGGAGTCACTTTCCTCTCTAATAAATGGAAAGAAGTGTGTTAAGAGAGTTTCCTTCTCTTGCCACTCCAACTGCCTGTCTTCTTCGAAAGCAACCTCACGAGCTTGTTTTTCCTGAGCTGCAGCAGCCAAGCTGTATCCTGACGGGATTGCTGACATGGTGAGGATGGCAGAGAAGAGGTGCAGGAAGAACCCACATTTATGATATCACACTGGATACTACACCAACCCTGGGACTGTCTACTACTGTAACTTAAAAATTGTTTAAGCATCATTGGTCAAATGCTTCCAAAAGCATCTAATGGATATTCCTAGCCAGGGGAAATTACTCACTGCTGTGGCTCCCAAAGCATTCTTCTAACATCTCTCTCATGACATTTATTCATATTGTGTCGGTGTCACCATCTTTCTAAATATGTGCCTCATCTAAAAGACTATGAACTCCCTATTCCCTACCATACTATCCAGCTGAGAGGAGAAAATAAAAGTCTGTTGGATGAATTAATTAATGAATTAAATACAGAGGCATAGGATGAGTTCTGGAGTACTGTTCATATCACTGCTATCACTCCATTTGATTTTTTTCATGTGGTTGCTATTAAAGAAAAATATGTTCCATGTTGTAGCCTGCATTGGTTCCAAAGTCATCTGATATTCACCTGGGATAGCAGGGACAATTTACCAAAGGGTAATTGCTGATAAGTATCCCTGGCACAAATTTCTTAGAGGTCACAAACTGAAAAGACAGCAAAAGGAGAAAGGGATATAATGTGTCAATGGAAAAGAAGTTGAATTTCTGAGTCCAAACCAAAAGAATCTGGATAGGGTTCATGTATTCATTCATATACTCATTCGTTAATCCATCCAGACTTTGTTGAGCATCTGCTATGTATTATGTTATGTCTAGACGCTAGCAATTCAGCATGATTCAGACAGACAAGATCCTTGCACTCATGAAACTTACAGTGTAGAAGGAACAAGTCATTTTGAGTACAATCATGTGCTGCATGATGACATGTTGGTCAACAATGGACTGTGTTTACCACAATGGTCCCATTTTAAGATTATAATAGAACTAAAAAATTCCTATAATATAGTAATATCTTGATGATTTTGATCCTGTGTAGGCCAATACTAACGTGTGTGTTGTCTTAGTTTTTAATTTAAAAAGTTTAAAAAGTAAAAAAAAAATTAAAAATTTTAGAAATAGGAAAAAAGTTTACGAAATCAGGATATAAAGAAAGAAAATATTCATATACAACTTTATAATGTGTTTGTGTTTTAAACTGTCATTACAAAAGTCAAAAAAGTTTTAAAAAACTAAAAAGTTTGTAGAGAAAGAAATTATAGTCAGCTTAATTTATTATTAAAGAAAATAAATATGTATGTTTTAAAAATTATAGTGTAGTCTAAGTGGACAGTGTTTATAAAGTCTGAAGTAGTGTACAGTAATGTCTTAGGCCTTCACATTCACTCGGCACTCACTAACTCACTCAGAGCAACTTCCAGTTCTGCAAGCTCCATTCATGGTAAGTGCCCTAGACAGGTGTGCATTTTTTACCATTATATCATATTTTTATAGTACATTTTCTGCTTAGATAAATAAATACTTCCCATTGTATTATAGTTGCTTATAGTATTCAGTACAGTAACATGCTCTACAGGTTTGCAGCCTGGAAGCACTAAGCTGTACCATATAGCCTAGGTAGCAGGCTGTACCGTCCAGGTTTATGTCAGTATACTCTGTGATTTTTGCACTAAGATGAAATCATCTAACAATAAATCTCTCAGAATAGATTCCCATTGTTAAGTAACACAGGAACATCTCTTCTAGAAAATGCACCAAACATCGTTATGAGCATTATACTCTAATACATACCTGAATGCCAATAAGTGGTTTTGCTGAAAATTATTTTTATGAAGAAACAAAGAACCACACATATTACAGGATGCTGAAACTAGAAAAAATTCTTCTAGATTATCTATGACACTGATTTTCAAACTTTAGTGTTGTTTTTCCAAACATAAATTTGTGTGATGTGTAGAGAGAAAGACCCAGTCTCCTAGCTAGCCTGGCAAACAGTATGGTGATCCTTGAGGCATCTCTGCAGAACCTTGAGAGCCAGAGAGCACATTTTGAAAATGACTGACTTATTCCATCTCCTACTTTTAATTTTATTTTTTTATAAAATTGTTATTATTGTCTTTTTTTTTTTGAGACACGGTCTCTCTCTGTCACCCAGGCTGGATTGCATTGGCATGATTACAAGTCACTGCAGCCTTGACCTCCAATGCTCAAGCAATCCTCCCACCTCAGCCTCCCAAGTAGCTGGAACTACAAGCGCACATCATCGTGGCTGCCTAATTCTTGTGTTTTTTTTGTTGTTTTTTTTTTTTTTTTGTAGAGACAGGGTTTCACCATGTTGCCCAGGCTGGTCTCAAACTCCTGAGCTCAAGGGTTCAATTCTCAGGTAGGGAACACTCTGGTGAAAGTTCTCGCCCACCTCAGCCTCCCAAAGTGCTGGGATTCACACCCAGCCTCCACCTCCTACGTTTTAAAAGGGAGTTTCATTTAAAAATCTAAAAGGCTAAAGTGTTCAAGTTAATACTACTAATACACTACCAACTGGTGACAGGACTAGAACTAGAACTCTGATCCTTTGCCTGTCCATTCCAGCACATTCTCTCCTATTGCAGAATCAATCGACTTACCCAAACTGAAAATCAAGAGAGATATAATAAAGGGCTCTCTGTTATGGATGTTAAAACATTAAAATTTCTATTAATATTTCATAGGGAAATATCAAATGGAATACAGGAAAACCAATCAATCCAGAAAAAGTCAGGATACGCATGGTTGTCTCACTAGGCAAGTTCAAGTGTAAGACAGAGAATGTGCTTACGGCAAAGGCCATACATCTCAGGTAACGGTTGCAGGTCACTTCTCTCACAGCAACAGGGAAGTTTAACTAAAACAATGTCAGCATTTTTCATTTTCTGGGCTCTATGAGGCTTCACTTTGCCTATTACTCCCTGAGATATCACTTTATACTTGCTTCCTTGCAATGTGCTCCTGCTTTGTTGTATAAAAGCCGAAAGGGAAAATAATCTCTAAATGGGTCTATATCCCACAGAGAACTTACTTAGATGACATTTAAATGTGTTCTTCATGTTTTTTTTTGGTGCCATTACAAGAAATCATACAGTCATTATACTTCAAATTTGACAGTTCTTTCACAGCATGAAAGGCAGAAATTAGGTCCAAATGTATTTATTTAAATGCAAGGTTTCACTTACCACCAGGACATTTGTGAAGACTGATAGATGACAGCAGATTGCAATGTCTGCACTATTGTTATTTCATGAACCCCTGGCTGTGGATCGCCAAGCTCAAATATTTTAAATTCAAGCAATAAGCCCATTAAAGAGAACTTTCAACTACTATCTCTCTCTCCAGTTATTCAAAGAACTCCATTAAATTCATGTAGCAATCACATTTGAGAATGAAAGAAACTTTTGCTATGAACAGGTTTTGAAATGCGTTTGAAGAGAAAGGATCCAATCAGACAGCACTTAATTAATCAGATCTCAAAACTTTCACCAGAATGTTCCCTACCTGAGAATTGAACCCAAAGTGTCAATCTTACTTGTGGAAAGTACGATTTCACGTGGACATGTTGTTCTTGCACCTTGTTTTGTACGGATAGGAAGACTGACTATTTTCCTATGAAACATCAAAGGTCTTGTAGCCCCTGTAGCTGTATCCCTCTAGTGGCAGTGATCAGAAGTAAGTCTACAGGCTTGAATAAGGCCTGGTTTCCTCTGTCTTGCCGCTATATGGTGAACCCACACTGCAGTCCCACCTCCCTTTATACCAGTGGTCCTCAACCTGTTTGGCATCAGGGACCAGTTTCATAGAAGGCAATTTTTCCATGGACCAGGGGTGGCAGGGGTTTGCAGGATGAGTCAAGCACATTACGTTTATCGTGTACTTTATTTCTGTGATTTATTACATTGTAATATATAATGAAATAATTATACAACTCACCATAATGTAGAATCAGTGGGTGCCCTGAGCTTGTTTTCCTGCAACTTGATGGTCCCATGGCAGGGATGATGAGAGACAGTGAAGAATCATCAGGCGTTAGAGTCTCGTAAGGAGCACCCAACCTAGATCCCTCACATATGCAGTTCACAATAGAGTTCATGTTCCTTTGAGAATCTAATGCCACCACTGATCTGATCTGACAGGAGGCAGAGCTCAGGCGGTAATGCAAGAGAGTGATGGGGAGTGGCTGTAAATACAGATGAAGCTTCACGCTCACTGGTCCACTGCTCATCTGCTATGCGGCCCAGTTTATAATAGGCCACAGACCATTACTGGGAGTTGGGGACTTCTGTTTTGTACCATTAATAGGAGTCAAGACAGAAGTCCCTTGATCTCAAAGGCTCGTGTGACATACAAATTCCACATATAAAGTCACGCACCTCATAATGATGTTTCAGTCAAGGATGGCCCACATATATGGCACTGGTCCCATAAGATTATAATGGAGGTGAAAAATTTCTATTGCCTACTGATGAAACCATAATAATGCTATAGCATGATGCATTACTTGTGTGTTTTTTAAAATTACAACTTTTTAAAAAGTTACAATAAGTAAGGTTAATTTCTTACTGAAGAAATAAATGTTTTTAATAAACTTAGTGTAGCCTAAGTGGCCAGTGTTTATAAAGTCTACAGTAGTGTACAGTATGTCGTAGGTCTTCACATTCACTCACCACTCGCTCACCAACTCACCCAGAACAACTTCCAGGCTTGTAAGCTCCATTCATGATAAGTGCCTTATACAGGTGTACTTTTTAAGACATCTTTTTTACCATATTTTTATTGTACCTTTTCTATTTTTAGATATACAAATACCATTGTGTTACAATTGCCTGAAGTATTCAGTACAGTAACATGCTGCACATGTTTGTAGCCTAAGAGTAACAGGCTTTACCATATTGCCTACGCATGCAATAGGCTATAGGCTATACCATCTAGGTTTGTGTAAGTACACTCTATGATGTTAGCACAACAACGAAATTATCTAAGAGCACATTTCTCGTAGAGTATTCCTGTTGTTAAGTGGCACATGACTGTGCCATCTTATTTAATATTTATCTATGTCTATGATGTCTGAACTATTGTCCTATTTTATTAATAAAGAAAACTAAAGATGTCAGGTAAGTGCCCTTGTTTGTCCAGCTAACTGATGGTCAGCTGGGACTTAAATTCAGGCCTTTTCCATCTTCATTATGCCTCTCTAGGATAACTAATCTCAACAAACAAAAGCAAAGATATTACTCAACCATTTATATAATTCAACTATATAAGGCTGAGTATTCAGATAATTTAAAAGAGCTCTGATTTTAACATCACATTTCTCAACATTTGGAAGGTTGAATGTTTTTTCTTTAATCTATTCTATATGTTAGTGTTCACTTAGAACAGAGTTTACAATAGGTGGCATTCAGACAATAGATGTGTATTATTTCAGCTCCAGAGCTTTATTTTCAGGTTGCAAAAGCAAGCTTTTTTCTAACGTTTTATTTTTTATTTTTAATTGACACATAATTGTACATATTGATGGAGTACAATGCAATGTTTTAAAATATATATGTATATATAGTATAATGACCAAATCAGGGTTATAGGCATATCCAGGATCTCAAACATTTACGGTGTCTTTGTATTGAGAACATTTAGAATCTGCTCTTCTAACTCTTCAGAAATCTACAAAACATTGTTATTAATTATAGTAACTCTACTGTGCAATGGAATATGGGAAGCTATTCCTCCTACCCAATTGCAACTTTGTACCTGGTGGCCAACCTCTCCTCACCCTCTTCCTCCCAAACCACTGCCATTATTCTTGGCTGCTGGTAACCACTACTCTGCTCTCTATTTCTATAAGATTAACTCTTTTAGATTCCACATGAGTGAGATCATGCGTATTTGTCTTTCAGTGTCTGGCTTACTTTACTTAATCAACCTTAGTGTCCATCAGTGGATGAATGGCTAAAGAAAATGTGGTATATATACACAATGTAATACTATTCAGCCATAAAAAGAATGAAATCCTGTTTGCAAATTTGCAAGACAGGTATGAATCTGCAGAACATTCTATTTTGTTTTTCAGCAAACTAGTTGCCAACATTTAAAAATCAGAAGAATTTACACAAAAATTCCAAATTCTAGGTGATCTTGAAAAATCAGATGATGAAGTACTGTAAGATCTGCATTCCCAAAGTGCAACAAATGGCTGGAGCTGATTCTCAGACATTCTTTTACATACGGCAGGTGTCCTCCTTGCTACTCCCTATAGCATCAATTGGTCCTTTTTTTTTTTTTTTTTCTTTTTGAGATGGAGTCTCACTCTGTTGCCAGACTGGAGTGCAGTGGCGCGATCTTGGCTCACTGCAACCTTCACCTCCTGTGTTCAAGCGATTCTACTGCCTCAACCTCCAAAGTAGTTGGGACTACAGGCACATGCCACCATGCCCAGCTAATTTTTGTATTTTTAGTAGAGACGGGGTTTCACCATGTTGGCCAGGATGATCTTGATTTCCTGACCTCGTGATCCACCCACCTCAGCCTCCCAAAGTGCTGGGACTATAGGCGTGAGCCACTGTACCTGGCCGCTTCATTCTTTCATGTCCTGCTTGATCCTTATAAGCTTCAAAGTTTATAATACCTCCCCAAGACAAAGAACAGACTACGTGTCTAATTCATTCATCCAAATAACTCAAAATACAATTCAAAATCAGCAATGACCACATTTAAAAACAAAAATGAACCGACTAACCTTTTAGTCCCCTAGTAAATGTACCTTCTGCAGGAGGAATAATGAAATCCATTTCCTTTGTATTCTCCGTTTTCACAGATTACTTCTATAATTCTCAAGAGAAATTCGAGAAGAAGATGTATGTTCCAATTCTGCTGCCACATTTTCACAGCCAGTGGAAGCTAAGGAAACCATGTTTAATGATTTTTCTCTTGTTAAATAGAAAAACACAGGTAGGGCCTTAACCGCCATGGTAACTATTGGGTGCTATAGTCCCTAGGGCTTCTCCATTATGGGAACTCTGTGGGGCATCAGACACCAACTTCAATGTCATTTTTCTGCCAGACATGGTGCATGCAGGCCAGAGCACCCAAGCCTTAGTCGGGAACACTGTAATATTGTTTTCATTTCTATTTTCTAAGACAAATTGAGAGTTTGACCAAGTAATGTCACCAAAAAAAAAAAGTATTTATTTTTCTCTGGAATTTGGCAATTTGTTTGCTGCATTTATAGTCATCATCAACAGTGAGACAAAAGAAAAAAGCAGGAGTTAATTAGATGAGTACTATTACTGCAGACATTGGGGACCTAGGGAGCTTAATAAGCCCAACTTCTTTAATTTACGAATGGCAAAACTGAGGCCCAAGGAGATAGACATTTACTGCTCGAGACCACTCAGCTTTTTAAGACAGAGCTCAAAAGTTCTATTTCATTTTTAGCCACAAGGAACTTGAGACACACTTGGGTTGAGTAAGTGCTGACCAGAACAAGGCACATATATGAGAAATAAGGAAGAGCTGAAACACTGGGCCTCCAGTGCAGTAGGGCCCAGAAAGTGGATCTGTACATGAAGTTCCTCCAGATACATCAGCAATAGGGGTTTGAAGACTTTTGCTCATTTGTCTGATGCTCCACATACTGTCCTTTCTCTTTCTCTTCCAACACATGTCATGTTCCTCCCTAGGATATTCGTTGTTGGGTGAATACCTAGCATCCTCTTTTTATGCTTTAGGGACAACCCAGTCTTTTTTTGTGAATTTCTTTCCCACATGGTAGGGAGACACAATGAGGCTGATAATCAGTTTCTTCTGCTGTCTCTTGAGAGCAGTATGGGCATATGACCTAAGCTAGGCCGACTGAACTCTTATTCTCCCACCACCACCACCCCAGACAATGAGTCTTGAGTAGAATGATGCAAAGACGGGAAAACGTAGGTGGGGGTTCATTCATATCAACATAGTGAAGCAGTCCTGGTACGACCATAGTTCTTGTTACTCCATAGCTACTCCACACCTGCCCTGTGTCCTTTCCTTTTCTGAGCCTGGTTCTCCTATCTATCTTTCTATCTATCTATCTATCTATCTATCTATCTATCTATCTATCTATCTATCATCTGTCTGTCTATCTACTTACCTACCTATCTATTTAGAAACAGGGTCTCACTGTCACCCAGGCTGAAGTGCAGTGGCATGATCACAGATCACTGCAGCCTCAACCTCCCGGGCTCATGCAATCCTCCCCTTCAGCCTCCCAAGTAGCTGGGACTATTTCTGGCAAAATTTTGTATTTTTTGTAGAGGTAAGGTTCCACCATGGTGCCCAGGCTGGTCTCGAACTCCTGAAATTAAGTGATCCTGCCCACCTCAGTCTCCCAAAGTGCTGGGATTACAGCCATGAGCCATCACACCCAGCCAACCCTTCCCTTTTATTTTGCAGACTGTTTTATATCTTTCTAATGAATTTCTTTTCCCTTAAGGCTTGGCCATAATGAGTTTCCTATATCCAAACAATCTACACCAATAACTTGTGTTAGATGTTTGTCTGCCTGCACAGAGTTTCTGTTTCTTCATGGTGGTTGTTCTCTGGTACCTTTAGCTTGTCCGTGGTTCATCATGGCTTTCCAAGCCTCAAATATAGCCATGAGTATTAAACCTTAGTGTAGGTAACAGGGAGCATGTGTCAACCATGAGTCAGAAATCTGGACCTGGAGTCTTAGAATCTGCACTTTGATAAGTGCAGGTGATCCCTAAAATATGCTGCTTTATATCATGCACTCAGCATTTGTTCCCACTCTGCTGACTGCCTTCTTGTCTCCCTATTTCCCAGTTCATATTCCTGCAAGAGGAGGTTGGCTGGCCCAAGCCTTCTTCACCATTCCAGCCCAACCAGCCCAAGGAATAGGGCGGGTGCCCACAAGAGGTCCAAATGGCCATGAGATGCGGCACAGTCACATGGACCACATCAAGTTGCCCCAAATACGGTCTGTGATATGATCTTACTCACAAGAGGCTAGGTGGCAGGCAATGCATTTGATGCCACAAGATCTGTGAATAAGAGAGCAGGTCCCTGACTACCTTTCCAATCATTCTTTCTCCTACCACCCTCCGTTCAGAAGATCTCTACAACTTGATTCACTCTTTAAAAATAAGATCCAAGAGCTAATAAAATTTGTTTAAATGAACAATTCTCCTATCTAGGAGGTACAGACTTCTAATAAATAATCGGTAAGCTGATTATTAACCACCAATATTCTCTTATTAATCACTTTAATTACCACCTCCTGAATCTTCTATGCAGCAAAACTCAAAAAACTCTGCCTCTTTGAAGAATGATAAGGCTTTTGTGTGGAGCCCCAAACTTCTTTATAGAAACATTAGCTCTTAGAGTACAAGAGTAGGTCTCCTTTTTAAAAAAACATATAACCAAAAAAGCCCAAGCCTACAAAGATTATAAATGAGAAAAAAAATCATTTTTTTGAATTTTTTAAAAATCTATCATATGAGGTTACTTAAATTTTCTCTACGTGGGTAAGTTCATTTACTTGTTTCTTCCTGGAATCAATATATTTGAAGGCTTGCTATGGGGAGGCACTTGGCTAGGAACACAAGATGTTTGAGATATGCTCTTTGTTCTCCAAGAACTCACAGTCTAGGGGTGAAGATACATATAGTAAAAGAGCAAACAATAATACACCATTTGAATTGGTGTACAAATATATAAATACAGTGTTATGAGCGTAGAGAGAAGGAAAAAGTCACTTTGTGAAAGCCATTTGAACTACATCTGAGAAGATCAGCAAGGTAATAAGGTGAGGAGAGTGGAGGCCAATTAAGGTAGATCCAATTGTCAGAGCAAAGCCATAGAAGTGAAGGATGTGGACATTAGAATAATCAAGGGGAAGGATGAGTTCAGAAACTGTTGCTACAAAATATTTTAAGCTGAAGAAATTCGGGAAAAAAGAAAAACAGGAAGGTCACTCTGACCTTCTCCCACCCTTCTCCTCTAAGGAGCTCATTCAAGAGATGCCTTTTCTTCACTTCTAAGAAAGAAACATCTCTTTCTTTCATCTGAAGATAGAGACACAGAGAAGAATCTAAAGAAATAGGTCTTGCTAAGTCCTCCGCCTCCCCCAGTTTATTACCATTCGATCATATACTTTTTTACCAATCATACTTCTCTACGACTATCCACTTCTTTATCAAAAACCTAAGCATTAAAAAATACACAGAGTTATCTGCTTCTTTGGGTCCCTATTCCCTTATGAAGACTCTTATGTTACATCAAATCTATATTGGATAAATGTGTGTGCTTTTCTTTTGTTACCCTGTCTTTTGTTATAACAGGAGCCTAGTGATGGGTGAATAAAAGATATTTCTCCTCCTATACAGGAACATGAGAATACTGGACAGCAGGATAGAAGTTGGTAAGATGGCCATGAAGGACCAATACATTTCGGAAATGAAGAACCATTGAAAGTTTGTGACCCACTGACTACTTTCAAGAAATAACTTTGGGAAGGGATTAGAGGATGGTTTGAGAAAGGAGAAGCTGGGGACAAAGTGACCATACAGGAAACTGCCTTAAGATCAGAAGAGAGATTTGTAGAAGCTGGGATAGGGAGAAGGGAATTGATTTCAGAGATATTTCAGAGGCAAAAAGACTGAATTTGGTTGCAGAATCTCATAGTGGTGAACAGAGCTTTGGAGTTGGATGAACCTGAATGTAAATTACAGCTCTGCCATTCACTAATTGTGTAACACTGCAGATGTTACCTCATCTCTCTGAGTTTCGTATTTCTCATCTTTAAAATGGAAATAGTGTTATCAAGAGAGGATTAAATAAGCTAATGGTGTGAAGTACTTAGTATAAATTAAGGATCAGCATAAAGTGAATGCTCAACAAATGTTAGCTAGTATTTTTACTATCGTTGTTATTATTGGTATTATAATGAATAATTGATGGAGAGAAGGGAATAGGAAATAACTCTCTAGCTTAGAAGTCTGGTAAATGATGATACCATTAACAGAGATAGGCAATAACTATAATAGCTAGCATCTACTGAGAGTTTACCACATACCAGGCAGGATTCTAAGGGGTTCACGTACAAAATGTCCTTTACTCCTCAGAGAATCCCAGATGTTATTATTATCCACAGTTTACAGAGGCAAAACTGAAGCATAGAAAGCTTAAGCAGCTTGGGTCACACAGCTAAGAAGTAAAGAAACACAGGCACTTCCAGAGCCTGCGTCACCTCCACTCTACACAGAAGAAGGCAAGAGAAGTTCCAGGATGGGCTAAAGGGAAGGTAAGAGGAGAGAAGTTTGCGTAGTTAGTTTGAATTTAATGTGGTCAGAAACACTTAAATGGAGTAGTGTAGTAATAAAGTTGGAAATGTAGGCATGTTCTTAAGTCATTTTTCTTCTCAAATGGAAGACCAAGGAACAGAAAACCCAAGACAGCAAATCATAAAGATTGATCATCTAATAGAAGACTGATCAGAAATGCAGAAGTGTCTCAAAAAGTACTCCAGAGAGAAAATATGACTAGAATGATATAAGTTTGATTTCCATGCAACTTCTTAGGAAGCAATCCCTGTGTGAAGCAGGAAAGTCTCTGTATTACTCCATTCTACTGATATTTTCGCCCCCAATGTAAACCATGAGATACACAGTCAGAGTCCTAGTGTGCTTCCTTAAGTATCACTATTTCCATGAAATAAAAGGGACACCAGGAATTTTCCTTCTGGGGATGTCATCAGGAGGTTTCAGATGGCAGAGAAAGGGAGCATGTGGCTTCCCTACCAAGGGCTTTATCATGAGCTTTTGGGAAATCTGCAGCTGGCATGCCCAATGTGGTTCTGAACCACAGCGCTCACTTGGCAGCCCCTTCTGAGGGAATATCCAGATTCAGTGAGCCTTCCTGCTGAGTGATTTTTGCCCCTGGGCATTCTCCTTCACAGAGCACTCACTGAAAGCTGCAGGGAAGTTGAGCATCTCAGCTGCTAGTCCCAGAAGCTTGACTGATAAATTCCTGCCCACCCTGAACTTGTCTTTATTCTTTAACCCCCAAGCATTTTGCTTCAGTCTTCTACAGGAATATCCTTTTGCAACTACCTCTGGTATCTGAACTGTTTTCCTGTAGGGTGGATATCATCTGGATTATCTGCCCAGTCCACGACTTACTTACCCTTTCTGAGGCTGCACATGCACGCACACACACACGTGTGTACACACACATGCGCCCACGCACACACACACACACATTCCTCTGCAAAGTTTGTACCAAATAAATCCATTCTCCAGTTCTGACTGGACCATGGATGTACATATGACCCAGGATCCATCAATCAGATTCTCTCATCTGGACATTTGAATTCTCTGAATGGTGTGAGCTGATCACACCATTTTGAGGAGTTCCTTTTGGCGTAAATAGATAGATAGATACAGAAAGCAGATGGCCAGGGAGCTCCACATCCTCATTCCAGTCCCTTATAAGACCTAACTGCACGTACTGCTTTTACATTCTATCCTATACCCCTGTATTTTTTCAACGTTACCTCTTTTTGAATTAAATTAGTTCGAATCAGTATCTATTACTTGTAACCTAAAGAGCCATCACTAAGACATGCAGTAAATAAATTTTGCATAAATGCAAATATTGCTGGGAATGTCACTCTCTAAAAGCCCAAGATAAGGCAGAAGTAAGCATTTTCTCACTAAATAAATGTTCAGCCAAAATAACAATGATGATGATAAACTGAATTGTTTATACCTTTTATGTTTTGAAGTGTTCCTACTAGTTTACTTTATTTAGTCAGGAAAGTTAGGACTGCATTAAAGATCCTGTCTGTAGATGATGAAACTGAAACATAGAAAAGCACTGTGATCCTTCCCAAGTGAGGCCTCTCTTCTTTCATCAACGTAGATCTTCTGTGTATTCATGTTTGGAATACATGGTTTGAAGATTTATGGTGTTATTTGTGATGGATAATTGAGACAGAAGGAACATTGATTTTGAAAAGCTAATCATCATTTGATGTTTTCTTTTTTGAAAGTAACATAGAAAGTTGAATTCCTCTGAATCTGCTTACTGTGAGAATAACATATATTCAAGTTCTCCTTTGGAGAGTAGTTGTTAATGTTGTCAGAGAACAGAGCTATCCTTTAATATGCAAGATTATTGGCTACACAAATTTCAGAGTGTGAAAAATAAGCATTCTGTTCATAATACATTTGCAAAAGCACAAGACTGTATGTATTGTATTTTTACTATTTTTTTTTTACTTTGATGATACATAGACATAATGCTGCACCTCCTAACTCAATAAGCCGTTTTCAAGTGGTTTCTCTCTACCCACCAACTTCCCCTCCCTACCACTCTGGGCTTTGGTAACACTTGATATTTTTATGCTTGCCTGCTTCTGTCTCAATGCATATGTTACATCAATATCTGTTTGGCCATACTAAGCTGTGAACTTATTAAAAGCAGGAACTCTGTCCTTTGTCTCTGTATTCTTTCTCAGCACCTCCTACAACATCTAGTACCTAAGGAATTATTGGCTGTTTACTGAATGACCAAAAAGTGAACATATTCCATCTACCCAAATAGACCATAGATGATCTCTAGCATGAAGAGCAGATCACCTTAGACTTTCTGGGTATCAATTCTTATTTATTAAATAAGTACATGTTCTTTCATTCATGAAATGCATTTATGCTAAATGCTATGAAGAGAAGAATAGAAACAAAGTATCAGACATTATTCTTACTTTGACAAAGGTTACAGAGAAAATACACAAAACATGTCATGGCAGTTATCATTGTTGTCATTATCGTCTTCATCATTAGCCTACTTATTGATCATGTATTATTTGTCAGGTACTGCGTTGTTACATGCTTTTCATTTAATTATCACAAGTTCTTATAGGTTACATGCTATTACTATTCCCATTTTTATAGATTAAGAACTGAGGTTCACAGAGTTTTAAGTAATGTGCTCAAAGTCACATAACCAACAAGTGGAAGAATGAAGTTTCAAACTCAAATCTACTCATGTCTAGAGTTCATACCTATCCAGATGCCAGAAAACTATACCAACACTAAATATAGTAAGAGGTAAGTCAAGGGAGAAAGCAATGAGACAAGATCAAGAAATTCTTGATAGGTCTCAAAGGATTTCAACCTGAGCATCTTTACCCAGACATAAGGCATATATGGTACAATTACAGCAGCTCTATGTAGTTTTTCAGCAAAGTCGTTAAGTGAAAATACAATACTGTTTCTACAATATCTGAAAGCTTGATGATGAGCCAAACTTACTGCTGAAGGTTAAATGGGAAGGCTCCCAGGCATCGTGGCAGAGAACGGGGCAGGCCTTGCTGGGATTTATTGTTCCCTGAGGAGAGCAGCAGCCCCAGCACCACTAATCAGATTATACATCAGCAGAGTAATCACTGTTGACTCTTCCAGACACAGAAAGACAAACAAGTGGCTTGGAAGTATACAAAAGCAGAGGCCTGTAAGCTCCCTCATCTCGCACAAGAGAGCTGTGAATCACCTCGGTAAAGGATTCATCATCATTAGGTGTCACCCGGGTCAGAGCAGAGGTGTTAAGTTGTATACAGGATGGCTCATAGCAAAGATACAAAAGGAGGAAGCCAAGAAGAATAGGGGTGATAATAACATTGAAAAACTATTAGTGGGAGTGAAGTCTCTTCATAGGCATGTTTCCTTAAACAATATGGATTGGAGAGAGCTCTGAATCTGGAGTCTAGAAACCTGAAATTTATTCCCAGTTCTGCCAATAACTACCCTGTAGGATTTTGCTGAAATGCTCTGAGCATTCATTTCCCCATCTTTCAAAAAATGGCATACCTCATTTATTGCATTTCATATTATTTTGATTCCAAAATAGTGCTTTTCTTTTTTTTTTTTTTTTTTTGCAAATTGAAGGTTTGTGGTAACCCTGCATCCAGCAAGTCTATCGGCACCATTTTTCCAATAGTATGTACACACTTCATTTATCTGTGTCACATATTGATAATGCTCAAAATACTTCAAGCTTTTTCATTATTATTATATTTGTTATAGTGACTTGTGACCGGGATCTTTGATGTTACTATTATAATTATATTGGGGCCCATATCAGATGGCAAACTGCATCCATAAATGTTGTGAACTGTTCCACCAACCAGCCATTCTTCCATCTCTCTCGGGGACTCCCTATTCCCTGAGACATAATACTATTGAAATTAGGCCAATTAATGACTCTACAATGGGCTTTAAGTGTTCAAGTTTGAAAGAAAGAGTTGCATGTCTCTTACATTAAATCAAAAGCTAGAAATGATTAAGCCTAGTGAGGAAGGCATGTAGAAAGCCAAAATGGGCCAAAAACTGGGCCTCTTGCACCAAACAGCCAAGTTGTAAATGCAAAAGAAAAGTTTTCAAAGAAAATTAAAATTGCTCCTCCAGTGAACACATGAATGGTAAGAAAACAAAAGTCTTACTGTTGATATGGAGAAAGTTTGAGTGATTAAACCAGCCATAACATGCTCTTGAGCCAAAGCCTAATCCAGAGCAAAGCCCTAACTCTCTTCAATTCTTTGCGAGCTGAGAGAGGTGAGGGAGCTGCAAGAGAAAAGTGGGAAATTAGCAGAGGTTGGTTCATGAGGTTTAAGGGGAAAAAAAGCCATCTCTATAACATAAAAATGTAAGCAGAAGTTACAGCAAGATATTCAAAGGATCTAGCTGAGATCATTAAGGAACTCACTAAACAGTGTATGGATTTTCAGTGTATACAAATCAGCTTTCTGTTGGAAGAAGCCATACAGGGATTTGATAGCTAGAGAGGAAAAGTCAATGCCTGGCTTTAAAGCTTCAAAGGCCAGGCTGACTCCATTGTTAGGAGCTAATGCCACTGGTAACTTCAAGTTGAAGCCAATGGTCACTGACCATTTCCAAAATCCTACTGCCCTTCATCTAGAAATGATAGCATATCTGTTTTCAGCATGGTTTGGTGAGTATTTTAAGTCTACTCTTGAGACCTACTGCCCAGAAAAAAAAATCCTTTGAAATATTACTCCTCATTGACAATGTTACCTCAGAACTCTGATGGGGATGTACAAGGAGATGAATGTTGTTATCATGCTTGCTGACACAACCACCATTCAGCAGCCCATGGATCAATAAGTAATTTTGACTTTCAAGTTTCATAAGAAATATATTTGGTAAGGCTATAGCTGCCACGGATAGTGATTCTTCTGATGGACCTTGGCAAAGTAAATTAAAAACCTTCTGGAAATAATTCACCATGCTAGATGTCATTAGGAACATTTGTGGCCAGGAACAGTGGCTCATGTCTGTAATCTCAGATCTTTGGGAGGCCAAGGCAGGTGGATCTCTTGAGCCCAGAAGTTTGAGACCAGCCTGGGCAATATAGGGAGACTCCATCTCTATAAAAAGTTTAAAAAAAAAAAAAGTCGGATGTAGACCCAGCTACTTGCAAGGATCACTTGGGCCCAGTTGAGGCTGCAGTGAGCCATAAGCATGACAGTGCACTCCAGCCAGGGGAAACAGAGCAAGACTCTGTCTCAAAAAAAAGAAAAAAAAAATAATAATAGTATGATTCATGGGAAGAAGTAAAAATAGCAACATTAACAGAAGTTTGGAAGAAGTTGATTTTAACCCTCATGAATAACTTTGAGGGGTTCAAGACTTCAGAGGAAGAAGTAACTGCAGATATGGTAGCAACAGCAAGAGAATTAGAATAAGTGGAGCCTCAAGATGTGCCTGACTTGCTGCAGTCTCATGATAAAACTTCAATGAATGAGCAGTTGTTTCTTATGGTTAAATAAAGAAAGTGGTTTCTTGACCTGGAATCTACTCCTGGCAAAGATGCTGTGAAAATTGTTGAAATGACAACAAACGGTTTAGAATATTCTATAAACTTTGTTGATAAGGCAGCAGCAGGATTCGAGAGGATCAACTCCAATTTTGAAAGAAGTTTTACTGTGGGTAAAACCCTATCAAACAGCATGGCATGCTACGGAGAAATCTTTTGTGAAAGGAAGAATCCATCAAGGAGGCAAACTTCATTGTCGTCTTACAAAATTGCTGCAGCCAGCCCAAGCTTCACCAAACACCATTCTGATCAGTCAGCAGCTATCAACATCAAGGCAAGGCCCTCTGCCAGCATAAAGATTACTACTCACTGAAGGCTCAGCGATGATTGGTAGCATTTTTTAGCAATACAGTATTTTTAAATTAAGGTATTTACATTGTTTTTAGACATAATGCCATTGCACCCAAATAGACTACAGTATAGTGTAAACAAAACTTTATATGCACTGGGAAACCAAAACATTCATATGACTTGTTTTATTGCTATATTCTTTATTTATTTATTTATTTATTTTGTGGTGAGGTGGTGATCTGGAATCAGCCAGCAATCTCTCCAAGCTATGCCTGTAAGTGGTTTTCTGATTAATCCTTTTATTTCTTATAGCTTTAAAAGCTCAATTGATTACAGGTGCAAGCCTGTTATTTATGGAAATTGTGATAGATTGAAAGTCAGCACCCCTGGGTTTACCACCTGAGAAATTTCCTTCCCTTCCCTGAGCCTCGGTGACCTGATTTCTAAAATAAAAACATTGGATTAAGTGACCTCCAAAGCCTGTTTTAGCTATTGGAGTCCCTGAATCCACATTTTTTAAATCTCACAATATGAACTTCTATAAGAAATAACATAGGTGATTGTTTTCATTCTAAGAAAAAGAAGCATTTTTCTGCTCACCTAGGAGTCAAATGGAAGTAAAATTTTGAAATAAAAACACCAGAAAGATAGATCTGGTTCAGACGATATTAACCAATCTATGTCCTTACCCACAAGGGAAATGTATGAGCTGGATTTTTACAAGCAGAAACAGAAATAATATATCTAAAACTTCCTGTTGAGAATACAAATGCAAATCCAGGTTTTCTGGCTCAAGTTCAGCTGCGCAGAGTCACCAAGGTTAAAGCTACTGAAAACTTCATGGGCACTAACTCAAGCATAATGACGATGTAAATAATAACATTTCTTTATCCCACTGTCTCCTTTCCCAATACATGGTAATATTATGTTTGTTTGTACATATGTGTATTTAAAGCATACCTCAGTAACTCTGACTGACAGATTTTGGCAGTGCTCTGTGACAGACACCAAGGGAGATGTATGTTAAAGTATCCCAGTGAATTTTCAAACAGACTATTCAGTAGGAAAATTCAAGATTTATGCACCATCTCCACATCTGTGGGAAGCAACATTCACTCAATAGTTAAGTCAGAATACCAGCTACTACTAAAACAATTCTAATTTTGAGAATAATATTTTTAAACATTTTTTAAAGCAGTACTATCATCAGAAACTTGAGATACCTAGCATTTATGGAGATTCCCATGGGCCATGCAGTGTGCCAAGCACTATCTAAGCAAACATGCATGACCATCATCCATTTAGAGGGCTGATGTAAACTTATTCTCACTTTAAAGGTACAAAACTGAAATCAGGAGGGGATTTTCCCCAAGTCATACATGTACTCAGCTTCAGGACTGGCTTTTGAGCCAAGGTGTGGCTAACTTCAGAGCTCTTAAATTCTGCATAGTGGCTGCACTCTTGAAGTTCTTGCAGGCCTGCTATTTAGTCAATAGACAAATATAGATGATTTACTGCAAAACTCCCCCAATCCAGCTTCTTCAGCTGGAACACAGAAACAAAAAATAACAACAAAATCTTTTTGTCTTTCTTACTATAAAGGACAACGTAAGATACTAAGATCTAAATTAAATCAAACTACACCATGCCTACAACAATGGAGGCAAGCCAAGTTCCATTTTCATGCCTCGATTTTCTCATCTATCAAGTGGTTAAAACCGCCTTAGAGAGGTGTGGTGAGAATAACGTTTTTAATATGAAAATCTTCGGAAAGTTTTGAAAATCTTTATGATGTTATAATTATGTTAATTACTTTCATTATCATTTAAACATAATAAGATATCATGTAGTAGTTTGAGAAGAAAAACAATACCTTTTCTCCATATATTTTATTTTTAAGTTATCTTCCTTCAAACTGCATCTTATACAATTAGGCTTTTTAGAAGCCTGAAAAATTACTTGTTACAAGAAAGAATACTTGCATCCAAAGGAAATTGTGTGGTTACTCAATCATTCCAACCACCTATCTTTGAGGGGTAAATTTGGAGGAGACAACGCTATCCAGGGAAGTTGTCAAGAACGTTTTCAGTCAGCATCATTTTGGCTCTGAGGGTGGTAGGACCAGCAATGCCTCATCCACGAAGCAGTGACACAGATGGGAAGCATGAAGATCTGGCTGCACGAAAAGTGAAATCACTCTAGCGTACAAAATGCATTACAGTTTTATAAATATATTTTGCTGTTTTATATATGTAATTAAATACAGGCCACATTCATGAGTTTTAACTTTGAAATTTACAAGGAATAGGACATTTGATGCTTAGAATGAAAAGTTCATAGGTTTTGGCTAAGAGCCAGGTAATCTTTCTATGGCATGGCAAGCGGGCAATTACTAAATTCCGTCTGTCTAGCCTCCAGTCCAAATACTTTTTTTTTTTTAAGTGTGCAGATGTGGTGCCTGATCACAGCTATTTCCTCTTGAGTACTGACTGAATTTCACTCTGTGGTATGAAATGTAAATCTTCACAATGTTAACCTTACTCATAAAAATTCAGACTCAGTTTTATTTGTTAGCAGACGCTAACAAACAAAGCCAAGTGAAACTAGCTAGAAGTAGCAAAGATTAACAAGTTTGGTTTAAATAATGAAATAAAGCTCAATATTGAATTTGTTTCTTGCCTCCCCAAATGTGACAGTCCAATTTTATATATACTCACATGAATAGTTTATTCTATTGGATATGAAAATAGTACCAACGATGTTATATGGGTTAACAAAATCTGAATTCTGGGCAACCGTGTGACAGACACCATTTTCTGGCAATCTAACAGTCATTTCTCCCTTTCTTCCTTGCTAAGAGAATCCCAATTTGTCCAACCTCCTTTGGGTGACCACATCCTTCAGGGAGGCTGGGTTATTCCAAAAAGTCTTGAGTATTCTTATCAAGGTAGTTTTATTATCCTAGGCAAATTAACTGCTTTAGGCTTACACTCGTGACCTAATTTTTGCCAATATGATATAAAGTACAGTCTGTTTGGGGACTTCTAGAAATGTCTTCCCATTCTAAATAAAGGAAAAAAAAACTGGATGCCCCCATTTTCTAATTGGTCACCACTGTCTGGGCTGCTGCTTTGAACTGTTTTCAACTTTGGTAGCTCACGTAAGAGGGCAAGCCAACATGCTAAGAAAGGTAGAGAGGAAAAATGGAAAGAGACTTAAGCCTAAGAGCTAAGTCTATGATTCAAGCCACTGAACTGTTGGATTAACTAACTTTAGAACCTAACTCTAAACTTATTATAGGATGAGATAATAGATATTCCTGCAGGTTATATCACTTTTTTGTTGCTGATGTTTTTCTGTAATTTGCAGTCAAAAGCATCCTGTTATATACTTCCACCCTCAAATTTAAAATTCCAGTTCTGCCATAAGCCCACTACTGAAAAATAATGCAGTCACCCACACTAATGGCTCCCTCCCTCTGTGTTATATCATTGGGGAAGAAACTGGGTCATAGGAGATAGGAGTTCTTTCAGCAATTTTACTGTAACTGCTAAACAAAAAGTGGTGCTGACTTTATTAAGTTTTCAGGAAAGACAAATGGTATGAGACAGAGTTTGACCTTAACACGTAATTTCTGCATACTGACCCTTTCCTATAGTCATAATGCATGTTATCATATTGAAGGCTCTGATAAGTCTTGCAGCAATAAGATTTAACTATATTGTACTTATCAGGGTTTGTTTCCCAAACATATTTAGACAAAGAACTCCTTTTTATTCACATAAAACTTCGATCAAGCAGAATAAATGCCCCTCAAAACACATTTTGAGAAGCATTAATTTACAATAAGAATGTTTACTTAAGTACATTGGGACAAAATGTAGTGAAGAAACTTCACCATTTAAGCTTGACTGTTTGTAGAAAAATGTTTTAAAATGAGAACAGCTACCAACTGTTGAGTGCTTACTCTGAACTGGGCACTGTCATAACCTCTTTAACTTACCAAGTACAGATACTGTTAGGAACCTCATTCAATATGTGAGGAAAATGAGGCACAGGGAGAAAGGCCCTATTACTCCAGATATAAACTGCTCACATTGTCCATATTTGCAAGAAGGAAGAACTTTATCTTAAACTTCAAACTAACATCCACATCCTATTGCTAGACAAGTATTCTTCACACTCATTTAAGTTGGCCATGAGTAACTTGGCAAACCCTATCAGACGACTATGCCTGGGAATTCAGTCTAAACTGTCATCTTAAAACCTGGGCTTACGGATGTGGCCATTTCGGTATGATTTGGAAACATTTCTAATTAAAGACACAGTTGGACTGAATTTAATCCTAGCACAAACAGCTACCACCCTCTTCTTGTAGCATTTGCATTTTTAGAAATCCTCTGGGCTTTAATTTTTTTAAGGCCCATAAGACTTCAGTAGATCTTTCACATATAAAAGATAGCTGAGGTTTAAAAGGTTTCTCATCATGTCAGTACAACCATAAGTTCCTTGAAGATAGGGAATGTATTCCAAAATGCTGAGGATATAGTGGGCATAAAAATGAGTATTTATCAGTTGGTTTCTACTGTGCCATGTTCTTATCAGCCTTTCTAATTAGTATATTTTAAACCTAATATTTTCACATGATTGTCATGTAGAAATACATCTTCTCATTGAAGCACAGTGAAGGTCATCAAATAAAGGCAGAATGTCCTTGTACCTAGAATGCTTTAAAATATTTTTCATAGTTTCTTATTTGTCACTTGGCTAACGATCAATTAACGAAATGCCATTTTAATGCCCTAAGTAAAACTACATAGACAAACACTATGATAGAGAGGGGCATTTGGGCATGGACTTAGATGATCACAAATAGAGAATATCAAGGAAGAAATGCAGCTAAGCTTTAGATGAAGACACTATAACCCTTACAAATACAGTATTTGCTTCTAAGGTCAAAAGGTTTGGCCTACGAAGTGCATTATTTTTCACATTAAATTCCAACATTCTCCTTCCCACAAAGTGTTGATTTGAGGCACTTTAGAAGGAAGGTAAATTGCTTATAAATATAACACAACCACTTCCATTCATGTGGTGCTTTGCAATGTGTTTTGCATTTATTTTTTATTTTTAAAAAGTGTCTTACTGTTCCAAAATGGAAAGATATACAGATATCCTTGTATTGATGTTATTTCAAATATAGGTGGAGATAAAGAAGGCTCTTATCTACGTAAGCTTCAAAACAACTTTGAAAATTAAGCTGAAGGCTAAGGGTACAGTGGAGATGAACAGACCCAATTTGCACAGGGTGTTAGGTATGTCTTCAATTTTTATTTGCTCATCAGTCCTCGAAATATCACAATGATATGCACTGTTACAAAGCTACAATTCTACAACTCTAGCAGGTCCTCCAAAAGGTGTCATCATTATACTTGTACAACAGAAGTATTGCTCAAAGCAGTGGGTATCAGGAGATTTCACTCGCTCCTCAAAAGACTAAGGCAGAACTGTCACAGGAATGTCAGATGCTTTTGCCTCTGACCCAGGCAGTTGCTATCAAGGCTATAAAGAGGGGGTAAAAATACCATAACAACTCAAAAAAAAGAAAGAAGTGGAGCCATCTTGAAAATGTGAATTCTATTTAAAAATAATAAATTGAAATGCCTTTAAATTGTCACAGCTTCGTGCAAGGCTGATGAACACCTAGAGAAACATCACAAGTTTTACATGAGTCCTTAACAGCAGATGTGCCAGGTTGCTGAGTTTGACGTAAGTTCCCCAAATAAAATGCTCTGCAAAGTACTCGTGTCTATCATCTTCATTTATGCTATTATTAAAATATATGTTGAGATATAACTGACATATGTGAAACTGCATATATTTAACAGGTATAGTTTTAGAAGTTTTGACCTATGGAATTAATTCTACCTATGGAATTTCTTAATTAATTCTACAAGGAGGATGATGAACATATCCATCAGACCTAAGAGTTTACTTGTATTCCTCCATAGTCTGTCTTTCCTATCCCTCTCTAATCACCTCCTTCCAACCTAGGCAAACACTGACATGACATGTTACTATGGGTTAGCTTGCATTTACTGAGATTCTATATAAATGGACTTATACAATACGTATTTATTTTTTGTCTGGTTTCTTTCACTCAGCATCATTTTGAAATTCCTCCATGCTATTGCCTGCATCAATAGTTTGCTTTAGTGCCAAGCAGTTTTCCATTGTGTGACTATATCACAATTTGTTTATCCATTCATCTGTTGCCGGCCATTTTTTTTTTCCAGTTTTGGCTATTACAAATAAAGCTGCAGTGAATATTCATCTACAGTTCTTTTATGTGGACATATGCTTTCTTTACTCTTGGCTAAATACCTAGGAGGACAATGGTTGGATAATAAGTGATTTTAAGTTTAACTTCTTCGAAAACTGTTAAACTGTTTTCCAAAGCAGCGGTAGCATTTTGTATTGTCACTAGTAGTGAGTGAGACTTCCATTTGCTCCACATACTCACCAATACCTGGTATTTGCAGTTTCTTTATTTAATTTTGGCCTTTCTAGGGGTATGTGTTGGTATCTCCTTGTGGTTTAAACGTGCATCTCCCCCAGTGACTAATGACGTTGAGCATCTTTTCTCATTTTCCATTCACGTGCATGTTCCTAGGTGAAATGTCTGTAAAAATCTTTGCCCCATTTTCATTGGGTTGCTTCTCTTTTTGAGTTACAAAAATTGTTCTCTTTTTTAATATAGCCTGGATACAAGTTATTTGTTTATATATGCTTTGCAAATGTTTTCTCCTCTTCTGTGCACTGACTTCATTTTTTTAACCGAGGCTTTTAGAAGAGCAAAAATGACTTTTTCCTTTATACTTTTGTGTTCTTTTTGTCATATTTTAAAGTCTTTGACAAAGTCAAAATTACTAAGATATTTCTCCTATTTTTTTCTTCAAACAGTTTCTAGAAATCCATTTGTTTCTGTTGTTGCTGCTGTTATTTTTAATATACGTCTGTACTCATACCATGGTAAGTTGTAAAAAAAGCTCTTTCCTTTCTTTCATATCACCCGAAAACTTGTTCTCTGTAATAGAGTTAGGCCAGAAGGTGATCTTCATTTTTTTAATAGGATGAGGAATTCTCCTATCCCCTTCTTTTGAAAAATTTACACAGAAAAAGAAGGGGGAAAAAGTGCAACATTGTATAAAACATGTATGTTCATAAAAATTGCTGCTGAATTCTAAGAAGCCCCCTGTTGATATAAGCAATGGTGTAAATGTTCAAAGAAGTCTATGGGATAGTGAACTGTTTCCCTGTAGTGTGTCAGGGCTATATAAAAATTGATCCTGGCTGAAAAGAAGGAAGATTTTAAAGATTAAAAATAGATGTCATATTAAATCTTCTGAGATGGTATTTAAAACTGAAGACTAAATAATTTAAAATTTTGGATAAGTTGTTTTCTGCCTTCCTTTTAGAAGTACTTTTCCCCCTGGTGAGTCATAAAATTATAACTGCAAAGTGGTATGCTTTTTTAACTTTTTGAGAGATATCCTCTTACTGAAATATAAAAATTATGTATGTGTTCTTTTGGTAATGACTTTTTCTTTTTAAAAAGTAATAGATTTAGGAAGCACAAGGGCAGTTTGGTTACGTGGATACACTGTGAAGTTGGGAAGTCTAGGCTTTGAGTGCAGCCATCACCTGAATAGTGTGCATTGTATCCATTAAGTATTATAATTTCTCATCCCTCCGGCACCACCCTGGCACCCTTCCAAGTCTACATGTCTATTATTCCACTTTCTGTGTCCATGTGTACACATTATTTATCTGACATTTATAAGTGAGAACATGCAGTATTTGGACTTTCTGTTTCTGAGTTACTTCACTTAAGATAATGAGTTATTTCACTTAAGACAATGCAGTATTTAGGTTTTCTGTTCCTGAGTTATTCCACTTAAGATAGTTCCATTCAAGTGGCTGCATGTTACTTTTTTAACTTTTTTAAAAAAAATGTATACTTTAAAAGAAGGATATTCTTACTGAAATATAAAAATTATGTGTGTGTTGTTTCGGTAATGACTTCTCAATGACAAATGTGGTAGATGATCCAAATATTGGAGATGAACTTCAATCAAATTCAACAAAAATGTTATTGGTTTCCTATTATGTGCATAATGAAATAACACACAAGGCACCAGTTGTGGCTATGGGGAGATAGAAAACTGAACAGCAAATGAATTCTGCCCTTAAACGTTAACTTTTTAAGGTGTTCTTGTAGTCGAAAAGATGTTTAACAACATGCAAACTATATCTAAGGTAGAGATTAGGAAATGGAGAGATGATTTGCGCTTGAAGGAAACAAAATAAAGCTTTTATATCAAGAAGCAGTAGAAAGTTAGGATTAATAGAGCATGGCTAGTGTAGAGATTATCTCAAAAGTAACCAAGAAGATCTTGGACATGAAGTGATATGGAAAGACAGAGATCAAATAAGGAATTCTTGAACAGACACAAGGTATCAGTGGTAAAGAAGCATGGCATACTCCACGCATGAGCCATTGTGCTAGAGCCTGGGTCAATAAGGATGGAGGAATACAGTAAAAACTGTCCTTAAATTATCCAAACAGTAGTAGAAGAATTGCTCAGGAAAAGGAATAAAACAAAGATATTTACAGAAACTTGTGTATAAGATAGAAAAAGAAGAGCAAGTAAAACTCAGAGTAAGCAGCAGAAAGGAAATAATAAGAAGATAAAATTTCAAAGGTAGGAAAGCAGTAAAGCAAACAAAAACCTGAAGAAAAACAGTAAAACCAAAACACAGTTTGTTAAGAAAATAAATACAATTTAAAAAATCTCCACCAAGCTTGATCAGGGAAAAAAGAAGTTACAAATGACCAATACCATGAATGGAAGAACTGACATCACAACAGATTCTACAGACACTAAAATTATAAGGTAATGTTATAAACATTATGTCAATAAAATTGGCAACATAGAGAAAATGGACAATTTCCCTGAAAGATACAAATTACCAAGGTTCATTTAAAAAGAAATAGATAACATAAATAGCTAAATATCTATCAAAGAAATTAAATTTGTAGTTAAAAGCTGTCCCACAAAGAAAACTCCAGGCCAAGATGTTTGCACTGGTGAAATCTACCAAACATTTAAGGAAGAAAAAAATGCCAAGTCTAATAAATGATTCCAGAAAACTGAAGAGGAGTCAATCAACAGTTCCCAACTCATTGTATAAGGCCAGCATTACTCTAATACCAGAACCTGGCAAAAATATTACAAGAAAATAAAACTACAGACCTAACTAATTAAACATATATGTTTGGATAGTACATCAAGATCAAATGTTACTTATCCCAGGAACACAAATTTGGTTTAATATTAAAAAATCAATTGATATAATTTACAAATTTGTTATTATTAACTAATTTGTTTTTAAAAGTGTGATCATGGCAACAGAAGCGGAAAAATAGAGCTTGATGCTTCATTTCTAAAAATACTCTAGCTAACTAAAAATAGAAGGAAACTTTACCAACATGATAAAAGGTATGTACAAAAAACATATGGATAGAATTATATTTTTGGTAAAAAATTGAATGCTGTCTCCCAAAGACCAAAACAAAGCAAACATGTTCATTCTTATGATTTCTATTCAACATTGTCATGAAGGTTCTAGCAAGTCCAAAAAGACAAGCAATAATAATAGTAATAATTAAAAGCATGCACATTAAGGAAAAGCAGAAACAATACCATTTTCATATGCAGATGACTTAATCACCTGTTCAGAAAACTCTATGGAAACTGCAAGAACTAATAAGTGGTTATCACAATACTGGGGTGGTAGGGAAGGAGAAGGATAAAGAAATTATATATGGGCATGAGAAACTTTTGGGGATGATGGATATGTTTATTATCTTGACTATGGTGATGGCTTCATGAACGTGTGTGTGTATATATATACACACATGTGTATATATATACACATAGAATTATGTGTTTTGTATATATGTGTATGTTCATACATATACACATACACACATAAACTATGTACTATATATATATACACACATACATACACACATATAAAATTATGTACTTTATGTACATTTTGTTGAATGTGAATTACACCTCATTAAAGCCTTTAAAAGAACTATTATCCTAAAAAAGATCTCAAATGGCTAATATTTCCAATTCACATCTTAGTACCAAGTGTAAACATTAAACCCACACATAGTCTTTCTTTTCTATAGTATCCATGCAGCCATGTGAAACAGTTGTGGCTAATGTGATGTTTGCTTTCCCAATAAAAATGAAATAAATCATACTACAATAGCCCTTCACTCTGCTCCTTTCTTTCACTTTGAAATTAAACATGATATCTGGGAGTATAGCAGCCAAGTACTCACAGGAAAAAGTTAAAAAACATTTCTACAAAGTTTTATTCAGAGAATAACATTTTAAAAATTGAAGAGTCACTGGCCCTAACAAGCAAACCAATGCCAGACACTGCCTACCACCATAGATGATGTTTCTAACATGAGAAAAATAAATCTCAATTGCTTATATAGGTTTGTCAGGTTTTCTTTTATTTGCAGCTAAATGAATTCTTGCACACACTTCCCATATTTCTAAAGAGAACATAGTTCTGTTCTAACCTCTTGACTTCCTATTGCATTCGTAACCTCCTCTCTATCTCTAGTAGAATCTTACTCCCCTGATTCTGAACTTTTCTTGCCCTTTTCTCAAAAAGTCTTAAACTTCAAAGTCTTTTCTGGAAAATGTTGGTATTCTTTCACCAAACCATAAAAGTTTAAAAGTAACTTACAAGCTGATAACTACATGAAAATATGCTCAACAACATTACCCACCAGGGAAGTGCAAAGGAGACCACAGTGGGATACCACCTCACATCCTCTAATCATGGTTATAATCAAAGATAGATAGATTCTTTTTGATGTAGAAAATGGGACCCTCAGCCAGGCACAGTGGCTCACGCCTGTAATCTCAGCATTTTGGGAGGCTGGGGTGGGTGGATCACCTGAGGTCAGGAGTTTGAGACCAGCCTGGGTAACATGGTGAAACCCCATCTCTACTAAAAATACAAAAATTAGCCAGGCATGGTGGTGCACACCTGTAGTCCCAGCTATTCAGGAGGCTGAGGTAGGAGAATCATTTGAACCCAGGAGGCGGAGGTTGCAGTGAGCTGAGATCGTGCCACTGAGCTCCAGCCTGGGCAACTGAGCAAGAATCTGTCTCAAAAAAAAAAAAAAAGAAAGAAAAGAAAATGGGACCCTCATACACTGCTTGTGGGAATGCAAAGTGGGGCAGGTCCTTTGGCAAACAGCCTGACACCCCTTAGAATGTCAAATAGGGTTTCCATATGACCCAACAATTGCACCCCCACACAGACACACAAATATACATCCACACAAAAACTTGTACACAAATATTCATGGCAGCATTACTCCTAAAAGCCCCAAATAAAAACAACTCAAATGTCAATCAGCTGATGAATGGATAAATAAATGCAGTATATTTATATAATGGAATATTATTCAGCCGTGAAAAAGAATGAAGTACTAATACCTGTTAAAACATGTGAACCATGACAACATTATGCTAACTGAAAGAAGCCAGTTCTAAAAGACTGCATAATATATTATCAAACTTATATGAAATTTTACAGTAGGCACATTTGTAGAGACATACAGTAGAAGTGATTACCAGGGGCTGGAAGGAGGAGGCAAATGGGGAGTGATGAATATGATTTTTCTTTTAGGGGTAATGAAAATGTTCTCAAATTGATTGTGGTGCTGATGGTATGATTGTCAATATGCTAAAAGCCATTAAACAGTATAATTTTTATTATGAAAAATAGCTTTATTTGTATTAATTTAAGGGGTACAAGTTATATCGACATATAGTTGTTACATGGACATATTACATAGTGGCAAAGTCTTGGCTTTTAGTGTAACCATTATCTAAATAGTATACACTGTGCCCATTAAGAAATTTATCATCCCTCACCTCTCTCCTGCCCTTCAAAGTCACCAATGACTATTTTTCACACTCTATGTTCAAGGGTACGCATTATTTAGCTTTTACTTATAATTGTGGGAACATGCAGTGTTTGACTTTCTGCTTGAGTTGTTTCACTTAAGATAATGCCCTCCAGTTCCACCCATGTACACTTTTAAAATGAATGAATTGTATTGTATATGAATTATATCTCAATAAACATTATATTTTTAAAAAGTAATTCAACATTCTTAGCAGAAAGGGTTTCGTTTATTTCCCTTACCAGAACCTACATCATTAAGTAGGTTTGTGTGTTTTCAATCATCTTCCTGTGGTAAGTTTTGCAAAAGAACCACTACCAGGAAATGTTCAAAAAGAAGAGCTCAGAATCAAGTGCAGATTTTTGCATGGCTTGGTGAGCCATGGCAGAAAACCACTTACCACTTACTATTTTGGTTTGATGTTATGTAAATCATGGCCATGTCATAGGGATAAAGATAAATAAGAGTATCTCACATTTGTATCACGGTTATAACACAGACTTTGGAGCAAATGATCCCAAAGGTCTCTTTCAGCAATAAAATTTTATGTAGCCATTTGCTCTCACAGCAACCCCAAGGAGAAAGCAGGCTTATATTATTATGTGATTATTGTCATTTAACAGATGATAAATCTACTGAAAAATTTAGACATTACATTTAGTCAATAAATATAAGGAATCATGCATTTATACTGGAATTAATTTCTGGAGAATCCTATGGTTAAAGTATATAATGTAGAAGCTAGTGCAAGGGTCAAGATACACACACCACACATGCACACATACACATGTATACACACATACATATACATATATACACACATATACACATATATACACATATGCATGCATATATGCATACACACATGCACACATAAATACACATATATGCACACACATATACACATATATACACATACATACATGTGCATATATTTGATTATGTACATGTGTAGATATACATATATATTCTGGATAGAAATATAAATTTGTTTAGCTAACTATCTAGAATGTTTTCTTAAGAATTGATTTTGAAAAGCAGAAAATCACTCCTGTGCAGATTTTTTAACAAGCATTAGAAGCCAAACATAAATTCACAATTTTCTTTTAAGTATCTCTTCATTTACAAGCCCATACTTTACATTCATTGAGATTCCCCAAACCACAGCTCAATCAGCTCACTGTTCTTCTGTTTTTTTTCCTAATAATTTCATCATGTCACAAAATAAGGTAGTCTTAACTCATCTTCTTCTATTGTCTGTCTCTTACTTTCTTTCGTCTGCTATTATAAATTCGTAACACTTTAGGCCTGACTTGCCTTTATAGATTCTCAATTGCCTCTCTCTGAAATAATATAAAGCCCATTTCAGAGCATCTGGCAGGAGGCAGTGCTTTACAAAATTCCAGTATATGGTAGAGAAAATACATCCCTTTTAAAGTTTAAAGATTTTTCCACCTCTAAAAAACATAGAGGAAAAAAAAAAAGCTCCTTTTAAAATGCTTGCCTTGTAGCTTCATTAATATTTACAGCTTCTCTTACACTGGTGATGACTTCCTGGATATCTAAGCATGCTTCTACTGTAAGGGGCACTTTTTCCCTAGTTTTCTCATGGACCTTTCAAATGGTAGATCAATATTCACTTGTTGGGTTTTGGCCCTTGAAGACACCTAATTGCCTTTGATTCTTCTTTCCTAACTATTTTGTTTTATGGTGGCCTTCCTTTGAATTCTGCTTGCTAAGGGATCAGTCTGTGTTTCCTCACCACCCTTTTCTCTCCTGTTCCTTGTGATCATGTGTTCTTTGTGCTGATGGAGCGCTGGTGGCACAATTGTGAAATCAGCTTTTCCCAGGCTGCTGCTTGCCCATTGGGTGTCTGTGTGCAAATTAGAAAATAGTGCCCTTCCCCAAAGCAGATGCAGCCCTGTAGGTGCCCAGCCTAGAGAGCAGAGTGAGAGAGGATTCCACTCCCCTCACTCCATCAAGCAGGTGCACCTGGGCAGAGCAATTCACAACCTCCAGAGAGCCATTGGGAGTAACCACCATCCAGATCGCTCTTCTATTTAGCTTCCTTCACAAGCCATTTATAGCATCTTTCTCCATTCAGCCAAGCTACCCTGATCCTCTCTCTCTGTGTGTTCTCTGAATGGAGCTTTATTTCAGCAAGCAAACAGCAGTGCCTCTTGACTGAGCCTGAATCAGTAACAGCTCTGGGTATACAAGGTGATGGTTCAGTATGTATTTTCTCAGCCTCTCTGAGCCTGAGGTTTCTTATCTGTAAAACTAGTGTAAAGACAACCATCTCAGTGTTGTAGGGAGGAAAAAGTGAGAAGCTGTACATAAAGAATTTAGCCCAGTGCCTGGAGCATAAAGAACTCTCAAAAATTGCAGTTGCTGTAAGTGTTGTGCATGTTATTTTTAAGAACACTTACTGATGGATAAACTGCCAAAGATCAGCAAGATATTTCCACCACTGAATTTGTTGCCATGATAAGGCATTTTGCCTCACTCGCATGATATCTCGCAAAGCTGAAATTCTTGTAGCCCAAAGGACAACTGTAAATGAATACAGAAGTCTCCAACTCAGGTTTACTGACCTGTAAACTCCAAATTCAAGCTGCTTTCCAGAGAAAGTCAACATTCATAATACAGAAGGCTCAGAAAGGATATTTACCTTGATCCTCTAACAGGCAAATTCTAGGTAAGAATTTAATTTTTATTTTTCTTAGATGGAGTCTCGCTCTGTCACCAGGCTGGAGTGCAGTGGCGCAATCTTGGCTCACTGCAACCTCCACCTCCAGGGTTCAAGCGATTCCTCTGCCTCCTCGGCCTCCCAAGTAGCTGGGATTACAGGTGCGCACCACCATGCCTGGCTAATTTTTATATTTTTTATTTTTAGTTTCACCATGTTGGTCAGGCTAGTCTCAGACTCCTGACCTTGTGATCCGCCTGCCTCGGCCTTCCAAAGTGCTGGTATTACAGGCATGAGCCACCGCGCCTGGCCATTTCTTAGAATTTTTAATGAATCATTTGTTGAACAACTACTTTGTGCTGGGCATTGTTCTAGTAGCTCCTATATACATTGTTTCATTTAAATCTCCCCAAAACCTTGAACAGTGGGCATCATTATCTACATTGTAGAGTTAATAAAACTGAGACTTAGAGGGGCTTACCTTGACCAAGGTCACTGAACTAATGAGTCTCATTAGAATTCAAGTGTTATGACTCTTAAATAATTTTTTTTATTACACCACTCCAATTTCCATTTCCATGAAATCCTGATTATCCAGGCAATACAGGGTGCTGAGAGGGGAGTCCCCAGGGAAAGAGAGGGTCGGCATTAACATTTCTGAGTGGAGAAGCAGGTTGCTAATGGAAATATTGGCTAACTAAAGTCATGCTGGAATGGTGGTAACTGGCTTGGACACCTACCAAATGAGGCTCAGGATTCTACTGGGGAGGGAGGGATCACCCTAGAATGCTTGAAACTACAGAAGATGCCCTTGGGGCACTGTAGCCTTGATCAGGTACCTGAAGGGGCAATAACTACATTGTGCCTTTGTCCAGGGTAATGACAAGGCTCTGATGAAGCTGCAAGTTCTTGGAGATCTGCCCAGACTAGCTTCTGTGAAGAGGATATCCAGTTTGTTTTGGGAAAGATGCCCTAGCCCTTTACACAACATTTTTTTAATACACAAAGTTTTGCTATAGGTTTGTTTTCTGATTATAAAAACACTTCAACTAACAACGAATGCTGGATCCCGACATTTTCCCAGACTATGTTATACACCTAAATCTTGCTCACACCAGACCAGTCATGTTTTCAATTTTAATGGCAGTCTACTAACAGACCAGGAAAAGTATTTCACAGCTATGTCAGTTAATTCCCTTGGTACAGCATCTGACATTCTATGGTACTCAGTGAAGTACTTAATAAAAAATTTAGGGCAAACAGGAGGATAGCCAAGCTACTCAAGAGATGGCAAAAGAAATGTACACAGTGTACATTACCATTTCCTTACAAAAGCATAGCATCCTTTAACTTTCACCTACAATTCTGGGAAAGAATTCTATTCAAAGTCACTTGGCTGTTGGCTGTCTCTTTAACAGCAATGTTATTGGATTTTTAAAAGTAAGTTTCTCGCATTAAAATATTATTTAATGTCGGGGCAGGATTTCAAAAATTTCAATATGCTATAGAGTTTTCCATGAGAGAGAGAGAGAGAGAGAGAGTGTGTGTGTGTGTGTGTGTGTGTGTGTGTGTGTGTGCTGAAGAGAAGACAACACTTGAATTGCAAGGCATTGTGTCCTGAGCATTGTTTCACATTGATTTCACATATTATTTTATTTAATCCTCACAACCTCTCTGACTGTAGATATTCTTATTCTCTTTGTATGGATGGAAACTAAAGCTGTCGCAGGCATTACTCACCCAGGAAAGGGTAACTCATTAATTTCCTCTTCTTCTCTCTTAAGAAACTGCACCATCAGGTGCACAAAGCTGTTGGTGCTGGGAAAGGCAGACAGCCCTCCACCTTTCTCAGTAGCTGTCATGAATCCATTAACAAGTCCTGTTCCTTCAATCAAATGTTTGCTGCCCTTGAACACAACTGCCTGGCTCACATTATTTCTTGCCTTGGCAAACAGTCCCATTCTAACTGGACTTTCTACCTCTTGAGCTTCTCCTCTCCAACTCATCCTCCACGCTTCTCTATCTTTTTATGTCACAAATCTAACGATGTATTTCTTCTGTGTTTAAGCCTTGGATGGTTGCCACCTGTTGGCAGAATAATGACCTAACTCTTGTCAGCTTCACCTCCAGCCTTCACTGGCAACCCTCCTGTCACCAGCCATTCCTTAAACGTGTTCACTTCCAGATGGGAATTTTCCATCATAACTTATTTACCTACCCAATGCTTAATTCCCTCACATTTCTGTCCTCCTTTCAGTCTCCCCTCCATAACACAGTGCCTGCTACACCGCTGATGCTCAAAAAGTAGCAATTCCTCCTCTTTTTACCTTCCCTGTTGCAGTCCCAGGACATTTTGCTCCCTAGCACTGGCCTACAGTCCAGTGAACAATGACAAGTGTTCACTTACCTGGCTCCCTAGGCAGACAGAAATCCCTATCCAGGCTTTTCTTACCATCTTTCCATTCATCTTACTACCTGGCATAAGGTCTGGTATGTCACAAATCTCTAATAAAGTTTCTCTGAATTAAATAAGGACTTTGGCAGAGAGGTCGCAAATCTTGAAGATTTGCAGACCCTCAATTTATTGGGCCACATTCTGGGAGTACCTGTGGAAACCTGCAGTTTTGGTAGTGGTCTTTAACAATGTACCGTCTCTTCAACACGGGATGACCCATTACATTAAAATCCTTTTGATCCAAAAATGTTATTATTCTGTAAACTGAGGCCCCAACTATCAAGGAGGTTATATCACCTTGATTAGCATGAACAGCCTCTAATACTATATAGTGAGATTTTCACAACAAATGCCTCTGTTGGGTCCTCTCTCTGACTCCAAACCTTCCTCTTGCAATCCAAGTCTCTCTACAGAAAAGTTGCAAAAAAAACCCGAAATCAACCATATGATACACTCATCACCCCCACCTTTATTCCCTGCTAAGAATATTTATGTACTTTCCGACCCTGCAAAGATTTTCATCTTGAGTAATTTGCTTTGAAAGTAACAATTGTGAAAATGGACTCTATTCATTCTGTTGAGAGTGATAAGCTGAAATAACGATCGCGTGTTGTGACCCGTAAGTCAAACCCACAGAGATGGAGCAAGGGTCACCTGCAAAAAGACATTAACCTGAGAGCATTTCAGTAGGATGTTTTCACATGTCTACACAGAAATCACTTTTGGTTTTGGTTTTTGACTTGGGAGCAGGTTTCTAAATATTGAGAATTGTGGGGGCAGGTAGAAGAGGAGTCTAAAGAGTTGGTATTCAGGAAAAATAGTTCATTTTTAAGAATGAGGCAGAGAATACAATCATCAGAATATTAAAATCTTTGATTCTTCTATTTTTCTGCCAATCACTAGACACTTTGAGGCTCCTTCTGGCAAACAAAGAAAAAAAAAGAAATAAAAGGAAATGCAAGCCATGTTTATTAATTAGCAGATCCCTTAAAAGCATATGATAAAAGATAAGGCAACAGTAAATAATGTAAGTAAAATTTGGAGAGTTACCTGCTAATTCATCAATGCTCAAGAAGAAACTGGGGGACCACTCACTGATACTGTGACCCTCCCAGCTTCAATAGATATCACCTATGAACAAACACACATAGTACTTAATATGTACCAGGCATGTTCTAAGCATTTTACAAGTATTAACTCATTTAATCTTCATTATTACTCATATTTTACAGTTGAGGAAATTGAGACACAGAAAAATTAGTGACTTGTCCAAGATCACACTGCAGCAATTAGGGGTTCAAATCCAGGTCCTCTGGCTCCAGAGTCTGTGCTCTCACCAGTGTGCTCACACTGCCTGAGTTCATATTTCATGCTCAGCTTTGTGTTATGTAGTTTATAGCCACTATGTTACTTAATCTTTTCACTCATCATGCAAGACGGTTCCCTTTGTTGTTGTTGTTGTTGTTGTTGTTGTTGTTGTTGTTGTTGTTGAGACGGAGTCTCACTCTGCCTTGCCCAGGAGTGCAGTAGTGCGATCTTGATCTCAGCTTGAACCTCTGCCTCCCGGGTTCAAGCGATTCTCCTGCCTCAGCCTCCTGAGTCACTGGGACTACAGGCATGCACAGCCACATCCAGCTAATTTTTGTATTTTTAGTAGAGACAGGGTTTCACCATGTTGGTCAGGCTGGTCTTGATCTCTTGACCTCGTGATCCGCCCACCTTGGCCTCTCAAAGTTCTGGGATTACAGGCATGAGCCACCATGCCTGGCCCGCAGGACAGTTTCATATCTCTTTTATACAGATGAGAACACCGAGGCTAGGTGAAATTAAAAAAAAAAAAAATCTGCCAAAGGAAGACAGCTTAATAATGTGCCATGTACGTGACAGACCTGGGGTTCAGAATGGTTTATCTGACGACAACGCCCAGGCTCTAAACAACTACACTGTGCTATAACCTTGGGTGAAGGAGTCAGTATCCACATCTATAAAATGGGTATAATGACAATGTTCCTAACTCACAGGGTCATTATAATGACTGAAAAAGATGAAAATCATTTTACAAGTTGCAAAGAAAAAAATCATTTATACAATTGTGAGGAGAGAGTAGAGTTAGCATAAAAAGAAAGTTAACATCAAATGACTGAGTTGAAGTATATTCATTAATTTATACAAAAAATATCTTTGAACCTTTGCTAAATATCAGGCAATTGGCTAGGTTGTGGGCACCGAATAGTGCCCAGAAACAACAAGCAGGGCTCCTGCCTTCAAGTAGGGTTGCTTCTAGTAAATAAAGAAAAGACAAGAAAGGGAGATGAAATTCATGTCTATTAAATGGCTGATCCCTTGAAAGTATATGATGGAATAATCCATCATAATATAGTCACATAACCTAATTATTGACATCTGAAGCCTCCTCCAACCCTGAGATTTTCAAGCTGAGTTTTTAGCCTCATGATAAGAGATAATCCTAATCTTTCTTTAATTCACTGAGACCACTAGCCTAGAATTCCCAGCCACTTTTCTATTGATTTTAGCAAATTCTAAATAATAGTCTCTATAATAATTACTGTTCACATTTCTTGCTATTTCAGGGAAGGGCCACTACTTAAAGCTGAAATTGCTTCCTCCATCTGCACTCTGAATCCTATTTTCCCTGACCTGCTTCTCCCATATTCACCACTCACCAAACCAATATGAACATTCATTTTTTGTCACCTGACATCATTCTTATCCATTTCAGCAAACTTAAGCCTCTTTTCAACTAAAATTTAAATCACTCCAGTTATTAACCCATATCTACTTTAAGCCATTTTTGTTTTTTTATTTTACTCACAAATCTCTCCCATATACAGACTGGTTTTGCTAGATCCCTTCATTTCCTTAGGCACAGTCATCACTTCTTGCCAACTGCTTCTATCATCTACTTACTGAGACCTCACATGAGGCACCAGTTTATTTGGCCCTACTAAAATGGTCTTCCTAGTCAGGCACAGTGGTTCAAACCTGTAAGCCTCACAGTTTCAGAGTCTGAGGCAAGAGGATTGCTTGAGGCCAGGAGTTCTAGACCAGTCTGGCACCCTGGTCAACATAGTGAGATCTCATCTAAAAAAAAGAAAAAAAAAGAAAAAAATGGCTGGATACAGTAGCTCATGCCTGTAATCCCAGCACTTTTGGAGGCTGAAGTGGGTGGATCACTTGAGGCCAGGAGCTTGAGACCAACCTGGGCAACATGGCAAGACCCTGTCTCTAGTAAAAATACAAAAATTAGCCAGGCATGATGGTACATGCCTGTAATCCCAGCTACTTGGGAGGCTGAGGCCTAAGAATTTCTTGAGCCTGGGAGGCAGAGGTTGTAGTGAGTCATGATCGCACCACTGCACTACAGCCTGGGCGACAGAGCAAGACTCCATCTCGAAAAAAAAAAAAAGATCTTCTTCAGTTCTCATACTCTGCAACTTAACTTGTGAATTTTACACAGCTCTTTTTGAACATTTTCCACTCCTTTGTTTCCCTAAGGCTGCATTAAGATGGAGGAGTGGTGCTGGAGTCAGAGAGACTGGGGATCCAGGACTGACACAGCCACTTCCTAACTGTATGACCTTAGACCAATTACTTAATGTTTCTAAGTCATCTTTTCTTCATCTCAAAAACAGAAACTTGTTCTCACTCATAAAATTGTTCTGAGAATTCAAAATCTATTGTATGTCAAGCCTAGAGAATAACATCTCACTAAGTGTTAGCCATTATCATTATTCTTATTACTATGGCTCTGTAATGACTACAGCTACAACTGCTGCTGCTGCTAGTATTATGAAGGGGCATCTTCTGCCTCTTAAATCATTCCTCTTTCTCCTACACTGGTTCTTCTTCATTCCATCCTAACAGCAGGGATCTTCCATGATAAGCCCTCAGCCACCCACTCTCAGGGAATGCATCTTTGCATCTACTATAACCGCCGTTCAATGCCACATGTGAATTGTTTTTAGAACACCTCCATTTCATTTGGCTAGGTTGACATCACCACCAGTTCACCATTGTCAACAGCATAGTCTCCTCCAGATATCATCAGTCTCTGCGAGATACCATATCTCCCTTGGAGCCTCACACATGAAAGCTGGGAGTCCTTCAGTATCATTTTCTTTTGCATTTCCCCATCACCAATTACCACACTTTCAGTGTTTTATCTTTGCCGTATTTTTCTGATTCTTCTCTCCTTTCACTCTGGCTTAAGCCGTTATTGCTTGCTGAATGATCAAGATTTTCTCGGGCCCTGTTCTCTTTACTTTGGTGATGCATTCACTACCAATCGCAGTTCAATGTAACTTTCATCATCTTGTGATCTGTTTAAAAACCTAAAACTATTTGCTTTTGAATCAAGGCCAGACTCTTCACTTTGACATCAACTCACCCACCTTTCCTCTCCATCATTTTCTCTAGAAACGGCCAAATGGAGACTCCACTTCATTCTGAGTCTTTTCTTTATTTATTTGCCCCATAAATCATGTTCATTTAAGTCCTCACGGTTGAGCTTATTTTATTCTTCTCACCCAGATCCTTGTGTCCTTTTGAATAATCAAGTTTACACTTTCTCCAAAGTTCTTCATAAAGTCTACCATTGTGTACGCATGCGTGTGTGTAAGGAAAGGGAGGGGAGGAGGGGAGACCAAGTTTCCAGACAAACTTTGGGTCAGACAGGCCTGAGTTAGAGTCCTGTCTTTTTCCTGACAAGCCATGTGACCTTACACAAGTTGCTTAGATTCAGTGGAAGATCCCTGCTGTTAGGATGGAATGAAGGAGAACCAGTGTAGGAGAAAGAGGAATGATTTAAGAGGCAGAAGATGCCCCTTCGTAGTACTAGCAGCAGCAGCAGTTGTAGCTATAGTCATTACAGAGCCATAGTAATAGGAATAATGATAATTACTAAGATTCAGTTTCTTCGTTTGTAAAACACATATTACATACAGCAGCAGTTCTCAAAGTGTAGTCTACAGGTCTATGGAGCAGGAATGGGGAGGAATATCTTCAGATTTTATCAGGGAGTCTGGAACAACAAAACCATTTTTATAATAACACTAAGGTATTGTTTGGCTTTGTCACTGTCTTGGCATTTGCATTGATGGTGCAAAAACAATGGCGGATAAAACTGCTGACACCTCAGCCTGAATCCAGGCAGTGGCACCCAACTATACTACGGATCATTGTATTCTTCACCACTTAGTGCTTGTAGTGAGAGAGAAAGAGAGAGAGGTAGAGAAAAGAGATGGAGGGAGGGGGAAAATTCATTTGTGCTGAATGAAGGAGTAAAAATGATTAATCATATTAAATCCTGACCCTTCAGTGCTAGTCTTTTTAATATTCTCTGTGATAAAATGGGTGGTATACATAAAGTACTTCTGCTGCTCACTGAAGTATAACAGCTGCCTCAAGAAAAACTATTTGTGTAACTGTTTGAGTTGTGAGCTGAACTATTGACCTTTTTCAAAAGGTACCAATTTTACCTGAAATAATGACTGAGATAAACTATGATTATTGGGACCTGGGTATTTGGTAAATATTTTCTTGAAAATGAAAGAAGAGAAACTGTCATTTCAATGATAGCAACTGACAGCATTTGGTGCCAAGGATAAAATTTGATATATTAAGTCAAAATTGGAATTTTGAAAAACTTACATCTGCCAATGTGAGCAACTTGACAGCTTCCTAATATGTAAAGGCTTTTCTGATGAGATTAGTGTTGATAGTAACACATGTGACTTTTAAAACATATATTATATAATGAAAGGTGTCAGCATTTGGAGAGCTACATAATTCAGTGAGCCAGCATTTTCCAAATGACCAATGTGTAATGTTACAACCTTAAGCATAGGCAACATGCAAGACAATCAATGGATTTCAAGTTAATAGAGTAAAAAATGAATATATCTCAGATTCCACAATGCAACTAACTTTCCAGAAACTTCTACATTTTTGGTTTTAACTTAATATCAAAAGACAACATTCACAATTATCTGCAAAGGATATTAAAATGCCCATTCCCTTTCCACTACATACCTATATGAGACCAGATTTTCTTCATATACTTCAACCAAAACAACGTATCACAATAGATTGAAAGTTGAAGTAGATACAAGAATCTAGATATTTTCTAAGTCAGATGTTAGAGATTTGTAAAAAATATTAAAACAATGCCGCTCTTTCCACATTTAAAAAAATGTATAAATTATAGTATTTTTATAAAATATACTTTGTTAACATATATTTTATGTTATGGGTTATGGGTTAATTATTGTTATTTTAAATGAATCCAATTTTTAAATGTTTTAGTTTTAATTCTTAAAACAGTAAATATCTATCTATCTATCTATCTATCTATCTATCTATCTATCTATCTATCTATGTCTATGTATAACCCACATAAACAAAAGTTCTTTGGGGTCCTCAATAGGTTTTAAAAGTCTAAAGGGTTCCTGAAACCAAGAATTTCGATAATTGTTGTTACAGAGTTGTTTTGAAGGTTAAATGTGCTTCCTTATGTAAAATGCCCAGCATAAATCCTGGTAGCTAGTGGGTGTTCAATAAATATTAGTTTCTTACAAGCATTTAAGCATAATCTGTACTAAAAGATGGGTTCCTATTTTTCCTAAGATAAGCATTTAAGCATAATCTGTACCAAAAATATCTGATCAGCTCATATATTTTCTAAACTAGAATGTGTACGCACACATGCAAATGTTGTTTTTGTAGTTTATCCAGTGAGATTACAGTGACTTGTTCCACAGTCTTTCTGGAATACCACCATTTAGCTGGGTATTTAGTAGGTGCTTAATTAATACTACATGTAGTAAAATCTGTATACAAATTCTATTTGTGAAAACTTCAGCTGTCAAGATTGCAACAGTAAATCTCAAATATAGAATCATTTTCAGTTAACATTAAAAAAAACTTTAAATCATTTCAATAACCTAGCCCTCCTTTTTTTTAAATTTAATTAATCCAGGCCAATACCATCTCTTGCCTGGATTATTTCACCTATATCCTAAACAACCTCCCCGCCTCCACCGATGTCACCCTTTGGCTCATTTTCAGTTCAGTAGCCACAGCCTTCCTGATAAACACAATGAAATTATGCCTCTTCTCTGCTCAAAATTCCCCTATCTTTGTGTCTAGCTCTGAGTACAGCCAATATCCTTACTTAACCAGCATACCTCACTCCATCACCTCTCTGAACTAACCGCCTACTGCGCTCCCTCCTGGTCTGGTCACTTTGCTTTGGCCACCTGATTTTCCATGCTATTCTCCTGACACACCAGACCTTTTGTACTTATTTTCATTGCTGGAAAACCTTCCCCCAGAAATCCCTCAGTTCTTTCAACTATTAGGAGAAAGTCTTTCCCAGGAAACCCATCTAAATTGTCATTATCCCTTGGGCAGCCCACATGGCCCTACACACACAAACAACCAGCCTCCCACTCCCATTCCTCCTCACCTTAGCAGTTACCACTATCTAGTGTACTTCCTATTTGATTGTTTATTTGTCTGTCCCCCCTACTGAAATGCAGTTTCCATGACAGTAGGGTCCTTGTCTGTTTTTTCTATTATGTGCGTGGCACACAGCAGATGGTCAATATATATCTGTTGAATGTATTAATGAATGAATAAACAAATGAAAAACAATAGAAACATTACCAATTCAGATTCCTTCTCAAGAACTTAAAGGAAAGAGATATCTTTCTGAGCAACATCCCTGGGATACATCTATAGGGAATCCTGACCTTCATCTCCAAATCTCCCATGGAGAGTACATTTCAGTACCCATGGAAAATGCAACCGTTTCAAGAAGATTGGCAATTTTCCTGGATGATGGTATGAATTTTCTTTTTTCTGGGAATGAAGACTAATAATACTTCAGGCAGAGGACGGTAATTGACTTAGGCCATCCCAGCAGGGAAAGCAAAAGCATTTGGGGAAATAAAGATCATGACTGCTCAAAATGCAGCATCTTCCAGTTAAACCTGAAGGTAAGGAAATAATACATTGTTTTCTCATTGGGTTGGATACTTCATTTTACCCTGAGAACCTCTGCATCGTGGTTGAAGATCTTGAGGAAAACCCACCAGGAAGTCATTTAAAAGTCAACACATGCTATGAAGGAAGCAAATCTAATTCAATTTCAAGAACACATTCTTGAAAAAAGAATAAAGCATAATGAGAACCTGCTGCCTCAAACTGCAGCCAGGTGGGAAGCCAGGCTGCAGGGGCGGCCATCATTCAACAGCTCTGCATCTGGATGGAGCGTCCATGCCCTGGGAAAGTGACTCAGGCTCAGGATTGTTATAATTTATCTGGCTTCTGGCTTCAGCTGCCTTGCCTTCAGTGAAGCCACAGTATCCCAAGCATCCACTCCAAGATACATGGATATCTATCTTTCTGTTTCTTTCAAAGCTTCTCTTGAAACAGAGATAGAATGCACTGCTTCTCTGATAACATTTCCTAAAATGGTATCAATGGACATCTTCCCTCTGGATTTTCTCTCTCCAACAGTGTTTAAAGCAGTCTTTGTCAGGGTTCCAAACAAAACCTTCAGGGCTCCTTAATAAATGGCTGAAACCAGAAAGATAGTGTCACATAGAGCACATGGCACATAAATCTTCATGGCATGTAAATCTTCACTATGTCATTTAAAGGTATGTGGACAAGTTATTTAACCTCTGTTTCATTCCACTGTCCCTTAAGATGGAAATCACACATGTCTTATTCTCACAGAACTGCTGGACGTTAACTGAGATAAGGCAAGTACATGAAGGATGAACAGCAAGGCTGCATTCAAAAGTTAGTTAATAAAGTGAAAGCTGGCTGGGCACAGTGGCTTACCTCACCTAGCAATTTGGGAGCTGAGGTGGGAGGATCACTTGAGGCCAACAGTTCAAGAGCAAGCTAGACAACATAGTGAGATTCTGTCTCTACAAAAAAATAAAATAAAATAAAAAACTAGCCAGGTGTAGCGGTGCATGTCTGTAGTCTGAGCTACTTAGGAGGCTGAGGCAGGAGGATTTCTTGAGCCTTAGTTCAAGGCTGCAGTGAGCTATGATCATGACACTGCACTCTAGCCTAGGTAACCCTTTGATTATTTTCATCTTCCTTTTTTAGTACCGAAATCCTAATTCTGATATGGCTATCCAGTGGCTAATTATAATTACTACAGGATAATATTTAGGAAAAGTATCTATAAATATTAAATATTTAGGAAAATATTTAGAAAAAGTAACTATAAATATTGTCTCAAAAATAAAAAATAAAGTGAAGGCTTACATAGGGTGAAAACACCATTTGCATCCTAGAAATCATACACAGTTGTTCTCAGCAAGATGCTCAAACTGTGAAAGTGCCATGAGACATGTGTCAAGTCTCCTGAGATATATCTTTCTGGGACCAAGGTTCACTGAGAAGAACAGCTAGCAGCATCACCCACGCTGCTTACATTCTTCTTTCTCTCTATCTCCTTCTCCTAAGAGAGGATGGGGGAGAGCAGCTAGTACATAAAATGTATATAGGATGGGACTCTTCTGTAAAGCACAAAACAAGATGGCTGGCAGAAAGTGAATGTTCCGTATATGGCTTCAATATTATGATCCCTCCTCACTCCCGGTAAAATCTTCTAGTTCTCAGATCTTTTCCCCATGGAATTTCAAATAAGCCAGAAAGGCCAAGACACAGATAGAGAGGATGGGCAACTTCTTTTTCTTTCTCTTTTTTTTTTTTTTTTTTTTTGACAGAGTTTTGCTCTGTCGCCCAGGCTGGAGTGCAGTGGCACAATTCTTGGCTCACTGCAACCTCCACCTTCTGGGTTCAAGAGATTCTCCTGCCTCAACCTCCTGAGTAGCTGGGACTACAGGCGCACGCCACCATACCCAGCTAATTTTTGTATTTTTAGTTGAGACGGGGTTTCACCATGTTAGCCAAGATGGTGTCGATCTCTTTCTTTTTTTAGTACCGTGACCTTGTGATCCGCCCGCCTCGGCCTCCCAAAGTACTGGGATTACAGGCATGAGCCACCGTGTCCAGTCAGGATGGGCAACTTCTATGCCACAAGAACAAAAAACAGCACCCTGAACTGCTCTCTGCATAGCTCTGCAAGGTGCTGGAAGTTAAATAAGATGAAGACATTGTGCAATAATAATATAGTGAAACATCATTTCTTCAGAGGGGTCTTTGGCCCCAAAATGAAACTATTTCCTCCTGATACATGCTTCTGTGCTACCAGCCACTAGCCTAATCATAATACTTGTTTTAATTACTTAAGTTTTCCCCCACTAAACCGTGGGGCAGGCAATAAAGGGCAGACACTAGGCTTGGCACGTTGTAGGAATTCGGTGAATATTTGTTGAACAAGTGATAAATGAGCTATATATGCATGTGTGGATATACAATGAAAAATATGTGTGTGTGTGCACGCACGCTATTCAATACCTTCAAATTCTCTGCTTTTTCCTCAAATGAAGTTTTCAGATTAAGCCACTTCTAGGCTCAGAACTCATTTATTATATGCCAAAGAGTAACCTACAACTTGGAGTTTATAAAAACCTTGCATTATACTTTAGAGCTCTAGCAGCTTTGTCTGTGACAGTTATCAAATTGTTTTTGTTTCAGATTTTCCACTTCAAAAGCTATATTCCCTGGATTTTATTTTTCTCTTTAAAAATATCTAATGCAGAAATGTTGAAAATCTTAAGTGAATCTCTTGAGAGACTGCAAGTAAGCATACCCAAACACAGGGGAAAGAGTGATTCCCACGAAGCACGCATCTCATCAAGAATACTTTGCAAGGTACCTGGTAAAATGAGATGCAACAGCTTGCAAAAAGAGGGAATTAATTTTTCAAAGGCACACCTGAAATTCAGTACCTTAATCATTTGCAAATCCTCTTTGATTATTTTCATCCTTCTTGTTTTAGTATCAAGCTCCTAGTTCTGATATGGTTGTCCAGTGGCTAATTCTAATCACTACTGGAGAATATTTAGGAAAAGTAACTATAAGTAAAACTTTAGTCAAACCTGACTTGAGGTTTGACTCAGTTTCCCAACTAAAATTAATGATAAAAACAAGATGCAACCTTTCTAAAATGATAAAATATACCAATAGGTTAAAAAAGTTTAAATGTCAGGATTGTCAGTTAAAAGCAGGAAATGATCATTTGGAGTTTTCAGGTAACCTTCCAAAATAAATTCTATTAGAAACAAATCATGCCAAAATTTATCTTGTGTGATGTTCTGAGTCATTGGCCTGATCTTCCTCAGGTATCTCTACATACAGGTAGAAGGGAGAAGAAAAACAACTGGTTTTGCCCGTAGGCAATAACATTTGAAGACCACTGGGCAAATATTCAGCAATTCAAGTAAATTGTTCTCTCTCTGCCTCCACATTTTCCTCTCCAAAGAGCACTGTATTTACAGCAGGAGAGGGGCTGTGCCTCTAGAGATGTCCTGATAGAAAGGACAAGAAGATTTGCAAATTTTCGGGGAAATGTCTGGATTGTCAGGAAATGTCTGTGATAGGGTGGATGGGCTGGTCAGCACCCTTTTCTGAAGTGTGACTATCACCTGGATTTGGAGGGTAAGGATTCAACCACTAGAATCCATGTTTCCAACTTCTTCGCCAATTTTTAAGGCCACAGCCATGGCAGCCTTTGTACCACATAAGGTCATTTGAGTATTTCTAGGCTCCCTGAACACTAGTCTCAGGCCTGCCTTCCACCACCAACTATAAGGTACATCTATACAATGGAATGCTATGCATCCATAAAAGACATAAACTGTTGATGACAGCATGGATGAATCTCAAAAGCAAGTGCTAAGTGAAAAAACAAAAACAACAACAAAAAAGTGATGAAATACTAGGTAATTCCATTTATATGAAATTCTAGCCAGGGCCAAGGATTAGAGGAAAAGATTGACTGCAAAGGGGCCAAAGGGAATATTTTGAAGAAACAGAAATATTTTGTATCCTGGCTGTAAAAGTCATAGTTACAGGATTCTGTATATTTATCAAAACTCATTGTCTTGTACACATAAAATTGGTCAATTTTAATGTGTGTAAATCATACCTCAAGAAAGCCTGATATGAGCCAAGCACAGTGGCTCATGCCTGTAATCCCAGCACTTTGGGAGGCCAAGGTGGGAGAATCACTTGAGCCCAGGAGTTTGAGACCAGCTTAGACACCATAGTGAGACCTCATCTCTACAAATAACAATAATAATAATAATAAAAATTAGCCAGGCATGGTGGCACATGCCTGTAGTCCTCAGGAGGCTAAGGTGGAAGGATTGCCTGAGTCTGGGGGTTACGGCTGCAGTGAGCCATGGTCATGCCACTGCACTCCAGCCTGGGCAGCAAAACAAGACCCAGTTTCAAAAAGGAAAAGAAAAGAAAAGAAAACCTGATATGAAAAAATAAAAATTATAACAGTAGAAAATATGTAAACAATGCCCTATTTAACTGATGCTTGAAATTGAAGAACTCTATTTCCATGAGAGAGAAAAAAAAAAAAACCTGTATTGCCTAAGCACCATAACACATTCAATTCTCAAAGCTAGTAGGCTATTCCCAAAGAAAACATTTCTCAAACTTTAATGTGCATAGGACTCATCTAGGGAACCTGATTCAGTTAATCCGTGGCAGGGTCAGAGATTCTAAGAAGCTCCCAGGTGATACTGATGCTGCTGGCCTGCAGATGACACCTTGAATCAGGTTCTAATCGACCCAGAACTTCTCCTCCAATGAGAAGCTGGGATTTTTATCACACATTGATTGTGTTTGTTCCAAAAACACCATACACCACTTTCATTTGCTTTCTTAATTAGATAACTTAATTATATTACATTAAACAACGTATTTTGACAGTGAAAAAAAGTTGATTTGCTGAAAACTAAGTTGGATATTTTGTAAAGACTCAATAAAGATGAGTTTATAAAGCCAATATCCTTGAATTTGACATGAATATGACAACTACAAAAGATGATATAAATTTAGAGGGCTTCTGCACAGATTCCTTCAAAATTATGTTATTTAAAACAAGTTTCTGAGTGATAATTGACATAACTTCAGATGCTTAATCAGTACAATTTGATAGGTCTTGATATATGTATGTATACATGAAACCATCACCACCATTAACATCATGAATCTATCCACCATACCCAAACAAGCTTGTAGAGATGGATATCAAAATGTTGAAAATAAAAAATATAATGCATGAGATTAATGTAAGATTAAATGTTGTAGAATAAACTATTAATGAACTTGAAAAGGTAGCAACACAAACTATTCAAAATGAAACACAGACAATAGACTGAAGTAATTGAAATAGCATACATATATACTTACACTGTATATACACGCGCTATACATTCTAAAGCAACCACTAAAACATCACTACCACGAGTTATAGTTAATAAGCCTACACAAGAGATAAAATAGAATAAAAAGCATTCAACCAAAAAAAATGCAGAAAAAGAGAAAAAGAATAACAAAGAACAGACAGCACAAATGGCAAACAAATAGTAAGATGGTAGATTTAAACTCAGCCATGTTAGTAGTCACATTAAATGTAAGCTGTCTAAAAACTCTAAAGATACAGACTGTCCATTTGGATTATTAAAAGTAACATCTAAGTACATGCTGCCCATTGAAAACAAATTTAAATATATAGACACTAAAAGGACAACCAAAAAAAGAAAGAGAAAGAGAAATTAGACTTTAAGAAGTCCCTTTATAATCTATTTTGTGCCCCTAATTGTGCCCCTTTATAATCTATCCTTCCTGCCTTCTTACCCTTACACCCATCCCCACCCCCACTTCCCAGTGACCTAGTGGTTTGTGTTCAGGTACTATTAATTGCAGTTTCTAGAATTATTTTTTAATAAATGAAATCATCAAATATATACTTTTTTTTTGTCTGGCTCCTTTCATTCAGCACAATTGTTTAGAGATTCATCTTTGTTGTTCTGTACATCAGTAGTATACTCCTTTCATTGCTGCTTAGTATTTCATTTCAGGGATAGATCACACTGTTTATCCATTCATCTGCTAATGGGAATTTGAGTTGCTTCCAATTTTGTCCATAGCAAAGTAAGCTGCTACAGAACTCTTTATATTGACAAATATTTTGATCTCCTTTTGGTAAACAGGAGTTGAATGACTGAGTTACATGGCAGATATATGTTTAACTTCATTTATTTATTTATTTATGAGATGGAGTCTTGCGCTCTCACCCAGGCCATAGTGCAGTGGCACCATCTGGGCTCACTGCAATCTCTGCTTCCCGGGATCAAGCAATTCTCCTGCCTCAGCCTCCCAAGTAGCTGGGATTACAGGCATGCCCCATGATGCCTGGCTAATTTTTTTTGTATTTTTCATAGAGATGGGGTTTCACCATGCTGGCCAGGATTGTCTCAAACTCCGGACCCCAAGTAATCCACCTGCCTCTGTCTCCCAAAGTACTGGGATTACAGGCGTGAGCCACTGCACCTGGCCTGTTTAACTTCTTTTACAATGGCCAAGCTGTTTTCGAAGTGGTTGCACTATCTTCTCACCAACAATGTATGAGAGTCATGTTGCTCCACATCCTTTCCGATAATTGTTATGGTTCTTCTTTTTAACTTCAGCCCCTCTAATAGATGTGTAATGGTATCTCATTGTAGTTTTCCTTTGCATTTCTCTAAGAACTAAATTAATCATGCTTTTACGTCCTTATTTGCTTTCCATATATATTTTTGGTGAAGTGTTTGTCCAAATCTTTTGCCCATTTTTTAAATTCCAAGTGTTTTGTTTTCTTATTAAAATTTAAGAAATTTTTATATATTCTATAAACAGATCCTTTATCGGATCTGTGATTTAAATTTTTTTTCCCACTCCGAGGCTTGCTTTCACACTTTCTTAACAGTGTCTTTCAAAACAGTTGTCCTTTCGGTGTCTGTATATTTAAAATGGTTTTCAATAGGCAGCATGTACTTAGAGGTTACTTTTAATAATCCAAACTGACAGTCTATGTCTTTAGAGTTTTTAGACAGTTTACATTTAATGTGATTACTAACATGGCTGAGTTTAAATCTGCCATCTTACTATTTGTTTGCCATTTGTGCTGTCTGTTCTTTGTTATTCTTTTTCTCTTTTTCTGCATTTTTTGGGTCAATGTTTTTATTACTGTATTTTATCTCTTGTGTTGGCTTATTAACTATAACTCATGGTAGTGTTATTTTAGTGGTTGCTTTAGAATGTATAGTGCGTGTATATACAGTGTACATATATATGTATATGTATGTATGTGTGTGTTATTTCAATTCCTTCAGTCTATTGTCTGTGTTTCATTTTGAATAGTTTGTATTGCTACCTTTTCAAGTTCATTAAAAGTTTCTTCTGCAACATTTAATCTGTCATTAATCTCATTCATTATATTTTTCATTTCCAACATTTTAATATCCATCTGTACAAGTTTGTTTGGGAAAATATATATAAGATCTTTTCCATTTCTTAGTATAATCAATTTTTCCTATCGTTTCCTTAACATATGGAATACAGTTACAAGTGTGTTAATGTACTTATCTGCTAAAAATCTCTGGATTATCCTCTCTCTGTGCAGCTCTCTCCTGCCCTGTACTTTGCAAATTCTCCTGACTTGACCTCCCTGAACTCCCAGTTCCATCCCCTCAACTCAAGAAGACTGTTGATTCCACCTGTTTTTGTCCTCTCTGAATCTCAACCCGGAAATTCACTCCAAGTAGTAAACTGGTAAATTTTTATAACATGAGAAATACACTGTAATACATTAGCTGAAAATATGTGAACTGTTGGTCTACCACTCTATAAAAATATACAATTTTAAGTTTTTAGCCGATCAATGTGGAACTCTAGTATGGGTTCAACATCAATGATATATCAAGCAAGTTCTTCATCAAAGCACATTTTGGAAAAATAACCAGCTTAGTTTGGATTCCTCCAGAAGCTGACTTTGAGGTAAGGATTCCACTACAAGTAGATTATTTGGGAAGCGATTCAGGAAACACTGGAAGGGGGTAGGTAAATGAAACAGGAAACGGAAGGCAGTTAATAAAGGGCATATTATCAAACAAATTCTCTATCATCATGGGCAAAAGGAGCTCAATGCTGGTGTAGAATCTTGCAATCCAGTGTAGAACAGCTTCAGAGTTATCTCAGCTTAGGGTTGAAGGAGTTGGGGTATTTAAAAGACTCCTACCAGTCAGTAGTTAGAGTTGCCGAGGTGGGTGCTGATTTTCTGGAACTTCTGACCTGCTCTGAATGTGGGCAGGGCAGTCCCTACCACCAAAAATTCCCTCAGGCAGAGATTCAGATGTTGGCAGTTAAAGGTCGGTCCAGAGTGCACTACAGAGGTGAGCCTGAGGAGATGCAACAGAGAAGAACCGAAAGTGGTGGGAAGAATCCCACAGGAGTTGAAAGCGGCATCTTTAAGAATCAGAAACCCTTGGTTCAAGTCATGGCACCCACCTTGAGTAATAGTTGACTTGGGTAGGCCACTGGACTTTTTTAAAGCTTCTTTATTCTCTCTCTATAAAATGACAGTAGTACCTGCTTTGAGGCCCTTGTAAGCATTAAGTGACTCGACTTAAGTGAAGCTTTGGTACATTACCAGGTACAATCAATGCTTGGTGAATATCTGCCACTGTTATAATAATTTCTATTATTACTATATTTAAAACTGTGAGATTTGTATGACATGTAATACTTCTATTAAGAGATAAGGGTACATCAATATTGGAAGTTCCACACTACAAGAGTTTTATTCTGGGTCTCAATTCAAATATTATTAAATGTCCAATACAAACATTTTTACCTTCTAGAAATAATGTATTGTTTTGTTCTTAATAGCAGAAACATTTGGTCTAACAAGTTGAATCAGCATAATCTACCTGTAATCAAGAGAACTGAAATCAGATATAGGAAGCTGTGATACGAGGCAAATTTTCCATAGAAATTAAAATTTATTTTTACATCCATGAAAAAAAGCTTCTTAGGGGAAAATTAGCTAAAATTTGACTACCTATGTCATAGAAACATGCCAAAGGGTAACATAAATGGGGCAAAATAATAAAACCTATATGAAACAACAATTAAGAGCTGTGGTTCTCAACCCCCAGTAATAATTTCCCCCGGGGGACATTTGGCAAACTCTGGAGACATTTCTAGTTGTCACAACTGGTGGAAAAAAAGGTGCTTCTGGCATCTAGTGAGTAAAAACCAGAGATGCTGCTACCCACCCTAAAAAGCACAGAACAGCCCCTGACAACTGAAGTTGTGCCTTGATTAACGAACCCTAATTTACAGTCTATGTTATAATGCCATAAACCTCTAGGGTCTCTAAACAATAATGCTTCTGTTGTGCAAGACTGTTTCAAAAATTAAGGTTAAATAGAGTATATTTTCTAAATGTTAAAAAATTACTCTTCCTATGAAAAGAAGTGTACATGAAGAAGGCTTTGAATGCTGGGTAAGCATCCCTACTATAAATTTGCTGTGTTTCAACCTGCCACATGAAAGCAATTTCAACAAGCCATCAACAAAGCCAGATAATTAAAATGTTGGTGTAGACATAACCTTGGTTAATTCACCCTGACTTGTAATAGCTGAAATAATGACAGAGAAGAACCTGGGGAAACTAAGGTCAGAAATGTGGTACATGGGCTAAAATACTCATTTTGAAATTATTTTAAGCAAAATGATGGTTTATTACAATGACATATATTGCCTTTTTGTTTTCATTAGCAATTCCTCTGGGAACTTTGACGCAAGTACAAGCGAAACCTGATTACTTGGTTTATAGAACACAGAGAACATTATCAAAGAGCTAATGACAATGTCTATTCACTTAGAACTCTGAGCAACCTGGCGACTTTTAATCAACTTTTAAAGGCACAAGAGCAAAACAAAATTGAGAATAAATGTTTTTACTCCTAACTATTGGAAGGTAAAGAGGCATGTCGACAATTGTTCAAATAGCATCAGAACTGAGTTAGAACGTGTAAGCAGAGAAGCAAACACATTTTCAGTAAGGCCATTTTTTTTTTCTAACTGACAAATTCTACAAAACCCATCAAGAAACTCTGATCCAAATCCATTTTTTCTACTGAAATTGCTTTCTTATAGCACAGTTGTACCAAGACTAAAGAGCCTGAAATGATTTTCCTCTGTAAGAAGCTAAACGAGAAGGGTGGGCTCTGAATTTTTAATTTATTAAATATCGATCGATGCATGCTAACAATCAACTGTTAAATAACAGTACTAATATTTTATCTCAGTTATAATATAATGGATGTTTCTCTCCATTATATTATAATAATGGATGTTTCTCTCCATTATATTATAATAATGGATGTTTCTCTCCATTATATTATAATAATGGATGTTTTTATCCATTATATTATAATAATGGATGTTTCTATCCATTATATTATAACTAAAACTCTTCCAGTCTTAGAGCTTGGATATTTAGCCTATGGAAATGCAAAAGGAAATAGTGACTGAAGTCAGAGAAGAAGGAATTATTAGGAGCATGTCCCAATTCGTACAAAAATGTAAATGGGAGGAGTAAGAAGAAAATTGTCACCCGGAAATCAAGATTCAGACCACATGAGCTAGCACTTTTTCTCTGTTACTTGAACAACTCTGCCTTAAGCACTTAAAAATGCACTGAGAGGTGATTTAGCATCTGTGATGTAAGACATCAATACATCAAGGCCTACAAACAACAACAAAAAGATGCACGCTAAAGCATATAACCCACCACGTTAAAAGAATGAATTATACTTTTTTCTACATTTCTTTCTCCTTCACTTTTCTTTTTTCCCCAAAGTCAATATTCATTTATTTGACCAAGACAGTTTTCAGTGAGCTACATGTTAACTTTTCTACTGCAGGAGAAATTCATATTCAAATTTGTTCCATCCTCCTACTTCTTTGACATGTAGCACTTAATAGGGGAAGAAAACAATTCTTCTTTAAAATAATATTATTTACTGTAGAGAAATAATTATAAAAGTTAGGCTATTATCTTCAAGAAGTCCTCATCACAAATGCATCTGCCAAAATACATGAAGTATACAGGTTCACATGTTTTCAATTTGTCAAAAAGACCTTATCTGCACACACCAAAAAACCATTAAATTAGTGATAATAAGGCAACATCGCCAAAGTTTCAAGTCTATTGACAGTTTCCAAAGGATTGAACTACCTTAAACACTCCACTCATTCAATGATCTGGACACCATGCATAGCACATTTGAAAAAAATTACAAGAAAAAGTCAGCTTGGAAAGTGATAGAGTTATTTTTTAGGTGGAAGGAGACATTGTTCTCTAACTTCAGAAGAAAACTTTTTTTATATCATTGTTGATGAACATACAGGTGGAATAGGCAAAATGCCATGCCAGTGTTCCACAGCAAGTCCTGTCATTATCCACGACAGGGGTTCCTTCATTTAATCCTATGAGCTCCTATCATGTTCCAGGCTCTGCGCTAGCAGCTGAAGTTGTCCACATGGAAATGACAACTAGAGGAGCTCCCAAGGAGCTCAGTCAATTGAGGACAGATACAGAAAGATCAATACAAAGAACAGAGTATATCCAATACTGATGATGAGTGTGTGTACTGGGTTCAAACCCAGGAACTCTGGCTCTAGACACCATCCAGTTCAACACTATATTACACTTTTTCCCACAGATTCAGCTTGAGGGAGAAGAGGCTCTCCAAAATATCAAGATGGTGGTACAGGAAGAGGAGGAATGGATTCTAAGCAGGTGAAAGTCCATGAGGCCAGGATGATGTATGTATTTGGAAAAAGTGGAGAAGGGCCTTCCAGGCATAGAGAGAGCATTTATTATGAACTGTGTCTGTGCCACAGTATCACTGGGGCCACTCTTCACTGACACTCAGGTAGCTTGCTAGCACCAAAAACCCAAAACTATCAAAAGTCACCACTACCCATAAGCACTGATCACAAACATCATATTCCTCCACTGGTTGGTGTGTTTTTGTACATAAAAGACCAAAGGCACTGATGGCTCCTCTGATGATGAGTTGCTCGAGGCAGCCAGAAAATAAAGCAAAAACAAAAAAAAACACCAAGACGTCAGCTCACCATGGAAAGTGCCTTCGCTTTATCCCCACAACAAAACCCTTTCTCTTTCATCCAAGGACAAAATAAACTCCCCAGTCCCTCTTGAGTTCCTTCAGAAAGCTGAAAGTCATCTTTTCATCAGCTCAGATCCTTCAACTGATGTGGATCTTGAAAATATTAAAGATTAATCTCGAAGAACACACTGCATTTCGCCATATTCATGTCAGATTTGTAAGTCAGAATCCTAAGTTGGTATGTGTGACTAAGACAGGCAAAGACAGGAATGTAGATTAAATTTCTCAGAAAGAGAAAGATACCATCCACTTGGAACATAATTAGTAAAGCTTTTAATCAACTGGCACTCCCAAAATAGAGGAAATCAGATATAATGGATGCTCTTTGACAGTAATACAATTCACATCTCATTAATTAATGTAACTAGACTTCCCCCAACCCCATTGATTTCCTGCAATTTTATCAGTATCTGTTTTCAAGCAAAACAAAAAATACAGGTAAACATTGCCCATTCTACTTCTGTTGCTTCCATCAGATTGAGACTTCCCTGAAGGCAGGAAATATGCCTCATGCATCTTTGTATCTCCCGGAATGTCCCTGACATAGCTCTGTCTTTGTGAAAAGAAAGAGAAGGTCAAGGGCAAGGGAAAAGGCAAAAGGAAAGACAAGCAGCAAAGCAAGAGACAGACAGAACCCAGTGAGCGTTCATTATGGCTGCATCTACCACACCAACCACTACAGTTTCTATATAATCACTCAGCAAACCTTTGTGCAGCTGCTCCCTAGCGGATGGTGAATTCCATGACTGATCGGCAGTACAGTCTCCTTTGATATTTCTTAGTTGGCCCACAATGTCACTTTTGATCATTTTTTCAATTCACCATCCTTTCATCAGCCAAAGCAGAACCAGCCTACTCTCATTCTCATTTTGGCAGACTTCCATGTGAGTGATTTGTCCTCTCTCTCTCTCTCTCTCTGTCTCTGTCTCTCTGTCTCTATTTTGAGGTCACTGCAAAAAAATTCCCCTGTTTCTTCCTCCCTGCAGGACTCTTATCCCTCTCTGAGCATTTTTTGAGGCTAGGCAGGTTTCACCAGTATCACCAGCCCAGTAAGGGCCCTTGGATAAAAGAGCTGTCTGCCTAAGCTCCTCAATTTATTAGAGCCGTCAGACATGAAAGAGTAAACCAATTCCTAGTCAGCAAAGTTGCATTACAGAAAAAAGCAAATAAAACCATCAAACAGATTACATACAAGCCTCGAATCCAAAATTAAAGAATATGGAGAAACAAGGTACTTAATCAATTAGGATGAGCCCAATGTTCCCTTTACAGCCAGGAACCAACCAATTAAACAAACAGCAAATAACAAACAAGCTTTCTATTCCTGATATTTATATAGCAAATGATATGGTCATTCATTCTAATGTCCCAGTTTAAAGTCTCTGACTTAATTCTTCAAATGTATTGAATTAGAATAATTAATTTCCTTAACTGTGTCGACTCATTCAAGGTCATTTTCTCCCATTCAATCAGGAAATAGTTTTGTAACTTCACTAACATTTGTACTTCTGCCAGTTACGATATTTAAAAGGGAGAGGTAACATTTGGGGTGTCTATTAATACATCTAAACCATTCAGTACTGTCTGACATAATGGAATGATATAAACAGAATCCATTGTCATTTTAATGCAAAGACAATATATCTGACTCATTTTTTACATATTCTACATCTCACACTATTAATTGAAATTGCTACTGAAACAAGAGTGGCATAGTTAATGTCATTACATTCTAATTAATCAATATCTTTCCAGAAACTTACACGAGAAAGAAAGTTTTAAGTTCAGCTACCATTAAAGAGTTCACAGGTATGTATGGGGGAAATGTATTTTTGCAAATTATTCATTTGGATTATAGCAAAATAGTTAAAATGTGTGTGTGTGTGTGCACGCATGTGTGTGTGTGTGGAGGGGGGTGGTGGGTGTGTGTGCCTGTATCACATTAAGGCATCTTACTGCATAAATTGTTTTCTAGATGTAAATTGGGCAATTTCAGCATTAAAAATTAGCATTTTTAGCTCATTAATATTTCAGTTGGTGAACTTAAATAGTTATAGGTTATGTTCTGATAGAGAGAAAGAGAGAGAACGAACATTAGCGTCTAAAAATTCCTAAGTTACTTCCCAGAAGCAGCTTTCACACTGTGAGAATCTGGTTACCATTACGACATTAGTTTAATTAAATGTGCAGAACTTGAGGACATGCTCTGGTGACCAATTTTTACAATACCAGGTAATTTGGTTCCTTATGTACATTACAAAAAGTGTGATGCCCAGATCATCAATGAGGACTACTCAACTATTGGAAAAAAATATATTTGCCTTTAGGAATTTAATAGGAGAGAAAATGAACCTATGACCAAAAATACTGAAAATAGTACCAAGTTACCCATGAATTAATTCATTCATGTATTCATTCATTCATTATTTACCGAATATATTTTATGTGCCAGGTATTTCTTACATAAATAAAGTTAAGGAGGCATGGCCCTTTCCTTCCTTATCTCTTCCCTCTGTTTCTTGTTTTGAATAAGCATGTAACAAGCACCTTCTACTGCAATACACTGTACTAAGAGCTATAGTGGAGATGATGGGAAGACACAGATACTTTACTCTCATTTATTTCACAAATAGCTGGGGGAAAGCTATATAACATAGCTTTTATATTAGAGAGGATGAGCAAGCATTTGAAAAAAGTACTATTAAAACAAAGATCTGTAACACAGTAGAGGAAGAAATTTATCTGTCTGAGAATGGAACATTTTAACTTGACAAGAAAACGATGAAAGGGCTTGCAGTTGTAAAGAACATTTCACACAGAGGGGACTATACTTGCAAGGATTTGGAAGAGAGAATGCAGCATATTCCAGGGGTGGTTTTTGTTGAGTGATATCATAACCAATGCTTTTTCTGCCCACGCTTTCTGCCCTGGCACCAACCTCTTTTCAGGCCCTGAGATGTGATGCAGCCATCACAAAACTCAGGGGTATATGGACATAGAGAACATAGAAGCCAGATTCTTGGTTTTTAAGCATGAAAGTCAAAGTCCATGTGGCCTGTAGGTACTAAAAGGCTCACTCAATTCCCTCATCCAGTCTCTGCAAAAATGTCCTCTTACACTGCCTTATTTTCCAATCATAGTACTCACCACCTCCTAAGAATGTTTATTTATGTCTTTATTACCTGTCTCCCCCTCCCTCCATCTGGAACAGAAGCTCCATGAGATTTGTGTGCTTGTCTTCCCAATAGCTTAATTCCACTCATTCATTTATTCATTCAATCATCTAAAATTAATTGACCTCCAGTGACACAAATGCTAGAAATATAAAGATGAATGAGACATCATCTCTGTTTTCAAAGAATATATCATTCACAAATGTGGATGTTTTGGTTATCTCCTCCTCAGTAACAAGCAACTCCAAAGCTTAATGGCTTGACACAACAATTTATTATCATTGTATTTCATGATTCCACTAGTCAAGAATTAGGACAATCCATAGTAAGAATAAGCTAGCTTCTGCTCAATGAAGTTTGTGGCCTGAGCTAAAATGGCTTGAACAGTTGGAGAGTTAGAACGACTGAGGGCTGGAACAGGTGAGACTGGCTGGACCGCCTTCTCTATCTCTATTTGGCCTTTCTAAGTGGCTGGTTTAAGCTTCCTCTTGGTAGAATAGCCCCAGGATATGTGGACTTCTTACACACTGGCTCAGAGTTCCTAGAGATCAAAGTGGAAGCTGCCAGTCCTTTTTAGGGCAAGGCTCAGAATGCCCCGCCATTATTTATATTACACTCTATTATCAAAGTAGTCTCAGGCAAGTCCAGAGTATAGAAAAGGGGAAATAGAACTCAACTCTTGATGGGAAGATGTCAAAGAACTTACAGCATCTTTAATCTGCTGCAGTGAGCAAAACCCATCCTCAAATAACTATGCCATAAGTCAAAAAGAAACGTACAGTAAGGGAGCAATGCTGGCATCAAAAGCAAGACTTGGGTAGCTACCCAATGTGATTTTGAGTTCTGCTGCTTACCAGGTATGTGATGTTGGGGAAATTACTTAATCACTCTGAATTTTTGTATCCTCATCTGTAAAAGGAAGATAGTGATTATACCCAAAATTCATAGAGCTGTTTTAAGAATTACATGAGATCTCATTCATGCACATGCACTTGAAGACACACATGCACATGTACCCACTCATGTGCATACACAAACAGAGCACACACATGGCCCGGGCATTGGGACATGGTAAGGAGTCAAGGAATATTAGCTGCAGTTCTCACTAAGAATGGTACAAATAAGGTATTATGAATTTTTCCACATCTCGATAATCATATACTTCATATTTTTAAGCACACGCTTTTGAAGTAACCACATCTACAAAGATGATTGGGAACAATGAAAATTCTTGTTGAGCAATGAATCAAACTCAGTTACCAGCAGCTCATGAAGGAGAGGTTGAGAGGTTGAATAGAAAATAAAGCAGAAAATAAGAGTCAGGAAATAATTACTAGCCAATATGATAGGGTCTTAGAAGAAATGAAATACATCTAAGCAGGCAGAAGCATTAGAAGCAGAATATTATTTTCCATTATTTCTTTACTTTGTGTTATACAGAGAATTGTGAGCAAATACATTTAGAGATGAAGAAATTGCATGATTAGATGGCAGTGGTGGGTTTATAGGCTAAGTGAATACACCCTCTGAGAACCAATGAGAAATCTGGTGAGTTGAACCAATGACTTTTAGAAATAATCTTTAGGTTTTACAGGGAATCAGAGTATAACAGAATGTGAAGGGAAGTCCTTCCCTAACCACGAGTGATGACAATGAGTGACACCCAGAAGGCAGAGCTAAAAAAGTCTCACCCAATCACCGAGTCCACCTGTTCACATCAGCAAACACATATAACTCAGAGTGAGGAAAAAAAGTGTCTGTCATTTGAGAATTTTACTAATTGTTCGACATCTATATTCCTGAAAAGCTAAAGGAAACCACTGCAAAGAGGCTGATATTTCTGACTTTCTGAATGACTCCAGCTATATGGGCAGTAAGTCAAGAGGGATGTAATTTGTATGCTAACTTAAAAATTACATTAAAATTAACATTAGCAGCTTTCTATGTTTGTGAAAAATGCCATAGTAAAGGCGAATACGCTAAGGTTTCCTCAAGTTACTAAAAGTTATCATCTCAATAAAATTCTTAACAGAGATAAGAAAGTTCTAGTCATTTTTTGTTGCTGGAGATGACCTCCAGAATGCTGGTTTCATCCATCGCCATAATCTTCCATGGATAGCTGCAGAGCTCATTGCTTTGCCAATCATGAAAAACTCCCAAGTTCCTCTCTTCTCAAGTTTACATGTGAAATTTAAAAAAGCAAACCTATCCAGAACAAAGTACATGGGCAAATGGCCCAGAAAAATGAGCATGTGGCACAGAACATCAAAGATGAAGAGACAGCAGTGCCCCAAAGAGACAGCATAATTCAGATAGCATTCTGTCCTGGTCCTCTGTGAGGTCTAGGTTGGCATAAAAAACAGGTTTACAGATAATGAATTAGTTTTGCCAGAGACTCCTAGCCTCCACCTCCCAGGAGGTTGTGTGAAATATAAAAAGGCATTTGATGTCTTCCTAAAAGTCTCCCACCTTTTCACCACTGTGGTTACAACCGTGAAATATCTCCAAGCTTTATTTCCAGCTGATGGTTAAGCAGGATGAGAACGTTGCACATTTTTGGAGAAAGAGAGTTGTATTAAAATTATTCATTGTAATAACTTCATTTGGACAAGAAGAAAATGACAGGAAAGGTAATTTGTCTCCCATCCAAGTACTAAGCAGGCCCGACCCCGCTTAGCTTCCGAGATCAGACGAGATCGGGCGCGTTCAGGGTGGTATGGCCGTAGACAGTAATTTGTAAAACCAGTTGTGGGCCTTATAATTTGGCTCCTTCATTTTTCTGCCAAATCCACTGAGAAGAAGGCACATTATCTCACTCCTTCCTACTGTCATCATCAAATGACCAAGCCACAGAGGTGACATGGAAGGCAGCAGGTACCTGGAATTTCTAGGTTAAAATTTGGTAGTAATTACTATAAATAGAAAAATGACTGTGCCAAGTGCTTCATGCATATTAGCTCATGAAAGGTAGGCAAACCCATTTTAAAAATAAGATGATGGACATTCTCAGCAAACTAACATAAGAACAGAAAACCAAACACTGCATGTTCTCACTCATAAGTAGGAGTTGAACAATGGGAACACATGGATACAGGGAGGGGAATATCACACACCGGGGCCTGTCATGGATGGGGACTAGGGGAGGAATAGCATTAGGAGAAATACCTGATATAGATGACGGGTTGATGGGTGCAGCAAACCACCATGGCATGTGTATACCTATGTAACAAAACTGCACGTTCTGCACATGTACCCCAGAACTTAAAGTATAATAATAAAAAAAGATGATGGAAGCACAGAGAAGTAAAATAATTAATGTCATCCAGTCATTATATGGCATGCATTGGATGATTCAGAATTGGCCACTGTGCTATACCGCTTCATATACTACTGTTTTTAACTAAGCATGTGACCTTAGGTGAGTCACTCACTGTCTTTCATCTCCATACATGGTATTCCATTCTATGGCCAGCATTTATAATATGAGCAGGACAGCACCAAGCTTCCTCAATTAAGTTTTAGTGGAAAGCAATTAAGAAGTGACTGGAAAACACTTGATGTAAAGGTCAGTTCTTTCTCTTTTATTTACGATCTAATCTTTCCTTTCTTTCCATCATTGTAAGAATGCTTCTATTAATAAATTTTACTTCTTTCTAATATCCTTGAGTCACAACTTTCTTGTAACATGTGATAAACTGCCTTGTTTATAAAACACACACACACACACACACACACACACACACACACATACACACACAAAGCCTTAGCAACACCCTCTGGCAGCAATTAACAAACTTCCTCTGGATTAGTTTTTACTCTTTAAGTGTAAGGAGAACTTTATTAAGGAAAATGGAAAATTTACAATGAAGAGGGAAATATAGCACAATATAAGTTTTATTTTTAAAAAATTCAAAATTTTAGGACTAGAGAAAGCCAGAAAAGCAGGAAGCTGCCCCAGCCAATCGAAGAGGTGTGTCTCTGTGCAGAGAAGAAGACATGCTAGGTCAGAAGAAACAATACAAACTTCAGATAAGTGTGAGGCCTTCACAAGCTGATTGTTTTTTTTTTTCCCGCTTTTGAATACTGACATTTTTTCTAAATTTTGAAGTAAATAAATGTTCAAAGCATCAGTTTTACTGGAAGATACTCATACCATTATAAGAGTAACCGGTAGAGTTTGTTCAGAGTATAGCACTGTATTAATCCAGATCTTTGGATATAACAGAAACCCATTCCAAGTTAGCTTGAGCAATACTCTGGGGAAAGAGTGAAAGATTTATTAGAAAAATATACAGGTGTCCAGTGAAACCAAGTCAAGGGAAGAAGTGTTTCTCTGCTTTGTAAAATGCTGGGACCAAGAACTAGGCAGCCACTGGGGGTTCAAGGTGCAGGCCCAGCCTTGAGGCTTCATCATGTCCTAGCTGTAGCCCCCCTACTCCATGTTCAGCTTTTTATTCCCAGCTCTACATTTACAGGAAACAGAATCAGATTATCTTGCCTTAAGCCAGAAGTTACCTCTCCTGTTCTATATCGTTCTTGCCACAGGCAGAATGAGAAGATCATATAGTTCAATTAACTCATATCACCTGTGCATGTAAATGTTGAGCCTTCGACTGTACATACATGGCAGAAAGAGATACATAATCTTTAAAGTGAGGACAATTCAGCCTGCTGACCTACTCAGTAAGTATGTGACCTGGTGCATGCATAATTTGGAAGATATAAATCTGCTGTTACCTCCCTTTACCTCAGCGTGAGTATCTGTGTGTGTGTGTGTGTGAGCATAAGTGAGAGTCATTCTAGTACTTAAAGCTGTGTATTTTTCCTACACCATATTCCTTAGACCCAAGTGAAGTGTTTTATCTAGTGCTCAATCAAGGAAATAGGCCACCTGATTTAAAACTGAGGAAAAAATTGGCTATCCTCAACCCATTAATGAACAATTATTCATTTTACACACACACAAAAAAGGAAACTTCCTATGTGTTTTTAAAGGACAATTTTCAGTAGATATGTTTTTTACCTTATACCTAGACTTTCTAACATAATCCTCACGTAAGATACCATTGCTTTGTACAATCATTTCTCTTTGACCAGCACCCGTTCTTGAGGGTGGAAGGTGATTATTTGAGAAATGGAGCATGGAATAAAGATGCAGTTTCCAAGGTGTCTTTGAAGAATATGGCTTCATATAAACTGAAAACTCTTAGATGGAGTTGATAGTCTTATTATCAGGCTGGAGAAAAGAATCAAAAAACAACTGATCAGACACAATTACCAATGTCTTAACAGAAGTAGAATAGAGATGATGCCCTGATATTAAAAGCTAAGTATTTTTAAGAACAGTCAAATATTTTGAAGATTTCTTTTTTTAAAATTTTCAGTTATCTCAAAACTGAATTAATGACAAAAATATTAAAACACTTTAATCCATTAATTATATGGAGAACTTTTTGTGATGCTGTGCTAATTTATTAAAATTCTATTTTGTTAGTTTTCATAATACAGCTGCTCATCAGAACTGATATATGCCCCCACCACTAGACACCAACAAGCATCTTTTGAACTTTTGAGTTCAAAGTAACTTTATTTTAGTCACTTTTTTTTTTCCGTTGAGATGGAGTCTCACTCTGTCGCCAGGCTGGAGTGCAGTGGCACGATCTCAGCTCACTGCAACCTCCGACTCTGGTTCAAGCGACTCTCCTGCCTCAGCCTCCTGAGTAGCTGGGATTACAGGTGTGCACCACCATGCCCAGATAATTTTTGTATTTTTAGTAGAGACAGGGTTTCACCATGTTGTTCAGGATGGTCTCTATCTCCTGACTTTGTGATCCACCCACCTCAGTCTCCCAAAGGGCTGGGATTACAGGTGTGAGCCACTGTGCCCAGCCAGTTATCTTTTTTTGGCTCTTAGAAAAAAAAAAAAAAAACACCTCAAATGAGTTTAAGAAAAAGCAGCAAAGAATTGTTCTGGCTCATATGATCAAGTAGTCCAGAGAGAGGCATAGCTAGATCCAGAGGTTCAAATATTGCCTTCAGGCATCTTTCTCGCTTTCTTCCCCTATCTTTCCTCCCTTCTTTTCTAGATATTAGCTTCATTTTCAAGCTGAGTCTTTCAAAGCAGCAGCTGACATTTCTCCCCACAGCCCAAGCTCCTAGTGACAAAGTTAAGGTGGCCTTTCTCTAGGCATCTATTTCACTTATTTCACTTAGCCCAAAAGGATTTCTATTGATCTAGTTGGGCCATGACCCACCCCACCACCAGAAGAATCATTGTGTCTAGAAAAATGTCCTATATGATTGGCCAGGACTGGGAGAGGGAATGGGACAGAAATAACATAAACACATCTGGGCTTTTTTTCTCCCTCGTCAATCTTTGGGGAGGAAACGGTAGTCACATCCTCCTAAACCATTATTATAAAGCAATAAAAGGATAGTTTCCCTACAAAACCTATAAAATGGGGGAAAATCATATTTGCTATAAGCTTCAAGATAAACTTTCAGAAATGGCATACTAGAAAAACACATATTTGTAATACACCTGACAAATGTTTGGCATCACTAATATATAAAGAGTTTATAAAGTAGAGAAGAAAAAGACCACCAACCCCCCCCCGCCGCAAAATGGCAGAGTTATAAACAGAGTATTCACAAAAAATAAAATGCAAATGGACTTTAAACATTTGAAAAGATGTGTTTTCAACACACATAATAAGAGAAATATAAATTACAACTACAATGAGGTATTATTTCTCACCTACTAAATTGGGAAAAATCCAAAAGTTTGAGAAGGTTATTAGCAAAGTAGCAGGGAAATAGCCACTGATTAATATATGCATATACACATTCCCACTGTTGAAGTGAGAGTTCACAAGTAAGCAATATTTCATTGAATATTTCATTGAATCCAACCATAAAAATGGTTTCCCCTGTACCTTTGGGTCTTCATTCTGAAGGCTCCCTTGTCATATAATCAAATACATTTGTACATCTTTTCTCCCATTAATCAGCATTGTGCCCATTGATTTTCAGTGACCCTTCAGAGGGCAAAGGGGAAGTTTTCCCTCGGCCTGTACATCTGTTAACTGAGAAGCCCTAAAAGAAACAATGCCCAAGTAGCAATAAGCGCACCCAGTGCCCCAGTCCTTTTTTTTTTTTTTTTTTTTTTTTTTTGAGATGGAGTCTCGCTCTGTCACGCAGACTGGAGTATAGCGGTGCGATCTTGACTTACTGCAACCTCTGCCTCCCAGGTTTAAGCAATTCTCCTGCCTCAGCCTCCTGAATAGCTGAGATTACAGGCATGTGCCACCATGCCCAGCTAATTTTGTATTTTCAGTAGAGACAGGGTTTCTCCATGTTGATCAGGCTGGTCTTGAACTCCTGACCTCAGGTGATCTGCCTGCCTCGGCCTCCCTAAGTTTTGGGATTACAGGCACGAGCCACCACTCCCAGCCTATGTCTTGATTTTTAATACCATTCTTCAATAAAAGAAGCCAGAGATCTTTGGAAAATTCTAGATTCTAGAACTGAGGCAGAAAATATATGCACCTGGATAATCCTGTAGTAAGAAGTGTACACACACACACACACACACACAAAAGACAAAACAGGCCGGGTGCAGTGGCTCACGCCTGTAATCCCAGCACTTTGGGAGGCCGAGGCGGGCAGATCACGAGCTCAGGACATCAAGACCATCCTGGCTAACACGGTGAAACCCCGTCTCTACTAAAAATACAAAAAATACAAAAAAATACAAAAATACTAAAAATACAAAAAAATAAAAATTTAGCCGGGCGTGGTGGCAGGCACCTGTAGTCCCAGCTACGCGGGAGGCTGAGGCAGGAGAATGGCTTGAACCTAGGAGGTGGAGCTTGCAGTGAGCCGAGATCACGCCACTGCACTCCAGCCTGGGAGACAGAGCAAGACTCCGGCTCAAAAGAAAAAAAAAAAAAGGCAAAACAAAAAACCCACCTTGAGGGAGGATGTGTCAAGGGACACAGGAGCCAACTGAAAGAACTCTCAATAGCCAAAGTTGGAAAAATTTCAACAACAAAATATATAATACGGTATTGGATTATAAACCTAAGTATTGTTAAGTAAACAAAAAAAAAAGACTGACACAAAAGTCAAAGGAAATATCATTTCTTTGGTAAACCAATAATTGCAATTCAGGCACATTCAATCAGGGCAGCCCTGAGTTGTGTCCTATACAGAAAGAGCAGAAGAGGTTTTTTACCAGGGATTTCCAAAAAAAAAAAATGTTTTCAAAGGCAGATCGTTGCTGGGCGGAAATCCTGAATCGTAAACCCATTCTGATTGGTTAGCTAACCAGGGTCCTCCCACCTGAGAGATGTTGAAGGCTGGCAGATACTGACTTCAGCTGTTTATTCAAGTCTATTGGAATAGTCTGTTGTTTGACCCTGAGCAGGTGTGAGTGAAATCCTCTCACAGTCTCCCAACTCCGCTCTAATTAGAAAGCCTTAGCCTTAGTCACTTCATTTCCTTTCAGAGTATGAAATAAATAAATGAGTAAATACAGATATAAATAAAGAATTGAATAAATTAAATGGGGGAGAAGGAGATATGTTAAATATTTATTTACTAATTCATTTTAAAATGACAAAAATGAATCCATTATATGTTGTAAAGGAAAATAAAAATCTCAGCACCCCAAAACTCTTTATGCCAAAGCGAAAGTTAAGCCTGGAGGCTGAGTCACACACACCCTCCTCCAAATGAGTAGCTGTTACTAGCATTATACATTAGCCAGACCCCTCAGAAAAGGTAAAAGGCCTCAGGCATCTCTGAATGACTGCCCCCACAAATCATTTATAGGCAATTTTTTTTGCTGGCCTCCCATAAACAAGGACATGCCATATGTAACTTTAGGTCTACAATCTAAGTCTAGCTCCTAAAACTAAAATCTGTTTGATTCCACACTGATGATATCATTACAACCTTTTCTCGCCAGGTGCAGAACAGAGACAAGATCAATCATTCCTCCACCTACCCAGAAATGTATGCATAATTGATTCTTCCTTTACTCTTTTTTCTTTTATCTTCAAACATTCACCTTAATTTTATGTGAAATGTAGATTTGCTGGGCATTAACTAAAGTCTCACAAGAATGTAACCATTTGCTCCTACCCACCTCTTTCCCTACATGTCTTTCTCCCTTTAGGAAAATGTATAAATATAAACCTTCTGAAAACCTATTCAGAAAAACAGCAACAGATGCCTCTGTGATTTACATTTTTCTGGCTGTGCCCTAAAGCTGGCTTAAAAAAACTGATTGATTGAGATGCCTGCCTCAGTCACTCATTTTGGTTATCAATGTTAACATAAATAGCACATTTTTATGAAAAATAGCTATATTCCCCCCAAAAAAAATAAGTAGATTGAATTTTTTTTTTGCAAATCTCTTTAATATATGGCTTAATGGAAAAGAGTTTGATTTTTATATCTGCACTGCATTCAACTTGTGATACCACATGTCAAATAGATTCTGGAAAACTACTGTACACCTATGACAGAGTGAGATTTTTAAAAAGAAAACTATATTTTACTATCATTGTGAAACTAGTCTTGATCTCGTGGATTCCTTGAAAGTGTCTCAGAAACCCCCATGCATCCCCAGAACACACTTTGAGAATTGCTACTCTAACCTAACTTCCAATTTACAAGATACCAGAGGAACATATTAAATGACACGGGGGCAAAATATATCATCAGCAAAATACAGAATGTAAGAAACCCTATGGAACAATGTTCTCACTTCTTCAACAAATAAATTATGAGAAAACAGAGCAGGGAGAAAATTATAGACTAAAAGGAACTTAACAGGCTTATCTACCAAGTGCAATGTGAGGACCTTGTCTGAATCCTAATTTGAACAAATTAATTTGTTTAAAAAGGAATTTATGAGACAATTGGTGGAATTTAACCACTGATTAATATTAATATTTGTTAATATTAAATAATTGTTAAAATCTTTTAAGTAGGAGAATGACATTATGGTCACGTTTACTAAAAGTGCTTATCTTTTAGAGGTACCTGCTGAAATAGTTACAGATAAAACAATATGATACCCAGGATGTGCTTCAAAACAGTCTGTCAGAAAGGAGGAGGGAGCATCGGTAGGAGTTGAGACTGTGTGACGGGTTCACAAAGTTCATTACGCTGTTTCCTCAAATTGTGTGTATGTTTCCATTTCTTCATAATAAAAAAAAGAGTTTAAAAAGAGACAGAAGTATCCAGATGTGTCCACTGAAACTTGGCGCTCAGCAGGCCAAATGCCTTTTTGAGGTCCCCAAATGCAATCGGAATGAAAGCTCATTAAAAGGCAGTTTCAACACCCCCACAGGATAGACCTTGCTTTTCAACTTGGAATGACTATTCAGGTAGCTGAGTAAAAAGTGATTTTGCTGATTTCTACGTAAGGAAAGCAGACTGAATTATGTTACAGCTTGTGTTCTGATTGTGTTTATGACAATAGGCTTTCTAGACATTTCTGCTCTGCTACAATACAGGAGTTGGGACCTGAAGGGGCTTGTGCATGTGAACAGAACAGGGAAGGAAGGAGGGCTACTGGATGCCATGACTTATGTCCCTCTTTGTGTAAATCTGGAGAAACACAGGTTTACAGAAATGCTTTATGGTGCCCCTGGCAAACAATAGTATGTATCTTCAAAAATTCTATATGGTGAAAAGTATCATAAACAATTTTTTAAGGCTGGGCGCAGTGACTCATGCCAGTAATCCCAGCACTTCAGGAGGCTGAGGCAGGTGTATCACCTGAGGTCAGGAGTTCAAGACCAGCCTAGCCAACATGGTGAAACCCCATCTCTACTAAAAATACAAAAATTAGCCAGGCGTGGTGGTGGGCACCTGCAGTCCCAGCTACTCAGGAGGCTGAGGCAAGAGAATCACTTGAACCCTGGAGGCGGAAGTTGCAGTGAGCTGAGATCATGCCACTGCACTCCAGCTTGGGCAACCCAGTGAGTCTCTGTCTCAAAAATAAATAAATAAATAATAAAAATTTAAAAATTAAAAATCCTAGTAGCCATTAACATATGTTCACTACACATTGCTAAGGAAAAAATAACATGTCACAAACAATATGTGAAGTATGATCCCATTTATGCAAAGAGCAAACAAACAGAAACAAAACAATACAAATACAACATAAGTTTGCACATGTGCATTTGTGGACATGGATGATTCTGAGAGTAGTGAGTATGTTTTCACCCAAACTCCTTTTTACCCTGTAACACCAACTTGGCTACTCCACTGCCCTTAAGATAAAGATGTCACACTAGAACCGGAGCTAGAAAAAGACATTCAATTCTGGATACTTCTGTTTTCCAAAGCTGAGATCCACTTGTAAAACACTTGCAAACATTTTGTTTTTCTATGCTAGAAGGAGGAGAAAAATACCTCTCCCTGGGCAGGAGAACAAGGAAAAATAAAACAAGTAGTATAAACTAGTCATATATCTGAAAAGAGACCACATACTCTGAGCTCTCCAAGAAGGTTAATGTCAAGTGGATGGGAGAAATAGAACTCTCAGATCAGTACAGGGCTTGAGAGCAGAGCTGCCCGTGCCTGCTTTCCCTCCGAACCCTGACAGCAAACTCTTCTGAAGGAGCTTTTCACTCTATCAAGGTATGATAAAACTTGAAAAGAGATGGCTGGATTGAGTGGGGGGAGGGTATCAGAGGTAGAGAAGTTCCAAGGTGGCCCCATAACTTTCCTATATCCTTGAAGAATCGTTTTTCATTTGCAGAATAAAAAAGGAAGAAAGTCTACATATCTGAAATGCTCTTCAATAGACCAGCAGATGGTGGCATAATCAGTATGGCCAAGAACCAAGTGGGACTGCCAATATCTCACTGGATGCCCAGAGAGGGCTCCACGTCTGGAACAGGGTGGAATGATGTACATCCTAGCAAATTCAATGGTGGACAGACCCCATGGAGGTCCAGCTATCTCCTCAGTCCAGAAACCATGACACTCCTTAAATTCCCAGTATTTAAATAAGTCCCAGAGAAGGATGAGCAAGGGAAACTGAAGTAGTCAGGACTGAAACTTGAAATAATTTTGCTAGGATTGACTATACAGTAGATCCCTGTTATCCACAGGGGATACTTTTCAAGACCCCCAGAGGATGCCTGAAACCACAGATAGTACTAAACGCTATATATACCATATGTTTTCCTAGACAGTAAAGGGTGGGTAGGCTATAAGAGTGGATACCCTGGGCAAAGGAATGATTCACCTCCTGAGCAAGATGGAAGGGAACGACACAGGATTTCATCACACTACTCTGAATGGCATGCAAGGTAAAACTTACAAATTGTTTACTCCTGGAATGTTCCATTTTAATACTTTTGGACAGTGGGTAACTGAAACCATGAAAAGTAGAACTGCTAGTAAAGTGTTTTCTGCCATTAGGCGAGATGGGCAATCGAAATAATGATTATCAAGAAAAAAATGGCAAAAATTGGCAAATACTTTTGCTAAAAGAATAGACACACACATGTAACTATGTGAGATAATGGATATGTTAATATGTTTGAATACAGTAACCATCTCACTATGTATATGTACATCAGAAATCATACTGTATACCTAAATATATAGTTTTTACAACTGAAAGAGAAGAAAAGTCATGTGTGTGTTACACACACATATTGTTAAATGAATAGAGACAGCCGTTCTCTGAGGGAACACAGTAGGATTTAGAGAATGTGTGAAGGAAGAAGCTCACTTTCCACACCATTTATATTTCTGTAGATTGTTTGCATTTTTCACATTGGGTCATGTTACTTTTGTGATAAAGGTTTTTGTTTCAAAAACAATGATTACAAGGCCGGGCGCAGTGGCTCACACCTGTAATCCCAGCACTTAGGGAGGCCGAGGCGGGTGGATGATCTGAGGCCAGGAGTTTGAGACCAGCCTGGCCAACATGGCAAAACCCTGTCTCTACTAAAAATACAAAAATTAGCAGGCATGGTGGCGGGCGCCTGTAATCCCAGCTACTCAGGAGGCTGAGGCAGGGAGAATTGCTTGAACCTGGGAGGCGGAGATTGCATTGAGCCGAGATCACGTCACTGCTCTCTAGCCTGGGTGACAGAGCAAGACTCTGTCTCAAAAAAAAAAAAAAAATTAGCTGGGCATGGTGGCACATGCCTTTAATCCCAGCTACTCAGGAGGCCGAGGCAGGAGAATTGTTTGAGTCTGGGAAGCAGAGGTTGCACTGAGCCCAGACTGCCCCACTGCACTGCAGCCTGGGCAACAAAGTGAGAGTCCGTCTCAAGAAAAAAAAAAAAAAAGATTACATTCAATGGTTTCACAGACAACTGGTAGGGTGGGACTCTTTGCTACAGTGCACGTACCACAAGGCACCATGTCTTCACCACAAAGTTGGTGTAGGAGAGAAATGCAGGGAAAGGCTGGGTGACTTTTTCTTGTCACAAAGAAGAAAACATTAAACTGTGAAAAGCACGAAAGAATTGACAAACGTACATGACACAAGCCATAATATAGTGTGTGAAACGTGGCAAGCACCACTTGTGTAAAACTCACCCAAACACTGATTTTTCTCAAAAACGGAAAACATATTATTAATTACAAGTAAAACCTTTGAGTAGAATCACACGATAAGGTTACAAAACACCATCTCCTGAATTGGAGCACCACCCCTATGCCCACCACAAAATGAGTCATATTTCACCTACCATTTACTTTTTATCCTTTCAATTGCTATGAACATATATAGCCAACTGCACTTCTAAAGAACTCATAAAGCTGTGGTTTAGTTATTCTGAGTTCAATATTTACATGCAGTACCGTTCTCAGAAATACTCATTTCAAATCAGTCAAGGTTTATTGGGCACTTTTTATGTGCAGGCTCTTGGTACTGAGGGGTGCAAGGAGGATCAGGACACAGTTCCTGCCTTGGAGTATTTACAGTCTTAAAGGATGGACACATAGGTAAGCAACTAATAATTACACAAGACAAAATAAAGCAAGTGACATTAATAATAACCAGAGCAGGATAGTATGTGGGAATGAGTATTTAACTCTGCATGGGCATTTGGGCCGGCCTTTAAAGGATGGTAAGGATTTAAAAGGCAGAGAAACAGCAAGGGCCATAGCCACACCATGAGCAAAACTAAGCAGGTGTGAAAGGAAGACTGATGTCCTTCCACAACTCAGTGTAGGGTCTCTAAGAAAACAAGTTATCTAGGCCTTTCACTGTATCTGTTAATCATTTTGCATTCTGTATTTACTGTTCTCATGTAGCCAGAGGCCAAATAGGTTGACCTGATCTAAAATTATTAGAAAGAGACAGTGAAATAGAAATGCACTCAGCAAATGTGGGTTCCTTGAGAAGCACAGGTACTCATACATCATGCAGGGGCAACATGAGGGGGGTCTCTAAAAGCACAGCTCTGCTAGATGAACTACACTTTCCGCTGCTCACCTGAGAAGTGCTGAAACATTGCATGTAACAAGACTGGAGCTCGCAAAATGAACAGATAGACTTTTTCCTCCTTGGTTTCAAATTCTTCAAACTGGGCTACAGCTGAACATAAATCATAATTCCAAGTAGCCAGCTGTGATGCACTTAGAACAATTCTTTTGATGTCTTCATCTGTTGGGGTCCCTCACAGCCTGTGGAGTAGCAGCACCCTCTATTGGAAAGGAGGTCTCTTGAAGGCCCATCACTACCAGAAAAACCTTTCCAATTTGCAAATAAAAGGGATAGTTGCTTCCATGTGATTCATAACCACTCACCAAATGGTGAAGAGATTTTCCTATCCATTATATTTAATGTAACAAATACAAAATGTTTTGTCTATAGAAATAAGCACTGCACAGTGATTACTTCTTTATACTGAACTTTAGAAGATATCAGTACCTTCTGACTTTTTTTTTTTTTTTTTTTTGAGAGTCTCTCTGTGTCACCCAGGCTGGAGCATACTGGTGCGATCTCAGCTCACTGCAATCTCCATCTCCCAGGTTCAAGTGATTCTCCTGCCTCAGCCTCCCAAGCAGCTGGGACTACAGGTGCATGCCACCATGCCTGGTTATTTTTATTTAATTTTTATTTTTAGTAGAGACGGGGTTTCACGATGTTGACCAGGCTGGTCTTGAACTTCTGACCTCGTGATCTGCCTCGGCCTCCCAAAGTGCTGGGATTATAGGCGTGAGCCACTGTGCCCGGCCCTGACTTTCTTAAAAACCGAGATACATGCTCACTGACAAGTACGCAAGATTCCTAGAAAGAGTATGGCTGAAAAGGTACATGTAAGAGAAAACTAAGTACCATGAAACTTATTTATTAAAATTTAAAATGCTATTCAAAATAATATTATTTTTAAAATCTATAATTCTCTACACAAAAGTAATTAAACACTATTTTGTTTCACTCACTCAACAATTTTTTTGCATGTCTATTATATCTTCAATGTGTGATTTAATCAACCAATGTAGCATTATCATTGAGCTCACATCAGGAGGAAGGACAAGGCTGCCAGCAGTTATAACACAGGGTGACAAGTAAGCATCAGGAGCAGACTAGAATCCCTAACTCAATCCTAAAGATGGGGCTTGGTATAGAGAGAGGCAGCAATGCTTGCGTTGTATCCTGAAAAATAGACTGGAGCCAACCATGCAGAAGACCAGAGAGAAGTTTCCCAGATTTAGGGAAAAGAAAGTACAAAGACATAGAGACACAAAAGATACTGAGGTATTAAGAGACCACAAAGTTCATAAATGTTAGAGTTATAGGCTGCTACCATATGGAGAACAGAAAGAGGTGAGGGAGTGGATCATTCATCTCAGCATTAGAAAGGGCATTAGAGGTCATCCAGTCTAGATTCCTGAATACCTCCAGTGACCTGCCACTCGCCACTCATAAAACTACAATGGATCTCATTTTGCACCCTGCAAAACTAATCTCTCTTTCATTTGCGGAACTCAAAACAACTTTTTTGAGATGAAACATGAAACTGAAGAACTGAAGAATTGACTAGATCTTAAGATTTTTCCCTAATAAAAATAACCAGAACTAAGCTGGCATTGAGCTAGAATACCCACAGTTAATACACTTTCCTTTGCAGCATCTGTGAGTGATAACAGCTAACCACATCTTTGAATTTATCCTGATTCCAAAGAGGACACTTCCAACATCAGGGCCCTTAATGGCTTTGGTAAATACCACAAGACTTCTGAGTGCAAGTAAAGAGGGACAGCTCTCTATAATCCCCAAGATCATTGCCTAAAGCTCCCTTGTACTCCCCTGGAGAACCTCCATTCTCCTCATCAGGCAGAGTACCACTCATATCTGCTCTCCCTACAGACTCTGTGGAAGCAATTACTAAGTGAGATCATGATTCTACTGATCAGACCCGATTGCAGTACAAGAGAACAAAATCAACCATGTTAATTTCAGCTGAGCAAGTGGGGATTTGTGACGGGGGGTGCCTGGCGCTTGCCAAATAGAGAAATCACAGCTCCTCAGAGAAAGCAATTCAATTTGCAAGCTCTAATTGTAAGCCGAAATGAAAAATAATGGAAGGCACAAAGCAATTGCATACAAAAGTCCAGGTAATTTCAGTGAAAAGGGAAAGCATCCTTCAATAAGCAAGTGCACTTCTCAACCTGTTTTCTCCTAAAAATCTGACAATTATTTCTACGTTTCCCACTATTTAATCAGCAAGAGGTTAAAAGAGGCAATGCAATTAAGAGTAAAACAGAGGTAAATCTCCCCCTTTCATATTGTGTGCATTGTACAAGATGAAATGAACTAGGAGACGGAGGCACGGAGAAAGGGAGAGACCCTGACACCAAGGACAGGCAGTCAACAGGAGCAAAAATCAAAACCGCAAGAGCAGGTGGAGGAATATATCACAGAGTCTGCAAGAGCACAAGTAACAGTTCATCTCAGTAGCTTAAGGACTAAGGATGCAGGTTTCAGAATCAGAGAGAGTTGAAGTCATATACAAGCTCCACCTCTTCTAGCTGATTGACTTTGAGTAAATTATCTAACCAGAGAAAGGTTCAATTTCCCTATCTGCACAACCTTATAGGCTTATTGAAAGGCTAAATCTGACTCAATGAATGTATGGGGTTCAGAGAGCATCTAACACATAATAAGCATTTAATGAATTTAAGCTTGAAAAGAAGAATGCCTGGTGCACATCAAATAAACAATAATTGTTTGCTGGAAAAAGTAGTAAAGAAGCAAAAAGAAAAAGTGCATTCATTTGTGTTTAAAAAACAAAGAAGGCCAATAATACCAGTGGAAAATGGTAATATCAGGGGGAAGAACTTATGTGGCCCCCAGAAGAAATCTCTATGCCTTCCCACCTTCACAGCAGGTCGTATGAGAATGACTTCATTTTAATTTTAGACAAATAGTGACAATTTATTAATAAACTATAAAGTATTACTTTCATAATTATAAGGTTTTTAAGAGTCTTTAACAGAAGTCTTTAAAAACTAAATGATCAAATTATCTTTGTTTTAGATCCATGAGAGATACAAGGCCAGAGAAGTTATAATTTTAACCAAAGTCCTGCTGTCAGAGCAAGAGCTGAATACGCTGGTTCAATTTATTGGCTGTTGTTATGGATTGAACACTCTCCCCCTAAAATTCGTATGTTAAATCCCTACCCCATAAAATTATTGCATTTGGAGATAGAGGCTTTAGGGAGGTAATTAAGGTTACATGAGGTCATAAGCATGTGTCCCTAATCCAACAGAACTGGAGTCATTATAAGAAGAAGAGGAGACACCACGAGTGTATACACACGGAGAAAGACCTTGTGTGGACACTGCAAAAAAGTAGTATTCTGCAAGACAAGGAGAGGGGCCTCAGGAGAAGCCCACCCTGCTGGCACTTTGATCTTGAGATCCCAGACTCCAACACAGTAAGAAAATAAATTTCTATTGTATTGGCCACCCAATCTGTGTTATTTTGTCATGGCAGCTTTAGAAGTCTAATACACTGTAATTCCCTGGAAAACAGAAAGGGGTCCAAATCACATCTTAACCACCTACAATGAGGTGACTTGGGGCAAGTTACTGAGAGACTTTGGGCCTCCATCCCCTCATCTGTGACATAGAAATGATGTCATTTTCTACTACATATTGTTACTTTGGTTATTTGTATAATTAAATGAGGGATCACTAATTAAAGATCTTAGCACAATGTCAGACATATAGTAAGCCCTTGATAAGCATTCACTTTAATTATGATTGTATGATGCTTGGTTGGTAATACAACCTGAGACTTTCCATTTCCTGGTTTTCTCACTCAATCCTCTAATACTTTTGTATGAAACTATACCCACAAAGGTTACATGTAATCTACACTTTTTTCCAAACCAAGAATGTTTAAAACAGGGAACACAATGATCAATGGAAACGTAAAGAAATTGCTACTTTGGCTTCTTGATTCTATTCTATTTCCTGCAAAGTGGATTTTCAAACAGGCTATGAGTTATCTTACAAAAACCAGTTGTCTTGCATTTGTTTCCCAGCAGCCTCCTTCGAGGCCTGAAGATGTGAATATTCTCCCTGCTTTCTTCTGATTTATTCTTCCCTGGAAATAAATACAGCCATCACTCTCTGCACAGGAGTTCATTGTGTCTGGGGGAAATTTTCTTGTGAAGGCTTTGAGATGAGAGAAGAGCATAGTGCACCTTACAGGAATCAGCTATTTTCAAGGCATTATTAGTGAGGCTGATGGCTGTAGCAAATTTCACAAAAGAAGGTATCTTAAAACTTCACGAGTTTTCAAAACAACTCAACTCACTTCAACATGGAGCAACGTGGGAACTGTTTCCTGGGCTCTGGGCTCATGAAGACATGAATGCCAAAGGAAAGAGCTGCACTATATAGAATATTTATTGCCAAATGTCAAGAAAGGTGCATAGTTCATCCTGCCCCCAGGACTAGGAAATTTTTGTCTCCTTAGAACAACTCATGGGAGACTTTTTTTCACCTCTTGATTACTTTTAGAGAGAAGAGTGAGAAATGACTTAATAACTGCCTTCTCGTGGCATATAAAAAATCACAGCCAGGTCATCTAGCTCTCCATTAGGACCGAACCATGCAAAGACAAAATAGAATAATATAATATAATAATAATAATAATAATAATAGAAGTGATTTGAAGCCTGTAATCCCAGCACTTTGGGAGGCCGAGGTGGGCAGATCACCTGAGGTTAGGAGTTTCAGACTAGCCTGACCAACATGGTGAAACCTCGTCTCTACTAAAAATATAAAAATTAGCTGGGCATGGTGGCACATGCCTGTCATCCCAGCTACTTGGGAGGCTGAGGCAGGGGAATCACTTGAGCCCAGTAGGCGGAGGTTACAATGAGCCAAGATTGGGCTATTGCACTCCATTCTAGGCAACAGAGCAAGACTCTGTCTCAAAAAAATAAAATATAAAAAAAATAAAATAAAAAGTAAAGAAGTGATTTGAGTCAGACCAGTAATATAATTTTCTGAAAAAGAGAGTTTTTCAACATCAGAAGTTGGGAAGAAGAAGGGTTGTTCTTCAGAGTCAGCTGGCTTCAAGGTGACCTCAAATCACTTCCTACACACATCTACCATAGATATTTTGTTGATGTTGTTGTTGTTAGAGAAAACCAAGATATTTTCTTAACAGAATCATTGCGTTGGTTTATTTCAAAAATTTACAGGTCAAGCAGTTTATGTTCATTTCCTCATTGAATCTTGACAGCCAATAAGGTAGAAAGCAAAGTGTAATGGAAAGAATGGGTATTGAGCCAAACTGCTCCGGGTTTAAATTCTGGCTTTACCACAGATAGCTAAGTCTCACTCCTCTGATCTAAACAAGGATAATTACCTACCCTTTGTGGCATTATTGTGAGGGTGACCATCATGTACATAAAATGCCTGACAAAGAGCATAACCCCGTAGATAGGTAGCTATTACTATTATGGTTGTTTGCATCACCATAATGCATATTTTAAAATAGGCACAGAGAAATGAAACAACCCTCGTAAGGTCACTAAGTCAATAAGTAGTGAAACTAGATGTGGCAGAAGATGCTAAGTAAGTGTGTATTACTCATCACCCCATCTCTCTTTCTTAGTAACAGAACTTCTTAATAAGAATTATTCAGGCTGGGCATAGTGGCTCACTCTTGTAATCTCAGCACTTTGGGAGGCCGAGGCAGGTGGATCACCTGAGGTTGGGAGTTCGAGACCAGCCTGACCAACATGGAGAAACCCCGTTTCTACTAAAAGTAAAAAAAAAAAAAAAATTAGCCAGGTGTGGTGGTGCATGCCTGTAATCCCAGCTACTTGGGAGGCTGAGGCAGGAGAATTGCTTGAACCTGGGAGATGGAGGTTGTGGTAAGCCAAGATCGCACCATTGCACTCCAGCCTGGGCAACAAGAGTGAAACTCCATCTCAAAAAAAAAAAAAAAAGAATTATTTAGAGAAGAGGCTATGTGCCCGGCTGAAAGATTATCTCATATTACCTAATCTCTCCTTTACTTAAAAGAAAGCTCGTGAAATACAAACAGATTTTAAATGAAACAGTCTTCTTAAGAGAAAAACAAACAGAAAACAAACAGAAAAGCGTGCTTTTCTGTCCCTCTTTACTCCCTAGGTGACTGGCTGCAATGTATATGTTATGTCATAGCTGAAGGAGCTGCAGCAGCCACAGTGGAACATGAGACTACTCTGAGATGAGAGTCATACACTAAGGATAGTGGACACCATACAAGAAACCTGGGTCACTGATGACCTTTCACATGAAATGAGTTCAGAAGTGGATGCGCCAGGGCTGCCATACATCCCTGATGTCCCCACTCCTGAACTCATTTTACATGAAACAGTAAACTCTTGTGGTTTAAATACTGTTATTTCTGGCTTTTGTTACTAGCACCTAAATATAATTCCTAACTGATCCGTTAGGTATTTCTGGCTGTAAAGTTGGGGAAGGCATGTAGGGTGACCCATTAGTCTCATGTCCCCAGAAAATCCCTCAGTCCAAGGCAAACTGGGATGGCTGGTCAACTAAAAAGCAGGCTTTCTCTCAGAAGAGTGTTATCAAAACATAGCTTTAAATTTCTTCTTACATAGGGAACACTTCTCACTGAACAGAAATTCAAATGTTTTGGTTGAATCCAATTCAGCAGATATTTCCTGAGCACGTATAGAGCAGTATCATGGAAACCAAAACAAGGCCCAGTTCCTGACCTGAAGATCCTGCAGACTGGTTGTAGTCCTTTCATGGAAACTAGCATTCTAAGGTGTATTACTCATTCATTCAGCAAAGATTCTTGAGTGCCTTCTGAACACCAGGAATGGTAACAGCAAGAAATGAACATCATCCTTGCTGTCATGGAACCTGCACTATAGTTGAGGGAGAGACAGCTAAACGAGTGAATAATTGAGTAATATAACTTCATTTAGGGTTCTTGAAATAAAGTTCCTTACACTGGAAAGAAAGGGAAGATCTACCTGAAGAAGGGATATTTGGACTGAGACTTTTATGACAAGAAGGCTCTAGTCATTCAGACAGAGGGAACACCAAATGCAAATATGTAAGCCAGAAGAAAGTCTGGCTGACATCAGAAAGATGGCCAGGGAGAGTGGGTGACATGGAGCCACAGTGGGAAGAGTGAGAGATGCAGTCATAGACAGAAGGGTCAGACTCCATCAGGTCTTGTAGACCATCACAGTAAATTTGAATTTATTGTAAGTATAGTAAGTAAAATTAGAAACTACAGGAAGATTCAAAAGCAGGGAAGTAAGATCATCTCATTTATGTTTTTAAAAGATAACTCTGGCTACTGAGTAGAAAATAGATTATGAGCCTGAAAGAGTGGCAACAGGGAGACCAGTTGGGAGCCCAATGCTGTAATCAACATGAGAAACACGTGTGACTGACATAGGATAGCAGCCCTGAATTTGGAAAGCAATAGGCAGATTTGGGTTATTTTAGAGCTAGACTTGCTTAACTTACTAATGGTTTGCACTTTACACCAGCAATAGGATTCACCTTTTCAGTGGAACTTCCTTTTGTGTTATTTAAAGTCAACTAGGCCGAGTATGGTGGCTCACGCCTGTGATCCCAGCACTTTGGGAGACCAAGGCGGGTGGATCACTTGAGGTCAGGAGTTCGAGACCAGCCTGGCCAACATGGTGAAACCCCCATCTCTACTAAAAATACAAAAATTAGTTGGGTGTGGTGACAGGCACCTGTAATCCCAGCTACTTGAGAGGCTGAGGCACAAGAATTGCTTGAATCCAGAAGGTGGAGGTTGCAGTGAGCCGAGATTGTGCCACTTCACTCCAGCTTGGGCGACAGAGTGAGACTCTGTCTCAAAAAACAAAAACAACAACAACAACAACAACAAACAAACAATAAAGTCAAACATCTAAGGTATATCAATTGCTTGCACTCCTCGATCCAGGACTAATCATAAAATTAGCAGTGTACAAAATAATCCCCACAGTATGAACAGGCAAAATTCTCACACCTCTCTGACATACTTCTAGCAACTTTATCATTCACCTACATTTTTGTAGTATTTCACCTTAAAATCCTAGAACCATATGGAGATGAAGTACAAGGAGCACACAGTCTAATCCAAAGATTCCCCTAAACCAAGCATTCGTTTCACAATCAAAATATTAATTCTGAATAATTAGAAAACCTCACCAGGATGATATAACGCAGAGTGCCATTTACCCACTGAACACATGTGCTAGTCTTTCCTCTATTTTTATGTCTAGAACACCTAGTTCACAGCAGCAAAGGAGTGAAATCATTGTTCGGGACCCTCTCCCCTTGCTATTTAGCTGCTAATGAAGTTTGTATGTTCTCTAAGTCTAGAGGAAGTCCACTATTCTTTTTCTCCTCCTTATTACCTTCATTCTCCTCATTGTCACTTCTTTTTCGCAAAAGTATGTTAATCACCATGAATGGCTGGCAAATGCAATCATGGATTACAGGAGATCTTGGTGCCACTAGAATCAAACTCTAACATCAGCTTTCTTTGATGAAAACATTGATCTGATTTTAAAAAAATGATAGTTTGGCACTATGTGTGGTACATTATCAACGATAAACGAAGGAAGAGACTGCCTTTGCGTTAATTACCATGGACCCGGAGCTGGGATAGCTCCATCTCTATATGTGATCTGATATATATTTTTTTAAATTTATACAGCAAGTAGAGAGAAGTCATTGTCCTCTAATTTTTACTGATATAAAATCTGATATTCCATGAAATCAGGCAGTTGCTCACAAAATGACCTATAGTAAGTGGTAGCGATACAATCAAATCAAGATTCTAACAACAACGAAGCCTGTGTATGTTTACAACCTCAGGCTCCCTCCACTCAGTGTAACAGCTACAGTAATGCATCTGGGGTGTGAAGACATGGGTTCAAGTCTTCACCACTCGCCAATCAGGCACCCTGGATGAAATAACCAATTTCCCAGAGCCTCAGCTGCATCATCCTTATGGGGCTTGGAGGAAGAAATGCATGTGAAGGTACTCTATAAACTATAAATTTTATGATAAATCATTATCAATACTAAGAAATAAAATTTGAACAAGTTATGGTACATATAAAATAAAATGAATTTATTTTCCCAATTATTTAATAATATAAAGACTAATAAAGGGAGATTTGACAATGAATACATCCACCAATATCTGCCAACTTTTATCTGTTATAATAATGACAATAATAATAGTATCTCACATTTAGTGAGTGCTTAACCCTTGCAAGATTCTGTTTTGTTAATATTCTACACAAAGCCCTAGGAGGTAGATGTTATTACAGTCCCCATTTTACAAATGAGGCAACTTATCAAGTGAAATGTTAGCATGTGAATCCAAACAGCCTTGCTCCCCAGTCCACATTCAATTACTATGCAGGACTACAGTCCATACTGAAAATCAGTCCTCACATAATTCATTATTCTTTTTACAGAACCATATCATTTCTTGAAGATGGGATGCCTATCTGGTGAATGTTAAAATACTTCCAGGCAATGTTAGTGGAGTGGAAATATTCAAGATTCATATTTGAGGGCATTTCTCTGGCTTTCTATAGCAGCTTAAGCCTTGTTAATCTGACTTTTTATCAGGTCCTGGTGACTCAAGACAGGCTAATGATTTCCTTCCCCCCTATGAGTTTCTCTCTTTTGGCCTGTTCCAGCTGTCCTCATGCGGTATTCTGGGATTAGAACAAGAACATCAAATATGAATTTGCAGCTGAACAGTTCTGAAATCCCTGGAGGAAAGCATTAGGTACAAGCAAACTAGAAATAATAACTCTGTAAAGAAGAAAGAGCCAGGCAATGCTTTGTCTAACAAATTGAAACCAAAGTTTATAGCTACTGCTTACTATTTAAACTTGTAGCAAGAGAGTGAATGTGCAGCTAGTCACCAGAAGCTGTTCTGCCTCTCTTGGGGACACCTTACAGTTTTGTCCTGAACCCTATGCTAATGCACATTGTGTTCCCGCGGAGCCACATCATGCACCATTCAGCTCATGGGCGGATTCCCAACTTTGCAGAAGACAAATAACCATGATGGTTAATTTTACGTGTCCATTTGTCTGGGTCATGGGGTGCCCAGATTAAATGTTACTTCTGGGGGTGTGTTTACTTAAGGGTGTTTTCCTATGAAATGAGCATTTGAATCAGTAGAGTCAGTATAGTTGATTTTCCTCCCAAATGTGGGCGGCCATTATCCAATCCACTCAGAGTCTGAATAGAACTAAAGGTAGAGGAAAAAGAAATCCACCACCCCCCGACCTTTTTTTTTTTTTTTTTTTTTCTGCTTCAGTGTTTGACCTGGGACAGCTCATCTTGTCCTGCTGTAGGACTGAATTACACCATAACTTTTCTGGGTCTCCAGCTTGGAGAAGGCAGAATGTGGAACATCTCAGCTTCTGTCATCACACGAACATATTCCTCATAATAAATCTCCTTTTAGATAGCTAGCTAGGTAGCTAGATAACTAGGTAGCTAGATAGCTAGCCAGATAGATAGATAGATAGATAGATAGATAGATAGATAGATAGATAGATAGATAGATAGATAGATAGATATAGAGATATAGAAATAGAGATGTATATATATGGAGAGAGAGAGAGATACAGACAGAGACAAGGATATGTAAATATCCTGTATTGGTTCTTCGTCTCTGAAGAACTCTGCCTAATCCAATGGCCATGGGTTTGGGAGTGACAACTGCTCAGAGTTATTTAGCAGGACCTCAGTGAGGAAAACAAAAAATGAGAGGCAAGCACTATTCTATAACTTTTCAAAGCACAGTATGCCTGTGGATATGATGAAACAAGGTTAATACTTGGATTAACTAATATTTAGTAAACATTTGCTATGTGTAAATCCCTGGGCTCGATGCTTTTCCTTATATTATGCAATGCTCAAGAAAACAAAACTATCAATGTGTATTCAACTTATGACACTATTAAAATATAATGGAGACAACTCTGCAGTTAAGAAGAAACACTTCAGAATTCTCTGCACATTTCCCATACAACACAAGGGATTATCCAGACAACTGCCTATAGATTTTTCCTTTGTTCCATCATTTAATCTAGTTCAGTATTTCTCAAACCTCAGTGTGCAAAATAATTACTGTTCAAGGTTATAGACACCAGATCATATTTACTGTGCATCACGTCAATTTCAGGACATTTCAAAGGTATTTTCAGGGCCTCTGTGAACAGGTGAGCAGCCTGCATCCAGCAGGAATAAACCCGGAGAGGGCAGTAGGGGCTGAAACCCAGCCTGTACCCTACTGTGCAGCTGATTCTGCTGGGGGCAAGAGGTACCTTTCTATAATTCATTCTTAAAGAGAGGGGCCACCTTTTTAAAACTCACGAAAAGGTGCCTATAATGGCTGTGCACCTAATTATTTGGATAATATGTGTTTCATGTCTTAGGAGCTGACTCTAGAATTTAAATAGTTCTAAATCCACTGTTCCTGTTTATTTATATGCCTCTCTCCTCACTGGATTGTGAATGTCATATGCTCAGTGTACCTACTTAATCATTTCTGTATCCCCAGCATCTTGCTCAGTTCCTGTAAAATAAAAGATTCTCATTAGTGTATGATGAAGTTTAAGTAAAATTTAGAAAATAAGTTAAATTTAGCCAACATCCAATGACAAAGCTAACATGTATTATATGTCAGGCATGTAGTAACCATCATATAGTCTTCACAAAAATCCTCTAAGATAGGCATTATCGTTATTATTTTTATCTCCACTTTCAGCAAAGGAAATCTATTTAGTTCACATATTTTATAAATATTAGTATAATTAATAGCATTAAAACCATAATATAATCTTGACTTTTCTCTGAAATATTAAATAGTATTGCTCCTTGTCATTACATATTTTTCTGAATTATTTTTTATAATCTGCAAAATAAATATCTCATAACAACATTGCACTCTATTAAAGCACTCTCCTATGGATGGACATGTAGGTTCTAACTGTCACTGTTAAAAATAACTCTTCAGGCCGGGCACAGTAGCTCACACCTGTAATCCCAGCACTTTGGGAGGCCAAGGCAAGTGGATCACGAGGTCAGGAGATCAAGACCATCCTGGCTAACACGGTGAAACCCCATCTCTACTAAAAGTACAAAAAATTAGCCGGGCGTGGTGGCGGGCGCCTGTAGTCCCAGCTACTTGGGAGGCTGAGGCAAGAGAATGGTGTGAACCTGGTAGGCGGAGCTTGCAGTGAGCGGAGATTGGGCCACTGCACTACAGCCTGGGCAACAGAGAGAGAGACTCCGTCTCAAGAAGGGAAAAAATAAATAAATAAATAAATAAATAAATAATAAAAATAAAAAAAACTCTTCAATGACTGTTCTTTTACATAAGTCTTTACCTTAATCCCTGACTATTTACTTAGAATAGAATCCTAGATGTGAAATAACTGGGTCAAAGAGAATGAGCCTCTAAAGACTTGGGATACACAATTGTTTTCTTAAAATTTACCTTTTAATTTCAGTTTAGGCTTCAAGTATATGCTGGGTAATTAGAGTTGTTCTATTGCTTTTTCTGGCTCTTGCTTTAGAATGGTGCTTCTATGGCTATCACTACCACTACCAATAAAAGTTAAGATTTATTGAGTACTCTCTGTGGGGCTGGACTTGGCAATTCACATGTACTACCTACCCCATCGAAGCCCCAAAACAAGCTTACAGGGTCAGTGTGGATGTCAATCCCATGCTCTCTCTGTGGTCTATGAAGTACAGAACCTTAAGAATTGAAACCGTGATCTGCTTGGTGTCAAAAGCTGTGATCTTGACTGCTCAAACACTTGCTTTCAACAGAGGAATTTCTCTGGTGATGGTCACTTGGAATATAAATGTTCAGGGGATATAACCACAACTCTTGTATCTGTAGGGCAGTTAATAAGTCACAAAGCACAGTCACATACAGTATTTTATTTATTATTATTTTTGTCTTGAGACAACATTTCACTCTGTCACTCAGGCTGGAGTGCAGAGCCACAATCACAGCTCACTGCCGCCTTGACCTCCTGGGCTCAAGCCATCCTCCCACCTCAGCCTCCCAGGTAGCTGGAACTACAGGCATACACCACCACACTGGGCTAGTTTTATTTATTTGTTTGTTTGTTTATTCATTTATTTATTTTTTATTTTTAGTAGACACAGGGTTTCACCATGTTGCCCAGGCTAGTCTCGAATTCCAGAGCTTGAGCAATTTCCCCTCTTGGCCTCCCAAAGTGCTGGAATTACAGGCATGAGTCACTGCACCCGGACAGTACATACAGTATTTTAATTGATCACCTAATCACCTCTATAGATTGAAGACAAGACCTTTCTTTCCAATTCTGCCTGACTGCTGGGTTGAGAAGCCAAACTCAGAAAAAACAAAAAGTAGTTTTTCTAAGGGATTCTATAGGAAAACTATTTCTCAAAGAAAGCCAGCAAAAAATACTAAGACTTTGATGAAAGCTTGACCTTTCAAAGAGATGAGCTGAGAAATGCATAAAGGAGTCCTGGTCCCTCAACATGACCCAAGGACTAGAAAACCCAACTGGTTTTCCCTATTCTCACAGCCACACTGCTTGGACATTCTGGTCTTGCAATATACTAAGAGCTCCAAATAACAATCTCATCTATCCACCTCCGAATTCCTCTAACTGAAATCAATGCATGCCAAAGTAGTATAACTATAATTCTACATTTTAAAACACAGTTCAGATAAGGGAGAGGCTAATATTGTTTTGATTAGTTATAATGATACTTCTGATGATGACATTCCTGAGCAAAATGTTGAGGTCACAAGAGTGTTACTGGCACATTTGTATCTTCCCTTCCTAAAACCTTGTACTCATGCCCCCTGGAGACTGAGATCTTTGTGTTCGATCTTTGTGTTTCTATAGACATAATCCAGTTCTACAGATGTTTCTCTCCGGAGACCCTTCAGAAAAAGTGCTGTGTGGTAATTAAACACACGGATGCTCAGTCAGACTTCCTGGGTTCAAATTCTGGCTTTGCCACTAATGAGTTGTGTGCCCTTAAGGAAGTAATTACATATCTATACCTCAGCATTCTCATCTGTGAAGTGATTATAATACAGTAGTACCAATTTTACAAGGTTGTGGGGAGGATTATGTGATTTAATCCACATAAAAGTACATGGTAAGTGGTTTTTGTTATTATTACCATTATTAAGTATTCCCTCTTTTCAATCGTCATTTTTCACATGACACATTTCTACTCCCCCAGACACCAAGTGAGAGATCGTTAATATAATTAAGTCGTGTTGAATTCGCAACACCCCACTGATTTGCCATATTACCTTTGGGTTATTCTTATTTGGAAAGAGAACTACTGATGATTTAAAAGCTAAAATACAACGAAATGACTCCCTCAGGATGGAATTTCAAGTTTATAGAGAAGATATATAGATTTTAGAAAATGAATCTTTAATGTACTCAAAATATATTTGGGATTTCAGAATGTTTGAAGTGGAAGAAACAGTGGAAATATCCAGTTCATTCTCATTTGACACATGGGGAAGCTGAGTCCCAGAGAGGCAGATTTACTTACCCCAAATAACCCAGTATGCTGTGACTATAATCCAGTTTCATGACGCTCAGTCTAGTTCTTTTTCTGAAATGTGTTACTCTTTCTCATGAAAGAGAAATGTGTTACTCTTTCTCATATGTTACTCTTTCTCATGGACACAAACAATTTACAGAAAGTTCTTGAAAAAAATTGTGTAAGGATGGAAATTGCCAAAGAAAAATTCATTACTTGAAAGTTTATGTCAAAAACAAAGTTGGAAGTGGAGTAAAGGTGGTTTTAATCCTGTCACTCTCCTTAAGTATCTCCATTCCCAGCCAAGCATGGTGGCTCACACCTGTAATCCCACTATGTTGGGAGGCCAGGGTGGGAGGATCTCTTGAGGCCAGAAGTTCAAGACCAGTCTGGGCAGCATAGGGAGACCCCATCTCTACAAAATATTTAAAAACTAGCCAGGCGTGGTGGCATGTGCCTGTGGTCTCAGCTGCTCAGGAGGCTCAGGTGGGAGGATCACTTGGGCCCAGGAGGTTGAGGCTGCAGGGAGCCATGATCCTGTCACTGCACTCCAGCCTGGGTGCCAACGTGAGACTCTATCTCAAAAAAATAAATAAAGTATCTCCATTTCCAAAACAAGGAGTCTAAAATCCCTAAGTCACACCTCTCAGGCCTGCACCCCTCTCTTCTCCTACGATGATTTCAGCTTTACCCCTCTTACCTGAGGCATGTCCAGCCAAATCTGAACTCTGCCCATTCCTTCGATCTCCCCGCACACGTGTTGCTCTGACCTGCCTCTTGCTGGCCTTTCTTTTGGAATACCCTCTTTCCAACCCTGAATGCTGCCTACTAGAATCTCCTGTCAAGACTTTGAAATGAGTCCTGCTGGCCCCCCACCCCAATAAAGTAATTCTCTTTCTCCTCTGTATGGAATAAAATCTATTTACTCTTCAGTTAGAGAATGTTCTCATAATCCCACATCTTGTTGCTATTTGTATATGTACCTCATCTCCTCTTCTACATTGAAAGCTTTCTAAATCATAACCTGGCTCACTTTAGTATTCTTCTTGGCAATCAATATGTTGTTTTATAGTTTACTAAACTGAATAAGGAAAAAATATATTCTGCATGCCTGAGTCTTTAAAAAATCTACAGTGAAACTTTCCTTATAGTGTCATTATTCTAAAACAACTTTGCTTTATTTTAACTTACAATTTGAACTCAGCCATAGACTATTTTGTCAAGTATATGTATCTGTTACTGTAAAACAATGTTAATGTTCATTCTGCAGAGCTGTTTCAGCAGCCAGGAAAGTAAAGAGCCTAAGAAAGTGGACCCCCTACCTGCCGTTTCAACCGGAGACAGCAGCAGCACATTTACTTATTTTTTTATGTATTAAGATATGCTCAGACTTCACAGGGGAAGGACAAAAAATTCTCCTGGTTTGTTCTTGAGTGAATATTTTCCATTTGTCCTACATAAATCTCATGCCCTTTAAATAATTCTTATTATTTGGAAAAGAAAAGAGTTTTCATTTTAGCTAAAAAGGCAAATGAGAGTAACATACAATTTATATGAATGGAAATACAAAAAATAAGCAAACTAAGAAAATAATCACCCACACAAGAAAGTAAGAAACCCTAAATAAACCTATCTTAAAATAGCATTTCAAGCTTATAAAATTAACAAAAACATTTCTAGTAATTAAACCTATTGTTGGCATACACACGAGAAAAGTGGCTCCCAGATACCTTGCTAGTGGCCAAGTAAAACTTGCAGGACCCTAATATCAGAATGGCAGAACAGCAAGAACTATAAAAATGTTCTAACCCTTACATTCCATGAATCTATTTTTGTGAATTTGTACTCTAACATAATTGGACAGAAGAAAAAAATATTGTATGTACAGCAGTATTCGTTGCAGCATTACCAAGAATAAAATAAAACCAGGAGGCAATCTAAATATGCAATATTAAGGCAATGATTTAGTAAATTGCAATAGATCAATATGATAAAATTTATACTGTTAAAGTTATTGTAACTATATAGAAAGGTAGAAAATGTTTATGATGTACAGTTAAATAAGAGATGCAAAATACAAAATGCTGTATATGCTATGATTGCAACAATGTAAAATATACATATGTAGTGAAGGCTTGTAGAGCACCATATAAAAATGAAAACAGTTGTGCAGTAGTTGCATTTAGGCATCAGGCTAATAAAGAATTTACTTTTTAACGTATAATATCCTCAAAACATCATTAAAATTGATAATTTTTATTAACCAAACTACTTTTTAGCAGCCATTTAGTCACCAACTGACATAGTTTCTAATTGTTTTTATACTATTATTGGGACCTGCATAGGACTTACTCATTCCAATGAAACCAAGTCATGACCCTGCCTTGTCCCCACAAATCCATAAGCTCTCACATGTTCAACTTTTTGCTCAAAACTCACCCCCTCTAGGAAGCTCTCCTTCAGTGCCTCTCACATCATTTATTTACTATCACTATACCCAAAACTAATTACAGTTGACCCTTGAACAATGCAGGTTTGAACTTCATGGATCCACTTATATGTAGAGTTTCTTCTGCTTCTTCCACTCCTGAGACAACAAGACAAAACTCTCCTTTTCCTCCTCCCCCTCAGCCTACTCAACTTGAAGTCAACAGGGATGAAGATCTTTATAATGATACACTTCCACTTAATAAATAGTAACTTTATTTTCTTTTCCTTATGATTTTCCTAATAATTTTTTCTTTTGACTAGCTTGCTTTATTATAATACATATTATACAAAATATGTTAATTGGTTATCTATATTATCAGTAAGACTTCCAGGCAACAGTAGGCTATTAATAGTTAAGTTTTGGGGGGGTCAAAAGTTATATGAGGATGGTCATCTGTGCAGGGGGTTGGTACCTCTAACTTGTAATTAAAGACCACTGTAATTGATGTATTTTTATTAGCTCATATGTCATGTTTCAAGCATTATTCAGTTGTTAGATTCTATTTGCTTTTATCCTTCTGAACAAATTTCAAATTCTTGAAAGAACAAATCTTCTCTCCCCACCACCACTATTTTCAGTTGAGCCTAGTACAATGGTTTTCATGCAGGGAAAGCTCAGTATATTTGCTCAATGGACTGAACCCTAAATTTTCTAACTTCAAAATATCTAGTCAGGTTACTTGTAAATACGACCACCAGTAAATGTTTTCCAATGTGCAAAACTGTGTACATTTGACTTTTTTTTTCTTTCCAGCCTTTACATTTGATATGGTTTAGATTTGGGTCCCCTCCCAAATCTCATGTAGAATTGTAATCCCCAGTGTTGGAAGAGGAGTCTGAGGAAGGTGACTGGATCATGGGGGCAGTCTTCCCCCTTGCTATTCTCATGATAGTGAGTGAGTTCTCATGAGACCTGGTTGTTTAAAAGTGTGTGGCACCTTCCCCTGCTCTCTCTTCCTCCTAATCCAGCCATGTAGGATGTGTCTGCTTCCCTTTTGCTTCCACCATGATTTTAAGTTTCCTGAAGATCTCCCTAACCATGCTTCCTGTACAGCCTGTGGAACCACGAGAAAATTAAACCTCTTTTCTTTATAAATTATCCAGTCTCAGGTAGTTCTTTACAGCAATGTGAGAACAGACTAATATAACACTTTACTGCCAATTTTGGTTAATAATTGACATATATGTGATAACCTAGGATAATGGATGGCTTAAATGGATTTAGTTTTACTATACATCATGTATATGCCTTCATACATTGTCTGACCAATATTCCACAGAGATCTTTTGGATTTTAAGTTTATGTTGAGAGTAATAATTAGTCAAACTTCATAGATTTTGATTATAATTTCCTCAATGAACTAACTTAAGAATATATAGCAAACAGGCAAATTGGTAAAGACAAAAATGACTAAGGTCATTTATCAGCTTAGATGGTGAGAGAATACAGAACCCTTAAATGTATACTCCAGTTAGAATATTATTTGACCTGGTATACAACAACACAGATATGTCCGAAATAAAAAATAAGTGAGATAAACAATTTACAGCAGGTACACTAATAAAAATTAAGACTAAATGAAGCAAATAATCGTGTTAATCTTTAAGAAGTGTATTGAAGTTATTAAACCAGACAGTGGAATGTTTACTCAGAAAGGATTACATATAAACTGATCAAACATAGAAAGCCATTTTTTATTCTACAGAAACATGTCCATTAATTGAAAATGTGCTTATTTTCTTATAGTTAAGATTTACAGTAGAAATCATTTTGTTTTGACTTTTGTTGAAACTTTTCCTAAAATAGTAGTAACTTTTACCATCATAGTAAACATAGTCATTAGAGTTTAGTTTGTGGTTGATGAGTTAGGATCTTGAAGAGATACAGGGCATTATTTTGTGTATTTAGTAGATACTGGGTTTAAAGTATTGATATCCCTGATCCTTCCAAATTGAGTTTGATATGCTCATCCTGTGTCTCCATGCATATTCAACTGTTGCACTCACGATCTTCTATTTATTCATTCAAATATTTTTAAAAATGTGTACCAAGTGCCATTTATGGTCCGGTCAGCATGCTGAAGTTACCACAGTGAATGCCTCTGCCACTCCCCATACTCCCATGAAGCTTAGAGTCTGGAACAGGAAATAGAAATTAACCAAAAATTATCAAAATGTTCAATTCTCTTATTAATAAGTGCTATGAAAGAAAAACAGAAGGAGCAATGAGAATACATAGCAAGAGGTGAATAACCAGTGTTGGAGGATAAAGAAAGTGTCCTCAGAGAAGTGACAGTTTAAAATAAATTCTGAAGAATGATGGAGGCTAGCCAGACAAATGGGAAATAGGAGAACATTCCCGGATACAGAAAGAGCAAACAAGAAAACTCTGAAGTGGAGAGGACCAAGGTAATGTTAGAAACAAGAGCCACGTGGGTGGCACACCTAATGTGAAAAGAGTGAAACAAAATGTGCCTAGAAACTACAGAGAGGCTAGAAGACCTGAGGCCTTAAGACTAGATGAGGGATTTGTGATTTTATCCTAAGAGTGATGGTAACCACTAATTAGTCATGTAGGTGCCCATTCCCCCACACTTGACTGAAAATTATTGTTTCATAGTTTCACAGTGCCAATATCTCAGATAGTACCTGACACATAGAGGGCATTCAATGTTTACCGGAGGGCTGAAAGAATGAATTGCCCTTCATCTCTCCATCAAAATAATAATGAGATTCTGAGTTATTGAGGACTCTGATTTAATGGTGGTAGGAGAGGAAAGATTTCAGTCACTACCATTTTACTATCTATCCTTTTATGGTGACATTATATTGCAACTAACATTCAAAGGAATACATGAAGAGTCTACCAGACAAATGGACCCCTCTATAATCAAAGGAAAAGTCTAGCCAAGGCAGAATCTCAGTGCAGTCTCCCTGAAAAACCATCAAATCCTAAGCAAATATTCTGAGGTTATAGAGTCAACCTACATAAACCTTCAGAAGAATCCCAAGCAGGATGCCAAACTCAACAACACAAAAAATGTCTAGAAGAGAAATGCTGTCCTCCAAAAGTGACCTGGGAATATGATCACTTCTCAGTGATCATATTTAGGGCTTTGATTAAAATCTGCTCACAGAGTGTTTTTCTGATCAGCAGGTATTTTGTTTTTATTCTCTAGCTAGCAACTAGCCCTTTGCTCTTGGTTGAATTCAGGCATGCGCAGGCCTTTTCTTTTCATGCATGCAAGCAAAAATCTCTTGCAGTTTTAAACATACTGCTCTCTCCACTGTAGTCCACCTGATAGTTTGCCTTTCTTTCTTTACTTTTTCAAGACAAGCTTTGATCATCTGATTCCTCTACTCCACCTTCACTGACTTACCATTGCCTACAGAATAAAATTGAAAATTCTAAGCTTGCTACATAGCATCCCATACCTCTCACCTATCCAATATGTTTGTCTAACCTCCTCTCGCATCCCCTCCACATATTCACTGTGATCAAGCCCTTTTTTTTGCTTACTAGATGCAATGACAAAGAAAACTAGCTTCTTGTATTCCTTTTTCCTTCCTTTCTTCCTTTTCTTAAAAAAATCCTATCATCAGATAATTAGCTCTACAACTAAAAATAAGATGCCCAAAGACACAGAAAATATGCAAGTCTAAAACAAACATTCCAGGTGTCTCATTTAAAGCATCACTTTCCTCTGCACAAAACACAACTGCAATGATGCCTGATTTGTTCCCTGAATGGTTTCCCAATTAGAACTATGGTAATGATACTTCATGGGGAAGGTTACTTAACTTTATCTAGTTGAGGACCTTCTGGGAGAACCGGTTGAAAAAGTAGATTTTTGTGCATACCCCCAAATAATGAGTGTAAACAGGCTGTTGGGGCCTGGAAATCTGCATTGGCGATTGGACTCATACATGGTTCTTATTCAAATGTCCCATCGAAGATACTTTGAGAAACACTGATTTCCAGTGTTGAGGTGAACTTGCAATATTTCAAATAGCCTGTTCTTCTGATTAATTATGTTTCCCTATTGACATGCTGAAGGCAGAATTCAGCTGCTTACCTATTTTTGGTGAACAAAATTTTTTCTTGAAGAAACTAAGTGTAGGGAGACCCCCTGAAACTACTGCTACTGAATAAAAGATGAAATGCTCCTGATTATTGTAAATACAAAATTGCATGCAGGATTTTGTAAAGACAATGCCAGGTTGGACCGCCAGAACGAGCCAACAGCGCGTGATGTGCTTCCCTCTGCAGAGAGCCTATGAATGGACGTGCAGTCAGGGAGGTTTCACATCACCAAGATTCCTATCCCAGAAAAGCAGATGTTCATAGCTCTGGGAATGGAATGTAACCCTTGTGGAGAGCCTATAAATGGACGCATGGGGGGCGCCTGACCATATGGATAAGATAGGGCTATAAACACCCTCATCTTGCCACGGCTCTTCTGGGCCTCTTTAGGGTTAAGGCATACTCCCTTCTGAGAATTTCTGGTCTAACCGGTTGTCTAGCTTCACGTCCTGTTTCCATGGATTGTTTGTAACCAGCTTTTGTTGCAATTGTTACTGCTGATTAATATCTTGCTAATCATAGATTATGGAAAGATTGTGTTTCCGTTTTAAGGCTCTGTTAGAAATTACTGACGCACACACTATATTGTAAATTCTAATCTCTGTATACTGTACTTCTACATACAAATGCACTGTACTTCTACATACAAATGTTATGTTAAAGAATTACTTCATCCCCATGTGACCATCTCACCTCATAATCAAATGACCCTAAATCCCTCACTAACCTACCCCTGCCCTCACTAAACTTAATAATAAATGCTGGTATATCCAGTGCATTATTGACACTGTGAAACCAGAAGGCGGTGACCCCCCTGGACCCAGCTTTCACTATCTTATGTGTGTCTATTATTTCTCAACCTGCCGATCCACCTGGGAACAAAGAGAGAGCCCCATTGCATTGCAGGCTGCTGGCCAGATCCCACAATAACTAAGAACTGACAATAACTTTCTAGCATAAACGTATGGTGGCTTATTTTTGGTTTTTCGTGTTCTGAGGATGCTTGTCCCCAGCTTAATGACTTCAATACAAAATTATCACAGTGAGATCAGACTGACAATGGCTTAGAGCACTGTTCTGAACAATGGGCCATAAATGAGTGCTTCTTTTTTTGGCCAAATTTATTCTCTAAGAAACATGTCTCTTCATAAGAATCCAGGTTTATTCTACAAACACCTTTTAACTGTATGCCAATTCCCAGGCATGGAACTGGGTGCTAGTTTCAAAAGCCCACAATTTGTTGTTGTTGTTGTTGTTGCTCTGTGGAATAAATGACCTGTGCCACAGTTTTACATGTGATATCCAGTGTCAGTTGGGTGACAAGCAGGAAAGAACATTTTGGGAAAACATAATGATCTATTGGTAGTTCCTTGGGACCTGCAATCTAGAGCTGAATGGAAATTATCAGTTAAAAGCAGACACTAAAGGATTACTCAGAGAAAACGTCTCTCCTCCACAAAATCATGATTGATATTTTCGAGCCAAATCATTTTTATTTACTCTTAACTGCAAAAGTTTTCAGATATCTACTTTTCATCAAGTGAATGTTTTCTCATAAAAGATTTTGGATGAATTTTATCAACTTTTAGCTCTTCATTTTATCTTTATTTAACTTAGGAAGGTTAGTTGTAACTGTATTAAAGACAACTAACATAAATGATGCAACCAGTCAAAAGCAGCTGTCTAGCCAATTATGAAATAAATAAATAAATAAAAATGGTAGCTGTAGTCCATTTTCGATTGATATTTTCGAGCCAAATCATTTTTATTTACTCTTAACTGCAAAAGTTTTCAGATATCTACTTTTCATCAAGTGAATGTTTTCTCATAAAAGATTTTGGATGAATTTTATCAACTTTTAGCTCTTCATTTTATCTTTATTTAACTTAGGAAGGTTAGTTGTAACTGTATTAAAGACAACTAACATAAATGATGCAACCAGTCAAAAGCAGCTGTCTAGCCAATTATGAAATAAATAAATAAATAAAAATGGTAGCTGTAGTCCTTTAAAATGCTCTAGAAAATATTTTGACATTTAGAAGAAGGATAAAAACATTGAAATAACATACATAGCCTTCTAGGGCAAAATATCTTGCAAAGCTTTTGTTTTATTTTAAAAGAACAAGAAAGAATCCCAAATTATTAAAAGGTGACTTGACTTCTGCATAGACATAAATGAACATCAGTAAAGACAAGAAATCTTTTCAGTCAGAAAGACCATCTGACAAGAAATAAAAATGAAGGAAAGTAGAGAAACACATATTTAATTAGTTTAAAGCAACAAAATTAAAAAGTATAATGGCTCATTTTATTGGTGCTTGAACAACCTGTCAGTTAATATCCCCATTACCTTTAGTGAATATAAAAATATCAAAGCATGTGTGTTCTTTGTTCATTACATCTAATTAAAGTAATAACCCTACATCAATTATTGTTACAGCAATAAATGACCAATCTTTAAGCCAACAGGAAAGGAGCAGATGAGGACATAGATAATCTTCGCATTAATAAAAGAGGTTCATTTACTGTACTTTTCATTTAGGACAAGAGACAACTGAGGCCACTGACTGGCCAGGATCACCCAGTTCAGTGTATCTTTCATCAGATGATGATTATAGAGCTGTCTTCATTTTCTAGTCTTTTTGTATTAAAAAAGATGCTTTTATGAAGTAATTGTAAATATCTGTTGCAAGGTTTAGGCGTATTTGATGTTCATTCAGGACCCAATATTTTTATGCACTTATTTAAACGTTTGTTTATTCTCCACATGATGCTCATCTCTCCTAGATATATTCGGCCCTTTTCTCCATCCACCTCCCTCCTCTCTTTCTCTTTACTCTTTTTCCCTGTCTTCACTTCCCTGTTCCTACTCACTCTTCATGTTTCCCTTTCTTTCTTTCTCTCTGTTTGTCAATCTAGAACTCATGATCACACATTCAGGTATTAGAAAGGTGAGAAAGTCAGTAAGATCATTCGCTTACCCCAAGTATCAGTGATATAAGACCCTGGTTTAAAAAAGCTGGTGACATAACTCAAAGTTTAGTGAGACATACCTCCAGACTAGTGTCCTTATTAACCCACAACGTTGGTCATCTCTTGGTTCATCTCAATGATTTTAAATACACAATGAGGAGCAGTTCTGTCCTCGCTCTTTTAGTTAGCAGTGAGATGGATAAAAATGCTTCAAGGTGTTATTCTTATTTCCCAGTGTGACCACTCAGTTCCCAAAAATGCATCACATTGCTTCCAGTGCCAGTCGGTGGATTTCTTGAGAACAACAGAAACTATGCACCTTCAACTCCTGACACTGTGCCTGGTCTTCTCCAGGTAATCCTGGCTTTCAGGAACAGTTCAGAAGGGACAGTTCAGAAACAGTTCTGAAGGGAATTGGCTAATTATCAGCTATAGACTCGTGTATCCACAGCTGCATAGCTGAGTTCTCTTACAATGCACTTAATATGTTCACCTCATGTAAGACGTCGACTGGCAGTAGCTAATGCAATGAAAACATGTAATAATCCACTATATAAAGAAGCCTAGAAGTATAGGTTTCAGAGTTGGTGAAGGTGGTTCTACCACGTCATTAAAAACCTAGATCTGTCTCTTTGTAACTATGTGACTTGGCACATACATCATTTCTACCATCCAGTTTCTTACATGAATAACGTAACTACAACATGAGAAGCACTCAATAAATTTTTCTATCATCATCATCATCATTGTTTTAAACACTACTATTTTATGAAAGGTTTGACTTGTTCAAGAGTTCTACTAAAGCCAGAATAATAATCCATTGGCTAGATAATCCCTAAAGTTTATTTCATATTTACATAGATGGCTCTGTTGTGGTTTTGTGTTTTGGTTATTTGGATTCTTTTGGGTCCATTTCTCAGATGCAATAGTTTGCCCAATGCCATCCAATCTTCATTGGATTTTCCAGAAGAGGGAAAAAAATACGGGACAGAGAAGTTAATATGTATCCCATAAGAAGACTACAGATTCTTCACAACAGCAGAGAGAGCTGGTGTCTCTGTCTCTCATTGTGTTTTCTCCTCTCCCACTCTGCCAACAAGGGTGGGTGCAAAATTTTAATGAGAACAAAATGCAACCAGATTGAGTTACTGTCCAGCACCTGCTTATGCTACACAAGCACCTTTAAAAATAGCATCCTGGTGGGTGTTGCTTTTCAATGGTCAGAAATAATAAGATTTGGAAAAAAATGAAGGTTTTTAAAATGCCAAAAGCAAAGCAAAAAAATGGATAAATCACAAAATCAAGACGCCAAGTGTTTGTTCTCACTCCAAGTGGAAACAATGAGGCCCACAAGGTATGTGGCCTGACTGCAAACAAGTTAGGGAGATGAAATCGTAAGGGCAGGGCAGAACCCTCAGAACTCCTACAGGGGACTTCAGTGCCAAAGGCAGGTTCATTTCATCCAAGGCTTATTTTTTATAAGGTTGCAGATATAGCAATTCCAGTTACTAAGTATCCAGAGAGCCAGTTTATTACTACTATAAGGTACTATTTCATCTCTAGTAATAAATGCAGCCTCCTTTTCTAATTATTTATCTTTGTAGTGTATCATCCTCCTCCATCCTACCCCAAGGTAAGCTGAAAAAACAGAAAAGAAAACTATCCTCTCTCCATAAAGAGTCTTTCTTGGAGTGTTATGTGGTATTCCAAAGGTTCTGAAACAACTTCTTCCACTATAAGCAAACAAACAAATAAACACACATGCAACAGTTCCCCACAAGAATATACCAAAGGCTTTGTATCATAAAACAATGAAAACTCTTTGGAACAAAAACATTTGAAATGACCAGGAAATATTTCATGGGCTAAACTTGGAAAAATTATCTAAGAAAGCTTGGAAGGAGTGTTTTATGGGATTTATGGACTTATCTCCAGTAACAGATCATAGTTCTATCATAAGAAACATCATTCACTGCCAGGTTGGCATTTTGGGTTTGTTTTAATTTTTAAACACACAATTTACTGGCTGGCCCAAGCTTCAACCATATTAACCACAAGTCAGAGCACTGGAGGAATTAAAACACAAGTGAATCCCAATTACTTTTCTAGAAATCTCACAGAGACACTGGAGGTGGCCCTTGACTTCAAGGAGCTTCCTCACTTATTGTAAGAAGGAAAAACCAACCAAAGGAAAGGATGATCCTAGTCACAATTTATTGTGTGCTATTACAGACAGTACCTGGTTCACTTTCACAAGGATTTAAATGCACAAGAGAGAATAAAATTCAGAGCTAAACCATGAGAACTAGTAGGCAAGTGATACAGATTCAGTCAGAGAAGGCTCCTCTCCATTTTAGTCAACCTATAAATCTTGGTAAAAAAGAAATGTCCTTGTAGGTATCTAAAAGGACTTTTTAACACTTAAAATAAGCTAAGAAGGCAAGCAATTTTTACTTGTGTATATAATAAATGCATTTATGTATTATGCACATGTGTTATTATTTATCCATCCATTGCTCATTCACAGCTATTGTCTCAGTGTTGACATAGTATATCCCTAGAAGTCAACCTAACTCTGAATATTAATAACTTCAACTTATAAACTCTTCTGAGATTACTGTTTTCTGTTCTGATTTACAGTACTTTAACAAATTAATCAGATTGCTTATAAGTGAAATTAATGCAACCACAAAATATTATCTAAAAGAAACAATGGCCTAAAAAACACAGGATTTCTATTATTTCATTGCTGTCTTTTCTGATTCAAAGTATTTATATCAAGTAATTATAATGATTACTCCTGAATACTCAAACTGTTCATGGAAATAACTAACATTTTTCTTACTCTACAGGTATGTTACATAGGTGTATTCAATTTCATCATGATAATCTATAACAAATGAAGATTAAAATTATATTATTACCTTCTCTGTCCCAAGATAGCATTAAATATAAAGTAGGAAAAGAATATTTTCTGACATTGTTAATTCAACAAATCTACACATAACATCACTCTAAAGAGGAGTTGCATTTCCACTGAAAATAGTGAAGTCGGCTGGGCGTGATGGCTTATGCCTGTAATCTCAGCACTTTGGGAGGTCAAGGCGGGTGGATCACGAGGTCAGGAGTTCAAGACCAGCCTGGCCAAAATGGTGAAACCCAGTCTCTACTGAATATACAAAAATTAGCCGGGCATGGTGGCGGGTGCCTGTAATCCCAGCTACTTGGGAGGCTGAGGCAGGAGAATCGCTTGAACCCGGGAGGCGGAGGTTGCGGTGATTTGATATCGTGCCACTGCACTCCAACCTGGGTGACAGAGTGAGACTCCGTCCCCACACCCCCAAAAAAGAAAAGAAAATAGTAAAGTCCAGAATAGAGTTTGTTTTAAAAATCATATGAAATCTTCAAAGTCTATCATTCTAAGAATGTCTTTGTCAGTTTGAACACACTCAAGACATCAGTGGAAGGACCTAATTCATTTAAATGCTACTGGCTAGGTATGCTGACCTCCTCCCCATCTTAACTGCTACTGCCTATGGTTAAGCCAGCCCCAATATGGTCTGCTTCTAACTGCTTCCCAGCTTGGTTTGTTTCCCACCTGGCATAACATGCTAGAGAACACCTTACTTCAGGTTTGCTTGCAAAACAACATCAGTCCTGTGGTTGTCCTAGTGTAAATGACTCCACCAGTTTCTGTTGCTTACAGAATCATTTGCACACCAGATGCCTGAAGCTCTTTGATATCTGGCCCTACACTCACCCGCCTCCTCTCCGCTGGCACCATCCTCCCATACGTCACAGCTGTAGCTTTCGTGCAACACTTCCTCTACAACAGAGGTTCTCAACCAGAGGCTATTTTGTTCTCTAAAGACTATTTCGCGATGAGTGGAGACATTTTTGGTTTTCACAAATGGAGGCAGTAGTGCTACTGGCATCTGGTGGGTAGCAGCCAGAGATGCTGCTAAACATACTCCAATGCATAGGACAGAACCCCAAAGGAAATATTCCATCCCAGAATATTTATTATTAACATATTATCAAGCCTGAAATAGTGCCCAGATTGAGAAACCTTTTCCTACCAGAAATGCTGCCTCTCTGCCTAGGCAATCCCTTCACTTTTCAGGTCCAACTGAAATGGCTCCTCTTCCTTAAAACTATCCCTAATTTTCCAGACTGCCAGTCACTACCTCACTTTCTACCTATCACATTTGCTTGAGACTTTATTTCAAACCATGCTTATAACGGATATCTATAGAAGTGTTTGGATCCTCCCTAGACTGTGAACTCCAATATGCCAAGTCTTACTCCTCTATCCCTTGATTAGCCCATTGCAGACACTGTAAATGTTAAATTTATATCTTTCATCATAATTTCCTAATTTCCATGTACACCCATATTTTCTAATACAGTAGCTACTAATCACGTGTGGTATTTAAACTTAAATTAATTAAAATTAAATAAAATTTAAAATTCAGTCCTTCAATTGCATTAGCCACACTCCAAGAGCTCAAAAGCCACATGTGGCTAATGGCAACTGTGCTGGACACTGCAGAAAGTTCTATTGGGTAGCACAGCATCTAGACTCTAAACCCCATGAGAATTACAGGCAACACCTACGTTCAACCTACACACATCTGGTACATAGTTGGTGTTTTATCAATATTTGTGTAAATGAATGAAGTTATCTTGATCCTAGGTGTGCTAACTTCCGCTTACTCTATGTGTATGAGGAATAAAAGCACAACCAAGATAGATACTTTCTGAAAATTCCTCTTTCACGGTTGGTCCATGCAGAGAACTCTTGGTCATGAGTAAGAAGGTATGGTCGGATTGGGTACTGAATAAACTGGAGGGCATCAGGAGAAACAGCAGGGTCACAAGTTAGGAAGTTAACATTTTGAGGCCATGTGATGGTTGCACAACCTGAGTCTATCCTGAATGGCTTCCTGGAGAAGCTGGGCCCTAAGCACCAGCGTCCACAGCAAGAAAGGCACACAGTGGATACAATCATACAGCGTAACACAGATATAAAGGTGAAGATTCAAAACCCAGAGATGGGGGGACATAAAAACTGGAATAGGGAAGTCTCAGAGCATACTGTCTAAGGTTAAGAGTTAAATAATTTGGGTTCAAGTTCCTCCTCTATCACTTTCTGACAGGGTAATGTGGACAAGTCAGTTTTCCCCTTTGAGTCTCAGTTTCCCTATCTGCAAAATGTGGATAATAGTTATTATCCTCTTCACTGCTTTATTGCAGGAAATGAGATAATGTGTGTATGCTTTGAACACAGAGACTGGTACAGAACAGGCCCCAGATAAATGCTGGTATTTTCATAATTATCAAAAGGATTATTATAAAATCTTTAGGATGTGAGAAAACACAGAGGTCAAGTCCAACTCCAACCCTGCCTCTGTTCTCACTACCTGAGTTTCTAATCCTCTCCATAGTATCTCCGCCAAAGACGGTCCAGGTGGAAATCCTTAAATGACCATAGAGGTACTGGTTTTTGAGATAATCCTTTCTATTTCAGATGACTGTATAACATAAAATCACCATGTTTCTCAATGGGTCACTATTGGCATTTCAATACAGCAGTTCTTTATTGTGCTGGGCTGCCCCATGCATTACAGAACACTAAACATCTTTGTCTCACCCTCCAGATCCCAAGAGCATACCCTATGCCCCATCACTGAAGGAACGAAAACTTGTCCTCAGATACAGATATTTCCCAAGTCCCCCAGAAAGGAAGTATCACCACCTGCTAAAAACTTTTGCCCAAGCCAAAATCTGCCTCCTGGATTTGACCTTGAGAGAGTATAACAGAAACAGTCAAATAACTGAAATTTCAAGAATTAGATAAACTATATGACAGAGTTTGTCTGCTTGCTCTCAGCTCTACCCCCTTCCCTCTCTCTTCTCTGCTCAGTGTCTTAGAGAGTTACATCTCCCAGGCTCCTTTTCCCACTCCTTCTAGGTAGGCTCATCCAGCAAGAGGCTCTGGACTATAGGAGAAGTCAGAGCATTTATTTCCCCTCTTACTCTGTCTTGTGTAGCGTCTCTTCTCTGGCAAAGGCAGCACCTCCTTCATGATCTAACTCATTCTCAAAAGGCCTTCTCTCCACGGTCCCAACTGCTGCCAGGGTAGCCCTGCCCGTATTCTCATTCCTGTCTGATGACTCCGGCATCTCGGTTTTGATGTTGTTTCTCCAATCCCTTAGTAGCCTCACGCTGCTGGCTGCTCTCTCGGCTTTTCCATTGCCCATGTAATGAATTATCTGTATCATTAAATTCCCTCTGCTGAAATACATAGGGTGGTTTATGTTTTCTTGATCAGACTGATAGACACAAACTGGGAGATGATGGTTTTTCCTATCTACATCTTGAAAGAATGCTTGAAGAGAGTAGCTAGAGAAAGGGACTATATCTGGATTTTTTCCCATTGCTTGTGTGGCCTTAAAGTAGTAACTTTTAAGAAAACATATATTTTGTGATGTCTTCTTTCTAGGAATGTAAGTTTAGATGAAACTGTCAAAGCAGCAACTACTTGTTTTCCCCATGGATCAGCTTTCCTTTATGGAAAAAGACACCATTCTCCCAAAGGAGACTGATTCCTCAGATGAAAAATATCTATGCAAAGTAGAAAATGGAAGCTGAACTTCAAAGGGCCAGCATGTTGGCCCTTTTTCCCATCTCTTCTCCAACTCTAAAAACACAGGAGAAAGAGAAAATAGTTAAATTCCAAAATGTGACCAATATCCAATGCAATTCATTGCTAAAAAAAGTTTCAATTTCTGAATGGAATGACTTAGACACAAGACTAATAACCTTGGTTTAAAGTGTAGGAGCTGCTAAAAACATATGCAGAACACACCAAAATTATAGATATGCAAGCATATGATTTTGCCAGCAAAGCAATAATAACTGTGTCTGTATGATTCTGCTTTATTTTCCAAGACATTTTTTCATTCTCATTTTCTATGTGTATTCATTTTGCCAGCTATAAAGATAGGTGTCTTAGGAATCCTTCAATCTCAAGCAACAGAAACTCACCCCAACTAAACTAAGCACATAGAATATAGGTAGAATTCATTACTATGTAGAAGCAAGCTTACGAATCCCAGAAAGAGAAAATTCAATAAGCCTATGGAGGAAGACTGGAGCCAGGAACCAAAAAACCATCAGGAACCAAGGAATGTCTCTCACTATGTTGCTCTCTCTAATCTGGGATTTATGTGGTCTCATATACTGTGCCAGTGAGTTCTCTGTCTTCTTTTTGGATATGGCTGAGATGGCTGGCTGCTTCAAACAGTCTTCTTAGCAGCTATGTTAGCCTGCCTTCAGTTCAAGTGGTCTCCTGGGACTGACAAGGATCTCTAAACTCCCTATTCTGGGAAAAACACTTCATCTGACCCAGCTTGGGTCAGGCGTCCACTTTTGATCCTATCAGCTATAGCTGGGGAAACAAGGTCATGTAGTATAAGCAGGACTACATAGAACACTCCAGTTGGCAAAGCAATTCTAAAACATAAGATGGTGGGGAAAGGAAGAGGGTAATGGGTGACACAGATGCCCTTACAGTATCTAAACTCCAACAAGGAATTATGATTACAATTATCCTGATCTTCCAGACAAGTAACAGGCACAAAAGGGTTAAACCATCTGTCCAGTGGTGCACAGTTGATTAATGTGAGTCAGTACTTCAATCAATCTCTAGAATTCTTTCTCCTCAATTCCAAGTTATTACCTATGTAACAGAATCTGTGACAGGCAGACTGTGGTAACTTACAGCTATTAATTATTAGATATTAATTATAGCTATGACTATTATTATTCCTAAGGAACTGAGCAAGTTTTCTAAAACATGGCCACCTACACCATTTGTTCTCCTTCACCAGCTCAATCTTCTGCCTCTCTAAGGAGAGCAGCTACTACCACTTTTCCAGTAGAACTCAGAATCTATTGAAGTCCCAGAGGAGAGAATTTGAAACAAATTCTATGCAAGGGCTGGAGAGCTTCAGAGTCCTATATAAAGTATGATAATTGCAGATCTATAAAACCCAGCAAAGTTGGACAACAGAAGTTCAACGTTAACCCTTTTGAGAATGCTGAGTCTCCCTGAGCTCTAAACAGCCAAGAGGGAGTAAAATGAATGAGCTGTGTCTTCTCTACTCTCAGGGCTTGGAGAGTGGAAGACCAGATGTAGAGCGGTGGTAGGAGAGGTTTAACAACCTGCTCTAAGTCTTACACTCACAAGACAAGAAATGTCTTTGTTTTTTTTTAACCAGATACAGGACTTCTACAATTAAGGATATTCCAACAACCAAACTTGAGTCCTAGTGAGTCAACAGAGAAAAACGCCTGCCCTCCTTGGAAGGCCAAGAAGGCAGAGAGGTGGATCAGTTCCAATCTTCCTCCATAGGTGTGACTCCACTCCAGGAAGAGAGATGAACACCAGATAAACAAAATAATAAAGGCACTCATTATAAAGGTGATTCAAGTACAAAAGACATCCTGGAACTTAAATGATTGAACCAAGAAAATCAGTAAAAGAATTAAAGACAAGCATGATTTAACTGTGGGGAACACAATTAGTGGCCTGGGAGGTCGAGCATAGGAAATATCTCAAAGCATAAAACAAAAAGAAAAAAATATGGAAATCACAAAGGAAAACACAGACTAAGAGGACAGACTCAAGATAATGTAAATGGAGAAAAGGGAACAAATGGAGAAAAGGCAATAGTAAGAATTATTGCCAATACTAGGGAAAACAAAAACAAAAATTCCCCAAACTGCGCAAAGATCTGCAGCTGAAAATTGAAAGGGCTTGGGAGTTCTGGGCAGGAATGATGAAAAAAGACACAACTCCAGCCACATTCCGGTAAAATCTCTGAAGTTTTAAGATGAAAAAAAAAATGTTATAAGCATTCAGGCAAAAGAACAAGTTTACCTTCAAAGAAACCCAAAATCACATAAATATCAGACTTCTCATCTGCAACACTGAAAGCCAAAACACCTTCAAGCGAATACAGAAAAGGGCAGTAACTCAAAAACCTTCTACTAGCCAAGATATAATTCCCCAATCAGGATGAAAGAAAGACAATCTAGGATCTGCAGTAACTGAGAGAGTATATCATACACCTGCCTAATTTGAAAGAAACACTTGGAAAAAATACGCCAAACCAGAAACAAATATGCACACACTGAGTTTTAGGAGAATATGGAAGATGAATAAAAGAGGATACAGCATTGAGCAACAAAACAACGCAAAGCCTCCCAGGGAATGGGTAATATGAGTGCAAAGGAAGAACTTATGATGCAAAACAGGCAACTGTAAAGGAGATTTATGCTATTAAACTATCCCAGAAAAACAAATGGGAATAAGGGCTGGGCGTGGTGGATCATGCCTGTAATCTCAGCACTTTGAGAGCCCAAGGCAGGTGTATCACGTGAGGTCAGGAGTTGGAGACAAGCCTGGCCAACATGGTGAAACCCCGTCTCTACTAAAAATACAAAAACTAGCTGGGCATGGTGTTGCATGCCTGTAGTCCTAGCTACTTGGAAGGCTGAGGCAGGAGAATTGCTTGAACCTTGGAGGCAGAGATTGCAGTGAGCCAAGACCACACCAGTGCACTCCAGCCTGGGTGAGAGTGAGACTCCATTTCCAAAAAAAAAAAAAAAAAAAAAAAAAAAAGGAATAGGAAGTAGAAATAAGGAGAGGATTTTTATCAAAAAAAAGCATTTGAAAAAAGTTACATTGTGGGTATGGAAGGCAGAAAAAAAAAAAGGAAATAAAAGTAGTTCTAAAGTCATTGTTCTTTGGCTGGGCATGGTGGCTCACGCCCATAATCCCATCACTTTGGATGCCGAGGCGGGCAGACCACTTGAAGTCAGGAGTTCGAGACCAGCCTGGCCAACATTGTGAAACCCCATCTCTACTAAAAATAAAAAAAAAAATTAGCTAGGCATGATGGCACTCCTGTAATCCTAGCTATTCAAGAGGATAAAGTGGGAGGATTGCTTGAACAAGGGAGACGAAGGTTGCAGTGAGCCAAGATCATGACACTGCACTCGACCCTGGGTGACAGAGCAAGACTCCATCTCAAAAAAAAATAAAATAAAGTCATTGTCCTTTGTGAGACATAACAGAAGGAAACAATGCATTTTGGTTGTGGTTCTATTTTGCTACCATATAACAGTAGCAACCTCTATTTTACTAAAATAGCAGGAAAAGGATTAGTGATTATTATTGGGATAAAAGAAATAAAATTGAGCTTCTTCATTAACAAGACAATTGTTCAGATCTCAATTTTAATCCTCTTTGTATAAAAATGCATATTCAACAGATATGTGAATCATTTGTTACTTATTTAATACGTAAGAAAAAAAGTATACCAACAAGTATTTGGACAAAGAGAGAAGGCTTTGTCCCTTGGACAATAATGAGGTATAAACTGCAATGATGCCTTGTTCACCAAATGAATATAAGAAATGATTTAATTATAACAGGAAAAGGGACAATCTCTAAAAACAACTCAGGAAATTACCTGGAAATCAAGACAAACTAATATTTAAACACTTGCATAAAGTTCTTCCCCAGGTTTCCTCTCCAAATCACTTCATACGCATCTGGAATGAACATATGTATCACAGTAATGGTTTAGAAGCCATGGGGAAACACTATGTTTTTTCCTAGAAATACCAAGCAAGGGTCACAGGCAGCAGACACAGGACACAGCCAGATTGTTTTACCAAAATTTTTTTCTTTTGTTTTAAATGTACTCCTTCAAAAGCATCTTTGACACTGCTGTTTTTGGCATTCCCATGTCTATCACCTCCCGCAAACAAAGGATGAGATCACTGATTTAAAAAGTGCAGCTAAGATGTAACGTTAGAAGAGAAAATTTGCCTAAGGAGGGCAATTTAGTAATATGTATTCTAATTATGGAAGAGCCCCTAGCGTAATCTGGTAAAAATAGTTCCAACACATACCATACAATTACTACTGTTTTAAAAGACTGACATTAAAATTCATGCAAATTCTTCTATAGAAATAGTGTGATGGATGGTATTAATCAGAAGGTAAATCTATTGTACTAAAGCTAAAAAAGCATGAAGTTAATCTATCAAATCTTTCTGTTCAGCGGTTTCATAAAGAAAAATGTATAACCACGTGGTTATAATATATTTGAAAATACTTGATGTCACTTCATTCAAAACAAAGTATGCTAAATCAGTAGAACTGAGTGAACATTAGTCAGAACCTATGTCTGGCAGCAAGTTACTTGGAGATATCAACATAACAAAAATGAAGAGATTCAATAATTGTAACATTCTTATGACAAGAAGTAAAAAGGAAGAAGTGTATGGAATCTGTGTGGTTTATAGGCAGGAAAAAATGACTTAGAACCTGTAGAGAGGGGTTCAAGAAAACAGGAGGTAGCTTGAGATTGTGACCTAGAGAATGTGGTGTTTTGGGTGCCTACCTGTTTTCCCAGTGGGTGAGGAACAACTGAACAAATGAAGAGTTTGTGAAATAGCACTTTTTCTCCAGGTCACGTCAGCATCATTGCACAGAAGAAATGATCAACAATCTCACTGGTATGATGGCTTTTTGAGTTTTCTTGGGTTGCTAATTGGGACAACTCAATACCTGGAATAATCGCTTCAAATCTTTCCACTTGCAAAGGTGGTTTATCCTCTCTCAAGGAGGTAGAATGGAAAGAAAACACAGATGTCGTCTTATTTAACAGAGGTTTTTAAGATTTTCTGGCCCAACCCTCTAGTTGCACAGATGAGGAAACAAAAGCTCTGAGAGATTGGGTTTTTTTTGTCTAGAGTCACAGTAGTTTGAGCCAAAATTAGAATTTGGGTCTTCTGAATCCCAAATGAATATACTTTCCAGTTGTATACATTTATCATCCAAGGATCTTTAGTGGAACTCAATTGAAATGCAACTCTGTACTTCTGTCCACTTATATAAAAATTTACTAAAATTCAAGAGCAATTCTATTGGCCTTTTTTCCTACAAACCAGTCTTGAATACCATGGCTATATACTTAAAATGCATATAATAAAATAGTTTTCATTAGAACTCCTTTTATTTTATAATTCAGGATAATACCTAGGTTCTCAGTCTTAGCAAAGTTCTTAGAGTTTTTGCAGCTTATGCTGATGATTCGAAACAAGATAGAGAGTATTCCACTAGCCATTTATCCAAAATAGATTGTGAAGATTCATTATTTCTACCTTATATGTTTGAAAAATATCATTGGTGAAATTATGTAGGCCTGGAACTTTCTGTATGGGAAGATTTTAAATAACAGATTCTGTCTTCCTGCTTTCCTTTTGCTAGTTTTGGTAGGTTATGTTTTTCAAGGAATTGTATTTTCAGTTTTCATTTTCAAATTGATTAATGAAATACATTTTTAGTATCTTTAGAATGTGTAGTGTTGACCCTTTTTATTCATAGTATTGGTGTTTTCTTCCTTGATTAGTTTTGCTATTAAATTTATTAATCTTTGTAAAGAAACAACTTCTGGTTTTGTTGATTTTTTTCTATTATACATTTGCTTTTTTCTTTAATTAATTTTACCTCCTATTTTCATCATTTCCTTTTGTCTACACTTTGTGGTTTGTTAATCTTTTTCTAGTTTCTTGAGATGGAAGCTTGAATCATTGATTTTTTTTTTTTTTTTTTTTTTTGAGATGGAGTTTCACTCTTATTGCCCAGGCTGGAGTGCAATGGCACAATCTCGGCTCACCACAACCTCCACCTCCTGGGTTCAAGCGATTCCCCTGCCTCAGCCTCCCAAGCAGCTGTGACTACAGGCATGCACCACCACACCCAGCTGATTTTTTTGTATTTTTAGTAGAGACGGGGTTTCTCTGTGTTGGTCAGGCTGGTCTCGAACTCCCGACCTCAGGTGATCCACCCGCCTTGGCCTCCCAAACTGCTGGGATTACAGACATGAGCCACCATGCCTGGCCAAATCATTGATTTTTAAGTGTTTTTTTTTCTTATATGTGAACTTAAGGCTATAAATTATCATCTATTCACTGCTTTAGCTGCATCCCACAAGTTTTGATAACTCATCTCTTCATCAGACTTAGATAAAAAGATTTTAAATTACCAATGTGATGTCTTCTTTGACACACAGATTATTTAGAGTGTGAGGTATAATTTCCAAGCAATTTGTGTTTTTTTCTACCTATCTTTTGTTTTTTTATTCTACCTCAATTCTTTGTAACCAGATTATATAATCTGAATAAACTAGAAGCCTTTTGGTATGTGATAAGACTTGGTTTAAGAGCCAGTATATGGTCAGTTGGGTGATGATTTGTACACACTTGGAAAAATATAATTTCTCTCATGATTGTATGCAGTGCCCTGTATCTGTTAATCAGGTCAAGTTACTGTTCAGATCTTCAATATCCTTATTGATTTAGGGATGTCTGTTCTATTGGTTGTAGAGAAGGTGTGTTCAGGTCACTCACTATGATTATGTTTTGGTCTGTTTTAGTTTTCTTTTGTCATTTACTGCTTTAAATATTTTAAAACAATGGTATTGAGTGCATTCAAATTTAGGCTGTGATACCTTCTGTATAATTATGTACTATTCCTCTTTACGCATCTGGCTTTAGAATCTACTTTTCTAGGGTTAAAAAACTCTAGCAGCTGTCTTTTGCTTACAGTGTAGAGGACAACTTTCATGGTTCTCCTTTAAAATTTGTGTCTGTGTATTTAAAGTGGGTCTCTCATAAGTAGTACATACTTGCAATTATCTATAATAGTGAGACAATTTTAGTCTTTTAATTATTCTTTAATTGGAAATGATACATTTTCTATGAGATTATTGACCTATTATTGTTAATATACACCATTTTATCATTCATGTTTTATTGTACTCAATTGTTCATATTTCTTCTCTTTTAGATTAATAAAATGTTTTCTATTATTTTTTCTCCTCCAGTAAGTTATTAGTAAAAAATAATTTACTAGTTTGTTAGTGGTTACTCAAAAATATGCACTCTTTAATAATTACAGTCAAAAACGTTACTTTTTCTACTTTCTGATAGTGGTAAAACATACAACTATGTTTTACCACTATTGGTAAATTTACCATCAATTTGATTTATACTCATCCAAGAATGTATCTGCATTAGTGTTGCTATTGCATTATTGATTTTAATCTATATGAACTCCTAATCTATTGAACTGCATAAGACATCATCATTGCTTTGTATAGTCAATATTTAATTATATCCAGCCATGTATTTCTCATTCTATTTATTCCTGCATCTCTGTGCTTCCTTCTCCTTGAGGAAGAACTTACACTGTATATTTGAGTACAGGTGACAGTGATACATTATTTCAGTTTTTATCTAAAATGTTTATATTTTACCTCCATTTTCACTCTCAGTAAAAAGTTAGAGTCTGGCAGTTATTTTACTTCTTCACTTTTAAGATGTAATTCCATTATCTTCTGACTTCCATTGTTCCGCTAGCATGTCAGCTGTCAGTATTATTGTAGCACTTTTGAAAATAAGTCATATTTTTCTTGGCTACTTTCCCCCATTCCACCTCCTGGCTGCTTTTAAGATTTTCTTCTTATGGCTGTCATCAGTTTTACTATGATGTTCTAAGTTTTATTTTCTTTCTATTTTTTTCTACTTGTGATTCACAGAGCTTCTAGAATTTGAGTAAATATTTTTTATCATATTTGAATCATTCATAGCCATTAGACCTTTGAATATTGATTCTGCCACAAATTCTCTTTTTTCTCCCAGTACTCCAATTACCTGTACATTAGACACTTACCTTATATTCCATATCTCTTATCTTTTTCCATTTGAGATTCTCTTATATCCTCTCTGTGCTGCAGGTGGATAGGTTCTACTAAGCTGTCTACTGGTTTTTTATTGCTCCCATCTACTGCTGTATTCAATTTTATGTTAAATTTATTTATGGAATAATTAATGTGTTATATTATTTAATTCTACAATGTTCATTTGATTCTTTTATAGATTTTACTTAACTGAAGAAATCCATGTTTTTATCCATTTTCACACAGTTCCATTTTCTTGAATGCACAAATCGTAGTTATTTCAAAAACTCTGTCATATGATGCCATTTTCTTGATCCCCTGTGAATATATTATATTCTATTGACAGGATTTTTTAATCTTGATTTTTTTTGGTCAGTAATACTTAATATCAAATATTATATTAAAAATTATAGACGTTCCAGAATATGTTATCTTCCTCTGGTCAGATTTGCCTTTTTTTCTGCTAGGCAAAAATAATTTGAGGTGATTACCAGAGACTGATCTGCTTTCAGGCTGGACTTAACTTGTAGTAATGCTCAGTTCACCTCCGTAAGGTGTACTCCTCCTACAGTGTAGTGCTGTACAGCTTTCAGCTGAACATCTACTCTCTTCACCATGCTCATTATCCTAGCATGTCTTCAACACTAATCTTTGTTTCTTCAACACTCCCTCCCAGGTATTTAGACTTTTAGCTTAGTTTTATTCTTTCTCTCTCTCTTTTTTTTTTTTTTCATTTTTGCTTCCCACCTTATTCAACTTCAGAATTCGGCAAATATGTTGATGGGAAAACAGGCAAACAGGCTTTATTTGTTTTTCTCTCTAAAAACTGACATTTTGGCTGAGCACGGTGGCTCATCCCCATAATTCCAGCACTTTGAGAGGCTGAGACAGGCGGATTGCCTGAGGTCAGGAGTTTGAGACCAGCCTGGCTAACATGGTGAATCCCTGTCTCTACTAAAAATACAAAATACAAAAATTAGCCAGACGTGGTGGTGCATGCCTGTAGTCCCAGCTACTAGGGAGGCTGAGATAGGAGAATTGCTTGAACCCAGGAGGTAGAGGTTGCAGTGAGCTGAGATCACACCACTGCACTCCAGCCTGGTCAACAGAGCAAGACTCCATCTCTTAAAAAAAAAAGAAAAAAAAAAACCTGACATTTTATTATATAATCAGAATGCCATTAATATAACTATCAACTACCAAAACTAAAAATAATTGCTTGATATTATAATCTACTATCTAGTCCATATACTTAAAAACATTTTTTTATTTTGGATTGTTTGTAATTATTATTTTGGTTTCGGGGGTACATGTGCAGGTTTGTTACATGGGCGTATTGCATAATGCTGAGGTTTGGAGTATGAATGGTCTCGTCACCCACGTAGTGAGCATGGTATCCAACAGGTAGTTTTTCAGTCTATGCCCCAGCCTCCCTAGTAGTCCCCAGCATCTATTGTTTCCATTTTTATGTCCAAGCATGTTCAATATTTAGCTCCCACTTATAAGTGAGAACATGCAGTATTTTGTTTTCTGTTGTTGCATTAATTTCCTTAGGATAATGGCCTCCAGCTGCATTCCTGTTGTTTCCAAGGATATGAGTTCATTTCTTTTTCATGGCTGCATAGTATTCCACGGTGTATGTGTACCACATTTTCTTTACCCATTCCACCACTGATGGGCACCTAGGTTGATTCCATGACTTTGTTATTGTGAACAGCTCTGCAATAAACATACAAGTGCATGTGTCTTTTTGGTAGAACCATTTATTTTCCTTTTTGTATATACCCAGTAATAGGATTGTTAGGTCAAATGGTAGTTCTGCTTTAAGTTCTTTAAGAAATCTCCAAACTGCTTTCCACAATGGCTGAACTAATTTGCATTCCCACCAACAATGTATAAGCATTCCCTTTTCTCCACAGCCTCATCAGCCTGTTATTTTTTTACTTCGTAAAGTAGCCATTTTGACTGGTGTGAGATGGTATCTCATTGTGGTTTTGATTTGCATTTCTCTGATGACTAGTGATGTTGAGCATTTTTTCATATGTTTGTTGGCTCCTTGCATGTCTTCTTTTGAGAAGTGTCTGCTCATGTCCTTTGTCCATTTTTTAGTTGGATAATTTTTTTTTCTTGCTCATTTGTTTAAGTTCCTTGTAGATTCTGGATATTAGACTGTTATTGGATGCATACTTGGTGAATAGTTTCTCCCATTATGTAGCCTGTTTATTCTGTTGACTTTTTTTTTTTTTTTTTTTTTTTTGCTATGTAGAAACTCTTTAGTTTAATTAGGTCTCACTTGTCAATGTTTGGTTTTGTTTTCATTGCTTTTGGGGACTTAGCCATAAATTCTTTGCCAAAGCTGATGTTGAGAAAGGTATTTCCTAGGTTTTCTTCCAGGATTTTTATTGAGGTCTTACATTTAAATCTTTAATCCATCTTAAGTTAATTTTTATATATGGTGAAAGGTCAGGGTCTAGTTTCATTTTTCTGCATATGGACAGCCAGTTACCCCAGCACCATTTATTGAATAGGAAGTCCTTTCCCCACTGCTTTTGTCAACTTTGTTGAATAACAGATAGTTGTAGATGTGTGGCTTTATTTCTGGGCTCTCAGCTCTGTTTCATTGGTTTATGGATCTGGTTTTGTACCAGCATCATGTTGTTTTGGTTATTATAGCCTTATAGTATAATTTGCAGTGGGGTAATGTGATATTTCTGGCCTTATTCTTATTGCTGATTATTGTTTTGGCTATTTTTGCTCTTTTTGCATCCATATGAATTTTAGAATAGTTTTTTCTAATTCTGTGAAAAATGACATTGGTATTTTCATAGGGATAGCATTGAATCTGTAAAATGCTATGGGCAGTATGGCCATTTTATTAATACTGACTCTTCCAATTCATGAGCATGGAATATTTTTCCATTTATTTGTGTCATCTGTGATTTACTTCAGTAGTGTTTTGTAGTTCTCCTTGTAGATATCTCTTATCTCCTTGGTTAGATGTATTCCTAGGTATTTCATTTTTTTGTTGCTATTGTAAATGGGACTGTGTTCTTGATTTGGCTCTCAGCTAGAATGTTATTGGTGTATACAAATGCTACTGATTTTTGTACACTGATTTTGTATCCTGAAATGTTACTGAATTCATGTATCAGTTCCAGGAGACTTTTGGCAGAGTCTTAAGGGTTTTCTATGTATAGAACCATATCATCAGCAAAGAGAGATAGTTTGACTTCTTTTTCTACTTGGATGCCTTTTATTTCTTTCTCTTGCCTGACTGCTCAGGCTAGGACTTCCAGTACTATGTTAAATAAGCGTGGTGAGAGTAAGCATCCTTGTTTTGTTTCAGTTCTCGAGAGGAATGGTTCTAGCTTCTGACAGGCTGTATTTTGAAGTTCCTCAAGTTACCTTCCTTCCCATTCTGACTCTGTTCCATGAGACCACCTTAAGTTCAGCAGGCTTTTCTTTCCCATAACTGTAGCCCTCTGCCCAGCTGTCTACATTCAGAAATAGCAAATATTCCCAGGAAAAAAGTAGGGAATCATCAGCTCAACTTTCCTTGGTTTTCCTGTCTCTGAAATTGTAGCCATTCTAATCATCATGATTTCAAAGCCTCTTTGACATATTTGAGCAGAATTTTAAAAATGATTATCCATATTTTCTACTTGTTTTCCAAAGAAACACTATTCTACCACAAGTCATTCCATCCTATTCAGAACCCTTATTCTATTTTTGTTTATTGTAGCATGTAATAAAGTCCATCAATTCTTTCAAAGGGTGTCATGAAAGACAGATAGGTAGGAAATTCTTATATTAAGTACCTGAAAAGAAGTTTGCACAGTGCAAAGGAATTTACAATACTACTTAGAGTACTATAAAATCATTGTCTTGCAGCCTAAGATTAATGCTGCCCTGAGTATGTATGTCACAGGCTTTTATATAAAAGAGACAGAGGAACAATGAAGAATATCTGTTATTTTCAGCAATAAATCTTGATGCATAGACCTGAAGGAAGAGGTCTTTTATACCAATTCTATAATATAATGAAGAAATGATACAGTCAAGTTCCACATTGCTCATGCTTTTAGGGTTTGGAGTTTCTTTTTAAAATCTGTATATTTAGAAGAGAGTCACTGATATTTTTACTAAAATATGGTAAATCACTTTGATATAGACATGTCATATTTATAAAATTCTTAATAACATATCATTTCAGGGGCTGGCTTTTATACCTTATTACTTAAACTTGCAATTATAGATCTGGTCATTGTCTCCATGCTAGCATTTAAACAAAGAACCAAAAATTATTCTGATTCTCTGGAAGTTTAAGTTTTCCACATTTGTTCATAAAAGCAGTCAAGAAGAGTAAGAATGTAAACTTGTCTCTTTCTAGGGTATATTCTTAACAAACATGCTGTCTTGGGTAACTTTCTAACTTTTCTAAACCTACAGTTTTCTTGATGTAATTAAATTTTTCCATCTTATTAACAACAGAAGACCTATGGTAATATCTTAAAAAACTAGAAAATTTCCTCTTAATTCTAAAAACATGAGAGTAAAGCTTTGTTTCAGCATTTGAATTGTACGGGTTTGTTTCAATTTATTGAGGCAAACATAAGGTCAACATCATATGCAATTTTTTTCAGAGAATATAATCAAGGTAACTTGATCCTTATTGCTCTCTGAATTCATGCAAAGTACAAAACACATGCACTAAAGGTCATCTATACTCCAGCTAACATGAAAAAGAAGAACTACTAAGAAAATTGATAGTATACACTGGGATACAGAACAATGGATTAAAAACAAGGGACCTAGCTTCCAGGCCTGGTTTTGTCAATTACTAACTTTGGGACGTGTGGCAAATAATTTAACTTCTACCAACCTCTGAATTCTTATCTATGAAATGGTCCTAAACACTTCTAACATACTTTGTGAGGTCATTGTAAGGACCAAATAAGAAGGTGTTTTTTAAAGTATTATGTTTTGAAAACTGAGAAATCACTATGTAAATGCAAGAATCACTATTTGTATAACTTTAAGAGGCATTTTTACCCTATTTCAGAAAACAAACTATCTTCAGGCACTTGAAAACCTTGTCAGCTTTCATTTGCATAAAATTATTATTATAATTACAAATTATTTTCATGTATTCATTAAAGCAGGTTCATCAGGGTGTCTATTAGGCAATTCTTTATTAGCTTAATTCAAATTATGTATATGAAAGTAATAAAGCTGTGTTTCTCTTTCAATAATAATTCCAGAGGGTCTCCATTAATCCAGCTAACTGAAGTATTAGTCTAAATTTTATGCTATCTGGATGTGAGAGAGAAAAGCCTAAAGTTGCAAAATTAGTTCAATGCAAATTTCAATAAACAGTTAATAACAATTTTTAATTACAATATCTAAATATTGTGAACATGCCTGATATTTTATTTTGCTATTGCCACTTCACACTTAAGAAACAAAGCCTATATTCAAAAAAAGAGAAAGGAACATTAAGCAACACGACCGTGTATCATTAAGTAACATGAAGAGACCAGAACTCATAACTCCCTGGTCTCCAGCTAATTTTACAATCTTGATAATCCCTACTTGCCTACCTGAATTATCAACAGTAACAGAAACAGGTAAAAAAATACTTGTATCCTTATATATCTACATGGCAAATTTAAAAAGTTTATCTCCCTTTATAGTCTATGATCTTGTTTCTTTGTCTCCTTCCAAATGCTTTCTCCAATCACCCTAGTATTCCTTGACCATGCCAGGTATTTTGACCATTTTATGTCTTTGCTGTTCTCTTGGCCTGAACTATCATTCTCTGCCCATTAAAATCGTTCTTGATCTTCAGGCTGTGAAATCTGGCCTTCCTGTGATTTCACAGGATGTTCTGCCTAGTGATGGGTAAACTGTTCACCTATCTGCCTCTGCAAATAAAGTATAAGTCCCTTGAAAGCAAAGACAATGTCATATTTATATTTCCATTGTCCACACACCATAATACTTGGCATACGCTTAAAAGGCAATACTTTAATTGCACATTTAAATGAAAAAATAGATGAATGAATTAATGGATGGTTGCTATAGAAGACCTAGTGAAGGACATAGTATCTTAAAGTGATACAGATTGATCTCTATAACCTAGCATGCACATAGAATAAAGAAAATTCAAATTATAAGAATTCTACCTAACATAGATGTATCTTGATATAGAAATAATATTATCCAATCTTAATCTGGTGCGAAAAATTTGGATATTATCACATAAAACTTGATTCAATTATTCACATAAAACTACCCTGGACATAAAAGACTAAAAAGATTTACATTCCATCAATATTCTGTCATTCTTCATGTCTCTCCAAGACATTTTTAACGTTTAAAATCCTTCAGTAGCTTGATCTGTGGGGAAAAGGAACTAACAGTAAAACAACAATAGAATACTTAAACTATTTAAGAAACATTATTTTGAAGTAGAAGGTTATTAAAAACCATGTTTTGAGAAAATGTTGCATGTGAAGAAATCTTCCCAATAAGTGTATTAATTGAAAAAATAGAATGCTCGTTATTTTTCAGGGTAAAGAGTCACACCTATATATTTTTTATGTGTCTAGAAAAATGGCTGACGTTAAAAGTGGATATCTTTGGTTGGTGAGAAGGTAGGCAAGTTTTCTAAAATTTACTTCGAATTATTTTTCAAATTTTCCAAATGTTCTAAAAGAGGATTTTTTGGTCATTATTATCAGGACAAAATACCTATACAATTTTGCAATATTAATGAGAAAAAAAATCTATAAAAGCTTTAGGCAAAAGACGGAATGGGCATGATTATCCCTGGAGAATCCAGTGTGCCCCTAGCTTACTGTGCAAATCTAAGCAAGGCACTTACTGCTTACAACCTCCATTTCTTTATTTTTAAAAGGAAGGGCTGCAGTAGATGGGTGTTCCGGTGCCATGTAGCTATAAAAACCCTGGGATTCTAAGCAAAAAGCAAATAGCTTTCAAGAGCCTTGGCAATCTGCTCCATCCGTTACAACAGACAGGACATAAACATGAGCCAAGAAAATAAGGAAACTAAAGTAGCAACTGGAAGAACCACAACACTCCCCCAAAGACCAAATACTATCCTGTTGAAACACCTTCACCCACATTCCTTCCATTCGCAGAGTGGCCGAGTGTCCCTCGAGCTGATTCCCTTGAAAGCTAATTAATTGTATGCTGCATGGGGCATCCTCACGATGCTAAGGAGTCATTTGGAAAGGGAACATAAAAGTGATATTAAACAATAATATGCGATTTATAGTCTGGATGTGGCACATACTGTATTGGCTTACTTTTATTTCACAGTTAATCTCCAAGCTCACAAAAGTTTTATCGGATTGGAGGCATGTGCAGTATTCCCTTTATAAAATTTTATAGTCCCTTGCCATTTTCAGGGGTTTGTTTTACAGGCACAATTTGCTGCTTTAATCTCACCCAATTGTCATGTTCTAAATCATCGTGAATAAAAATGTCCTAAAAGAAGAGATGTGCTGAGGGTAGTACTTAATTACACTTAGCTCCTGATTTAAATGTGATCTGGGCATTGCCAAGTCCAGGGCACAGAGTAACCAGCCACGCAAATCTGCATAAACCAATGCAAGCCATTACCGGGCTTTTAATAGCAAAGCCTGCTTGCACTCTGATGGTACTTTGCTGGCATTCTGATGAAGGTGGGTCCTCCTGTCTTCCATTAGTATCTGCGCAAATTAAGGCAGCTAATGAACTAGCTCCAATCGCTAATGTTCTCAAAGTGGGCAAGCACAGGTTTTGTCTTTAAGCCTATCATTGAACAAGGCAATTTCTGGGATGTCTCTTAGAGAAGCTCCCTAATTCTCATTCAGCCAAATGCTACTGATGATGACTATTAGCGTGGAAAGGCCATTCATTTCTAGAAGTCAATTATGCTTTATTAAAATTAAGGAACGCTTAAGCTTAAAACATACATAACCTGTTTATTATGTTCTCTCTTTAGGTGTGTGGAGGAGGAAGATGACAGTAAGAGAAGCGATGGTGGTCCCTGACAGCTCTAGTTTTTTGTATTGCCACCATATTTTGCCTTAACCTGACTCCTGATAGCATGCACCTCTTTCCCTTTAGTAAAATGTTCCTCCTTTGTTCATCCTGATCTGTGTCCCAAACTTTTTTTTAATTTAAGCTTGTTAAATACCCCGATTAATCTCTACACCACCATGACTGTTTCAGGACTGGGGCTGTGACCCAAAGTAAGCCAATTCCAAGTCTGCCCAGGATGTTTCTGCAGAAGAGATGGCCACTGGCTGCTTAGGTGGCTAAGCTGGGCATATGTGAACCTGGGACTGTTTCTGCCTGGGGCTGGTGCCAAACAGGGAGACAGATATTCTAAGCATGTAAAAGCATCTGGCTCTAGCCATGGCTAACACAACATCACTTGAGTTCCATGAGCCAATAAATCCTTATTTTGTCTTAAACTTGTGGGACTTCAGTTTCTGTTACTTGCAACAGAATGAGCTCTGGCAAAAAGGAGATATTATTGCAAATGGAGCACTGAATTTTGTTCCAAAAAGCAACACTATTCACACTTTTTTCTTTATTGAACATTTCCTAAGCAGCACAGTTAGAGAGGAAATATGATCACATATTCCAAACAGATGTTGTCATGAATGACAAGTATTGCTTTCACATACCCCAACGTAATATTAGTGAAATCCCTAAGGGCCAGTCCAGCACATAAATGGGAAAAGTATATGGTAAACAGTAAATAACTGGAAACTAGCTACAGTCATAGTAATAATATCTGGACCACACAGGTTATTTATACTGAAAAAGTCTTCATTTATAGCTCTATTGATCTTCTGGTAGAACTTACCTTGCTCTTTATATATAAATATACTAAAGTACTAGCAGGGTATTTTTAAAGAGACTGGTGACAAAGTCAGCCTGAGTTATTTTCACATATGTGTTTGTACTTTTACCACATATGTGTGCATATGTAATAAAATATATTGGTTTTTATATTTTAAAATTTACCTTTATAGTATATTCTTTTGAGACTTCAATTTATTGCTTGAATTTGTGCTTTTAAAACTTTGTCCATAGAAAGGGAAGGGGAAGGAGAGGATAGGGAGAGTATGGCCAGTGGGTACAAGTTTACAATTACAAAGAAAGAAGTTCTGGTGTCCTATTACACGGCATGGTGACTATCGTGAACAATAAGATATTGCACAGCTAGAAGAGAGGATTTTGTATGTTTCCACCACAAAGAAACAATAAATGTTTGAGATGATGGATAGGCTAATTACCCTGATTTAATCATTACACAATGTATACAGGTATTGAAATATTACATTGTGCCCATATATGTACAATTATGTGTGTGTTAAAAATGTAAAAATAAATAAAATTAAAAAATAAAACTTGTCCGTGGAGAGAGACAAACTGATAGATCTCATTCATTTCAAGATTTCTTTAGTATTTCAATGTGTGCATAAATCATGATTTATTTATGAATTTCCTTATTATGGTCTGTCAGATATTTTCTATGCATCATTCATTCATTACCACAAAGAGTTTTGCTATGAACACCGTGCTATTACACATATCTCTTATGCAGACTGTGTAAGAATTTCTCTGGGGTATGTGCCCAGAGATGGATATAGGAGTCATGGGATATATTCAACTTCAAACTCACTACAAATTCATAATAAATTGGCTTCCAAAGTGGATGGGTCCATTTACATTCCCATCAGCAATTTTAAAATCTTGAATATTAATGAGAAAAAATAGAATCCTCATAAATTAAAAAATAAAGTCATATTTAAAAAAACTCACAATGGTGAAAGAATGAGGGATACCTACCTAGCTTAAAACTAGTATGTATAATCTGACCAATTTCATCATTTTTTTCCTTATTTATAGATGATATTTATGCATATATTCACAACCTTTGAAACACTTTTAACATATACTCTTTGTGTGGGTACTGGAAACAAGGATTCAGGCAAGAGGATGCAAACACATGGAAAAAAAAAAAAGGAGCTCTTACATCCAATTGTACAGCCAGAACCAACACAGCCCCATGGAAACACTACCACATCATGCCCCTCACCAAGCCTAACCGCAACCGTCCTCTAAATGGTCTCTCCCAGCTGCATCCCAAGTGATCCTGCTAAAATCCATGTAGACTGTAACTCTCCCCTGCTTAAAATATCTCAGGGACTCCTCAGTCAAATCCAAAACAGCATGGCACTACTGACACCTTCGGCCCACTGTGCTTACCTTCCTAGCTTCACGGCTTACTGCTCACCCTGAAATCTATGCTTCAACATCACTCAATGGTTTTTAATTCTGCCCCCTGTGTTTTTAGCCCCAGGTCTTCAGACATGCCCTGTCTATTTCCAATCCACCACTTCCTTGGAATAACTCCTGTTCCTTCCTGTGGTAACAGATTAGATGTGAGTCCCTCCTGAAAACACCGTAACCCTCAAGGCCTAGAGGGGTGCCAGGCTCTCAGAGTACCCCGGGCTTCTGCCAGCCCAGATCCCAGTCCCTACGTGGCATATGGCCTCATCTTTATTTGTTTCTTCTTATTGGACTAGAAGGCCCTTTCTGAGCAGGGACCAATGCCTGTTTGCTGACTACAGTGGCTCATATTTATCCTCAGCAAATATCTTAAAGATCTAAGCTATGTAATGGCATGGCCTGGAGCCATACAGTGGACATCATGAGGAGGGAAGACCAACAAATGATGCTAAACCCACTCCTTCTCTCCATGTTCAACCTTTCTTGTTTCCTCTTGCATACATATAGCTGTAGATTGTTCCTGTAGCTTTGTTACTACCACATATCGTGTTCAAAATACATACTCATTTCCACAAAGGGAAGAGAATGCTTTAGGCGAGCTTCCACTTTCCTGGAATTGGAGATCTAGAGAGGGGAATGTCTGATAGTGCTGCAATGTTATTTTCAGCATAAATTAATTCCAAAGTGAACAAGTGTTTTACTATTAATTGAGGACAATTAATCTCTCTTATTCTAGGTTGTTTAATTTCATCATGTTCCATTAATTCCCACTATGACAAATACAGAATACTTGCAGTGACTATGCTTTCAGAGTTTGTAAAAAAAAAAAAATTCCTTTTTAGATCCTCACTCTTAAGGATATGGGAATTCTGTACTAGGCCAAATCACTCATTGGCAGCTAGATTATCTGTTATCAAGAGAAGCCCCACAGGTCACAGAAGCCCAGAATTTTAGTATGATGCAAGTTCCACTTAATCATGAGTCATCCATGAATTCAAGTAAACCACCAACTTATTTATATTTTAGGTCTGTATCACTTGCAACTTTAAAAAGTCCTTTAAATTCTGTTGATATTTCTGTCATTCGTCCTTCTTTGTAAAACTCTCCCAAGCTTTAATAGTGTATGAAGTGGAACACTAAATTTCCCGCCAAAGGCACTCACAATTATGAAATTCTCTTCTGTACATATAGCACATACATGCATGATTTACATTTATTGTGTCATTTAATCTTCAAGTTGCTTCAGAAAAATAGATACTTATTTCCCAATTTTCACATGGCAGAAGTGAAGTTCAGACAGGTAACACGCTCTCCCTCTCCCCTCCACCGAGTCATTCTAGTTCCAGATGAATCCTCTGATTTTAGGCAATTCTTATTTGAGTGGAGCTGAAACCTATCTCCTTATGCATCATTTTTTTTCCCAATCTCTTACAACAGCAGTCCCCAACCTTTTTAGCACCAGGGACTGGTTTCATGGAAGACAATTTTTCCACTGACCAGGGTAAAGAGGGGGATGGTTTGGTGATGAACTGTTCCACCTCAGATCATCAGGCGTTAGATTCTCATAAGGAGCACACAACCTAGGTCCCTCACATGCGCAGTTCACAATAGGGTTCATGCTCCTGTGAGAATCTAATGCCACCACTGATCTGACAAGAGGCAGAGCTCAGGCAGTGATGCTCATTTGCCCACTGCTCATGTCTTGCTGTGCAGCCCGGCTCATAACAGGCCATTCTACAGTCTGGGTTTTAGAGACCCCCTGCCTTAGAACATTTAGGGAAAAAAACTCCTTTTCAGTATAAGAACTCTTACCATATAAAAGGTTTGCTGTCACCCCCCTGAGACAGTTACTGAAATTACTACTAATAATGAACTAGTCTGTATTTCTTCAACTTCTTTCTAAAGGAGGTTTAGGAGTGATTTAGGTTTAGAAGTGTTTTTTTTGTTTTGTTTTGTTTTGTTTTGTTTCAAATTTTTTGTAGCAGCCAAATTCTTTTTAAAATGGAATCTTTCATGAAAGCCAAATGCATATTAAGAAAAATAAAAATGAGGCCGGGTGTGGTGGCTTATGCCTGTAATCCCAGCACTTTGAGAAGTCAAGGGGGGCAGATCACCTGAGGTCAGGAGTTCGAGACCAGCCTGGCTAACATGACAAAACGCTGTCTCTACTGAAAATACAAAAATTAGCTAGGCATGGTGGTGGGTGCCTCTAATCCCAGCTACTCAGGAGGCTGAAGCAGGAGAATCACTTGAACCCAGGAGGCAGAGGTTGCGGTGAGCTGAGATCGTGCTGCTGCACTCCAGCCTGGGAAACAGAGCAAGATTTTGTCTCAAAAAAAAAAAAAAAAAGAAAGAAAAGAAAAGAAAAATGAAAAAGTATGGCTGTGATTGAAATGAATGTGGAAAACCTGTAGTTACTCCATCCACTCCGCCCTTCCCTCCATAAGACCCCTGTTTCAAGACAAACCATAAGGAATCTCTGCATTTCATGGGATGAAAGGGTGGCCACTAACTATACTCTCTCCTAGTCTTTCTTTTCCTAGGATGATGTCCTGGACTGATCTTAATGATCAAGTAGTTTGAAGAATACAAAGATTAAGAATAATTGAAAATGGGCCAGGCACAGTGGCTCATGCCTATAATCCTAGCACTTTGGGAGGCCGAGGTGGGCTGATCACTTGAGTCTGGGAGTTTAGGGCCAGCCTGGGCAACATAGCAAAACCCCGTCTCTACAAAAAATACAAAAAACAAAAAAATTAGCCAGGCATAGTAGTGCATGCCTACAGTCCCAGCTACTCAGGAGGCTGAGGTGGCAGGATCACTGGTACCCAGGAGGTCAAGGGTGCATTGGGCCATGATCATGCCACTGCACTCCAGCCACAGTGACAGAGTAAGACCTTGTTTCAAAAAAGAGTAATTGAAAATACCTATTCGGTTAAAATGTGGTTTGTAAAATATCAAGACATAGACTAAGAATCATACCAAAGATTTCCGTCTTCCCATGTCCTTCCCTGTGAGGTTTTGCGAGGTATGATAGGAATCCCCGTGTCCTTCCGTGCAAGGGTTTGTGAGGTGTGATGGGAATCCCCAAAGGACCTGAAGTCGGGAGACCCATATAACTCCATGTCTTATTTACCAAAAAAATCTTCAACAAAAACATAGCAAGGGGATATTTCCTTTTTGATAATTTCCTAAAACCTAAGAAACTGATTAAAACTGCTTCTTGACTTTTAGGAAACCTGACTTCTCTACAAAGATCAGGCCAGATGATGTCTATAGTGATTTCTAAGCCTAAAATTCCATCATTTTAATAAAATTGAAAGTCTCACTTGACTTCTGAAAGAAACTGAACACATAATACAAGCTTAAACACACAAACAGGGGAAAAATAAGACAGCATGGTGAACCTTAATACTCAAACTGTAGCACTGTGCTGAAGAATGACCAAGTCAGTGGTGTGATAATTACAGGTGCTTGTACAAAGTGTGAGAGACACTTTGATAATGTCAGACTTGCTATATCATAGAGTGTTATATTTCTCAGAGTCCTTTGGGGTATTTTATTCCCATCAAATGAGAGGTCAAAAAATTTTCTTTATTCCAAAGTGTATTACGAATACAAAAAGTTTGAGAATCACTGCTAGAAATCAATTTTAATTGACTAAATCATTCATATTCAACTGTGTATTTCTAGAAATCATGCTTTCACCTTTGCACCTAATGAAACTGCATTCCACCTGCCATCATTATGGAATGCCACCTCATCTGAGGTGTTGGTGCTCTCATCAATTCAAATGCCACTGCATCTCATTTCCAAAGAGCAGCAAGACAAGTAATTCTCAGCAGTCGTGAAGGCACCAGATGGAAATTCAGGGATAAATAAGTACATTTATACTGCAGCAGGGGATTTCGAATTTTCCTTTCAAATAGAGCCAATTAAGATACAGGAACTCTGACAGGAGTTCCGCTACAGAGAAAGAAAAAGAATACACCATCTATGTCACTACTTTAATTGGCTCCACAAAGACAGTATTTTCTAACTATTTGAAATCAAATCCTGCTGGAGCACATAAAATTTACTCAGATATGTAGACAACACAATATGGCTCTAAAGACCACGAAGCTTCCCCAGTGTCTTTTTAAAAAGTGGCCATGTCAAGCTGTTGAGGGGAAAGAACTTGGTGTCATGCAATGAGCTAATCTTCCATGCTATAATCAGATGGAGAAACAGATAATCCAGAATTTGTTTACACTGTTCCTGTGCATTTAGAAAAAAAAAATGGACATATCATCCAAATCTACTAAGAGATTTTCTAGGTTTATTCTAGTGTCTTAATTCCTGCAAGTCTAAGAATAACATTTTTTTCAGTGAATTAATGTGTGTCCTTTTAAAATTGTTAAAAATTGCCCCAAAGTTTATATAAATGGGAAAATTATAAAAGAGGAAACCTGAGTGTCCAGTAGATATGAGAAAGTACTCAGATTTACTCTTAATAAAAAAAACAAATTCAAAAAATTAAAATATGATATCCCTTCATACCCACTACAAAAGCAAATATGAAAAATCACATCATACCAAGTGTTGGCAAGGATGCAGGAGGGCAAGAATTACTGAGGGGACTGTCAATTTGAACAGCTATTCTGAAGATCAGTCTGGCCATTTTCAGACATATTAGATATAAATATGTGCTATGGCCCAGGAGGCTAACATTTCATTTTCTGGTCCATAAAGTTTCTCACATAGATTCTCAAGAGGTTTATAAGGGAACATGTGCAGGATGGTCAACACAGACAACATTTTTTAAGGTAAGATGAAAATAGTGAGAAAACAAATAAGTACAATGTAAGATACTTATTACAGAGCACAGTGTGGAAACAACATACTAGGTTTACAACAACAAAATAGATTTCAAAAACAGTTCTGAATAAAATCATTTTTTTTTTTTTTTGGACAGCGTATCACTCCATCACCCAGACTAGAGTGCAATGGCAGGATCACAGTTCACTGCAGCCTCAGCCTCTCAGGCTCTAGAAATTCTCCCACCTCAGCCTTCCAAGCAGATGGGAGCACAGGAATGCACCACCACACACGGCTAATTTTTGTACTTTTTGTAAGATGGAGTTTTGCCATGTTGTTCAGGCTGGTCTTGGACTCCTCAACTTAAGTGATTCACCTGCTTCAGCCTCCCAAAGTGGAGTCTGCACGTGGATAAATATTTTTTAAAAATTAAAATATGGAACCAGTGCTCAAGTTTTGACAATTCAGTTTTATCAGGCATGAATAAAATATATATGGAGAATGTAAAATATGAGAGTAAACATACATTCCAGTAGAGATCACAGAGTCTTATTCCAACAGAGATGGCAATATAATTTTCCCAACAAAATTCAATTTATTTTGAGAGATCTTCTTTTAGAATTGGCTTCAAAGGCCCTGGCCCTTTATTTTAGAAATTCTTAATGGTGGAAAAGCTTGTATCTGAAGAAGTAATTCATTTTTGAGTGACTATTGCCAAAGACATAAAGTAGCAACTTCTGTTAGTATAATTCTTTAAGGTTTATAAAATATGTTCACAAACTCTAGCTCTTTTAGTAATATGTTTCAGAATCAGATAGAGTCGGAGAAAAAAGTAATCATCAAGTAGGAAGACTTGTTAGAGACCTGATAATAAAATAGTAAAAGCAATTTTAGAATATACCTTGAAATGGGTCTGGAGATGAAGGCTAAACCAAAACTGTTCCAAATGCATTTTAAACAGTGGTTACAATAGCTTAAAAATAAACGTGTAGCCTTATAACCTCCTGAGGTAATAAAATTAGATGCGTAGGCTCTGGCATTTCCGTGTTAACAATACATTTATTTATATTTTAAATACTGAATGTTCACACAACTGGTAGCCCTTTTAGCACTGCTGTATGGGGGGACAAAAGTGGCTAAGTTAGAAATTCTGGGTTTTATTCTCTTCTCTTCCAATTACAGACAATTTTTCTGGATTTCGTCTTTTGAAAAGGAAAATTTGTGGTAATGCAATTGATATATTAGGAAACAATTTAAGTGTAATAGAGAATATTGCATATGCATGAACTCATTTTTTTCCACCAAAATCTACTATGCTGGAGGAACACAGAAAACTCCACTCAGCTGAACTAAGCCATGCAAGACACAAAACATACACTTCAAATATCTACCAGCAACCAGTTTACCATGTGCATTATCCTAGAATGCTGTGTTTTGCTATTCTTTGACATTTGTGAACTAGTCTACATAAAAAATGCCCTTTTGACATCCCCTTCATGTCTAAGTATCCAGTTTCAAAAAATGCCAAGAAGTACATGCAAAAGCAAAGTTGTAAGATTTGAGAAGAAACTCAAAATGAGCATTTTAAAAGAAACAAAAGAATATATGTCTCTCTAGAGCAATAGGTATAAAGAAATCCACATTACAAACCATGAGAGACAATGTTAGAAAACTCAAGAAAATGTCTGTGGCTGGAACAACTTTCAGTGTTGTGAATTCAGCAAGGACCTGCAAGGCCTGTAAATACAGAAGAAATGGGAATATTGTTGAGCATATGGATTGAATAACAAACAAACACACAAAAAAAAACCTCAGAAACAACCTCTTTCACAAAAAGAAAACACCATCTATATAAGAAGACCATAACCAGAAATGGCCAAATCATGCGTCAGTGGCTCCTTTCACTGGTAACAGTGGTGGGTTTGGTGGTTTCAAACATTTCTATGGCCAGGCACTGTGGCTCCCAACTGTAATCCCAGCACTTCAGCAGACTCAGTGGGGTAGGTCACTTAAGCCTAAGTTTGAGACCAGTCTGGGCAACATGGTGACATCCCATCTCCAGCAAAAAAATACAAAAATTACCAGGGTGTGGTGGCATGTGCCTATAGCCCCAGCTACACTGGAGGCTGAGGTGGGAGGACTGCTTGAGCCCAGGAGGTAGAGGTTGCAGTGAACCATAACTGTGCCACTGTACTCCAGCCTGGACAACAGAGCTAGAGCCTGTCAAAAAAAAAAAAAAAAAAAAAAAAAAAACTACAAATTTCCAAAGCCTTCAATTGTTTGGTGAAGCTAAAGTGCAGAGAATAAAGCTATAAAAGAACTTCTAGCAACAATATACATATTAATTGAAAAAGGTGGTTATATACTGGACCAAATTTACAACTTTGATGAAGTAGGTATCAAATATAAGTGTATGCCATGAAAGACCTATTCTAAAAGGCAGAAAACCATGTTCCAGAATTTAAGGCTGCAAAAGATCATCAAGTTTGATAATGTTTCTTCCACCATTTCCCAACAACTCACAAGCAGGAACCCTTTTCTTGTCCATCTCCAACAGCAACACTTCAGATCTTTCTCAAGCTAAGGTGCCATATTTATTGAAGTACCCATGGATAAAGTTATAGTAGTGTTTTTATGAGGTTGCTACCTTTGATGTTTCATTGATAAAGTGTGATTGTGGTGCCCATAACCCCATTTGTCCCATAAGCTCTTGGCTTTTATTGGCTGACTTTGCATAATGTGGTGATTTTTTAAAACATGTGGTTCATGCCATAGTATAACTGACTATACTAACTCTGTGAGTCTATAAGGAATATCTGTTAGTTTTGTCTCATAAGATGAGCAGACATTTTGCCCGAAAAATCTCAGAAAATTTGCTTTTCAGAAAACTATCCTCTTCCAAAGTCAAGTACAAGGCTCTGCTTCCTGCATAGTGAAGCTGAGGGGGCTGGAGGTGGGGCGGGGGTGGGGGGTGTTGCGGAAAGGACCCAGTCTTGCCAATCAAAGTGCTTTGGTAGTACTCAGGTAGTAAGGGTTAAAGGAAGACTGGAGATGGACTTCACCTCTGTGGTTTCTTCCATCCTAAGGATTTTATAATATCACCTCTGATAATTATGAAAATAACCATATTTATCCAGTGTCTGTTTTGTGCCAGTCTCTGTGTTCAATACATACACACATTATCTCATTTATTTCCCACAGTAAAGCTGTGAAGAGGATAATAACTGTTATTCATATTCTGCAGATAAGGAAAATGAGGCTCAAAGGGGGCAAACTGACTTGTCCAATGTACTCTGAACCCTTGGCCATAGTGATATTTGGACATGTGGTCCAAACAGGGCCAGACTGAGTCCCCCTAAGGAACTATGTTTTTGGAGTTATCAAGAAAGAATTGCCATCCTATATTCCTGGGTCTCTATCATTAAGAAAAATAAAGGCATATCACTTCCCAATTGCCACCTTTGTAATCAAGTAGGATAATCTGTGAAGAATAAATCCAATAGAGTTCTAATAACATCATATAAATTTCTGAACCTAGTCAGAAGCTAGTTAACATCCAGAAACTTTTTTCAGCAATGTAAGTCAATACCTAGCCAAAAGTTTTCACTTTTTTGAATACAGTTTCTGTTACTGGAAACCAAAAGTGCATTGATTAATATACCCTGGACAGCAAAGCGTTTGTGATGACCCAGATTGAATCCCCTATTGTCTGTTTCTACAAAACACTCTACTTCTCCTTTGGAGCAGAACTGGCCCAGGTAATGCTGTGTTCCCTGTAGCATCATAAGCTCCCTGAGGGAACAGACTTCTCTCCCTGTCTACCACTGTTTCTCAAGGCATCCTCCAGGCTTGGCACCTCATAGAAGTTTAGTGAATGCCTGCATAATCAAAGACTGAATGAGTGAATAAATGGACATATTGACCATTTTGACCCTGTTTGCTTATTTCTAAAATAAAGAAGCAAGTGATAGTTGCCTGTCTTTTTTTTAATGGGCATCTAATGAGGTATGTAAAAGTGCTGTGCTAGCTATAAAGCAATAATTATAATTCATTCAGCAAAGAGTGCAGTAGTCAAAAGGAGCATAATAGAGTTGGAAAAAGCATGGGCGCAGGAGTCAGAGTATGTTTAAGTATCAGCACTGTATCTTATTAGTTGTCTAATTTTGGGCAAATTATATATCCTCTGAGTCTCTGTCTCATGGGTTTCTTGTGAGCATTTAAAAAGTTAATACATGCAAAGCATCTAATCATATTTCAGGTGTGTTATGTGCTCCATGAAATAGACTGATAAATCAGAAAAGGGCCCCATCCCCAAGAAGCTTACAGTCTAATAGACAAATCATGTACACAAACAACAGGAATATAAAGTAGAGAAGGTGCCCTGAAAATACAATAAAGACATCACAGGACATCATGGGAGATCAATCACCCTAGCTCTTTAAAAATAAATGTTTTCTTTCTTTAAACTTACTAAGGCAATTTTATGCTAAATATTACCCTCACTGTCAAGCAAGTCTTAAGAAACTCTAACAAACAATGATATTAAATTTAGATCACTGAATTCCTTGTTTGCATGGTTCTGTATGGTAAATTCAAAAGCATTTAGATGCAAATTAGACAAAAAGTACACAAAACTTCAACTACTGAAATGTGTGCAGCATCAATGTGATTGAGAAGTTACCAGAGCTGCTGCCACCAAAGTTTATGGATGCATAAACTGGTAGGGGTCTGTGGAAAGCTGAATAGTGGCCTCCAGAAATGTCCTTGACCTAATCCCTGGACCCGCATTACCTCCTGTGACAAAAGGGACTTTGCAGATATGATCAAGTTAAGGACCTTGAGGTGGGGAGATGATCCTGGATCATCCAGGTGGGCCTGATGTCATCCCAAGAGTGCCTATCACATGGGTGCAGGAGGAGTCTGTGAAGGAGAAGGTGATGTGGTACCAGAAGCAGAGATTGGAGTGATGTGTCTTACAGATGGAGGAAGAGGCTATGAGCCATGGAATGCTGGCAGCCAATCAACACTGAAAAAGCCAGGAACATGGTTTTTCCCTTCAGAGTGTCCAGAAGGAACCAGCCCTGCCAACACTTTGACTTCAGCAGAGTGAAATGGATTTCGGACTTCTGACCTCCAGAACAGGAAGAAAGTAAATTGTGTTGTTTAAGTAACTAAATTTGCACTAATCTGTTACGGCAACAGTAGGAAACCACAAGGACAAAGGGAAAATGGCTCCTAGTATTTGATTTCTGCTTCCATTTTTAAGGGGAAAGAATGTTACCAAAGTACCCCGGCAGAGCTCCAATTCAGGGTTTACTTACACACAGGTAGAAATTGCTGAAAATTGTGAAAAATGCTTTCTATAGCAACAGTCCTCAAATAAAGCTAGCAGGCTGGCCTCTCAAAACCCAAAATATCCTGAAGTGACCCAAGATTTTGAGCCAAGTTAAAATCCAGCATTGTGGAATTCGAATAAAATTTCCTCAGTCGCTTTTCTTACATGTTAACTGAATGGGAAAATGGACTCCAAACAGAAGTTGGGTCCTTGAGAGGGGAGGCATAATTATAAAAATCTGATTCCAACTTGTATCAAGCATTCTAGAACTCAACTATCAACATGTATGTTATAATTTTACAGTGGACTCTGGGGTGAGGAGACAGTTTCATGCACCCCCTCACAACATTTTCACACCACCCTCAGGTCTCCACCCACATCCTGTGCTCCGGTCACATTATCATGACCTTCTGCTGGCCTGTGCACACACTACACCCCTTGCTTGTAGCATTCTTCTTCCATCCACCAACCCAAAGGCCTAGAAAAGGCACTAAACCTTAAATATTCTTCAACCCTTGATCCAAATGTTGTCTCTTTCAAGATGTTTTATTTGACTTACCCCTAGACATACTCCCTGCCTTCTGTCCTCCCATCATCTTAGAATAGAGTTTCCTTAGCAATTACCCCATTGTTATAATCATCTGTTCACATATCTGTCTTCCCAACTACCTGGTAGTCTCTCCTGGGCAATGACAATGCCCTGTTCAACTTTTAATCCTACATACCCAGTACCAGGCCTAGAACATCACAGGTATTTTTAAAGAAGTTTATTAAAGAAGTCAGGGCAGGCCAAGCATGGTGGCTTACACCTGTAAACCCAGCACATTGGGAGGCCAAGTCAGGAGGACTGGTTGAGGCCAGAAGTTCAAAACCAGCCTGGCCAATATAGTGAGACCCCATCTCTATGAAGAAAAAATAATAACAAATTGTAACTAAAATGCAGGTTACTCACTTGCTGTTTACAAAGTCCAATTAACAGGAGTAAGGTACGGCATAAAGAAAGAGATTTATTCCAAAACTAGCTTAAGGGAAGGAGTACAGGCTTCCTGCTTAAAGGGTACTACTTCACTTTTACAGCAGAAGTGGACACTTCTAAAAGGCAGGAGAGGAGGTGAGCAAGGGTGGGGAGTTCCACACACTAGCTCCGGTGCCTTATCTACTGGGTGGTCAAGTGGATGACTACTGGCACCCTGTGGGCAGGACTAGGCCAAAAACTCCCCAAATGGGAGACAGTAGCATAGTAATACTTACTAACGTAGAGAGTGCTCACTTACTTTGTAAGTAGTAGTACTAGAGGTAACCTCCTGGTGGGTAAGAGTTCCACACTGGGCATGCTTTAGTTTGTAAATCAACTGTTGACTTGATTTACGTAGTAAAATGAACTTGCCCTACAGGAAGTGTCCGGTGAAAGAGAGGTAAAAGGTTCTATTTGCATTTCAATAGGGGTTAGTAGGAAGTAGGGACAGGGGAAAAGGGGAAAACAGAAAGGAAAATAAAAAAAATAATAATAGTAACTCATTCCCCTTTTCTTAGAAAAAAATGGGGGTACCCAGTTACAAAATCAGTACATAAATGCAGCCACCCAGAAAACCATTAATAACTTAAAACCTTGCTACCTAACTTGTTTATCTATTGTATCTGGAAGACTTAACTCCGAAGTAACATTCATTTGGAAAAATCCAATACATATCTAAAGTAAAGGAGTCATTATAACAGGGGGTCTATAAAACAGTACGTGGTCAAAAGCAGGGATTCTAGATCTGGACAGACCTCTGCTCCATCCATCCCTGTCTCTGCCTGATGAAGTGGCAATCCCTATGTCCCTCTGACCTGGCTGCTACTGCTCTTTACCTTATTCACTTGTCTCTAGCCAGACTGTCCCTCCTGAGAGCCCAGAAGATTTTTGTGAAGATGAAAGCACTTGGAAAATATCAAAGTGCTACACAAATATTTGCCACTATGATTACTATACTAAATAACTGTTTTCTCTAAAGTAGGGCCAACATTTGTTGCTTTGTGTCAGCATCCCCCCCCCTGAGAAACAGCGCCCCCCTTTTATGTGAGAGTGAATTGCTCCCCCTTTCCATTTATCCACTGGTGCAAACAGAAACTGCTGCCTTTTCCCAGGAAGAGGCAAGTTCTGAAGTGCTGTGACCCTGTAGTACCTGCTGCCAGCCCTACTTCCCATAGCTTAACTATGGAAACCAAGTATTCTCCACTTTGAATTTGGTTTCTGTCACTTGTAATAAAGAGATTCCTAATTATTACTTGTTGTTCACAAAACATAAACAGGAGAAACTTCTCAATTATATCTTCTTAAAAATCGAATAAGCAGCTTTTATTGAAAGAGAATAATGCTAATAATTATTAGGCAGTCTGCTTATCAACATTATAGTGCATTAGATAAGAATCTAGAAACAGAGGCTGGGCTTGGTGGCTCATGGCCATAATCCCAGTGCTTTGGGAGGCTAAGACTGGAGGATCACTTGAGCCCAGGAGTTCAAGACCACCCTGGGCAACATAGGGAGACCCCATCTGTATAAAAAATTAAGGCCGGGTGCAGTGGCTTAAGCCTGTAATCCCAGCACTTTGGGAGGCCAAGGCGGGTGGATCATGAGGTCAGGAGTTTGAGACCAGCCTGGCCAACATGGTGAAACCCCATCTCTACTAAAAATAAAAAAAAAAAATTTAGCCAGGCACATTGACGCACGCCTGTAATACCAGCTAGTTAGGCTGAGGCAGGAGAATCGCTTGAACCTGGGAGGTGGAGGTTGCAGTGAGCTGATATCACGCCACTGCCCTCTAGCCTGGGCAACACAGTGAGACTCTGTAAAAAAAAAAAAAAAATTAAAAATTAAAAAATTAGCCAGGCATGATGGTGCATACCTACAGTGCTAGCTACTTGGGAGGCTGAGGCAGGAGGACCATTTAAGCCCAGGAGTTTGAGCATGGAGTGAGCTATGATGGTACCACTGCACTCCAGCCTAGGTGACAGAACAAGGCACTGTCTTAAAAAAAGGAAAAATCTAGAAAAAGAGAAATACCCCAGCAAAATGAGAGTTGCAACATGGCAGGGCATGGTGGAACCCAGGAAATCCGAGTATTAACAAACTGAATGACTGCACACAAGGGACTTAGACTCTCTGGGCTTCATTTTCTTCATCTACAAATTGCCAATGACCATTTATGTTCTAAGTCACTACAAATACATATACTTTGTGGTTCAGATGACAGGAGCACTTTTGTGGTTTTTTTGATGTCAAAAATTCAAACTTCTTTTGTTAAAGAAAAAAAGTAAAACCTCTCAGTGGAATTTAAACGAAGGTTCAAATATCCAGAATACTTAAGAGAGATCACGTCTGTTTTTTAAAGCAAAACCAGAGCCATCATTCAGTATGTGATTAATGAACTGAAAATAGGAGATTACTAAGAACGTTACCTTTTTATGAACTTATCGAGCTTGCGGGATAAAAACTGATAAAGAGGACTAAATTCATACCATGCTGACATGTGGCTAATTCTATAATCAATCACAGCCACAGCATTCAATAATGCAACAAGTACTTACTGAGGAACAATTATATGCAGGATGTTGTGACAGGTGCTGGGGGGAAGGCAGAAAGGGATAAAGCTGGATTTATAATCTCACCTCCCTGCTTCAAACCCTCCAACAGCATGCCACTGCCCTCAGAATAAAATCAAAATTTATGACATGACTTTTAATTCCTAACTTTTAAGGCTACTACTTTTCTAACATCTTCTGCCACTGTGCCTTTCAATCACCTTTCTCCAGCCAAACTCCTCTTTCAGATCCTTTATACAGCTAAGCATTTTTCTTGCTCCAAGGTCTTTGAACATCTGCTTCTATGCGATATTCTATCTTCCTGGAATGTTCTTCCCACCCACCCCTGCCCCCTACATCCTATGGCTGGCTCCTTTATGCTCTTCAAGTCCAAATTAAATGTCACTCCTCAAACAGACTTTTCCTAACCACACCCTCCTTTTTGTGCCCACCCTATCATTGCTATTATTCTCCTGGTATTATGTTTGGTCTCTCCCCAGTGCTTCTCCCAAGTTGTAAAATATGATTTGCTTGCCTCCTTGGGCTTTGCCTAAGCCTGGGGAGGGGACAGGGGTGTGGTGGTCTGTTGTATCTTCAGCATCCAGCACGATATCAGGTACCCAGAAGTCACACTATGAATGAATGCATGAGAAAAGGAGAGTAGTACAACCACCATAACTATAACATAAAGTAATACACCTTAAGAGTTTGCATGGTAGAAAAAAAAATGGAGAAGCAAGTCCTATGAATAAAAAAATGAAAGAGAAAAGGTACAAAGCATGGCCTAAGGAGTGAAAGAAATCTTGTGTAGGGCATAGGAAAGGATAGAATTGGTGAGGCGACATTAGGTAGACTCTTGAGGGCTAACAAAAAGGACCACTTCTGTGTTTTAGAAGGATTACTGTGCCGTGAGTACAAATGTATAATAGATGGATACTTGGACGAAGGCCACACCAATAGGCCAGACCAACATATTACAAAAGAATAACAAAGAAAAAGGAAAGAATGACAATGCATGAAAGACACTTTGCGGCTAGTTGGATGTAGAATGCAAGTAAATAAGGAAAAGAAGAATCCTCCAGGACTATGCCAAGGTTGAAAACTGGGGGATGTGGGAAGAGAGAAGATTTTGAGTTAGAGTAGGAAGACAATGGGTTCCATCCTGGCTACCATTCAACCATTTGGAAGCAAAGTGGAAGAACCAGACTCATGAACTTGTACCCTCTGGCATGTTCTCCCTCTGCTATGCAAGTCTCCCTTCCAAATTTTTTTTTTTTTTTTTGGTCATTTCTACAATTGAATATGCCTTCGGTTTTTTGGTTTTTTCTTTTTTCTTTCTTTTTTTTTTGGCTGTTTCTAAAAATAATCTAAAATGCATGAAATACAGGTGTACGCTTAAATAAGAATGTGAAATTTCCTTTCAATCACTTCACATACCACCTTCTCCACAATAGCCTCCTCACAGTTTGGAATACATTCTAGCATACTTTGTATGCATAGAGTGTATTAACTCAAATTTTTTTACACAAACAATGTAATATTATACATGTGGTTCTCTAATTCGCTTCTTTACATTTTTTACTGTATATATTATGAATAATTCTCCTAGTCAATATATACAAATCCTACTCATCTTTTTAATGGACAGTTTGGTATTATCTTATGGCATCTTCTGTAATGTATTTACTCAATCTTCCATTGATGGTTATTTAGGATATTTTCAGTTGTTATCATAAGCAATACTGCAATGAACATCCTTGAATACATATCTTTGTTGCAGCAATTTGGTTGTCTCTTTAAGCACATGGCAAAAGTATTAAACAACTAAACCTTTCCAGAGAGCAATCCAGGAGGACACATGAGATCTGAAAAGGACATCGAGGACATACCCTTTCACTGAGCCGCATAAGCCTCTCTTTATAAAAGGACAACATGTAAAACAAGAGGAATTTTTGAGGTGATTCACTTCAAGGTCAAATAGGTCCTTCTGGATGAAAGACGCAACATTCATCTCTCCTGGCCCTCTAGGAGACAAGTGATTTTCTGTGAAATAAAGACAGAACTCAAAACGAGGGGTTCTGGAGCCGGTTCGTTTTTTCTGATTTAGCCCCAGCACCATGACTAACACAGTCTAACATTTCTGAACATTGTCAGTCACCAACTCCTGGGTGCTCTCACAGCCTTTGGTTCACACCTCAATTTAGCACTTCTTCCACCAGAGCATGAAAATTGACTTATTTACACATTTCCCAGTCAGGATTCTGAGCCCCTCAAAAACAGGAAGCTCCTTTTCCATTATTGTATCTCAGTGTCTAATACAGAGTGGATGCTCAACAGGCATTTGTTGCACGGATGAATGCAGGAATGAGTGGGTAAATGAGAAGCCACACAACAAAACTATTTCAAAATAGTTTAGGGGAAAAAAAAAACTAAAACAAAACAAAAACTACCACTATCAAATTCTCACTGCATCTCATAAAATGTAAGAAACATACTGGAGAATAACATAGACAATTCCTAATACAAATTTCATTTCCTTCCACCCATCTCCAGCTTTCCCCTCACCTATTTTTCTCCTCTAAAAATGGAACTCAGTGAAAATCATCTAACAGTACTACTGAAAGTACCACTGGTAAAACCCTGGAAGATTTTAAGAAGTACAGGGGTCCATGTTCTTCAATATATATTCATTTTACAGGTATAAAATTCTCTCTATACAATTCTATATATAATACATATGACTGATGCACCACACCCATGATTTCAGACATTATTTCTTAGAAGAAGTAAAAATCTGTCAAATAAATATATTAAACAAATAATAGCACAAAGGGTACAGAGAAACAGCACCCATTGGGAAGATGGAATTTGAATGGGTGACGTTTGGGAAACAGCACACGTGGCTTAGTAAGACTGCTTTAAAGTAGGAAGCAAGCTAGCAGAAGTTAGGAAGCAAGCTAGCAGAAGTTAGTAATCAGAACAACAGATGCTGCATGAAGGCAGTGTACCAGGACAGTCTTAATACTCTGTCAACAGCCTTCAGGTATGTGTATTATCATTGTGGTTAGCAAGTCATTTTCAAAATCACACTTCCTCCACTGTACTTCCTGCCAAACAAAAAATACAACTCCTCCTGTCCCTTCCCTTTATAAAAACAATCTTCAAAACTGCTATTCCTTAAAAACAGGATTTGAATCAGGGTAAACCTACCAAGAACTCTCCCTGGACCTTATCTTCAGCAAAGCATATTATCGGTAAGCAGAAAATGTAGTTTGTCTCACATTATCTATAATACAAAAGACAGTCCTTCATTTTAACAAGGTGCCACTGCCAATATGGGCCTCACTGGGTGAGAAGCGGATGCAATGATTTCTCTATTTGTATGAGCAGAATGGATCCCCAGGGGGAAGTTCAGGCAACTGACATGCCTTCCTCAGGCCGCCCCATGGAGGGTCCTCCTCAGCCACCCTGGTGAAAATCACAGCAAGAGATGAGAGCCGATGGAAAGCGCACCAGCAGCCTGACCCACTTCCATGGAGCTGCTGATAGTTAGGTACTGAAGCATCTGCTAAGTTACACATGTATGTGGTGAAAGATCATTTTTAGCATTCACATGTGCTCAGGGGGCCATGCATGACTAATAGGACCAAGGTCAGGAGAGTAACCTGGATAGGGACAGACCACAACCCGGTCATTCAAGGATGGGCTGTAGAAGTGGGGCCCCTTTGGTCTGGGGATTGGAGAGGAAGCCTGGGAGAGCATGGTTGGTCACTTTCTACACACACTGGAGTGGCTACTCGAGGGAAAGAAGTCAGATCCACTAAGAGCATCGACTCTGGAGTCAGGTGAAATGGAGTTGGTTTGAATCCTAGCTTTGACATGCACTGTTCTGTGACCCTGGACAATCACTCAGACTCCCTTGGTTTTAATTTGCTCATCTGTAAAATGGTGACAACTGTAATTACCTTACAGAGTTCTAGTGAGTAAGATAATATCTATAAAATCCCTAACACAATGCTTCAATTGCCATCTTCTGGTAATTCTTAATGTAATGTGTAGGTTGGACAAGATTCAAAGGGACATAATCATGAAAGTAAATTTATTTTTTATTAGCTCTACCCCTAAAATCTGCTTTGTGATTTTGCAGAAGGGTACCCCAGATAAAAATGCAGGCAATCAAATGGCATTTCTAATCATTCTTAGGAAGCTTTTTCATCATTCTCACTCAATATCGGATTTGATTGAGGAATTACCATAGCTAGTCTAGCAGGTAAACACATAGTCCATTCTTCTATCAAAGCCAGGGCCCCTTCCCTCTCCAACACACCCCCAGCTACAGCCAGCTATAGACAGCTGCCATTGAAGAAGGGATGTGGTGCGCTTCAGCTTTCTTCTTTGCTTACTCCCTTCTTCTTCAGGTAGCCGCTGTGTGAGCTGTTCAAGTGTACATGGGAAAGCATGGAGAGTAAGAGGGATGAATGTATGTGGATTGGACTATCCTTTGATGGCTTCCTGTTCCCTGAGACTAGCAGGTTTTTAATGCATCCTCTATCTCTCATGATAATAGTTATGGCTTCTCCCTTCTAGGTGCCTCCACTGCAGTTCCCCTTGGTTTCTACCTTTCACATCTTCTACCCCTAGAGGAACAACTCAGCCTCTTCCAGTCCGAGTCCCCTCACCCTGATGGGTAGGATCCCTTTAAAATGACCCAAGGGCAGCAGATACAAGTTCTGTATCTGGCTCTAGGACTCATACACTTCTGAGCCCATAAGAGGAAATGCAGTCACGCCCAGGCACAGCTGTCTCCTTCACAGGCTGCTTGAGTGTTCTCAGGTGTGAGTCCAGCTTCGCCAACCACAGCTTAATTTCTTCCCGGGAGGTACCACCAAAGACTTCTTGCTGGATTTGATGGTGGTGGGGAGGAGCTGGGAATCCCAGCACAGGATTTTCAAGAAAATCCTTACAAAACTATCTCTTTGTTGTTTTTGTTTTTTTAATTACTCCTCCATGTGAGTGGGAGGTTTAACGATTATCCAATTGATTTTTGGTTATTCACTTTGAAATACTGCATATGGTCCAGCACTTCCTTTGGAATGCAGCATCAGTTGCATCCTGATGCCTCAGAAGAAAAGTTCAATTTTGTGTCCTGTTACTTTAATGATCATAATTTCTCTTCTCTGTAGAAGATTATATTAGATTATATTAGATTGCCTATATGGCTTCAGATTCATAAGTCTTCATTCCTTCCTTCCTTACTTCCTCCCTCCCACCCTCCCTCCTCCCTCTCTCTTTCCCTTCCTTCACCTCCTTCCCCTCCTTCCCTACCTTCTCTTTTTCCTTCCTTCCTTCCTCCCTCCCTCTCTCTTTCCCTTCCTTCCCTTCCTTCCTTCTTCCTTCCTTCCTTTTTCTTTCTTTCTTTCTCTTTCTTTCTTTCGACAGGGTCTTGCCCTATTGCCCAGGCTGCAGTACACTGGCACAATCAGCTTACTGGAGCCTCAACATCCTGGGCTCAAGTGATCCTCCCACCTCAGCCTCCCAAGTAACTTGGACTAACAGGTGCATGCCACCATGCCTGCTAATTTTTAAACTTTTTTGTAGAGATGGGGGTTCACTATGTTCCCCAGGCCGGTCTTGAGCTACTGGCCTCAAGTGATCTTCCCACCTCAACCTCCAAAAGCACTGAGATTACAGGCATCTTAGGCATGTTTAACCCATGCTACTCTCTTTTGAAACAACATTTATTAGAGTTTATTTTAATAGAAAACTTTAAAGAAAAGACGGCTTCCAATCGAGTCAATCAGTTGAAGTTGAGAATGTAGATAGTAATTCTAGGTATTTATTGTTTTTGCTGCCCAGAATGATTTCCTCTGCCTCCCCCCAGATCTTATCATGGTCTTAGCATGGCTGTCTTGCTGTTGTTCAGTTCCCAACTCAACTATCAGAGAGGCCTTGACTGATGGTGTCAATTTTTTACAGAAAACACTCACTTCCATGTACTGTCCCCATGAATGGAGTATAATTCCCCACCCTACAGATGCGGAGGTTGGTCATGTGACCCCCTCTGGCCACTGGGACATCAGCAGACATGATGCCAGCAAAGGTTTTCAATGGGCTCCAGCAGTTTGGCTTGGCACCTTTGTACTCTGTGATTTCTTTTGATCTGCCATGAAAAGGGCCTCCTGAACAGCTGCTGACCTTTCAGCCTCCAGAATGAACAAATGCAGAGCAGATCTGAGTTCAGCCTGCAACCTACGAGCACAGATGACCCACAGCTCAAAACAGGTCTGGCCAGCCAAGCCCAACCTCAATTATCTGAGCCACAGTTGACCTGCAGAATTCAGCCTGATAATAAATGCCTGTCAAAAGGCACTATGTTTGGGGACGTTTTTTGTTGGTGGTGATGTTGTTTATGTAGCATTTAAGGAGTACTGGCTAACTACTATGCTATCTAAAGTGGCCTCTCCCTATTAATCATTATCTAATAACCTTTAAATTTTTATTAGCTCTTGGATATTTCTGGAATTATTTTTTGCATATTTTCTTATTACCGTTTGTTTCCTCACTAGATTTAACTTTCTAAGAGTTGGGATCTGGCCAATCTTATAGAGATTATTATACTGACTGGGACACAGTAGCCTTTTAAGTATTTGTTGAACAAAGAAGGGGATAATTAGTTTGACAATTTTCAAAAAGCAAAAAGGTACAAAATGAAAGTTTAAGTTTCTCTCCCTGCAGTCTCTCTTTCCAAATAATTCTACTAGAAGAATTCTTGTTTATCCTTCCAAAAGAAGAAAAAAGTCTGTATACATGTATAGCACAGCAGAAAGACAGAGAGAGAGAGAGAGGTATATAATTGAAGGGGGGAAATAATGAGAGATGTTCATAGTTTTTATAGGGTTTTGGTGGGGGGTCATTGCTTTTTATACCCAAAGAATCATACTATTCATTGTGTTCTTCACATTGTTGTTGTTTCAACTTAAAATGTATATTGGAGAAATTCCAATATCAACACATATGTTCATTCACATCAATGGCTCAATAATATCCCATTCTATGATATAATACTTTATGCAGCCACACTCTCTTTGATGTCGCTTTAGTTTTTTCTATTGTCTATTACAAATGATGTGTCTGAGAACATGCCTATATTTTTCTCTTGAACGTGGCCCATCCCATCAGACATTCTCAAACTCTGACCCTGAGAGAGGAATGCCCATCCTGTTGGGAGCATTTAACTCTTATGCCCTACTAGTAAAGGAGATTTTTATAAAGCTTGACTTTCCACAACTTAGTTAACAGAATAATATTCATTACTTTCCATTACTGTTATAATATTATTTTAGAATACTGAATATGTTTTATTCTTCAATTGGTACTCCCTCTGCCCTCTCACCTTCTGTCTCCAAAATTCAGATAATATGCCCTCTAAGAGGTCAGCCTCTCTGGTTAAGATTCACTTTTCTAACACATCAGATTTCATTATAATTCCTTCAGCCCTGAAATTAGAAAATTCAGTACTATCATGTCTTCAAAGAGCAAAATGATCAAAAACTGGGGCAAGTTACAATGGTTTTAATCCCAATAACAAAAGAGTTCAATTGAAAAATTAAATTAAAACAAAAGAAACAACTGTACTACTCTGGAATAAAAGTGAAGCACCATTCAAAGATTTCTGCTCTCAGCATATTGTCTTTTCAGTAGCAGTGATCCAAGACCAGAATGTCAATTCAGGAGTGGGGAAAGAAGACACCCCATATAAGTAATGTCCATTCCCTTTTGATGTGTTCCTGACTATATGCTGGCTGACTTAACCTACCCAGGGTACTCCTGATTCCTAATACATGTTTCTATTGTTAGGTTAGAAACACAAGAAATAAGGAACTAAGTATTAGAGGAATTGCCATACTACAATGAATTGTATTATGATACACAGGTAAGTTTCAGTAAAGTGAAATAGGACACTACTGGAGGGGCAACCATGTTTAATGGAAATAGTGTGGGTTCTAGATTGAAAAAACTAGGTCAGAGTCCCAGCTGGTCCAGCTGCTTGGTGACCTTGTACCCTGGGTGATCCTGGATGAATCACTTACATTATATGTAGCAGCATTAATACATGTGCTAGGCCCCTCACAAGCTTGTGGTTAAGAACAAACCTTTAGAGCTGCCATGAAGATTAAATGAGTGCCTGGCACATAGGAAGTGCCAAATAGGTGACAGCTATTGCTATTACTATTGTTATTAAAACATGCAAAGGTACATTGCAAACTATAAATCAAGAAAGATGTCATAGTTATTATCAGGGAGCAATTTTAGGAAAAGTCAAAGATGTTATTGCTGTTTTCCAAGGTGGTTAGCAGAGAGGTCAGAGAATCATAGAAATTTTGACTATAAGATGCATTAACCATAATTTCATTCAGCTGTCTTTTTTTCAGATAGATAACCTAAATTCCAGTTGTGATTTGTCTGAACATGCTCAAGCTGGCCAGCATTCATTCACATCTGTCAGGACTTGTATTTGTTTTATCCCTCCTCAACAAGCCTGGGAAAGGGTGGGTGGGGGTAGTCAGAAAAAGAACAAATTGTATAATTGTATAATCACACTTAGCATGGGCTTCAGAGTCAAACAGAAGCAGCATCTTATTCCAATGCAGCCACTTAGTGGCAATTGGGACTTTTTAAAAATAATTTTACTTTCTTGAGATTCAAGTGTATATTTGTAAAGAAGAGATAACAATACTTACCTTACAGAATAGCATGAAATAGTTAGGAAATGTACTTAGCACATTTTTTGGCATATAGTCAGGGCTCAAAAATTGGCAGACATGACAATAATGGTGAGGACAATAGGGAGGATGATGGAGATGATAATGAAGATGATGATGGAGAGGATGATGGAGAAGGTGATGGAAAGGTTGATGGTGAGGATGAGGGAGATGGTGATGGAGATCATGATGGAGAGGGTGATGGTGAGGATGATGAAGGTGATGGAAAGGGCAATGGTGAAGATGATGGAGAGATGATGGAACGGGTGATGGAGCGGGTGATGGAGAGGGTGATGGAGAAGATGATGGAGATGATGATGGAGAGAGTGATGAGGATGATGGAGAGGGTGATGGAGATGATGGAGAGGACAACGGAGAAGTTGATGGAGAGGGTGATGGTGAGGAAGATGGAGATGGTGACAGATGATGATGGAGAGGGTGATGGAGAGGATGATGGAGAAGGTGATGGAGAGGGTGATGGTGAGGATGATGGAGAGGGTGATGGTGAGGATGATGGAGAGGGTGATAGAGAGGATGATGGAGAGGGTGATGGAGATGATGATGGAGAGAGTGATGATGAGGATGATGGAGAGGATGATGAATAGGGTGATGGAGAGGGTGATGCTGAGGATGATGGAGAGGGTGATGGAGATGATGATGGACAGGGTGATGGAGAGGGTGTTGGTGAGGATGATGGAGATGATGATGGAGAGGGTGTTGGTGAGGATGATGGTGAGGATGATAGAGAGGGTGATGGAGATGATGATGGAGAGGGTGATGGAGAGGGTGTTGGTGAATATGATGCAGAGGGTGATGGAGAGGGTGATGATGATAACAATGGTGAGATAAACATCTCAAAATTTATTATGATGATGGTGAGGATAATAAAATCTGCTTGTGGATCTGTTCCTGGAAGTTGCTTTGACATAAGCTAACTGGATGAAATGTATGTGCAGAAACGTAACATGAGTTACTTTGTAGAAAATTTCTCTTGCCTCTTGGCAGCAGAGCTAACAGCTCAGAAGCTGTTCAACCTAATGAATTTGATAATAGCTGAGAAGTATGTGATAGTAACTAAGATTTGGAGGTCAATACAGAGCTAAGAGTTGAAACAAGATGACCTGTCCACTGGATGCAGAAGAAAAGAAAGGAAAGATGCCTCAAAATGTAGCACTTTACTAGTCAATAATAAATTTGGTCATTTACTTCCTGATGGTGAACATCTCACCATGATTACTCTTTACAGTGAAATATGCACACTGCTGACTTATGGATTCAAAGAAGTTGGTGCGTCCTTGCCCATGTGCTATCTTGTACACAAGCCCTGAGCAGCGGAGTGTGCGTGTTTAAAGATGTTTCTGGGATTTCAAGCACAGTGTCAGTGCTTGTAATCTCAGAAACCGTTTTTCAAAAAAGTCTTAAATAATTAATAAATATAAATGCTTACTCTGCATTAATATCATCTATGTAGAAAGTTACATTTCAGAAAGAAGGGAATATAAAGATAGGAATGCAGTGAATAAGCAATAGAGAGAAAAAAGGTGGTGAGAGAGAGAGAAGGGGATGGTGCATGACATTCACTTGCAACACCATAATGTTCTACATGTTATATAACTGAAATATTAATTTTAGCCCCTTAGCTATGATACTGAAAACATTTGCTCAACCAAGGCTAATGTCTAAATATTATAATGCAAATTTATTACAACAGGGTTTGAGACAAATTGGAAGCTTCATCAAATCTTGAAAAGTCAGGCCAGGTGTGGTGGCTCATGCCTGTAATCCTAGTGCTTTGGGAGGCCAAGGCAGGAGGATCACTTGAGCCTAGAAGTTTGAGACCAGCCTGGGCAATATAGCACAATCTTGACTCTAAAAAAAAATAAAAATAAAAAAAATCATAAAAACTCAAAAAGCTTTTCAATCACAGAATAATACACCAACTTCATGATCAAATATCACGGTAAACTGACCACCAACTTCCCTGAGGACAAGAAAGGCATAAAATAGAAGGCAGTTAGCCTTCCAGAATTGTCTTATCCATAAAGAAGGAAAAAGAGCCACAGTCAGTCAGTCTAGGCCAGAGGTCCCCTACCTTTTAGCACCAAGGACCAGTTTTGTGGAAGACAATTTTTCCATGGACTGGGCTGGGTCAGGGTCTGTTCTACTTCAGATCTTCAGGCACTAGATTCTCATAAGGAGTGCACAACCTAGATCCCTCACATGCGCAGTTCACAATACGGTTCATGCTCCTGTGAGAATCAAATGCCACTGCTGATCTGAAGGAGGTGGAGCTCAGGTGGTAATGTTTGCTGGCTTATCACTCACCTCCTGCTGTGCAGCCCAGTTGCTAACAGGCCATGGACCGGTACCAGTCCATAACCCTGGGCCAGGCCACATGAAATGTGAAACTACACTTGCAAATTATCTTTTTGCAAATTTCACTTATGTAACATAAAAGTATTGATGACTTCAATCATCAATAACTTGGAAACAGAAACTGTCCTTCCCTTCCTAATAGTTTAGTAAGGACAGTGGTAAGCATACATCTGCAGAGCTAACACCAATCAGGAAAATCACTTTGCCACGGCTGTTATAGCCTGGTTCTGCTCATAACTCAGACTAAAACTAAACATGGAAAACTTTATTATTTTGTATTTGTTTGTTTGTTTTGTTTCCTTTTTCCCATGTTCTAAACATGGGAAACTTCAATTCAAGGTATCCACTAAGGAGACTGACTCACAACACCAGAGGAGGACTATATTAGTCTGTTTTCATGCTGCTGATAAAGACATTCCTGAGACTGGGCAATTTACACAGGAAAGAGGTTTAATGGAGAACTCACAGTTCTGTGTAGCTGGAGAAGCCTCACAATAATGGCAGAAGGCAAGCAGGAGCAAGTCACCTATTACACGGATGGTGGCAGGCAAAGAGAGAGCTTGTGCAGGGAAACTCCCCATTATAGAACCATCAAATCTCATGAGACTTATTCACTATCACAAGGCCAGCATGGGAAAGACCTGCCCCCATGATTCAGTTACCTTCCATGGGGCCCTTCCCACAACATCTGGGAATTCAAGATGAGATTTGAGTGGAGACACAGCCAAACCATATCAAGGACTATTAAGAATCCTGGAAGCCATGCAAGTCCAACAGCGAGTTTGAGAGCATGGAAGGAACTCTGATCCTGAAGAGGACCCACCCAACATCCTGTACAACCCGGGGCATGTCCCTTTCAGTTCTTAGCCTCAACCACAATAAGCAACAGGTATGACAGGAGAGTACAGTAGCTGGGTGTCTATGTTTTGCTGTCAGAGACCCTTGGGTCAATCATCCTGCTCTGTCACTTAGTAACTATTTATGGCTAAACAAGGCACTTGAGTTCTCCAAGGTTCTGTATTTCCATTTCCAAAGAAAATATCACCTGTCCTACTGAAAGTTATAAAGATTAAATGAGGTTTTACATATGCAAAACATTTAGCCTATACCTGTTGCATAAAAAGATGGGTAAAATATTGCTTAATTTGCAGGGCTATAGGAAGAATTAAATGAGTTAGAATATATGAAAATCACTTAGTGAAGTACCTGCCATATAGTACCTATTCAATAAATACTGGCTCATTGTTATTATAGATTAAGCCTTCAGGTCCCTGCCAGCTCTAGGCCTTCTATTATTCTATAAGCTCTATCTCTTGCAACTTAAATTTAATGCAAGTTTCCAAGACCAGCATGTTTGCCACCACCCTCCTCAGAAATTGAAACAGAATATGCAATGCCAAGGCAGAAGCCCCATTGACAAGCCAAGTGGCAGCTACAGCCTCTTCCAGCATAGAGTCTGCCTGTGGTCCAAAGCTGATAGACTGGTATCACCCACTGCTTACTGTGAATACCTGATACAGAGACACACCCAACCCTGGTATTTATCCCAGAAGCCTGAGACAAAATCAAAGTCTAAGGTGCTCCGAGGAGGGGTAGTTTGATGCCAAACTCATGTCATTGCTGTAGTTGACATCACCCACACACCAGTGTGTACAACTCATGCCGATTTCAATGTAAGCTTTCAGACTCACTATTTGTGGTGCAGGTGATTGTCATTCCTTGGACAGCTTCTCAGGGAAGTGTTTAATATTCATGAGCCATACCTGCAAAACACCTTGCATTTCTCAGAAACCAGTAATGTTTTTATATCAATTCTAGCCACATGCAATTGCAACTGTGGCTGGGCAACAATGATAAAAACAACAACTTATGTTTATTAAATGGTTCACTATGTGCTAGGGACTGTACTGAACACTTTGTAAATATAATCTCACTGAATCCCTACAACAACTCTAGGGATGGTCCTTGAAAGTAACCGGGCTTTGTGTGATATTCACAGAAGGTCTCTTTTCTTGGCCAAGATATCAACAATTTGGGGGATGTGATGGGAAGAGGAAGAAAGATCAACATATGGAATAAAAAAGTCTGCTATCCAGCAACAAGGCAGAAAGATTTTATAAGGAAATAAGTCTTAGAAAAGAAACAGCTTAAACTTTCTAGACCTCTAGATTTCCAACTAATTTTCACATGCGAAAGTTGGACCCTATGGATAATCAGTACCCTATGGACAATCCCCTACATTTCTCTGAATAGTTCCTTAACCCACTGACACTTCTGCATGTTGATCAAAGATTGACCAGTGGTGCTGTACAGAAGTCACATCAGCTTTCTCTACTATACTATGCCCTTTTACAGATCAGAAAACTGAGGCAGTTAAGTTCACAAGGTCATGCAGCTGGTAAGCATAGAGAGGGAACACCTGAACCCATGTCTGGCTAACTCCAGAGCCTCATCACTCTTATCCATTACATACACACTTTGTAATTGAACAAATGACAAGATACCAATACCAGCAAGGTGATAAAAGTTATTCCTAATTTTAAAGCACCAAAGTTCTATTGATTTCTTTTCTTATGACTCTGAAGAGGAAAATGACAGAAGACAAAAACCATTCATCTATTTAACCACAATCAATTGCATGCCCACTACCTATCTAACACCCTGCACATAACAGGACCATAAACATTAACAAATTGAAAGTCAGCTCCCGAGTAATTCAGTTTGGAGAAGGAGAGATCCCTGTAAAAGAGAAGTTACACAGAACAGAATAAATGTGTTCTCAGAAATATTGTCAGGGTTACAAGAACACAGAAGGATCCAGCCTACAGAAGGACCCAGCCTACCCCAGGGGCATGCCCAGGAAACTATGAGGAAAATAAAAGTAAAGGGCAATTCTTACCATAAAAGAAAGAATCCCAAGAACCAGTCCTTTTCAACTTACCCATCACTATGCACTAGAGAGAAAACCTTCAGCTATGACAACATGCTGGGTAATATTCTGATTTACAGCAAAGAGCCAAGTATATGTTTTCCTCCACAAAGCAAATGACTCCAAGACAAATTGTTTTATAATGTTGGATTTGAGAGGTCTGATAGTTCTATTAGTCTCTTAGCATAAGTCTCAGAGCAGTACAAACAAACAGAAATAAAACATCGAGTCCTAGGTTATGAAAATGTTATTTTTGTGGTTTATGTGAATCAACCCAGGTAGGGCACAATAAATTACTAATCTTTTTGTTTTAATAAATGCGTTTACCAGTTAAGGAGAAAGCAGCTTGATTCAATGTTTCATAGAGCACTCAATTTCAGTAAATTAAAGTTAATAATATTTCTCCATAAGCTATGATAACATCTCATGGTGAATCACAAAGAAAATGCACCATATTCTAGGAAAATGTAGCATCGGGGCCTCTTGCACTCTGGCGGTCTTTTGACTTGAAGAGACAGAGTTTAATGTACATTATTATCACAGTTCAGAGGTGGCAGCCTCGGGAGGGCAGGTGGCTGATGGGTGCATCACCCATTTCTTTGGGTCCTCTCTGGCTTTCATGGCTGCAAAACTGGGCTGACTCTAAGCCAGCATTTATATCTGGAAAGTCATCAAATGTGGAAAGTTAAGGGAGAATTTTAAATAGAGGTTAGAAATAATTACGAATGTGTAAATCATCACCAGACAACTCTGCAACTACTACTATGCATAAAATTAAGCCCTATGAAATAAAATGCCTTATCAATAAACTTCCAGTTATAAATTAAGGCTAGAAAAACATTTCCTCCCTTTTGTCTGTTGAAAAATAAAATTCACTCTTCAATGACGTTTTCTTAACACTCTTAAGTGGTTTAAAACTAGTGTTTAATGTTCCACCTTATAATTGATGCCATAACATATTGCTGCAAACCAGTGCAATACAATATAATGTGATTATCTGGGTAATTGTTGTATAGTCCCCTGTGACTCTGCTGCAACTAATGTTATCTCATTTCTCCTACTCCTCCATGCTGGAGATTGGAAGCAGGAGACCTTCTCCCTTTGTGCCGGTGTGTCATGACTCTGTAACTCTTGCACTCTTAATTAGTCCTTTCCTCCCATGGCAAGTGTCACAAATCACAGGGCAGGCTATTCATGGCCTGCCTGCTCACTGTCTGAAGTCAAACTCACTCTTAATTATAGTCCCTTATATTTGGATGCCATTTCTCTGTTTACAAAATTTTCTCATGCCCATATCTCATTTAGTTTACACAATAAGCCCATGATTGAGACAAAGCAGGGATTACTATTCCTAACAGATACATCAGGCAACAGAAGATTAGAAAAGCATTCATGGTCACAGGTCCCTGCCAGGTCAAGAGCAAATTCAGGACTCCAAATGATAGTCCAGTTCTCTTTCCACAACATTTGGCTGGCTTCCCATTTCAACGAGTATTTTCTCCTGGTACTCCCCATACACAGTCTGCAAACTCAAAGGCCATAGGAACGCAACAGGCAATATCAATGAGTGAATCATGTCAGTGCAAGACAATATGGAATGACAGGGGACTATGGCAAAGTGGTGGATGTTTTGGGAACTCTGCCTAAAAACATGTCAATTGAAAAAAAAATGTAAACGTGACATGGGTCAAAAAACATGCACATTTGGGAGGAGGACCTGGGGGCTGGTGATTCCAGCATTGTACATGCATATCAATGTGTATCCAGGGTATAATAGAGCCTCTAGACATAGAGGCACACCTGGGAACCCTATCCCTACACGATTGAGAACTGAATTCACAAGGGAAACTTGATTCCTGGTTTTGAGAGCCTCACAGGCTACTAGGAAATGGCAGACATTCCTCTCTAAACATCACCTGCTCTGTGAAGCCTCTTGTCAGCTCCCCACTCCTGGTCAGAATAAGGCAGGCTTTCTTGTAGGTCCTCGTGGCCCTTTGTGCACATTGCAATGACAGAAAAAAAAAATGTGTTTGCAAGGCAAGAGAAACTATTTGTGCATTTTACTCCAAAACATGGGCTTCCCTGAAATAGCACATTGTCCGATCCTTTTTAGAACCAATAAATGATTGACAATGAAGTATAGAAGGATTCCATAAAGTCCAGGTACTTTGATAACACACAAACAAAACAAACAGAGCTAGTTGAGATGAGACCCATTTCTTTCTTTCTTTCTTTTTTTAGACAAAGTCTCGCTCTGTCACCAGGCTGGAGTGCAGTGGTGCAATCTCGGCTCACTGCAACCTCCATCTCCTGGGTTCAAGCAAGTCTCCTGCCTCAGCCTCCCGAGTAGCTGGGACTACAGGTGCGTGCCACCATGCCCAGCTAATTTTTGTATTTTTAGTAGAGACAGGGTTTCATCATGTTGGACAGGATGGTCTTGATCTCTTGACCTCGTGATCTTCCCTCCTCGGCCTCCCAAAGTGCTGGGATTACAGGCATGAGCCACTGCGCCCGGCTGAGATCATTTCTTATTGTAACCAGAGCAATCACATCCTGAGCACTCACTACTCTTTAGGAGTTAGCAAAGGCCAGTGGTTAAGGGTACAAGATTTAACCTGCATGCAAATCATAGTACCACACTCTATGTGCTGTGTAATCTTGAACAAAACTCTTCTAAAATGCTCTGAATCTCATTTTTCTCTTCTATAAGAGAGGGATCATAACATCTACCTCACAATGTCATTATAAGGGGCCAATGTGAAAAGCTTAAGGGGTCCCTGACATTCAAAAGTTAATTTATCCAGCAAATATTGATGGAGGGTCATCTACTAGGTGTTAGAAATACAGACCTAGCCCTTAATATCATGGTGCTTTTATTCTATAAGATAAATACTGATTAAATCATCACAAATAAATTATAACTGTGCTAAGTGTTTTGTAGAAGACTATGGTCCTATGGGGGTTAGGAATCAGACCTGCCTAGGAAGTGGGAGGTCAGGAAAATGGGGAAGTAACTGGAAGGGCAACAAAAGAGTGGAGAGCTAAAGAAAGAGTAGGTATCAACCAACTAGGTACAGAATAAACATCTCTGAGCAGAAAGATTGGCCTGAGTAAGGAGGGGTACCAAGGGAAAGAGGATGGTATGGCAGAGCAGGGCACATGCAAGAAATCATAGGAAAAGCAGACGGCTTGAATGATGAGATCTTAGGGGAACATGACTCTGAGGTGGCCAAGTGGCAGCAGGAGCCACACCATGCAGAAACTTCTAGACCATGTTCTCAGAGCAATGGAAAGCCTTGGAAGAGTTCTAGCATGCACTGATCAGATCATGTTTACTTCTTAAATACATCATTCTAGCAGCATGCCATATGGAGAACAAGGCAATGGGAAGTGGGGAGAGATAGTTAAGTGAATATGACACTTGTCCAAATGAGACACAAATGGTCATTTTGGCTAAGATATTGGCAATGAGATGGGGAAAGTGGGAGGATAGTGCTTAGTCAATGTTATATAGATCATAACTTGCTTTTTTATTATAGACATTGCATATATTATCTCATGTAATCATAAAATCCCAGTACAGAAGGTTACTGGTCATGTTTAGCATACAGAAAACAGTCTCAGAGAAGTCATGTGATTTGTCCAAGGTCACACAGTTCACACAGTGGGCCATAGGTTTGACTTCAAAGCACGTTGTACTATCCCAGCCTGCCTTTGGATGATCAGACTAGTCCACAAAATTAGTAATGCCTTTAAAAATGGCACCATATGAGTTAAAAATGTAACTACAAAAAAGAGCAGAACCTTGGTTCTTGTTTGAGCAAAATAATGTGTGTGTTTTTCTTTTTTCTTTTTTTTTTAAAAAAAAAAAACCTTGATATAAAATCTATGCCACAGGCTGGCTATGGTGGCTCACGCCTATAATCCCAGCATTTTAGGAGGGATTGTTTGAACCCAGGAGTTTGAGACTAGCCTAGGCAACATGGCAAAGCCCCATCTCTACCAAAAATATAGAAAAATTAGCCTGGTGTGGTGGTATGTGCCTGTAGTCCCAGCCACTGGGGAGGCTCAGCTGAGAGGATCACCTGAACCTGGGGATATCAAGGCCGCAGTGAGCCGTGATTGCACTCCAACCTAGGCAACAGAGTGAAAGTCTGTCTCAAAAAAGAAAAAAATAAAATCTATGCCACAAACGCACACAATCATTTCAGAGTTCCACGGTAACTTTGAGACACAGGTCATCTGAATGCTTAGGTACATAGATCAAGAGGTATAAAAACACGCATATCCATATCCATTGATAACTTGTCAAACTAAAAAATGTAAAACTCCTGATAGCCAATACTTTTGCCACTCATGTCCCTAAAACTATGCTCTTTAATAGTCTCTTATCATCATACTTGAAAATAAATGCATCTGTTACTCACTTGTGTGCATATTCAACCAAAATATTTGGTAGTTGTATTTACACACATAGGTGTTAAGCGAATATAAAACAGTCAAAGAATCACTTTTTGTTTAAAACAAAAACAAAAACGGTCAGTCCTAAGTACCTAAGGAGTTCTGTAGCAATTCCAGAGAGGAAGCATCATCTCATCTACATTTCTTACCCCATCCCCTAAGACCACCATCTTTCTTTTGCCCCAGGAGTCACCAATCCAAATGCTTGCAGAGGCCATTTGGAGAAAGTAAATGAATACAACAGGCTGTGAGGGTAAGGGCTGTTATGAACTAGCAAATGACAACTGGGATGAATTAGAACAAACCTACACACACACACAGACTTGAGGACTCCCAAGTAACTTTGGCCAAGGGCCAAAATTAGCCCACAGAGGCCTCAGTGTTTGCTACTCTACAAAGAAAGATCCCTAACTGCTCAAACATTATTAAATGTAATGTACTTTTTAAATATCTATTTTATGATATAAAGCATGGCATGTTTTAGAAATTCTCATTCTTCTGGGAAACTGCCATTTTAAGATGCTGTTCTATAAATATAGACTAGAAAGAGGACCCTTAGAGAAATCTGGTTCTTCATATACTAATTAAAAGGGACAAATACAGGTTATTTTTTTCTTCCCAAATTAAATGCATCCTTTCATGCATCTCCAGGGTGGTTCCTTTTAACTATCTATGAGATAAGGGAAAATTATATATGGAATATGCAGGCTCTGGTCTCTGTTTAAACAAACTCTCTCCCCTATGGAATGACAAGATGCAAAGGAATGAGCAATGCATTAACTTTCTGTACATTCGTAGAACAATCCACCCACAACAAAACTATTGTTTATGTAAATGGTGTAAAAATATCTTTTCTATTTGCAGCACATCTGTACATTCATTTTGAAGGCATTTGATTACACAAAATTGTTACAAGTGCCCAGATTCTAAAGGTAACAGTGAAGGTTTGCTTCATAACTTGCTTGTTAGGCTCCTAAGACTCTTCACCTCCCCAGATAGACTAAACCTTTAAACTAAAAGTTAGTTTAAAAGTTGAAATCATTTTAGAATCTTTAAATGGAAAAAAATGGATGTATTACTTTTCTCAGACAAACAACAAGAATGATTCATAAAGAAAGCAGTGACAACTAAAGTCATTACAGCTTCAACAAAAGCAAAGCACATTTGCTTTAAAACTTGATTTAAAATCAGCTGAATCTTAAATAAGCTTATGAGTCTTGCAGATTGATCAAATCCCATAATTGTGGAATGTGTAGGTTTTGGTAAAGAGTCTGCCAAAATATTTCTTGATAAATGAATGAACAAGATGGGGAAAATGTGGGATAGATTATAGTGAGATTAGGATAGTAAATGTACACCAAGTCAACCCATGACAAAGAACTTCCATTCATGAATGATATAAAATTGAAGAGATTAAAGAATGAAGGAATCTCTCGCAGTCAGCCATAAGGCTCTGTCTGCTGCCTTCCCTTTTTTGGCTGCCCCCCTTTAAATACATTTTAATGGACAACTACAAAAACGTCTGAAATCAGTCATGCTTGTCAAATGTGTGCACATTACAAGTTTAATACACTGAATGAAATTCTTGAGTTTCAAATGTATGTAAATAGACAAGATTATAGGGCCAATAACAATAAATGCTTGACAAGGATATATATGTGTTTCTGCTCTAAGTTCAAAACCGAATCAACTGCATAATCATATGCCAGAGAAGTAATCTGACAGTTATTCAGAAAAAACTAAGAGTTATACCTTGATGCCAAGCTCCTCTTCCATTGCAAAGGAGTAAATAGCATGAAGTAGAGGGAGTAGCATGTGTTTTAGTAGTTGATACATCTCCAGGCCTTGATACTTGCAAGCTGTGTGTCCCAGAACTTAAGTCTTAGTTCACCCCTCTATAAAAATCTCAATAATAATTACCTCTTAAGGAGTAACAAGGACTAACATTAAATATAATAATAATATTAACAATGACAGTAACATCTATCACTTATTTGAATCATTAATTGCTCTATACTATGTAAGTATTCTGCATGCATTATGATGTCTACTTACATCCCATCGCAGTGTTTGCCACATAGATTTCTAATAAACCACAGTTGTCATTATTAACTCCTAGCATTACCTGGGAAAATCATTCTCAAATGTTTGCATCCCCATAGCTCCTTACTCTCCTATTACTGATCCAGAGACTTTTGCCATTGTGAGGACCAGTTTGATCAGAAGTCGTGCCTATGACTCACAGATCTTTTAAAATAGGACTTTTCTTTAGAACTACTATTTCTTTTCTCTCTTCATTCATGAGGTCTCAGGAAGTATAGCACATCTTTCTCAACGGATGGTCACATGTGCCTCTTGATCTTCATCAGCTTGGGCCATGATGGACAATGACTTTCAGTCTCTTTGTGGTGTCCCCCAAATGAATTTAACATATGTGACTTGGACTGCATGTTGTATCATATCATTCGAAACAGAGCCTCAAAATGTGTTGAAAATCCATTTCCCTGTTTTGGAGTGAGGTTGTAATGTAAATCAAAACTCTGACCACACCCCAGATTTACTGAGTGAGACCTCTAGGAGTGGGGCTCGGCAATTTGTATTTGAAAAAGCTTTCTAGGTGATTCTGATGTGTGCTAAAATTTGAGAACCATACGCCTCAGGTATGTCTGTGGTAGTAGTCAGATTAGGTAGGATAGAGAACAAGATCACTGAAGGAGAGTACAAGGAATTCATCAGGATATTAGGTAAATTATCTATATAAATATTTCAATCATCAAGAAATGTGGCCAGAGTAGTTTTAAGGAAAGAGAGAGAGTTAATCAGAAGCAAAAATCTTTAAGAATTTAGGAGGAGGCATAACCTAAGGGTTTCTAGATGACCATAACAAGAAAGGGTAGTTGGTAACACAGTCTAGTGGTTTGAACTTCAAATCAAACAGTACAAGGGAAGGTCTTTGTGGCCGGAAGAAACCAAAAAAAAAAAAAAAAAGAAACAAGAAAAAAACAAAGGTCAGCAGCCCTGGTCAGAGTTGGAGTGTGGTATAAGATAAGATGGAGAGGTAGGGAAAGGATTTGATTCTTACCCTAAGGCTAATTGAATATAGCAGAATAATTTTAAGGTGGTCAAAAGTGACAGGTTCAGATTTGCCTTTTCTGAAATGTTATTCTGGCAACAATGTGCAGATAGAGATAAATGGTCAGGCTATTAAATTTTTTAGGACCCTGGTTGATTAGAAGAGATAGGGTGAAATCTTGAGAAACGTCAAGGATAATCTCAGATTTCTGTTTGCACAACTGGTGCCATTTGGCCAAGACAGATAAGGGGGGAGGAGCATCAGGAGCTAGGAAAACAACTCAAAGATTTCCCATAAATATTATCTTATCATAATCTGACAGCATGGAATATGACAAGCACTACTTCAGCTATAGCTACCTTATGTTGAAAGAAGACTGTGGAGCCAAGATTTTGAGGTTCAAATCCTAGCTCTACCACTTTGTAGCTGGCAATTCTTGAGCAAGTTAGTTCACCATCTCATCTTTAAAGTGGAAATAATAAGACTTACTTCATAAGTGAGAATAAAAGGTCCCTATCCTCCAACGAAAAGACTGATAGTTCTGCAGCTATCATCACAAGAAACTGGTTTTAAACCTATACAAATTGATCAATGACAGCTTTGTATGAGTACACAAGTTTCTAAAAGCCAGCTAATCGGTGACACTCCCTCCTTCTGAAAGTCAATCAATTCCAGAAACCTCACTTCCACAATTAAAGGGCAACCAGATTCCGAAACCCTCTGCTTCCGAAAGTCAAGCCATCCCTGAACCCCACTTACTGTGTTCTATTCCTATTCTGTCCTCCAGGCCTCCCACTCCATTAACCTACATTACATTTTGTTTAAATTTCTTTCCTTTTAAATTTATCTTAGAATATGTTGTGTTACCTTATATATATAAACCAGAAAAGTAGGATTGTTTTTATCAAAATTCAAAATGTTATCATAACATAAATAATATCATACTGTTAGAGTAGGCAGATGGCCAGACATGAGCAGGGTGGAGAGCCCCTGGAGGAGGAAGCTCTGGAAAATCTCACACCCCAGAGACCACCCAAAACATTCATGCTGGATATGAGCAGAAAGGAGGGAAAATGCCTGTGCAGAAAAGAATGCCCCAAAACACCCTAAAGACACCCAGTAATTGCTGACTCTGCAGTTAACCTGTCAGAATGTGGCCAGCTACCTCCTGATAAAACAGGAAGAAGGGCAAAGGGGAAATTCCTAAGAGATACACAGGCACAGTAAGTACAGATTTAACTGCTATATGACCTTCCTGGGGTGGCAGTAATGAGCATTCCCTCCATTAGGGAGGATTCCTATTGATCACTGGGCCCACACATACACATCATCAAGGGGCAGGAAGGAAGATTCCTACAAACAGGGGCAGGAACTAGGTGGGCAGATGGCAGAGACTTAAGACAAGAGACAGGAACTTGAAGGAAGAGTCTGACATCATAAAAACCCACAACACAGAACTCTCAAGGCTATTGGCTAGTTCTCTTTTGAGCAGCCTGCTCTGACTTGTCTTTCAGAGTATACTGTCTCTTTAAATAAACTCTACTACTACCTAACCCTGGCTGCTACTGTCAGCCCACTCCTCTCCTGGAGTGTTCTTTTTTTTTGAGACAGGGTCTTGCTCTGTCACCCAGGCTGGAGTACAGTGGCTGGACTGTACTCTTATTCCCTTAATAAACCTTTTGCTCACTTTACAATTGGTCTCTTGGCTGAATTCTTTACTCCAAGAAGACTAGACCCGAGGACACTCACACTTCTCAGTAACAATACCATAATTTACTTATTATTATCCAATATTTTGATCCTGATGTTCATCTTTAGGTCAGTGTATGCAGTTGTATCCCATTCATTCTCTTTGTTATGTAATCCATTGAATATTCTACAACTTGCTGATTCACTCTCCTAATGATGGACATTTTATTTTGGTTATTTCCATTTTCTTGCTATTATAAACAATGTTTTCATAAATATTTCGGTATGTGTCAACTGCAGCACATGTGCAAGAATATCTGCAGTGTGTACACACAGGAGAGGATTTTCTGAGTCACAGAGTAGGCCAATGTTTTATTTCACAAGAAAATGCCAAAGTATACTCCTAAATGTTGGAGAATTTACATTCCCCAAAGCAATGTATTGCAGTTCATTCCAACACTTTCAGACTTCTTAATTTCTTCTAATCCAGTGAGGATAAAAGATATCTAATTGATGTCTCATTTTGCATTTCCCCAAGTACTAATAAGGTTGTACAACTGTTCATGTTTTTCCTTTTCTTAGTAAACTTTGCCCATTTTCCAAGAGGTTGTTTATCTTTTCTTAATGTTTGGTAGTAGCTTTTTATATATTCTACCCACAACTTCTTAATCCTGTGTTGTCAAAAAAAAAAACTTTTCAGTTTGTAACTTCTCTCTCACTTTACGTGTCTTTTGAAGAACAAAATATTAAATAAAAGATTCGTAAAGGCAATGGTTTTCTTTAAAGTATGTAATAAAATTAACAATCCTTTAATAAGATTGATGAGGAAAAAAAGAGAGAAATAGAAAGGGAGGGAGAGGAAGACAGAAGACAAATGGCCAGATTATAGAGTATCTTAGGAGATTAGGATTCTGCATTTGATTAGCTACCTGCTCTTATTATCTAATATTTTGTTTTACTCCAAAATATTACACAAGTTAGAACATTATCATAATATCATATTATATGCACAATGTTTAAACTCACTCACATTTTTACCAGTTTATTTTACCAACCATTCCTTCTATATCAGCCTTCTGGGATTATTTTCTTTTGTAAGTGCAGTCTCTACAAGTTTCCTTAGTAAAGATTTCTTTCTGTGGAAATGTGTTTATTTTTTTCCTATTATTAAAAGGAAAACAATTTCAGCATGACAGTTATTTTGTCTCAGGGCTTTGAAGACATTATTCCAGATCTACTTTCCTCCACTGCTGCCATTGAACAGCCTGCTGTCAGTATTACTCATGGTTCCTTTGCAGGTGGATCTGTCTTTGCTCTCTGAATGCTTCTAAGACCTCCTCTTTGTGGTTTGTGTCTACAATTTCACTACAATTTGTCTATGTGTGGATTCACATTTTATTCATCTTATTTGAACTTCCTATATTTGCAAATTAACATCATTCATCGGTTTTAGAAAATAGCCATTATCTCATCAAATGTTGTACCTCTTTTATTTGCTGTTTTTCTGGGACTCTGATTAAACATCAAACAAACTTTTCAGCTTATCCTTTCTGTCTCTCCACTTCTCTCCCAGATTGTCCATTTCCTTCTCTCTCTGTGCTGAATTCTAGGGTAATGTCTTCCTGTCTATCTTCCTCCAACTTCAGCTGTGTCTACAATGCTGTTTTACCTAACCAGTTCAGGGTTTATTCTACCAATTCTGTCTTTCAAAAAGTTCTAACAAGTTCTCTGTAAAATCTTCCTAATCATTTATTATGGTCTTTTATTGTATGGTCATATTTTAAATAATTGCTTTTTACTCCTTCAAATGTTCATTTATTTTATTTTATTTTATTTGAGTTGGAGTCTTGCTCTGTTGCCCAGGCTGGAGTGCATTGGCATGATCTCGGCCCACTGCAACCTCCACCTCCCAGGTTCAAGCGATTCTCCTGCCTCAGCCTCCTGAGTAGCTGGGATTACAGGCATGCGCTACCACACCTGATTAATTTTTGTATTTTCAGTAGAGATGAGGTTTCACCGTGTTAGCCAGGATGGTCTCGAGCTCCTGACCTCGTGATCCGCCCACCTCGGCCTCCCAAAGTGCTGGGATTACAGGCGTGAGTCACCACACCTGGCCTACTCCTTCAAATGTTCATACACAGTAATTTCATATTCTCTGATAACTCTAATACCTGAAAATCTTAGAAGTTGAAGTCTGTTTTCTTTCTGATATCTCTGATTTATATTGGCTGGTTTTCATGTGTATTTTTGTCATCTTTAATTGTGGGATCCTTTTTTTATCTTCACCTGTGAGATTCCTGTAGGCCTAAACAGGAAATGCTTTCCTCCAAAGAAGATTTACTATTGCTTTTGTTGGAAGCCAAAGAAAGCTACCAACCAAGGGACACTTGGTCCTCTTGTAGGTCCTGAGTTCTTGCAGGAATCTTGGGTTCAGATTTCTTACTTTCTGGCTCACAGCTAGCTTGCTCAAGGCTGATTCTTAGATGCAGCAATATATGGGTATTTGCAGTTAGAACAATTTTGGTTTTCCTCATCTGCTCCTTGCTCAGCACTTCCCACTTTGGCTTCAGTTCAAGGTTTGTTTTATTTTAAGGTGGTGTTTGCACACATAGAGGGATGGAGATTTTCTTTACTTGCTCCAGGCCTAGCAGTGCATTGAAACCCAGGTTTAACTATAGTCTAGGTGTTTTGTAGCATACAGGCCCATTGAGGTAGTCTGTCAAGTGAAAATATAGAATATTTGTTTTTAATTTATTGTTGTAAGATTTCAGGTGATGCAATCAGGGTCATAAAACTTTTCACTGTTCTCTGATGACATGTTATACATTTCACCCAAATACATTGCTCTTAGTTTGTGTTATTGTGACATAATGGGAAATATATATTTGGTCTCCGACCTGTTTTCTGAGACAGTGATCCTAAAATTCTTCTAGACTGAGGAGCTAGAAGAATCTTTTGTTGTAATATTGGTCTTTGAACTTAGTTCCTGACACAGAGCTCCTAAGACTTTTGTAACTTCCCGGTGATAGGAGCATCTTTTGTTCTAATGAGACTTTGTTGTGCTCCTGGATAGCCTCAGCATGGGGGCTGGTTGCCAGAGGTCTCAACTATGTGATTGTAGGGTTGAACCTTTATAATAACATGGAAAGGAGATGAGAGAGGCTGAGTTGATCATCAACGAACACTGATGTAAACAATCATGACTACCTAAAAAAGCTTCCATAAAATTCCAAGAGGACTAGATTCAGAGAGCTTCAGGATTGAACACATGAAGATTCCTGGAGGATGGTACACCTAGAGAGGGCAAGGAAGCTCCGTGCCCCCAACCAAACCTTACACTATGTATCTCTTACATCTGGCTGCTCATCTGTATCCTTTGTAATATCCTTTATAACAAACCAGCAAACAAATGTTTCCCTAAGTTCTGTGAGCCTCTTTAGCAAATTAATGAAATCAGAGGAGAGGGTAATAGAACCCCAATCTACAGCTGGTTGGTCAGAAGCACAAGTCACAACCTGAAGCTTGTGATTGGCATCTGAAGTAGCAGCAGTGCTGTGGGACTGAGCCCTTAACTTGTGGGATCTGACACTACCTCCAGGTAAATAGTGAGAACTGAATTATAGGACACCCATCTGGTATCTGCCGGAGAATGGCTTGCTTGGTATGAGGTGGGTGGGGGGAACCACAAACATTTTGGTGACTGAAGGTAATCTATGTTGAGGCTTGTAACGAACGTCTGAACGTGGAAGGAAAAACATTTGCTTTTTTCCTACCTCAAACATTGATACTCACTTCCTTCTCTGAATCCTCATGGATTCATTGTCTCTATCATCCAGTATAAGTCTTAATCACATTTAATAGTTTATCAATCTCAGTCTGCCCTGGGTAAGTATTTACTGCTTCTGCATTCCCCAAGGACAGAAAGCATTGTCTTTACATGTCTTTTATTCTCCCAGGAACCCAAGGACAAAATGTCCTTGATCAAAAATGATTATTGGTAATTTCATTGTGTGGGAAAAAGTACATACAATTGAATTAAAAATAGAATTTTTGACAACAAGCAATAAAGGTGAGGAGTAACTATAGACCTTCTCTTTTTCCAAAATAATGTATCTATTTATCATAAGTAAAATCAACAATGAGAATTATAAACACCTAATACCCTTCTTAAAACCCTAATTTAAGCCTTTTCTGTAAAACTTCCCAAGTGAAATGGGAGGGAAAATGTTATCATCACTGACTTTGTAAACCAAAAATAAACTTCTAAGCCCCCTAACCAACTGAATGGACCCCTCCTCTCAGCCAAGGGCATTCCAAAGTAAACCTGAAAAACTACTTCTGGTGGCCAGGCACAGTGGCTCACGCCTGTAATTCCAGCACTTTGGGAGGCCAAGGCAGGTGGATCGTCCGAGCCTAGGAGTTCAACACCAGCCTGGCAACATGGCAAAACCCTGTCTCTACCAAAAATACAAAAATTAGCTGGGTGTTGTGGCACACATCTGTAGTCCCAGCTACTTGGGAGGCTCAGGCATGAGAATCACTTGTACCCAGGAGGCAGAGGTTGCAATGAGCTGAGATCACACCACTGCACTCCAGCCTGGGTGACAGAGCAAGACTTAGTCCCCAATTAAAAAAAAAAAAAAGAAAAGAAAAGAAAAGAAAAAGAAAAAGAAACCTACTTCAGGCCATGATGGGAAAGTGGGGTGGGGGTCAGACATGCTTCATGATAACCTTCCCCCTTTGGAATTCAGGCACAACTGACCAGCATTACCATTAAAACAGAGACCTTAAGAGTAACCAAATAGATTCTTTCTAGAAATAAGATACCAAATTCCAACCTGACTTCAGTATAGCAACACATGACAGATAGTAGGCCCTGAAAGAAAAATAAGTGGTTTACCCCAAAATATATTTCTTTGAAATATTTGGAAATGGCCCCACAAAAGTGTCTCTTACAGGGAAAAATCCACATTCTATAGAGAATTCCCTTCCTTTTCCAGGTCTTTTCCTGAACCAGGAGAGATTTAACTAAGACTGTGGCACCTTTTAGGGTCTGATGAAAAACATTTACCATTTATTTTCTCTGAAGCTTGCTACCTGGAGACTTCATCTAAATAATAAGAACCTTGTCTTCCACAACCCCCCTTAACTATAAACATTTCTTTCTGCTGACTTCAACTCTTCAGGCAGAGATGAACCCTTTCAACCAATTGCCAATCAGGAAATCTTTAAACCCACCTTTAAACCCAGCCTCCACTTCAATATGTCCCACCTTTCCATGTCAAACCAATGTACACCTTACATGTATTGATTTATGCCTCTGCCTGTGACTTCTGTCCCACTAAAATATGTACAAACCAAGCTATAATGCAACCACTTTGGGCACCTGTTCTCAGGACTTTCTGGGGCTGTGTCATGAGTCATGGTCCTCACGTTTGGCTCAGAATAAATGTCTTCAAATATTTCACAGATTTGACTCTTTTGTTGACACCTTGAAGGAAAACAAAACTCTTAATTTTGCATATAATAAATTACACTTGTTTCTGGATGAATATTTTCCTCTTTCACATTCCAAAACAAGAGACAGGAACCAGTGATGTATGTTTTACTACAGGTTTCAAAACCAAAACAGACCTAATGATACAAACACAATCCCTCAGTGAATAAAATTACAAAGAGTATAGCTGCTCAAGACCAATTTGTAATCAGAGCATCAAGCCATATTGTACGAAAATGTCAGTTCTGGCACAGCCTTGATGAGCTAAGATTGAGTGCATGGGCCAGTTTATCATATTATCCTGACTGCCCTCTTTTAAAGCTGGCAGGCCCAATTTGAGTATAAAAAGGATTTCAGTTTGAGTGATTTTTGCATCTGAAAAAGAACCACCCAGACTGATAATGCTTTTCATTGCTATTTTTTTCCTAACAGAAATAAATGCACGGAAAACATTCAATATAAATATTTTCTCAACATCAAGTGGTCCTAGATATGTTTCTACAACACTTTTCACTATAATGTATAAAAATAAAAATCTTGCTAAGAGTTGAGAGATACTTTTGTTCCTAACAATAGGCAGGGCATGCTGGCTTCTGTCTGTAGTCCCAGCTACTCAGGAGGCTGAGGCAGGAGGATCACTTGAGCTCAGGAGGTCGAGGTTGCAGTGAGCCATGATTGTGCCAGTGCACTCCACCCTGAGTGACAGAGCAAGGCCCTGTCTCTAAAATAAACAAATAAAAACATATGTCATTCAATAAAAATATATGAATGCATTTCAAACATTTGGATGCAGTTTCCTTTTATTTCTGTTTGAGCTAGTGGAGGTTAATAATGGGGAAATCACAGCAGAAGCTTCTTTAAGGTAGGGCAGGGAGGCAGAATTGTCTAGTAGTAATTCCCCATGCTATAATTTCAATTATTCTACTTCCATCAAAATAAATGGTATTAAAATGATAAAAATCTATAAGTTTAAATATAAACTCAAATCTCCTTCCTACTTGAGATGATATGGAAATTCCCAGCAAGTTTTAAAACTTGCTCCTTTAACAAATTTCACTGAGTTTTCTGCCCACTGGTCAGGATAGAGCTGCCTCAGTCTCTTCCATCATTTTTACACTAGCCAAACTAAAGCATTCACTTCTTTATTCAAGTGTATGTTCCTTGACTGAATAAATGTTTACTGGGTATATTTACACTTTTTTCAAACTCACCAGGATTATAGGCAACAGAGTTTCTCTAAAATATCCTAAATTCTGTAATGGAAAGTGTATTTTCTTATAATTTAACAACAGCCATAGAGCTTTCTTTAAGCCTTCTACAGAACCCTAGCTGAGGCAGGTTAGATGGAATATTTCATTTTTATTGCACGGTTATACATTACCCTTAAAGCAGCTCTCTTAGGAATCAACAGCCCTCCCCTACCACCTACTCACCCACTGTATTCCTCTGCTTTCAGCCCCACTGGCTTCCACGCTGGTTCTCAACTGTGAAACTCACAGTCCCACATCACAGCCTTTGTACATGCTTTTCCTGCTGCATGGAAAGATCTTTTAGCAGATACTTGCTGGACAACATCCAGCTTTGGTCTCAATTACACACAATTATTTATCATTCTCAACCTGTTCTGGGTAAATAAGTGCTGTCTCCGTATTCTTCAAGGGCAGGGACCATTATCTTTACTTGTCTCCTCTCTTTCCAGCATCCCAAAGTCAAAATAATCTCAACAAATAATTGTTGGTGATTTTGTGGTGTGAAAAAAAGTTCATACAATCTTAAAAACTGAATTCTTGAAAACATGCACAAATGAGGTACAATTTGGCTTTTAATTTAGTGAAGCCTTCCCTGCCCCATGTTTCCTAATATTTTTTCTCTCTTTCTCTTTCTCTCTCACACACACTCTCTCACACACACACTCTCACACGCAAACACTCTCACATACTCTCTCACACACTCTCACACTCTCACACGCACTCACACACTCATATACATACTGTCTCACACACATACTGTCTCACACACTCTCACACACACTCTCTTACACACACTACATGCACACTCACACACAACTCTCACACACTACATGCACACTCACACACAAAACTCTCTCACACACTCACACGCTCACACACTCTCTTACACTCACATGCACACTCACACACATACTCTCTCACACACACTCTCCTACACACACTCACACACACAGTCTCTCTCACACACACACTCTCACAGACTCTCTCTCTCTCTCTCTCAGAGGCAGGCCAGCTCCAGAATCTAGCTTCTTAATCATTACACTTTATCACAGCCAAATAAATCTCAGTACATTTATATAATGGTACATTATGCAGCTCAGAAAAATAATGAGGCAGCTCAATGGAAGCATACATGAACAGTCCCCAAGATGTATCATTTACATAAACAAACAAGGTACATTATGTGCTGTCACTTGTGTAAAAGAGGAAAAACATGCTTTTTGTCCACCTATATCTTTGGGAGGATGCAGAAGACACCGGAAACATAGTTGTACCAGGAAAAGGGGAATTAAGGACTTGGGATCAGGGATGAGGGCACATTTACTTTTTACCATTTTGTATTGTTTGGCTTTATAACATGCACAAGTAGCGTTAAATAAATTAAAAATCACCATCTCAAAAAATTCTGCCCCTAGTTCAAGTAGTCATCTGAGTTTCCAGAAAGGGTTGTTCATACATTGGGTATGGCAAACTGGGCTCTACATTCAGTCCTTATGTTAATGCCTTTAAACATGTGAGTAATGCCTTCTGGGTTGAGGAAGGAGAAGTGGTCCAGAGAGAGATAGATAGAGGGATTAAGGGCACTCAAGTTGGCATCAATGCTTCTTCCCTCCTCCAGGATCTGTTGCCTAATTATTCAATCAAAAGAGTCTGCAAGGCTCACAGAAAAGCCATAGGGCCCTCAACACCATCCCAGCTCCCCCACTGTCCCATTACACCACAAGTTCCCACCGCCAAACCCATATATGGCAAATTAACCTATCACTTAAATCTCACTAAAAAATGCTACATGAGGGGAATGGAGGTCAAAGTCAAAGGGAATATACTATGAGTGATCAATGACAACAATCTGCTGACAGACTGAAGCTCAGTCATGACCCAGAGGCCACGGTCAAGGGTGCTCTCACTCACAGGCATGAGTGGGTGTCATGAGCCTGAGTTCTACACTGGCTCTGCCACTAGCCTGTCACGGGATCTTGAACTAGGAAAAACAGCTCTGCCTCCCAATCCTTACTTTCTCCATCTATAAAAATCTGTAGTGTCAGACTAGGTAAGTGATTTTCACAATGTGCTTTCCAACCCATGAGTGTCATGAAATCAATTCTGAGTACCATAGCATGATTTCTTTTTAATGAATGGGAATAGAATGGAAAATATCAGACTATACTGTCTATAGTAAGAGTATGATTTTTCAAAACTTTTATTTCAATGATATGGGTGAATATATTGTGTCTCCACATGTAAATGTGCAAGTAAATAATAGGATAAAGCAGAATAGGGGATATCATTAAATTACGCATAGTAAGGGTGAGTGTTATATTTTTTGAAACTTTTGTGTCAGTTGCATGTGGGGTATATACTGATGACATAAAATACCTTAATGTATTTATCTTAACGTACCTCATAGTCGTTTGCAAGCCATAGAAGAAGGTATTCTCCAAGCTCTTTTCAAGCTCATTGTTTTATAAGTCAATTGGAGACAATATTACCTAGTAAAGTGTGAAAATAAGGAAGTCTGGATTCAAAGCCCTGTCCTGCCATTTAGATCAGTGAGGATCAGGTGCAAATTAACTTGCCCAACCCTCAGCTTGCTGTGCGTTCTCTAAAGATCCCACTTACAGACGTGAATGTTTGGGAATAGGGAAAAGGAAAGAGCACTCACTTTTCCTCCTGCCCTTCTACATTGCTTTCCAGTATTTTCCTGATCCCGACTATCACCTTTTCTCTATTCTGGTTAATCCCATCGTTATTTTTGTCATCTCTGTGGTGATTTATTAATTCCTCTACCCATAACCACAACATCAACTTACTGGAAATATGAGATGAGAAAAATACATGTACATAACTTAGAACCATGTTGGCACATAGTGGATACTCAATAAATGGCAATAGTAACAGTAGAAAAGTAGGAGGAGGAGGTGGTAGAGGTGGTGGTGGTAGCAGTGACAGTAATATTTATCCTCAATGCCCATTAAAAGGTGAGAAGATAGGGTGAGATATTAGGTCTAGTTATTAACAATATCCTACTCAGGAAATCTTGCATTTCAATAAAGGACCATAGAAAACATTAAATTATTTGAAGGCCTAAAGAATTAGCATGCAATGGAGGAATTTTAAGAAACCTATGAGATAGGAAAGGGAGCAATTTGTTATGGTGTTAGGGGAATAAAGAGAGGTACCTCTGCCTTGCACCTGACCCTTAGATACCAAATCAGAAAATAACACCAATAATCTCAGCCTGATTATGGTAGAAGGGCAAAGTGAATCATAATCTGGGCCTTCTTTCCTTGAATAATCAGAGTCTTGTTAGTTTGGGTTGGTTTGGTAAGCTTTTTGGGATGCAGGGAAGATGCGAGGTTGAGATATTTCTTCTGCCTTGTCAGCCCTGATTATAATGTTTTCAAAGGATCATGTGCAATATATCACACCGATGATCTGTGTCTTACTGTCTCCATAATATTGACACCATGTGATAAAGATCTGTGTGTTAACAATGTCAAAGTACACTGCACATGTTTCTGTGTCTGAGGATGTAGTTAGGCTGAACTATTTGGTCATACTCCAAAGCATCCCAGGGGTAGAAAGAAGGATCCCAAGGTGACTGCTTCCCATCTAAAAAAGGGTTAAGAAGAAAGAGGAGCATCATCTGATCATGACTTTGCCAATGACCCTGTGCCAGGGGATTGGCAATGAACATCCATACATCTCTAATTCTCAAAATATCACATACAAGAATATCAAAGGAGGATCCTACTCCAGACACATTTTCTTGTTTGAAAACTAGACTGTGAATCCAAAAAGCCCATAAAACCTTATGGGCTAGGACCTGCCAAGATGCTCTCCAACAAACACCCTTGACTATAGGAGTTTGCCCGATCAGCAAGTAATTTCAGGTCTGCTTCTCTCGTTTTCAGCAAGAGCTTCATCTGGGAATTGTGCAGTTGCAGGCTGTGTATCTACCTATGCTTGCAAGCCTGCCTTCAAAGCAAACAAGTAGCTCACCAAGCATGTGTTAATCACTCTCAGCAGGCATTAAGAGTCCTGGGCCAGCAGCCAGAAACCACTGGCATTCACACTGGCTGTGGCACTAACTTGCTGGGTGACCTCAGGCAAGTCCCTTTCCCCCTCTGAGCCTCAGTTTCCTCATCTCTTCTTCAAACTGATTGGACTAGATTATCTCTAACCTTGGTTCTCACTCCTGAAAGCCTATTAATTTTTAAAACTTTTGGGCTGAGAATCAAACGTGTCTTTCTGAGCAACTAATTAAATGTAAAGATAAAATCACATTAACTTATACATCAGAATGTCCCTTCTAATTACATCTTAAGCAACATCACAAAGAAATTTGCCGAAAGCTACCAACATAGTCAACAACTACTGATACCATTACATGCCTATGTGAAGAACTGGAGCCTCTAGGGACACATTAGACCTCATGGCTTTCAACTCCTATGTTTGGATGATTTTTCTTTTAGCATTTAAGGACAATGGCCACTTTTTCTGAACCACATAGAATTAGCTCAAAGTTTCAATTAGTCATCCAAAAATGTTTTTGTGAGGTTTCTATATGTCAGGCACTGACCTGGGTGCTGTAGATCCAACTTCCAATAAAACCAGTCCCCTGATCTCAAGAAGCTTATATATAGACTGAATGGCAGATACAGAGAAGTAAACAGACAAGCATACTCCAGTTTAAATGGAGGAACACATTATAAAGACATCTAACACAGTCTTTGAGGACTCAAGGGAGATTTTTCCCAAAGAAGCAATATCTATGCTGAGACCTTATAAACAGATGGGAGTCAGCCAAGCAATTGCAGCAGGGGAAGGATCTATGAAACATTCCAATTGCTAGAAAAGTAAAAGCAAATATTTGGAGGCGATTTCACCACCTAAAAATTATCCCCCAAAGTTCAAAAGATTCCCACTCTTCTCTTCAACATTCTCAGCAATGGGTTTTTAAAAATACAAACCAGAATGTGTTTCATATACAACAGTGTCTTAAAGTATAAGGACCAGTGACTCACAGCAATGCAATAGTAAGGGTATGGGGAGTTTAAAAAGGAGAGATCTGGATTCTGTCAGTCTGCTACTTAGAATCTGTGTGGGCCAAGTAGTGGCTCACACCCGTAATCCCAAAACTTTGCGAGGCCAAGGATGGAGGATTGCTTGAGCTCAGGAGTTTGAGACTAGCCTGGGCAACATGGCAAAACCTCCATCTCTACAAAAAAAAAAATGCAAAAATTAGCTAGCTAGTCGTGGTGGTGCATGTCTGTAATCCCAGATACTCGGAAGGCTGCAGTGGGAGGATGGTTTGACCCAGGAGGTGGATGTTGCAGTGAGCCAAGATGGTACCACTGAACTCCAGCCTGGGCAACAGAGCCAGACCCTGTCTCATATAATAATATTAATTAATATAATTAATAACAATAATAATATTATTAATATAATTAATAACAGTAATAATATTGATTAATATAATTAATAATATTCTTATATAATATAATAAAAATAAAATAAAGAGAGAAACTGTGTGAACTGGCCAAACTGCTTAACCTTCCCAACATCAGCTCCTGGGTTAAATGGAACCTGGCACATAGCAAATACTTAACAAAAAGCAGTAAAAATGCTAGCTGACAGGTGCACAGGACACCATGCTAAGCACTTCAATCATTCATCAAGGTAAATCCTTGCAACATAAGACAACCTATTACTGACTTCAACTTGTACATGAAGAAATGGAGACTTGACGAAGTCAAATCACCAGACCAAAGTTATAAAAGCAAGGCAAGTGAGGGTAGGACTTGACCCCTAGTTGTCTTCACTCGGGGCCCAACTTAACCATTAAGTGTTTCCTTTCACCTTTTACTTCTCCACTGCCAGTCATGCCAGGAAAGTAGGTTCTGACAACTGAAATGGCAAAAAAAAAAAAGTGTCCAGCATATTAATGAAGCCCTTTAAAAATATAAGGTATTCATTGGTTCGTGTTCTATCCATAAATGACTGTGGTTATTTAAAATACATGTATCAGAGAGTTGCTTATCAAAGCTACCTAAGGCTCAATTACCACCCTTGAATAAGAGGTCAGGGTTAAAAGCAAAATATTCAAAAAGATAAATTTGGATCTGAAAAGGGAAAGATGACAAAACAGTTTGCTGGACAAGATGTCTGGTACCTTTGGCCACTTTTCAATGAAATAGAAGGGAAAAGATGTTGAGGTCACTGAGAAAACAATTTAAGTGGGCCAGAAAGAGACAGAGTGTGTGTGATAGCTCCTTTTTACTTGCAGAATGAGGCACTGATCTATTCTGAGGGAGTCAAAAGCTTAATAATGAAGGGGAGGAAAGGGGTGTTTCTTACACCACAGCTACATCCACTAAATTGGGACACTGAACTTGATACTTTTGACATAGTGACACATTGGCCCTAGCTCATGGCATCATTTTGTGTCAAGTATTAGTACAAATGCCGACACTCATGCACTGAAGGAGCATTTGATGTTTCCATAAGTGCTTTCCGACTTGGCACAGGAAAAAAAACAAAAAACAAAAAAACAAGTATAACAAACATCACTGTGATTGCTATACTTCTCAAAGAGCTTGCAAAGTTGCCTCCAGGTGGGCCTGCTTGTTTCCTTGCATATCAGTGGGCTGCAACACGCATGGAGTTTACTACTTTTTGCATTTCTATTTGGCTGGAAGCAGGAGGGACTCAGAGTTCTCCTCTTGAAGCTGTCTGGAAGGGATCCAGTGTTGGAATCCAGGAGTGAGGGAACAACTGGGGAAAATGGTAGTGTATAAATAGGTGTAGGCTTGGGGCATGGGCTAAAAATATAGATCTCTGGCCTCTCTGCCCCAAGGTTTTGATTCAGTAAGCCTTTAGGGGAGTCCAGCAACTTGTGTTTTGACTAAGATGTAAGTGACCTTGATGATTAGCCACACATGACAACTACTGGTGTGGTGAGAAGAAGGCTGGACTGAGACTCCAGACTGGGTGCTGGTCCAAGTTCTGGCACCTACTGGTTATAGGATCTCTGGCAAGACACTTCCCAGTTTCTTCAGCTACTTTTGTTTTTCTCAAATGGTAGAGTGGGGAGGGAGAATGCTTGGGAAAGATCTCCAAGGACTTTTGGCTCCATCAGCCTAGAATGGGGTGTTAGGATTAGCAGCTACCACAGTACATAATTAGGACCAGAGATCCTGAAGTCAACAACACCTGGACTCAAATTTTAGCACTGTACTTTCTAGTAGTTAGACTGCTGACAACTAAAGTAATTTCTCTGAGACACATTATATAATTTCTCAAAGTCTCAGTTTCCTCAGCTAAAATGCAGATGATAATAACAGTGCCTGTGGCATAGCTTTCTGTGAGTTTTAAATGGGCAGATAGTACATGAAGAATGCTGAAGGCAATGCCCTGAGGAGTCCTCAGTACCTGTTAGTTGTGAAAGCCCCTGACAAGGTCAACCAGAGGAGCCATCTGCCTTCCCCTGGAACTACTGTGATTAATGAGGCTGATGAAGGTAACCCAGGCTGAGCGACTTCCTTGGGCTTCTCCTTTTATCAAGAGAAATTCACAAGAAATAAGCTTTTCTGGAGAGAATAGCATAAGAGAGAGAGGTGTTAAACAGTATCTCTTACGAAGAAATCCAGAAACAAATTAGAGAAGGGTGCTATACCATCTACACCACGTGTATCAAAGCCTGGTTCAGGGACCACCTGCTTTAGAACCAACTGGGGCACTCAAAGTAGCACATTCCGGTCCCTATTGGAACAGGCTCCCAGGGGAGTGGGTCCAGTAGTCTGTATTTCTCGGAAGCTACTGAAGAGATTTTTCTAAAAACAAGGTTAGAGAATCATTGGCAAATATTGTCAGTGAGCCAAAACTCTGCCTCAATTCTCCAACATGTATTTACCCAGAAAACTACAAACAAACAAAAACAATGACTACAAATGCATTTATGCATGTGTGCATTTACCAAGAATCTGAACTTCCTACACTTGTGTCATCTCCAGTGGGTTCCAAGTGGGTGTCCAATTTCTGCATAATTCATGACTCCCCAGAGAAACAAACATGAACCAAGGGCTGGCTACTTTAGGATCTGGACTATGTCAACGTCCTTAGAATGGCAGCATGGTTTACGAAAATTAACTACAAAAATAATGTGACTTCAGGGCACCTCTCTTTTCCCACCCTTTCCCTCCTCCCCATCTGACTTCCCCACCCATTCCCACTCCTTTCCCTTTTTGTTCTCTTTTCTCACACTCTTCTTCAGATTTATTTTCCCTTCCATCCCTTTCTCTCTGCCACTCTTGCCTCCTCTTATTCTTTGTCCTGTCTACCCTGTAACTTTCCTGTCTTCTCTCTGCCCTCCCTCTCTCTTTCTACCTCTGTGTGTCCCTACCTCTCTCTCCATCTTTCTGCCCCTCTCTCCCTCCCTCTCGTGCCTCTCTCTCTTTCTCCTTTTTCTTCTTACTCTCTGTACTACTGTCTGACTGTCTTTCTATAATGCACAATATCTCCCTGCCCATTCTCCTCTTGGCCCCCAGCTCCTGGCTCCCTTTCAAACGTCAAGGCTCCAGCATGTTTCTGGAGAGGCATGCACCCCATGCTAAATCACCCAGTGTGTGCTACACATCCAGGAAATCACTCTACTTAGATATCCTTGATGATCTGCTGCCAGAGGCCCTGGGTGAGGAGGGCTCTCCTTAGGAGGGAAACTAAATTGGGGCTGGAAGGATGCAGGAAAATTCCAGAGTATTAAGGCAGCAAGGCTAAACAGCTGTGGTCTCCAGAACTTCCTCTGGAGGGAAAGCCACTGGGGCAAGCGTCAACAGCAGAGGGTTCTTTTGTGTTTTGGAGTGTCCATCACTTTGTTTCCAATATACAAACATCTCACTTCACAGTAGGTCGGCAGCGATGTGGCAGCGCCAAGTGTGTGCTGGGAAAGCATTAGCTTCCCCAAATCTCCATCACTCTTGCCAAAGCCAACCAACCTCCTAAAAATACAAAATCTAAGTAAAAACGGAGTGCCTGCTATGTATGTAGGTTCCAGACAACTCTCCCTTTCCCCCAATTTCCCCTCGCCACACACACACACACACACACACACACACACACAGCTGCTCTACCTTCCAACTGGACATCCACCTCTAAATACCTCCTTTATAGACATTCCAGAGCTTCTCCCATGAATGCGGATAATTGTCCCCAACCTACAAATGAGTAAGCAGAGGAATGAAGAAGTTACTGGGCAATTTTGGAAGATGCTGCTTTGGAGGGGCCACAGCTTTAGGGGATTAGAATATTTTGCACTTGGCACACCTGAAGTCACCGAAGAAAGGTGAGTTCAGGTGAAACTTTTTCAAAGCTCAACCGCGCCCTCTCCTAATTTGTCTCCCTGGAGGGTGCAGAGTTTTCTAATTTCTTCCATCCAGCTCTTAAACTCGACTTGTCTCCACACTCACTCGCACACAACACGTGTACGCCCATACCTGCCCTTGTGTATGAATCTCAAGATAAAAACGCCTGGTGTTCCCGCAACTCCCCCTCCCTTCAGTGGAATACAGAGGAGCGAAACTATGAGTTTTGGCTCGCCGCCCAGCCGGAGGAGCTGGAATACTGCCACCAGGGATCGTGGGGAAGGCCATTGCTCAAGTCCGAGGACCAGCCAACTCCGTGCTGCCCAGCTGAATGGCCTCTCAGTTGCCTGCAAGTTGAAACCTCAGTCTGGCACACAATGAGGCCGCTGTTTTCCGACAGGAGGCATTTGGATGCCTCACACACTCACCCCAAATCGTGCCTGAGTGCAGGGAGCGCATTTCCTTACCCATGTTCAGATGCACCCCTAGAAGCAGCAGAGGCAGCCCGGGGCTCGGGGAGGGAGCCGTTCCCCTCCCCCGCGCCTAGCCACAGGATGCCCGCGCAGGCCACCTGTTGGACTCTGTCTGGACACCCTGTATTGTGCGCCCCTAAAACCCGCACCGCACCGCGGATCAAGACAATCGGGCATTCCGGAGGCTGGATCCGTCAGCAAAAGATAAATTTCACTAGCACCTCCTACTCGGGCTACCTTTCCTGGTGCCCCCACCCATGTCTCTCTGTCTCTGTCTCTTTCTCTCTCACACACACACTTCTTTAATATACCAACAGTCTTTTTTCTTTAGTGAAGCGCGCTTAGGCTGCCCTAAGGGCTAGGGCTGCCCACGATCTCTTAGCGCGCCCAGGCGGCTGCGGATCTCTAAGCGCTTATGCTGGGAGCTAGCTTAACGCGCGGGCGGCTGAAAAGCCCCAAATGGCACGTTGGTGAGGAAGTCAGCGATCTGCTCTAGGGAGCCCCTTTTCTCCTTAGGAAGCGGAAGGGGACTCCCTCCTTGGCTTAGAGATGGCGGGAACTGGGGAAACTCCCGCGGCAATCGAGTTGGAAGAAACAATGTTGCATTCCTCTGCCAATGCCAGATTAAGCGCAAGGAGACCCAACTTTCTCCCGTCTCTGCCGTCCATGCAAGCCGCTAGCTGGGGGTAAAGGGCGCCTCCACTAGTGGCCTACTCACCCCTGGGTATAAACGCTATCCCGCAGGGCCACCAAGCCGACTGGTGCGCGCGGAGTCCGCGAAACGCCTTGGTGTCTCGCTCCTCTCCTGGGCCACGCGGCGAAGCCTACGCACTCCAAGCCGGGCAACTAAGGGCAGTCGATCCCATGGGTGGCGAGTTGGCAGAGGGCGCGCCGCCCGGGTGGGGGCGCATCGCTCCCAGGTCTGGCGCAGGCTGCGGCGGGGAGAGGGGCTCACAGGGAAGTTGGCGGCTCTGGGGGCGGACTTCGGACTTCGCGCTCGCTCCGGCTTGGGCGTCCGGGTGCGCCCTCCGGGATAGACAACGGACTTGCCAGCGGAATAGGGGCCGGCGCCGGCCAAGCGGCTGCGGAAAGCCTCCGCCGGCCGCCGCCTAGAAGAAGCGAAGCAGCATCGCGCTGCTTAGAGCCCCCAGTAGCAGCTGGAGCAGACAGCGCGCAAGAGAGCGGGGCTGTTTCTCCAGGCTGTGGGTGTCCCTTGCTCACAGCCCAGCTCGCTTCAATCCGCCGTGCCCCTCCTCCTGTTCTAGTCCTCCTCCCCGCCGGTGCTTCGCCGGCTCGCCAGGCTCGCCTGGGACCAGGGGCTGAGCGGAAGGCGGCCGCAGCTCCCGCAGCATGGAGGGCGATCTCGCCGGCTCCGACTCCGGCTCCAGCTGGGGCTTGGGCTCGGGCTCCGGCAGCGGCAGCAGCGGCAGCAGCGGCCGCCACCTCCCGCGCGCCCACGTGCCGGAGTCCCGGTGTGCGCGCTCCGGCTGGCGGGGCGGGAGGGAGGGAGCGAGGGCGAGCCGCGGGTGGGGGCGGCGGGGAGAGGCTGCACAGTCGCGCGTTAGAGGGGAAGCCGCCGAGAGGCTCCCGAAGGCGCGGGGCTCCTCGTCTGCAGCTCCAGGAAGACTGGTGTGCAAGGCTCCCCCAGCTCCCCGCTCCCTTTGCAGAGCGGAGGGAGCCCCAGCGAAACGCGGGCGGGGTGGGGGGAGCGCCACTCCGCAAGATCAGTCGGCCGCGGCGGCCAGAGGCGAGTACGTGTCTCCGCCAAGGGGACCGGTTTCTAGTATCCTTGAGCCCCCTCTCCACTCCCGGGAGAAGAAAGGGGTTAAGAAACACCGGGAGAAGGAGTGTCCGGATTCCCAGCGAGAGCTTGTTCTGGCTTGCCCCTCCTTCCTCTCAGAGAAAGCACTTTTCCCGTTAACCAACAGACTCCAAGGGTTTCTCCTTCCAGGGAGAAGGGAGGTGTCTTGCAAGATGGGCCTGGCAACCTCCAATCAATTGACAAATAATTCGTGAGCACCCACTCTGAGCGACGCCGGGCAGCGTGCGGAGCACAGGGCCCTCCGTAGTTGGGTGTAATGTTGTATTCTCTGCTCTGCGTGCCCTTAGGCAGGCTCTCCTTGGGCCTCATTGCCCTAGCCATAAAATGAGGTTCTTTTATGATATGAGTAAGAAAAACAAAAACACGAGAATTTTTCAAAAGACAATTTAAAAAATGGGTAATAGCTCAATACTAACAAGAAGGATAATTAAAATAAGAAAATTTCACAGTAGTAGAAAATGAGAACTTTAAAGAGACAAAGTTAGCAAAACACACATAATACTGGACACCATGTGCGATTACTTAGACATCATTGTCTCCAATCTTCTCATCTTAATGGGGAAATTGAGCCTCAGGGAAGACACGTGGCTTCCCCGCTGTCACACACATCCAGTTTGGTCAGCCCCCAGTCTGGTCTCCTCCTGCCAGTCGTGGGCTTTTTCTGCCACAGGCCAGTACACAAATTATGCTCAGCATTACTGAGCCGAGTCATCAGCAAAAGAGGGGAAAGGGAGAAAGAGAGAGAGAAAGAAAGAAAGAAAGAGAGATTGAGATTCATTTCCTCTGGAGTTTCCAAAAAAGGCTTCATGAAAGAAGTGGGATTTAAGCTAAAACCTAAAGAGTAGGCAGGATTCGAATAGCTGGAAAAGTGAGAGGAGGATGTGAGAGGTCAAAATGAAGGATGAAGAAAGACGCATTGGAACCGCAGCAAACAAGCTTGGTAGGGGCAGAGAACTTCCCTAGGCAATGGGTGGGCGGGGGTCACTGAAGTGTTTTAAGCAGTAAAAGAAAATAATGGAAGCTTCATTTTAGCTCGATCAGTATATCCCTGTACAGGATGGCTTAAGAGGGGAAGAGATGGGGGTAGAGGGAGAAAGAAAAGGAACTGCAGGCAGAGAAAACCATTAGGAAGTCAAGGCAGCTATCTGGGTGCAAGTGAAGCCCTGATGTAATGTGGTAGCAGGTAGAAGGTAAAATAAATAAAACTCTTCTTGCTTCTGTTTTTAAAAGCCTGCTTTATAGGAAGGACTCTGCTGTTAATTGCAGGGAACATTGTAGAGAAAGGCACCGATGTTTAAGACACGATGGGAAACTGGGGGCCAACCCTCAGATAAAACGGTGGAGCTTTTCACAATAACTGGTCTGAAACAGATCTGGTCCCTTGGTTTTAACATTCAGCACCTGGAAGCTGGACAGCAACCGCCCTTGGTGAAGAATGGCGTAAGTTAGGATTTCTATCAATCAACCAAAAGCAAAAACGAGAAAAGGAAGGGAAAAACGTATTTTCTTTTATTCCTTGGAGGCACTTGAAGTCACAAACGAATGACTTCAGGGATTTCTCAGGTTGTTCCCCTGGAAATAGTCTCTCCATCTAGCACTTTGTCTCCTTGGGTGGATCAGCTGCAACAGCAGCATCTAGAAGTTTGATAGAAACAAAATCTCAGGCCCCAGCACACAGCAATTGAATTAGAAACTTCATCCTAACAAGATTCCTGGTTGATTCATAGGCACATTAAGCTCGAGAGGGGTTTCTTTATGTGTCTCTCCTAAGCTAGTGTCTTCAGACTTTTTAGTGTGATGCTGTATTAGTCTCTTCTCACACTACTGTAAAGAATACTGCCTGAAACCGAGTCATTTTAATGAAAAGAGGTTTAACTGACTCACAGTTCTGCAGGCTTAACAGGAAGCATGGCTAGTAGGCCTCAGGAAACTTAGTAGGTGAAGGAGAAGTAGGCATCTTCTTCACAAGGCAGCAGGAGGGAGTGTGTGGGAGCACAAGGAAGTGCAACACTTTAAAACCATCAGCTCTAGTGAGAACTCACTCACTATCATGAGAACATGAGCATGGGGAACCAGCCTCATAATCTAATCACCTCCCACCTGGTCCCTCCTCTGACACATGGGGATTAGAATTCGAAATGAGATTTGGGTGGGGACACAGAACGAAACAACATCAGATGAATAGTAAAAACACTTCATGTTACGCTATAGTCCTACACACACACACACACGTAACTTAAATAAAACTTTCACAAAACAACATGTATCCTTAATTTGTGATTCACTTAAATATTTTTATTCCATTTAATTTTTTAATGTGGTCATGACCTACTAATTGATTTCATGTCCTGCAAGTGGGCTGCAATTTATGGTTTGAAAAATTTTGAGCTACGATATTAATTATTTCTTCCTTGGGTTTTGATTGCATATATATGTATATCATATCTCTTCTACTAGCCCGTGAGTTCCCTGAGGGCAAGGTTCAAATATTTTTTATCTTTGAAATGTGTCAGAAATTAACATAGGGTTTTATATGTAGTAGCAACTCAATAAATATTCAAGGAGTCAATCAATCAATGAATGCATAAATTGATTAAAGCTAGGGACTGAGAGCAAGCTGAGGAAGGATGGGGTGAGGCTTGGAATGTAGGAGAAGGCTAAGCCAAGAAAACATTTATTCAAACCTCCACTTTACTGAAACATCATCAATGGACTATTAGAAAAAAGTCATTTCTAAAACAATCATGTATTCCAATGTTCCACTGTCAGCCAGAATATCTTTTTCCAGTAGAGTTCATCTTTATGGCTTCACAAAATTTCAAGCTATGGGGGCTTAAGATGAAGGAGAGCAGCTGAGTAGCTAGCACATATTATTAGAGGAAGAAAAGAAATTAAGAAGGGACAAAGACAAGTTAGTGCACACGGGATCTTATTCTGGGACCAGAGCTACTGACCAAGGAAAAGGAAGAAGTGGGGCTAATTACTTGGATTGAGGAAACTTTTGTCAACTCTATAGAGATACTTGACAATTAGATCTTTCCAAAATTCAAAATGATTTATTCTGAAGTCACTAATATTTTTTTTCTTGCCACAGGAAATATACCGCAGAAAAGTACTTATTGTTTACCATCCAATAGCACTTTAGAGTGGAAAGTATTATAATTTATTTAATATAAATAAAATCATAACCTAAAGGACAAATATTAGAGTCACAGTATTTCACATTGTAAAGGGATCTCAAGTGTGCACTAGTCCACCTCCTCATTTTAAAGGAATCTGGGGAAGTTTTCACAGATTCTCTTATCACAGGTTCTACAAGAAAGCAGTAGGTCTAGGATTTGATTTCAGGCTTTTAGACTCAGTCACCATGACTGCCTGTTAATCCCACATAGGGATACTGCAAACTACACAGTTAGGAGCCACTGTTTCAGCATAAAGGAGAATGACTGATGCATTGCTTAAAAAGCTGGGAATGAATAATATTTATTAAGTATCTACTATAGAGTAGGCACTAGAGCAGGTGTTTTGCATACTTTGTTCCATAAAATCTCCATTAAAAAATCCATAAAGTAGAACATTTTAATCTCCATTTGCAAGTGAGGAAAGAAAGAGTCATAGAGGCTAAGTAATTAGGATTTTAAGACTGGAACGTTGCAGAGCAGGTTTTGAACAAAGAGCTGGATTAATCTAAGTCCATGCTCACTCTCTTATGTTTGCTTCCCAGCCATGGAAGATTTTAAACAAAAACTCGCAGGGAAATCAAAGGAAAGAATTCTGATTGGATTAAAATAGCTGACCTGAGAAGTAACCCCTTTTGCTGAGATTCTGGGATGCCATAAAGAGTTATTTGCATCGAGGTAGAAACACTATTAAGTAATTTGAGTACATCCTGGTGTGTAGAATCCACAAACTGATGAAGTAGTGGCCATGATATGTGAAAGCTAACGCTGCTGTTAACAGCTGCATTGGCCACAGCTCAATAGTAAGTTTTGCATTAGAAGAATTTCACTCCCTGTATAAATTAGGATTATTTTCTTTGTCAGAATAACAGATACCAAGATATACTAGTTTAGGGTGGAGGGCAGAAAATTAAAGAATCAGTTAAAGAAATACACGGAAAGTAATGAAACAAAGTCTCTAGAAGGAACTGGAATGTCAGGATGAAATCTTTCTCAATTTTATGTGGTCTCTTTTTATATATCTCTATCTCCATCTCTATATCTGTATCTATGCTCCTTTTCAACTCATTGTCTTGCTATGCTTATACTTCTTTCTGCAAAAGAACTCTCTGCATCTGTGCTCCCATGGCAGAAAATGTCTATCTCATGCATTTCACAGGTATTTTTTAGCTTACTGTCTCTGGGCCCCAAGTCTTGTCTACTAGGAGAGAGCATCTCATTAGCCCATCTAGAGTCAGATGTCTACTCCTGGATAATCACACAGAACCAGGGGTATGGACTCACAGTACCAACAAGACTGCTAGAAGCTTAGCTTTGTGAGTTACATATAAAGTGAGGAAGGTGATTGGGATAAGTACCAGAAAGGGTGTAAAAATCAGGCTAGTACACTCCTTACCAAGAACAATCTAGTGCTTTAGAAATTGTGTTGGGGATCTTATTATACACATATTAGATTGTAGGAGATCACCCTTGAGACATGAGTGTTGGTGATGTTATACCTGATTTAAAGCCCCAAAGTACAAAAGGATCCCCCTTTGAAGATTCCTGCCACTCATAATCCCCACTGCATGAACCACATGGTTCCAGAATTAACGGGAAATAATGAATGTCCCAGGCAGCCTGTATCTACCATTTTATCTGAAGATTCACCCTATGCCTGGTTTCCTTGAAAGAACACTGAAATCAGGATTCAGAAAACCTGGATTCAGACCCTAACTCTACCCTTACCTGTTATGCAATTTGGGGCAAGTTACTTCACCTTATCAAAATGAAAGTCTATTAAGCATGCCCTTCCCTACTTCAGAAAGCTGTTCTGAGAAGCAAATGAGATACTATCTGTGAAGCCAGCTTTATGTAAAATCTGAAGCACTAAGCAAATGCAAGGGATTATTAGTAATACAAAAAATAACAGGAAGGCAATGAGTTGTAACACTTAGGTTACCTTTGCAAATATCCACCATGCTCTTTGGAGTAGAAAAAATCATGCTGCAAGAAATGTAATGAATGTGAAGCATGTTTATTCTATTTTATGAGGCATGGTAGGGTGAAAAAGATCAGTGTAGCTCCAAAGCGAAGGACTGAAAAGTGTATTGTTTCTAGAAAAAAAGCAGACCCTTCTCTGGTAATAATATCAGTACTAGCAATACAGTAATAACAATAATTATCATATGGTTGCCATGTTCCAGGCATCATGCTAAATACTTCCCATGTAGTAACTCTTTAAATGTATATTACCTCCTCAGTTGGTTTCTGTTATTGTTTCTGTGTTAAAGATTAGGAAACTAAAGCAGGGCAAGTTAATAATTCACCCATAGTCTCAGCGATAAGTGGTAGAGTCTAGATTAAACCCCAGTTTACTTTAATTCAAAGTGAAACAACCAACACACTATTCTTTATTTTATATCCTTAGAGGAAAAATGTGATAAATGCCAAGTTTTAATGGTAAAAAAATTATGTAAAGGAAAGCATCTAACAATCAAAACTATTAAGTTATAAATCCACATATGTGTTTGATGTGTGATATTTTTCCATTGGATATGGATGATCACTAAGCAAAACTGAACCAATTTAATCACTACACACCTATTTAAAGGTGTTGGAATAACAATACCAATTACTGATGAGGATGCTGAGTAACAAGAACTCTCATCATTGCTGATGAGAATGCAAACTGGAAGACAGTTTGGCAGTTTCTTAGAAAGCTAAACAAAGTCTTACCATACAATCAAGTAAATGAATGTTAGGTATTTACTCAACTTATTTGAAAATATCTTCACACAGAAACCAGCAGGCAAATCATAAACACCAAGAACTAGAAGCAACCAAGATATTCTTCAACGGATAAATGGATAAACAATCTGTAGTACATCCATATAATATGTAGAAGTCAGTGGTTTTCAGTGACCAAAAACTGAGCTTTAAAGCCATACAAGATAGGGATGAATCTTAAATATATATTTATCAGTGAAAGAAGCCAGTTTGTAAGGGCTACACACCATATAATTCTTTTATGCAACATTCTGGGAAAGGCAAGGCTATAGAAATGGTAAACCAATCAGTGGTTGCCAGGGACTTGTGGGAGGAGGAGAATGGAAGAGTAAAGCACAGGGGATTTTTTTAGGGTGGTAAAACTATTCTGTGTGGTACTGTAACGGTGGATAAATGACATTATGCATTTGTCAAAAACCACATAACTTTACAACACAAGAGTGAACCTCAATGTGTGCAAATTTTAAGAAATCATTTAGGAGGTCAGGGGATCCCAAGAAAGAATGTAGACTTTGACAGGTGAATTTAACTGTACTATAAATGTATGAATGTACTATAAATGTATGAGAGAAGGCTAGAGAGATCCATGTGGTAATGGATTAGAGTTGCAGAAAACAGTATTAACTCAAGTTTAATATAGATACAGATGGATACACACAGAAATAATTATAGATATGTGAACGTGTGCAGGATAGGACACAGATATATATTTCCTTTCTCTGTCACCTAAGAAATTCTAAAAGCAATGATACCCCAGTAACTGCACACACGTAGCATCCAGATTTTAATTTCTGATATCAGTATCCAATAAAAAGAACCAAAGCTCCTTGGAGAAATGTCTGATTCTATAAATGGGACAAGAAACGTTGAAAATAATTCTGGGGCATCTTATAGTGCCAGTAAGTAAGAAAGTGCCCAAAACACACACACACACACACACACACACACACACACACACACACACTGTCTCACACACACACACACATACAGTAATAAGGTATATTAAATGGACAAAGGAGCCAACTGAAAGAGCTCACAATGAACAAAACTGGAACAATTTGAACAAAAAAAGTTTTGAATTATAGCCTAAAGCATACAATAAATATTCATGTGTCCACACTGATAGAAATATATGATTGAATAAATACATAAATGAGGACAAAGAGATAAATCTCCCATGGAAAAGAATTCCAAATAATTTCTGTAGATACTCCCCCTCTCAAGGAGATGGAGCATAAATAACCTTCTATCCCCTATGTGTGGGCTAGGCATAGTGAATTCTCTCCAAAGAGTAAAGTATGCAAGAGGGACAAAGAGGAACTTAACAGTGGAGAAACGTGAAAAGCCTGCCTTATCCTAGTGATCAAGGTTAACATCAATAGTGATGTCAAGTTGATAGTATGTACTCTTGAAATAAGTAATATGATGAAAATGACATTTTACCTCTGTGGTCTTCCTCCAAAGCACTCATAACCACAGTCTAATTGTGAGGAAAACATAAAATGAATCCCAGTTGAGAGATAGCCTACAAAATATCTAGCCAAAATGCCAGTTTGTTCAAAATTGTCAAAATCATGAAAAACAAAGACATTCTGGGAAAATGTCACAGCCAAGAGATACCTAACATGATAATAACTAAATGTAATGTGATATCTTAATGAGATCTTGGAAAAGAAAAAGTGTATTTGATTTAAAACCAAGATATTTGATTATAATCAACTTTAGTTAATAACAATATACATTGGTTCATTAATTTATCAAATGTACCATAATAATATATTATCTCATAATAGAGAAAGTGGATATGAGGTATATGGGACTCTGTACCAGTTTGGTAATTTTTCTGTAAATAGAAAACCATTCGAGGGGGGGTGGAGCCAAGATGGCCAAATAGGAACAGCTCCAGTCTACAGCTCCCAGCGTGAGCGATGCAGAAGATGGGTGATTTCTGCATTTCCAACTGAGGTACTGGGTTCACCTCACTGGGGAGTGTCGGACAGTGGGTTCAGGACAGTGGGTGCAGTACATTGAGCCCGAGTGGGAGCCGAAGCAGGGTGATGCATTCCCTCACCCAGGAAGTGCAAGGGGTAAGGGAATTCCCTTTCCTAGTCAAAGAAAGGGGTGACAGATGGCACCTGGAAAATCGGGTAACTCCCACCCTAATACAGCACTTTTCCAATGGTCTTAGCAAATGGCACACCCGGAGAACATATCCTGCACCTGGCTCAGAGGGTCCTACGCCCACGGAGCCCCGCTCATTGCTAGCACAGCAGTCTGAGATCAAACCGCAAGCAGTCAGCGTCAGCGAGGCTGGGGGAGGGGCGCCCGCCATTGCCAAGGCTTGAGTAGGTAAACAAATCAGCTGGGAAGCTCGAACTGGGTGGAGCCCACCACAGCTCAAGGAGGCCTGCCTGCCTCTGTAGACTCCACCTCTGGGGGCAGGGCATAGCCAAACAAAAGGCAGCAGAAACCTCTGCAGACTTAAATGTCCCTGTCTGACAGCTTTGAAGAGAGTAGTGGTTATCCTAGCACGCAGCCTGAGATCTGAGAATGAACAGATTGTCTCCTCAAGTGGGTCCCTGACCCCCAAGTAGCCTAACTGGGAGGCACCCCCCAGTAGGGGCAGACTGACACCTCACATGGCTGGGTACTCCTCTGAGACAAAACTTTCAAAGGAAAGATCAGGCAGCAACATTTTCTATTCACCAATATCCACTGTTCTGCAGCCTCCGCTGCTGATACCCAAGCAAACAGGGTCTGGAGCGGACTTCCAGCAAATTCCAACAGAGCTGCAGCTGAGGGTCCTGACTGTTAGAAGGAAAACTAACAAACAGAAAGGACATCCACACCAAAACCCCATCTGTACATCACCATCATCAAAGACCAAAGGTAGATAAAACCACAAAGATGGGAAAAAAACAGAACAGATAAACTGGAAACTCTAAAAATCAGAGCACCTCTCCTCCTCCAAAGGAATGCAGCTTCTCACCAGCAACAGAAGAAAGCTGGACAGAGAATAACTTTGACGAGTTGAGAGAAGAGGCTTCAGACGATCAAACTACTTCGAGCTAAAGGAGGAAGTTCGAACCCATGGCAAAGAAGTTGAAAACTCTTGAAAAAAAATTAGATGAATGGCTAACTAGAATAACCAATGCAGAGAAGTCCTTAAAGGACCTGATGGAGCTGAACACCATGGCATGAGAACTATGTGACAAAAGCACAAGCCTCAGTAGCTGATTTGATCAGCTGGAAGAAAGGGTATCAGTGATGGAAGATCAAATGAATGAAATGAAGCAAGAAGGGAAGTTTAGAGAAAAAAGAATAAAAAGAAACAAACAAAGCCTCCAAGAAATATGGGACTATGTGGAAAGACCAAATCTGAGTCTGATTGGTGTACCTGAAAGTGATGGGGAGAATGGAACAAGTTGGAAAACACTCTGCAGGATATTATCCAGGAGAACTTCCCCAATCTAGCAAGGCAGGCCAACATTCAAATTCAGGAAATACAGAGAATGCCACAAAGATACTCCTCGAGAAGAACAACTCCAAGACACATAATTGTCAGATTCACCAAAGTTGAAATGAAAGAAAAAATGTAAAGGGCAGCCAGAGAGAAAGGTCGGGTTACCCACAAAGGGAAGCCCATCAGACTAACAGCTGATCTCTCGGCAGAAACTCTACAAGTCAGAAGAGAGTGGGGGCCAATATTCAACATTCTTAAAGAAAACAATTTTCAACCCAGAATTTCATATCCAGCCAAACTAAGCTTCATAAGTGAAGGAGAAATAAAATACTTTACAGACAAGCAAATGCTGAGAGATTTAGTCACCACCAGGCCTGCCCTAAAAGAGCTCCTGAAGGAAGCACTAAACGTGGAAAGGAACAACCGGTACCAGCCACTGCAAAAACATTCCAAATTGTAAAGACCATCGAGGCTAGGAAGAAACTGCATCAACTAACGAGCAAAATAACCAGCTAACATCATCATGACAGGATCAAATTCACACATAACAATATTAACCTTAAATGTAAATGGGCTAAATGTTCCAATTAAAAGACACAGACTGGCAAATTGGATAAACAGTCAAGACCCATCAGTGTGCTGTATTGAGGAAACCCATCTCATGTGCAGAGACACACATAGGCTCAAAATAAAAGGATGGAGGAAGATCTACCAAGCAAATGGAAAACAAAAAAAGGCAGGGGTTGCAATCCTATTCTCTGATAAAACAGACTTTAAACCAACAAAGATCAAAAGAGACAAAGAAGGCCATTACATAATGGTAGAGGGATCAATTCAACAAGAAGAATTAACTCTCCTAAATATACATTCACCCAATACAGGAGCACCCAGATTCATAAAGCAAGTCCTTAGAGACCTACAAAGAGACTTAGACTCCCACACAATAATAATGAGAGACTTTAACACCCCACTGACAACATTAGACAGGTCAAGACAGAAAGTTAACAAGGATATCCAGGAATTGAACTCAGCTCTATACCAAGCGGACCTAATAGACATGTACAGAACTCTCCACCCCAAATCAATAGAATATACATTCTTTTCAGCACTACACAACACCTATTCCAAAATTGACCACATAGTTGGAAATAAAGCACTCCTCGGCAAATGTAAAAGAACAGAAATTATAACAAACTGTCTCTCAGACCACAGTGCAATCAAACTAGAACTCAGGATTAAGAAACTCACTCAAAACCACTCAACTACATGGAAACTGAACAACCTGCTCCTGAATGACTACTGGGTACATAACGACATGAAGGCAGAAATAAAGATGTTCTTTGAAACCAAAGAGAACAAAGACACAACATACCAGAATCTCTGGGACACATTCAAAGCAGTGTGTAGAGGGAAATTTATAGCACTGCATGCCCACAAGAGAAGGCAGGAAAGATCTAAAGTTGACACCCTAACATCACAATTAAAAGAACTAGAGAAGCAAGAGCAAACACATTCAAAAGCTAGCAGAAGGCAAGAAATAACTCAGATCAGAGCAGAACTGAAGGAAATAGAGACACAAAAAACCCTTCAAAAAATCAATGAATCCAGGAGCTGTTTTTTGAAAAGATCGACAAGATTGATAGACTGCTAGCAAGACTAATAAAGAAGAAAAGAGAAAAGAATCAAATAGACACAATAAAAAATGACAAAGGGGATATCACCACTGATCCCCCAGAAATACAAACTACCATCAGAGAATACTACAAACAACTCTATGCAAATAAACTAGAAAATCTAGAAGAAATGGATAAATTCCTCAACACATACACTCTTCCAAGACTAAACCAGGAAGAAGTTGAATCTCTGAATAGACCAATAACAGGCTCTGAAATTGAGGCAATAATTAGTAGCTTACCAACCAAAGAAAGTCCAGCACCGGATGGATTCACAGCCAAATTCTACCAGAGGTACAAGGAGGAGCTGATACCATTCCTTCTGAAACTATTCCAATCAATAGAAAAAGGGGGAATCCTCCATAACTCATTTTATGAGGCCAGCATCATCCTGATACAAAAGCCCAGCAGAGACACAACAAAAAAAGAGAATTTTAGACCAATATCCTGATGAACATCGATGCAAAAATTCTCAATAAAATACTGGCAAACCAAATCCAGCAGCACATCAAAAAGCTTATCTACCATGATCAAGTGGGCTTCATCCGTGGGATACAAGTCTGGTTCAACATATGCAAATCAATAAATGTAATCCAGCATATAAACAGAACCAACGACCAAAACCACATGATTATCTCAATAGATGCAGAAAAGGCCTTTGACAAAATTCAACAACACTTCATGCTAAAAACTCTCAATAGGTTAGGTATTGATGGGACATATTTCAAAATAATAAGAGCTATTTATGACAAACCCACAGCCAATATCATACTGGATGGGCAAAAACTGGAAGTATTCCCTTTGAAAACTGGCACAAGACAGGGATGCCCTCTCTCACCACTCCTATTCAACATAGTGTTGGAAGTTCTGGCCAGGGCAATCAGGCAGGAGAAGGAAATAAAGGGTATCCAATTAGGAAAAGAAGAAGTCAAATTGTCCCTGTTTGCAGATGACATGATTGTATATCTAGAAAACCCCACTGTCTCAGCCCAAAATCTCCTTAAGCAGATAGGCAACTTCAGCAAAGTCTCAGGATACAAAATCAATGTGCAAAAATCACAAGCATTCTTATACACCGATAACAGACAAACAGAGAGCCAAATCATGAGTGAACTCCCATTCACAATTGTTTCAAAGGAATAAAATACCTAGGAATCCAACTTACAAGGGATGTGAAGGACCTCTTCAAGGAGAGCTACAAACCACTGCTCAATGAAATAAAAGAGGATACAAACAAATGGAAGAACATTCCATGCTCATGGGTAGGAAGAATCAATATCGTGAAAATGGCCATACTGCCCAAGGTAATTTATAGATTCAATGCCATACCCATCAAGCTACCAATGACTTTCTTCACAGAATTGGAAAAAACTACTTTAAAGTTCATATGAAACCAAAAAAGAGCCCTCACTGACAAGTCAATCCTAAGCCAAAAGAACAAAGCTGGAGGCATCACGCTACCTGACTTCAAACTACACTACAAGGCTACAGTAACCAAAACGGCATGGTACTGGTACCAAAACAGAGATATAGACAAACGGAACAGAACAGAGCCCTCAGAAATAATGCCACATATCTACAACTATCTGATCTTTGACAAACCTGACAAAAACAAGAAATGGGGAAAGGATTCCTTATTTAATAAATGGTGCTGGGGAAACTGGCTAGCCATATGTAGAAAGCTGAAACTGGATCCCTTCCTTACACCTTATACAAAAATTAATTCAAGATGGATTAAAGACTTAAATGTTAGACCTAAAACCATAAAAACCCTAGAAGAAAACCTAGGCAATAACATTCAGGACATAGGCATGGGCAAGTATTTCATGTCTAAAACACAAAAAGCAATGGCAATAAAAGCCAAAATTGACAAATGGGATCTAATTAAACTAAAGAGCTTCTGCACAGAAAAAGAAACTACCATCAGAATGAACAGGCAACCTACAGAATGGGAGAAAATTTTTGCAATCTACTCATCTGACAAAGGGCTAATATCCAGAATCTACAATGAACTCAAACAAATTTACAAGAAAAAAACAAACAACCCATCAACAAGTGGGTGAATGATATGAACAGACGCTTCTCAAAAGAGGACATTTATGCAGCCAAAGACACACGAAAAAATGCTCATCGTCATTGGCCATCAGAGAAATGCAAATCAAAGCCACAATGAGATACCATCTCACACCAGTTAGAATGGCGATCATTAAAAAGTCAGGAAACAACAGGTGCTGGAGAGGATGTGGACAAATAGGAACACTTTTACACTGTTGGTGGGACTGTAAACTAGTTCAACCATTGTGGAAGTCAGTGTGGTGATTCCTCAGGGATCTGGAACTAGAAATACCATTTGACCCAGCCATCCCATTACTGGGTATATACCCAAAGGATTATAAATCATGCTGCTATAAAGACACATGCACACGTATGTTTATTGTGGCGCTATTCACAATAGCAAAGACTTGGAACCAACCCAAATGTTCAACAATGATAGACTGGATTAAGAAAAGGTGGTACATACACACCATGGAATACTATGCAGCCATAAAAAATGAAGAGTTCATGTCCTTTGTAGGGACATGGATGAAGCTGGAAACCATCATTCTCAGCAAACTATCACAAGGACAAAAAACCAAACACCGCATGTTCTCACTCACAGGTGGGAACTGAACAGTGAGACACATGGACATAGGAAGGGAACATCACACACTGGGGCCACTTGTGGGGTGGGGAGAGGGGGGAGGGATAGCATTAGGAGATATACCTAATGTTAAATGACGAGTTACTGGGTGCAGCACACCAACATGGCACATGTATACATATGTAACAAACCTGCACATCGTGCACATGTACCCTAAAACTTAAAGTATAATTTAAAAAAACCATCCTAAAACAAAAGTTTAATTTTTAAGATGTAAAATAATAACAACAATAATTAATTATAAAGCCTCAGGAGATATCTACAGGAACTACATAGTATTCTTTCCTCCAATAATAAAGTGTTTAGAGCAAGAAAGTCCAAAACAAAACAAAATGAAAACAAAACTTAACTAATTTAGATTCATCAATGAGAAAAAAAAACTGCTAATTTTCCAGAGAGGTCAATGTTCCCATTCAAAATCATTAGAAGCCTCATGTTGTAGTCAAGAACAATCCTCCTCCTCATTTTTCTGCTTGCTAGGCCTGTTCTGTTCATATTTAATGGCTATTTAGACATCTCAGAGGTAATATTGATCTGTGCCTTAAAGTGGAATTGATTATTCAGCATGCCACTATTAAAATGTCCCTACATTGCACAGATATTTTCAGCATACAGGAATGCCATTTTGTCAACAGCATGTATTCAGTGGCTGTAAGAGTCAATCTCGGCCAAGCAGATAAAGTCAAATTTCATGAAGAGAGTTTGATTTAGGTTTTTAGAAAAAGCAAAATGCAAGTGTGGATGTTGAAGACCATGTGCCAATTTAATTCTGGAAAGAAAAATATTGGGAGTCCTTTAAAAGGATGACTGTTTTATATCATTTGGAGATTACTTAGTGGAGAAAAATGTGTATATGGTAACTGCAGCCATTTGAACCAAGTAAAACAATTAGGAAGTGATTCAAATTCCAATTTCCATTCATTTTTCTCATCATTGGCTTGGTGGAGGGCAGAAGAGTAAAATGAAGATTGCCAGCCAGTTCAGAATTACTAAAGGGAAAGACTCTACATTCTATTATTCACACATACTATGGCAAACCAGGCAGAATTGCACTATTCTTCTGGACTTCAAAAGCTGTATAATTTTTCCACCAATACCTTCTAGGTACAGTATTTTCTTTAGAAAACATGTTTTATGTGAGTCATTTTTGTTGTTGTTGTAGTTTTGAGTAACACAAATATTACTTCCATGCAGGTTATCTCTTCTCCAAGAAAGTGTTTTCAGGATAAAAATTTGAGATCCAGCATAGTAATGTAACCAAACTTTTTTTTCTTTAGCATTTCAGAGCTTTATGATATTAAGTTACATATGTGAGATTTTAATGTTGTAAATTTAGCAAATCTAGTTAATGGTTAGAAAATATTGAAGTAAAATGGGCTGGGCATGGTGGCTCATGCCTGTAATCCCAGCACTTTGGGAGTCTGAGATGGGTGGATTGCTTGAGTCCAGGAGTTCAAGACCAGCCTGGGCAACATGGTGAAACCCCGTCTCTACTAAAAATACAAAAAAATTAGCTGCGCATGGTGACAGGCGCCTGTAATCCCAGCTACTCTGGAGGCTAAGGCAGGAGAATTGCTTGAACCCAGGAAGTGGAGGTTACAATGAGCTGAAACTGTGCCAGTGCACTGCAGCCTGGACAACAGAGTGAGACTCTGTCTCAAAAAAAAGATAAAAAAGACAGAAAATACTGAAGTAAGATATCATGGAGTATGGGCCCAACTCCATTCCTAGGTATGTACCCCAAACTAGAGTTCAAACAAAAACTTATATGTAAATGTTCATAGCAGCACTATTTGCAATAGCCAAAAGATGAAAACAACCCAAATAGCCATCAATGATAAATGAATATGCAAATGTAGTATATCTATACAATGGAATGTTATTCAGACATAAAAAGAAATGATACTTGCTGTAACATAGATTAACCTTGAAAACATTATATTCAGTGAAAGAAGCCAGGTCACATATTACATGACATATTCAGACTATGCAATTTCATAGAGATAGAAAGCATAGTTGCCAGGGACTAGGGGAAGTGAGGAATGGGAAGTGGCTGCTTCCTTTTGGGATGATGAAATGTTCTAGAGCTAGACAGTGGTGATGGCTGCAGAACATTGGGAATGTACTAAAAGCCACTGAATTGTATACTTTTAAATGGTTAAAATGGTGAGTTTTATATCATGTGAATCTTACTCCTTAAAAATATAAGTATTTGGATATATTATAAGGACACATTTTGGGAAGTACCTGTAGACTAAACCTCTAACCTTGTGTAATTTTAACAGCCCTTTTCTTCATGTGGAAAGTAGGAGGGAATTAGCAAACAGGAAGCATAGATACTGCCAAGACAAAAGTGCGTGGAGAAAAGGGCTCCCAGGGAATCAACTGCCTATGGGTACTCTGCCTGGCTGTTTTTTTCCACCTAAAACATCAGAAGTAGAAACAAACAAACAAACCAAAAACCCAAAAAACCTCCCATCAGGCAGGGGAGCAGATGGAGACTGAGATGGTCTGTCAGGCCAGGAACGGGCTGTGGTGAGTACAACACTAGTCAGGGACTGTGTGTGGCATCTGAAAAGGGCATTGAGAGCATCCATTGTGCTCTGCGAAGTTAATGGCAGATGTGGCCAGACTGTAGATGGGGTTGTTAAGTGGAGCCATGGGGAGACACCTGACTGGAAGGGCCATGGACAGACAGCAGATCAATGAAGAAGCATAGACATGAGAGGGGATGCAGGGTATGAGCATGAAATTATGAAGGAAGCCAAGTTAAAGCAGCATTTGCCAAACATATTTGGTCTCAGGTTTCTTTTGGGGATGTGGTAGACCTCATTTGTTATTTTTCAAGACACGAGTATTTCATGAGTCACACTTTAAAAAAGTGTGCCGAAAAGAAAAGCAATGTCCAGCTGAAATGAAGCCAGTGATAATTCACATGATAAAAGCAGTTTCCTTTTTTGTTTTGCTTTTGTTTTGAGACAGGGTCTTCCTGTCACCCAGGCTGGTCTTGAACTCCTGGCCTCAAGTGATCCTCTCACCTTGGCCTCCCAAATCACTGGGACTATAGGCATGAGCCACTATGCCCAGCCAGTAGGTTCCATTTGCTTTGTGTTAACTAAGGGCCAGGTCTGTGCTGACAGCATCACATGGATTCTCTCATTTAATACCCACAATTATCCCTCAAGGGAGGTGTCATTAGATGATGAAACTGAAGATTGGAGAGGTCAAGGAACTCTCTCAAGTTCTCGCATCTAACTAGTGGCTGAACTGGTTAGAAGCTAGGAGTCTGCCTGCAATGCCTGTTCTTGTCGTCACAGAGGTACTTCCAAGAACAGCAATACTCACACAAAAGTGTCCAGGGTAAACCTAGTGGGCCTTTGACCTATAATAACCTGACTGTGAGGAAATATGCAAAGGCCCAAAAGCTAATGAAAGAAGACAGCGTGAAAACCAAGGTATAAGTGTGAAACAAAAGAAAAAGAGATATCTGCAATATACTTCATTGCAATTATCTATTTATACAACTGTAACCCCCAATAAACTAAGAGCTGCTAGCAGGCAGGAACCCTGCATTTTTCACCCCAGTGCTTAATATAGTGTCTGGTACACAGTGAGCCTGTAATAAATATTTTGAATGCATGGATGAATAAAACTGTGCGTCTTGTATAGTGACTGATAAGAATAATAATGGTTGCTACCATATATTGAGAATTTAATTTGTGCTTAGAAATGTACATTCCATAAAGATTGTATCTTATTTTTGCCTCCCCACAAATACATACTATTACCTCATATTACAAAGAGACTGAGGTTTAAATAACTTTTCCAAATTTAATTGTCTAGTAAAAAGTGAACTGGGTTTCAAACCATAATCTCTATGATTCTAAGTCTCAGACGATTACACCTCTTCTATTTTCTATAATAGATTATCTATCCCTTGATGAGGAGGGACTGGTGATTATGCACTTTTTGGAAAATGGAAAATGAAAATTGTAACATTAGATTTAAAAAACAGAATGCAAAATTATACATGTGCTTTGATTACAACCATGCAAAACCTCACGTAAGTACAAAGGAAACCAGCAGAAGTTTGGAAAATAAAACAATCGTATAAGAATGGTGAGGCTAAGGGTGATTTTTAAACATTTTTCTAAATTGTTTTAATGCTATTTTAAAACTAAATAAGAATTTAAGAAAATACAAGTGTAGTAAAATAAATTGTTATGTGTCCACAAACTGATTTCTTTAAGCAGAATCTTTGCTTTCAAGCCCTGGGTTGTAGATCCAAGACAGTTATATGACACCTCAGGTACCATATTTTCCTAAAAATATGGCAAATCTCTATGAAACAGGAATTTTGAGTCTTTCTGAATTCTCCAGTTCAGATTAAAATCTGAAAATATGATCCACTGTTTTCCTCAGTGGAACATTCAAAAATATCACTTGCTGTAAATGTAACTTCAAACCAGTTTCTTCCTTCATATAATCTATAAAATATTCTCTGTTTCCATGTATATTGAGTTTTATTATTATTGAAAAACATCAACTCTGCTATCAAGCTTTAATCTTGGGGTCAGTTATATTTTTAAAAGCCAGGGTCAGTGTATGGCATTTCCTCCCCAAAACCGCTGGTACTCCCCATCAAATAAAGAATAGTCAGAACTGGATCTAGAACTAGAAATTCCATTTGACCCAGCAATCCCATTACTGAGTATATACCCAAACGATTATAAATCATTCTACTATAAAGACACATGCACACATATGTTTACTGCAGCACTATTTACAATAGCAAAGACTTGGAACCAACCCAAATGCCCATCAATAATAGACTGGATAAAGAAAATGTAGCACATATATACCCTGGAATACTATGCAGCCATAAAAAAGGATGAGTTCATGTCCTTTTCAGGGACATGGATGAAGGCGGAAACCATCATTCTCAGCAAACTAACACAGGAACAGAAAACCAAACACTGCATATTCTCACTCATAAGTGGGAGCTGAACAATGAGAACACATGGACACAGGGAAGGGAACATCACACACCAGGGCCTGTCAAGGGGTGGGGGACAAGGGGAGGGATAGCATTAGGATAAATACCGAATGCAGATGATGGGTTGATGGGTGCAGCAAACCACCATGGCATGTGTATACCTATGAAACAAACCTGCACATTCTGCACATGTATCTCAGAACTTAAAGTATAATTTAAAAAAAGAAAAAAAATAGTCAGAACTCTTTATCCTAATCTCCATCCATCCTACTATTCCCTCTCACTATCCTCTATGGATCATATGCTCTACTCACATTTTGCCATTTACATCCATGATTTCCTGCCTTTCTCATAATATTGATTTGGTCTCAAATGCCTTGCCTCACATATCAAATCTCCATTCATTCCTCAAGACTCAAGAAAACAACTTTGGTTATAACTTTAATGACACCCCAGGCCCCTGTTTAAATGACTCATTATGTTGTGATCCCAACATATAATATTTGTATGTCTATAGCTTACTACATTCTGTCTTATGATATAATATTAGATAACATTTATCAAATATATTGGTTATGCATTTTACATGCATGAGTTCATTTAAAATAACCACATTAGGAGCTAAGCACTATGAGCCCCATTTTAGAAAAGAGGAAATGGAGACCAGAATAATAAAGTGCCTCCCCCAAGAGTACAGTACATAAGCAGCAGAGACGCGCTTTGGACTTAGGCATTCCCGAGTCTGAAACTTGTGCTCTTAACAATATTTTTTAAAATGCTCTGCAAATTTCCAGTTGTCTCCCTGGGAAATTAATTGGAGGCAAATCGTTCGGATGGCAGAAACACATGCATTTGATGTACATGTCAAGCGCTTAGCTGCAAAGCTATGCTGAGCCTGAGGCAAAATGAAAAACTCAGCAATACTGATCCTGTGTTTACTTAAAATTTGGTATTTTTTCACTGTGGATTGGCTTGCATTTATATGATTTTTAAAAACATTACATAAAATATTATTTTTCTTGAAAACTGAGATTTTTGGCATTCTCTTAACCTTTGCACCCAAGGTGAGTACCTTACCTGCCTCTCTCTCTAATCATGCCCTGCTTAGCACAATGTCTATTACATACAGGGCACTCAAAAAACATTGGCTCATATATTATGTTTAATATACATGTCACTTTTTTATACAAGACCTTAAACTTTTTGAAGGCAGTCACTGTAATTGGTCTCTTTTTGTAATCCTGATACCTCCATACTGTATTTTTTACAGTCAGAACTTCAAAAAAATGTTTTGAGTGAAAAATATTTCCTCTCTCACTTTACACTGTGGTAGATCTGTATTCCACAATGCTCACGAAAAAGAAACTCTTTATGAAAAGCTTGCAATCTGACTACAGTTTTAATTTTCTATCAGCTTCCAGATCAAATGGTTCATGACCAAAAAGCCAAAGTAAGAACTAAAAGTCAACTTAGTTTCTTCTAAATTCTGCCCTAAAGTTCTTCATCCGAAGTCTTGAAAAGCTACTTTTAGTTTAAGGATGCTTTACATGACTGTAGCTAATCCTCCAAAAACAAAAACAGGACTCCTATCATTAATGAGTCATGATACTTTGTGCAACTGCAAAATATAGGTCAAAGAGTCGTTTCAAACTTTTGAAAGATAATTATCTTTCTTTCTGCAGTCTTTGTAGTGGTACAGACTTTTGGCCAACTAAAGATACTCTGCAGTGTGAAGTCGTTGTTAGATAGCCTTGGTTTATATTCTAGCTCCATCACTTACTAGCTGTGTGGTGTTTGCAAGATCTAGAATTTTTCTAAGCCACATCTGAAAAATTGAGATAATAATAATTTCTCTGTTAATGAATTGTTATAAGTTTTAAGTGACAAAATGCTATGTCTAGCACACAGTCATTTCTCAATAAATATTAACTTTTATTTTTCATTTAACACATGTATATTGAGCACTACTGTATGTCAGGCACTGCTAGGCACTGGAAATACAGGCTAGAATAGATGCACAAAGAATGGTTGTTAAATTTGGCAATATTCATTGAATATCTTCTGTACACGGTGCTCTACTAGAAGCACCTTGTACTTGTAGAAAAACAATGAGGAATAAAATAAAATTCCAGCCTTCAGTAGTATTACATTATATTAGTCTAGAAATGTTATTCATTTAAAATAAAAAAGACTACTAATTATTACAGTAAAGAAAATGATAAATAAATCTGAGTTTAAGGAAAAACCAAAACATACAGTACTATTGCCAATTTAATGCAAGAAGGCCTGGAGGGAAAATGTTGCCTCTTTGCTAAATTACGTAAAACAAATAAAGTTTATTCTGGAAAAAATGTAGAAAAGATTGCATTAGACTGAGAGAAGGTAGATTCTGGCCACAATCTGTACTAGTAATGGTAGCTTGGTGAAGTCATTTTATCTCTTTCCTATAAAATGGGGTTGTTCAGAGGATTAAGTAAAATAATCTTTGTGAGTTTGTCAGTCTAGGTCCTCTAAGACGCGGGTGCGCGACAGAATGAGAAGCACATGAGCTTTATTGGGGTGAATGCCTTTGAAGATGTTATGGTCTGAATTGTTCCACCCCCTCAACCCCTTCCCCATTCACATGTCAAAGTCCCAATCCTCAGTACCTCATTTAGAATGTGACTGTATTTGAAGAAGTGTCTTAAAGAGGTAATTAAGTTAAAAGGAGGTTATATGGGTGGGCCGTAATCCAATCTGGCTGGTGTCCTTACAAGAAAAGGAGATTTGGACACAGACACACACAGAAGGAAGACCAAGTAAACACATAGGGAGATGATGGCCATCTATAAGCCAAGGAGAGAGGCCTCCAAAGAAACCTACTTGCTAACTCCCTGATCTGGGACTTCCAGCCTCCAAAACAGAAAAATACTGTTGTTTAATCCACTCAGTCTGTGGTACTTTGTTTATGGCAGCCCCAGCGGACCAAGACAGAAGGGTACAGAAAAGAGGGGGCATGGAGAGTCAAGGAGAGCCTTTGGACCGCCATGCAGATTGACACCGGTAAAAGGGGAGAGATCAGAAAGGAAACTTGGACAGAAAGAGCCTCATCCTGCCAGGCAGCAATGAGAAAGTCTCAGCCGGGCTAACAGAGAGCCCAGAATGCAGACTGCCTTTAGAGAAGGCCCCCATGGGACAAGAACAGCCTGCCCCCAGTGCTGTGTGTGATCTCAAGGGATGGCACCTGGGAGCCATCAGGTCCTTACAGTACTTGTAGCAGGTTATTTTCTGAGGGTGACATCAGCTGCATCCTACTATGGCAGCCCCATTGTGTATTGTGAAAATGCTGGAGAAAGTAATTATGATGGTTCTGATTACTCCCCTTGACACTGCTGCTGTTGCTACTACTACTACTAGGTCCAAATTTGTTCTTTCACTAAATGGAGAAAAAGATGAAGGAGAAAGCAGCAGAGGAGAAAAATAATTCACCTTCATGATGAAATGCTCCACAAATAAACTTTTTATTGAGTGTGCAACAAAAGCTATTACAACCTATTCATATAGGCACAGATTTTATCCCCATTTCACAAATTAGGGAACTGAGACACATAGGATTAAATAACCTACCCAAGAACACAAAAGCAACAGTAGAGTCAGGGTTCTTAGCCAGCCCCCTGCAGGGTTAGACACTAGTGGACCCCAGAACTTCACTCTCCACAAAGATGTTGGAACACAGCCCACTGCTTTATAAAATTATAAGCTGAGGGATCCTCCCCACCCAAATCCTTCCATAACTGGCCTACTACAGATGTCCAATAATTCACCATTAGTGGCTGCTAATAATACAGATAACGGCAAAACAAAAATAAACAAACAAACAGAGAAGGAAAAAGAAGAGCAAGGTATGAAAAGGCTGAACCTCTCAGGTGAGTCAATATCTTTTAAGGCATCTTCTCAGGAGCTCCACTAATGACTTCCACTTGCTTTGTCTACCTTTAGCTACAAAGGAGGCTGGGCACTTTGCTGCCAGAATCAAAGTGGAAGAAGAAAGGGAGAATGGATATTGTGCAGGCAACGAACAGTCTGCCCTAGGTGCATGTAATTTCCACTCTAACATGCTGCTAAATGATGAGAAACCTAGGATGGGCTTAAATAATCATTTTCAACTGGTGGGCATGCCTCCTCCCCAACTGAGCATTGTGCTACCAGTGAAGGCATGTTGCTTATGGAAATAAATTATAATCTTTAGGTGTCTTGGTGAGGAGGCAAAAGGTATCTGGTCAGATATATTGAGCTGATATTCAAGCAACCTTGATGTATGAAAAAGTAACCTAAAACTTAAATTCCTTGAACCATCTTCAAATCCTTTGACTGAATAGGTAGCCAAAGAGGTTTTGAGAATATGCCTAGGAAAATAATTGAGATTATAATTGTTTTTCTTTATAAGTGAAAATATTTAAATAATTTCATTTATGGTAACTTTCTATTCTCAGGAGTAGGAAATGGGATGATTTATCCTTTAGCTTGAAAATCAGATAACCCAAGCTACTTATATAAATGTGTGTATGTGATGGGTGTGTGTGTGTGCATTTTGGTACTAGACAGAATTAAACAGCAAAATCTACAAAAGTATGGCAAAGTATTTTTTAAATGTATTAATTTTACGTTATGTGTCACTGTGCTTTAAAAACAAAACAATGTTTTTGTTAGGATCATAGAACCAATGAATGTCAGAGCTGGGAGGCTGCTTAGAGATCATCTTGATTACTTACTCTGAGTATCAGGCCTGTATTGTTCATAGCTCTCCTTCTCTGGTATACTTTCACCTTGTGTGTGCTTGCTTGGAAGCACTTAAACAGCCTACCTATGTTGGGGGCTTTCTCACATTACAAATCTTGCCTTCCAAAGGTAGAAATAAGAATCATTTTCTTTTTTCCAGATTTCTTGGCAACTAGAACACAGGCATTTGATCCAGGCTTCTTTAATCAGACTCTCTCACTTGGGACTTCTATGCAGAAGGGAGCAATGTGTGAGAATAGACATACTGTGGAATCTACTTTCTGGGATGCATGAGGAAAAGACAGACAATGGTCCGTGGGAAGCACTGCACACATTATCCATGATGCTAGATTTAATGTCTGTGTCAAGCAATTGTGACAGCAAAAAGATCTCTGCTGGGAGAGACAGCGTAATTTGGGCATTTTTCTCAGGTGGATAGCCCCCAAGCCTGGGACTCTGCTCCGTCCTCTTGTAGAGATTCCATCTTTTAATAAATTCATTACCTGACAAAGGTAGTTCAGGAGAGTTCTGCTATTTACAAATAAATATCACGGAGGATCTACCTTATTTCACAGATGGGAAAGCTGAGACTTGGACAGAATAAGGGAATTATGAATCATAACATCTTGTGATTTAATATGCAACAGAGTGAAATGGGCATGAACTAAGGGATCATAACCAACATGCTAGCCAACAAGTACCAGCAGGAGCAAGGAAATGTATGTGGAAATGAAGCCTAGCATTGCTATTAAGGGAGAGTAGAACATAAAATTGGATAAAAGCAAGTTTATTTTCATAGGCGTGCTCTCCTGGCAAAGGTCCAAGGAAATAGGAGTAGGAAAGGTCCAAGGAAATGATGACAACACAGACTAGGATGGCCACTAGAAGCCTGGAGAAAGCAATGGCTCAAACAAAGTGAAGTAGAAATGCCAGAACTGTGATGGCAGATGGTGACAGGACAGAGATCAAGAGGCCCAAAGAGTAGCCATGCAAGGATGTACAGATTATATAAGCCTGAAAACCCAGCAGCAGCTATGTTCTGTGGCAGGACATAGAAAGCATGGAGGATATTATGTTTTACAATACAATGGGGAATACACTGGTGAGCAGGGGACCAGATTCATTGAGAAGCTCAGTGGTGATTGTCCTTTGTAGACCAGGGCTAATAAGAAACACTATTACACGCTGGATTTCCTAATAGCAGTGGGGACGATAGAATATTGACAATAAATCCAAGTGGCAGTGCTTAACTATTAGAATTAAAGCATAATTATCTTATTGTTTTTATAGTCATAGTGGAGCTGGGTGTCTGACCTGTAGAAAGCTATAGAAAGAGTTCAAAGAATGCAGCATGCTCAGGAACAAGATAAATGGGAAGCCAACAAGGGCATTGCTTAAACCAGGGGTCAGCAGTCTATAGCTTCCAAGCCAAATCCAGGCCACCACCTGTTTTTGTACAACTCACTAGCTAAGAATTGTTCTTACATTTTTTATTGGCTGAAAAATATCCCCAAAAATATTTCATGACATGTGAACATTATATGATTCAAATTTAGTAACCATAAATAAAGTTTTATTGGAACATAGCCATGCTTATTTATTAATGTATTATCTATGACTGGTTTCATGCTACAATGGAATAGTTCAGTAGTTGTGACAGAGACCTTATTTCCCACAAAGTCTAAAATATGTTTTATATGGTCCCTCACAAGGTAAGTTTTTATGGCCCTTTACAGAGTAAGTAAGTAGTGTAAGCCAACCCCTGGCTTACACCATGCAATCAAAAGACTATCAAGGAGACTTAAACCCATTGAGACATAGTGTTCCAATAAAAACTAAAGTATCCCTTGCCTAGTCTCCAGACCCAAGCCAATTTTCAGAAAGAAATCCACAGAGCCAAGTGTCCAGAAAAAAGGACAGGGCAACACTACAGCCAGTGTATATAGTCCTTCAAAAGGACCTATCACCATTAAATCTAGTGAGCTGAGAAAAGAGGAATACTCAGATATTTAACACATGGTAGGAGACAGGGTCTGAGTTGGCACTGATACCTAGGGAACTGTTTTTAGAGTGGGGCATATAGGGAGGCCAGCTAATAAATAGAGTGGGGCATATAGAGTGGCCAGGTATAGGGAGGCCAGGTAATAAATGGAATATTGGCCCAGGCCTAGCTCTCAATGGATCCACTTGGTTCATAGACCCAACCAGTGGACATTTTCCTAGTCCCTGGCTGCATAAGAGGCATACTTGGTAGTTGGGAGAACCCTCCCACTGGTTCCTTGGCCTGTGAGGTAGAGCTGCTATAGTAGGAAAAGCAAATTAAAGCTTCTGAAACTGGCTAAGACAGTAAATCAAAAATAACGCTGCATTCCACGGTGGAGGGGGGCATAGCAGAAACTAGTGCCAGCTTTAAAACTGAAGGATGAAGAAATGGTGCCCCCATTCTTTTCCCACTTAATTAACAAATGTAAGTTTGGCCTCTACAAAAACCACATGGATCCTAGAGAAAAACAGTGGATTACAAACTCAAACAAGTATTAACCCCCATTGCACACACTGTGCCAAAAGTAATAACTTTATAGAGCAGATTAAGGCATGTATGCATTAATCTGCTTGGGTATATGTTATGAAGTCAGTGGGCTAGCAAATGCATTCTTCTCTATTCCTATCAAGAAAATCAGCAGAGGGTCACATTCAGGTAGGATGGGTAACAGTATAAATTTAGACTTGCTAGAACGATGTTAACTTTTCTGTCTATTATAATAGGTTCCTGGGCCTGAACCATTTAGAAATTCTGCAGAATATTACAATGGTCCACTATGTAGATGACATCATATTAATTGGACCAAATAAGCAAGAAGAGCTAAGTATATTGGAGAAATTGGTAAGGTACATACTAGGCAGAGGGTGGAAGATTAAACCCTACAAAGATTCATGGTCCTACCACATCAGTAAAAGTTTTAGGGGCCCAGTAGACTGGGGTATTCCAGGATATCTTCTCCAAATTAAGGGACAAATTATTTCATCTTGCCTCTTCTACTACTGAGGAGGAAACAGGTTCTGGGGGCAGTATATGCTAAACCTGGTATGTCAGTTAGGGTACAGTCAGGAAAGTTTAATATAAAGAAGTATTAACTTGAGTTGATGAATATCTTAATTAGCTTGCATGCATCAAAACATCAAGGTGGGGCTAGCCATGGTGGCTTACACGTATAATCCCAGAACTTTGGATGGCTGAGGTGGGAGGATTGCTTGATCCCAGGAGTTCAAGACCAGCCTAAACAACATAGTGAGACCCTGTCTCTACAAAAAAATGTTTAAAAATTAGCCAGGCATGATGCCACATGCCTATAATCCCAGGTACTTGAGAGGCTGAGGCTGGAGGATTGCTTGAGCCCAGGAGGTTGAGGCTGCAGTGAGCTGTGATCGTATCACTGCACTCCAGCTTGGGGGACAGAGCGAGATTTTGTCTCAAAAATAAACAAGAAAACCCATCAAGGTATACACCTGAATTATATACAATTTTTATTTGTCAATTTTGCCTCAATAAAGCTCAAAACAATTACTAGTAAAAGAGGATTGGATACTAAGGGGTAAATTCATCTCTGAGATGCTTCTGGCTGAGACTGAAAACAGAAAACAGCCTCCTGGGTGTTAAAGAAACTCCTAGAAAGCTGCCAATAAGGGGTGCTGTCGAACCCACTGGGAAGCCAGTTGGAGTCTGTGGGATTCACCAGAAGCTTCCTGTGAGATTCAGCTAAAAGTCCGCAAGGTGTTCCTCACAGCTACTTAGCATCCCTGAAGGTAGAAGCAAAGAAGATTCACCAGAACCAGGAACAGAAGCTTCTTTCTCCTGAAGTGACCCTCCAGTGCCCTCTACTGCCAAAGTTTACTATCATGCTAGCGGGCAAAGGAGACGAGCTCACAACATCCAACTCTAGTATCACCGGTAGGGCAATGATGATTTGGAGATGCAAGGTAATAACTTGTTATCAGATACAGTCCACCCCTTTGAATATTCAGCTGCTCTATGCATTCTCCTATACACATTTGAATGTCCATACAATGAAATACGTATGCTTTCACCTCACACAATATACTATCCTTTGTACAATTAAAGAAGTTCTCATGCTTTTCTCCTAAATAAGGAGACACGTAGTCTCAAAGCTTTTGTATGCATATCCGACTTTACTACTTACTCCTCAAATTTAGACTACTGCTGAATATTCTGTTGCCTAAAGACTAAACTGTAAGTTTACCTCAAAACTTGAAGGTATATATAATAGTAATGGGAAAAAGGAAGGAGAAGAAGTGGTTAGTATATTCAAATAAACTCATAAACAAAACAAGCAAAGATAAAATACTAAAATAGTTCCTGTTTCTGTAAAGTGGTCATAAGGCTGGAGCTGGTATCTGTGACTTCCTTCTTCTACTACCCATTCACTATTTCCCTAGCCCTAAACCAGAACCTCGGATGGTCAGTGTTTTTTTGTTTGTTTGTTTGTTTTGTTTTGTTTTGTTTTTTAACCTGGTGGAGTGAACAAACCCTTACTGTGAAGGGTTTGAGTCCTAATAATCCTTCCCTTCTTTGGTTGCTCTTGTTTTTCATTACCTTTACTACTGGGCAGGGAATCATTAAGAAGCATGCCCCCAGAAAATACATGGACATGGGCTTTTTGGACCCTATTGCCTAGCAGCCCAACTTCTTCTTGGTGATCAGGATCAATCACTTCAGCCAGCAGAGTCAGCCCTTTTCTGGCATTGTTACAATGCTATAAGGAGCCCCAGAAGCCAGGCGGCAGTCTCACTTAACTCAATGGGACTATTGCCGTGTTCTCCTAGAGGAAGCATTCTCCTCTTGGGTACTAGGACCTCTAAACCAGTAGAGTACAAAGATGCCAAGATGGGAAGCAAAATACCACAAGTGAGTTATTGAGTATCATAACAAGAGGAGCCATTTCCACTTCCACTTCCACCCACGTATTCAAGAATCCATGTATTCTGGCTATGGGTAAGAGCACCAAACAGGGGAATCTGATCCAAAGCATATACTACGTCCTATAAGACAGAATATCATCTTTTCAGGGCATTATCTCCTAAGTGGTGCTGTAACTATGCCTTCAGTGAGTCATTTCACTTTCCATTTAGGCCAGCCACTTCCAGGTGATGGAGTATGTGGTGACACTAGTTAATTTCCATGGGCATACCCTCATGTATTCACTTCCTTTGCTATAAAATGAGCTTCTTGATAAGAAGAAATGCTGTGTAGAATGCCATGATAATGGATAATACATTCTGTATGTCTATGGATGGTGGTTATGGTTAGAAGCATTATGGACACAGAAGGCAAATCCATACCTGGGATATATGTCTATTCGAGTGAGGACAAATAACTGCCTTCTCCATAATAATCAGCCTGCCACCTGGTATCTAGCTGATCCCTCCAGTGAGTGGTATCCTATCAGGGGCTCAACACTGATATCTACTTTTGCCAAATGAGGCACTTAGCAGTAGTGCTATCCAGGTCAGCCTTGGTAAGAGAACCTCTATGCTGCTGAGCCCATGTGTAGCTTTCATCCTTGCTGCTCTGATCATGAGCCCATTGAGCAATCACTTGAGTAGCTAGAGAAAGAGGCTAACTGACATCCACAGAGTATGTAATTTTGTTCACTTTGTTATTAAGATCCTTCTCTGTAATGGATGTACTTTGTAGGACATTCAAATGAGGCACAAATATTTTCAAGGCCTCCATCCATCTGAGAAGTTTGTCCACATACTTCTTCCCCACACTATCTTTTTACCAATCTCCTAATTCTGTTCCTTTCTAAACCTGACCATCCAACCACTGTTCGTAGCTGCCTAAAGATCAGTGCTGATTTATATTTTTCATCCATCTCTCACTCTAGACAAAGTATAAAACCAAATGTTCCACTTGAAGTTTCACCCAACAGGAGGATTCCTTGAACACCGTCCTTCGGGGTCACCCTTAGTGGGACTACAGTGTTATAACTGTCCACTTTCAGGTGGTACCAGCATAGCATGAGACCTACTTGCAACTAGGCTTGAGTTTTTTCTTTCTTAGTCACCTGATCATAACAAAATCTACAGAAGACCATGAATATTGATTATTGGAGAGGAAGCAATGCAACAGGAATTATTGTTGAAGGATCAAGAGCCATTTGTCATGACTTACTTGTACTTTGTGCACCTGCCTGAGCTCCTTCTTATATACCATTCTGCCTGATGATGGTTGCACACCTAACTTTATGGCTGAGTCAGACACACCCAGTTCATAATGAGAAGGTCAAGCCACATGGTCATCTGATGTCCCTTAATTAGGCATTTGGTCCCTACCAAGGCCCCGCAACAAACCAGAAGCTGTTTCTCAAAAAGACAATAGTTATTGACAAAAGATGGCATAGATTTACTCCAAAATACCCAAGGTCTATGTTATGATCTATTGGTTCTTGTCAGAGCCTCTATACTGCATTCCTAGTGGCCAAAGGGACTTCAAATTTATTTAATCTGCAGGATCAAAAAACCCAAATGATAGAACAGCTTGCAATGCAGCCTGGACTTGCTACACAGCCCTTGTTTGGTCCTGGCCCCCAGTGGAAATGGGCAATCTTACAAGGTGACTTTGTAGATAGGCTAAAGTAGCCCTCTCATGTGTGGTATATATTGACTCCCAAGTCCAGAAAGGACTACCAAGAATTGTGTCCTTTTTTATGGTGGGTGGCATAAGGTGCAGCAACTCGTATTTCATCTTTGAGGGGGATATCCATACATGCTTCAGATGACTGAACCCCAAGAAACTTCGCTGAGGTGGTAAGTCCCTGAAATTACATGCACTTTATTTCCCACCCTCTAGTTCATATACATTTTACCAAGGCATCAAAGTGCATGCTACTTCATGCTCATCAGACCCAAATAGTATAATGTCATCAATGTAGTAGACCGGTGTGATGTTTTGTAGAAGGTCAAGATGAGGATTACCGCAGGCTATATTATGACAGAGAGCAGAAGAATTGATGTAGACCTAAGATGTAAAGATGTACTGTTGACTCTGCCAGAAACATACTGCTTCTGGTAGTTCTTGAAAATTAGTATGGAAAAAATATCATTACCCAGGTCAATAGCTGCATACAAACTGCCAAGGGCCATGTCAATTTGCTCTAGTAAAAACACTGTATCTTAGATAGCAGCTGCAATTGCAGTCAATGCCCAGTTAAATTAAAATAGTCCACAGTTTTTCTCCAAGATCTTTTCAACTTCTACACAGGCCAAACAGGTGGGTTAAATGGAAATATAATAGGTTTCATACCCCTGCACCTTTCAAATCTTTGATGGTGTCACCATTTTCTGCAGTTCTTCCAGGGCTGTGGGTATTGCTTCTGGTTAACTATCTTGGTGGCAAGGAAAAGTTCCAGGACTTCTACTTTGCCCTTTCTACCATAATAGCTCATAACTGATGTATCAAAGAGACATGTAGATATTCCATCTATTCTACCCAGTATATCTTTTTATATTATACATTCAGGAATTGGAGCAAATAACTATGGAATGAGCCTGGGGATAAACTGTACCTATTATGATTAAGATTTGCACAAAGATTCCATTTATTATATGGTTTCCATAAGCCCCTCACTTTGTGTCCTCAGGAATTAGCTTCAATTCAATGCCAGTATCTAGTAATCTCTCACAGGCTTATGCATTTCATTTTCCTCCAATGCACAGTTGCTGTAGTATGGCCACAGATCCCTTGCAGAAGACTTGGGAGAAGATTTATAGCATATCCTTGTGACAGTGTTACAGGGTCCTTCCTCTAGGGGACTCAGACTTCCCTTCAATCAAAGAACCATGGATCTGTGAATTGTCATATGTCTGTAAATGAGGCTGTAACTCACCACTGTGGTGACACAAATTAGATTTTCTGTTTCCAGAGCTAGCAGGTTTTTTTTTTGGTTATATAGGTCAAGCAATATTCTAGTAGATTGTCCATAAATTTTGTTACTAGGGAAAACACAATCAATTAGCCACTGCCAAAGGTTCCTGCAGGCCAAGGCATTCTGATTACCAGTATGTTTCTGCTGCATTTCATGGTAGCAAGGTGCGCTCACCTTGCTTTTAGAAGTTAAATGCTTCCATTTGGCCTCTTCTCCATAACAACATCATCCCTATTCAAATTAAGGAGTACATTGGATGTCCCACAGGCCAGCTGAGAACCACAAGAAGCAAGGAAACCACCCCAGAACTAGAAAGAAAAACCTCTCCCAGATCCATCTACTGGCAAAGCTTCCCTATCTACAAGCTCTCAAAAGAAAAACGTTTATAAGATACAGGTCCAGTATCACAAACGGGTGATAAAGAGTAGATTTGGAGCTGTGAGGCAATAAACTGATCACTGTTACATTCGTGAATGTTACTTCCAATCATTTATCAAATAACATGGAAAGCTGCCTCCTCTAAGTGGGGCAGAGCTGAAAAGGGCTCTATAGCAGGTTCAGAATATGATGCAAACCACTCTTATGTGTGGGCTATATAGCAGTGTTAGGGTTTTAAAGATATTTGGATGGAAAAAAAATGGCACTGTACAGAGTTCTGGTAAACCCTAAAGAACAATCACATTATCGATACTAGTGTTGTGAAACAAGGCTATTCCACTGCAGCAGCAAACTCTATACCATTAGAAAAGCTTCTCCTAAATACTACTGGACTCTGGGACATCACATGACTATGTGGACAGAATGTCTCATCATGAGCTAAGTTCTTTCAGACTCATCAAGTCATAAGTTCGGGAAGGTCCTGAAACAATCCCACATAGGATGGAAGTAATATACATGGGATCAAGCATGAACAGGGCCAGAGGGCATAAGTAGGCAGCACAAGCTGGTAACTCAGATTCCCATGACTCTGCCTGTGTTGCACTGGTGCTTCTCCCTCCACTCCCATGTAAGCCACTTTGCAGGGAGGTCCCTGTGATCAGCTAGCAGAGGAGAAAAAAGGCCAAGCTTGGTTCATGGGTTGAACAGCTTAATATGTGGATATATGCTAATAATGGACCGCAGCTGCACTATAGCACCACTCCAGAAATGTCCCAGAAAGGCGGTGGTGAGAGGAAATAGCCTCAATGGGCAGAGATTTAGGTGATGCAGATAGTCATTCACCCTGTATGAGATGAAAGGGACCTAGGGACCTGGAAAGAGTAAGACTGGAAGGCCAGGAATAAGGAGGTCTGAGCAAGAAGTAGGTGGATGAACTACGTTGAGTAGGAACAAATAGGATCTTTGATTCACATGAGTTTTTTGTTTTGTTTTGTTTTGTTTCTGTGTGTTTGCTTGAGACAGGGTCTCGCTCTGTCGCCCAGGCTGGAATGCAGTGGTGTGATCTTGGCTCACTGCAACCTCTACCTTTTGGGCTCAAGCAATCCTCCCACCTTGGCCTCCCAAGTAGCTGGGACCACAGGCATGTGCCACCATGCCCACCAAATTTTTGTATTTTTTTGTAGAGATGGAGTTTCATCATATTGCCCAGACTGGTCTCTTTCTCCTGGGCTCAAATGATCCACCCACATCGGCCTCCCAAATTTCAGGGATTACAGTTATGAGCTGCTGTGCCTGGCCTTGATTCATATTTTAAAAACCACCAGAGAACATCAACAAGAGAAGAGGTATTGTTAACCAAATAGACAGGATGAGTTGGTAAACTGACATAATCTAATCACTACCATTGGCCACCCCAATGCTGGCACAATGTGACCACAAACGGAATAGCCATGGTGACCTAGATGGAGGCTAGGCATGAGCCCAGTAGTAAGAGTAGCCACTGAGGAAGGCTTATCCAGCTACTGCCAATGCTAACTATACAACCTCTCAGGAAAAGAGACCATAGTGAGCCCCCCAATACAGCCATCATTCAAAAAAATCAGCCAACTATTAGGTGGAAATTTAGTTAAATTAGATTTCTTCTACCTGAAAGGAGCAATACTTTATCTTCACGCAAATTGAAACTGTTGGTATATATTTGCCTTATCTTCCTCTAAGGCCTCGACCACCACCACTATATGAGGACTCACAGAGTGTTTGGTCTACCAGCAGGGGATCCCATATAACACTGCCTTAGACCAAGAAAATAAAGCAGTGGGCAAATGACCATGGTCCTATCACATACCATACTCTTAGAAGCTAATGCCCTTATATAGTGATAGAATGGCTCTTTAAAGCTATGCTTGAGGGATCACCTTGGAGATAATATACTGTGAAGATGGGAAATACACCCTGGCTAAGCCCATTTATGCTGCTACAATAGAATATCTGAGACTGGAAAATATATAAACAACAGAAATTCATTTCCCACAGTTCTGGAAGCTGGGAAGTCCAAGATCAAGGTACCAGCATTGGTGTCTGGTGAGGGCTGTTCTCTGCTTCTAAGATGGTGCCTTATTGCCGTGTCCTCACATAGCAGAGGACAGAGGCGCAAGAGAGTGTTTTATTCAAACTCAAGCCCTTTTATAAGGTTGAGGATCCCATTAATGGGGATGAAGCCTTCATGACATAATCACCTCCTAATGGCCACATCTCTTAAAAGTGTTGCATTAGGGATTAAGTTTCAATATGAATTTTGAAGGGGACACCATCTTCCAAACCATACCATACCTTAAATTAATGATCATTCAATGGGCCCCTCCTTGAATACATGGGTCCAGGAACTAAGAAATGGAATAGAGGTGGTTCTGCTTACTATCACTATCAGAGACCAACTTGGAGAATTTGTGCTTGCCATTTTCAAAACTCTACACTCTGCAGATCTAGAAGTCCTGGTTCCAAGGGAGCAAAGCTTCTATCAAAATATATAGTAACAGTTCTACTAACCTTTAAGTTTTGACTGCCGCACTGTCACTTTAGGCCTCTTATGCCAACAAAGCAATATGCAAGGAAAAATATCACCATCCTAGAAGCTGTAAATATAGCAGGACACATATTTGACATCCAGATGATCCCCTCTAGAATCTCTTGGTACTCCCTTGCCAATTTTGAAGGCAAATGGACAAGTAAAGCTGCCATGGCTTAAAATGGTGACCATAGGCTCAGACTAACCAGAAAAGAGGGTCTGAGTCATCTCACTGGTTAGGCCACCTAAAGCAAAAAGGGTACTATCTGAAAATGAAAGGAGGGAGGGAAGAAACGAGTATCTGTATGGCTTTGAGATCAGCTACAATACCAGGGGCTTTGGCCCACTCTCCTAATCTTGCTCTGGTAAGTTTATCCAGGAAAGAGACTAATGAATTCTGGAAAAATTGGTGCCAGATTTGATGAACTTATATGAAACTAGGAGGTCTGAATAGTGCATGTAATTAACTGTAGTGGATGCTATGCTGTACCACCAAGATGCATTATTCGGTAACAAATGCTCCATTCCATCGGCATCCAAGACTGTCGTCTGCTGATGATTCAGAGCTGTGTCCCTTCCAAGGGATTTTCCTCAGCCAAAGGGAACTTCCTAGCTCAGGTCTATGACCTGCTCCTTGGGACAGCTTGGAAGATGCAGGATCCTGGGATCAGTTACCCTTTCCACTGTTTGGAACATCTCTGAAAGGTCACCCCAGCTGTGTCATCCTTCTCTTATGTAAGTTACATTTAATAATATAAAAGAAGTTAAATACAAAAAGCAAAAGTAAGAAAAGTGTATACATTAGTGAAATAAGAAAGAAACTTAGGTATTCATATTAATAATAGACAAATTAAACTTTAGGCCAAAAGTATTACTGAAGATAAAGAGGGCCACTGCTTTTTGATAAGTGTCTCTCACTGGAAAGACATAACGATTCTAAACTGATGTAAACCTAATTAGCAACTTCAAGTTATATTAGGCAAAAATAGGTAGATCAAGCATTAAAAAAATAGGACATGGGAGGTGTAAAGAAAACAATTAAATAGTAAGTCTCAATTAATTAGAGAGAATTGGAATGCTACTAAAACATTCTCTGACCACATGTAACTAAATTAAAATTTCAAGTATTCCAAAAAACAGAAACATATAAAATTTACAGACATTTGAAAATGCAAAATTACATTAGAAGCATTAATGGCATATAAGAAATTATAATAGAAAATATTAAAAACTGAATGTCAAAATACTACATATCAAAATTTATGGGATGTGGTGACAACAACATTTACAGGAGAAGATATAACTAGGCTTAAATACATATTTTAGAATTTACATATTTTAGAAATAAAAACTAAAAGTAAATGAAGTAGGCATGCAGTTTAATTAAGAAACTATGACTAAGTTGGGATGTCCCCAGGAATTCAAGGTTAACTAACATTGGAACTTTAATTAATGTGGTTGATTGCATTAACCAATTAAAAGAGAAAGATCATGTGACCTATCTTAACAGATGCAGAAAAAAAAAGATTAGATAAAATTCAACATCCACTCGTATTAAACACTCTTATATACAGGAATAGAAGGAATCTCCATAGCCTGATAACAAATATTGAAAAACAAACAAAACAAGCAAAAAACCTCACAATAAAGATTTTAGATAATAATAAAGGGTTAAAGTATTCCACTGGATAATTTGTAAAAACCAGAAATTTATTTCTCACAGTTCTGGAAGGAGGAAAGTCCAAATCTGCTGGCAGATTTGGTGTCTGGTGAGAGCCTGGCCTTTGCTTCCAAGATAATGCCTTGAACACTGCATCCGCCTAAGAGGATGATAATGGCTGTGTCCCTACTTGGCGGAAGAGATAGAAGGGCAAAAGAGGGCTTAAGCTAGTTTTCTCCAGGCCTTTTATAGGGCACTAATCCATTCATGAGGGAGGAGCTCTCATATTTTAATCACTTCCATAAAGACTCCACCTCTTAATACAACCACAATGTAGATTAAGTTTCAACATGAGTTTTGGAAAGGGAAGCATTCAAACAATAGCAGTGAAAGGAAAAATCATGGAGATACACCTAATGCTAAATGACGAGTTAATGGGTGCAGCACACCAGCATGGCACATGTATACATATGTAACTAACCTGCACATTGTGCACATGTACCCTAAAACTTAAAGTATAATAAAAAAAAAGAAGTAGAAATATGGCAAAAAAAAAATCATGGAAGGTGTACAAAGGTACGAAGATTGAAAAGGAAAACAAAACAGTTGTTCCTTGGAGATATTATTACTGTCTACAGAGAAAACCCCAAATAATCTACAGATAAATTATTTTCATTAGTTAAGGAATAATGAATTTCATCCAAATCCTGTAATAGCAGGTTAACTCTTTTTCAGTTAATTCGCTAAAAAAGACAGCCTGAATACTAAGAATTCCACTTTGATAATTCAGGCAAAGATGTTTACGTGGTTTTGTTGGTTTGAGAAAGCATCTATGTCCTTACCCTGAAGGCAAGTTGTGCCAGGGTAGAAAGTGGTAGTTTCAGAGCCCTGACAATGTAACTCTCATTCAATAAAATCTAATTTCATCTTTCACTGGCCATTTTCTCAGCATAGAGCCATGAGTGGGGCCAAGGTGGGACCAAGGGCACCAAGGCTTTTGTAGGTGGGATAGAACCTGGTACATTTGAACTCAGGAATTTGTTCTTTCCCTCTTTTGTGCCTGTGGAGCTCTTTGCTGCATAGCCTTTGTAGAGCAGAATTCAGGAGGAAATGATTCTTTTGGAATAGCTATGATTTTAGGATTATATAGGAACCATGGAGGTCATAGGAAAATAAAACTGTTAAAATGATGTCAAGGCTCTGATTTAACCCCACTAAACCCAGAGATTTCCGAGTGCTTAAGCAGCTTTATGTGTACGGGACTATCCATTTAACTTGGTGTAAACTCTCACACAGAGACAGGCTACAGATTTTGCAGGTATCTGTGATTTATCATTATCTTTCTCCCAGGGGTAAAAACAGGCTATCAGCAGCATAGGAACACAAACTGAAAGGACGGAAAATGTATAATTGAGGCTCTTTGTTGTTTTACAGGTGAGGAAACTGACCACAAAGCAGACAACCTAAGTGAATGAAAGAGATGAATTCTGTGGCAAACTGGAGACCATACACCTTATCCAAAGGGAGCAGTATTTACCAGCTATTGCTGACTGTTGCAATTAGAATTGTGGACCTAGTGAGGCCACATCTGACTCTTTCATTAGAAGCCAGAAATCCATACTTTCATGTGAAATCCCTTGATTTTTAAATGTTACCGTAATTTTTAAATTTTTTATTTTTTTATTTTTACAAATACTACACAGGTTATTACAAAGACATCTGTCATCTCTTTGTCAGACTTGGTGTGTAAGTTGCCATTTTATACCTTCAGGAGTAAAATGATTGGCCCAGTTAGGGACAGGACTAGAAAAATAATCCAGTCTCCCAGACTCCAACTCAGGGTTCTTTTCAGTCCAGATTGCCTCTCTAGAACATACCAGATTTTAAATTGGTTATTATTTCTTTTAATATGCTTTTAAAGTAAGATATGTCTTTCTTAAGCCTATACGTTAAAATGTAAAATTGATAGCTAGGCAGGAAAGGGAAAAGCGCTGAGAAAAAGAAAGGGAATGATACTGCCTTGAATTACTATATTAACACAGAGGTATCTGACTTAATTTTCCATGTATTTAGAAATATAGAGCTTGTATTTCCAGAGAATGTTTTATATTTACAGCTTGTCTGTCTTGTTATACAGCTGCAATATAATTGTTTTCCTGCTGAGAATTATGGCAGTGAAGTTACTCTGGGTCCTATTACAGCTAATTATAGGCTTGCTCAGGAATTTAAGAGCTCCCCTGCAAAGCTCCCTCCTCTCCAGCTATACACAATGGACCTGGAGAGCATTCTGATTCTACTCATGATTGTTGTTCTCAAGTTCCTGCTAGAAATGTGACGTTTGAGTGCTTAGGGCTGTAAATGACCAGAAATGAGCCCAAGCTGATTGGAAAAATTCTGACTTTTAATTAAGTGAAAATGGAACACTATTGTATAAAAATACATATATTATACATATATGTATATATTTTATATATGTATATGTGTAGTTTTTAAATGTGTACGTGTATGTGTGTGTGTGTGTGTGTGTGTGCGTGTATTCTTTTTAAAAATTAGGTCCAGAACTTATATACAGATTCTCCCTGGTCTGAGCTCTGAAAAAAATGTGAGCTGGGAACACAGCCTCTGTAGGCTCATCACAGTCTGAGCATCTAGATAGATGTATGTAAGCTCAACACAACACATATAAAAATATCTAACTGGTAAGCTTCCTTTGGGCTCAGAATCAAAAGATTAGGGCTCTTTCCGATAATGTCACTTACTACCCCTGGGATATTAAATCATCCCACTATTATTTAAGCTTCATTTTTCTCATCTGTAAAATGGAGACACTAATGTCTGCCCCTGTGTTCATTCCAAAGTTGATGTGAGGATCAAATTAGATAGATCTAATTAGATCAAGGAAGCTTGCCTCTTGTGGCTACTACTCTCACAGGAACTAGGAGGGTACATGGCAGTTTGAAGAGTAAGGATGAGAAATTAGACATTTACCAGCCTTGGGCATGACAACTAAATAAGCATGACAACTATTTCTATTTGCTGGAGTTGTTGTGGGGGTTAAATGAGATGTTACATGGAAAGTGCTTGGCTCAGTGTCTTCCTCACAGAAGGACCTCATGCTTTTCTCTTCTGCATTCATATTTTATTGAATTACTGAGTCTTTTTTTTTTAAATGTATTACCAAAGGGTTATTTGCATATATAGGATATTCAGTAAGATAAGCACTTTTATTTTTGTGATTGTGATCACTGATTTTTATCAAAAACTGAAAGATTTTTGTTCAAAGAAATCAAACAGTGCACAAAAAGTCTCATGGGTTTTAGAAACAAAGGGAAGAAGCTAAATTCCGAACTTTTGATCTTGAAAGTGTCTGTTTTACTGTCTTTCCCATGGCACATCAGAAGAAGAAATGAAGGGTATAAGGAAGTTGGGAAATTTTACTTCGAAAAATTCCTTATGGCAGATGGGGATACTTCTCTCCTAATTTTTTCTAATCTATTAAATTTAAAATTTATTTTTAACTTTTATCAGCATAGTATTCTGTGTAATTTAGAAAATAAAGAAAAATTCATGGGTAATACATGGAAAAAAAGTCATCCCCTGCTTCACCCCGGCCCTCCCCCAATTCTGACTCCCTGCAGGTAGCCACTTTCAAATCATCAAACTTTCTTCTGTTATTTACCTTCCATATTTCTAAATAACATGCTCATACTGCCATTCCTTGATTTATTTCCCATTTCTGGTATTATTTATTGATTTCCAACTAGGGAAGATGATGATTTAGCTGTTTTAACCCCTCTTTCTTCCCACACCAATTTCCCCTCCCCTCATCCTTCCAATAATATATAATACTTCTTAGATTAATAAATAGTAGTGCTCAGATCATTATTACTCTGGTTACTCCTTAACAGATGCACCACACCATGTTTAATGGTTATAATTCCTTTCTAATATAAAATGTGTATTTCCAGAAGTGAATAATTGCCTATTTTATTTTATTTTTTGAGATGGAGTCTTGCTCTGTCACCTAGGCTGGAGGGCACTGGCATGATCTTGGCTCACTGCAACCTCTAATTTTTGTATATTTTGTAGAGACAGGGTTTCACCATGTTGGCCAGGCTGGTCTCAAACTCCTGATCTCAAGTGATCTGCCCACCTTGGCCTCCCAAAGTGCTGAGATTACAGGCCTGAGCCACTGTGCCTGGTCAAATAACTGCCTTTGATGTGTTTGCTGAGCTTTCCATGTTTGTATTTCCAACACTGCTCCAAATTTTAGATCCTCAGTAGGGTCTAACACACCAGGAAATTTATCAAGTTCATTTTTTTTCCTCCTAGAGGCATCCCTCCTGAAACTCTCCACCCACAGCTAGCCACGTAAGTATTACCCTGAAACTTTACTTCTGGGAATTCCTCACTCCTATGTTGGACCCCCCACTTCACTTCCTGTCTTTTTAAAAACTTGCTGTCTCATTTGGGGATCACACTCCAATAGCTTCTTGACAAAGGAGGCTTTGTAGATAAATTTTTGAGAACTTTCTTTACTAAAAGTATTGTTGGTTACACCTTCTCTTTTAGTCTTATTGGATATATGATTCTAGGTTGTCAACCATTTTTGCACAGAATTATAAAAGCATTATCCCATTACCTAGCTTCCAGTTATGTCAGTGAGCAGTCATACTCTCAAATGATTCTCAACTTCTCTCTGAAAGTTGTGAGAATCTTCTCTTTATCCCAGGTGATCTCAATCTTTTATGTGTGCACTCAGGGACCCTCTAATTTGAAATGTGATGTGTGCTTCATTTCTGGGAAATCATCCTGTATTTCTTTTCTAATTTACTCCCATCAATTTATTTGCTCTCCCAATCTGAGTTAATTGATGTCAAATGCTAGTCCTCTTATATAAGTTTTCCAATTTATCAATCTTTTCTCATATTTTTAATTTTATTTTTTGAGACGGAGTCTCGCTCTGTCACCAGGCTGGAGTGTGGTGGCACAATCTCAGCTCACTACAACCTCCACCTCCCAGGTTCAAGCAATTTTCCTGCCTCAGCCTCCCAAGTAGCTGGGACTACAAGATGGGACTACACGATGTTGGCCAGGATGGTCTCGATCTCTTGACCTCGTGTTCTGCCCGCCTCGGCCTCCCAAAGTGTAAATATTTTTTATTCTGTTTTATAGGATATCTCATAGCTTTATCTTCAAACTTTTCTACTGAAATAATTTCCATTATATTTTTAATTTCCAAAAGCTTTCTTCTTTCACGTTTTAAAAATTCTTTTATTTTTGTTTCATGGATGTAATTCCTTCTCTTATCTAAGAATTTAGTTATGATTGCTTTCATTTAAGTTCTGTTTTGATCTCTGACGTGTCTGTTTTCTGTTACATTTTTTATGGTTTCTCTTACATTCTTATGATTCTATGTCAGGTTAACTTTGGTTACTCAGTCATTCTTAAGAGATAGGCATTAAAATGCCGATAAGAAACTTGTTGCAACACTAGGGCATTATAGGTTGAACAAGCAAGGACCTTGAATTTCCTTGGGAGAGCTCTTGACATCAGCACCACTTTATAGTATTCATGAACAAGTTTTCCTCTAGTGTCCTGCCTGGATTATATAAGCCTGGTGCCAGCATTCTGAGAACCTAATGGTCAGAGAGTGGCAGAAAGTCTCAAGACCTCAACTATGCAGCCATCCTGTTTTGTCTTAGCTGTGCCTGACCTCCTAGGGGTAGAAAGCTCTCTGCTTTAACTTCTCCAGAAGTTAAACCTCTTTCTTTACCAGTTGGGATGAGTAAAGGATATTAAGCACTATTATTGTTATTCCTCTTTCAGACTTTCCATCAATCCCTGATTTTAGTCCCATTCTGAATCATCAGCTTGAGAGAGAGACATTGTACTTCAAATTCCATAGATTTTCCAGAGTTATTCAGCTTGAATCACATGCTTCCCACCTGAAACTTCAAGGCAGAGAGGTTATAGCTTTCTTCAGTGTAAGTTAATTACCACTCATTTATCTATCTCTGTCTTCCAAACTCTGATTGACATTGGTCTAAATCTCCTCTACCATCTGGTTGTTCACAGGGATTTAAACCTTGTTAATATATTGTATCAGTTCAGGCCCTCTGAGAACCAGAAAACAAGATGAAATTGGTCATGCAAGAGATTGGAGGAAACATCTATAAAAGATAAGGGGGAAAAAGACTGGGCAGGGAGAACCTTTAGGTTGTAATGGAGTTCCAACACCCATGAAAGGAGAGATGGAGGGAAGGAATATTGGGTAAAAAGAGCATCTGACTACAGCGTAATTCTAACAAAGCCTTGGAGAGGAAAATGTGGAGTCCCTATACGAAGAGAGCCCATAAGAGAAGTCCTGCGTTCGGCGTAAGTGGCCTGGCTCTAGTTCCCTGCTATACTCAGTCATTGCCTGAAACACCCCAGTGAGAACACTGTTTCAGTGTGAATGACACAATGGATCTGAAGGTACAACAGCTGGTGCCTCTCAGCCAATTACAGTCCCCACACCACGTCTGCTTTAAGGGAGATCTAAGTGGCACACCTTCATTGCCATAATATTCAGTCACTCATCTTTCTAAAAAGCTACTGAAGTTGGCTAAGCACATATTACTCAGTTGAAATCACAAGATGGCTTCAGGAACAGTATAATTACTACATTCCAGCTAACCTTACCTGCCCTCCAACAAGCTCCCTAAAACTATATGCAAAGGTTTCAAGAAAGGGTTTACCATTTAAAATGAGAAAACATTTTTTTTAAATCAGAAAAGTAACTGAGATGTCTGCAAGATGTCTGACTAAAGGCAACTAGCACTTGTCCCCCTCACAACAAAGGACTTAGGCAACAAATAAACAACTAAAATTCAACTGAGTGTTAAGAGAGTGGTAGAATACAGCAAGAAAGTGTCAGGATTCCTGGATTCCTGTGGTTCTGGTAAGCCCAGTCTGACAGCATACAGATGGGAATGAGGCCTGGCCTATACTGCCCCATCTCCCCCCATAAGATCAGCCCAGAGTCAGGATGGACATACTCTTGTAGGAAAAAAAATAAGTAGAAAACCCCCGCCAGTCCCCAGTGCCACTGCAGACACCTGCAGTCCTTCCTACAAGATAATCCCATAGTGCTCATGAGCCCTGAGTCCTATTTGGGGAGTTGCCTAAATTTATGCACTGCTTTGAATTGTATAGCTATAGCACAGTGCTATTTTGAAATCAGAGAAACTGTTGGAGTTCACCCTGCTCTGGGAGCCAGCAGTCACTATGCCTCTTCAGCCCTTGGACTCTGCCATTATTCCACCAAGCCCAGATGAATGGCTGCAATGCTACAACACCAGCCATGCAGAGCCTTGGCCCAGGAATGACTGTGACTGCAGTCCTGCAAAGCAGGAAGACCTACGTCAGGCTGGGTGAACCACCATGCACCCATGCTCCTAGCCAGAAAGACAGCATGGGGGACCCACCCCTGATCTGGTCAAGCAGCAGTGGCCTATGCCCCAGGCTGAAGTAACAACCTGGTGGCCCCAATCAGCCAGTCCCTAAGCCAGCTGAAGTATCACGTGCATGTATGCTCCCCTAGCTGGAGAAAACACCCAGTAAGCCCACCCCTAGTAAACCTGCGCCACTGCTGCCACAGACTTCTGCAGCCTGAAACTCCAAGGCATTTGTATTAAGCCATTTTCACACTGCCGATAAAGACATACCAGAGACTGGGCAATTTACAAAGAAAAGAGGTTTATTGGACTTGGTTCCACATGGCTGGGGAGGTCTCACAAAAATGGCAGAGGGTAAAAGGCACGTCTCACATGGCAGCAGACAAGAGAAGAGTTTGTGCAGGAAAACTCCCCTTTTTAAAACCGTCAGATCTCATGAGACTCATTCACTATCACCAGAACAGTGCAGGAAAGACTGCCCCCACAATTCAATCACCTCCCACGCACTGGGTCCCTCCCATGACACATGGGAATTGTGGGAGTTACAATTCAAGATGAGATTGGGTGGGGACACAGCAAAACCATATCAGCATTCATAAACATTTCTAACAGGAATTACAACTAAAGAAACTGCAAGAAGAACACACTATTGCATTGATCTAAAAGCAAAGCCACAAACCTGATACAACTAACATCTTAGGACCCAAATGTGGAAATGTCTTTCCCTAAGAAACCTACCTTATAAAACTGGAAAAGGCAATTTTCACCCCATGTGCAGATATCAATATTGAGACAAAATAAACATGAAAAAGGAAGTAAACATGGCACCCCTGAAGGAATACAATAATTTTCCCATAATAGACCCAAAAGAGCATATATAAAATACCAAAAATCAAAATAGTGGCTTTAAGGAAACTCAGTGAGATAAAAGAGAATACAGTTACAGAATTCAATAATATCAGAAAAACAATTAATAATCTGAATGAAAAATTCAACAGAGATAGATATCATAAAAATGAACCAAATAAAAATATTAGAGCTGAACAATTGAATGAATTAAATAAAAAATACAATCAAGAGGCTAGGTGTGATGGCTCACACCTATAATCCCAGCACTTTGGGAGGCCAAGGTGAGCAGATCACCTGAGGTCAGGAGTTTGAGACCAGTTTGGGCAAGATAGTGAAACCTAGTCTCTATAAAAAATACAAAAAACTTAGCCAGGTGCATGCCTGTAGTCCCAGCTACTTGGGAGGCTGAGGTGGCAGGATCACTTGAGCCTAAGAGGTCGAGGCTGCAGTGAGCCAAGATCACACCACCGTTAGCAGCCTGGGTAACAAAGTGAGACCCTGTCTCAAAACAAACAAACAAACAAACAACAGCTTCAAAAACAGATTAGAGCAAGCAGAAGAAAGAATTTTTGAACTGGAAGATAAGCTTTTTGAAGTAACACAGGTACACACACACAAAAGAAGAAGAAGAATTTTTTTAAATGAAGAAAGCCTACAGGACTTATGGGACACTATTTAGCAAATGAACATTTGCATTATGGGGATTCAAGAAGCAGAAAAGTTGGGAAAAGTCATAGAAAACCTACTTAATGAAATAACAGCTGGAAAACTCTTAAATGTCGGTACATCCAGACCTAGAAAAGGCAAAGATTCCCAAATAGATTTAACCCAAGCAGGTCCTCTCCAAGGCATGTTACAGTCAAACTGTCAAAAGTCAAAAGCAAAAACAAAATTGTAAAAACAGCAAGAGAAGAGTGTCAAGCTACATATGAAGAAATTCATATTAGACCACCAGAAGATTTCTCAGCAGAAAACTTACAGACCAAGAGAAAATGGGATGATATATTCAAAGGGCTAAAACAAGGTCAAGTGCAGTGGCTTATTCCTGTAATCCTAGTATTTTGGGTGGCTGAGGCAGGCACATCACTTGAGCTCAGGCATTTGAGATCAGCCTGGGTAGCATGGTGAAACTCTGTCTCTAAAAAACAAAACAAAAAAAGAAAAAGAAAATTAGCCAGGTGTCATGGCATGCTCCTGTAGTTCCAGCTGGTTGGAAGGCTGAGGTGGGAGAATGGCTTGAGCCCAGGAGGTGGAGATTTCAGTGAGCTGAGATCACACCACTGCACTCCAGCCTGAGTGATAGAGCCAGACCGTGTCTCAGAAAACAAACAAAAAGTGCTAAAACAAACAAAAGACAAGCAGCCAAGAATACTGCACCAGCAAAGCTATGCTTTAGAAATAAAGGAGAAATAGGGTGTTTCCCAGATAAGAAACAACTAGGAATTTATCACTACTAAACTGACTTTACAAAAAATACTTTAGGGAGTCCTACACCTGGGATCACAGTGAAGATAAATATCATAATGAAAACATACAAAATTATAAAATTCACTGATACAGCAGATAAATAAAAGGGAAAGAGAAAGGAATTTTATCACTACAAATAAAGAAAAACACCAAACCACAAATATAATAAGACAGGACGAGAGAAACAAATGGTATACAAAACAACCAAAAAAACAATAAAATGATAGGAGTAAGACACCTCACCTATCAATTATAACCTTGAATGTAAACAAATTACATTCCCCAACTAAACGATATAGATTGGCCAAATGGATGAAAAAATAAGATGCAACTATATGCTGCCTACAAGAAACTTATTTCACCTGTAAAGACACACTGACTGAAAGAGAAGAGATAGGAAAAAGATATTCCATGTGAACCGAAACCATAAGCAAACAGGAGTTGGTATACTTATATCAGAAAAAACAGACTTTAAGTAAAAAACTTTAAAAGAGACAAAGAAGAACATTATATATTTATGAAGTGATAAATTCAGCAAGAAGATATAACAACTGTAAGTATATATGCACCCAATAATGAAACACCCAGATATAGAAAGCAAATATTATTACATCTAAAGGAAGAGTTAGACTCCAATAATAGTTGAGGAGTCCAACATCCAACTCTCAGCATTGGAGAGATCATCTATAGAGAAAATCAACAAAAACATTTAATGTAACTACACCATGAACCAAACAGATGTGAGACATTTCCAGTTCATTTCACACAACAGCTACAGAATACACATTCTTCTCACTGGCAGATGAAACATTCACCAGGATTGACGATATGTGAAGGCAGAAAACAAGTCTTAAATGATTTTTAAAAATCTAAATCATATCAAATATATTTTCCGGCCACCATGGAATAAAACTAGTAACAACAGAAACATTTATAACTGCACAAATACATGAAAATTAAACAACATAGTCCTCAACGACCAATGAATAAAGAAAAATTTTTAAATTCTTTGAAACAAATAATAAAAACACAACATACCAAAACCCATGGCATACAGCAAAATCAGTATTAAGAGCCAACTTTATGGCAATAAAGCCTTACAATAAAAAGTAAAGGGATTTCAAGTAAAGAACCTATGGATTCACTTCAAGGAACAAGAAAAGCAAAAACAGAACAAACCCAAAATTAGTAGAAGAAAAGAAATAAAAATTAGGGTAGAAATAAAATTGAAACAAAATATTTTTAAAAATGAAATGAAAGTGTGTTTAGATAAACAAAAATCAACTCATCAGCTTTACTAAGAAAAAAGAGAGAATATCCAAATAAATAAAATCAGAAACAAAAAAGGAAACATCATAACAGATACCTCAGAAATACAAATAATCATTATAGATTATTAAAAGCAACCATATGCCAATAAATTGGAAAACCGAGAAGAAATGAACAAATTCCTGGATAAATCTACTGCAATTGACCAAGAAGAAATAGAAACACTTAACAAACTGATAAGAATTACTGAGATTGAATAAGCAATAGTCTCCCACAAAAGAAAAGCCCAGGACCAGATAGCTTCACTGCCAAATTCTACAAAACTTACAAAGAAGAACTAACACCAATTCTCCTCAAACTAATTCAAAAAAATGAAAAGAAGGGTCTTCTTCCTAACTCATTCTAGGAGGTCAGCATTATCTTGATACCAAAACCAGGCAAAGACACAACAAAGAAAGAAAACTATGTTCATCAATATCCCTGATGAACATAAACACAAAAATCCTCCAAAAATACTAGCAAATTAAATCCAATAGCACATGAAAAAGATAATATACTATTGAGATGGAATATTTCCCTTGACCCCCTTAGTAGGCAGAAACTGGAGTGCCTCGTTTCACCAAGCCTGCAGTCTGTGGACAGCTAAGTGTTAACAACTCAGGGAAGGGTCAGGGTGACAGCCTCCTGCACCTGCCCTTTTTTGTACCTGAGTTCTTGTTCGGTGTCCAGGTAGAATCAGGTCACATGAACTATTTGAAGGTTGGTGTATGCAGAGGATTTTATTGGGTGATAACAGTGGCTCTCAGTTGGATGGGGAATTGCAAAGGGAATAGTGCAGGAAGAAGGTAATCTCTCCCTGAAGCTGAACTGTCTGAAGTTAGCCATGTCTATCCATAGTCTCTGATGACCAGCTGCAGGTATCCCTGATGTTCAGAAGCTTGCATCCCCCAACTACTTGCATCAGCTGCTTGTGTTGCTCTTTCAGCCGAAGTCCTTTTATGGGCACTGGATAGGGGTGTGGCAGGCCAAAAAGGCAATCATTTTGGTGGAAAAGCAAAGTCAGCTGTTTTCACTTAGGGCCAAGGTTCCAAGCTTAAGGGTGGAGCCAGGTTGGAAGGCCAGCCCTTCAGGGTCAGCTGTTTTTACTTAAGGCTGAGGTTCCGGGCTTGAGGGTCGGGTTTAGCTGGAAGCCCAGAGCCATTCTGTATCATTTTCACCCTCTGAAGAGGCATATCCAACTGCCTTTAGAATATGGATGATGACCAGTCTTAGCTACTTCCTGCTGAAAGGGGGCATTGTTTGGGGAAAACCGCAGTCAGATTCCTCCCAGAGGTCTACCTAAGGATCACTGGCAAAAGGGAGCCATTGTCCGAGGCTCCGGCTTCCTGCCCATTTGGAGCCTTAATGACATCTAGGTGAGAGAAAAAACAAACTTTACAAGGTTAACTATGCATGGATCAAACATATGTATTATAGAAGGAAAGAATCTAGTGCCAAGGGTTACAGAAAGAAGATGTAAAATATACTAACAACATTTTATCCTAAGCTGTCTCACCCTGGTAAAAGAAATTAAACCTTGTATGGAAGTGGTTCAAATTTATGAGAAAGATAACTGTTCTTGCAACATCTGAAGCAGTTAACAGGTGAACCTTAGGAATTCCGGGGTTTGTAGGCTTGCATTGTGGCCATTAAAGCTTCTGCCTCTTTCTTATGTCTGAAAGACTGAGGTGGCCACTTTCAGGAGGTTCCTTTCTAGAGAATTCTGGGGTTTGTGGGCTTGCATGGTGGCCATTAAAGCTTCTTCCTCTTTCTCACGTCTAAAAGACCGAGGTGGCTACTTTCAGGAGGTCCTCTAAAGTACCATCTGGTCCCAGGGTCCATTTCTAAGTATAAACTGGAGGTGGTAAAGTTTCTTGGTTGCCCATTCTGAAAGACAGGGAATTCAATGTCCTTCATTCCCTTCCTTCTTTCAGTGAAAACTTGGGGTGTGAGGGAGAAAGAAAATGGGCATTCCCCCTTTTGTGTCCTTATCCCAGAGTCCTGGCAGTGTTGGCATGTGCCACCCATGGGTGCCAATGTGACATGCACTCATTAAGCAGGAAAGGCCTAGAGAATAGGAATTATTCACACTCACCAGTGCCTCTACCTCTCCTACTGTCAACAACTTCTGAGTTTCCTGGACCTCACTTATGCCATAAAGTATGGCCTCCTTCCATGAAGCAGGAGTTTAATTAGCAGGAATTGGTCCTGCCTGTTTACACTGTGCTTGTTTTGTGGCTTTGGATCCCTCAGATCTGGTTTTCCTTTCTAGGGCCTCAACCTGAAGCTTGGAATCAAGTTTGAGACATAAAAGTTATTTCACGAGGTACATAGATTCATTTAGATTAAATCCCATGTGGGCTTTGCCAAACTTGCAGTTAACAGTCAGCAGGGGTTCCTCCTCTGTTGTTTCCCTAACATAAGCAGAGTGCTGAGGTAGAAAGAGAACTCTCTTTCCCTATCGTAAGCAGAGTGCTGAGATAGAGAACTCTCTCACTTAGAAAAGAAGAAAAACAACTCAACTTAAAGTGCATAAGTTGGGGACCCTGAGGGAAGAGACTCTTGTTCTGTGAAAATGGGTTCCTTCAATCATTGTATCCTCCCCTAGTTCAGTCTAGCTAGACCTCCATGAAGGGAAACAGAGCCAACATTCCTTTTACCCAAAGGAAAGAGCGTGGTGACAGGGTCTTGGAAAAGAGACAGATCCAAGAGTTCCACATTTTAACTCACCACTTTTCATATCCTGGATGAGCTCCGAAATGAGACAGGATGTTTCCCTAGACCCCCAACCCCCTTTGTGGGCAGGAACTCAGCCTGCAGTCCATGGACAACTAACAGCCCAGTGATGGGTCAGGGTGACAGCCTCCTCCACCTGCCCTTTTTGACAACCAAGTTCTTCTTCAGTGTCCAAGAAGAATCAGGTCACATGAACTATTTGAAGAGTAGTATATTTTATTGGGCGATAAAAGTGGCTCAGTTGGATGGGGAATTGGAAAAGGAATAGTATGGGAGGAAGGCGATCTTTCCCTGAAGCTGCACCATCTGAAGTTAGCCATATCTATCCATAGTCTACAACATTCAGCTGCATGTATCACCTATGTTCAGCAGCTTGCATCCTTGACCACTTGCATAAGCCACTTGTGTTGTTCTTTCAGCTGAAGTCTTTTTATAGGCACTGGATAGGGGTGTGGCAGACCAAAAAAGGCAATTATTTGGGCAGAAAAACAAAGTCAGCTGTTTTCACTTAGGGCTAAGGGTCCAGGCTTAAGGGTTGGGTTTAGCTGGGAGCCCAGCTGTTCTGTATCACTATGATCAAGTGGGATTTATCCTGTGAATTTAAGAATGTTTCAACATATGCATTCTGTTGATGCATCACATCAACAGAATGAAGGACAAAAATCATCTCAATGAACACAGAAAAGCATTTGATAAAATTCAATATTCCTTCATAATAAAAACTCTCAACAAAAGGAACATACCTCAACATATTAAAGGCCATATGTGACAAACCCACAACTAACATCATACTGAATGAGGGAAAGCTGAAAGCCTTCACTCTAAGAACAGGAACAAGAAAAGGATGTTTACTTTCAACACTCCTATTCAACACAGTACTGAAAGTTCCACCTAGAGCAATCAGGTAAGAGTTTGGATTTCTAATCCAAATTAGAAAAGAGGAAGTAAAACTCTCCCTCTTTGAAGATCACATGATCTTATATTTTAAAAAATCTAAAGACGCCACCAAAAACTCTTAGATCTGTTAAATAAATTTAGTAACGTTGCAGGATACAAAACATACAAATGTCAGTAGCATTTCTATATATCAACAAGGAACTAGCTGATGCAGAAGTCAAGAAGGCAATCCCATTTACAATAGCTACAAAAAATAAAATATGTAGGAATAAATGTAACCATGGAGGTGAAAAACCTGTACAAGGAAAACTACAAAACACTGATGAAACAAATTGAAAATGACCATACTATAAAAAGCAATCTAAACATTTACTTCAATCCCTATCAAAATACCAAAGTCATTTCTCACAGAAATAGGAAAAACAACCCTAAAATTCCTTTTAAATTAAAAAAGAGCCCAAATAGCCAAAGTAATCCTGAGCAAAAAGAAAAAACTTAAAGACATAACACTACTAGATTTCAAAATATATTACAAAGCTATAGTGACCAAAACAGCAAGATATAGGTACAAAACAGACCACATAAGCCAATGGAACAAAACAGAGAACTCAGAAATAAATCCACATATTTCCAGCTGACTGATTTTTGACAAAAATGCTAAGAGCATACATTGGGGAAATGACACCCTCTTCAATAAATGGTGCTGAGAAAATTGGATATCCATATGCAGAAGAATGAAACTGGAGCCCTATCTCTCATCACATACAAAAATCGTCTCAAGATGGACTAAAGACTTAAACATAAGACCTGAAACTATAAAACTACTAGAAGAAAACCTAGGGGAAACCCTTCAGGACACTGGCCTAGGCAAAGATTTTATGGGTAAGACCTTAAAAGCACAGGCAACAAAAGCAAAAATAGACAAATTGAATTATTTAAATTTAAAAGCTTCTGCACAGCAAAGGAAACAATCAACAGAGTGAAGAGACAAGCTGTTGAAAGACAGAAGATATAAAAAAATTACTCACAAGGGACTAATATCTAGAATATATAAGGAATTCAAACTGAACAGTAAGAAAACAAATAATCACATTAAAAATTGCCATATCTCAAAAGAAGACTTACAAATAGCCAAAACATATATCAAAAATGCTCAACATAATTAATCATTAGGTAAATGCAAATCAAAACCACAATGAGATATTTTACCACAATTAGAATAGCTACTAATAAAAATACAAATAAAACCCAAACCAGATGCTGACAAGGATACAGAGGAAACAGAACTCTTACACACTGTTAATGGGAGTGTAAATTAGTACAGCAATTATGAAAAACAGTATAGACATGATGCAAAAACAATTGAACTGCCATATGATCAAGCAATCCAGCTACTGATTATTTTTCAAAGGAGAGGAAATCAGTATATCAAAAGGATATACTCATGTTTATTGCAGCACTATTCACAATAGCAAAGATATTGAATCAACCTAAGTGTTCATCAGTGGAGAAATGGCAAATACACACAATGAAATACAATTTAGACATAAAAAAGAATGAAATCATGTCAGTGGCACCAACATAGATTGAACTAGAAATCATGTTAAGTGAAACAAGCCAGGCAGAACAGAAAAACATTGCATGTTCTCATTTATTTGTGGGATCTAAAAAAGTTGATCTCATGAAGGTAGAGAGAGCATTAGAGATACTAAAGGCTGGGAAGTGTTTGTGGGTGGGTGGGGGAGATAAAGAGAGTTAATTTAATGGGTACAAGCATACAGTTAGATAGAAGAAAAATGAGTTTTAATGTTTGAGAGCAGAATATGGTAGCTATAGTTAATAATACTGTACTGTATATTTCAAAATAACCAGAAGAGAGGACTTGAAATGCTCCTAACATATAGAACTGATAAATACCCAAGGTAATGGATGCCCTAAATACCCTAACTTGATCATTACACATTTTATGCATAAAACAAAATATCTCATGTACCATAATATGTACAGATATTATGTATCAGTAAAAAAACCTACAAATAGAACTACCATATGATTTAGTAATCTAACTACTGGGTATATACCCAAAGGAAATAAAATTAATATATCAAAGAAATATCTGCACTTGCATATTTATTGTAGCACTAGTCATAATCACCAAGATAAGAAATCAGGCTAAGTGTCAATCAATGGACGAATGGACAAATAAAATGTGGTATATATACACAAGGGAATATTACTCAGCCATAAGAAAGAAATCCTGTCATTTGTGACAACATGGATAAGCCTGGAGGACATTGTGTTAAGTGAAATAAGTCAGGAACAGAAATATAAGTACTGCATGTTCTTACTCATATGCAGAAGCTGAAAAAGTTGATCTCATATGTACGTTGGTGCAAAAGTAATTGCAGTTTTGCACTGTTGAAATTTGCTGTTTGATATTAGAATACATTCTAAAATAAATGTGGTTTATTTATCAAATGTGTGTTATATATCATTTTAATGTGCATTTCTCACTTTATTTTTTTTGCTAATGACTTATTACTTGCTATTTATTTTATATTTATTTTAGATTATGGAAATTATGTTAGATAAAAAGCAAATTTGAGCAATTTTCTGATTGAAGTTCAAAATGGGTTGTAAAGCAGCGGAGACAACTAGCAACATGAACAACACATTTGGCCCAGGAGCTACTAATGAACGTACATTGCAGTGGTGGTTCGAGAACTTTTGCAAAGGAGACCAGAGCTTTGAAGGTGAGGAGCACAGTGGCTGGCCATAGGAAGTTGACATTGACCAGTTGAGAGGAATCATTGAAGCTGACCCTCTTACAACTACACGAGAAGTTGCCAAAAAACTCGACGTCGAACATTCTATGGTCACTCAGCATTTGAAGCAAATTGGAAAGGTGAAAAAGCTCGATAAGTGGGTGCCTCATGAGTTGACCAAAAATTTTTAAAATCATCATTTTGAAGTGTCATCTTCTCTTATTCTACAGAGCAACAATGAACCATTTCTCAATCAAATTGTGACATATGACAAAAAGTGGATTTTATGTGACCACTGGCAATGACCAGCTCAGTGGTTGAACCAAGGAGCTCCAAAGTACTTCCCAAAGTGAAACTTGCACCAAAAAAAGGTCATGGTCACAATTTGGTGGTCTGCTGCCGGTCTGATCCACCTAAGCTTTCTGAATCCCAGTGGCACCACTACATCTGAAAAGCATGCTCAACAAATCGATGAGATGCACTGAAAACTGCAACCCCTGCAGCCAGCATTGGTCAACAGAAAGGGCCCAATTCTTCACAACAGCACCCAACTGCACATTGCACAACCAATGCTTCCAAAGTTGAACGAATTGAGCTATGAAGTTTTGCCTCATCCACCATAATCACCTGACCTCTGGCCAATCAACTACCACTTCTTGAAGGATCTTGACAACATTTTGCAAGGAAAATGCTTCCACAACCAGCAGGATGCAGAAAATATTTTCCAAGAGTTCATCAAATCCTGAAGCACTAATTTTTACACTACAGGAATAAACAAAATCATTTCTCATTGGCAAAAATCTTAATTGTAGTTGTGCCTATTTTGATTAGCAAAGATGTGTTTGAACCTAGTTATAGTGATCTAAAATTCATGTCTGAAACCTCAATTTTTTTTTTTGCACCAACCTAGAAGAATAGAAGTAGAGAGTAGAATAGTGGTTACTAGAAAATAGGAAGGGTAGGGGAAAGGGTGGATCAAAAGTGATTGGTTAAAGGATACAAAATTACAGCTAAATAGGAGGAACAAGCTTTAGTGTTTTATAACATTGTAGAGTGAATACAGTCAACAATTATTTTCAAATACTTGGAAGAGAAGAAATTATGTTTCCAACACAAATGATACATGTTTGATGTAATGGATAATTACCCCGATTTGATCACTAATGTGCTATACATTGAAACTCACTATGTACATCATAAATGTATACAATTATTATGTGTTCATTTTTAAAAATAAAAAAATATTTCACCAGAAGAAAACTTGTATGTTATTAGTGTCTTCCATTTAATTTCAGACATTTCAGTGTGAAAAAACAAAGACAGGAGGTTATTTGCCATCTAGAGTAAAACTTTGTTTTTAAGACTATGAAATAATGCTATGTATTACAGTCTAGATTCCTCAGTGACCTCTGAGAAATTTCTTCATCTTAACATGTGAGATGAAATCATCTTATTTTAATTTTAGTTCTATGAGTAAACAATTCAAAAAGTACAGAAGAAGCAGAAAGTTCCTTTACCCTCCAATCTTTCCCTCCCCCAACAAGGAGACAATCATTTGTGTTGAGTATAACCTACTAGACTATTTTTTACTCTCTGTGTATGTGTATGTGTGTGTATGTGTGTGTGTGTGTGTGTGTGTATCTCTACAGATAGATAGCCTATCTGACAGATATTATTATTTTGCTAGTTATTTTCAAACATTAATTACATCTACTGTAAATATTTTTCTTTTTCTACATAGAAATAAGTTTTGAACTCTTAATATGGCACTGCATACAGATATTTCTCATTCTTTTGTTTCCTGCAAAATATTTCTTCACTTATATACTTATTTTAAAAGAGATTACTTAAGGACATTTAAGTTGATTCTTGCTGTAATAAACAATGCTGCAAGGTATACCTTTTTACATGACTCTATGCATACATGCCGATGTCTTCTGTAATAAATAGCAAGATGTGAAATTTCTGGTTTTAAGAATTTGTGCACTCAAAATGCTGAGGCACTGTATTAGTCCATTTTCATGCTGCTGATAAAGACATACCCGATACTGAGTGATTTACAAAAGAAAGAGGTTTAATGGACTTACAGTTCCATGTGGCTAGGCAGGTTTCACAATCATGGTGGAAGGTGAAAGTTTTTCTTACATGGTGGCAGCAAGAGCGAGAATCGGAAGTGGAAACCCCCTATAAAACCATGAGCTCTCAAGACTCATTCACTATCACGAGAACAGTATGGGGGAAACCACCCCCATGATTCAATTATCTCCTACTAGGTCCCTCCCACAACACGTGGAAATTATGGGAGTACAATTCAAGATGAGATTTGGGTGAGGACACAGAGCCAAACCATATCAGACACTTTCAAATTGCTCTCCAATAAAAGCAGTTATCAATTTACATTGGAAAGTATCACTTTATCTTCATTTTCAAGATTATCCAAGCTTTATTAATCTTTTCATATATAATATAGTAAAGTATTTTGTTTTTATATTAAGAACACTTAATGTGAGATTTACCTTCTTAACAAATTTTTAAATGCACAATACATTATTGTTGACTATAGACTCAATGTTGTACAGCAGATCTCTAGAACTTATGCATTCTGCTCCCTTAAAATTTTATGCCTATCCATTGGTAACTGCCCGTTCTCCCCTTTCCCAGCACCTGGTAATCACTATCCCCCTCTTTGATTCTATGAAATCTGTCTTTCTGTGACTAGCTTATTTCACTTAACATAATGTCCTTAAGGTTCATCCATATTGTTATATACTACAAAATTTCCTTTAAAAATATTCCACTGTATGCACATATCATGGTTTTGGGTCCATTAATCTGTCAACATACATTTAGGTTATTCCCTGTAAATACTACCACAATAAACACAGGAGTGCTAATATCTCTTCTAGATCCTGATGTCCATTTTTTTGGTTAAATATTCAGAAGTGGGATTGTTTGATTATATGGTACTACTGTTTTTAATTTTTTGAGGAACCTCCATATTGTTTTTCATAGTGGCTGCACCATGTTGCATTCCCAACAGCAGTGTGCAAGAGGTTCGATTTCCCTACATCCCCATGAACCCTTGTTGTCTTTTGTTTTTTGATAATACCTATTCTGACAGGTGTGAGGTAATATCTCATTGTGGTTTTGATTTGCATTTCCGAGATAATTATTAGGTTGGTGCAAAAGTTATTGTGATTTTTACCATTACTTTCAATGACAAAAATTGCAAATAATTTTGCACCAACTTAATAGTGACATTGAGCATTTTTTCATATACTTGTTGGCCATTTGTATTTCTTCTTTGGAGAAATGCCTATTTAAACTATTAGCTCATTTTAAAAATTGCTTTTTTTTTTCTATTGAGTTGTAGGAATTCCTTACACATTTTAGAGGTGAACTCCTTTTAAGATATACAGCTTGCAAGTATTATCTCCCATTCCACAAATTGCTTTTCACTCTGTTGATATTTTCTTTGTTGTGCAGAAGCTTTTTAGCTTGATGTAGTCCCACTTGAATATTTTTGTTTTTGTTGCCTGTGTTTTGGTGTCATATCCAATAAATCATTGCCAAGACCGATGCCATGGAGCTTTCCTCTGTTTTCTTTTAGGGGTTTTACCGTTTTAGGTCTTATATTTAGGTCTTTACTATATTTCAAGTTGATTTTTATGTATGGCAGAAGATGATGGTCAAATTTCATTCCGCTGTGCGTGGCTATCCAGTTTTCCCAATACCATTTGTTGAAAAGACTATCCTTTCTCCATTGTGCTTGCTTTATACCCTTATTGAAAATCAGTTGACTGATATGTGTGGATTTCTTTCTGGGCTCTCTGTTCTGTACTACTGGTTTATATGTCTGTCTTTATGTCAGTACCATAATGTTTTGATTACCATGACTTTGTAACTCTAATGTTTAACAAAACATTTGTTACATGGTAGAGATGTTAAATGAATATTGATGGAATGTATAGATGAATGAATGAATAAATACCATGGATGTTACCTACTATTCTGGAAAGATAAGTGATACTAATTTTGTCAACTGAGCTGACATTAAAACCACTAGCAATATCACTGAATTCATAGGCCAAATATTTTGTTTTTGTTTCCTGTTATGGAATGGGACAAAATATCAAGAGCCCTGAGTATTATAGTACAAGCAAAACTTCTATAGTCAGAAAATATCAGTTTAAATCCCAAATCTTCCATGGCCTAATGATATAAACTTATGCATGCAACACTCTTTGCTGCATGTCAATTTGTACATTTGTAATGGTGATAATAAACTCCAAGGTCAAATGAAAAAGGCATGCAAAACCCTGTATAAACTATAACACACCATGCAAATGTTAGTTTTTCTTACCTCCATATTTATAAATAAAAAATTGAGCTCTGAAATATTTGATTCACCCTCGCTAGAGCTGAATCCATGCTTCTTCCACTACCTCTGATCTTCTTGGCCTACCATCTTGACATATTCTAGTCCCTAAGAGGCCACACTGCAACACAGTGCTCTATGCATTTCCAACATGAAATGTCAATGAGTTTTCCAGATTAAAACATTAAAAATGTATGAGGAACTACTGTCATGCAAAGAAGCTAATAATACTCACGATTTTTTTAAGTGAGGCTGTTCATTTCAATAGCAACATGTATTACTGTAATCAGTAAAAATGATTCTAATATCTCCTATTGGTACACACAACAGGAAATAGGCATTTTAATATCAATCTCAATTTTTATGTGCTAAAGTATAACAGTGTGTATTCCATCCACATATATAGTTTTTAAAAAGATGTGAAACATACAGCATCAGCTGTAAGCTGATTTATTATATGGAAGTTGCAGTTACATATTGTTTCTTAAATGCCAGTCGATATTTGCTGGGAAAGGAAGGTGTTTGCTCTATGAAACCTTTGGAGGGTTTAACCTTCATTTTTCCCCTCTCCTTCTGCTTTGTCTCTGCCCACTCTGCCAACTTGGGAGCAATATTCTATCATCCTGTCAGCCCCCTGCCAGGGGAAATCACATCTGTTACAGGTTGCTAACTTCAACCCAGAACAGGCCAAACACAGTGCTGCTTTTGGCTATAGATTTAAGCCCCAAGAAGGAATCACAAATTCTACATTATGCAATACTTTATAACAATAATAATCAGTGATTTTTTCATAGCACTTCACATACTTATTCATAGCGGCTAAGAGGCTAGTTTTGGGAATTTGTATGGGTTCGAAATATGATTCTTACTTGGACAAGATATCAAACCTCTTTGTACCTCTGTTTCCTCCCCTATAAAATTTGTCTGATAATTGTATCTACCACATAAGGTTCTGTGGAGTACTAAATGAGATAATCCATGTAATAATCTTAGCACAGGTCTGGCACACAGGTGGGACCAATTCATTTTATCTACAGCTGCTACTATTATTGCTATTTCATCAGCTCAATGAAAAAAGTGGGAGTTTCCCTCTCCCCCCTCTATTTTCTAGGGAAGAAAACAGACTTTGAATGGCTAAATTATCTGCCCAAGGTCTCATCACCAGCAATTGGCAGACAGTAACAGACTCATTAAGATTTATGCTCTCCTTGCTTAAATGTACCATTTTTTTCAATAAAGAGCAAAAGAGAAAAAAATTATAAAGAGAAAAGGGAAATAAAGTAGGGATTAGATTACGTTGGGGGCAATCATTCTGCCCAGTCACATTTTCACCCAAACATTACTTAATTTTGTGAGTCTCTATCTACTCATTTACTTAACAAATGTATTAGAAATGGTAAACAGGACAAATCAAGGTACCTGCAGTTATGGAGCTCACGTGCCTGGGGCAGGGGGCACAGACAACTGATAAGCAACAAACATGCAAACAAACATGGCAAATTCAGATCTTCCTTAGTGCTGTGGAGAATATAAAACAGTGTAATGTGACTGAGCAGAGGTCTGAGTGTCAGAGAGAAGAAGCAGTGTGGTTAAGATCATGAGCTCCACAGTTAACTGTCTGGGTCCAAGTACTGGCTTTATCACTTAGCAGCTGTGTGACTTTGGGCAAGTGACTTAACCTCTCTGTGCATCAGTTTCCTCATTTTGAGAATTAAATGATTTAATATATGTAAAGAGCTTAGAATAGTCCCTGACACATAATATGAACTCCACAAGTGATAGCCAAATAACAGGAGGCAAACCTGAGAAGATCCGATGGGCTGGGTGTGGTGGCTCACACCTGTAATTCCAGCACTTTGGGAGGCCGAGGCAGGTGGATCACTTGAAGTCAGGAGCTTGAAACCAGTGTGACCAACATAGTGAAACCCCATCTCTACTGAAAATACAAAAATTAGCTAGGCATGGTGGTATGCACCTGTAATCCCAGCTACTGGAGAGGCTGAGGCAGGAGAATCACTTGAACCTGGGAGGTGAGGGTTGCAGTGAGCCGAGATTGTGCCAATGCACTCCAGCCTGGGCGACAGAGTGAGACTCCATCTCAGAAAAAAAAAAAAAGAAGATCCAAGGGAAGAGTATTCTAGGCACAAGGAACAGCAAGTGCAAGGGCTGTAAGCAAGGACCAAGCTTTGGATGTTTGAGAAAGAGAAAGGCCAATGTATTAAAAAGTAGTAAACAAGGTGGAGGCTGGTGGTTGATGAGGTCTGTAAAATATTGTAAGAGGATAATAATAGTAGTTCACTTATCTGGAATTAAGAGGCTAGGTAAATCATTTCTTAATGTCATGATTAAATGTCTCAATGTCAGAGCTAAAGGTAGCTCTTAGATCATTTGATAATAGCATAACCCACCTACCAAGAGTAAGTTATATGGGCTTAGATTCATTTTTCCCAGTGAGTAAGGGTCACTAGGCACCAATCACCTCATTTCCATGGTGACTAATTTTGGAATTGGCTAGAGAGGGCCAGGAGCAGAGTCTTGGATCCTCCAGCAAATTGCTTCTCAGGGTGTTGCTTGTTTAGCCACAGGGGAAGCAAATGACTGACCTGTGCATCATGAGCCGTGATTTGTCCAAGATATATGGAAATCAGCTTCTCACTATGAGCTGGCATAGACCAACAGGGTCTGAATATAGCTGATTATGCAGGGAACTCATGAATACACCTATCCTGAGAATCCATCAGAATAGAGCCTTTGGGTTCAATCTCGGTCTGGTATGAGCCAGCTGGGTGTTCTTGGGCCTAATTTGTAAAATAAAGGCATCTATGTGTAGCATCTCTGACATAGGTTATGGTGAAGATTAAGTGAGATAAAGCAGAGAGTCTGGGATACAGAATAGCTCATGATCACATCTTAAATAATCGAAAAGTGAAGAGCTGAGAGCTAATTCTTATCTTTGACCACTAAATGATAGCATGCCCTCCTGTGCTTGCATAAGAATGGAATTTGGACAATATTTAGCCCAAAAGAACAAAGCATTAAAGTTCATACATTATGCTCCAGGGCAAGCCCTTAGGAAAGAGGGACCAGTGGGGGTGAGGCTGTCCTGGAAACCCCTTCCGAATGAGCTCCAGCCTCAGACAGATGTGAATTCAAATCCAAGCTCATTCTGTGTAGCTTGCTCCAACTCAGAACTAATTTTTCTCATTTGTAAATCTGAAAGAATTATATCTAACTTAGGGGATTCATGTAAACATTAAATGAGGTATAGTGGCTAGTATACCACTGGATAAGCAATAAAAGGTAACTCTTCTAGTTATTCATTCTTGTGAAATAAACTACCCCTCTTTTATTACAGCTCATGATTTTGTGGCTCAGGAATTCAAGCAGGGCTTGGCTGTGATTCTTATTCTCTATGTGACATCAACTGGGTTACTCAGGGATATTCAGCTGGTAGTGGGACTCGTTTAGTGGCTCAAGAAGGCCTAAGAAGGCTTTACCAGTGCCTGTCACTTGGTGGCTATTCTCCATATAGTCATAGGATGCATATATCTGGACTCCCTAGAAAGGTAGTTGAACTTTTTACATGGTGGTGTAGGGCTCCCAGACACCAAAGGAAAGCTTCCAGTCCTTTTCAAGGCTAGGCTTGCCTATACTCCACAGGTTGAAATAATCACAGGCCAGCTCAGATTCAAGGGAAGAGGAAAAGACCTCAGTTCTTGATAGGAAGAGAATCAAAGAATTTGTGGACACCTTTATTCTGCCACAGCAGCTAACACTATGAATAATAAGAAACTTGAAGTATGATCAATTGGGCTGCAAACCTGTTATCTCCATGGAATGGCCATTCTCTAACCTCATATTTCTTCTTTTCTATATCTGCAACTCTTCCTTGATTAAGACTCACCCAATATGCAGTGACAGGTTTAAGCCACCTTGCTAACTGACATGCAAAATGATAATATTTTCCACAGCATTTTGATTGCACCATTCATCCAAGAATATCCAAATCCTCTGCAAACAATAATTAAGCCTCTGCACCCCAGTAACCCTCCACTATCTTCTCTTTATAGATGGAGAAGCAATGAGTCCAGGAAAAGGAGTTTGCCAAGGTCAAAGGAGTTGGTGACAGAGCTGAGAAGGAAGCCACAGCATCAGCAGTTCTGTCCCGGCATTCACATTTCCCACTGCCATTGTTGCCAGACCTAGAGATTCAAGGGGAGCCCCACCTGCCCATTTTCCTGTGGCTCACTCTCCCCTTGTCCTTCAACATCATTACTGTTCTCTCTTACCGTGGTATCTCTGAATCCAAACTTCTCCAAAGCCGATGGAGGTCATCAAGAGAGCTGCAGTAGCTGCACATTCCTCACTTCACACCCAGCGTCTTCTCCAATTACTCAGGAAGTCACACACGATTAAACAGAGGCAGCGAGCAAAGCCAGGTAACCAGAGTCGTGTGTTCATTCTTCACTGGGCATAGCTCATTTGCTTTGCTGTCAAATAGCAAGAAATCCCAGAGAAAAGGAAGGGAAAAAATTATGGGTGTTGGAGAAAGGGGCATGAGAGAGAAAGTGACTGCAAATGATACGCCACATTCAGAATACATCATTGAGCTTTTGGCAAACTATTGACTCCTGCCTGATCTAAGCAAGTGCTATGGCAGATGCTAATGCTTGCTGGAGTCATTTAGCTTGTTGGATAAATGGGAACAAGAATAGACGCGTCACTTTTTATTGGTGGACCTTCTCCTTTCTGCTGGCCCTGTCTCTTGGTCTTCATGTCCCCAGACCTAGATCATTAATAATCATTTTGTGACTGATCTTTCTACATCGATCCCCACCCCCAGCCACTCTATCCTACTTATGCTAGTTTAATTTTAGAATTAAATTTTAAGTTAGAACTTTAAATTAATTTAGAATTTAAATTTAGAGTTGCAGATCCTTTTAAAATTTGAGTTGGAAGGAATTCAGAAGTTATTTAGCCTAACACCTTCATCTTACAGGTAAAAGTGAGATATCACTATAGCATGGTGATTTGAATACTGTATCAACTTGGACCCGGTGTTTAACCTCCCTGAGCCTTAGTTTTACCATCTACAAGAAATGAGTAATAAGTAGTGCCCATCTTTTCACTTGATTGTGATGAGGACTAAACAGAAACATGCACATAAAAGGTTTTGTCCATGAAAAAAAGAGCTCACCCCTTCCTAATACCTCTTGGAAGTCTGGTGTTGGGGACAGATGAGATGGGACTGCAGATCTCTGCTTCTGTCCAGAACTCTGTAAGGATCTCTCAATTTAAGTGAGTTCCATGGGTGAAAATCTTGGTTTGCTTCCACAAGAAATTAGGTGACAGTAAAGTAATGAGTATTTGCTCACACAAATATGTTAGCCTCTGCTTGTCTTGTTTTGCTACTCTGATCTCTAGATTGCAAGTTGGAAAATATATCAAAGAGATATATTTACCAAGAGGTCACTGAAATTATACCAGGGGATTGCTGGGTTTTGTTTTTGCTTTTTAAATGGGCATGCAGGGTTGCAGCCTCTAAAGGAACATCTCTCCCTCTGTCTTCAGACTGCTCATTAGTTCCCTTTGCCGCTTCCTCCATCAGCGCCACACACAACCATGTTTCTTATCAGCTTCAGCCTGTGCTTCACTTTCTACTCTGACCATTTCTTTTTCTATCTTCCTTATCTTAACACAAAAAGGAGGAAAGCTATTCCCTGAAACTCAGGTGCAGCCGCTGTCATGTATTTGTCCTAGATCAAGAATTAGTATTTGGTAAGCTGAAAGAGTTTATTCATTGACCTAGGTGAGAGTTCATTTTCTCAAAGGGAGGTGGACTTACCCTGTACTCTCAAAGTTTTAGAGCCCATTGATTGGAAATATACCAAAGACTTATCCCTCACCATTACCATTCTGATAAGAAACTCTAGTTCATCTGGCCCTACATATATAAGGAGGTATAAGGAATAAAATGATATAACTACAAGATATAATCACTGCCTTTAAGGATCATATGAAAAAGTGAAAGAAATGAAATGATTTTTATTATGATAATAAGTAAATTTATTAGGCCCTGTATCAGGCACTGTTGTGAGGGATTTACATGTACAAACTCATTTAATCCTCCCAACAATGTGTGAAGTAGGGATTGCTATTTGTCCTGTTTCATAGATAAGGAAAAGGGAGATCACACAGATAGGTAGATCTGGGAAATAAGTCCATGCTATATAATTCCAAAACTTGTGTGCAAATCACATTGAAATAGACATAATAACAACAAAAAAAGGCTATGAAAGGTCCACACAATTCAGAGAGAAATCCTACAGAGTAGAATAAGGAGCTTAAAGGAAGGTGTGCAAGACAGGACCCAGCTTTGTAAAATAAGGAGTCATTAAACCAAGGTTTCTCAACCTCAGACCTATTGACATGTTGTGCCAAATAATTCTTTGTTGTGAGGGCTGTCCTGTACACTGTAGGATGTTTATAGCATCCCTTGCCTCTACCTACTGACTGCAACAGAACCCCCCTAATTGTGGCAACCAAAAAATTCTGGAGACACTGTCAAATGTGCCATCCAAAGAGAAGGGCCATGCAAAGTCAGGAGGTAAGCTTGACCTAAGCACAGTGTTAAAGAGAAAAGTTGAGTAAAGAGTAAAGTAGAGATTGAAGCCGGATCGTAAAGGGCTTTGAATGCCAGGTTATGAATTTGGGAACTGGGAGCTGGTGCAGGTTTTTGAAACTGAGGCTAAAGTATGCCCCTTACTTCCTGTTCAGCTGCCCACTGACCTCTGTACAGTTCTCTGAATGTGCCAAGCACACTTTGGCCTTAGAGCTATTCCCTCTCCCATAATCCTGTGCCCTCAGTTTCCTGTAGAGCCTCTCTCACTTCTACTGTGTCTGCTTTGAAACCTTGCTTTATGAGGGAGCCCAGCCCCACCTGTAACGCTCTATCCCCTTCTCCTTCTTAATTTTCTTTCATACATCTACTTTTCCTTCGCACTACACCCACTGTATCATTTATTAATGCCTTTATCACTTTACTGTTCATCTGCCCTATTAGAATGTCACTTTCATGAGGCAAGCAAGCACTTTGTGTGCTGCTGTATCCTCAATACCTCAAGAAAAACTTTATAGCACATAGTACACACTCAATGAATACTTGAGTTAATGAATTAATTTTCAAGAGAGTGTTTCAAGTAGAGTGTTTTCCTAGAAGTCAGGTGTATCCATGTCCAATCTATAAAGGGAAGGTCTTCATAACATCCGAGATTGTCAAACTATGATCTAAGTACTCCCTGAATCAGAATTAACTAGAGTGAGGTGTATGTTAAAAATGTGGCCTCCTGTGCCCCAGTCTAGAGCCAACAAATCAGAGTATCTGGATGGCAGGACCCAGAAGCTTCATTTTAATGCATTCCAAAGTGTATAAGGTACCTAGTGACTCTAATAGTTTGTGAGATGACTTTGTCCTTGTTCTTTCTGATTAACTTCACTTCTTAGGAAGACAGGATTCGGATTCTCAGGCATTAATAAACATGGGATTATAGCTTAGAACATCTTGAGACTCTACATGATGCTTATCAAAATACAAATGTCACTATATATTGATGTAAATCTTAAATTCTCACAGCCCTTTACAATATACACAGCATTTCACATTCACAATTTTTTTCTATCCTTCCAATAGTTTTCAGAAAGGCAGGGTGGGCACGATTTCCTCTGTTGTGTTAGATAAGGCAACAGAGACTCAAAGAGGGAAAATCACTTCCCTAGGGCCACACTACCCAGTGCTGTATTCACCCCTGTGCTATTTCTACTCCACCATTCAATTGACCTATTGTAATAGCTAAATGCATTTTACTGATACCTAATAGCTTACCAAATACTAAATACTTTCACAAAACCTTATAAAATACGTTTAGGTAAGCAGTATTATCTACATTTTTAGATTAGCAAATTAGAAGTTATTGTATAGTAACATGGTTAAATTCTTAAGCTCTGGACTAAATGTCCTAGTTTTGCCACTTGCTCCATGATTTTGAATAAATTATCTAACTTACATGAGCCTCAGTTTCCCTATCTGCAAAATAGGGATAATAATAACTATTTTGGGGATGTTGTGAGAATTGCCATAATCCATGTAAAATGCATATGGCCTGACACACAGACCAAAGTCAACAAATGTCAACCATTGTTAGTAGTAATTAAGGTTCTGAGGTTAAGAAAAGCAGAAAGAATGTCTCATTGTAATCCTGATACTTAGCCTAATGGGTGGCATAGCAGGAATTCAATATATATTTGCTCAACTAAACGATAAAGGAATGAATGACAGAGGTTAAATGACTTCCTCAAGGTCATATACTAGGTAAATAACAAAGTCAAGATCCAACCACCTCACTTTCAAGTCTGATGTTCCTCACACAACACTGGTTGTCTAGCCTTCTGAACTAAGCAATGGGGTAAGGACAAGGATTCGTTTCACTGTTGTGCTGTCTGAGAAGGTTCTACATTTGTGAATATGGAATTGCAAATCATTGACTGAAGAAAGTGTGTTGGACCCAACTGGCTCATCTAGGCTTTGTTCTTATCATCCAGTCTCCCTCCCAGATGCCCTTGTGCCAGGAGCTGTACGCATTGGTATTTGTATTCTGAAACAACAGCAAGGCCATTCTGAGTCTCTCTTCTCATTTAAAGATTCCAGGCCTGTCTGCACGTCTCACTAGTTTAGGATTGTATTTGGTTGTTTGTTTATAATTGACACATAATAATTGTACATGTTTATGGGCTACCGTGTGATGTTTCAATATATGTATACATTACATAATGATCAAATCAGGGTAGTTAGCATATTCATCATCTCAAACATTTATCACTTCTCTGTGGTGTCAGGAGTGTATTTGGAAGGTGAATTGCTAGGTTGTTCTGGTTGAAGCACAAAGGGAGAAGGGTTGTATAATTGTAATTGTACTGTCACATGAGGTTAGTAAATCCCCATCCTATTCTCCTAACCCTTCAATCACCACCACTACCTCCTCCTCCTCCACCTCCTAACAGAGAATATGCACACTTTAACTAACCTAATGACTTTTCAATCACTTCTGATATGAAAACTGCAGTTCTCCAAGCTCTTCAGTTCATGCTTTGTGTCAAATCTGCATTGAACAGTAACCACTAATCAACGTTAATTTATTGATGGCTCAAAACCTAATTTCTTTATAGCTATGCTGAATCATGCAACAAAGATTATAGTGCTTCTAATTTCTTTTAAATGTGATCATCATTATTTTGAGGGGAAAAACAACAAGCAGAATATAGAATCAATGTTTAGAATGCAAGGAAGTTTTATAAGCCAACAAGAAGCCTTGTTTGAGAATGAGACTCCTGAAATAGGAAAGCTTATACAGACCTTAGAAATAACTTGATTCAATACCCTCAGTTTACAGTTGTAAAAATTGGGGCCAGAGAGAGACAAGACACTTGTTCAGGTAGCCATTTCATCTGCCCGGACTGCCCATCACAGATGTGTTTCTAAACAAATCCTAACCTACACACTGGGAAGCTTTATTTAATAAAATTCTTGAGTCACAGCAAGCAGAGCTACTAGAGTTGATTGGAAGATAACACCATGGCTCAGGAATTGCCCCTCTGCTGCCTCCTGGAGAGATACAGCAGCACAGGAGCATGCATGTGGAGGCAAACTTGCCAGCACAGAGAGTATGGCAGAACAGGGCTGCCAGTCAGATGACAAAGATTAAAGGCACATGATAAAGCTTCTCTATTAAGTTGAGCAATTGAACATGCTCAATCAGGGATCCCAGCTCTATCAGTTATAAATATCAGTGACACCAGGCACTTACATATGAAGCTGTCCTGGGCTCTTAATGCCAATCGCTGGAAGATAAGAATAGGAATTCCAAACATTTTAAAACCCAAGCTTCTGTGGATATGAGATATTGGCAGAGGAGTCTGGAAGACTGCCGTGTTTGTACACAACATGCATGTGCATGTACACACATACACACACACACACACATACACCCACACAGAATACAACGGTAATTCATATTAGCTTTTGGAAACCATCCTCAGATGCCCAGGACTTCTGAAAATGCTTTCCTTTAACCTATTATGTTGAACCTCCTTCCAAGGTTAACCAACAAGGGAACAGTACAATCAGAAATTCTAGATGGAGCTAAATCAGTTACATTGGGGTATCATAGAACAGTGGCCTATGTTTGTTGAGGGCACTGATGAGCCACCTGTGCTTGTTTATCCCAAGACACAATTTCAGAATAAAACATCATAGAGCTGCCTCCATGTTGCTGCTCTCAAAATGTCCTGGTATCAATATTTTATTGGTTAAAATACAGGACTAATTTTTTCGTTTTCATTGTCCTCTTCCATATAGTAGGTAGTAGGATAGAGCAGTGGAAACAGCAGCAGAAAGAACAGCTGAGTTTTACTGAGCTCTTACCATGTGCCAAGCACTGTGCTAGGTTCCTGATAAGTGTTATCCCATTTAACTTTCTCTACCATATGATATGAGCACTGTTATCCTCACTTTACGATGAGAAAACTGATGTAATGACATAATCCTAAATTCATCCTGGTTATGGGTAGCAGAGCCAGATCAGGTGCCAGGTGAATCTGTCTCCGCAGTTCTTGAGATTCAAGAAAGCTATTTTACTTTTGTATTTTATTTTTTATTAGTAAAAATATGGTAAATTAATTTACTAAATTGACTTCCTGGTACATAACTATGGGAATTTTTAACACATGTAGAAATTCTTATAACCCCTACAACAAAAATACAGAATAGTTCCATCACCCCATGAATTGCTTAATGCCATCCCTTTGTATGCACAACTTGTCCTCAATCCTAACCCCTGAAAACCATTGATCTGTTCTTCACTACAGGTCTGTCTCTTCAAAAATGTCATGTAAATGAAATCCTCCAGTAGCTTACCTTTTGAGATGGCTTCTTTCCCTCAGCATAATCCCTTTCAGATTCATCCACGTAGTTGCAGTTCTCCATAGTGTGTTTCTTTTATTGCTGACTTGGATTCCAGTGTATGGAGGTACCACAGTTTATACTTACTCACACACTGAAGGGCTTTGAGTTGCTTCAAATTCGGGGCAACTATGAATGAAGCTGCCATAAACATTCTTGGACAGGTTTTTGTGTGAATGTAAGTTTACATTTATCTAGGTTAAATACACAGGAGTAGGAAGAATGGGCCAAATTGGTTAACTTTATAAGGAACTGACAAACTGTTTTCCAAAGTGGCCGATCACTTTTCATCCCCACAAGAAATGTAGGAGAGTTCAGATTGCTCTGCATCTTCATCAGCATTTGAAATTATCAGCATTTTCATTTTAGTCATTCTGATAAGTATGTTATTCACCTATTGGGGTATATTCTCAATGAATAGATTTTTTTATGGATTATACTTTTGGTGTCAGATCTAAGGACTCTTTGATTAACTCCAAGTCCTAAATAATTTTTTTCTGTGTTTTCTTATAAAAGTTTTTAAAAATGTTAGACATCACTAATCATCACAGAAATACAAATCAAAACCACAATGAGATACCAGCTCATACAAGTCAGAATGGCTGTTGTTAAAAAGTAAAAAATAAAACAAAACCCACACAACAGATGCTGGTGAGGCTGCAGAGAAAAGGGAACACTTATACACTATTTGTGGGAATGCAAATTAAGTTCAGCCACTGTGGGAAGCAGTTAGGAGATTTATCAAGGAACTTGAAATAGAACTACCATTTGACCTAACAATTCCTTTACTGGTAATGTATCCAAAGGAAAATAAATTGTTCTACCAAAAAGATACATGCACTTGTATGTTCATTGCAGAGCTATTCACAATAGCAAAGACATGGAATCAACCTAGATGGCCATCAATGGTGGGCTGGATAAAGAAAATGTGGTACATATACACCATGGAATACTACACAGCCATAAAAAAGAACAAAATCATGACTTTTGCAGCAACATGGATGCAGCTGGAGGCCATTATCCTAAGCCAATTAACACAGGAACAGAAAACTAAATACCGCACGTTCTCACTTATAACTGGGAGTGAAACATTGGGTACTTGTGGACATAAAATAGCAACAATAAACACTGGGGACTACTAGAGCGGGATAGGAGGGAAAGGGGAAAGAGGTGAAAAACTTACTATTAGGTACTATGCTCAGTACCTGGGTGAAGGGATCATACTCCTAACCTCAGCATCATGCAATATACTCATGTAACAAAGGTACACATGAATCCCTAAATCTAAATTAAAAGTTGAAATTATAAAAAAATTAAATATTAAAAAATTAAAGATTTTCTTAGTTTATATTTTGCATTTTGGTAATACACATTGATTAATTATTGTATAAAATGTGAGATTTAGGTCAAGTTTCATTTTTATTGCAAATGAATGTCTAATTGCTCCAGTACCATTTGTTGAAAAGACTATCCTTCCTCCATTGAGTTGCTTTTGCACCTTTGTAAAAAAAAAAAAAATAATTGGCTAGGGTAGAGGAGAATAGAGAATGGACTGCTAATGGATGGGAACTTTCTTTCTGGGGTGATAAAACTCTTCAAAAATTAGATTATGATAACAGTTGCACTACCCTGTAAACATTCCAAAACCACTGAATTTTACACTTTAAATGAGTGGATTTTACACATGTAATTTATATCCCAATAATCATGTTAATTAAAAAAATTAATTGGCCATCAAGTGTGAGTCTACTTTTGGACTTTCTGCTCTAGACAAATTATATATTTCATTTTATATATCATTTTATATATTCAAATTATATTCATCTGTATATTCAAATTATATATATACTATGTCTCTCTATATATAGATATATATATATCAATTAACTGCACATTTATTTAGTTCCTACTGTATGTAGACATTCTACGTAAAGGGAACTAAAACATGAGAGAAGAGCAAGATCCTTCATCAGAAGTTTACAAAGTAGTAAGGGAGAGAGCTACCTATACAGATCTTTTCAGTGCAATGTGATAAATATTAGTGGACATGGGAATAAATAAGAGGTAGTTACATGGGAATAGATAAGAGGCGTATTTACTTCAGCCTGATGGCAATGAATGGGGTAGCAAGATTATCCTTGTTCAAGCCACCACCATCTTTCACTTGGACCACAGCAACAGCCTCCTAATTTAGTTACACATTTCTAATTTTACCCTACTAACAATCTATTTAAAAAAATCAGTTTCATTGAGATATAATTCAAGTACAATTTGCCCATTTAAAGTGCATAAATCAATGGTTTTATTATATTCACTGAGTAGTGTATCCATCACCACAATTTTAGAACATTTTCATTATGTCAGAAATGTTCTAACCATAATCCTCCAAACTTCATTCCCCCCAGCCTTAGGCAACCACTAATCTGTCTACTGCTCCTGTGGATTTGCCTGTTCTGGAGAGTTTACATAAAGGTAGTCATATGATACGTGTTCCTGGGTGGCTGACTTCTTTTACTTAGGTAATGTTTTTGAGGTTCACACATGTTGAAGCATGTCTCATCACTTTATCTTTAATACCTAATAGTCCATTGCATGCATATATGACATTTTATGTGTCCATTCATCAGATGATGACTATTTCGGTTGTTTCCACTTTTGGGTATTATGATTTAATGATGTATGAATATTTGTGTGAAGATTTTTTTTTTACTTCTCTTAGGTACGTACCTAGAAGTAGATTGCTAAATCATATGGTAACCCTGTTTACCATTTGAGGAACTGCTAGGTTGCTTTCGACTGTGGCTGCACCATTTTATGTTCCCACCAGCAGCAAATAAGGGTTCCAATTTCTCCATAGCCTAGCCAACACTTGTTATTACCTCTCTTTTTCAATTATTATCATCCTACTGGGTGTGAAGTGGTATTTAATTAGGGTTTTGATTTACATGTCTCTGATGGATAATGATGCTAAGGATCTTTTCGTGTACTTATTAGCCGCTTGCATATCTTCTTGGGAGAAATGTCTATTCAAATCCTTTGCTCATTTTTTAAATTGCATGTATTTTATGACTGAGTTTTAGAAGTTCCTTATACATTCTGGATACAAGTCTTTATCAGATAAATGATGTACAAATATTTTGTTCCATTCTGTGGGTTGTCCTTTTGTTTCCTTCACAATGTTATTTAGTGTACCTAAGTCTTAAATTTTGATAAAACCCAATTTATCATGTTCTTTCTTTTGTTACATGTCCTTTTGGTATCATATATAAGAAACCATTGCCATATCCAATGTCAGAATTTACCAGTATACTTTTGTCAAAGAGTTTTATAGTTTTAGCTCTTATGTTTAGGCCTTAATCTGTGTTGACTTATTTTTTGTAAATAGTATGAGGTAGAAGTCTAGCTTTGTTCCATTTTTATTTGGATATCCAGTGGTCTTAGTACCATTTATTGAAAAGACTATTCTCTCCCCCATCCAATTGTCTTGTCACCTTAACTGAAGATCAACTGCCTATGAATATGAGGGCTTATTTCTGGACACTCAATTCCATTCCATAGATCTATACATCTACAACAATCTATTCTTCACACTACAGAGTCCTCTTAAAACATATAATGGCAAAAATAATGCCATGCCCATGCTTCATGTCCTGAGGACTTACCATTGCACATAAAATAAAATCCAAGTCCCACAAGTTCTTACATGATCTGGTCCCTGCCAATCTCTCCATCCCTTGTCCTCCACTTGTGGAGATCTAGCCACAAAGACCTCCTTTCTCTTCCTTAAGACCCTTGCACCAGCCTTTTCCAGTGCCCATAATAGTTCTCTCAGTTCTATCTGTGGCATCTGTTTTCAACATTCAGGCTTTATCTCAATTCTACCTCAAGAAAAATCACAACATGTTCTATCTCTTCATAGAAATTATCGCTTTCTGAAATTATTTTGTCTACTCACTTCTTGATTTATTTGTTTATTGTTTACCACCCCAATTGAATGCAAATCTCATAAGAGCAAGTATCTTGTTCAAGATTTCAAACAGTCTGGCATATAGTAGGTGTTCAATAAATATGTATTAAATTGTGTAAACAAATGAAAAATTGAATGAGTTAGAGAAGTCATCCTGGAGTAGTTGGCACTGGAGATGAGTCTAAACGAAACCTAAACAAGACTCCTTGTTATCTCTATAATAATTATGTCCTGAATTGGACCATTTAAAACATTCTGCAAAAATAAGGTCTATATTTGCTAAAAAGCAAAATCAATAGAAGTTAATGTATACTATACTTAACAACATGTTAAAACATGCATTGCCAAACTAGAGATTCATAGCTAAGCAATGTCCATTTAATAATGAAAACAAAAATAATAAACTGCCATTTCTCCTTTGCCTGCTTTACCCTATTCTGAGCCCACCGTCTCTTTGATTGTAGTTTTTCAGCTGCATATTTGTGAATCGTGTCAAATGGAATCTGGGCTGAATTGTGGTGCCAACTTTGAGGCCTTCCTTGCTACTGAGACCAGCTGTCACATGAGGAAAATGCAGCCCTCTTCCAACTGGCACAAAACAATGCCTAACAGCTAGATTGGGTGATACTCCCACAGTGGTAGCTGGAAACTGCTTGTTTATGATTTTTTTTAACCTCACTTGCCCCACCTTATTGGAAAATGACATGGTATTTGCCCTCCTGCCTTAGTTCCTCTTAGGAATTATATTCAACATGTTTATGCTATTTGCCAACATTGATCACTAGTAGGAAAACAGCAGCAACAATAGCGTGGAGGGCAGGGACTATGGAGTCACAAAGTTGGATACAAATTCCAGCTCTGCTACTTACCAAATATGTGACTCTGGGCAAAGTACTTAACTCTTCTCTAGTTCTGATTTTTTTCTATTGATGAAATGAAGAATATATCTCTTATCTAAGTCATTGGGATAAATTATTTGTTCATTCAAATAATATGTATAGAGTGCCCATTATAAACATAATGGTTGCCATGTATTGACAGCATAGCATGGGACAACCGTTGTTCATTTATTTATTCTCAAGCCACTTCAAGAGCTAGGCCCTATTATTACCATCCCCATTTTACAGATGAGGAAAGAGACATTCAGAGATATGAAATAAATGCCCAAAGTCACATGGTTAAAGTGGCAGAGACAGAATTTAAACCTAGGATTGCCTGAATCTAGTCTTCATTCTCAAGGATGGCTTTCCACAAGGGCTTTTTCCAGGTTTTATGCTCTGCTAATTTCCCAGCCCTGGGTATTAGCATTCAGAATCTGCTTGTCAGGTTGCTCCAGCACAAAGTGGATATTCCATAAGTCTATGCTAAAGTAATTTGCAGACATTCTCTATGGCTACATACCAGCACTATGCTAGACATGAAGAATACCACCACACATAGCAAAGGCTAAGTCCCCTGCCCTCATGTAGTTCACAGTCTGGTGGGAATCAAATTAGACCATGGCTATCAATCACCTAGCACAGTACCTAGCACATAATACATATATTTCTTAACTGCTAATGCTACAATTTTGATAAGACATTATTCCTTCTTTGCTCAACTCAAACTCGAATGTCTATCTGCTCAATATGCAATGAGATAACTATTGTGTAATAATTCATAATATTGCAATCTTTACCTTTGGGAGCTGTTATTATTTATTCTCACTCATTCTTTTAAAAGGCATTTCCTGAACATATACTCTGGGTTAAAGAATACCAGTTCTATGGGAGGTGGAGCTTGCAGTGAGCCAAGATAGCACCACTGCACTCCAGCCTGGGCGACAGAGCAAGACTCCGTCTCAAAAAAAAACAAAAAAACAAAAACAAACAAAAACAACAACAACAACAAAAAGCAATACCAGTTCTACAAAATCCAGAGAAATCTTTCAGAGAAACTGGCCTCGTTCTGCTGACCATTTGCTTCCACTACGCCTTTAGCTCTAGCTGAAGGGCAAGAATGAAAGGTACCACCTGATATCCAGCAACCTGGCCCTAGCATGGAGTGCCTTCCAGGAAGCTCAAGCAAAACTGACCTGCTTATGGTTATTTTATTCTCACCTAGAAGGTGATATGACAAGGGACATGGCTAGAAACAAGAAGCATAGGATTGGGTGGTATGCGCATAAATAGCTGAGTTAGAAAGAGAACAGGTTGGGCTTTAAAGCAAGTGAAATTTGTTTTCAGCACCCTGCATCCCTCTTTCCACATTCAAGCATCAAAGACTGGTCCGGAGAAGCAGATGTAGGCTTGCCATGTGTGGCCGCAGAGAGCAGAAGCAGGAGTTTCCACAGACAAGCGGAACTTTCTAATAACCAGAAATAAACTATTAATAAGTGAGGCAGTGAGCAACCTGACCAATGAATGACACTTCACTGGCGTATTTTTGTAAGGATTGTAGAACCTTGTGGTTACCTGGTCTTTCTGGAAGTGAGATAGATTCTATTATTCCTTCTATCTCTTGGATATTTTTCCTCAAGAAGCTAATGTTCTCATGACTTTCTTCATCTTCTTACATCTGTAAGGGTTGGTCATTCACCAGGCACATCTTTGCCCCTCTTTTATATCCACATCAAAACATTGCCATCTAGGTACCCCTCTCTCAGCATCCCATTACAGAACTTTCAAAATAACACAAGCCACGGTTAGCTGCCATGTGTATTCTCTCTTTTTAGAAAATATTTACATTTTAACAAGGTTTTCCCCAGCTAAGAGGAATAACAAAATGTTTTTCTTTACTCGGGGTGGGAGCAGAGTATCAAGAAAGGAAAAGAGGCTGGGGCACCACAGGTTTGTTTATCTACTTAACAATTTTGCTGCAAGATCAGCATTGCACACAAGTAAGGATAAACTGCTTCCTAGCCATTGACACGAAAAGACAAAAATAATGAGAAAATCTGAAGCTTTTTCTTATGCAGTTTGTCAAATTATTTTCTGCCTGAGTAGTTTTTTGTGGACTTTTAAATTATAGTCACTTGCCACATAATGTTTGTGGTCAGTGACAGATCACATATATAACGGTGGTCCTCAAATAGTATAATACTTTTATGTACCTTTTCTACATATAGATGTGTTTAGATACACAAATACTTACCATTGTGTTACAACTGCCTACAGTATTCAGGACAGTCATATGCTATATATGTTTTTAGCCTAGGAGCAATAGGCTATACCATATAGCATAGGTGTGTAGTAGGCTATATCATCTAGGTTGTATTAGGACACTCTATGATGTTTGCACAACAACAAAAAGTCACCTAACAATACATTTCTCATAAAGTATCCTGTCATTATGGGACACATGACTCTATATATTTTCTGATACTAATACCACAAACCAGAATTCATGCCAAATTAAGTTACAAAATATTATTACATTAATATTTATATTTGCAACGTATTTTACAACAAACCATTGAGACAATTACTATTATTATTCTCCAATCTTAAGGATAACTGAAATTCAAAGAAGTTAATTAACTCCCCCAAAGTCAGTTGATCAATCAGAGGTAGAATTCAAAACCAAGGATTCTGTTTCTAAAGCTTAACCTACTAAGACATGGTTGCAATAAGCAGGTTTTAAGGGGGCCCTCAAGATTCCCAGCCCTTGGTGGACAAATACCTTCTCCTAGTTATTCAATCAAACTCAAATCTGGGTGCTGATACAAAGGGATTTTGCAAATGAAACCAAGTTCTCTAATCAGTTGACCTTGATACAGGGAGATTATCCCTGTGAGTCTGATCAAATCACAGGAATCCTTTAAAAGCAAGGAGTTTTCTCTAGCTGATCACAAAGAGACAATTCATGCACCCTTGCTGCACTGGAAGACAGCAAGCATGCATGTTGTGAACAGCCAGTGGGGCCACTGGAAAGGAACTGTAGCCGACAGCCGGCAAGAAAACGAGGGCCTCAGTCCTGCAACCACAGAAACTGAATTCTGCCAACAACTTACATGAGCTTGAGTGAGAACCCTGTGCTCCCCATAAGAACTCATCCCAGCTCACCCTGTTTTGAGCCTTGTGAGACCTCAGCAGAATGCAGTAAAGCCAACCTCAGACTTCTGACCTGCAGAAACTGAGAGATAATGCATGATATTGTTTTAAGCTGCTAAGCGTGAACGATTTGTTATGCAGCACTAGAAAACTGATTCAATTTTCATTGTAGAGATTTGGAAAATACCAAAGAGTTAAGTAGAAGAAAATAAATATCACCCATAATCTCACCACTCAAAGGTAACTGTGCTGACATTTTGGGTGTATTTGTTTCTAGTATTTACAAATTCACATTCAAAATTAGTAACAAACTCTTAATAAATTTTGTTTTCTCTCTCTTGTTCATTAACATTCTGACAAAAGCATTTTCCACATCATCAAACATTCTTTAGAAACCTAACTTTTAGTAATTACTATATACTGTACACATATAAACACTTATTTAATCACGCCTTTTTGGAGCCATTTAGATTTTTATATTTCTTTTTCAATCAACCTTATTTTGATGATTATTATTTATATAAAACTCTAAGTTTATCTCTTCAGTCTTTAAGACAGGTTTCTGGAAGTACTAGCAATGAATCAAAGTTTTAAAATTCTTCTAAGGTCTTGACACAGATTGTCAATTTGTTTTCAGGAGTGTTGCAGGAATACTGGCCTACCAGCAGTAGGAAAGTTCCCAGCTCATCTACTTTTACCTGACTGTATATTGTTGCTTTCAAGAAATTGTGGCAAACTGTGACATCTCTTTTTTGTTATCTGTTGTTTCATCTGTGTTTCTTTTGTTACTAGTGAGATGATCATATATTTATACCTTTATTAGCCATTTTACTTCTAATAGGAATTATTTCTTCATGCTTGTTACTTATTCTTTTCTGTTGGCATTCCAGTGCCGTTTTTAGTTAATTGACAAAAATTCTTCATATATTTATAATGTTAACAAAATATTTCTGGCAAATATTTTCCTGATTGTCATTTCCTTTGCTGTTTAGATTATCACCTACAGTAGCTTTCGTTCTTCTGTATATCATCTAATATCTTTATGCATGTTTCCATTGATTTTGTTTTAAAAAATGCTTGCCCACCACAATATCAAATAGTGAAATGTATTTTCTTCTGTATCTAAACTATTCTCCTTTTTACTGTTAATGTAACTGTAATCCATCCCATATGAAGAAAGGTTTCTCATCTGGTGATGGGGCACCTGCAGGAGGACTGGATGAAAAATGCCTATCATGAACGCATGAACTGTACCTTGTTCAGGTCTCCTCCATAATCTCCAGCACAGTTGTATAAATGTTCCTTGAGTTGAAGTGGATTGGATTGATTCAAATGGAATCTCAGAAGCACCAATGAGTCATGCACAAAGGATCCCAGGACGCTGATATTGATAAACATGCTTGGGTCTGATCATATGTCCACAGAAAGCTCACTGAATTGCAATGGGAGGAAACAGCTTTAATGAATGCCTTTATTTTTGCTCTCCCAACTCAGTGGCAGATGCTTCTGGTTCCATACCTCTTCCTTCCTGCCAAATTTGTCAGATGAAGCTGCAGACATGAGGGTCTGTTGCCATTTTGGGATCAAAAGGCACACTTCCACCTGCTGTCATATGTCTGATCCTAAACAGGCACCAGGTGATTGGATGTGACAGACATCATACCCAACACAAAAATCATTTCCAATCACCTGAGAACTATCCACCCCTTCACCTCATGTTCAAACTAGATAGCATCTAGAGCTTAACTCAGGATGAATCTCTGCTCCATTGTCTATTTTTCAGGTCACATATATTTGTAACCAAGTGTATGTGATTGCTAACAAAAAACCACAAGCAAACACCATTAAAAAAGGGGAAAGCTATTGAAAATTTATTAACCAGTCACCCCTTGGTAGTTCGTTTGTAATTTATTAGCCTAATTTGGACCATGTAACTTCCTAAGAGCTGATGTTTTTAGATAATATCAATTGAGGCTGGTCCTATTATGGGAGAGAGAATGTATGCCAAATACACATCTTTTTAGGTAAAAGACATCATCCCTGCATGGTAGAAAGTTACTGAGAGCCGCACTCTCTCCCTCAATGAGATCCTTCATACTCCTATTTTCAACTCTCTGAAAATGTTTATGATGCTTCTTCCATGAAAGTACTGTCTTAGGTTTAATGTTCTAGTTACCACCCAAAAACTCAGTGGTATAAAACAACCATCGTATTATGGTCTTGGATTCAGTGGGTCAGGAATTCAGTCGCAACATAGTGAGTGCAGTTTGTCTCTGCTCTGTTATGTCTGAAAATTCAGCTAAGAAGACTGGAATGGCTAGGAGTGACTCAGGTATTGGGGCCTGAAATTATCTGGAGGCTTTTTCACTCACTTGCCTTGCACTTGGGCTGGAATGACACCTCTCTCTCTCTCTCGCACCTGGGCTAGAATGACCACTCTCTCTCTCTTTGTCTACACACACACACACATATATATATATATATATATATATATATATATATAGCTTCAGAGCTTTCCATGTGGCCTCTCAGCATGGCATACCCATATCCCACGTGGCAGCCCCAAAACAGCTGGACTCCTTATATGGTAGCTCACGGCTCCAAGAGCAAGAACCTCAGTGGACAAGACAGCAGATGCACGGTCATCTATGACACAGCCTTGAAAGTCACATAGCATTACTTCCACCATGCTCTGAGGCTGAAGTTCACCCACATTCAAGGGGTGAGGACCTAAACCCCATCTCCTGATGGAAGGAGTATCAAAAGAAATTATTGCTATTTTTAAAAGCTGAAACAGAGGTAGTCTCTGAGCCAAAGATTCAAGAGTCAGCAGTTCATTTAGGTGGTGGTCCCAGGAAGCACTAGTAAGGACTGGAGAAGTGAGAGAGGAAGGGAACAAAGTCAATTCAAGGTGAATTAACCAGCAGGTTTGCACTGTGGATAACTGGTGTTCAATGCCACTGACAGCTATGTGATGCAGTGCAGAATATGCCCATTAGTTATGTCAGCTAAGAGGCAAAGTTGCAGAACTATTTTTCTACAAATTCGTCACAGTCATTGGTTGGGAATTACTTGAGGAAAGGGTTGTAACTCTCTGACACTTTCAGTAGATTCCCATTGCCAGAGGAATCCCTCAGGAAGAAGCAGGTGCTTGAAGTTGGAAACTGTGAGGCTGGCATGCACAGGAATGTTGAGAGCAGAGTAGATACGTTTTGGTGCCAACAGCATCTGCTCTGAATTTTGATCACACCTTAATTATAGTGCCAATCATCTAGACTTGGAATTCAGATGGGTCAGGGTAGCTCCTCCCCTAAACTGTGAATTCCCTGGGGGCAAAATTTCTGTGTCTTTTTCACCTTTCAATAATTAGCACCTAGATTGGAACCTTGCATATAGGAAGTCCCCCAAAGCTATGAACAACAGAATAAAATAAAGAATGCATCCATGTCTTTAATACAAATCTCCCTCCCAATAAATTTCCCTGACTTTCTTGATAGTCTACCTCTTTTCCATATTATGCTGCAAAATCTAAAGACGGCTTCTTCTCCTATATTTACTTGCTCAATAAATGACTATCATCTACTCAGTCACCAGGGCAGAAACTCTTGACTCATCTTTGACCTCTCTCTCCTCCAGAACCTCCCACACACACATTTTGTTATATCTATATTTGGAAGGTCATTCCATTCCCCCTTTGCCATTTCTCTCTGTTACTGCCTCTAGGCCGAATGCATATTGTCTCTTGTTAGATTATTGCTATAACTGTCTGACAGGTCTTATTCCCTTAAATGTGTCCTGGAAATCAAATGCACTCTGAGCATTTGTCAAGTTACAATCCTCAAGTTGTTCCAATACAGGTTGAAAACAAATTTCTTTTTCTTTTTTTGGGGGGGTGTCGGGGGAGGAGGATTCCCTATTTAATAAATGGTATTGAGAAAACCGGCTAGCCATATGCAGAAAACTGAAACTGGACCCCTTCCTTACATCTTATACAAAATTAACTCAAGATGGATTAAAGACTTAAACATAAGAACTAAAACCATAAAAACCCCAGAAGAAAACCTAGGCAATACCATTCAGGACATAGGCATGAGCAAAGACTTCATGACTAAAATACCAAAAACAATTGCAACAAAAGCCAAAATTGACAAATGGGATCTAATTTAACTAAAGAGCTTCTGCACAGCAAAAGAAACTATCATCATAATGAACAGGCAACCTACAGAATGGGAGAAAATGTTTGCAATCTATCCATATGACAAAGGGCTAATATCCAGAATCTACAAAGAACTTCAACAAATTTACAAGAAAAAAACAAACAACTCCATCAAAAAGTGGGTGAAGGATACAAATTTCTTATATTTCAATTCTTAGGCAATATAGAAAAAGACAATTAGGTTTTCAAATTTATTCCCCATTTCATCTGTAAAACTCATTTTCTTGGTTTAAACATCCTATAAAACTTCAAACCTCTCAACTTCACTCTCTCTATTTGGGTCTTCTTCTCATGCTGTTCTCTCTTCCCAGAATACCTTTCTGTATCAGTCTCCATCTGACAAATGTTCAACTATTCTATGAGGACCAGTAGATGACACTTTTGATATTAGAAAAACCTCCACCACTAGCCCTAGTTATTAATGACTCCAGCCCTAATCAAAAGTACCCTATTTTGGTACCTTATTTCCTCAATTATAAGACACCATGAATGGTATAATGCAGCGTTGATTTGTCATTACATTGTGATAGAATTAAAAGATACTAAATGGCCCATGCAAATTTTAGAAATATTTAAATGTGGGGAAAACTCCACAAAACTATGCACCTTATAATGTTAAAAATACGTCATTGCTTCCTCTTCTGTGTTCCCAGAATGCTTTTATGGCTGACCATACCTCCCACTAGAAGTTTTCTTCATGCTCTCAGAAGTCCAGACTTCTAAATAAAGTTTCTTCAAATGTCTGTATATATGCTCACTGTCACAGAATATTCTGGGTTAATAATAAACAGATACCCAGCACAGCTCTCAATTTACTGAGAACAAAGGACTATGGTCAAGAGCTTGAAGCCAGTCTACAATTGGGATACAGATTCACCTATTGGACAGGGATTTCCAGGAAGAGGCCAGTCTGGGAGAAGAGACAATAAAGTGCCCTGAGAGAAAAGAACTCTGAGGAGGCATCAGGCAGAGTGATCCAGACCAAACAGCAGGTTCTCCCCCTGAGAGTCTGGCTCTCACCAAGAGAGTCTGGCAACCCTTTCTTTGTCCCACTAGTCACCTTTGCCCTCTTGTAAGGTAAGAACTATAATACAAAGAAAAAAACTAAATCACTAGCCATCCAACAACCATAGAACTCATCCTGAAAGAGTGATTATAAAAAGGGGTACATCTTTTTTTCTAGTAGCTGAAGAGTGACAAAAGTAGCGACAGTCAATGGCTTAGAGGAATAAGATTGTTGCCAGGTAATGCTCTGTAATGGCCTTGGGGGACAAGGACTCAATGGAAGCTAATAGTGGTTTAAACAGTAGAAGGACAGAAAAGTGTAGGCAGCTGAATAAATGATAATCAATGGAAAATAAGAATGTCAAAAGTGAGCACACCACAGTACAGGGCGTACCTATATAAATGTGACACATCTGTCCAGGTAGAGAAGTCCATGAATATACCAATTAAACTTTACTGCAACCCTATCAACCATATGTCCCGCTTCATATTCTCTCTTTGTCCCCTTCTCTATCCCAACACACACACAAAGGAAAATCACTATCACCTACTGGGTCAAATCTTGTGGAGCTCCTGACAGTGAGCAACAATAGAATCCAGAGAGGCTCAGACACAGAGGAAAGGGGAAGAGAAAAGAGGAAGGAGTAAGAATAAATCACGTCTAAAACACCAAAAGCAAGGGCAACAAAAACCAAAATTGACAAACGGGATATAATTAAACTAAAGAGCTTCTGCACAGCAAAAGAAACTACCATCAGAGTGAACAGGCAACCTACAGAATGGGAGAAAATGTTTGCAATCTACTCATCTGACAAAGGGCTAATATCCAGAATCTACAAAGAACTCAAACAAATTTACAAGAAAAAAAACAACCCCATCAAAAAGTGGGCAAAGGATATGAACAGACACTTCTCAAAAGAAGACATTTATGCAGCCAACAGACAACATGAAAAAATGCTCATCATCACTGGCCATCAGAGAAATGCAAACCAAAACCACAATGAGATATCATCTCACACCAGTTAGAATGGCAATCATCAAAAAGTCAGGAAACAACAGGTGCTGGAGAGGATGTGGAGAAATAGGAACACTTTTACACTGTTGCTGGGACTGTAAACTAGTTTAACCATTGTGGAAGACAGTGTGGCAATTCCTCAAGGATCTAGAACTAGAAATACCATTTGACCCAGCCATCCCATTACTGGGTATATACCCAAAGGATTATAAATCATGCTGCTATAAAGACACATGCACATGTATGTTCACTGTGGCACTATTCACAATAGCAAAGACTTGGAACCAACCCAAATGTCCATCAATGATAGACTGGATTAAGAAAATGTGGCATATATACACCATGGAATACTATGCAAACATAAAAAAGGATGAGTTCATGTCCTTTGTAGGGACATGGATGAAGCTGGAAACCATCATTCTCAGCAAACTATCGCAAGGACAGAAAACCAAACACCGCATATTCTCACTCATAGGTGGGAATTGAACAATGAGAACACTTGGACACAGGAACGGGAACATCACACACCAGGGCCTGTCGTAGGGTGGGGGGAGGGGGGAGGGAGGAGGGATAGCATTAGGAGATATACCTACTGTAAATGACAAGTTAATGGGTGCAGCACACCAACATGGCACATGTATACATATGTAACAAACCTGCACATTGTGCACATGTACCCTAGAACTTAAAGTATAATTAAAAAGAAAAGAAAAGAAAAGAAAAGAAAAGCTTTTCAGGTAGTATGGTCAACATTTTGAGAGACTGGAAGTTGAAAATACGATAGAGAAAAGAGGAAGAACGTTTCAGGCAGCACTCGCCAACCATGTGGAGAACGCTGGGAGGGATCAAAAACAGAAGAATGTAAAAATGTTTTCTGTGAGTTAGGCATACTCATACCCCTGTAATTTTTACATGTAAAGTAAAAGATTCATAGTAAAGATTAGAATTATTCTTGTTGGTGTATTTTAGTTCAGCTTGTGTATTATTTTAGTTCTAAAATTTTCATCTGGCTCTTACATATATTGTCTATTTATCTGCTAAGATTTTCCATCTTATCATTCCAGAATATATTTTCTTTGATCTCATTAATAATAGTTAGACCAGCTGCTTTAAAGTCCTTGTCTGCCAATTCTGACATCTGAAATATTTTGGGGTTGGCCTCTGTTGATTGTCATTTCTCTTGAAAATGGGTCACATTTTTCTTATTCTTTATATGTCACATCATTTTGAATTGTATTCTGGACATTGTAATGTAAGTTGTAGAAACTGGGTTCTGTTACGTTTCTCCAAAACTTGTTGACATTTTTGGTTTATTTGTTTCAGGAGACAATTAACTTGGTGGGAATCCAATTTCAAACTGTGCCCTTTGGGCATCAGCTCAAATTTGCTTAGTTCTTTCACTCCTTAACTGAGCAGTTTGCAGTCTGACAGGCACATGCGTGGTTCACGCATCAGCCAGAGAATTGGAAGAGTTTATACGTAGAATTCAGAGCCCCTCTCTCCGATTGTCTTCTTTCCTGGCCTCACTTCCTAATGACTGCAGTTGCCTGGAACTCTGTCCTCTGGTTCTTCAGGCTAGAATGGTTAAAGGTTTTCTATCAAAGTTCTAGATGCCCCATGTGGCACTAACTTGGCCTGCACTCAGGCTAAAACTCATATTAATAGAAAACTTAGCCTATGCTACTAGTCCTTTTTTCTTTCTATCACTCTATGGAACCTGTGTGCTTTTGTTTAATCCCCATATTCGTCAGGTAGTTGGTTAAGATATTTTGCCAGAGTTTATAGTTGTTATTAGCAGTGCGATAGATCTATAAGGAGCTTGCTTTCCCACATTGAGCTTAACAGATTTTTGATGAATGGATTATGTTTCTTTGTGAAACCACATTGACAAATCCTCATAAGCCAGAATATTTTTATCTAGCAGATGCCCAGACACATTCTTCAACTTAGTATGGGTGGAAACTTAAACCCAAATTACAATTAAGATTCAAAAATGTTTCTTGAAATACATTAGGTTTTCTCTGAATAATAAAAATATAAACAAATCCCAATTAATGAATTTAGAAATGGAATTGATTAAGAAAAAATGAAAGCCGTAATAGGAACAGAACACTGAGCATCAGATACTGTGCTAGACCCCAGCAAGGTATTTGCTTACGTCATTAGGCTAATGAACCAGAGCTCATTGTGTCATTACAGACATACTCTGCCAACTACTTTTACAGTTTAGGTTTTTCTGATAGAATCACTATTGTTTTTTTTTTTTTTAATATTTAAATTCATAGAACTTACTTATCTCTCCACATTGTTTTTCACCATTGTTTAAATATAGAAATGTTATGTTTAAAGTCTAATACTCAATACAACATTGTTAACTAAACAATGGATGAAGAAAACTCTCAAGTCCATTCCCAACACAGATCAGAACATCAGAATCAGATTTTTACTTTTCAGTAGGCTGATTGTCATCAAAGGGAAAGTTGCTAGTGCAAAGAGGCATCAGAGATCATGTCACTGTACACAGATCTTCTGTTTGCTAAACATACATTTTACATCCTAAATGATAATTTTTTACCTATATATAAATGTCTCTGTATTTATATTTCAGGAAATTATTTGAGGTTTCAGGGTTGATGGATAATGCATTGTAATTTTTCCCATTTAAAATAACTGGAAATATGCTCTAGGCTAGTGTTTTTGTGTAGAACATCTGATTTTTTAAGAACAGGTTAGTAATCTGACATTAAGCAGGAGATGCTTGTATTTATAAGAATATCAGGGGCACTAAATACTATAAAACGTTTTCAATTTTCCAAATGTATCCATAAAACAAGTACAAGATGTTAATAAGTATCCTAAACATCTCACTCTTCTTGAAAAAGTCTAAAACTGAGGTACTACAGAGTGCAGCCCATATACAGCACAGATACACATTGATACAGTTATATATGCACAAGTACATGTGTGCCATATATTACTCAGCTTGGCATATGAGTATCAGAATATCCTCAAGATTTTTAGCCCTGATAGCAGTTTATCTAATAAAAGTTTCAATTATTAAACAGAATGTTTAGCCTCTTTGTCAGAAACATTTGCCTTTGTGTTACTTGCATATGGGCTGCATTCAGGCTGCAGACAGGCTTTGTAAGGCCTGCACCATGGTTTAAAAGTGCCCTTCCAGTTTCCTCTGTATCAACCTGGCTGACTGTATTTATCCTATCTGCCTGGATCATAAAGACATTTGAGTTTGAGACTTTAGATGTAGGATTTGAAAGCAGAGAGATGGGGGTGAGAATACTACCTCAGATTAGGGGGATACTGGGGACCTGTTTCTCTTTAGGCTCTGCTGTCTTCTCTTGCTAAAGGCTTCACAGCCTTCCCTTTCTCAAACATTGCATACCCATGATAAGGATGTGCGTCTCTTTTACTATTCGATAGGGTAAAACATTTTTCAAATGAGAAAGAATATAAAAACAAAAAGATTAATCTGTGTATGTAAATTGCAAGCGAACAGGATTTTTTAAAAACAAACTATAACTAAAAAACAGTATTCTTTTTTCCTTCCCATCCTTCCCTGACCCTGTCAGATGTAAACAAACTCCCACAAAGCCTCCTGCTTAGAAATACAAAAAAGAGAGAAATTCAGGCTTCTCTCCATGCATCCATTGAAGTATAGGACAGTTTATCCTAATAGCATCTTCCTGCAGGACTATTGATGACACACTTGAAAGTGTGCTCCCTGGGACATTTACCTCCAGGTGACTACTCTTGCTCAGCTGGTGGTGATGGCCACATAGTCTTCAGTGGAAGAATGAAGGAACCCCACTTAGCTTCCTCACAGAATCTGAAAACAACCATAGCAAGAACTGGACCTTCACAGCACACCTTGGGCCAACAACATTTACAGCCATAAATTGTAGGATTGAGGAACTGGTTAGAGAATAGACTGGTTCAGTAATAATGCGAGGTGGTCAATTCAATTTATCCTTTTTGTTTGTTTGTTTTGAGACAGAGTCTTCCTCTCACCGAGGCTGGAATGCAGTGGCACAGTCTTGGCTCACTGCGACTTCTGCCTCTCAGGTTCAAGTAGTTCTTATGCCTCAGGCTTCCGAGTAACTGGGATTTCAAGCATGCACCACCACACCCAGCTAACTTTTCTATTTTTGGTAGAGACAGGGTTTCGGCATGTTGGCCAGGCTGGTCTTGAACTCCTGACCTCAAGAGATCAGCCCGCCTTAGTCTCCCAAAATGTTGGGATTACAAGTGTGAACCACCTCACAGGCCAGTCAATTTATCCTTGAAACTCAGCACTGGAATGAATTGAATCTGAGGCTAAAGTAACGTACATTCATTATGCTAATGTATGTGTAAGTACAATTAAGTGCTTTCATTCATTATCTCATTTAGAGGGCCTGCTCAATCTTCTAATTTCTACAGAGTCTTTCTAATCTAAAAATGCTTATAAATGTTTACACACAAAGATGTTCTGTGCAGTGCTCTTTATAAAAGAAAATATCTGAAAACAACCTAATTGTTCAACTTTAAGGAAATGAACGTGTTATGATACATTCATGCAATGCAATAAAGAAGTTACGGTAGGGTTTCTCTCCACAGCAGAGAATGGTAAAGTTCTTATGAAATGGTGCTCTTAACAATATAAAAAATGCATAGAAACCATTGAAGTGTTTTCAATACCAGGATGACAGGATTGGATTTGTATTTTAAAACAATGACTTTATTCTCTGTATAGTTTTTTGTTCCTTCCAAATTTTCTACAATAAATATGTGATATTTTTAATCTTTAAAAGTTAAAAGCAAAACAGGATGAGAAATAATCTTGGAGCCCTTGTTTTGCAATCTATTTGACAACTCCTTAAAATAAGGCCAAGCCAAGGAAAAATATCATGAGCAAACTTCAGGACCTCTACAAGAAGGCACTGCAGGAAGACTTAAACACCCCCTGGCTTATGCCCTTCAACACAGAGGGTAGTTATTTTTATGGGGGTGACAAATGAGTCAACCAAAATATCTCTTGCATTCTTGTAAGTTGCTGTTCAGGAAAATGCTGCATAAACTCCTATCTATGGAAGTGCTCTTCTAATGAGGAGATGGGAAAAGACAGCTGACCTCCATCAACTTTTTTCCTTTTCTGGAGCTACTGATGCCTTGCAGTGACCCTTGTCCTCCTAGGAGAGAAAGCCCCAGTGTCTGCCACTTCCATTCAAAATTGAAAGCTCCAGGACATGATGTATGGCAAGAAGCTCTCTGCAGTTCCCCTGGGACCATCTAATTCTGTTTATAGAATAGGTAGAGGTTGCCTACATGATAGGATTTGGGTAGGGATAAAGGCCACATACACCCCCAAATTCCCTTGACCTTCCTGCCACTATTAGACACCCTATGTTAAGAATGTAGGTTGTGTTCCTCTATATGATAGCTTCCAGAATGTGAGTATACTCAGATTAGAGTTAATTGACACTGAGTCCTGAGATGATAGCTGCTAGGTGAGAAAAACTGTCAGCATGCAATGAAGGCAAGCCTAAGTCAGATTCTCATAGGACACAAGAGAGCAGTGGAAAGAGAAAGCAACACTGCAATAAATTACTGAAATTTGACAACGTTCGGCCCAATGGCAGAGTGCAGGGAAAAACAGGGGCTCTGAATTTGCTGCTGGCTTTGTTTCCTACACACTCTATGACCCTGGACAAGATACTGTTACAGAATCTTTGGGGTGTCGATTTTCTTCCCGGAAACCTCTGTGGCTGCTCATGCCTTTGCTTGAGTTCTTGTCCTGCATCCAGGAAGAATGAGGTACACAGACAAGTGAAGGGTGAACAAGATGAAGATGAGCTTTATTAAGTGTTACAACAGTTCAGAGGAGATCAGCAGTGAGTAGATCTTCTCTGTAAGCAGGTCATCTTTAGGTGTTTAGTTCTCAGTAGAGAGGAGGCCCTGGAGAGGGTAGCTCCTCTCTGCAACTGTTCATCCCAATATCCTCTCAGCAGAGAGGAGGCTCTAGAGAGAGTGGCTCCTCTCTGCCAGCAGGTCACCTCTGCAGCTCTCAGCAGAGGGAGTAGCTCCTCTCTGCGGCTGGTCATCCCATCCTCTCCAGCTATCATCAGAGAGGGTACTCCTCTCTGCAGCTAGTGGTCCCATCATTTCTCTGCCCTCTTCATTCTCTGGCTGTCTTCTGCCCTGCTCTGGCTGAGCCCAGGGCTTTTATGGACCTCAGAGTGGAGGAAGTGCAAGCCAATTGGCTCATGAGTGGCCATGGGCAGGCCCAGAACAGGCATCATGGGTCCCCGCTCCAGTCTACAGGACTGGCAGCCCAGCCCTCAGCCATCAGGCCCTTCCTGGCCTGAAGGTGGGCCTTACTGGGGACCCACCCTTGCCCATCCAGGACTCTGCCTCCTGCTGCCATTCAAGGCCCTGCAGCTTGGCCCCAACCCTGCTCCGAGATTGAGTGGGCACCAGGGTAGAAGAGAGGCCAGGCAGTGGAAGCAGATAACCCAAGCCTGCTGGGACAGAGGAGGGGGCCTTCTTGGGCCCCTGAGGGTGCAGACTGCAGAGATGCCTGAGAGGGTGGCCACAGCTGTACCCAGGGAGCTCCAGTTCCACCAACTCAGGAGGGGTAGGGTTCCTGCTTGTCTCTGGCTCCTGCCCTCTCCACGAAGTGGGAGGCCCAGGTCTGCAGCCATGGGTCAGGGAGTTGCAGCTGCATCCAGGAGGGCAGATACTGCCTGTTCCTGCCCCCCTGAAAGAGGACAGGGAGGGTGGGATGCACAGCCACAGTTTGGTTGGCTGTAGCCCCTGGCCAGGAGGATGGACTCCTGCCTGCTCCGTAGAGAAGGAGGCCTGGGTCTGTAGTCATGATTTGGGTGGCTACAGTGGCACCCAGGGAGCTCCACGGAGTGTGCAGCCCCAGCTGTGCCTCCTGGCTGTAGCTGGGAGTTAGTTAGCAACTGCTGCCATCAATACAAAGTCTCTCTAGCCTTAGTTTCCACACATACAAAAGGAGGGTGATAATAACTAAGTTCTAGGATTGGTGCGGTGATTGAAGATACAATTTTGTTTTTTATTTATTTTTATTTTTTATATTTTTTGAGACAGGTCTCACTCTGTCTCCCAGGCTGGAGTGCAGTGGTGCAATCTTGGCTCATTGCCGTCTCGACCTCCTGGGCTCAAGCCATCCTCCCACCTCAGCCTCCCAAATAGTTGGGACTATAGGCACAGACCACCATGCTCGGCTAATTTTTTTTTTTGTAGAGATAAGGTCTCACTATGTTGCCCAGGCTGGTCTTGAACTCATAGGCTCAAGTGATTGGCTAGCCTCTGCCTCCCAAAGTGCTGGGATTACAGGTGTGAGTCACCATGCCTGGCCCCGGAAACACTTTTCCTTTTTTTTTCTTTTTTTCTTGAAATGGAGTCTCACTCTATTGCCCAGACTGGATTTCAGTGGTGTGATCTTGGCTCACTGCAACCTCCTGTGTTGCAAGCAACTCTTGTGCCTCAGCCTCATGAATAGCTGGGATTACAGGCATGTGCCACCATGCCTGGTTATTTTTTGTATTTTTAGTAGAGATGGGTTTTCACCATGTTGGCCAGGCTTGTCTCAAAATCCTGATCTCAGGTGATCTGCCCACCTCAGCTTCCCAAAGTGCTGGGATTACAAGCATGGGCCACCATGCCTGGCTCTGGAAACACACTTCTAAAACATCTCAAGTTGTTTGTGATAGATAGGGGGCTATGGCTCTACACAACACAGTTGAAAAACCTATTCCCTCATTTAACAGTAAGAAACTGAGGGTGAGGGTCATTGCTCACTCAGTAAAACTCCCACAATTCCACCACCACTGTTATAGCCTTAAATAATGAGATGCATTTTCCAAATAACCCCTAAATCTTCAGATCCTGAGTCATGAGAAAAATACAATTGTGTTGGCTAGAGTTACGAAGACAGGGAAGCATACTCATACATTTTGGAAGTTTTTTCAACAAAAGCTGAAGAGAGAAATTCTATTTAATCCCTCAATTAATCAGAGAAGTAAAATCACTAGAATGTTCCTCTTAGAGTCCTTTAGTTAACTGAGATTTTACTATATTCAGCAGTTAAATACAATAGATTGCCAATCTATGAGACTCCATAAAGCTTCTATACCAAATTGATCTTTTTTTTATTTCATTTGGAGAGCGGGGAGGAGAAAAGGGTTGTCTCAGTTACAAAAGGGTGATCAAATTCCTTAGCTTGTAACATGCACAATATATTTCTAAATCATATATGACCTCCCCTTGTTTCCTCCTTTTGGGTTTGCTAATTATGAATTTTTAAATCTTTTCAGTAAAATGAGGTTAAAATTGTTGATACCCCATTCACTAGACCAAATGCACATGCCTGCATGAGTCCACACACACAGCACACACATGCAGGCACTCTCTATTAGAGTACAAAATTCCCAATCAATATTTTAATGTTTTTTTAAAAAAGATGTCAAGACTATATAAAAGCTAAAACTTACAGATAAACTTCAATGATAGTGTAATCTGATTAAAAGCAGCTAAGATATCTATTTCAAATGGCACTTATTTCTCAGCTGAAGCCCACATTTCCATGAAGCTGGTTTTGGATCCTCTCTCTGGGGCTGGATTCCTGCCATCCACATACTAAATATTCCAGATACTGCAATGGCCCCAAGGTCTCTGGGAATGCTAGTGGCAGGAGCAGTGACTCCACAGTGGAGAAGACGCATGAGAGGGAAGACCTAGTTGGGAATTCCACGTCAGTTGATTTGTCACATGTCTGGAATTTCATGTTTGCTGACTACAGAAATGAGGTTTAGCAAAACAGAAGCAGGTTCATGTGACTGTTTTTTCCATATTGTACCAGCCATCTGTTCCCACATACAGAAGTTCCGATTAAGGAGGGAAGCCAAGGGAAAACTCCCTGTGTGTGACTCCAGAGAGTTCACTGGCCAGCCTACCTTATGGTACTGTTGGCTTATGTCCTCACAGAGCAATGAACATTTCTGATTTGGACCAGTCCATTCTATTCAGTTGAGGTCCTTGCCCCAGAGGTACACACAGGATAGATGCGGCTCATTTTCCTAGAGTATCAAGTTTACTTGGATATTGAGAGTGGTGAGGAAGAGGGTGGAGAAAAAAACATTCTGTTTTATATTAAATCAAACAGTATGTGATTGCATGTCACAACATTTTCACTTTCCTCTGCTGTAGAAGAACTGAGAGAGGGTGGGAGCCCAGGAATAAATGGTACCATGAAGAAATGTAGGGTAAGGAAGAAGACAGCCAGGCTGGAAATACGAACATGTCAATTCTAGCCATGGATTGGACACTACCTTGCTGTGTCACCTGGGAAAAATGCCTTTTCTTTGTTGGAAAAATTGTATTACCTTACCATAAAGCTATAATAATTTAGACAACGTAGTACTGGCATATAGACATATAGCTATAGATAGAAAAAACAACTGACAAATAGACTCACACTTTTAAGATCAATTAATTTTCTACAAAATTGCCAAGGAATTCAATGACAAGAGATAAACTTCCAAACAAATGGTGCTGGAATTATTGGATATGCATAATAATTAAAGTTAAATCTTAGCTCATGCCACATGCAAAATTTTTAACTTGAAATGGATCATAGGCCTAAGGGTAAAAGCTAAACTTATAACATTTCTAAAAGAAAACATAGGAGAAAATATATGCAGCCTTGGGTTAGGCAAAGATTTTTTTTTAAGAAAAAAAGGTAGCAAAAATCACAGACATCAGATATAAAAACATTGACAAATTTGACATCATCAAAATTATAAATTTTATTCTTTAAAAGGCACTGTAAAGAAAATGAAAAGATAAGCCATAGACCAGGAAAAAATAGTTAGAAAACATACATTTGATGAAGAATCTCTTTCCAAGAGATACAATAATGTTCTTACAACTCAACAATAAAATAAAAAAATTATCCAGTTTCCACAAAAAATCTGAACAGACACCGCATCAAAGAAGATATATGGATGGCAAATAAGCCCATGAAAGCATGCTCAACATCATTGGTCATTAGGGAAATGCAAAATAAAATCACAATGAGATACAACTCCATACCCTCTAGAATTATTACAATTCAAAAGACTAATCCTACCAAGCGTTAGTGAGGATATGGAACTACTGGAATACTCATCTATTGCTAGTAGAAATGCAAAAATGGTACAGCAACTGGAACACAGTTTGACTATTTGGCTTTTATTTTTATTTTTACTTTTATTTTTATTTGAGTCTCAGTCTCCTCTGTTACCTAGGCTGGAGTGCAGTGGTGCAATCATGGCTCAGCCCTGACCTCCTGGACTCAAGCAATCCTCAGCCACCCAGGTAGCTTGGACTACAGGTGTGTGCAAATATGCCTGGCTTTTTTTTTTTTTTTCGGAGATGAGGTCTCACTGTGTTTCTCAGGCCAGTCTTGAACTCCTGAGCTCAACGGATCCTCCCACCTCAGGTCCTCAATGTGCTGGAATTACAGGCATGAGCCATTGTGCCTGGCTCCATTTTTAAAAAATAAAATGAAACACACACTTACCACATGACCCAGCAATCCTACTCCAAATTTACCCAAGAGAAATGAAAAAAATACGTTCACACAAAAATTTATATGTATATATTCACAGCAATTTTCTTCACAATGGCCAACAATTGGAAACCATGTCAGTGTCCCTCAACTGTTGGAGAAGCAAGTAGATATATTTCCATATAACACTACTCCGTGATAAAAAGGATCAACCAAATGGAGGAAAAGCACTATGCTAAGTAAAACAGATCAGAAGTAGAAGACAACATGCTTTATGATTCCATTTACATAAAATCCTAGAAGAGGCAAAATTAAAATGATAGAAAACTAAAGTGATAGAAGACTGTGGTTGCCACGGCAAGAGGTTTGGTAGAGGAAATTAACTCCAAAGGGGAGGAAAGAACGTTTGATGGCAAAGAAAATATTTTTTACTTTTATTGGGTTGGTAGTTACACTACCATATAGATTTGTTGAAACACCTCAAATTAATTGAAAATTGTTAAATTTTACTGTACATAAATTACACCTCAATAAAGCTACATTTTTTTAAAAGGGGTTGCATTATACAACTTTTAATACCCCTTCATTTCATAAAACATGATCTTTAAGGAACATGGATTTTTGTTTGTTTGTTTTTGTTTTTGTTTTGTTTTGTTTTGTTTTTTGAGACAGAGTTTCACTTTTGTTGCCCAGACTGGAGTGCAATGGTGTGATCTCAGCTCACCACAACCTCTGCCTCCCGAGTTCAAGCAATTCTCCTGCCTCAGCCTCCTGAGTAGCTGGGACTACAGCATGTGCCACCACGCCCAGCTGACTTTGTATTTTTAGTAGAGACGGGGTTTCACCATGTTGGTCAGGCTCGTCTCGAACTCCTGACCTCAGGTGATTCGGCTGCCTTGACCTCCCAAAGTGCTGGGATTGTAGGCGTGAGCCACTGCGCCTGGCCAGGAACATGAATCTTTTACAATAGGCCTGACCTTTGGCCCTAGAGAAAGACATTATCCTTATTATAACCACTCAGTAAATATGCCTGACCTATGGCCTGGAGGGGGACACCATCACTACCTTTCAAGTTCTTTGCTCTACAAACATCCTTGGAAAGATGATCTGGAACAAAGATAGTCAATGTCCCTGTTTGCAAGACATGAAAAACACCTGAGTGACCCATGGAGAACTAATACCAGTCACTGACGCTTCCCCTGAACTTCCACAGGAAGAATTTTGAGTTCAGAGTTAAAACATCCCAGTTTAAAACCAGGTTAAGTCACTGCTAGCTAGGCAAAGTATTTTACTTCATCGGGGCCTCAGTTTCCTTGTCTATTCTATTTTAAATAATGATCGTTGTCTAGGAGTAGTTGGGTGAGCCAAGTAAGATAATATATTTTAAAGTGCTTTTTAAGTTCTAAGGAAATAGTTAAATAATTACTCCACTGTGTACTTTTAATATTTCATTCTCTTATATTGTCAGATTTGTTGCCAACTTCTACTTCATATTCTTTCACTGCACTTAACACAAAACTGAGCAGATAGTAGGTATTCAATTAACCCTTGACGATTGCCTAATCCCTTGAGTAAAGAGGTATAGTTGAACTCTCCCTCCAATTTCCCCTTAAAAATTCCATAGCCTTTTTTGTTACTTTTTCTCCTCTGACCACTCTTTCTCAATCACCTTTAAGCTGGAGGGGAGAGGTGAAGATCTAGTTTATTTTCCTGTAGAAGGCACTTGGAATCTTACTCCAGCACCTAATGGAGTAAGTCCTTAGCAGATGTGGCAAGTCCTTAGCAGATGAAGAGATGAGATGGTGTGATGCAGCCGGCATGCTCACCAGGCAAGAAATGTGTTCCCTTGCATGGCCAGCACTTAGCATGGTGTTCATGTTCAACAGGGAATAAAAAATGAGACATGAGAAGTTGGTAGAAAAAAAGTCATCCCTTGTGCAATTACCTCTTTTTAAAAAATGCTTTAATGGATCAACCCAAGAAAGCAGTCTCTTCAGTCACTTCTACAATGTAAGTGACAGCAGGGCAGAATCTAGAAAAAGAGATCTGAGTTGGGCCATTTCCCATGGGTGATGGCAGAAGTTATTGTGATAATAATGGTGGTTGAGAGTGACCCAACACACTGAAGAATAATATCTCACATAGAGGTTCTAAACTCAGTGTATAAAGTGAAAAATATGAACAGTCATGTCTACCCTTGAAAAATATCTCAGGAAGGTGTCACATTGGGTACCAAAATACTGTCTCTTAATGGGGCCAGTATATCCGGCCAGAGTTCCTCAGATGAACAGAAAACGATATACTTGGCTTGTAACTACCAGTCATATTTTTTAAACAAATGCATTTTTAAACCCCGTATTGTCCATGAGAGGCTCACATTGGGAGCACATGGGCACATACACCAACTGAGAAAAAACAGATCCCTGTCTTCCATTACTCCCTCCTCAAGGAGGTTGAAATGACAAGCAAAACTCTCTCCTTTACTTTCTGTCTTTCCCACAACAACTAAACCACTCAAATTAAATGGAAATATGTTGAAATCCTGCTCCATCCTTAAGAGATTCTAATTTCCTTTCTTCAAATTCTTAACCTTGCATTTCCATTTCTTGCTTGATTTACCTTAATTCTCATGGAAAATACTGGACACATCAGCAGACAGCTTTTTCACACGTAGGATATATCTAAGATTGATACAAAAGAAGGTCATAATAAGTCTTTCCTCAGTTACATGATTAATGTACTCTGAGACTTAGGAAAAAGCCAGTAATTGGGAAGGTTTAAGAGTACATAGAATAAATTCATTGCTGTCAGAGACAATTCACCATTTCACTGATGGAGCCAGCAGCAGCCCTTCCGAGAGCAAGAAATAGCCATAAATCTAAACAGGAAAACATCCGAGTTTTGCTACCATGTCACATAAAATATCTCTTCTCAGAGTTAGAGGTATTTTTCAAAACTAAGTTAGAGCCACAGCTGTGAATAAAACCAGGCTTATTCAAGAATGAGTAATAGAGACAACATTTTATAAGACTCCAAATTTGACCTTTCTTGGAAATTCTAATATCCAGCAAGAACTTGTCTTTGAGCTCATAAACATATAATTTCTTTGATTTTCTTCCAAATTTCCAATAAGCTGAGATTGCATTTGGAGGTGGAGAAGTGGAACATTGTGAACAGGAGAGGAACACAGTGACTCCCCTTGAACAGAGGGTGAAACCAGAGGCCAGCGGGCTAGACCGTCCCACAAGTCTGTTTGATTTGGCTGGTACAGTGTGGCCTAAAGAGAACTTAGAAAATGTTTGACTGAATTGTTAACAACAACAACAAAAAAAAACAAAATAAAGATTTCACATAAAAAAAAAAAAATCCAGATTTCCAGCTTCTCTTTGAAGAAATGAAATGATCTGGCAATATTGGGTTGATATCACTTCCAGGCAATACGAAGCTTGAGCTGAACAGAGATTGTCCCTTTAGACAGAGCAAGGCAACCTCCAGTTTGTCACAGTCCCTACCACTCCTTGTTATTTTCCAGACACCTGGGCCAAATGTCAGTTTCTCAGTTTTTCTCTATCGAACTACTGTTTTATGTAATAGCACAGTTAAAAGGAAGCAAAAGTTTTGTATTTATGTATTCACCAAATGTGTGTGTCTGAGGAGGAAGGAGATGTGGAAGGACAGTGAACTCTGGTTCACATGTTTGGGTTACCTGGTCTTTGTAAATATTTGAGTTTTTAATTTCCAACTTTAAATGTTTTCCTCCCTCAGGAAGCCTGTCCCATTAAACTGAGATTCTATCATTTGAAATGTTCCACACCAAAAGGTTTCTTTAGATTCCAATGCAACTGAGATTTTAGAGGCAACTTTTAAATGATTTTGCACAAATCATCCTATAATAAGTAATTCTGAAAGAAAAGCATTTCCACTGTCATGGGTAAGCACATGGTCTCCCTCACTAACAGACCACCCCTATAATTCACCATCAATGCTGACGTTCTCATGCTCGGCTGACTTTCTCATCTGAGAAGTTGGGAAAGGAAGTAGACATAGTTACAGCCTCTAATATGCAACCCTCTGAGTGAGGACAGGTTTGCCTGCAATAAAGTAATTATGTAATTGTTACAATAAAATATAATTTACCGCACCACTCCAACAGAAAAAGTAATTTTTTTCCTTATTGAAAGGCTCTGACTTTTCAAAAGATTAAAGGTGGTTACTGCAATATTTCTGAGGCAAGAGAAAAAAAATGAAGGAATGAACATTGCTTTTAGCACGGCAACACAGCTAAAATGATATGATTGTTGCAAGGACATTGTTCAGAATATTAGACGACTCTAAAGCAGTAACAGACTTTCCATATTTAATATGAGTCTTTGGACAAAATTAAATTTTAGGAACAGTATAAGGTCACACAGTCAATGTGCCAACCTTTTTTACATTTATTTCAATCTCATCTCCCAGCATTGTCACCAGAGCCTTGCCTTCTCTCCGTCTCCATAAATAAACTGTGTTGACTTTTGAACCCACATTCACTCTCTTGGCTTAATTACTTTCCATGATAATGAATGTGCTTCCGATTTCCATAAAGCAGCCCTCATGGGAACCTCACTTTTTATCTCCCTGCTTTGCTCATTTACGTAATAATTGCTGAAAAGACAGGAACTCTCCCTCCTTCTCTCCCTCTTTCTCTTCCCTCTCTTCATTTCTTTCCTCCTTTGTCATAATTATTTATCTTTCTCTTTTTCCCTTCTTCTCCCCACTCTCTTCCTTCTCTTCTTCCTCCTCTTTCTCCCTCCTCTTTCTCCCTCCTCTCCTTTCTTCTCTTCCTCCTCCTCCTTCTCTCTCTCTCCTCCTCCAACTCCTCTTTCTTCTTCTCTCTCTCTCTCTCCCCATATGCCTTTTTTCAGTCTTCCACATCCCTTACCATGACCAAGCTTCTGCCTGCTTTTCCTCTCTCGTTCATTCACCACAGCAGCCTTATTCTATTTTGGAAGCTAAGAGATTTTTTCTTCCTGAGGGAAATCACACCGGCTGTTTCCTCAGCCCAAATGCCCCACTCTCAGATCTGCCTTAGCCCCCAGCTCATACACACCCTTCTGGGAGAGGGTATTGCCATGGCCCTCCTTTCCTCCTCCCCCAGCTACTTACCACATCTGTCTGTTCATTTCCCTCACTGTACTGTCCCTTTGTAGCTATCTTGCTTCTTCTCTATGTATATTTGTTTTGTCTGCCTCTCCCCAGATAGAATTTAAGCACCACGAAGTCAACTGCTGGTTCTACAGGCACTGAAAGAATACTTGTTGATGAGTGAATGGAAAAAGATCCATCTACCCTTTGCAGGTGCTTCCTTTTCTCTTGTAGAACCACTTGAGCATTCCTTTAGAGAGTTGAAATTCCAGTATCATAGGTCTTTGTTGGGGGAAAATTATACCAACTTATTAGCCTTACAATTTTGTATGGTGGTAGGTGTGGAGGGTATCTAAGGCCATGGTTTTCAAATGTCTCATATGCATAATGAACACCCAATGTGGTAAATGCAAAGCCTGGGGTCCTCTTCCAGAGATTTTGTTCTGGAGTAAAGCCATAACATCTTAACAAGAACTTGGAGATTCTGGCACAGTCCATGGAGGCTATTTTGAAAAATACCATGCCAGGGCTTAGATGGTGGTGTAGACTGAATTAGGTGATGCCCTTTCCCAGAAATGTATCTGCACACAAAAATTTACGAAAGAACCCAGGAGCCTTTTTGGAGGAAAGGGAATGGGACATCTACCCTTCAAGGCTTAAAGTTATTAGAAATTGTCTGCTGGAGGATGGGTTGGTTCTGCTGAGACCAGGTCCATTACCAGAGGATTACCACAAACCCAAAGAACCATCACTCACCATGAGGAAGACTGGATTCTAGGCTAGGGCATGCACAAATGGACAGAGGGCTAGTTCAGGTGACACTGATACCCTTCCTGACCTAGCATCCTCAGTGGATCTGAATGGAAAGAACCCTTTCTAAATCCCTATCTTAAAGATCTGGAGCAGGGTTTTTTTATTGTTGTTCATTTCAGTTGTGAGAAAATACAAAATACGGTGTTTTTTCAAACCCTGTGGAAGGTAAGGTGAAGAGGGGTCACCCCAAAGCTCTACAACCTCTTGTGAAATACATCGTTCTCATCTATAGCAGGATGATTCTCAGAATGAGCATCTTACAAAAATTTAGGATGAGAAATCTCAGGATCAGACTCCCTGCTCATCTGACTATAATTCAGAGTCAGTATAATTTGAGCATTAAAAGAAATATGACCTTATTTTGTTCTCATAGGTTGCTGGGGTCTGGAGACACTGAAATGCTTAGAATTATAAAATATTAGCATTAGAAAGACCCTAAATGTGTCAGAGACAGGAAAATTGAGGATCGCAAGAGGAAGAGAGCCATCCAACATCACATGGTTGCATAGTGCCAGATGCAAAATTCACTAATTCATTCAACCTTTTAAGTATTTTTTAAAGCATCTACCACAGGGCTACTTCTTGATGTAAAACAGATAAATTCAATTCAAAAAACATTTATGAAATTCCTACTATCAGCCTGGCACTATAGTGGATATGGGGGACATATCAAGATAAATAAGATGCAGACTTTCTCTTGAGGTGTTCACTGTCTAGTGGAGAAGAGGCAAATTCATAAGGAAAAACCATTGTATAGTGTGATAAATGCCACTCTCAATGAATGCATATAATGGGATCACATCATACATTTAACTTACATTTAAAAAGTCATTCCCTTTATTTATAATAAAAAACAAATCTAACAACACAGATTAGTTTACTTGAGGCAGTTTATTATTAAAATGGAATGTAATAAACCATGCAAACAATCAGGAACACTTTAAAATCTATGTCATTAGTTATTTGGGAAATGATAATAAAGCCACAATGAGATACTACTACACACCTCTTAGAATGTCTAAAATTCTAAGACATGACTGACCATATCAAGCATTGGTAAACAGGTAGAGGAACTGGTATTCTCATACCCTGCTGGTGGGATTAAGTAGTAAAAACACTTTGTAGAACAGTTTAGAAAACATGCTTACTCCATTCGATTAAAAACGTTAAATATGGGCTGAGTGCAGTGGCTCATACCTGTAATCCCAGTGCTTTGGAGGGCCAAAAAGGGGAGGATAGTCTGAGGCCAGGAAGTTTAAGACCAGCCTGGGCAACACAGCAAGAAGCTGTCTCTACAAAAATAAAATTAGCTGGATGTGATTGCATGCACCTGTAGTACCAGCTACTTGGGAGGCTGAGCAGGAGGATTGCTTGAGCCCAGCAGTTTGAGGTTACAGTGAGCCATGATCCTGCCATTGCACTCCAGCCTGGCCAAAAGAGCAAGCCCTGTCTCCAAAAAAAAGAAAAAAGTTATATGTACATCCACCATGTGACTCCTAGGTCTTTATCCAAGAGACAAGAAAGTCAAGGTTCGTCATTCAAATACTTATATTATACATGAATGCTCACAGCAGCTTTCTGTGTAATCACCCCAAACTGGAAACTACCCAAATATTTATCAACAGGTGAATGGATAGCCAAATGATCACACACCCACACAATGGAATACCACTCAACAATAAAGAGGAATCAACTATTGAGATACACAACAACACAGATGAATCTCAAAATAATTATGGTGAGTAAAAGAAGCCAGAAAAACACATATGATTCCATCTTTACACAGTTCTAGAAAACGGAAAGTAGCCGTGGTGTTAAAATGCAGATCAGTGGTGACCTGGTGAGTCATGGGTGGGGTATGGTGGCAGGAAGGAGGAATTTCAAAGGGGCACAGGGAACCTTTAGGGGATGATGATTTCACAGGTATATTTTTATGTCAAAACTTCTCAGAGTATACACTTTATGCTCAGCTTATCAATAAAGCTGATTAAAAATAAAGACACAATAATAAGTCCTAGGATACCATGTTAAAAAAAAAAAAAACAAAGAAGATCGAGGGGTTTGGAGTTACAGAACCTGACCCAGGGTGGGCTCCCAGCTCAAAACACACCAGCTGTGTGAGCAAGCTCGAGTCTCCCGACTTTTCTGAAATCCTTTTCTTATCTAGCAAATGGGGACAATAATTCTTGTCCTACTATTTTATGGGATGATAATGAGGAGCTATTAGAGGAACAAGCGCAAAAGGGCTTTGTAAAATTTTAAAACATTACACACTGAGTGGTGGCTGTCCTCATTGACACAGGATTCGCTTATCCCCAGTAGCAGGAAATCTCTCTGATGACCGGTCAGAGGAAAGATGACAGGAGGGCAGAGAGGAAAAAACACATCTGCAGGGACCAATGAAGCCACAGCAAAGAGAGGTGCGTTTGATGACAGAAGGAAGGATGGAGGGAAAGGAGCCAGGGAGAGCTGAAACAGCAGCAAGGAGAATTGCAGGTCAGATTCTGCGGGGCTGGAGACCAAGGGGAGGCCGGTGCTGCCACAACAGAGGAAACAGTGAACCCAATAGATAAGGGAAACAAAAGCAGAGGGCAGAGCCTGGGCTCAGACTAGGACAAAAGAACTCCTGGGAACACAGGCTCGTGAACACAGACTCTGCCTCCCTCCCTGCTGCCAGACTGATCTTCAGTCAACTCAGTCGCCCACTTACTCTTGGGAGGAACAAAACCAATCCTTACCAGGGCCACCCCCAGGCCTGGCTTCTGCTACTTCCCCAGCCTCGTCACCTACCACTTCCCCCAGCATTGTGCACACTGCTCTTCTCTCAGCAGGGACCACGGAGACGCAACGCAGGGTCTTCCCTCAGCTGAGACTGCCCTGCTCTCCCCCATTTGCCTAAACCTCTACTCGTGCATCAGATCTTAGGTCAGCTGTTGCTTTTTTAGGAAAGCCTGTCTTGGCCTTCTAAACCAAATCAGATTCCCCCATGATGCCCTTTCACAGTACCTGACACTGTTCCTCTGCCAACATATCATTGTTGTATTTACATTGCTTCTTGGGATGACTCGGTCAGGGTCTGTCTCTCCCACCAAACTGCAGCCTCCATGGAGACAGACAGCATGTCAGCTTTTGCTCTCTGTTGCAATCCACGCATCTATTACAGACGCAAAACAGGTGATGAATAAAGGCATAAATCAGTCTTGTGAGAAAGACTTTCTTTGAAACCTTAAGAAATAAAGAATGAATGATATGTGTACGTATGAGACTAGTCTACAAGGCATAATCTATGATGTGGACATTTTTATTATCCCCATTTTACAGATGAGAACACTGAGGTTCAGAGAGGTAAAGTCACTTGCCTAACAGCACACTGCTCATAAGTGGCACAACCAGGAGGTGACCTGTGTCCTCCTGACTCCAAGGCCTGACCTCTTAATCAGCCCTTTTCCTCTAATTTTAAAAGAAAGGTTGATCCCTAAAACCCTGTCCAGTTCTGCCTTTCCCTGATCCTATAATCTCAAGAAAATTAGCTGGCGATCCCCCAACAAGATAGCCCCCACTTGCAGTCTGCGTTAACTTTTCAGATCTCAGAGGCACCTGCCAACAAGCCCCTCCAGGAACGACACACTCTTCCACTCCTGAGCTGAGAACTGAGAAGAATTACAATCCAATTGACTCTGCAGGCTAAAAGAAGCACATGTTTAGCTTGCATCAGCAGTGCTGACTCTAAATTAATATTTTGACATCAATCTTCATCCACCATGTGGCAGCTCAGAGCTGTGTCCTCCCTGGGTAAGCCTGGGGCAGCCGGCTCCAGGGAGGGGACAGGGTCAGAGGAGCCCCGACCCCCTGAAGTCTAATAAAATTGCTTTGCCACATAGGAAACTGCTGCTCAAAGAGAGCCTCTCCTTTCAAGTACACAGGCTGTCCCCATCCCTGATACCTGAGTCTTCAGGGGAGGTGGTGTAAATGGAAAATTTCCCCCACAGTCAGAATTGGTTGGAGAGTGGTCAGTCATTTGGACATTTGTTAATAATTTATGGAGGTCTACCAGCCACCCAACATACGTATCAGATTTGCATCTTTTTACATTTTTATTTTTACTTTTTTTTTCTTTTTCTTTTTTTTGTTGTTGGGGGGGGGTGGTGGCGGTGAGGAGAATGTCTCACTTTGTTGCCTAGGCTGGAATTCAGTGGCATGATCACAGTTCACTGCAGCCTCAACCTCCTGGGCTCAAGCAATCCTCCCACCTCAGCCTCCCAAGCAACTGGGACCACAGGTGTGCACCACTGCACCTGGCTAATTTCTAAATTTTTTGTAGAGACAGGGTCTCTCTATGTTGCCCAGGCTGGTCTTGAACTCCTGGGTTCAAGTGATTCTCCTACCTTGGCCTCCCATAGTGTTGGGATTACAGGTGTAAGCCACTATGCCTGGCCCAATTTGCATCTTGTCATGGCCAAAGGAAGATCTAGTTTTAGTCTAGTGTCTGTGGAATGGGATGGGAAATCTAGGTAACAAAATCTATTAAGTGTCTCCCATGTGCCAGTCATCCCTGTCTCAATGGATTCTCACAATAATCCATCTGGGTAAATATTATTATCCTCATTTTATTGACAATAAAACAGTCTAAGAGAGGTTAAGCTACTCAAAGTCATGCAGGTAGAACAGGCAGGATTAGATTTAAATCCAGGTTTGTCTGGTGCCAGGTCTACCTAATGTCTAATGTCTATGGGTTTAATAACCAACAGTTGGAACAAAGAGTCTAACACAAATTTTACAAAGAAATAAAAATTCAGTTATATCTAGACATACATTTAGTGAATCACATTTGTGAAAAGGATACTATTAGACCAGTGCCATTCAGAGAATGATTCACAGATTGATGCCAGTCCATGAACTGCTGGTTACCAACCTACTGTGGTAAGTTTAAAACTAGGAGAAACCATTGAGAGACTTGGATAACAAGTTGACGTGGGCATAACATCCAAGAATGTGATCATATAATTCATTGTTAATGTATTTTATAGAACTATTGATCCATAATAGATAGGAAATACAATTTCTAAGTGTTCCTTCTCTACAAATAGCTTCTGCACAGCACCGAACTAGATGAAATTGGGTCTGTGGGTGTGGTATCATTTGAGGTATACTACAGTGAGTACTTTATCAAGTTCAAGGGTGAAGCCTCTTACAGACTCACCATTGTCAATCATATTCCAGCTTTTCCATGCTGTGTGACCTTGGGGAAACTTCTCAAGTTCTCTCTGTAGAGAGAGATAATAATGGTGCTAAACTCCTAGGATTACTGTGTGAATCAAAAGAAAGTATCTACGTGAAGTACTTAGTACAATATCAGGCACAAAGCAGTCACTCAATAAATGCTAACTGCTGCATTTATTGAGTGTTTACATTAAGCCAAGATAAGTTGCTGATTATTATTATTATCACTTGTCTTTTATTGACATCTGTTTTGTCATTAGAATGTATTCCTTTGGGTTATACTAGTAGCCTTATTTTGAAAACAAAATATCCCCTCCCATCCCCTGCCCCAAAAGAAAGGTATTTAATCATATCAACTCATTTACCACTAAGGCAGTGATAAGTGGGGAAAGAGAAGATAAAGAAAATGAGAAAGACCCTAAGGGCTCATGGGGATAGGGCAATGCTGGGGATAGCCTATGAAAAATAATCTTGGTAAGGGAGGATCTTGAAATATGAAATTCTGGAGACATGAAAGCCAGGGATGAGGCTAGGTGGCATTTTGGGAGCATTCTCTTGAAGAAGGCAGAGGAGAACAGACATTCAAATGAGTAGCACAGAGCATAGTTAAGAACCAGAAACCTGGAGCCAGACTGCCTGGCTTTAAATCTTGTCTTTTCCATTTAGTAGCTGTGTGACCTTGGACAAGTTACATTTCCCTGCTATGCCTCAATTTTTCCACCTGTAAAATGAAATAAAAATAGTACTAACCTCATAGGGTGTGAGAAGTCAATGGAAGTATGTGTGTATATATACACACTTGTTCTTACACTGTGTCACAAATTAACAGCAGGAAGTTTGGAGAGAGCCATCTATGGTTAGAATGTTCTGTTACCACTACTACTAATGACATTAATTATAGCAAATACTCTATAGCTCTCACTATGTGTCAGGCACATATACATATACATATTTACACACCTACGTACATACACACCACACACACACACATATACATATGAACCACAACATTATCACCCTAAAAATGCATTGCAGATCATGCCAAAAATATTCAGGGCTCCCTGACGACTTGCAGGACAAAGCCTAAACTCTAGATGAATACTATGATCCAACTCTGATTAAATTTGAGGCCACTGGAGGCAAGTGATTTATCTACATTTTAAACGGGAATCAAAGATAATTTTTAATCAAAGTCTGGTTTTATTTTAATCGGAAGCTATTTTTAAAAGACTAAAAGGCTAAAACTCCAATGCAGGAATTTCAGGAATCTTATGAATGGAAAGGAAGATATTTTGGAATGGGGAGGAAAGAGGGGACTTACTGTTGCCTCTCAAACCATACTAGTATCTTCTGCCTGCTTGTAAGGTGGGCTCCAACCAGAAGATTGTGGTGGTATCCTTAACCCCAATTTGTCAATACAATCACACCCCCAACCCAGTCACTTGGTGACCCCTGCTGGCAACCCCTGGGTAATACACAAGTGGTGCAGGTGGTTCATGAGCCCTCCTGGGAGAGTATTTTTGACCCAGTAATATGCCTTTGGGTACCCATTGCCCAGATCTTGCTTGCTTTTTCTATGATTTTCCAGTAAAAAAGAAGCAGGGCCCCATGGAGAAATGGCTGATCCCATGATTCCAGGGAAAACACATGATGAGCCTGGAGCACCTTGCAGTGTCTTAAAGATATGCTAAAAACAAAAACTGCCTGCACCCTGCACCCCCATGTTTATTATATCACTTTTCACAGTGGCCAGGATATGGAGTTGGCCTAGACATCCATGGACGGATGAACGGTTGAAGATTGTCTTGTATATGCACAGTGGAATACTGTTTAGCCATAAGAAAGGAGCCCTGTTGTTTGCAGGAGCATGATGGAACTGGATGGAGGTCAATATGTTGAGTGAGATGGGCTGGGCAAAGAAAGACAAATATCACATGGTCTCACTCATATGTGGGAGATAACAAATTGATTTCACGGAAGTAGGGACTGAAGTGGTGGCTGCCAGAGTCTAGGAAGTGGAGGGGGGTGGTGAAGAGAGGTTGGCTAATGGACACAAGCAACCAGTCAGAAAGCAGTAGTAAGTTCTAGTGTTGAATAGCACAGTAGGGTGACTACTACAGTTAATAATGAATTAAAGTTTATTTCCAAATAGCTGGAAGAAAATATTTGAAATGTTTCCAACACAAATACATGATAAATGTTTGAGGTGATGGGTAAGCTAAATACTCAGATTTGATCATTATATCTTATATGTATCAAAAATAGCATATGTGTCCCATGAATATGTACAATTATTATGTATCAATTAAAAGGGGGGAAATAGCATAAAATAAAATAAGAAGAAAAAATTTCAGAAATCATAGAACATTATCTCTGGCCCCACCACCAGTACCCTATGTGCAACTTTTGGTAGTATGAGACTTTTTTGTTTTTGAGAAATCTTCAAAGAATTAGATTCCAGAAGCTTCCCTCAGTAGTTCTTTCTAGCATTAAAGCTCAGGCTGTGTCTAAACCTAGCTGAATTCAATTGAAAACTCATATTTATTTAGGAAACAAACCCCCATACATAGCATGGGTGCCAGTATTTCATGTAAAAAATGTTCATCCATAAACATAAAGTACTTCTACTTTTAAAACAAAAGAAAAAGAATGGAGACATGTCAAAGAGATTCAGAATCCAACCTGATAGAGCTCCTAATGTCCAAAGCTGGAAGAATTTGAACCCAAAATAAGTAACATGGTGTTGGATTATAACACAAGTATAAAATAAATATAATGATTCATGCTGATATAAATAAAAGATTGAGTTAATGAACAAGAAGTAAATAAGAAGGGGAAAAACTTCCTTATAGAAAAATTTCAAATAATATAGGTATATATTATTATTAAGCTCTAGGAAGTAAAGCTTAATCTCTCACCTTCTTTGACTATAGGCTGAACTTGGTGACTTGTATTCAAAGAAAAGAGTATGGAAAGGGGAAAAAATAGTAACTTTGCTGTGGAGAAATCTGGTAAATACCACCATAACAAAATGATCGAGGTTAACATCACCAGCAAAGAGTTATGTTAATATTTTGTACCCCCTGATGTGATATGATGAGAAGGGCACTTCATCTCTGTGGCATTCTTCCCCAAAATCATTACCCTAGTCTAATCGTGAGGAAAGCATCAGACAAACACATACTGAGGGCCACGTTACAAAAATGTAAAACTGACCAGTATTCCTCAAAATGGCCAAGGTCAAGTAAAACAAGGAAAGATTGAGAAACCATTATAGACCAGAGGAGGCTGGGGAGAGACATTACTACTAAATGCAATGTGGCATCCTTGGTTCTCTCCTGGGCCAGAAAAAGAACAGTAGTGGAGAAATCTGGTAAAATCTGAATAAAGGCCTGAGTTTAGTTAAAGGTATATAATGATGTTGACAAATTTACCATGGCAAGGTGAGATTCTAACACTAGGGGAAACTGGGTGAGGCATATACAGAAACTCCTTCTGTTATATTTGCAAATTTTCTGTAAACCTAAAATTATTCCAAAATTTAAAATATATATATATATATTGTGTAATAGCTATTGAGGAGGCTCAGAGCAAGAGAATTCAGTCTCCTGGGTGCTGGGAGATTTCTGAATAGACGACCAGGTAACTCATCAGGACCTTGTCTCTGTCTGGAGAGTGAGGGCCTGGGTGGGGAACCAGCAATGTTACAACAGGCTGGCCATGAATCCATGAAAGCACCTACCCAGCCAGTCAGCTCATGAGAGGAAGCAGAAGCTTCATATGCTCTGTGGTGGGCTGACCCACAGTCCTTCCACAAGAAAAAGAAAAAGCTTATCAATGTGCACTTGTGCTAAAAGACAATAGCAAATGGTCCTATTTTCTTCTTTATTTTATAGAATTTTTCACAATATGGAATCTCAACGTGTTTCCCAATAGCCTAGTATTCAAGGGGGGAAAGAAAGAAGGGAAAGGGGGAGTGCCAGGAGAATCATATTATAATTTAATGAGACATGACTTTCCAAGATGGCACAATGGCAATACCATTTTTGCCATTGACCCCTCTTCACTGGTCAAACAAAAACATTGTCCATTAGAAATCAGACATATAAATAAATATCTTATTTGACCTATTGTTAGCATTTGACACAGTTGATAACTCATTCCTCCTTAATACATTTTCTTCATTGGCCTTCAGGACAATATGGTGTCTTGGTTTTTCTTCTATTTCACTGGTTAGTCCCCAGTCTCATTTGCTGTTCCTTTCTCCTCTCACCAACATTTAAACTAGGGCTTAAACTTGTTTCTCTTATCTTTCTACAGTCACTTCCTTGGTGATATCCAGTCTCATTGGCATCTAGATGCTAAAATGTTCCCGAATTTGTTTCTTCATCCCAGATGTCTCTCCTGAACTCCAGACTCACATTCCAAATGTTTACTGGACATCTCTACTTGGATGTCTATCAGAATTCTCAAACCATACATATCCAAAATGGAACTACCAATCTTCCTCATTGCCCCAGCCCCCACCCAAATTCCTGTTCCACTCACAGTTTTCCCATCATGGCAACTCAATTTTTCCAGTTGTTTGAGCCACAAATTTTGCAGTTCTCTTTGACTTTTCTCATTCTCTCACAACTCATAGGAAATCTTGTTGGCTCTTCCTTCTAAATACCCAGAATCTAACCACTTCTAACTGCCATGGCTGCCACCCTCGTCTGGTCTGAGCCACCATCACCTGTTGCCTGAATGACTGCGATAACTCCTTACCCTGACTTGCCCCTCCTAGAGTCAACTCTCAGCCAGCAGCTAGGATATGTTAGATTATGCCTCTTCTTTGCGCAAAAGCCTGTAATGGCTCCCCATTTCACTCAGAGTAGAAGCAGAAGTGCTTACAAGACCCCATGCGATCTGCTCTTGGGATCTTGGGTGCCTCTCTGTCCTCTAGTCCCTCCCTCCCTGGCTCACCCTGCTCCATCCATGTTATCCTCCTCGATGTTCCTCAAGCTTCCCCTAGGGCTTTTATGTGGGCTATTCTCCCTGCCTATATCTCTTTTCCTGCAGATATACACACAGAGAACTTCTAGTCTTGGCTCAAATTCTAAGGTTACTAGATAAAAATAAAGGACACCCATTGAAATTTGAATTTCAGATAAACAGTGACATGGACATGCAATCTTGAACATACTACGTATACTAAAAATTGTGATTTATCTAAAATTGAAATTTAACTAGTATCCAGCACTTTTGTTTGCTAAATCTGGCAATTCTACTCAAATATCATCTTATCAATGATGCCTATCTCCATCTTCCTCTCTAAAATCCTACTTACCCTTCTCACACTCGCTTTGCCCTTTTTTTGATATACAACCTAACATGCTATATAGTTTACCTATTTATCACCTTAATCTTCTGTTTCCCTACACTGTCATGTAAAGATTCAGAGAAGGAATCATTCATTGATATATCCCAAATGCCTAATACATGGCAGGCACATAGTAGGTGCTCAATAAATACTTGTTGGACACATAAATACCTTAAGGGATTAAGAGTTATTGTGCTTCTGCATCCCAGCAAATATTGTACTAGGTGCTTGGGATCCTCGCAATAACCTTGCAGTACATGTTATCTTTTTTCCACAGTCAAGGCTCAGGGAGGTTTGGTAATGTCTCAAGGTCACACAGCTAGTAAGTTGCGGTTCTAGGAGATAAATGCAGTTCTGCCAAACTCAGCAAGCCATTCTACTTTAGCTGTGCTGGGAAAGGATCAGGCGGATCTCGTCAAGGGGAAGTTACTTATTTATTTATTTTTGGTGAGAATTTATACATCCTTTGGTGAGAACCAAGGATGCCACATTGCATTTAGTAGTAATGTCTCTCCCCAGCCTCCTCTGGTCTATAATGGTTTCTCAATCTTTCCTTGTTTTACTTGACCTTGGCCATTTTGAGGAATACTGGTCAGTTTTACATTTTTGTAACGTGGCCCTCAGTATGTGTTTGTCTGATGCTTTCCTCACGATTAGACTAGGGTAATGATTTTGGGGAAGAATGCCACAGAGATGAAGTGCCCTTCTCATCATATCACATCAGGGGGTACAAAATATTAACATAACTCTTTGCTGGTGATGTTAACCTCGATCATTTTGTTATGGTGGTATTTACCAGATTTCTCCACAGCAAAGTTACTATTTTTTCCCCTTTCCATACTCTTTTCTTTGAATACAAGTCACCAAGTTCAGCCTATAGTCAAAGAAGGTGAGAGATTAAGCTTTACTTCCTAGAGCTTAATAATAATATATACCTATATTATTTGAAATTTTTCTATAAGGAAGTTTTTCCCCTTCTTATTTACTTCTTGTTCATTAACTCAATCTTTTATTTATATCAGCATGAATCATTATATTTATTTTATACTTGTGTTATAATCCAACACCATGTTACTTATTTTGGGTTCAAATTCTTCCAGCTTTGGACATTAGGAGCTCTATCAGGTTGGATTCTGAATCTCTTTGACATGTCTCCATTCTTTTTCTTTAACTCTTTAACAAGAGTTCCATTTGGTGTGTGGAGCCCATTTAATTTGAGAAAATGATCCTCAGATGACTGTTCTTGGTTTGCACTAAATGTCATTTTGCAGATGTATGGGACAGAATGCAAGTGATTGCTCTCCACAGCTCTATGGGCTCTTGTCCTATATCAAAACGGTTTTGATTCACTCGCCTTCTCTCATGTTCAAAGCACACATTTGTTAAATTGTTTCAAGATGTCTCCAAGGTACAATTTTGTTTTATATTTACTGTCATCCCAAACTATTTAATGTTAATTTCTTACAACCTACTCCACTGTCAGCTTGCCTCATTGTTGATATTTATTTCCCAGCTAAATGTGCATTTATTTGTTGACATTTTTATTAAATTAGACCATAGTAAATCTGTCAGTGTTTATATCTTCTTTCCCTTTGTGCTCAAGAATTCAAAGTAAGTTGATGTGTTTATTAACTGGCTGACCAGTTGCCCTGAGCAACAATAAAGGGTAAGTGCTGTGATGTTAAACTATGGCAGGGGGTTGGGGGAACCCTAAAACCCCCTGTGATGTCTTGGCACATCTTGAGGTCCAGGACTGCTTCTGATGCCTTTGAATAAGGACCTCCAGAGAGATGGTCAAAGAAGACATCACTGTCCATCCTGTGCATCACTGAGAACTTGGAAAGGAGCATGGGCTACCAAGAGAAACCTTGAAGAGTGCATAGGGAGCCTAAGAAATGACCTCTGTCTCCTGTTGCCTGATCAGAAAGTGTAATAGAATGATAAAGAACACAGGCTTGGATGTCAGACAGATCAGAGCTTGCCAGCTTGCTATCTAAGTTTGGGTAAGCTACTTAAATTCTCTAAGCCTGAAATATCTTATTTATATATTGGAGTTAATTATAATATCAACCACCTAGAGTAACTATAAAGACCTAATGAGATAAGACACATATATGTTTAACATCATGCCTAACATAATGTAACTGCTCAAAAAATAGTGAGTGACTGCCATTATTATTTTCTTGCTTTGCTATAGAGTCCATTTTCTTCCCCTACCTAGTTCTGTCTGATTTCTGCTGCCATCCTGTATTACATTTGCCTATCCTGAATTACCTGCACAGGAGCAGTGATTCAGAATTATGACTTAGCCAAGTCAAACTTGGAGTGCCTTCTTTCAAATTCAGGCCAAGATGCTTCCAGTTCACTTAAGAGAAATCTAGCAGCATAGAGTACTAGAATGAGCCCAAGCTTTGATGACAGAGGACCTCCCTCACAGGCCCTAGTGATTTTTTCAGAGTTGCAACAGCTTGAGCAAGCCAGATTAATTTCCCAGAAACTCAGTGTGCTAATCCATAAAGTGGGGACAATATCTTATCAGCCTGCTACCTCCCATGTAATCACTTAGTAAGCTGCAAAGTTTAGACAGATATTCATGAATATCTTTTTCAGCAATTTAGGCTTTATGGGAAATGAGGGAAGAGAAATTTTTGTTGGATCCAAATTGAAGGTATAAATGAAGAGGACAATGATTATGTTTTGTAGTTACTGGGATGATCTTGGCTGGCTATGAATTTGGGAGGCAGTAGAATGAATTGATAGTGTCCTGGGGACTTTGCAGACTTATGTCACGTTATTAGGTACATCTTCAAATCTGATGCAGGATGAAAAATACAGTTTGCTATGAGTGGCTTCTAGGAATTTGGTTTTACTTTAATTTTCTACTAACTAAACAATATAATGCCCAATCAAAAGTTATATAGAATTAATGCAGCTAAAGAAGCATGTTATTGCTCCATCAAATGCACCATATTACTCTACCTAGTACCAACAATGAGAATATAATTGATTTAATAAGAGATTAGCTTCCTTAGATGTATCTAAGGTTTCAGCCATTGCCCAGCAAATTATCTGCTTAAAAACACATGTGCCAATATTAAGTCCTGAAACCTAAACTATATAAAAGAGTTATGTAAAACAAGTATGAAGGGAAAGGAAACTGCAATAAAAGGCTTTGAGAGGCAGTGTAACATACCAGAAAGAAGACTGGATTCAGAATAAAAAGTCTTGCTGCACAAAACCTCATATAAGCCCTGAGCCTTGGTTTCTTCATGCATAAAAGGGGCACTATCTACTTCTGGGGCTATTGCATGGATCAAGTATATATTATATGAGAAAGTGTTTTGGGAAATCCAAAGTGGTACACACATGTAAGAAGCTGTGGAAACAATGAAATAAATTCAAAAGTCAAGACCTTGGTTGAGAGGATTTCCAACCCTCCATTCTTTCCTAGAGGTGGCCCCCCAGCACAGTGAAAATAGCCCTGAAGTTAGGGTCAAAAACCAGATATGAGGTCCATGTTCACTAATTAATGGGTATATGTTTTTAATCTCTCCTTGAGGGCAGGAGTTCTTCCTACAGAAAATGGAGACAACTCTTTCTTACTTCACAAGGTTTTGGTAAACTACATTGATATAAAGTATGAAAAACATATTTTGTAGAGTGAAAAGCACTACAAAATAAAAGCAAATATCTTCAGTAACATTGTATTTTTTTTATAGAATCCAGTGGAAAACTACTTTATCTTTTCTTTTTCCTTTTGATATTGTCTTCATTCATCCCCCTCCACCCCGTTTTCCCTAGAATTTAACTCTACTAGAAATTTATTGTAATTTGTGCATAAAAGCAAACTATTAGTGAGCACATGAAATTAATGTGTCTTGCATTGACTGTGGGGGTCATTTTGATTGTCCATAACAACTTGATGAGCCTTTCTAAGATATACTCCATTTTTCCAAACTTCTCAAAGCTGATTTTTTTCTACCTCACCAGTCCCCATTGATCTCCTTATTACTAAAGTTACTAGCTTCTCTCTTGGAATCAAAGCTACACTTCTTACCATGACCTGCCAGCCCCACACAGAAAGCCCTGCCTCTTCCCTGGTCTCACTTCCCATTCCACTCTTCTTCTCCAGGCAATCTGCCCTTCCTTATCTATCCTTCCAACACATCATACATGTTCCTTCTCAGGGCCTTTATATCCAATGACATTCTCCTGCACCTGTAACACCCTTCTACAGATTTTTCACTGGCCTGCTTCCATTCCCTCCTCCAGTCTCAACTCAGATATCACCTCTTTGGCAGGGCTTTCTTTGGTCACAGTGTACAGTAGCCCCAGGACTCCAGTCTCTCTGTGCTATGTTGCTTCATTTCAGTCTTCTTTCAACTCTACACAATCCAAGTCAGTGGTTCTCAGCCAAAGGCAACAGTGTCACCTTAGGGGAGGTTTGGAAATGTGTGTGGACAGCTTTGATTGACGTTTAGTATCACTTAGCCTCATCCACTGGCTGCCAGGAGGACAGTTAATGGATGCGGCTGCGTGACCGTGATGTCTGGGTGGATGTGCACATGGAGAACCATCCCCCCACAAAATGTTGAAAAATACTGATTGACTTTCCTATTATGTGTTGCCCCCATTTTGAATGTAACCTTCTGTATTAGTTTCCTATTGCTGCTATGACAAATTACCACAAACTTAGCGGCTTAAAACAACACAAATGTATTATTTACAATTCTGGAGGTCAGAAGTCTAAAATCAACAGGCCTGTGTTCCTTCTGGGGACTTCCGGGAAGAACCCAATTCCTTGCCTTTTTCAGCTTTTAGGAGCCATCTACATCACTTTGGTCATGACCTCTTCCTCAAATCATTCTAATATATTTGCTTCCATTGTCATTTCTCTTACTAATGCCTCTTACCTTTTGCATCTCTCTTATAAGGACCCTTGTATTACATCAGGCCCACTGGGTAATACAGGATGGCTCCCTTGTCTCTTAACGTAATTACACCAGCAAAGTCCCTTTTGCTACATAAGGTAACATTCACAAATTCTAGGCATTAGGATGCAGACATCTTTGGGAATCCATTACTCATCCAACCATAGCTGCAAATGAATAGGAACCCTGTCTTGTTCAATGTTACAGGCCAGGATCCTAGCACAGGCTCTGACACACAGAGGTGCTCAGAAGATATTTGATGCTGGGTGAATCAATGTCAAGTCAATACAGCAGCCTAGTAAACATGTCTGTGGGCAGGCTCTCATATGAGTGCTGCCATATAAAATAAAGCTACAGTTTATAACAATGTTGTTCTCCTTTACAGTATATGGATTTATTCATATTGAAAACTGTTTTACAACAAGCAGAGTTCTTACTCAAAATCTGCGTGGTGATTTTGTCAGAATCTGCTTCAACTCTGAACTTTCAGAATAAAACTTCCCACAAGATACCCAAAGCAATAAATCTTTTCACTGGCTGTTTTCACAAGGAATTGGATGTTAATAAGGAAAGGGAGTTAATTCTGCTAAATAATGCCTGATTTCAAAATGGTATAATGAACATTAGTGTTTGAGGCAGTTGGTGTCATAAACCTTTCCCCTTGGAGGTTGTGTCTGGAGGAATATAATATGTCTTAGTCCATTTGTGTTGCTATAACAAAACACCTGAGACTTGTAATTTACAAACAGTAGAAATTTCTTCCTCACAGTTCTGGAGGCTAGGAAGTCCAAGATCAAGGCATAGGCATGTTCAAAGTCTAGTGAGGGCTATTCTCTGCTTCCAAGATGGTGCCTTGTCACTAGATCCTCTTGAGGAAATGGATACCGTGTCCTCACATAGGAGAAAAGATGAAAGGGATTATGCAGTTTTCTGAAGCCTTTTTAATAAGGGCATTAATCCAATTCATAAGCACAGAGACCTTACGGCCTAATCACTTCCCAGAAGCCCTACCACTTAACACCATTGCCTTCAGGTTTCAGTTCTAACACTTGCATTTTGGAGGGACATGTACATTTAAACCATAGCATAACAATATAATGTAGATTATCCAGAGAGCATTGCATGGAACCCAACCCGCAAACCAAAATATTTGCAAGTTTTGTCCTTTGGAAATTTTTTCTTGGCTCAAACCGAGAGGAGTATGGCATTGCATAAATTCCTAAGGCCAGTCTGACACATACAATTGACAAACCTATCCTTTCTGTGTGCCTTGATACCCACCTCTTATGTTCTTTGTGCTGAACAGCGGTTGAGGTCTCTGCTGTATAGATGAAGATCAGAGCTCAGAGAGTAAAAATAATAAAAACAGCAGAGGCAGCACCAGTATTAGAAATTAGATCACTTGGCTTTCCAGCCAGGCCTCCCCTTTTCACCTCACTGCAGACAAATATGCCCATGCTCCTTCCAAGACAGGATTCTCTGAGCCCAGGGGAATGTCAGAAAAGGGCTCTTTGCTGATAGAGAATTAGCAAAAATCAACTGTGGAACTAAGTTATGGGGGAAATGGTGGTGTCTTGGCATTCTCAGACCCAGCATAAAAAGGGGTACTAGAACCTTCTAAAATCATTCTAATCTAGATCAACCAGGGTTGCCTTAGTAGCAAGTAAAATGAATGCAGAGGTGGGAAGAAGGGAGTGATATGGAGAGATGGGGACACTCGAAGTCAATCATTGTCTTCTTCAACTACCACATGTATCAAAGGGAAATTCCCATTTATAGAGCAGATTACATTTGCTGCTAACTTCAGCAGGCTTCTGACAAGCCACGGAAGAATAATTCTTTTTTATGGAAATTCAATCTAGTTTGATGCTTGGAAGCATGGGCCCATCTAAAATGGTAGGTGACAGGAGCAGCAATGCATCAGGTATCTGTTCAGGCATACAGGGCCTGAGCCATGGGCCATTTCCACATGAGCACTTGATAGTCAGCCCTCTCTCGCTGTCACCATGGAAGCAGTGGGAAATCATTAATGCTTTTACAGACACTTTAGGATAGGGGCCAGGAAATAGCCTCTTCAAATTGTGTACTGGAGGCCCTTCATGGTTAATTCAGACCAGCACACTCAGCTGATGGACTGAGGGTTTTGTACAGAGAGCTTGCAGGTTGGAAGAATTCTCTCTCTCATTCTCTCTCTCTCCCTCATTCACAGCCCCAGAAATACAATGCTCTTCTCTTTTGCAAGGCAGCTGGGGCCCAGAGGAGAAAGTAAGCTTAGAGAGTCAGGATGCCCAGGTTTGTGTCTGGACTATAACATCCCATCACTCTTAACTTTGAAAAACACATGTCCCTCTTCAGAATCCATTTCCTCATCTGTCACATAACAGATGTAGTGGGCTATGGTGTCTATTGTTCTTTTGTCTTTTCAGAATTCACTCTTATCCTCTTTATTTTGGTAATATCCTCCCTTTTATTTTGGAAAATTCTTTCCCTTCTCTGTGGACCCTAAAGGTTTCCCACAATGCACAGCCTTGTCCTGGGGGGTGCACAGGAGGCAATGATTATGTCATTCACAGTTCCCCACTCCCTGGCCAGGGAAGAATTAAAGGAAAATGACCCTAGGAGAACCAGAGAGACTTGCCTGGTTTCTAAGTCTTGCTCTGCCACTTGCTGGCTTTGTGAACTTGGACAGCTTTACATAACTCCTCCTCAGTGTTTTAAGAATAGATAATTATAATGCCTTTCTCACAGAATTGTGTAACAGAATTCAAGATTAAGTACAGGCATACCTTGTTTTATTGTGCTTCACAGATAGCATATTTTCAAATAAACCGATAGTTTGTGGCAACCCCCCATCAAGCAAGTTTATCGGGACTATTTCTCCTACAAGCTGGGCTCACTTTGCGTCTGAGTGTCACATTTTGGTAATTCCCACAATATTTCAAACTTTTTCATTATAATTGTATCTGTTATGGCAACCTGTGGTCAGCAATCTTTGATGTTACTACTGTAGTTGTTGTGAGGTGCCACAAACTGTACCCATGTAAGGTGGCAAAGATAATCAATGTCATATGTGTTCTGAGTGCTCCACTAACCAGCCATTCCCCACCTCTCTCCCCCTCCTTGGGCCTCCCTAGACCCCGAAACCCAATAATATTGAAATTAGGCCAACTGATAACCCTACAGTGGCCTCTAAGTATTCAAGTGAAAGGAAGAGTTGCACATCTGTCACTTTAAATCAAAAGCTAGAAAGAATTAAGCTTAGTGAGGAAGGCATGTCAAAAGCCCAGGTAGGCTGAAAGCTAGGCCACTTCATACCAAATAGCCAAGTTTTGAATGCAATGAAAAAGTTCTTGAAGGAAATTAAAAGTGCTACTCCAGGGAACACAGGAATGACAACAAAGTAAAACAGCCTCATTTTTCATGTGGAAAACATGTTAGTGGCCTAGATAGAAGATCAAACCAGCCACAGCATTTTTAAGCCAAAAATTGACCCTCTTGAATTCTACGTACTCTGAAAGAGGTGAGGAAGCTTCAGAAGAAGAGTTGAAATTAGACAGGTTGGTTTATGAAAAGAAACCATCACCATAACAAAGTACAAGCAAAGCAGCAAGTGCTGATGTAGAAGCTGCAGCAAATTATCCTGAAGATCTAGCTAAGGTAATTGATGACGGTGACTACCATAAACAATGGCTTTTCAATGTAGACAAAACAGCCTTCTGTCGGAAGAAGATGCTATCTAGGATTTTCACAGCTAGAGAGAACTCGATGCCTGGTTTTGAAGCTTCAAAGGACAGGCTGACTCTCTTGTTAGGGGCTAATGTGCCGATGACTTTAGATTGAAGCCAACGCTCATTGGCCAGTCCAAAAATCCTAGGGTCCTTAAGAATGATGCTAAATCTACTGCGCCTTTGCCCTACACAGTACATCTATTTATAGCATGGTTTACTGAATATTTTGAGGCCTACAACTTCAGAAAATATTCCTTTCAAAATATTACTGTCATTGACATTGACACCTGGTCACTCAAAAGCTGTGATGTAGATGTGCAAGGAGATTAGTGTTGTTCTCATGCCTGTTAATACAACATTAATTCTGCAGCCCATGGATCAACAAATAGTTTCAACTTCTGAGTCTTATTATTTAAGAAATACATTTCATAAGACTATTGCTTTCATAGATAGTGATTCTTCTGATTGATATGAGCAAAGTAAATTGAAACCTTCTGGAAAGCATTCACCATTCTAGATGCCATTAAAAACATTCATGATCGTGGGAGGAAGTAAAAATATCCACATTAACAAGGTTTGGAAGAAGTTGATTCCAATCCTCACAGGCAACTTTGAAGATTTTAATGTAGAAAGTCAAGGAAGATGTGGTGGAAATAGCAGGAGAGCTAGAATTAGAAGTGGAGTCCAAAGATGTGACAGAATTGCTGCAATCTTATGATAAAACTTCAATGGATGAGGAATTGCTTCTTATGGGTGAGCAAAGAAAATGGTTTCTTGAGATGAAAGCTACTCCTGGTGAAGATGCTGGGAACACAGTTGAAATGACAACAAAGGGTTTGGAATATTCCATAAACTTAGTTGATAAAGCAGTGGCACAGTTTAAGAGGATTGACTCCAATTTTGAAAGAAATTCTACTGTGCGTAAAATGCTATCAAATAGCAGCACACGCTACAGTGGTCTTTCCCAAAAGGAAGGGTCCTTAGTACAGCAATCTTTACTGTTGTCTTATTTTATGAAATTGCCCACAGCCACCCCAACCTTCAGCAATTATCATCTTGATCAGAGGACAGCCATCAACATGGCAAAACCCTCCACCAGCAAAAAAGATTACATACGACTCCCCAAAGGCCAATAATTGTCAGCAATTTTTAGCATGAAGTATTTTTAGATTAAGATATATACGTTATTTTTTCAGACATAATGCTATTGTATACTTAACAGAATACACTAGATTATAAACATAACTTTCGTGTGTGCTGGGAAACCAAAACTTTCACGTGACTTGTTTTATTAGTGATATTCACTTTATGACAGTGGTCTGGAATCAAACTCACAATATCTCCAAAGTATGCCTATATGAAGCAAGGAGCACAAAGTAAACACTCAATAAATGTTAGCTATATTATTTCCTTACTATTATTATTTTCAGCATTGTTATGCAGATAATGAGAGTTCTCCTCTATGTTCTGGGGTTGAGAAATTGACATGTGTGAAGTTGAGGGTGCCAGTACCACCTCCCTGGCAGCATGGAAAAAGCCATCTGCAATAGGGGAGAACAATGACAAAGAAAAGCAAAGCCAAGTAATCGGATTAGAGACAGAGCCCCAGGAACTTTGATAAAATGGCCTAATACACCCAGACCTGAATATTAGCCTCAGGAAATTCCAGTTACATTGGATGATGAATGCTTTTTTCCTTTTTCCTAAAGGCAGTTGAACTGAGTTTATATCATCTTCAAATTAATAAAGGAGATTTGATTAGACAATTTCTAAGGGTTCTCCCATTTTTAAAACCATTTGGCTCCATCATTTTATGCTACTTATTCATCATACATTTAGGGCTATCTAAAGTATAAAGGGGACTTTTCCTGGAAAGACAATAACGTTGAAATATTTTCATTGAAACAAAATTGTCCACAGATGTTTAGAGTGGAGAAAGTTTAGAGGATTGATTTAATTGAGCAAAAAAATCTATATATGACCAATATGAGGAAAGGCATTTAAGCTGGGGCCTGACATCTAAATAGGACTTGACATAGTGAAGAGTGGGAAGAATTCATTCTCATTGGCAATCAGGGAAATGCAGACCAAGATCACAATAAGATACCAATTTACACCATTGCAGCAGCACTAATCAAAAATACTTAGCATCGTTGAACTTGTTCCTTTGTGCCACTGGAGAAAGTGTGGGACCATGAGATTTCTTGTACATTGCTCTGGAGTATAAATTGGTAGAGTAACTTTGGATAACATCCATTATACTGACATTATAAAGTTATCACATATCCTACAACTCAGGACAATTTGCCTCCTAAGACATCTACCAAAGATTAAGCTTGTACAGCAGGAAACCTGTATAAGAATGTTCACAGTGGCACCATTCATAACATCAAGAACCTGGAAACAGCCCAGTTGCGTGAATCTTAGCAATATGACATTGAAAGAAAAAGCCCTAAAAGATTATAAATAGTATGATACCATTTTTATAAATAAAAGAAATTTCAATTAAATAATATACATTTCATGAATACATAGAGGTATTTGTGAGAGAGAGCAAGAAAGAGAGAGAGGAAAGAAAGAAGAAAGAAAGAAAGAAGAAAGAAAGAAAGAAAGAGAAAGAAAGAAAGAAAAGAAAAGAAAAGAAAGGAAAGAAAGAAAGGTAGATAGGAAGGGATTAGGAAGGGATGGAGAAAGACAGGAAGAGAGGCAGGAAGGGAGGGAGGGAGGAGAAAGATCAACTCAGGATTCTGATGGAGTTTCTTTTGGATGGAGGGAAGCAGCAGGTCAAAATACTGGAGAATCTCAAGAGTAGATGTAAGTTGTTCACATTCTTATTTCCAAACTAGTTCCAGTGTAAAAAGTGTCTCATAAGCCAAGGATTATGATTAATCTAATTCTATGCACTTTTGTTTAAAGAAAAAAAAAATGTCAAGGAGAGTATTAGACACAGAGAAATGAGCTTAACTTACAGCTCTTTCTGGTCCTCCCTGTCCTCCCTCCCCTCATTACCTGTGGCTAGAGCTGGACAGTGTGTGTGTGTGTGTGTGTGTGTGTGTGTGTACGCAATGTGTGTGCATGTATGTGTGTGTATACATAACCTTTTTGCTAAGGGGTACAGGGAAGTTAGGGAACTAGTATAAGGTTAGAGAAGTCACAGGGGGCATATCATTTAGGGCCTTTTAGGCCATGAGGACTTGGTCTTTTATCCTAGATGCAACAGAAAGCCACAGAAGGCTTTAAGGAGAAGAAAGACACAATCATATTTAGGTTGTAAAGGATGCAGAATGAAGATTAGATTGAGGAGCAGGGAGGCAGTGGGAATGAAAGCAGAGAAGTGAGACGATTCTGTACCCCATCTGGCAGGGGAGACCTAAGTACCTAGGACCAGGGGGCAGCAGTGGTGATGGGGAGGAGTGGACTAATTTAAGAATGTTTAGAGACAAAAACTGCATCTTAGTAAGTTTTCCATTTTCCCAGTGTATAAGTCTATTCTCATGCTACTAATAAAGACATACCTGAGACTGGGTAATTTATAAAGGAAAGTGATTTAATTGACTCACAGTTTGGCATGGCTGGGGAGGCCTCAGGAAACTTACAATCATGGCAGAAGGGGAAGTAAACATGTCCTTCTTCACATGGTGGCACAAGGAGAAGTGCTGAGTAAAAGGGGAAAAAGACCCTTGTAAGACCATCAGATCTCGTGAGAACTCACTCACTATCATGAGAAGAGAAGTATGGAAGTAACAGCCCCCGTGATTTAGTTACCTCCCACTGGGTCTCTCCCATGACACATAGCGATTATAGAACCTACAATTCAAGATGGGATTTGGGTGGGGACACAACAAAACCATATCACCCAGAGATAAGGTGTTCATCCATAACTCTCTATACATCATGTCAAGTGACTAATTTACACACTTGCAATTAAACATTCAAACAGATCTGTTCATTAGAGGTGACTGTATGTCACCAGAAGCCCTCACAGAAGAGGTAGTCTTTGAAAAACCTCAGCTAGCAATGCCAGTTAGTGTTTGTTATCCAACATGCTGCAGCTGTAATTGGGAAATAACTGAACCATGTACTTATCAGAAAGGAAAATGAATGGCCTCTCACAACCCTTCCCTCAAGTTTATGACTTGGAAACCTAGACCATAAGAGTTATCCAAAAAATTCCAAAAATGGTCAGAAGCTTCCATCACCCTCTCCTGAAGAGGAAGGTGAGCCTCATCATCCTGCCTATAGCCAGGATGCCTGGAACGCCTCACAGTGATAATTTTCTCTTCAGATTGTTTTTTGACAATTAAATCAGACCTTGATGAATTTGGAGGAAAAAACACCCAGCACAGTGATTATGAGTACTAATTAGGAAGAAAAATAGTGGCTTTGATGAGTCTGTGCTTGGTTTGTTCCTTAATTGACTGGCTGCTATTACACTTGTTGGTTGATTGGTCGAAATATTCCATTAAAATCTGATACACTCAGGGTCCTTTATTCCGAAGAGCCTTCCAAGGATGAGGAGTGAGTGGGTAATAGGGATGTGAAAGGCAAACATTTATTTATTATTTTATTTGTTGGATGCACAGGGAATTCCTTGAGCAGGTTCTAAGCATATGTCTTCATCCAAGTACAAGCTAACCTGTGTAACTCTGGGGAAATTTGCTTTAAAGGCAGCTATTTGTTACTTTTCTAAATGCAAAGTCCTCAAGGCCTGCCTTCAACACTTACTGTGACCACATGTCCATACCTGAGCATGGCATTGCCATAGTAAATGCCATGAGCTGGACTGGCACATCCTCTCTACCTTTGTTTCTAGGCAAATGGCTCTGACTGCCCATCCAAAACTTTACAAGGGAAATATCTCAGCAAAAGGCAGAATACAGGGATGCATTTTCCCCTGTAAGACTGTCTAATTTTTTGGTCCCTAACTAATTTCATCCTGCAAAGTCTTGTGACATTGATCAAAACAAGAAAAGGCAGCAGCCAAGCTCAAGTTTTTCCCTGCTGCCCAAAGACCACACCCTCCCTTTTTGGTTTTGGAGAAGCAATTATGTATCATGCCTAGACTAATCAAAAAGTAATTTTCAAAAGACCATTCTGAAGAAATCATAAGTCTGACTCAAATGAAGAACCTTTTGGAGTCATCCACAACAGGGAACTTACATCAGTGCATCAGCTAATCATCAGAACTCCAACCTCTGAATTCTATTTTGACACCTGCATCCCACATCCAAATATGAGACCTATTCTGGACTATGCAGCAAGTGGTAAGAAGAAAGGAGAAACTGACTGTCCATAGCCAAGCACTTGCTCATTCTTGCTGATGCAGATGGAATTCTTGCTATAATAATTATAACTGTATTTAACAGCAATAAATAGTCACATGTTTAAGTGACAGTGGAATTGTGACTATTAACATTTGGTTTTCAACAAATCCACATTGTTGGAGGTGGTAGTAGAGAGAAATCTAAAGAGTTACAAGACTGTATTCTCAATTCCTTAGTGTCTATAAATTAAATCTTATGCAAAGACTACAATTACTCTGAATTTCCAAATAGGAAAGATGAATTATTGCAGCGGCTTATTCACACGCAGAGTGCAGGCATCTGCAGGTGAACTTCCTAGCAAGTCTGGGAGAGTCCTCATGTTGCATCAGCGATCTAATAGCTTATTGACTAGGAATGGACTTGACAGATGGGGGAACACCCATGCCTGCTAAATGACATAATGGCTCCCTAATGCAACGATCTGCCATAAGTTAGATTTCTAGAGTCATACTTAGGAGTAAAGACAAAAAGAGTTTTGTTTTGTTTTTGTTTTGGAATAACCTACTTGTTATTGCCTCATTTTGCATAGTACTGGAGCATGCATTTTCTGCTCAAAGTCTGCCTGATCCTATCCTTCAGGCTCCTAGTTTTAACAGCATGGTGTACAATGTCACTATGACCTCAGGAAGTAGGGAGAAAGAGTGGTGAACATTTTATAATCTGGCTTGCTTTAAAGTCACTTCTAGGTAGGAATCTGAATTTTTGGTGCTGTCAAACACCTGTCTCTGTCTGAAGAACCATCTCTATCACTCAAGACATTTCAGAATTTATCTCTCTCAGTAATTCTCTCTCTCTTTGAAGTTTTATACCTCGTTACTGTGCACAATCATAAGACACTAAGTTTTACTGTGTGTTACAGCTTTTTACATTCTTACTTTCTTCCTCTCTACCAGAATATAAACACACAGACAGAAGACAACCACCTTTCATTAATCTATAGAGCCAAATCCAGTTTTACATATCCAACAGGAGTTTACCAGACAGGATCCAGACTTTGCTCTTAGACCTACCTAGATTAGAAATCGGACTCCTTAATACACCAGCTGCATGCCTGGAGACATGAGTCTTATCTTTTGAGGGCCTCAGTTTTTTTAGCTTTAAGATGGAGATAATAATAGGTTATGTACTATCGGTCTTTTGACAGTATTAAATGAGATGATGCAAATTATTTAGCAAAGTCACTTGCGTATGATGAGTGCTCAGTAAGTGGACGTTATTAAAATTACTATTAAATTAAGCCCAAATGTACTTCCTGTTTTCTTCACTGGGAGGTCCTTCAAGTCAGAGATAAATGTATTCCACTTTGTAATCCCAGTATCAAGCACTGTGCATGATCCATGCTAGGTCCTCACTGTTTCTGGAAAAGGTGCATATCTCAGATGTCTGGCTTGCAATGTTAGGTCCTTCTGTTGGTTGTGAGCCTGCAGAATCTTTTATTCCATTGAAAACAGCAGGAAGAGGAAGCTAATTGTCTGGATAATGTCTGCAGGCCTCATTTGCAAGAACTAGAGAATGCTTCTCTCCATTCAATAGCATAAGGTTACTGTTTAAGTTTTCTATTTTCTGCACCTTGTTCGCTCCTTTTTGTTCAGAGAAAATAAGTAGAAGTGAAGCAGGAGAAGAAAACAAGAAGTATTATATTGAAATGCTAATCTCATTTCATTAAATGAATTGTGGAGGCTGAGATAGTGATCTGCATCCACAGAGAATAATTTCTTTAAATACCTTGAGCTCAATATTCCCTTCTGGACAACTTTTCATCTTCTTTTTTTTTTTTAAGTATTAAATTGTGCTAAAGCGTCCCAACTGAGCTTGGTTTTTAGATCATCCAAGCTAAAGGGTATATACTCAGTGGTGAGGGTGAGGCACTGATGCACCCCAAAATCTCCTCTTAAAAACAGCTGTGCCCTGCCTTCTCAGGCTGGCTTACATTGCCTGAAGCAGCTCCCCAAAGCTGAGTAGTGCTTATTTCAGGAAACAGCAAATAATCACACTGTTTCAGGTCAAGTCCATTACAAAGTTGGTCAGGTCACCGCAAGCTTCTCTCAGAGGCTTTGGCCCCAAAGCTTCCATATTTATTGGGAGCAAACCTTTATCTAAAAGAGCATCCATTTCAATTCTCTAGGGAGGACAGCTGCTGATCCAAGAATGTTCTTTATAATGAGCTTGGGGTTGAAGTCATAAAGTTGTTCACGGCCAGCTCTGTTCTTGCTGTACCTGTGGGCTTGTACTTGAACTTGAGAAGGTCAGATTCAAAGTTATTTTTAATTACAATTTTTAAAAGATATTTTAACCTAGAATGAAAGGATTGGAAGCATGGAAGAGAATAGGTACTCCCAGAAGACAGGGAAGCAGGGAAGAAATTAAACAAAGCAGGTGATCTCACAAGAAATGGAAGTGACCAGAACAGATGGGAGGAAAGCAGCAGTGCCTCTGAAGACACAAAACTTTATCCTAGAATAGCAAAGGTCTCTAGAAAATGCTAGGAGAACAGAAGAGGAAAAAGGAGAGGTAGGAGAAGCTACTAAGACAATATAAATAATTCCATTCAAGAAGGATCTAGTCTTTTGACACCAGAGGAGAGAATAAGATGCCAAGCTACTCTCTCTGGATGTATGTGAGACAGGATTCTGATATACCAGCAAGATAAATCAACTCTGGCTGTTTTAAGCAGAAAATTGTTCAATAGAAGGATGATGGGTAGCTGCTGAATTACTAGGAACACTCAACAACAGACTCAGCAGCTACTTAGGAGCAGAATCCAATCCACACAGCAGGTCTGTGAATGTCCCCGTTGGAGCCACAACTGAGCCCTGGGAGCTCCAGCTTACTGGACATGCAGCCCCAGTCACTGGCTAGTGAGCCCACTGCTAGCAATTGTTCCTAGAGCCCTCAGAACATAACCTTGCTACAATCCCCTCTACTGCCAGACAGGAGTCTCACTGGGCTCTTCATTCATCTTCACTAGCTCCTATTCAAAGTATCGTTGAGTGTATGTTAGAGCTTAGCTCATATGTTTGTGCTCTAGTTGTAGCCATAGCCAGAAAATGAACTTTCTGGCATCTTCAGCAACTCTAGTGAGAGATGAGCTCTATGTTTAGCAAATTCTCTGAACATAAGAAACAAGTTCAGATAAAAAAGTGAAAAATAATGACAGAGGTCTAGTACATAATGAAATCTGTTTCAAGTTCCTAAAATATTAAGAATGGGATACCATAGTCCTGCGAAGTAAACACTGGGTACTGTAGCCATAACTGGGTATAGTGGTTACAAGCACAGGTTCTGGAGACAGAGAGACCTAGGTTTGATTCTGACTGCATTGCTTCTATACCTACGTGATCTCGGACAAGGCTATTTAATCTTTTTGAGCCTTACTTTCCCCACTGGCAAAATAGGCTTAATAACAATTTGTCAACATCAATGCCATGGCATCTGCTGTGACATCTGTTGTTTTTCGCCTTCTTAGAACCTCTTTTTCATCCTGTCCTCCTAATAATGTTCCCATTTCCTATGGAGAACTTAGTGTGATCCAAATGGGCCCACCAAAATTGCCCTCATTCACATGGGTGGCATGTGACACAGCTTTGACCAATCATTGTATCCCATTTTCCTGGCCTCAGTGATTGACTCAGGGATGGGGATGGGACTCAACTTGGGCCAATCAGAATCCTTCCTGGAACCTTTCTCCTGGGGATGCATGAAGGCTATTTCTCTCCACCAAGGCTGCTACATTGGTAGGAGGTGAGCTTAGAACTGCAGGAGGTCATGTTTCCCACTTCACAGAGAAAGTTTGCCTGAGGTAGAAATGAAGACAGAGTCGTGAAGACTTTGTCTGAGTACTTGCATACAGCTAGACACAAAGTCACCTGCTCTCCTGTGTTTCTCAGTTATGAGAGTCAATACATTTCCCTTTATGCTTAAGCTAGTTTGTATTGAATGTCTGTCACTAACGACCTAACAAGTCCTGAGGAATCTAGTTGTCGAAAGCATTACATGAGATAATGCTAGTAAGATGCTTAGTGAGTATCTGGCAAATATTTTGTTTTTTGTCTTATTTGCAATAGGTGCAGGCATTGAGTTGAACTGTAATAAAAAATGATACTTATTATTATTTGCATTGTTCAAGACTTGGCCATATCCTGTATTATCTGTCACTCTCGAGGCTAAATGCATTTCAAAGTTTTGCTAATGGTATTAATAACATTCCCTTTTTCCCAAATGTAATATACTTTCTCCTCCTTCTACCCAAATCCTACACCTTTCAAGTCATAAGTGTTGCTGCCTACAAAAAGTAAGCCCTCCCTACAAAAAGTAAGACTAGTCCAGGTTTCATCAGTTTCCCTCCTTTCTGACTATGTACAGCATATCATTGTGCATCAGGGCATTTGTTGTTTCTATATTCTCTCATCATGGTGACTATTTCATGTGTTTGACCCTTGGAACCCATGTTCTGAGCTGCATTATACTTTCATTGACAGTAAGAACAAATGTTATGCCTCTTTATATACCTCACTGCACAAAGCAGGGTGGAGCATTACTCTTCTCTGTACATAGGGGGCAATAGACTGAGTAATCTTACAAAACGTTTGGTTTCGTAGGCATAGATGCTCAGGAAATACTTGTTTGTAGACTGATTTCATAGACTAAATGAATTTTGTCTTCAATGCCACAGGTGGTAAGTAATCTGCCCAAGTAAACATATGAACCAACAAAAAGGACTTGAAGCCAGGTCTAACTTTCATTCGAATGTTCTTTTATTGCTATGGTAGGTGAATTTAGCTGCTTTGAGGGTATACCAAGTGCAAAGTTATTGATATTCAATATGACTTAAGTACTTACTCTGTGCTGGTAGCATGCTTTCTATGCATTATCTTGTTTAATTCTAGGGTGTAAAACACTATTGCTGTCCCCTTTTTGCAGTTGAGCAAACTGAGTCTTAAGAGAGGTTAAGGGATCTGACCAAAGTTACACAGCTATTAAATGTCAGAACTGGATATTAGCCTGGTACTCTCTGACTTAAAAGACTCTTCTCTTAATTACTAGATCGTTAGGGGCCCTCAATAAACAAATAGTTTGTGTCTTGTTACTCCTGAAAAGTCAATTGAAGCTTAGGACTTCAATAGTTTTGACATAGTACCTTGATGCTCTAAGAAAGCCAGAGCTTCAACACTGTGCCTTTGCCTTTCTGACACTCCAGATGATGCAGGCAGCTCTTTTTAGCCATGTCTCACATTTTACTCATTTTTAATGGAATGCTAATTTTGTATGCATTCTCCATATCCAGATTTAGACAAGGCACATAGTTGAGCATACTTAGTTTTTATCTAAATGTGCCATACCTCAGGTGAAAAATGTGCTGCCTGCAATGTAATTATGCATTCAGAATAATATGTGTGTCTGCTGGGGGCTTATAAATCAATAGCTTATTGTGCAATATATTGTCCAATTTTTTGCCATAGACATATTCGAGGAAACTAAAACTTGTCAACTGGTTGCACATTAATAATGAGTTTGGGACTTCGACAAGAAAGCAGAATAAATCTGAGTTGACATCCATTGACCAAGAAGACCTCGACAGCTTTCTCATCTGTCTGCTGCAACCAAGGCCTGAGCAAAGCCTAAAATTAGTCAATAATGTCACAAGAAGGTAAGGCCTGGTGCTTTCATTCTCCAGAATAGTCATTTATTTTTCATTCCATGAACACTTACCTAGTACCTGCAGTTGGCCCTAGAGATAGAGGGGTGAAAAAGACAAGCCAAGGGCTCCGTTCTCTTGGATCTGGCATGTGGGTGGAAAGCGATGAACAGCAAGTAAACAAATGTATGAATGGATAATATTATTTCAAATAGTGGTATGTGCTATGAAGAAAAAAAACAAGGTATTGGGTTTAGGCAGAGACTGGGGTTGGTGAGGCAGGACATGATAATAAATGAATATTTAGGAATGACCACTCTGAGGAGTAGATATAGGAGATGAGAAATGAAAGACGAGAAGGAATCAATATGTAAAGATTGGAGGAAAAGCATTCCAGGGACAGGGCATAGCATGTGCAGAGGCACAGCATGTGCAAAGGAAAGCTGGCCGGTGTGACTGGAGAGTAGAAAGCAGGGGGAGAGAGTAGGATAAATGACATTAGACAAGCAAGCAATGGCTTGGTTATGTAGGACCTGACAGGTTATTGTAAGAAACTGAGATTTCATTTTAAGTGTGGAACAAAGCCACTGGAGGGATTTAAAGCCAGAGAATGATGTGATATGATTTATAAGCTTTCTGCCACTCCAGTCCAATTGCATGTACTTATTGCAAATTTAAAGTTCTGGAAGAAAAATTAGCTCCAAGTGAGAGCTGCCTGTGTACAAACTGTATTAAACTCCACAGATTTTTTTCCCTGGGAGAATGGGGAAATTCTTTTCTAACAGCCACATCTTGACAAGGCAAGTGCTTTTTGAAAGGGTTTTTGCAGTATTCAAATTGCCAAAGACTCCTGGAAATTTTACCCTTGATGTTATGGTTAAGCAGAGAGTTTCTGAATGACTTGCTGAGCTTCAATGAAAAGCAACAGCCAGGAAAGGCAGGTGACCTTTCTTTGCGAATGGAGATAAACCAATGCATCTGCCAAGGGCTGTGAATTGTGCTTCGTAAAGAAGTTAATGGTCACACTGAGTCAGCCATTCGCACTCTAGTACCTTCAGAAAGAGACAGAATTCTGGACAGCAAGAGACATAATTCAAATTCCAGCTCTGTGTCTTCCTAGCCGTGTAACAGTAGTCAAGCTATTTAATATCTGTGAACCTTAGTTTGGTCACCTGAAAATGGAGATTAATAATGGTACTACCTTCTTGGGTTGTAATGTGAACTAAATGAGGCAACACAAGCAATACATTAAGGCCAGGGAAAAGCATAAATATTTGCTATCAGGGGTTCATTTTTGAAAGATACGTACCTAGGTTGAGAAGTATAAACCATAGCACAAGGTGTTCTGAAAGGAAAGACAAACAGCCCTTTGGACAAACACCTTCTTATGAGAATGATGCTCTCAACTCAACCACCTGTTTTTGTATAACCAGATCCAGTCAACCACCTATTTATGTATGGTCTGCAAGCAAAGAATGTTTTTTACACTTTTAAATAGTTGGACAAAAAACAAAAGAATTTGTGACATATGGAAATGCTAGGAAATTCAAATTTCAGTTTCCATAAATAAAGTTTTATTGGAACATAGCTGTGTACATTTGTTTATGTAGTGTCTGTGGCTGCTTTCTCTCAAAAATGGCAGTGTAAAGTAGTTGCAAAAGAGATGATGCAGCCTGCAAAGCTAAAAATATGTATTGCCTGGCCACTTTCAGAAAAAGTTTGCTGACCCCTACTCTAAGCAGCTGAGCTGGCTATACTGAAGCTAACTAAATTGCCCTTCTGTTCAGATTTCTGTCCATTTACATTCAAGTTTCTTTTGACAAGACTGCTAATCCCCAGGTAGTGGTTTATTCCCCTCCTGGATATTTGGCCTGCAGTTAGTGCACTTCAACTAGTTGAACTGTGGTAGGTCAGGTATGACCTCACGGTCTTTCCACCTGACACTCTAACGTGAATTGAACAAACAGAATGTTGTGGACTTTCCTATTTGGTTAAGTTTTTGGTGGAAAATTTCTCACTAAAAGTGCTGAACAGAATCATCAATTAATATTATATTACTCCACGTAAATCATTGATATGAGGCATGATTTAAAGAAACACAACCATAAGTACTTACAGGTAACTTTTTATTGGACATTAGATTTGTCTATTGGCAATTAATATAATCTTGATCATATATTCACATTTGAGAAGAAAACTTCCACTTCAGACAGGTAGAAGCCTTATATGTAGAGAAAAATGAGAATCCTACAGAATCTCTGGACCGTTATCTATCAAAAGCTTTAGCAGGCAGTTTCCTTTCAGCTTTTGATCTCCGTCAAGAGAAGTCTGTCAGGGAGCAAATTAGCAGGCAAATGCCCTTCCAAGTTCCTTACTCTTGATCTGTCTCTCCTCAGATAGCATAGATATTGGTTTTTAAGGGGAAAAGTTATACGAAAATGTGCTGTTTGTGTATTTGAAATCTACTGAGCCTTTCTTTAATCAGAAAAAAAAAAATCATTGTTGCTCTCTGTCTTTCCTCTTCATAGTTTTCCTGTTAATAAGTCCCCATTGTTTCCGAACCATTTGGATGCAAAGAAGTAAGTTTCCTACTCTAGGCCACAAATAATACTGCATGCATCATAAGTATCATCTCATTTAATCCTTATTCGACCCTACGGCTGTGTGCTGTGTTCCCATTTTATAAGTATGTAAACTAAGGCTTGGAGAAATTAAGTAATTTGCCTTGTGTCACATAGCTTGTAAGTGACATACCTGGGATTTGAACCCAGAGCTTTTAATTCCCCCAAACTGCTATTAGTACTACAATTCAGCACAGAGTTCTTTGCTTGAGTTTAACTTTGATTTATCATTTAAGATCCCCTTCCCCAAATTAACCAAAGATAAATAATTTAGCTCATATGTATAATAAAGAGACTTGGTGTTCCTAATAAGAACAAAAATGATGTATTAGAAAACAAAATGTTCTTTCCAGGGGCTTGTTTTGGGCACTGTATCACAAATTCTATGAACCAATAACATATGCTTTATCTAAGATGAGACTGATAGATTTGGGACACTTCTAGGGAGTCTCTTATTCTGTAAAGATTTGACAACTAGCTACATCTGTGTTATCGGAACAAAATGCGATGAAACGTCATGGATTACCTTCTATATTTACTCCTCAGTATTGATTTAAATTTATTGCTGGAATCTATGCTTTGCAGCCCTATCATTTACTCAACCTGTTCACCATGATAAGAAATGTATGAAAAGTAGTGCCACTTCCAAAACGTATTCTACTGGGCTTATGGCATCTTTTAAGACTTTTTTCCCTTTTCAATTTTACTGAGGTATAATTTGCAAACAAAAAGTGCACCCATTTCAAGTGTACATTTGGATGCATCTTGACACATGTATACAGCTTTGTAAACACCAGCTCCATTAATGCAAAGAACATTTCTATAATTCCATAAAGTTCCCTCATGGTCCTCTGCAGTCAGCGCTCCCATGCATCCCTACCTCATGGATTAGTTTTGACAGTTCTAGGATTTCACATCAGTGGAATCATACAGTATGTACTCCTTTATTTCAGATTTATTTCATGTAATGCCTTTGAGATTAATCTATGTTGTTCTGTGGATCAGTAATTTACTCCCTTTTATTGCTAAGTAATACTCCATTTTATGGAATTTTGTTTGTCCATTAATTTGTGATGGACACTTTGGTTGTTTCCAGTTTGGGGCTATTATGACTAAAGCTGTACATCAGTGTGCAAGTTTTGGGTGTATTTTTTTTATTTCTCTACCTAGGGGTAGAATGGCTGGATTATATGTGAGTTAATTTTATTAAAAACTGTCAAAAAGTTCTCCAAAGTGGTTGTACCATTTTATACTCTCACCAGAAACATGTGAAAGTTCCAGTGTCTTGGTTATCAGTAGTTAGTGGATTTTAGCTTCATGATAATCTAGATCTTTCTCAGTAAAACAATGACTCTTGAACCAGTAGAGAAATGGACTCCAGAGAACCAATTTCTGCAAAGCTGTAAGGAGAAACATTACCTTAACTGTTAAAAATCTGATTTTATTGGTTAATTTCTGAGGAAGAATGCTCATAAATTTTAAAAGAACATGACTTAAAATCTAGTCTGTGAAAGTGAAATTGATGTAGGTAGTCTGTTGCTCAGAGACAGGACTTTAATGAGTAACTACTGTTTGGGCGTTGGTCATGGAACTATGCTGGGGTTACCGGTGACTTTAAAATGTGACCTACTTCAGACCTTCGTCTGATGCCTGCAGTGTGCCTCAGATGGGCACTTAAAACGGGTTTGAATGCTTCCAGGAGATTGTGAGTCAAGGAAAACTGCTACATGGGGGAAGGAACAGAGTGGCAGCTGAGGAAACCCAACCTCTGCCCCAAGATACCACTCCCACTCCGTGCTCTGTTCTCCCCAAGGGAGCCGGGGAACAAGGGCGTGGGGTGTGGCAGGACTAAATTGACTTCCATCGTCCCATTTAACTCAGAGAGAGGAAGCCAGGAGCTGAACAGAGACCAGAAGCTTTTCTCTTAACAGTGTGAAAGAGAAAGCTCTTTGATTTTATAGCCAAGAGTCGTTAATTAGCCAAATTGAATTAAACACCCTTAAATGCTGGCAGCTAAAGAACCACAAGTTTGTGGCACCAGGGTTGAACCCAAATGGAGCAAACCTAATTTCAAACAGAGCAAATCAAATAAGGAAAATGGAAAAATTATAATTTGTCTTTTATTTTTATTTTTTGAGACAGGATCTTGCTTTGTTGCCCAGGCTGGAGTGCTTTGGCACGATTTTGGCTCACTGCAGCCTCAACTTCCCAGACTAAAGCAATCTTCCCACCTCAGCCTCCCAAGTAGCTGGGACTAAAGGAGCATGCCATTATGGCTGGCTAATTTTTGTATCTTTTGTGGAGAACTGAGTTTTGCCATTTTGCCCAGGCTGGTCTCAAACTACTGGGCTGAAGGGATCTGCCCACCTCAACCTGCCAAAGTGCTGGGATTACAGACATGAGCCACCATGCCTGGCCTGATTTGTGTTAAATCTAAGAAATGAGAGCACTCACTGCCTAATTGTGCACACACTCCTGTCTTTGTCTCACTGCCTGCTAAGGAATCATGGTTTTTTTTTTCTCAAAAGTTAATTTTAATTTTAGGGTAATATTTAGCCCTTGATATAAAGCATATAGTTATATGTTAAAAAGTGGAATTGTCATTCCTAGTTTTTGCAGGCTAGATTTGGAGGGCAGATACAGAGTTCTCTGAAAAGACCATTTGCTAGTAGCCTTGCTCAAATTAGAGCTACAGATTCCCAAAGCTTCAAAAAGTAGACCAGTAAACAAAGTTGTAGAGGCTCCTAGAATAGTACTACGAGAAACAGATGGAAATACAGAAAGAACTTTAACAGAGATTAATATATAACACTTTTTAATGTTTTCTGTCATTGTACTAAATGCTGTAAGTATGTTATTTTATTCAACTTTTATTAATACAATAATTCCACGAAGGAAGTTGCTTTGGTTTTTTCCAGCCCACTTTACAGTTAAAGAAGCTGAATCACAGAGAGGCTTATCCAAGTGTATAGACCTAAAAGAAAACAGAGCTTTTCAACCACAAAATTAACCAAACAATTATACCACTCATCGAATCAAAATATGGTACCTGTGCTTGGCCCTGGCAAACAGCCAGCCCTGTCTCAGGACAGAGGAGGGCCACCTCCTGCCCTGAGGACATAAATGCCACAATAGAGGAACTCAGCTTAACAGAACCACCTGTAACAGTCAGCTTTTTATAAGACAACACACTTCCCATTTCTACAGCACTCTTTCCATTTAAAGTATTGCGTGTGTGTATGTGTGTGTGTGTGTATAATTGCATTTAATCTTTACACCAACTTTGGAGGAGAGGAGTACATTATTATTGACATTTGACAGAAAAGACAATGAGTTTCCAAGTAGTTAAACAAGTTGCCCTGATTCTCTCACCCAGATCAGGAAACATGTACTAGAGTCCTCATCTTCTGGTTCTAGGTTTTGCTTTTCAGTTTTAACTCTTCCTCCTCCTGAGAGGTGACAGCGTGCTGGCAGTCCTCACAGCCCTCGCTCGCTCTCGGTGCCTCCTCTGCCTGGGCTCCCACTTTGGTGGCACTTGAGGAGCCCTTCAGCCCACCGCTGCACTGTGGGAGCCCCTTTCTGGGATGGCCAAGGCCAGAGCCGGCTCCCTCAGCTTGCAGGGAGGTGTGGAGGGAGAGGCGTGAGCAGGAACTGGGGCTGCACGCGGCGCTTGCGGGCCAGCTGGAGTTCCAGGTGGGCGTGGGCTTGGCGGGCCCGCACTCGGAGCAGCCGGCCGGCCCTGCCGGCCCCGGGCAATGAGGGGCTTAGCACCCAGGCCAGCGGCTGTGGAGGGTGTACTGGGCCCCCCAGCAGTGCCAGCCCACCGGCGCTGCGCTCCATTTCTCACCAGCCTTAGCTGCCTTCCCACAGGGCAGGGCTCGGGACCTGCAGCCTGCCATGCCTGAACCTCCCACCCACTCCATGGGCTCCTGTGCGGCCCAAGCCTCCCCAATGAGCACCGCCCCCTGCTCCACGGCGCCCAGTCCCATCGACCACCCAAGGGCTGAGGAGTGCGGGCACACGGCGTGGGACTGTCAGGCAGCTCCACCTGCAGCCCCGGTGCGGGATCCACTGGGTGAAGCCAGCTGGGCTCCTGAGTCTGGTGGGGATGTGAAGAACCTTTATGTCTAGCTCAGGGATTGTAAATACACCAATCAGCACCCTGTGTCTAGCTCAGGGTTTGTGAATGCACCAATCGACACTCTGTATCTAGCTACTCTGGTGGGGCCTTGGAGAACCTTTGTGTCCACACTCTGTATCTAGTTAATCTGGTGGGGACGTGGAGAACCTTTTTGTCTAACTCAGGGATTGTAAACGCACCAATCAGTGCCCTGTCAAACAGACCACTCGGCTCTACCAATCAGCAGGATGTGGGTGGGGCCAGATAAGAGAATAAAAGCAGTCAGCCCGAGCCAACAGTGGCAACCTGCTCCGGTTCCCCTTCCACACTGCGGAAGCTTTGTTCTTTCCCTCTTTGCAATAAATCTTGTTACCGCTCACTCTTTGGGTCCACACTGCTTTTATGAGCTATAACACACCACGAAGGTCTGCAGCTTCACTCCTGAAGCCAGCGAGACCACGAGCCCACAGGGAGGAACGAACAACTCCAGACGCGCTGCCTTAAGAGCCCTAACACTCACCGCGAAGGTCTGCAGCTTCACTCCTGAGCCAGCGAGACTACGAACCCACCAGAAGGAAGAAACTCTGAACCACATCCGAACATCAGAAGGAACAAACTCCAGACGCACCACCTTAAGAGCTGTAACACTCACCGTGAGGGTCCGCGGCTGCATTCTTGAAGTCAGTGAGACCAAGAACCCACCAATTCCGGACACACTCCCTTTGATGGGCTAACTGGGCAACAAAAATATAACTTTATGAGCTTTGACCAAGGTTCCCTGGAATAGACTATTTTAATAATAATGATAAAAATAATAGTAATAACACTAATTGCATCCTTCATGAATCCTCTTAACACAAACCTATGCAGTAGGCACTATTGTCAGCCCCATTTCACAGTGGAGAAAACTGAGTCAAAGTGGTCATAAGTGGACAGGGGCCCAGGCTTGACTCCCTCCTGCTGTAAATTCGATTTCTTCGATTAAGGTGAAACTTCTCCAATTCCATGAGTTTCAGAATCGTAACAAAGAGGCTGGAACATGAGCCCTCACTGTGAATGTACAGATCAAATGTCTACCTCACCCACTAACGAGAACCCATTGTCATAGCAACAGATGTATCAGATATTTCAGCTCAAGCACAGGGAAGCAACATTCTCAAACAATTCACAAGAGATCCTGGCTCCGTTTGTAATTACAGATTTCACTTGAAATTTTTTTTAAAAAATTATAAGTTGTTTCATCTTTTAAAGCAAACAGAAACCCTGAGAAGGAGAGAGAAGATTCATGAGATAAGTAAAACACAAAATTATTTGATGTAAGAGATTCAGAGTAAGAGGAAATTTCATAACATGTGGGGCCATTTTCCTAATATGGAAACTTTTCATATTATATCTTTTTACTGCCTAATGCTAAATTCTACCTGGCTTCCAGTCCTATAGTATTGAATGCCAAGTATCCTGTGAGAAACAAGAGTTCTGCTTTCATTTAATTTGCTTTAGGTGAACTCATTTTGCCTGCTGAATCCATAAGCCAGTGGTAAAAAAAAAAATGTATTGCCCTGAGTGGCAGATGAGGGTAGTATGATCACATAGGACATACTTGTAGTAAAATAGTCACTGTTTATCTGAAATTCATATTTAATTTGTGATCCTCTATTTTTAAATGCTGAGTCTGGAAACCCTATTTGGAGACAGACTGAACAGGGTTCAACTTCCAGCTCCACCATCTACTGACTGTGTTAAGGTCAGTTATTTTGAACATGTGTGAACATGTCCAGTTATTTAACATGGCATTTCCTTATCTGTAAAATAAGGTTAATGCCTGCACCTGTCTCATAAGGTTGTGTTGAGAATTACATTTTAAAAATACCTGGTATGTGCCTGGAACATTATAAGCACTCTATAGATGTTTATCGTTAGTACTACTACTGGTGTTATCAGCCATCCTATTATCAGAACCACTAAATATAAATGACCACTGCCACATTTCCTAAATATAATAAAGAAAGTCATCTTTCCAGAAACCTAAATGATGTGACAAGTTAATGACATTTAACTAATAATAAATAGTAATGAACTAAATTTGGCTTAATAGACATTTATTAATTCCCCAATATATACGAGGCACAGAGCTAAGCACTAGAAGTGCAAAATTCATAAGCTGTCAGAGTTAAAAGGAAATGCAAAAGATGATCTAATTCGATGCCCCTCACTGTACAGATGAGGAAACCAGTCAGTGTGGGAGGCAGTGAGTCCTTCACCCAGCATCACAAGGTAAAATGGTGGTAAAACCAGGACTGGAAGCCAATCCCCCTGACTCTGAATCTAGGATGCCTTTTACTCATCTTTCCTGTTTTCTTGTGCAAAGACAGAGCCCTTACTCTCTGGGAACTAACACTCTAGTAGAAAAATACCAAACAGATGTAACCACTGGTTTTTACCATTTTGCTGTGAGTTAACTAAGTAGAGTCAATGTCCCCTAACAATTTGATCCTCACAAAAGTTTAATAAATTAGCATAAGAAAAAAAAACAATAATTGTTATTGTCATTAATCTTAGGAAAACTGCTGTCCCAAGATGTCAATGGACTGTAATAATGTTGTAAGGTGGGCATGAGACAGCATTTAAAGTAGATGCCAGATTATCCATTGCAGCTGGCTGCCTCCGCCCATAAAAATGAATTGAAACATACTGTGAAGCGAAATGAAGCCAAGCAGGTGTCTTTAATGAAGATATCTTTACGCAAAACTGCATGGGAATTGGAATGGGCTTGCAGACCAAGCACAGGGAAGCAATCAACAAGGTTAGCCAAAACTCAGAAAAACTCCGTCACAAAAGCCAATAAACTGCTTGCCCAGATCACCAGGAAGGAAACCCTGATTGAAACCAAAGACCAGAAGAACAGAACAACCAGAGATTTTAGAATCACAAATTTCAGACACACGGGCCAAAGATGTGTCTGAGGATGCTGAGTAAACCAGGGGTCCCAGTTGGACTTAAATCCAGGTCTTTTGAAACCTAGTTTGCTTTCCACAGAACCACAATGGCTCTTGTTTTTTTGTTTTGTTTTTTGTTTTTTTCTCTGTAAAATGAGAGAAGAGGGCAGCTATTGTACCAGCTTATCTCTGAGGTCCTTTCCAGCAATAGCATCCTATGATTTCATTCTCATCTGTTCTATTCTATTCTATCCTGGCCTAGTTTCTTCCCATATTCAATCTGATTAATTCCTGCCATTTTTAAAATTATCTTTACCATTTAACTATTTTTAGGTATACAATCCAGTGGCATTGAGTACATCCACAATGTTGTGGAACTATCACCAATATCATCCCAAACAAAAACTTTGTATACATTAAACAATAACATTCTATTCTCCCTTTCTCCCAGAACCTTGTAACCATGATCCTTTTTTCTATTTATAAATTTTATTTTTCTAGGTATTTCATATAAATGGAACTATACAATTCTGTCTCTTTTGTGACTTAGCATAGTGTTTTCAAGTGTCATCCATGTTGTAGTATGTGTTAGAATTTCATTCCTTTCTAAGGGAACGATGTTCCATTGTATGTGCATATCACCACATTTTGTTTATCCATCCATCCACCGATGGACATCTGAGTTGTTTCCATTTTTGCCTATTGTGAATAATGCTGCTAGGAATATGATTGTGCATGTATCTTCTTTAGTCCCTGCTTTCAATTCTTTTGCATATACACCCGGAAGTGGAATTGCTGGACCATACAGTAATTTTTGGTTTAACTTTTTAAGAAATTGCTAGCTGTATATTTTTAACCCAATTTCAGCAATGAGACTTTACCTGTGGAAGCCCAAGAATGATGCTAATGCTTATTATTCATAGGTTTGTAAAATAATTACTGAGTTCAGCTACATGCTAGGACTGTGTCAAGTACTGGGACTCCAGTGATGAGCAAACCCAGACACAATCCCCGATCACATGGAGCTCTCAGTTTGTTAGGAAACCAAGCATTAAACAAACATACGCACCATGAGGTAATCAGAGTATCATAAGGGCTCTAAAGACACAGTATGAAATATTTTATCTTAAGAAGTTAGGGAAAGGCTGCTAGAAAATGATGTTTAAGCTGAGATCTGGAAAATAACCAAAAGCAGTTGTCAGAAAACTGCAGCCAACAGGCAAATCCAGCCTTGTTTTTACAAATAAAGTTTTATTGGAACACAACCATGCCCATTTGCTTATATATTATTTATGAATACTTTCATGATATAATACCAGGGTTGGGTAGTTGTGACAGACACCATATAGCTCAAAATACCTAAAATAGTTACCTAGTCCTTGGCAGGAAGTTTGTCAAATGCTGACCAAAAGTCAGTGAAGAGGGAATGAACAGGTAGATAGTATAACTGAAGAGGAGACAGTATGTGTGTGGGCCTGAGAAGGAAGAGCACAGCATAGTCAAAGAACTTGGAGTGGCTGTATTAGTTCACTTAGAAGGGAATGGAATTCTGACACATACTACAACATGGATGAAACTTGAAAACACTATGCTAAGTGAAATAAGCCAGGCACAAAAACACAAGTATCATAACGAGTTATCACTAAGTTGGTGATTTAAAACAACAGACATTTATCATCTTATAGTTCTAGGGGCTAGAAGCCTGAAATACGGATGTGAGTGGGTTGTTGCCTTCTGAAGGCGTTAAGGGGGAATCCATTCTGTCTCTTTCCTAGCTTCTGGTGACTTCTGGCAAGCCTTGACTGATTGCACTAATTGCTGCCTCCATCTTCACATGGTCTTCCCCTCTGCGTGTCTCCATGTCCTCTCCTTTTCTGTCTCCTATGAGGACACTTGTCACTGGATTTAGGGCCCCACTCTAATTCAGGATGATCTCATCTCATTGTGGGATCCTTACACTAACGACACTTATAAAGACTCTTAGTCCAAGTAGGTTCGCGTTCTGAGGATCCATGTGGACTTCTATTTTGTGGCTCCATGATTCAGCCCACCACAGTAGTCAGAGAACTCATGAAGGACAATGCAATGGAGAAGAGGATTAGAGATGAAGACTGTCAGGAGGTGAGCCTAGAGAGTTGAGAGAGACCAACTCTTATGGACTCTTAAACAACACACCATTGAACAGAGGATTCCTTTACACCTGCAGTGACCCAAGAATATTGTCATGCAATTTAACATGTACTTTTTAAAAAGTAGATGAAAAAGATGGTGTTTTAATTGATAAGTTCAAAGGACCCCAGAATTACTTTTCTAATCATTATTTCTTCCAAATGGAGGCCCCCCAAAGTGTCAGATTAGTAAGCAGCAGAAAACGCTTGACAGAAAAATTAATATTTGGCCACGATGCTTAGATTAAAAACATCAAGATTTTTGAAATGTAATGTGAGTACTGTGGATACTACTTTTTTCTAATAATTCACATTGTCTTTTTTTAAGATCCATTTGTCAAAAACTAAATCATTTAGACAACTATTCTCAAGTTTATACTCCTTCTTCTCCAGGATTGAGGTCATGTAAACTCTGCCCATTTCATTCGTGATGGCCAAGGCTGACTTTTGAAGAAGATCTTTAAGCAGTTTCCATCCAATGCTCAGAACATAACATCAGGTCTCAGCTATTGCCGATTCAGCCTGACCTTGTTCCCTGGTTGAGGAATTAAATGACTCCATTCACTTCCCAGACCCTGTCTGTTCCTTGCAATACAGTGCTAGTGGCAGGAATCCTGCTTTCCTCCCAGGGACTGAGGTTCTGAGTTGATAACTTCCGTTATATGCCACTCCCCCAATACTATAGTCATCCTTTACTCTTATCAGCAACCCATTTAGGGATGCCTCTAACTTCAGACTTCTTGCCGGGATGCTGTTACCATCTGATAAACTTCCGTAGTGAGTACACGAGATCAGATATGCAAGAAATGTAACTACATTTTTTTCTTAAATTGAATTGAATTTCTATTCTGAGCTTTCCTTCTTTGTGATAAAAGCTGAACTCATTCAATTTAGAATGTTCCCATCCCTCTTCTTTTCCAGGGTTGCATGGGGCTGTGACATAAGTGGGAGGAACTGGTAAGGGACACTATCATCTGTCCACATTGGCATCTTCTAAGATAACTTCATTCTAATCCAGTCTCCGTAAGATCTCTGTTGTATCCTCTTCTGCCCAATCCCAGGGATGCTGAAGATCTGGCTCTGCTAACTGGCCACACCTTGGAGTGAGAAGGCCACACCTCTGCCACTCTGAGGGCTGGGAAGGTTGGTGGTCCTACCCAGATGCTCCATATAGTCATTTCTGGACTATTATTCCTGCAGCATTCCAGGTGCAAGGGAAGGCTGGGATCTTAACTACTGTCTAGGGTTTATCCAGAGGTGGGAGAAGCAGATTCTTATTCTCAGTTTCCTTATGTCCTTCTGGGGTTGCTGTCTCTACCTCCAGCCCCAAACTCAGAAGAAGGGAAAAGAATATGAGACTCCTTCTCTGGAACCCACTCTGGACCAAGTCTCTTTTCCCCACTCTGATTTTCCCTCCCTCTCTTGCTACAGTGTTTTATCTAGTCTCAGGGACAGAGAAACTGGACCTGACTACCTATATTTTTCCAAGTATTTTTATTTTATACTTGAAGCTTGACTTTCAAAACTCCAAAGCAAGAAATTTTATTCTTTTATTTTGTGTTAGTATTGCCCCATCCTCTTCCTTGAGGGTAGGAGTTATAGAATATATATCTAACTGTTCTATAAATGGAAGAAAGGCAACGAGATAAAAGGGAGTGAAAGAGAGAAACAGATTAATATATCAAAGTAGTATCCCACTATGCTTTCCTTATGCCAACTGCCTGTGGGCTACATCTGAATTCATCATTTCTACATCCTGCTAGTCTGGTGGAGTCCCACATTAATTGATAGTAGTTCTTCTAGTACCTGGGCTTCCAGTACTTGTACTCTACAACAAACGGAATCCAGTCTGCTGTAATGCACTTGCTCCATCATCCATTCATGCATTCATTCACTCTCTACTTTGATTTGTATATGTTGAGCCTTACTAATAATGTCAGACCCTGTGCCTGGCATTAGGACACAGAGATGATCCTGAACACTAGCATCTTTTTGTGGACAGGACTACTCCATTTTGGCATTATTGGCATTTTGGACTGGATAATTGTTGTGGGGGCTGTACTATGTGTTACACTATGCTTAGCAGCATTCCTGGCTCTACGTACTAGATGCCAGTAGCATCCCCCAATGATTATTAAAAATGTCTAGACATTACCAAATGTCCCTTGGAGAGCAAACTCATCCCTGATTGAGAATCACCATTCTAGCAGAGGACACAGGCACATAAATAGACCATTATAACACAGTGAGGTCAGTGCATGGATAGAAACACACTAGTTAATGTGGAATGCTAATTAAGGCATTTAACCCACTCTAGGTGAGGGTGGGTAGGGTGAGATAAGACAGTGATGCCTGAACAAATAATGCTTACATAATGCTCTGAACCACAACTCATATTGCTGTTCCACATTTCTGCTCTACCATTCACCATTTGTTTATTCATTCAATAAATATTTCTGAGAACTGACGCTAGGAGCTAGACATTGAATGTACAAAAAATAGTAAGACAGAGCTCCTGCTTGCACAGAAGCAATGTATAATTACAATTAAGACCATGGGCTCCAGAGGCAGACTGCCTGGTTTCCAATTACGATCCAAACCTACTACTTGTAAGCTCTGTGACACTGGGCAACTTACTTAACCTCTCTGATCTAAAATTTCTAATTCTGTAAAACAGCAATAATAATAACAACTACCTCTTGGAGTTAATCAGATTAAAAGAGATAATTCTTATAAATCTCTTAGCATCTGGCCTGGTGAATGGAAAGCATAGAATAAATGGTAGGTTTTATCAGTGATTGTCCAAGTTCTATATTATAATGAGAAGGCCTTGTTCTAAGCCAGGGCCTCTCATCAGTGCCACTGCAGTTAATTGGATTATATCTAGTCGTATCCTGAGATGTGACAAGCAGAGACTCAGTATCTTGTCATCATTGGATTTCCATTAAAATACCATTAAGATTAAAAGTACTAAAAAAAATCTTAATTAGGGCATTAATTTTCACAGTAATAAATTAAAATTTTCAGGTCAGCTATAATAACCATAATAAACCCCAAAAAAGAGAGAAAGAAAGAAAAATTCTGGAAACCAAACCACACAGTCTCAAATTTTAGCCTCATTTCTCAGTTGATATTTTCAGTCAAAAAATGTTTTTCTTCCATTTTAATACAAAAATGTTAGTTTGAAGACTCTATTTTCTCCCAGACTTTGTGCAATTTTTGGCGCATGTTTGAGCATAACAATTACTCAGCAAAGAGAAGCTTGGGGATGGTTTAATAACAGCCTTCAAATATATGAAAAGTTATTACACGGAACATGATGACCAGCTGTTCCCTACTTTCACAGAGGACCAAGAAAAATGAATAGACTGAAAATTACAGGGGCTGACAATTTGAGGTAGACTCACTGAAGAACTTTGCAGAGTATAAAGTCGGTGTAGAAAACCTAAAAAAAAAAAGAGTTTGGAAAATATAGTATAGCAAAAAGAATACTGAGATTCCAGGGATGTAAGTTCTTGTGCTAACTCAAAACCCATGGCTTTCTGCAAGCCACTGACCCTCTGAAGCTGTTTTCTAATCTGCAAAATCTTCCACAAGTTCCTTGTTACACAATGCAGTCATAGTTTAGCCAGAATCTCCCTAAGACTGAATAGTCTGTGGATACAAATGAGGTCACTTTAAATTAGTGGTTATCAACTTGGGGTGATTTTGCCTTCCAGGGACATTTGGCAAAGACTGGAGACATTTTCAGTTGTCACAAGTGGGGGAGGAAAGGTGCTACTGACATTTAATGAACAAGGTCAGAGATGCTGCTAAATAGCCTACCATGCAGAGGACAGCATCCCACAAGATACAATTATCTGGTTCAATGTGTGAAGAGTGCCAAGATTGAGAGACTCTTCTCTAAGATAAGAACTTAACTTTTTCTACTTTGTACACCTGCCCATATAACACCATAGTGCACAGGGTTTGCCCACTAATTTTTGAGAGTCCTTGGGTATGGTAGCTATTGATATTCATGGAGCATTTCTAGCTCTCTGCCTCCTGAGTCATGGTAAGGCTGCACTTTCCTACTCCCCTTGAAGTTAGGTATAGCCATGTGACTTGTTTTAGTCAATGAAGTTTGAACGGAAGTGATGTGCTTATTTTGAAGGGCTAACGGGTGATTCACTGTGGTCCTGTCCCACTACTGCAACAGTCTTGGAACCACAGGTCAGGCTCATGATGAAGCCCTTGTCCACCTAGCTTGCTCAGTTACTAAGATGAGCATTACCCTTGACCAACCATGATGGATGTGTAATATTAGAAGTATATATTTTTCCCCAAATTGGGCAGATCTAAGAATATGAATGTTATGTAGATACAAAAATATGATTTTAGAAGAGCATGATGTTAAGAGTGTAGGTTGTCAAGTTAAACCTCCTTGATCCAAACCTGGCTCTGCTTCTTATTAGCTGTCTGACCTTGAGTAAGTTAACTTCTCTGCATTCTACTTTCCTCATGTGTAAAATGGGGTGATTGATAGCATCTTCCTTTGAGGTCAGATGGGAATATACACATTGAGCAATTAGTAAGGTGCCCTTATTATTAAGCACTTTGTAAATAGTGACTCAATCCTCATATCAGCTTTGTGCGGTAATCACTACTGTTATTCCTGTTGCATGGATGATGAAACTGAGGCACTGAGAGGGTAAATAACTTGCCCAAGCCCATAGAACCACCAAATGGCAGAGGCATTCAAACTCAGGCTGTCTGGCTACAGTCCATGCTATTAGCCATAACGCAATGACAGTGATGATGATAATGATGAAGATTACATCATTGTCTTAAAAAATATGATCCATTGGGCCACGCTGAATTACAGACAAGTATATGGCCAGAGTCTACCCTCAGAAAGTTCACAGTCTATTAGGAAAGCTGAGACATGAACTTCACAAGTTCCCAGGCAAGGTAGAATGTGATCAGTGCCATAAAATTGAGAAAGATAAGTGCTTTGACAATTTTATTAAATCTCTCATTTAACCCTCAGTTAACTTGAAAATTCAATTAACCAGAAGCATTACTCATATGTTCCCATTAATCAAGGTTTTATAATATCAGTTGAACTGATTTAACCTTAATAAACAGATGATTGCACATGGATTGCAGGAGGACTTAGGAGCACAATAACTCAGAAATCAGCTCCACGACTAAGTGCTTTCCTAAAAGCAAAGGAAACACTTCAGGACAGAAAGGGAAGAGGAGAGAAAACAATGAGTGCTTAGCACAACACAGCAATGAAGGGGAGAAAATCTTGGTTTGTGGAAGACTAAGTAGGTCAGAGGAGAAAGAAAAACCCTTTGGCATCACTGACATTATCTGAGTAATGTCTGTCAGAGCAGATGGCCCTGCTCTTCTAGCAGACAGTCCAAGGGACAGTAACTGGTGAGACAAGGTGTGCCCATCTATGTAAAACCAATTGTGAGCATGGACAATCATTTATTGAGCCCCCAAGCATGATTGTAAGGAATAGTAAAGAATTCAAAAGGCCATGAGATTTAGGACACATGCAGAGCAACCATGCAGATTACATTCATTGCTTCTCCTGTATAAGGTAACCTTCTTTCCTTCCATCCTGGGAAAATCCAATTCATCCTTCAAGGCCCAAGTGCCCTAAGAATTGTTTTATAAATACTCCAGAAAAAATTAAATTGTTTCTTTTTCTGTATTTACATGGCTCTTCATTTATGTGCACTCTATACTAGTTTTCACATTGCAATTTATACAATAGGCTTTTCTAGAAAGCAGAGAACAATGTGGTCTTGAATAGTTATAGAAAGTTTTGTAAAGATTAATATATACCACCAAATACAAAGATCTGGAGCACATCTCTCTACAGGCAACTACGCCTCTTTTCTAGTTTTATGAGTCACACGTCAATGCTTGTGACTCAGTGATACTCATTGAGTATGTATCTCATGGTGAAAATTTTATGGTATTTCTTCCTCAGTCTTCTTGAATAATGAAATAAGAAAATTGTGTCCCAAGAAAGAGTGTCCAACACTCAAGCAGAGACGTGAAGGTTTGGTTTGGTATAGAGAGAGAGGGAGTGAGGTGCAAGAAGCAAGAATTCAGATCTCCTTTAGGAGTAAGAGTAATCCTATTGACATATGGCAACAATGAACCAAAAGTACATGAAATTGAATCAATTTCCCCATTTTAAGAGCATACTAAGTCATACTAACAATGAAGTTAGAACACACACCTTGAACATATTTTTCTTTCTTTCTTTCTTTCTTTTTTTTTTTTTTGAGACAGAGTCTTGCTCTGTCACTCAGGCTGGAGAGCAATGGCACAGTCTCAGCTCATTGTAACCTCCACCTCCCGGGTTCCAGCAATTCTCCTGCCTCAGTCTCCCATGTAGGTGGGATTACAGTGCCTGCCACCACACCCAGCTAATTTTTCTTTCTTTTTTTTTTTTTTGGTTTGTTTGTTTTTTTCGTAGAGACAGGGTTTTGCCATTTTGGCCAGGCTGGTCTCAAACTCCTGACCTCAGGTGATCCAACTGCCTCAGCCTCCCAAAGTGCTGGGATTACAGGCATGAGCCACCGTGCCTGGCAAAGATATTTTTCTTAATCCCACCTAGCTGGAGTTCATCTTCTCTGTCCCCTTTTGCTCATGCCATTTTATACCCCCATTTTAGCACTTTTAGTTGCTGTGGCCATATCTGCCTCCCCAACAAGACTGTGAACCAAAGGTGAAAATTAAACTTTACGTATGTCTCTTGAACTGAATTGAAAAGACAACGTCACCAATCAGTTTTTCAAATAACAACCCAAAGAGCTGACTCAGACCTCTCCTCTGTGGAGCAATGAAGGATTTCATTCTTACACAAGGGAGCAGATGTGAGCCTGTCCTTTCATTAGAATGAAAGGTGACTGTCTACTGTGGTCACCTCATTGAGTTCCACAGCCTCTAAAATCACTGTAGCCAGAAATAGTCGGAGAAGTGAAAGTCTCAAAATTAATATTAGCAAATCTGGGGCCAAACCTTCACTTGTAGATTGGATTCATTCTCATTTTCCACCACCCTCTTAAACCAATTTTAGCCAAATAATGCTGTGGATATGTGGTCTTAGAAGACTCTTGAACAAATGACTTCCTGGATTGGCATTTCCCTCCTGGGATTTGCTACAAGCTTACACTAAATGTCGCAGATGAGACCTGAAGCCAATCAATGATTTCTTTTGCAGAGTGTATCTGTGTAAGCATATGTATGTGTGACTTGATGCACTCTAATTAGAGTTGTTCCTGCTTCCTACAACACTATCTTCACCTTCTCATTAAAGGCTTTTTATTACCAAGTCTCCATTTCAGTCTATTAAGAACTTTAAGCACTTAGCAATGTAATTGGTATGTATGTTTAGACACAATGAATCTCACATCATATGTCCAGTTAGTGCAAACAAAATTGGACTGCAAAAACACTAGTATGCAATATGACCTTAAATTCTAAAACATGATAAATTCCTTCTTTACTGTCCCCTTGCAATACATGCCTTTACTTATTACAATTCCCATTGTTATTATGAAAGAGACAATTGTAAACAATTCCGTTAGCAATCTCAGGTAGGCAGCCCAGAAGTTACTGCCTGTTCTCAAAGGGAATAATAAACCAGAAAAATTCACTTAGACATTATGACATTCATTCCTTACTCAACAAATACTTATTAGGGCATCACCATGTAAAGAGAATCACACAGGTCCTCTAGGAGGCTTTTACTCTTACATTGTGGTGCTTACTACAATTTAGAGCTAGATGTTACCAAATTAATCTTCTTCCCTCCTGTATTTTATAGAAGTGATATCTGAGGCTCAATTTATGTGACTTGCTCAAGAACCATGTCTAATGAATGTTGTAAACAAAACATTGTATACAGAGGCAGAAGTAATCATTTGAAAAATGCATTTGGTTACAGTGTTTCTAGCACTAACATCGGCCAAAACTGTGGATAGTCTTCACCACCTTTGTTACCTCCCTTCTATATTCTGCCCATTGAGATCTTCTAACACGTGTTTTAAATAAAGAAGATGAAAAATGTTCTAGCTACCATGATTGGTGTGGGGAGTTAAATAGAACAGTACTCAAGAAGGAAATAAAGATTAGGTTATAGAGAAAATGTAGGAGACTTTGGCTCCCATTTATGGCAAGGAGGGTCATCCTGGTATTAGCAGCAAAATAATTCAAACAAATCCTCCTGCTGAGGACAGTCAGAAAATTTGGACAAGATATAAAAATGTCTGCTTAAAGGCAGCAGAGATAGTAAAGCTATGAGAAACTACTGAACCAATATACTGGAAAAGAAAATCCAAAGATATGAGTCAGACATTTGGAGCGACTTTTGATTTCAGGGCATTTGCAAAACTAGAATAGACAGTGATGCCAAGCACCACTTTTGCCAGCCTCTTGGGGATTGGAGCAAGATTTGGGCTACAGTATCTGCCAAGTGTAAGCACTCTGGTCAATCCTCCAACTTCATTTTTGACCAAGATTTCAAAACAGATTGCATGCCTGAAAATAGAGGGAAACTGAGCCTTTTCGTGGGCTTCAGATTAACTTTGAATTATCTGGGTGGGCCAGAAAATGGCAAGCTCTACAGTTAGATTAAGGTTACCCCAGATAACTAGTACATTCAGGTACCTAGTAGAGGTAAATTATATTTCTCTCTAAAGGAACATAACATCATGCTAGGCTTCAAAATAACTTCAAATTCAGTATCAGTCATACAGTAAAGACAATAAAACAAAAGAAAACAGGACAACATGAACAAGAGCCAGCAGAAACAACAAGTAATAGAAGCATGTCTCCAGGAGTCTCCAGACATTAGAGCTACCTCACACATATTTTAAGAAACTATGTTAATATGTGAAGGGAGGGGAGAAGAGGATTGAAATTTTCTGAGAACTATAAGAACTGACTAGCATCTTTGAGAAACAAATAGAAATTCTAGAACCAAAACAAAATACAACTATAATAACTCAGCAGTGGAGTTAATATCATATTAAAGATAACTAAAGAGAAAAATAGTAAATTGGAAGGCATATCTAAAATTCTTCAGCAGTCACATGAAAAAGAACAGGTGAAAGGCATAGATGATAGAGGGTAAGGTGTAGGTTGAATTAGAATCTTAGGAAGGCAGGAGGAGACATGGGTCAGAAGAAATATTTGAAACAGGAAGTATTAAGGTTTTCCCAAGACTGATAAAGCATGTCAAATCACAGATTTAAGAATTCCAAAGAATCACAATCAGGATAAAGGAACAGAAACCCCCACGTAGGAAAAGTAAAACTACTAAAATCCAAAGATGAAGAGAAAACTCTTACAGTCAGATGGAAAAATCCACAAGATACCTTCAAAAACCATTGAATAACATTTTGGGAGGCCAAGGCAGGCAGATCATTTGAGGTCAGGAGTTCCAGAACAGCCTGGCCAACATGGTGAAACCCTGTCTCTACTAAAAAAAAAAAAAAAAAAAAAAAAATGTAGCCAGGTGTGGTGGTGCCTGCCCATAATCCCAGCTACTTGGGAGGCTGCGGCAAGAGAGAATCACTCGAGTCCAGGAAACAGAGGTTCCAGTGAGCCGAGATTGCACCACTGCACTCCATCCTGGATGGTAGAGACTCTGTCTCAAACAAACAACAAAAAAAGCAAGAATAGGAATGACAGGTGATTTTCACCAAGAACACAGGAACAAAAGAATCGAATGCAATGAAATATTATCCTCAATGTGCTAAAAATGAAAACAAACCAAAACAAGAATTCTATACCCTGCCAATATGTCTTCAAAAATGAAAGCAAAATAGTTTTAGAAGACAACAACAAAAACTTGAAAGAATTTGTCACCAGCAGACTCCCACTGAAACTATTAAAGGGCATTCTTTAGGGAAAAGGAAAAGAAGATCAAACATTCAAGGAAAAATATAAAGTAATGAAAATGGTAAACATGCTTAAATCCACGTCAACACTCACTGAATTGAATAGAGAATAAAAATAAACATCAATAATGATGTATAATTTAAGTAAGATTTAAATGTTGATAAAGAGTTCCAAGATGCTTGCTTGCTTTGTCTAAGTACCAATTAACATTAGAGTTAGCAAGTAAAGAATACATGTTGTAATCTTGTAACAGTCATCTATCACCACAAAAGTGCTGCATAAAAATAACTATAAAATCTCTGTAGCTTAAAATACTCATCATTGATTGTTACCATTCTGGGTCAACATAGGCAGCACTGCTTCAGGTGCAGGTCTGTGGGTCTAGGTCTGCTCCAAGTGTCTCTCATCTTCCCTGGGTCAGCAGGTTAGCTGGACATGTTCTTCTCATGGCAATGGCAGTAGAGAAAGCATATTTCAAGACCCTGCCTGTGTCATGTTTTCTAACATTCTATTTACCAGAGCAAATCTTATTGCCAAACTGAAAGGCAAGTGGCAAGGCAAAAGGTAGCTGCAAATAAAAATCTAAGGTTCAGGAGTGAGGTATGACTTAGAAATATAGCTTTATCAAAAACAACCTCATTAAAAAGTATGCAAAAGATGGCCAGGCACAGTGGCTCACGCTTGTAATCCCAGCACTTTGGGAGGCGGAGGCAGCCGGATCATGAGGTCAGGAGATCTAGACCATCCTGGCTAAATGGTGAAACCCTGTCTCTACTAAAAATGCAAAAAAAAAAAAAAAAAAAAAAAATTAGCCGAGCGTGGTGGTGGGCGCCTGTAGTCCTAGCTACTCGGGAGGCTGAGGCAGGAGAATGGCGTGAACCTGGGAGGCGGAGCTTGCAGTGAGCCGAGATTGCACCACTGCACTCCAGCCTGGGCGACAAAGAGACTCCGTCTCAAAAAAAAAAGAAAAAAAGAAAAAACGTAGGCAAAAGACATGAGCAGACACTTCCCAAAAGAAGACATACGTACGGTCAACTAACATGAAAAAATGTTCAACATCCAAATCATCAGAGCAATGCAAATCAAAACCACAATAAAATATTACACCAGTCAGAATGGCTAATATTAAAATGTAAAGTAAAACAAAAACAAAAACATTTACTGTCAAGGCTGCAGAGAAAAGAGAACACCTGTACACTGCTGGTGGGAATGTAAATTACTTCAGCCATTGTGGAAAGCGTTTTCAAGACCTCTCAAGAACTTAAAACAGAACTACAATTCAACCCAGCAATCACATTACTGGGTATATATCTGATATGGTTTGGATCTTGTGTTCCCACCAAAATCTCATATTAAATTGTAATCCCCAATGTTGGAGGTGGGGCCTGGTGGGAGGTGACTGGATCATGGGGTCAGATTTCTCATGGATTTTTCAGTACCATCCCCTTGGTGCTGTCCTCATGATAGTGTATGAGTTCTCATGAGATCTGGCCATTTAAAAGTCTGTGGCATCTTTCTCCACCTCTTGCCCTGGCTCTGACCATGTGACATGCCTGCCCCCACTTTACATTCTGCCATGATTATAAGCTCCCTGAGGCCTCACCAGAAGCTGAGCAGATGCCAGCATCATGCTTCCTGTACAGTCTGTGGAACTGTGAGCCAATTAAACTGCTTTTCTTTATAAATTACCTAGTCTCAGGTATTTCTTTATATCAGTGCAAGAATGGACTAATACAATATCCAAAAGAAAATAAGTTGTTCTACCAAAAAGACATATGCATTCATATGTTCATCACAGCACTAGTCACAATAGCAAAGACATGGAATTAACCTATGTGCTCACCAACGGTGAATTGGATAAACAGAATGTGGTACATATACACCATGGAATACTATGCAGCCATAAAAAAGAACAAAATCATGTCTTTTGCAGCAACATGGATGGAGCTGGAGACCATTATTCTAAATGAATTAACACAAATACTGCCTATTTTAACTTATAAGTGGGAACTAAACATTGGGTATTCATGGACACAAAGATGGCAAGAATAGACACTGGAGACTACTAGAGGGGAAAGGGAGGGAAAGGGCAAGGGTTGAAAAACTGTTTGGTACTATGCTCATTACTTGGGTGATGGGATCAGTTTTACCCAAATCTCAGCATCATGCCATACACCCATGAAATAAACCTACACACACACCCTGAATCAAAAATAGAAGTTGAAATTATACATACATACATTCTTACATATATACATGAGAGACAGCTTTAGACATCATGAACATATTAGTCGTAGACTAAACTCTGAGACTGGGTGAAATTTCCCTGTCTCCCACCATCCTCTTAAGTGTAGATTTTCATGTTTATTGTTTTAAAACATTTATTTTCTAGATCTCTATTATATCCCTGCCTTTGAAATAAGCAAAAGAGAAAAAGATCCTAAATGACCTAGCCCATATCTTTTAAACTGGCTAATTCTTGGATAAGCCATTTAATCTTTTTGAATCTCAGTATACTTGTCTGTAAAACAGAGCTAATTATCAAGAACCCTCTCACAAGGTGCTGGGAGAATTGGCTTAACAGGTATTTAAAGTTATGAGTAGTAATATGTTTTTCATTTGTATAGCAAGACAGACTAAAACACAAGACCCAAAACTACGTCTTATAGGACACAGATAGGAATGGAATTCAGGAATCAAATTTTTCATTCCTGTGTTCCTCAGATAAAATATTTTCTGTCCTCTTCTCCTCTACCCCAAGCAAAAAAGTGTAAACAAGAAACGTGTCTCTGAAGAATACAGCAGGATGGTCATTGTTTCTGTTCACATTCACTGTTTGTACACTATTTTCTATGTGCCTTTGTGAATTAATGTGCCATTTGAATTATGTGCCATTTGAATCTTACAACAACCCTGTGAAGTGGGTACTAGTGCAAGTCCCATTTTATTTATTTATTTATTTATTTTTCTTTTAACTTTTATTTTAGCTTCAGGGGTACATCAGGATTGTTATATAGATAAACTGCATGTCACAGGATTTGGTGTACGGACTATTTCATAAACCAGGTAATAAGCATAATACCCAGTAGGTATTTTTTCTGCTCCTCTCCCTCCTCCCAACCTCCACCGTCAACTAGGCTCTACTTTCTGTTGTTTCCCCTAGTGTTCACGTGTTCTTGTTGTTTAGCTCCCACTTGTAAGGGAGAACATGTAGTATGTGGTCTTCTATTCCTGTATTAGTTTGCTTAGGATAATGGCCTCCAGCTCCATCCATGTTGCTGCAACAGACATGATTTTGCTCTCTTTTATGGCTGCATAGTATTCCATGGTGTATATGTACCCAAATTTTCTGTATCCAATCTACCATTGATTGGCATTTAGGCTGATTTCCTGTGTTTGCTATTGTGAATAGTGTTTTGATGAACATATGTGTGCATGTGTCTTTATGGCAGAGTGATTCATATTCCTCTGGATATACACCCAATAATAGGGTTGTTTGGTTGAATGGTAATTTTAAGTTCTTTGAGGAATTGCCACATTGCTTTCCACAATGGCTGAACTAATTTACGCTCTCACCAGCAGTGTATAAACGTTCCCTTTTCTCTGCAACTTTGCCAGCATCTGTTATTTTTTGATGTTTTATTAATAGTCATTCTTACTGGTGTGGGATGGTATCTCATTGTGGTTTTGATTTGCATTTCTCTAATGTTTAGTGGTGTTAAGAATTTTTTCTTATTCTTATTGGCTGCTTGTATGTCTTCTTTTGAAAAAGTGTCTATTCAGACCAGTCATAGTGGCTCACACCTGTAATCCCAGCACTTTGGGAGGCCGAGGTGGATGGATCACTTGAGCTCAGGAGTTTGAGACTAGCCTGGGCAACATGGCAAAACCTCGTGTCTATAAAAAGTACAAAAACTTAGCTAGGCATGATGGCACATGCCTGTAGTCCCAGCTACTTGGGAGGCTGAAGTGGAAGGATTCCTTGAGCCAAGGAGGTGGAGGTTGCAGTGAGCCAAGATGGCACCACTGTACTCCAGCCTGGGTGACATAGTAAGACCCTGTCTCAAAACAAAGAAAAATGTGTCTGTCATGTTCTTTGCCCAGTTTTTAATGAGCTTGTTTGGTTTTTGCTTGTAAATTTGTTTAAGTTTCTTATACATGTTGGATATTAGACCTTTGTCAGATGCATAGTTTGCAAATATTTTCTCCCATTCTGTAGTTTGTCTGTTTACACTGTTGATAGTTTCTTTTGCTGTGCAGAGGCTCTTTAGTTTAATTAGGTCCCACTTGTCAATTTTTTGTTGCTATTGTTTTTGGCCTGTTCGTCATGAAATCTTTGCCAGGTCCTATGTCTAGAATAGTATTTCCTAAGTTATCTTCCAGGGTTTTTATAGTTTTAGGTTTTACATTTAAATATTTAATCCATCTTGAGTTGATTTTTGTACGTGGTGTAAGGTGGTTCAAACTTCTGCATATGGCTAGCCAGTTATCCCAATGCCATTTATTAAATAGGGAGTCTTTTCCCCATTGCTTGTTTTTGTCAGTTTTGTCAAAGATCAGATGGTTATAGGTGTGCAGCCTTATTTCTGAGCTCTCTATTCTGTTTCATTGGTTTATGTTTCTGTTTTTGTACCAGTACCATTCTGTTTTGGTTACTGTAGCCTTGTAGCGTAATTTAAGGTTGGGTAACATGATGCCTCTGGCTTTGTTTTGCTGTTGTTGTTGTTAGGATTGCTTTGGATATTTGGGCTCTTTTTTTATTTCATATGAATTTTAAAATAGATTTTTCTAATTCTAATTCAAGAATGTCATTGGTAGTTTGATAGGAATAACATTGAATCTATACACTGCTTTGGGCAGTATGGCCATTTTTTATTATATTGATTCTTCCTATCCATGAGGATGGAATGTTTTTCCATTTGTTTGTGTCATCACTGATTTTATTTGAGCAGTTGTTTTGTAATTTTTACTATAGAAACTTTCAGCATCCCTGGTTATTTGTATTCCTAGGTATTTTATTATTTTTGTGGCCATTGTAAATAGGATTGTGTTCCTGATTTGGCTGTCAGCTTGACTGTTGTTGGTATATAGCGTTGCTACTGATTTGTATGTTGATTTTGTATCCTGAAAGTTTGCTGAAATTGTTTATCAGATCAAGGAGCTTTTGTGCTGAGACTACGGGTAGATATAGAATCACGCCATCTGCAAATAGGGATAATTTGACTTCCTTTCTTCCTATTTGGATGCCTTTTATTTCTTCCTCCTGCATGATTGCTCCGGCCAGGGCTTCCAGTATTCTGTTGAATAGGAGTGGTGAGAGAGGGCATTCTTATCTTGTGCCTGTTTTCAAGGGAAATGCTTCCAGCTTTTGCCTATTCAGTATGATTGTTGGCTGTGGGTTTGTCATAGATGGCTTTTATTATTTTGAGGTATGTTCCTCTGATGCCTAGTTTATTGAGGGTAAACTCCATTTTAAAGAGAAGTAAACTGAGGCACTGAGGTATTAACTTTCTCAGAGTTACACAGCTGATAATTAGCAAAGCCATGGCTCAAACCCAGAGAGTCTAACTTCAGAGGAGAGTTTAACTTCAGAGCCCAGTGCTCTTAACCGCATCTCAAATGGTGGAGATGACAAGGACAGGAAAGGATTTGTCAGGGAGGACCTTGCACACCTCTCAAGTGACTTCAAAAAGACAACTGTGTTCATATGTTCTCTGCAGATATGGAGGCGTTGATGCCCATGTGTTCCTTGAGGCGTGAGGTTTGCCTAATTTTGTTTCAGTCTAGAAATCATCAAGGAGAAAAATACATGACTCGGAGGGATAACAGAGACTCTCAGAGGGCTTGCACTGAATGCAGGAAACACCCTTACTTACGGCACAGAATTAAATGAAGATAGCTGGGGGGAAAAAAAGAGGCCTCCGGAACTCCTGAAAGGAAAGGCTATTGGCTCCTGGAGGGAAAAGCACAACTGAGATAGATAGGAAAGAAGACTTCGTTTCTTTAGTCAGCTGAGAGGACATCTAGTGATAGAAGTACACCAGATCCATATTTTCCAGAGCATGGGGCACACACCTCTGACTGCTTGCAGGATGAGATGGGGCAGTAGATGGGATTGTACCAGGTAGCACAGGTGATAGGAGTTAGTGTTACCAGTTGAGGGTAGTTGTCCAGGTTCTTGGAATTTTGAACAAAGAACTGGACAAAGTACATAAGCAAGGCAGCCAAAGCAGAGATTTATTTTAAATGAGAGTACACTCCACAGGGCGGGAGCAGGCCGAGCAAGCAGCTCAAGAGCGTTGGTTACAGAATTTTTGGGTTTAAATACCCTCCAGAGGTTTCCCATTGATTCACTCTAGTGGCCTGCGACCAGCCGGATTGATTGAGGGAGGGGACGGTAGGCCTGCAACCAGTCTGGTTGGTTGTGAGAGGGGGCCAATCAGAGGTACTTTCATTTTCCAACTGCCACGCAGCAAGTGCCACGCAGCAACTGCCACACAGCAACTGCCACACAGCAAAAGGAGGGGTTGGAAAGGGAGTAGCGTCTGATATCTAGTCAGCGTGAGTCGGCCTTTTGTTCCCTGCCTCCAAATCCTATTCTCCTGCCTCCTTAGGTTTATGTGGGCACATCTTTAAAGAACACTGGATCACACAGGGAGAGAATTGTTCTTTTAATCTTTTTCTTTTTCATTCTTCTGATTATCATAGAGTCTTAATTTGATACTAGTATGTTTTTAAAAAGTCTGTGACACCTGTAACCTCCCCTTTCAACAAAGAGGCCGTGGCAGGTAACACAGAATTTAACTAGAAGGGAATAACATTATTCTATGTTCACTGTGCTGTGTTCATTTTTATAGCTGCCTTTTATTTATGTCAGGTTTGTTTCTTGTTGTTGTTGTTGTTGTTGTTTGAGACAGAGCCTTGTTCTGTCACGTGGCTGGAGTGCGTGATCTTGACTCACTGCAACCTCCGCCTCTGGGTTCAAGCAATTCTTGTGTCTCAGCCTCACAAGTAGCTGGGATTGCAGATGCTTGCCACCATGCCTGGCTAATTTTCATATTTTTAGTAGACACAGGGTTTCACCATGTTGGCCAGGTTGGTCTTGAACTCCTGACCTCAAGTGATTCTCCTGCCTTGGCCTCCCAAAGTGCTGGGATTACAGGCATGAGCCACTGTGCCTGGCCCTATGTCAAATATTTTCTTTTATTTGTGATAATAAAAGTTTCTTTTGAAAGTAAATTTATGTAAAAAAAAGTAAATGTGTTAAAGAGTTATTACATAAAAAGTAATAAAGGTTAAATGCATGCAAGGCAAAAACATAATTGTAATTATAGTGTGTAAATGACCAAGGTCTGGGGACTTTTACTCTAAACCCTTCAATAATCCATATTCTGTCTTGAATCTGTATCCTACCCTGCAGTGCTACATCCACACAGCAAGCACTGTGCTCATTTCTGGAGATCACTCCTTAAGAGCAATTTAAACGCATGCCAGCCTATCCAGAGTAACAGAGAACAATATAACAACAACAGCATAAGAAGAATGTGAGTATAATGGTGGCCTCTGCATGGGGGCATGAGAGTTGTTCTGAAGAATCTAAAAAGCTGCTTCATTGGTTGGGAGGACCCTATGGGATTTAGTCTTCATGAACTACAAACATGGCATCAATGACAGATAATCTCAAGAAACAGACTTCTGCATAGCATATGGAACTTTCCTATAGCCAAAACTTTCCACAGGTAGAAAGTAGTTGCAAGAGGACAAACCTAGAGCCCAGGAGGCATGCCTGGGTTCCAGTCTTCCCCTCAACCAGGAGTTTTTGGTGAATGAGATTCTAGAGAGCAGCTTAACTGTCCAGCTTTGTGTTCCCCATGTGTAAGGTAAGAGTGTTGGACTTGATGAGAGGTGGGAAACAGGCTCACCTTGGTAATACTGATTGCTTTATAATTTGTGGCCTGAAACTCCTTGTCGAGAAAAATGTTAAGCACCATGTTCAGGTTTAGCGGGAAGAAAGACTCACTAGTAGCATCTGCCATAGATATGAGGCATGCACTACCATGTTTCTAATTGCTATGAAACAAGTGATCATTAAGATTCCTCCCAGTTCTATAACACAATATCAAATTCATATCACTTCATCAAGTTTGCAAGTAGGTACACTTTCAAAAGCAATTCCTGACCACAGAGGAATGCTATATTATCCTTAAACATTTTATTACTGCATTCACTAGTGTTAATGTTGTTTATGAATAGTAATAATGGCCATTTGTGGCTATTAAGGCCTTTTTATTTTTATGAGATTATCCTAAGAGCCTCTAACCATGGAGCAATTTTGCACTATCCTGTGTTCTCAGAAGCAGACTGGCATATCTCTAGGACCTCTGTGAACTGAAATGGAATAATTGTTAAAACTTCCTGGTCTTTAGGTTTTTAATAAATGTGCTGGTTTAGTCAGCCTGTTTGACTGTTGAAAGGGAAATTCTATTCTCCCTCTACTCTTCTAAGATTGACCCATACTTGTGAACTGTGATAAAAGGCCTGTTACTATTAAGATGTTTTTAACAAGCACGCCTTCTTGCAAGGGGATTTCCTCCCCAAACAAACTATGATGGTACCTAGTAAATCTGCCTTTACGAGGATTATGTGAGTTTCATTTCATTTCATTTCTCTCCTCATACATAACATGTAGGATAATAGATGATCCAGCACTCGGATGCCATGGAAAGTTCTAAAAAGGAACGCATTTGTCAAGGGCCACAGCAGACTCTGCCAACTGCTAGTACAGCTAGATTGTGATCACGCTTCATTTTTCATCAACATTCTGCTTAATTTACCACAAATGTCATTGTCCCAGGGCTGTCAGCCTGGAAAGATGATGCCCTTGTTGTGTGGGCTTCATGGGAACTGACTGTTGAGGGGCTCGAGCTGTAAGGAGCGAATCATCATTTATAATTTCCCTCTCTACTTAGCTGAGGCAGGCAGATGCCTTAGAGCCTGAGAAAAAGAAGGACGTGAAGCTAAGCAGATGGGCAGGCAAATATCTTAGCAGCACTTGCTGCTGGCTGTGATGGTTCCAGCTACCTGTCTTTGGGGAAGAGATTCTGTGGTCCTTACTGCTTGAAGTATATAGATCTGCACTGTCCACTACTATAGTCACTAGCCACATGTGGCTATTGAGCACTTGAAATGTGGCTAGTCCAAATTGAGATGTGTTGAGTGTATAAAATACACACCGAATTTGGAAGACTTAAAATCAGAATGTGATAATTTTTATATTGATTTCATGTTGAAATAATCATATATTGGATAAACTGGGTTAAACTATATATGCAATAAAATTAATTTCACTTAATAGCATTTTACCTTTTTAATGTGGCTACTGAAAAACTGGAAATTACATACATGGCTGGCATCATGTTTATGCTGGGCCTCATTGTCCTAGAGCCAGAGTATCATGAAATCTCACCCCTTCATTTGACAGAGAAGAAAACCATGAGCTGGATTAGGCAAGGGACTTGACTGTGATCACATAGCCAGTGAGTTCAGAGGTGGGATGGGTCACCACATCTCTGATTTGCAGACTTGACCGCCTTTGTCCTATGTCATCTTCTAGGGAGAAACACACAAATCTAAGAGTAAGAAGACCTGGATATTATTTCATATTCAATCACTTACTTGCTGCTAACAGAGTGTTAACTTTTCTGTGACTCAGTTTCGAATTTGCTAAAAAGTGTAAACGTATCCCACATGGTTAGTTGTGAATCAAAGAAATAAAATATGTGCTTTGGAAATCCTAAAGGACAACACAATACTAAGGCAGTCTAGTGTAGAATTGAAGAGTACAAACATTGGTGCAACTCACTTGTCTATACTTCATTTCTGACACCACCACCACCACCACCACCATCATTTTGGGTTACTTAACTTCTCTGAGTCTCAGTTTCCTCACCTGTACTAGTACCTTTGTCTAGAGTGGCTGGGAGAATTAAATGAGTTAATACACATAGAACACTTAGAAAAGTGCCAGGCACGTGGCAAATAGAAGTGTTAGCTATTTTTATTAGCAACGATACTACTCCACTTTTGTGACACAAATTCCTGTGAGTAAAATTCATGGAAAGAACTGCTCTTAAATGTAAGCTCATGGGTAATCACCCACTTTGTGTGATTTCGGGGATAGAAGAATGGCCCAATGCCTCAAAAACAAGGATCATTTTCTCTTGAAAAAGTACGAATAGGATTTACCTAGTAGGGCTGTTGAGAGAAAACCCTATTACACTGCCTGAAAATAAACATGAGCTTTTGACTTTAAAAAACAACAATGGAAACTTTCCACTAGTAGCTTCCTTAGTACGATTAGAAATGCATCTCTTTCACTTAAAGCTGCTTTTGTTTTATCCCTCCACCTGTATTTCTTCCTTCTGTCTTCAAAAATACACATAATTCCATCAGATCCAGACTAATCTCTAGACCCTGGTGTTCCTCTAACTTCAGTGCTCTTTCCTTCCAAACACAGCCCAACTGATTTAATTAAATCCTCCACCCATATAGCCCACTTTTTTCTATTCACTTTCTAATACCTCAAGTCCCTGGACTGCACCTACATCACTTACTTCTCTCTGAAAGAGGTTTGCAAAAGCACCACAAGACACCATGCGGCATTGCCTTTCTCAGTCTTTGCTGTTCTTGACTTTCTGACACACCCTCTCTTTAACTCCACCTTCATGTTCTCCTGTTACTTCTCTTCTTCTTCTTCTTCTTCTTCTTCTTCTTCTCCTCCTCCTCTTCTTCTTCTTCTTCTTCTTCTTGCTTCTCTCCTCCACCTTCCTTAACATCCAGCATTTTCTTCTTCACGCTGCCCATTCTACCTTGATGACTATTCACCTCATGGCTTCAACCTCCTACTTTGCACATACTATAGATTCTCTCTCCCTTCCCTTCCTATTTCTCTCTCACCCCTTGCCTTCCTCCCTTTTTCTTTCTCCCTTTGTTTTAAACATTCCCAAGTAAATGGCCCTTCTTCAATTGAAGCCCAAGACAAAATATCTTCTTCCTCAAGCTTCTTTTAAATGCCTGAACTCTATTTCAGTTAGAGATTTTAGTATACTCCCAGTTTTTCAAGATTAAAAACCCAAAGCTTTTTTTGATTCTTTGCTCTGTATTATAACAGGTCTGGGCTTGAGGGCTTACTTCATATCTTATTAACTCTTCAACTCAGACCAAGTTGCTGGACCTCCCTGAGCCCCATGTTTCTCATCTGCAAAAAAGAGTTGCTGTGGGGATTAAATAACATAACACATTCAGGCCGGGCGTAGTGGCTCACGCCTGTAATCCCATCACTTTGGGAGGCCGAGGCTGGTAGATCAAGAGGTCGGGAGATACAAAAAAATTAGCCGGGCATGGTGGCGGGCACCTGTAGTCCCAGCTACTTGGGAGGCTGAGGCAGGAGAATGATGTGAACCTGGGAGGTGGAAGTTGCAGTCAGCCGAGATCGCGCCACTGCACTCCAGCCTGGGTGACAGAGTGAGATTCCGTCTAAAAAAAAAAACACATTCAAAGTGCTTAGCATAACCTTTTCTCCACCTTGACTGTCCCCACTCCAACTAAATCTCTACCTGTTCATCAAGACTAAAATTGTTCATGGTGTTTTTCTTTCCCCTGGCAAATAAAAAATACCCATTCAATGTCCAGCATTATTTTTATTATTATTACTCCATATTTATCTTGTAGAATTCGCATGTAGATTCCTTTATACATGTAGCAACTCATCACGACTTAAAGATTATTTCTTTGAAACATTTCTTGTGTCTTTTCATACTTTTTCATTTTTCACCCCACCATTTCTACTAGGCTTTTATCATTTTATAAAAATTTGCATTCAGTTTCAGTGTTGTCATCTTCTAGTCCTTCTGTCCATTCATCTACTCTGCCAGGTTAATTGCCCTAAAATTCTACATTTTGAAAGCCTTCCATGGTTTTTCATTGCCTAACATCAGCTAATAATAATAATAATAAACACCTATATACTCCATCATCTGACATAAATTACTTTTCTAGTCTCATCTCTCACTGTTACCTATAATATCCTCCACTTCAGCCCCAGGGGTTTATTTATTGTTCTTTGAATCAACTTTGTGCTCCCACTTTAGGGCCCTTGCTAACAATATTCTCAGAATGCTCCATGTTCCGATCTACCTAACCTTTTGAAACTCTGATTCTCTGAAATTTCCTTAGATTTCTTTGGCCTCTACACGTGTATACATTGTCTGAACCTATAGCTGTATCTATATGTCTTGGTTGGTCATGAATCATGTACTGCTTTGGAGCATGACTTGCATTGCTATCTTGTAAGGAGGCAGTAGGCATGGTTAGCAAGCTTATGGGCATTGAACCAAAAATTAGGCTTAAATCTGCCTTCTGCCTCCTACTAGTGTGTGATCTTCAGCAAGCCATATAACCTCTCTGACTCTGTTTCCTCAGCCTAAAAATGGATCTAACATTGCCTACTTCATAAAGATACTACTAGATTAAATAAGATTGCATCTAAGTGCATCAGTTATCAAGAACGTAAAAATTCAACTCACAAATGGAAATAAATATTTGCAACTCATATATCTGTTAAGGAACTAGTATCCAGAATATAGAATAACCCTTATAACAATAATGGACAAATAATTCCATTTAAGAATGGGCAAAGAATTTCAATAGACATTTCTCCAAGTAAGATATATAAATGGTCAATAAGCGCAAGAAAAAATGCTCAAAATCATTAGTCATTAATGAAATGCAAATCAAAACTATGAGATGCCACTTAAAACCCACTAAGATAGCCATAATCAAAAAAAAAAAAAGAAGACCCAGGCATGGTGGCTCATGCTTGTAATCCCAGCACTTTGGGAGGTTGAGGCAGGAGGATCACTCGAGCCAGGAGTTTGAGACCACCCCGGGCAACATATAAGACCCCCATCTCTAAAAAAAGGAAGAAAACTAGCAAGTGTTGGTGAGGATATGAAGTAATTTTAACCTTCCTACATTTCTAATGGAAATATAAAATGATGCAGCCACTGTGGACAACAGTCTGGCTGTTCCCCACAAACTTAAACATAGAGCTACCATGTGATACAGCAATTTCACTCCTAGGTATATACTCAAGAGAAATTAAAACATGTTCACACAAAAACTTGTACATCAATGTTCATAGCAGCATTACTTGTAATAGCCAAAAATGGAAGGAACATAGATGTTCATCAACTGATGAATGGATAACTAATATGTGGTCTTCATACAATGAAATGCTATTCAGTCATTAAAAGGAAAGAAGTATTAATATATGCTACAACATGGATGAACCTTGAGGACATTATGCCAAGTGAAATAAGGCAGTCATGAAAGGACAAATACTATGTGATCCCACTGACATGAGGTACTTATGGTAGTCAAACTCATAGATAGAGGAAGTAGAATAGTGGTTGCCAGGGGTTGAGAGGAAAGAGCTATGGGGGGTGACTGCTAACAGGTACAGATTTCTTTTTGGGGTGATAAAAATGTTCTGGAATTAGATAGTAGTGATTGTTGTACAACTTTGTGAATATTCCCAAAAGCATTAAGTAGCACTTTCTAAATGGTGAATTTCATGGTATGTGAATTATATCTCTAAAAATAAAAAAGGGGGAGAAGTATGTCAAATAGTGCAATTTGCTAAGTTCCCTTTGTCTCCCATTAAAAATGGTGGAGCTGGAATTCACGATCAAGTCATTCTGATACAAACAGAGTGCTTTTCAAAGCCCCCACTAATCTTGTCTCTCTCATGTGCTGAAGCAGAGGTCTACTGGAACACAGAAACAATGAAACAAGTTTTTCTGATGGTTCTGACATTTTGACTAAAAGGCTTTATTCAGTTGTATGATCAGTTAATGGCAATTAAAGAAAAATATTATTCATATTCTTTGTTCAACTAAATGCATCTGTTGAGACTGTGTTAATAAACCCAGCCAAACAAATGAAAGACTATACACAGATAACTTAGGGGAGAAAGTAAAAGAAACAGGAATAGCATGGAGAATATTAACACTGTTTTTGCCCAAACAAAACACTGCAAACATTGTTTTTGCCAAAGAGATTATGAAAGGAGTTAATAAAAGCAAATTAAACTTGAGGGAAAATTGGATTGGCAAATAAGTCTTTAGCTGGAGACTGTGCATTAAAGCATGGATTAAAGGGAAACAGCAAATATTTCTGAAATGCCAGCCATGATGTAATGAATCAGATACACATGGTTTCACAACCCTCCTCTGTCACTTCCTCAGCCAAGTAACCCTAGCCAATTTATTTCATTTCTCTAATCACCTTTTTTCTTTTTGTGTAAAATACAAACAAAAAAAGTTTCTCATAAGGTTCTTATTGATTATAAGGGTAGCAAGAAGGTACACTAAATGACAGCTCTGATTATTGGTTATTACACGGGCCAGGAATGATGGTACACAACATTTGGGTGGGGGTCAAATGACAGTACCCACTTTGAAGGGAGAGTAAAGTTTCCTGATGTCAAACACAGGCCACTGAATATAGACAGATCATCCCCTAAATGCTCTATTGATTGGGTCTTTTTTTTAACTTGAAATTTTAAAGGCTCACAAAGAGGCATCTTTGTTTACCGTTGGTGGAAAAAAATATAATATATATTTTTAAAAAGGGATTTATTTTCAGAAAAGCAGACTAAGCTGACACAGCAAATTTTTCCTTCCAACCTCAAACAATTAGAAATATTTTTAAAATTTCTCCCTCATGAAGATTCCAGGCAAAGACAGTTTTACAAAGAAATTTAACAAATGTTCAAAGAACATTTAAATTATAATTTATGTAAATTGTTTCAAATAACAGAAAAAAAGGCAACTACCCAACTCAGTTTATGAGACTAGAACTTCTTTTTTTACATCAAAACTAAAAAGGGATAGTATAAGCAAATAGAATTATTAACCAATTTAATTTATAAACATGGATGTAGAATTCCCAAGTAAAATACCCATTAGTTGAGTCCAGCCGTATTTTAAATATAATAAATCATGTCTAGGTAGGGTTTATCTCAACATCGCTTCAAAGTCATAATATTAAAAAAATCACAATGCTAATTTGCTACCATTATATATAATCAATTGTGAAAAACATGGTGATCTCAATGCACGCAGAAAAATCATTAGATATTCTTAATAACACATTTTACTATAAAAGTTTTTACCAAACAAGGAATAGCAAGAACAATTTTTCTTCTGATAAATCCTACAGTAAATGTAATATTTAACGATGAAACTTTAGGAGCATTCCCATTATAGATACAAGATGAAGACTCCCATTTTAACTTCTGTCATTATTTTACTGAAGATCTTAACCAATGGAATAAGATATGGAAAATAATTGGTATATATAAATATTAGAAAGTTTTGTCATTTGCTAATAAGTTGTGTATACAGAAAATCCCCCCACAAAAAAATCAAACTACCAGAACATATAAGATGATTCAGCATGGTTATTGGATATAGAGTCAACTACAAAAATCAATAAATATTTATATATTGTTAATAATTAAAGAATTAACATAAAAGGAAAATTGCTACCATCACAACAATAATAAAACTGTATGAGTCAAAAAATGGACCGAATAATACATGTTGAGTATTTTGTGGAGAAAATATTGAAATGTTGGTGAAAGTCACAGAAAAGATCTAAGCAAATGATGGAGAGATAATCACATTTGTAGTTGGGAACATTAAATATATTAGATGTAAAAATTTCCTCTGAATTAATCTGCAAAATTCAAGACCATTACAATCAAATCAAACAGAATTCCTGTAAGAGTATAACAATGTGGTGTATGGCATTAGTATATAGATAGACAAACACATCAATGAAGAGTACAGAGAATCTAGAAACAGACTAAAGCATTTGACAACTCAGAATATAAGAAACAAGATATCACGAATCTGAAGGAAAAGCAAAATTATTTAATAGTGTTTCCACTTGAAAAAAAAACATAAAATCAAAATTATTTCACATTATATATAAAAATTCCTGATAATTTAGAGACCTAATGTTAAGAAAAAATAATATTTAGATCTATTTGAAGAACTTTGGGAGAAAGTCATTTGACACTGGGATTGGAAATCTCGTTTAAGTTGTTGGAATTAATTTTGTTGGTTTTGAGAAGTTTTCTTGGCTGTAGGACTCATGGCAACTTGTTTCTTCAAAGTCAGCCAGTAATAAAGAAGTCAAAACTAAGTGTCATATGATATAACATAATCATAGAAGTGCCAACTCATCACCTCAGCCATATGGGTAGTATAATCATAGGCGTGACATATTCCACCCTCTTTGGGATATTACTTAGAAGCATCCTACCGGTCCTGCTCACACTCGAGGGTAGGGATTATGCAAGGGCATGAACACTGGGAGATGAGGGTCACAGGTCTATGTTCAAGTCTGTTCGTCACACTGAAATTCTTTGATGTTACCTAAGGTCATAGGAATGTTTAGAATGTCAGAATGTGCCTTACTAAGTTTTATAGTACCTTTGGTTCTGTTTGAGGAGTGAAAATAGGCCTTTCCTTTTCTTTCCCAAATTCAACTTCTTGACTCCTAAATAACAGAAAGGTTTTCCCCATTCCTCTCTACAAGGATTACTCCTTTTTGCTTCCTGATACCAAGATGAGTTGAAGTGTTAAAACCTATTAACGGCACCATTACTAGCGCATAGCTGGAAATTAAGATGATTGATTAAAAAGAGAGGAAAAATATTTAATGAGAAGTGAAATAAACCAGCCCACTCAATCTATCAATGTTCCAGGCTTTATTTTTCCTTCTTACAGATCTTCCAAATTACAGTTCCCAAAATGTCCTAACTTCAAGCTCCAAATGTAGCATGAGATTCCTTGGAAGCAAAAACGCTGCTCAACATTCTGGACATCTGTACTTACACGGTTACTATTTTCCACAAGAGGGCAAAGAAAATTTTTAGCTTTTTGGAATTCTATAAATAAGGCCAAACAAAGAATTCACTTTTGATTCTAAATTAAGATAGCAAAATCTTGTTCGTAATGCCAGAATATAGATCATAATCTTTATTAATAACAAAGTAGCAATACTAACAACTACTATTTAAGTACTTTCTGCATCCCAGACTGCACAAAAATTTTACATGCATTGTTTCATTTAGTTCTCATAACAAAACCTGGGTTAAGCATTTTTATCCCAGTTTTCCAGATAAAGGTACTGAGGCATAGTGTGGCTATAATACTTGCCCAAATCCCAGTGGCTGGTTAGTAGCACAGCAGAGATTTAAATATGGGTTAATCTTCAAAGTCTTACATCTTAGCCTCTCTGTAATACCACATGTCACAAAGAAATTATATTTATGTATTAGTGGAAAGATGGCACTCTTAACACACAGGTTGTAAAGAACATACATAATTCATTCATTTAACAGAAAAGAAAAATATCACTGGGCCAGTTTTTAAATCTGCCACTGCTAGCCGTGTGGCCCTTAGCAATTAACTTCTTTGAGTTTTCTTTTTCTCTCTCTCTCTCTCTCTCTTTAGAGGCAGAGTCTCACCATGATGCCAAGACTGGACTTAGACTTCAACACTTGGGCTCAAGTTATCCTTCAGCCTCAGCTTCCTAAGTGGCTGAGACTAAAGATATATAGCACTGAGCCCAGGTTTTTCACTCTGAAATTTTTTTCTCATAGGTAAGATGGTTATTCCATCCTATTTCTCTCACAGGATTGTGAGAGGTATCAAAAGTGACATATACTTTTGAAAGTATTACATAAGTAAATATAAACATGAATATAAGGAATTAATATACTCCTTGTGTGAGAATATGAAAAATTCACAACTGAACAAGAGGGAGCCAGGGCTCAATAACCCCAGTCTAGAATACAGGAGACACAATATGTCTTTGAGTAAAAAGCACCTAAATTACTTAATGTGCTCACCCCAAACAATTGCGTTTCAAAACAACATTATATAGGCACACCACTCATCCACTCTGGCAAATATTCCCAAACAATTCCTAAACAGCATTCATTTTCTCAAATTTGGTGGACCCAAAACTCTTCTCAACATGACACACAAAGATGGAGGAGAATATAGGGAAGCATCACATAACATTAAAAAGAATACTTTTGAAATCCAAGAGATTCATTCCTTTAGTTGTAAAATAGGGATAGTAATATATACCTTGCCAAGATTTTGAAACAATTCCAGATGTCTGTATTCAGTGAAGGCAGACTTGCTCATTTAAAGTAATCTCAGATGTCCAGATTACTAAAATCACTGGAAAACATATAAAAGACATGTTCTGAAGGACATCTTCTAAAGAACCAACAGTATCATAAAGAATTATTTTTAAAGAGCCAAGATTCAAGAGAAGATAGAAATCTAGAAAGTTGAGCCCAGCATTTGAACTTGCCCAGGGGGCATTTTTCTACCTTGAAGAGAGAGCTGATAGGATGAACAGCACTTTTGACAGCTCTTCAGCATTAGGGGGACAAACATGTGATCCAAAGTCTGCCAAGAGTGGAGAATCTAGTAAGCCACCTATGCTTAGGATATGTGCCCCAAAGAGTTACATCCTAGGAGTAAGGGGAAACCAGAAATAAAGCAGTATCCCATGGACTACAGTCCGTATTCAAGATGTCCAGGTGGCCTAGAAAATTTCTAGCCTAGACACAAGTTGGAGACTCCAGATTGTGGATGATCAGAGGCACCTGGCAAAGCAAATGAAAATCCTTTCAGGAGCAAAATAACATCATCCCAGCCTTATATCATTTTACTAATATATTTTCAAATGCAATGTCCAGCACACAATAAAAGCAGACCAGGCAGTCAAAGAGCTGTCGATATGAATGAGGACCAACACAAATAACAAACAAGAAAACATTTAGAGGTACTCCAAATAGTTAATATTACCAGACCCAGAGTGTGAACACCCATGATGATAATACTTATGAAGAAAAATATGTGAACTTAAAATTTTTATCAAAGAACTATCAACTACTAACAAAATTTCCAATTTGATCTCCAAAAATCCACAAATGGAAAGGCAATCAATGACATTAAAACATCACTAGTTCTGTTTAACAGCAAATTAGTAAAATAATTTTAAGAATTTTCTCAAATAGAGAATTGGTTAATAGGTCAGAAGACATTATTTAGAATTATGTAGGGAAAGACAACAGTATTGAAATACAGAAGAAAGTGTAAGATATATAAATAATATAATGAGAAGACCTAACATGGTATATTTATTGAAGTTCCAGAAGAAGCAGAGAAAAGAGTATCAAGTAGAAGAAATATTTGAAAAGATAATGGCTGAGGATTTTCTAAAACTGAAGAAAGAGATCAATCTACAGATTTAAGCACCCCAATGAACTTCTGGTTTGTTTGGGATATACAGTCATAAAAACTGCAAATTAATAACTTTTCTTTAAACTTTCAGAGAGCTGAAATCATGAAGCAGCAATAAGCCCAAAATCAAAGGACAGAGGTGTGTGCAGAGGAGGACAGGCTGCTAATATGTGCTTACCTGGGATGGACACAGTCAGACACCAATAAAACTAATTTAGCTGGAATTGTTCATAAATTGGTAAAGGCCAAGTGTGGGCTTGCAAGAATGTGTAGAGCCCTAGCTGCAAATATAGGAGGAATCTGCATGATCCACTTGTAGTTTTTTCTCCACAGACTTCCCAGAAAAGATTGGTGGGAGTCCTGAGAGGGCATCACTCCTGGTACAGACTTGGAGAAGTAGAAGAGCAGCCATAGCTGTAGGGGAATGAAGGCTGCCCAGATCCTTCTTCCTTTTCTCCTCTACAAAGCTGGGGTGGGAGGAGAGGGAGACAAACTATCCCCCATCCACCAAGACCAAGATGCAAGTGAAACCCCAGTGAAACTGAGGGAAGGAAACAGAGAAAAAAAAATCCTTTATCCCTAGGGGAGGGGAAAGAATACAGCTGAGCTCTGAACTACAGCAGTGGAAGGGGCAGGAGCTCTGAAAAGACCACATCCATGAGAACCACAGACGCAATACCTGCCAACGACTGAAGCTTAATCAGAACAGACAATGCCCCTCACTTAACTCTCGCCAATAAGCATCCAGTAACAAGCAATAACAGAAACTCCTGGAAGAGAGGAGGATCAAACGAGGCAAAAGAGTAGAAAGAAACCCTCTCTGGGACAAACTGCAAAAGAGAAAGCTAAAGTCACTGGTGAAGAGAACCTTGAGGAAAACCGTCTAGAAAACTATCTCCCATCCTAAATATGAGGTTTAGCTAGAGGAATTTAAGACTTGGTACACTGAGGGCAAGTATAACCACCACAAACCCCAAACCTGGATCCCCCACTCTGGCTAGATTGGCTCAATATCATACATTAAAGCCAAAAATGTAACCCACAAAGAATATGTACCTAATAATATGGTGTCAGAATATTTCAGGTAAAAATTGGCCAGGCGCAGTGGCTCATGCCTGTAATCCCAGCACTTTGGGAGGCCAAGGCAGGCAGAGCACCTGAGGTCAGGATTTCGAGAACAGCCTGGCCAACATGGTGAAACCCTCTCTCTATTAAAAATACAAAAATTATCTGGGCATGGTGGCTACTGTAATCCCAGCCACTCAGGAGGCTGAGGCACAAGAATCACTTGAACCTGGGAGGCAAAGGTTGCAGTGAGCTGAGATCGTGCCATTGCTCTCCAGCCTGGGTGACAAGAGCAAAATTCTGTCTCAAAAAAAAAAAAAAAAAAAAAAAAGTCAATATAATTATAAGGAGAAATAGACCAATTGACACTCAGAGTAAATTTAAATACACCTCTCTCAGTAATTGACAGAACAAGTAGACAAAAAGTCTGTGAAGATACAGAAAATTTGAGCAGCACAAGAAGTTATCATTGTCCAAAGAACATATGTAGAATACTGTACTCAACAACTATAGACCATATACTCTTTTCAAGCACACATGGAACATTTATAAAAACCAAACATGTCTGGCCATAAAGGTAGCACACATTTTAGTAGATTGAAAGTACACAGAATGTTTTCTGACTCCATTTCAATTATGCAAGGAGCAAAAGTCACTAGGAAACATCATGTTTGTAAATTAAGAAATAAACTTTAAACAATACATCAAAATTAAAGAAGACATCAAAATAGAAATTGGAAAATATATTGACTGAATAATAATTGAAATGCTACTTACCAAAATATTTGAGATTCAGCCAAAGATGTATTTAGAGGGAGAATTATAGCTTTCATACATACATTACCAAAAAAAACACAAACCGATGAGATAAGCATCCATCATGAGAGGCTGCATCAAGAAAAGCAATATAAGTGCCAAATGCCTACCTCAAAGAGTTAGAAAGATCTCAAACTAATGATCTAACTTCACACCTACAGGAACTAGAAAAGCAAGAAATAAACCCCAAAGATGGCAGAAGAAAAGAAATAACTAAAGTTAGAGCAAAACTGAACAGAATTGATACCTAAAAACCCATATCAAGAATCAATAAAACCCAAAGTAGTTTCTTTTTTTTTGAAAGGGTAAACAAGATTAATAGATTGCTATCTAAACGAACAGGGAGAGAGAGAGAGAGAGAGAAGATCCAAATAAGCACAAGCAGAAATTACAAAGGTAACAATGCAACTGTTCTTGCAGAAATACAAAAGATCCTCAGAGACTATTACAAACACTTCTACGAACACAAACTAGAAAATCTAGGAAAAATGGATAAATTCCTGGAAACACGCAACCTCCCAAGATTTAATCAGGAAGGAATTGAAACACTGAATAGACAAATATCGAGTTCTGAAAAAAAGCCCTGGACCAGGTAGATTTACAGCTGCATTCCACCAGACATACAAATAACAGCTGGTATCAATTCTACTGAAACTATTTCCAAAATAGGAGGAGGAGGGACCCCTCTCTAACTCATTCTACAAAGCCAGCATCACCCTAATACCAAAACCTGGCAAAGACACAATGAAAAAAGAAAAATACAAGCCAATATCCTTATGAACACAGATGCAAAAATTCTCAACAAACCAATTCCAGCAGCACATCAAAAAGTCAAATCAATGCAAACATGCAAATTAATGAACTTGATTCTCCACATAAATAGAATTAAAAACAAAAACCATATAAACATCTCAATAGTTGTAGTAAAAACCTTCACTAAAATCAAGCATCTCTTCATGATAAACCCTCAACAAATTAGAGATTGATGGTATACACCTCAAAATAATGTGATCCAGGCCGGGCACGGCAGCTCACCCTGTAATCCCAGCACTTTGGGAGGCTGAGGCAGGTGGATCACGAGGTCAGGAGATCGAGACCATCCTGGCTAACATGGTGAAACCCCGTCTCTACTAAAAATACAAAAACAAAATTAGCTGGGCGTGGTGGCAGACACCTGTAGTCCCAGCTACTCGGGAGGCTGAGGGAGGAGAATGGCGTGAACCCGGCAGGCGGAGCTCGCAGTGAGCCGAGATCGCACCACTGCACTCCAGCCTGGGCGACAGAGTGAGAGTCCGTCTCAAAAATAAAAATAAATAAATAAATAAAAATAATAAATAATAAGATCCATCTGTGACAAACCCACAGCCAACACCATCCTGAATGGGAAAAAGCTGGAAGCATTCTTCTTGAGAACTGGGAAAAAACAAGGATGCCCACTCTCACCACTTTCATTCAATATAGTACTGGAAGTCCTAGCCAGAGCAATCAGGCAAGAGAAAGAAATAAAAGGCATCCAAATAGGAAGAGACATCAAATGATCTCTCTTTGCTGATGACACAATTCTATACCTATAAAACCCTAAAAACTCTGTCAAGACTCCTGGAACTGACTTCAGTGAAGTTTCAGAATACAAAATCAGTGTACAAAAATTAGCAGCATTTCTATATACCAATAATGTTCCAGCTGAGAGCCAAATCAAGGACACAATCTCATTCATAATAGCCACATGCCAAAATAAAATACCTAGAAATACAAGATCTCTACAAGGAGAACTACAAAATACTACTGAAAGAAATCATGGATCACACAAATGGAAAAGCATTCCATGCTCATGGATAGGAAAAATCAATATCACTAAAATGGTCATACTACCCAAAGCAATTCACAGATGCAATGCTATTCCTATCAATATACCAATGACATTTTTCACATAATTAGAAAAAAAATTTCTAAAATTCATACAGAACCAAAAAAGAGCTTGAATAGCTAAAGCAATCCTAAGCAAAAACAACAAAGCCAGAGACATCACATTAACGTACTTCAAACCAAACAATAATGCTACAGTAACCAAAACAGCACGGTACTGGTACAAAAAGACATAGACCAATGGAACAGAATAGAGAACCCAAAAATAAAGCCACACAGCTATAGCCATCTGATCTTCAACAAAGTCAACAAAAATAACCAGTGGGGAAAGGACTCCCTATTTAATAGATGGTGCTGGGATAGATGGTTAGCCATATGCAGAAGATTGAAACTGGATCTCTACCTTTCGCCATATAGAAAAATTAACTCAAGATAGCTCAAAGATTTAGAGGTAAGACCTCAAACTCTAAGAATCCTAGAAGAAAACCAAGGAGATACCATTCTGGACATTGGTCTTGGGAAAGAATTTATGATTAAGACCTCAAAAGCAATTGCAACAAATACAAAAATTGACAAGTAGGATCTAACTAAAATAATGGGCCTCTGCACAGTGAAATAAGCTATCAACAGAGTAAACAGCCTACAGAATGGGGAAAATGCTCTCAAACTATGTATCTGAAAAAGGTCTAATATCCAGAGTCTATAAGGAACTTAAATAATTCAACAAGCAAAAAACAACCACATTAAAAAGTGGGCAAAAGACATGGACATTTTTCAAAAGAAGACACTCAAATAGCCAGCAAACATGTAAAAAAATGCTGAACATTACTAATAATCATGGAAATGCAAATCACAACCACAATATGATACCACCTCACAGCATTCAGAATGTTAAAAAGTCAAAAAACAACAGATGCTGGCAAGGCTGTGGAGAAAAGGGAACGCTTACACACTGTTGGTGGCAGTAAATGAGTACAGCCACTGTGGAAAGCAGCTTGGAGATTTCTCAAAGAACTCAAAACAGAACTACCATTTGGTTCACCAATTACATTACTGGGTATATACTCAAAAGAAAATAAATTGTTCTATCAGAAAGACACGTGCACTACATTCATCATAGCACTATTCATAATAGTGAAGACATGGAATCGAACTAGGTGCCCATCAGTGGAGGACTGGATAAACAAAATATGGTACATATACACCATGGACTACTACTATGCAGCCATAAAAAGGAATAAAATCATGTCCTTTGTTGCAACATGGATGCAGCTGAATGCCATTATCCTAAGCAAATTAACATAGGAACAGAAAACCAAATACCTCATGTTCTGACTTATAAGTGGGAGTTAAATATTGGGTATTCATGGATATTAAGATGTCAACAATGGATACTGGGAACTATTAAAGGGGTGAAAAAGGGACAAGGACAAAAGTTAAAAAACTAACTGTTGGGCTGGGTGCGGTGGCTTATGCCTGTAATCCCAGCACTTTGGGAGGCCGAGGTGGGAGGATCACGAGGTCAGGAGTTCAAGACCATCCTGGCTAACACGGTGAAACACTGTCTCTACTGAAAATACAAAAACAAAATTAGCTGGGCATGGTGGTGGGAGCCTGTAGTCCCAGCTACTCAGGAGGCTGAGGCAGAATGGTGTGAACCCGGGAGGCGGAGTTTGCAGTGAACTGAGATCGCGCCACTGCACTCCAGCCTGGGTGACAGAGCGAGACTCCGTCTCAAAAAAAAAAAAAAAAAAAAAGCAAAAAAACTAATTGTTGGATACTGTGCTCACTTCCTGGGTGGTGAGTTCAGTCATACTCCAAACCTCTGCATCGCACAGTATACTCATGTTACAAACCTGCACGTGTACCCCCAAATCTAAAATAAAAAATGAAATTATAAAAAAAAGAAAAGCAGTATAAACCCAAAGAGAAGGAAAAATTTTTAAATAATAGCAAAATCAATGAAATAAACATTCAGTAAAGAAGATCAACAAAGACATGTTATTCTTCTGAAAAAAGTAATAAAACTGATGTCTTTGATGAGACGATTAAGGAAGAAAAAGAGAAAAACGATTACAAAATATCAGGAATAAAAAAGAGCATATACCTGCATATCTGACAATTAAAAAGACAAATAAGTATATTTTGAGTAACTTAAGACAATAAATTTGAAAATTGTGGTGCAATGGTGTTGTTGTTGTTGTTGATTTTATTTGGTCTTGAGGTCTGTCTCTGGAGAGTGGGTATAAGCTGTAGCCCTTCCTGACAGGGCCCAAGGGGATGTGTCTGTGAATGTTTACACTGTGCCTTTCATGGGATACTTCTTTATCTGGGCACGTGGCCTAAAGCCTAAGTGTTCAATCCATGACCAGGTGTCCCTCTCAGAGGAAACTTGTTCATTCTGGCAGATACCTCTGTAGTTCTTGTCTAACTTGTGCCCAGTTTATTCCTACCAAGTAGCTACTCTCCAGGGGAGCCTTGACTGAGAAAGAAGTTAGGTGAGTTGTATTAGTCAGGTGACACAGAGGAGGCAACTCAGCAAAACACATGAAATAACCAAAGCAGTTTATTATTTACACATCATGAGAAAAGAGGGCAGAATACCTCATAGGGCCAATAAGAAGGAGAGAGCCAACATAAAATTATAGATACTCATTGAAAATTGATAAATTGTTTTAAAATACAAGTTACAAAACACTAATTGTTAAATAATTAAAAACCTGAATAGTTCTATAACTATTAAATAGATTGAATCCAGAATTTAAAAACCTACTTGTAAAGATTTCTACAAACATTTGAGGAAATATAACACTAATCTTTCACCAACCCTTCCAAAAAATAGATAAAAAGGGAAAATCCCCAAGCGCATTTGATTAAATCTTAATACAAAAATCTGTCTAGGACAATATGAAAGGTAAATTAAAACAATATTTATATTTACCTTACGCATAAACAAAAAAATATTTTTAAACTATACACTAAGAAATATATGAAAAGGGTAAAAGTTATGATCAAATTTTGAGGCCTATTTCAGTAACACAAGTTGGGTTTAATTTTTAAAAAATATCTAATTTTAATTCTGATAAATATACCATGATTTTTGTAAAATGTTAACATTACAGGAAGCTGGTGAAGGCATATGGGAACATTCTGAACCATCTTTTCAACTCTTCTGTAAATCTAAAATTATTCTAAAGTACAAAGCAAAAAATGTATATAATTTATTACATTTACAGGATAGGGAAAATACATAAATATTTTACTACTTGTGGAAAAGGGATTTAATAAAATTCACAATTCATTATTTTTAAAACTTCTAGCAAATTAAGAATAGAATTGTAATTTCCTTTAAGAAAGAATATCTTTATGAAGTCTTATATCAACTTAAAAGTAAAACATTAAAACTCTTCCATTGAGCTGAGAGTACAGCAAGAATGCAAGCTGTCATCCTTCTATTCCAATTTGTGCAAGTGATCCTAGCCAGTATAGCAAGGTAAGAAAGAGATATAAATCATGCAGAGATTATAAAGGAGGAAACAAAACTGTCATTAATCTTGAATGCTATATTTATGTATGTAGGAAATTTAAAATTATCTATACATAAAGTATTACAAGAAACAGTGAGTTTTGCAATATTAATGGATATTAATATATCAATTTTTTTTTTTTTTTGAGACGGAGTCTCGCTCTGTCACCCAGGCTGGAGTGCAGTGGCGCGATCTCGGCTCACTGCAAGCTCCGCCTCCCAGGTTCATGCCATTCTCCTGCCTTAGCCTCCTGAGTAGCTGGGATTACAGGTGCATGCCGCCACACCTGGCTAATTTTGTTTTTGTATTTTTAGTGGAGACGGGGTTTCACCAAGTTAGCCAGGATGGTCTCGATCTCCTGACCTCATGATCCACCCACCTCGGCCTCCCAAACTGCTGGGATTACAGGCGTGAGCCACCGCACCCGGCCTAATATATCAATTTTTTCTATACACTGGAAAAAGTTAGAAAATTTTTTAAAACAACAATAAATATCTAGAAATATATCTAACAAAAATATGCAAGACTTCTCTGCAGAAAAGTTAGAGAACATTACTTAGAGCATTTAAAGAAGGATAAACTATGTTCATGAAAATCTCAATGTTGTAAAGATAGCACTTTTCAATAAATATATCTACAGATTCAAAGTAATTTTAATCAAAATCTGAAAGGTTTGGTTTGTGAGATTTGATAAGCTGATTCTAGAAGGTACATAGAAATGCAAAGGACCAACATTAGCCAAAACACTCTTGAAAAAGGGCAAAGTCAAAAAACTTTCACCACTGGGTATAAAAACTTAGTACGGAGCTACAATTTTCAATAAAGTATGGTATTGGCTCAAACATAAATAAATAGAGCAATGAACTAAAATAATGTCTTATAAACCACATCAAAATCCTCTCAGAGCCATCTTTTACTTTAGCCTGCTACAGCAACAGCCATGTTGGCCTTGATCAGCATCATACACGTGCAACCACAGTACATCTAGCTGTTGATCCAAACTGCATACCTTTTTCTTCCTGCCCAGGGGCTTCTCTAATGCCAAGACATAGATTGTCCATGCTTAGCACTCAAACATGTATAACCTGGATGTATAAAGGAATTAACACTCCTAGAGCCAGACTTGGCTAGTGGGAGATTCAATGGAAAAATGTTTTTTCCTTTCATCCCAGGTGGAGAGTTCTGATTTGAATTTTGTGCAGCTCCTTAAAAAATTTGAACACAAGTGACCTATAGCAGTAGCCAGTTGGATTACATATCTTTGTATTGGCTTTTTCTCTGTTTTCTTATTTCATTACTGGTCTTATACTTCTGCTACTTTGAATCATGTTGCCAAATAACCTCTAGGCAAGCCTTTGCCTCAGGGATCTGCTTTCAGGAAAACTAAGGTTAAAACAGTGGCACTGTTGAGTAAGAGGGTAATGAAGGCTTTTGCAATATATGGTTCTGGAACAATTGGATATCCATAAAGAAATAATGAAACATGACCTCAACTTATACCTCATCTAAAAAAATCAATTTTAGATGGATTGTAGATCTAAATGTGAGAGGCAAAACAATAAAACCTTGAGAAGACAATGTAAGAGGTCAATCCTCATGACCTTGGGGTAGAGAAGACTTTTTAAAGAGAGCAGCACATCACTGCCATAAAACAAAAGTTTGATAAATTTGACTAAATCAAAATTAAAAGCATTCATTCATCAAAAGACTTCATTAAGAGAATGAAAATGCAAGTCACAGAGTAGGACAAGATATTTGCAACACCTATAACCAGTAAATAGCTTGTGTCTAGAATACAAAAGTAAGTCCTATAAATCAATAAGAATAAAAAAACACAGAAAACCTAGTAGTAAAATCAAGAAGAGAATTGAGAAGTCATGTTACCAAAACAGACATCCAAATGGCTACCAGACATACGAAAATGAGTTCATTAGCCACCAGGGGAATGCCAATTAAAACCACAGAAAGATATCACTATACATACCACTGAACTGGCTAGATTTCTTAAACTGAGAATTCCAACCGCTGGCAAGGATGTTGAACAAGGGAACTCTCAAAATTCTGCTGGTGGGGATATAAATTGATACAAACCCTTTGGAAAATTGGGCATTATCTACTTAAATTGAATAATACGCATAACCTGTGACCTAGCAATTCCACTCCTAGAAGTATACCCATCAGAAATGCATATTCATATGCCTCAAAGGAAATGAACAAGAATGTTCACAGCAGCATTATTTTAACAGGCCAAAATCAGAAACAGCCCAAAAGTTTATCAACAATAGGTTAGACAAATCAATCACTGTGTATTCACACAATGGAAAATAGCAACAAAAATGAAAGCACTACAGCTATATACAATAACATGAGTGATTGCCACAAACATGATGCTATACAAGAAGTAAGACACAAGGGTCAGGATATGTCTGGCCATTCAAAATTCCCAAACACCCAAAACCAAATCATACTGTTTACAGTTATATACTCTTACGTTAAAAAATACAAAGAAAAGCAAGAAAGTGATTATCATAAAGTGAGAATAATGTTTACCTTTAAGGGACAAAAGAAGTTATCTCCAAATCAGATAATTTTGGGGGTTCATGGGTACTGGCAATGCTGTTTCTTGATCTGGATTATGGCTACACGGATATTCACTTTATAGTACAATAGTCCCTTCCTATCCCTTGGGGTTTTGTTCCAAGGGCTCCAGTGTCTGCCTAATACCTCAGACAGTACTGAATCCTATATATATACACACATATATATACACACATACACACATGCTATCTTTTTTCCTATGCATTCATAATTATGATAAAGTTTAATTTGTAAATCAGGTACAGTAAGAGATCAACAATAACTACTAATAAAATAATTCTAACAACATACTGTCATCAAGGTTATGTGAATGTGGTCTCTCTCTCTTTCTCTTTATGAAAATAACTTCTTATACTATACTCACCCTTCTTGCGATCTGTCAATCTGATAACTGAGATGGCTACTCAGTAGGTAATGGGTAGGTAGTGTAAAACACATGGAGTTGCTGAATAAAGGGATGATTTGAAGCAGGATATTGTCCTGACCCCTTCACTGGCAGGAACTGGAGTACATGGGAGCTGGAACTAGCTGGCTGCTTCGGTGCAGGCCAGAGCGAAACTCCACTCACTCACTGCTCCACCCCTCATGGGACAGAGAGGGCAGGTGAGCAAGTGCAGGAGCCAGGGTGAGTGCTTTTGGGCACCGGCAGGAGCGAAGCTCAGTGGAAGGTCAGTGTGACAGCCTTTTGCACCCACACTCATGGCACCCGAGTTCTTGTCCGGCATCCGGAGGAATGAGGTCACATGAACGAATTGAAGATGGTAAATGTGGGTGATTTTATGGCCAATGAAACTGGTTATTGGCAGGAAGGGGAGCTGAAAAGGGGATGGAGCTGGAAGGTCATCTTCCCCTGAAATCCAGCCATCCCCAGCCAGACTCCTCTCCAAAGCTACGCCATGAAGCTGTCCCTCTAAAGTCAAGCCATTTCTCTCCGACGTTCAACCTTAGTCTTGTAGTCTCTGACTTCCAGCAGCTCCTCCTCTCTGCCAGTTGAATTCTGGGATTTTTATAGACACAGGATGAGGGGGTGAGGTGGGCTATGGGTGGTTTCGGAAAAGGCAATATTCAAGCAAGAAAACAGGGATGTAAGTTCTCACTTTGGGCCATGATTCCAGGCATTTCAGCTTAAGGGTGGGTCCCTCACCAGGCACCCGTCCTCATCTGCCTAGAATTTCCCTGCCTCCTGTTCCTATCAATTTCATCATGTAAGACTTCATCACACTACTGAGAATGGTGTGCAATTTAAGACTTCTGAATTGATTATTTTTGTAATTTCCCATTTAATGTTTCAGACCACAGTGGACCGCCGGTAACTGTGAGAAAGCATCGGTAATGAAACCAATAAGGGAAGACTACTGTAATCCATTAAGCTGTGTGTGTGTGTGTTTTCTACTAAGTGTGTAATATTTCATAGTAGAAAAACTTTAAAAGAATGAGAGGGAGGCAGCACAGTCCTGACCCACACAGGCTTTCACTAAATTTTAACTCATTATCATTACAAAGATAAAGTATAATAAGAAGCCAAAAGCTAAGACATGAGACCTGGAAAGGTTTTAGTCATAAAATTGCTTCACAATTGCCCACAGAGCAGAGTTTTTCAAATTCCTTAGTATATTTGAAATTTGATGGTTAGGAATCTGCAGCTTGGAATAGTCAAGTGAGTTTTCTAAGGCAGAAAGCTATGAAATTTATTTGACAGCACTTGAACTTGAATGTTCTCTTTTGAGTCCAGTACTCTTTCTCCCACCTCCAGGAAGCTGATCATAAGGAGGAATAAGAAACTCTGTTGAAAGTGACTGAGCATGTGGGGAACACTGGCACTTTTTGAATCCGTCTTTAATAACGTGTGTGTGGTTTTCTTTTGCTTGTTTGTTTTCATAGAGACACTCTTGCTGAGGCCATTTGACTAAGTAGAAAGCAAAAATGGGAAAAAACTATAGTCATTTGCCACAAGTTTTTTTGTTTGTTTGTTTTTTGTTTTTTCTTGGGATCAAGGCTGCTTAAACTTGTGTTTGTACTAGAGTGAGGTCAAGTTGCATTCTCCATCTCTGTGTTTACCTCTTCTAACAACATCTATTGCTGCAATAATAGTTACCCTCCACAGCTCACTCTGAGAACTCACTGTGAGAGACTTCTTAGGAAACTGCTATACCTCACTTATGAATAAATTACCCATCATGAATGCACTTGAGCCCCAGAATACAATAATTTACCCTGACCCCATGAGATTACATCAGTATAACTACACGAATGCTAATTACACTACTCCATTATTTGCACACTGAATCAAGGGGCAATGTCCTGCCTTAAAGAGTTTAATGGCTCTAAAGCAGCAAGAAGCAGACTTCTTTGCCCCTCTCTGGCTTTACAGCAGCTGGTGGCCTCTGTAGGAAAATGCAAATGCAAAATCAGGGTAGTTGAACCTTGGCTACGTTTGCATTTGCACATGCTAATTAAACCAAACGAAAAATCTCAGCTTCCCTGCCGAAAACCTTCTAACCTGGGGGTTCAGCTCAGACACAAGCCAATACTACATTGTGTATCTCATTGAGAACAGCACTGTCCAAGCGAAATACAATGTGAGCCAGCATTAAGAGCCACATATGTGATTTTAAAAGTTCCAATACCTTACAAAAATAAACAGGCAAAATTATTTTTAAGTTATATTTAGCTTAATACATGTAAAATATTATCATTTCAACATGTAACCAACATAAAAATTATTGAGATATTTATATTCCTTTTTCATATGAAATCTTCAAAATCCAGTGCATATTTTACACTTACAGCACATCTCAATTTGGACACATCACATTTCATCTACTCAAGAGCCACACATAACCAGGGGATACTGTACTGGACATTGCAGATCTAGAACTTCTTGGCATTTCTCACAAAGAAGCTTCTTTGAGCACAAATAAAACCTGAGATTTAAATTGGGCTATAAGTATAAAGTGCTTAGCATAATGCCTAAAACACGGTAAGCTCCAGTAAATGATAGCTATTATTATTAATATTATTGTCATTGATAGCTATTATTATTAATATTATTGTCATTGATTTGGGGTTAAATACTTCAGGCTTGTTTTAAAGAAGTCCTCGTTTGAATTTTTACACCCTTCTGTAGCCCATGTGTACAAAACATCAAAATATTTTTATACATAGCATTTGTAAATGCTATGTATATTTAGCTACATCTTGACATAGGCCAGTGTATCACAGACTTTAGTCATTTCAACCACACCTCTGAGTTTATGATATGTGCACATCATCTGTTCTATCATTTCACACTCATCTCCAAATTATCTTATTTCTTTAAATTGAATATTTGGAAATTTACACTAATCATAAGAAGTCACAGCCCTAAAATCAGGAGTTTGATATGCTACATATATATTTTTCCTAATGTTGAAATAAATTAAATAAATAAATTTCCTATTTTTTTAAAAAGCTCCTTGTGCTCCTAAGGTATCATATATGCAACAACACTGTATCTAACGTAGAAAAAAAATTATATAATCAATATTATACAGTGTTCCATTCTGCTCTGCTAACTTCAAGCTTTGTGGCCTTGGCAAATTACTTAACCCCTCCAAGTATTAGTTGTCTTTTCTGTAAAATGAAAATAGCAACATTATCTACTGCCTAGGGAGTTTGAGTATTAGAAACAATGCATACAAAGTGTTCAGCACAGTGTCTGGTTTTTCTGAGTACCTTTATCAAGAAACATCAGTGCTCTCTTTATTATGAGTGATTTATAGCGTGCAAAGCATTTCCTATGCATTATTTTCACAGGAATCCACTGAGGAAACCAAGGATCATTATTTCTACTTTATAGGTGAAGAAACCAAGGCCTAAGAACTTGCCCAGGGTTAATGGGTCAGTGTGCAGCGAAGTTGGGCTCACATTCAAGTCTTTCAAGCCATGTTCATTGCTACGTCCACTACACTGCATTTGCTGCAGCAGGACATGCGTCTACCTGTTTTTACCATTGCCACTTACTGCAAAGGGAATCTTCCCACTAGCAAAAAATTGGGTGGAGGAAGCTGAAAAGTCTTATCTTTTTACATAACCAGCAATATGTATTAATGGACCACCTAGTTAGTGAAAAGTTCTTATCACCTAGCAGGTGTGATTTCCTCTGCTCCCCTAACTGACCTCAACAAGACAGATCTCTGTGGAATTTATCCCCAGAGCAAACACTGATATGTACATTACAGTAAAGCCATCATTTTTACTTGGACTACCCATCACTAGGACAATTACAGCATCTGGACATTTTTCCAGCAATATGGTTCTGGTGCCTTAAAAAAAAAAAAAAAAGTATGTTGGGCTGGTAGGTGGGTGTGACATGTTCTTCTGGAATTTAATTTTTGAGGTCTACATTATTTGTTTCATTCTGTGAAACTGTCAAGACATATAGCTTTGGTGTCTTTCATAGCGTAAGGGCTGATTCGGCCTTTTAACAGACCCAAGTAACCTTTCAAGGCAAGTTTAAGTCAGAAAATCACACCAAAAAATAGTCATCCAGAGATAGGCAGTTAGAAAATGCTGTGGATCCTATTCACAAGGACTAAAGAACTGCCATTATCAATGCCACCTTTTCTTCTATTTTGTTTCTTTAGGAAGATTTATGTAGTTAAATAAAAATGGAATATGAATTACTACCAATCATAACTAGTATTTCCAGAAAAGACTATAATAGTCTATAATATGATATAATAGACTATAATAGTCTAAAAATATAAAATCTGTACCACATAATTTGTTTTAATTCTTAAAATTATTATACACATATTGACCATCTCCCCAAAAAAATTTAAGTTCTTTTTGGGCTATACATTTTAGGAAGGCATATTGTTGAGTGAAAAAAAAAAGTAGTTGATTCCAAAATAGTTTTTGTTCCATGTGATTCTGTTTCTGTAAAACAACAACTACAACTTACATTTAAATTTTACCAACATGTTTCTATCTATCTATAAGACATTACATCAGAAGGTTAACAATGTCTTACTGGGAGGAGGTAGATCATGCTTTGTGTGGTTTTTTAATGTAGCTTTGTATTCTAACTTAAACAATGAAATGTTACTGTAGACTGAATGTGTCTCTCTAATTCATATGCTTACGTTCTAACTCCCAATGTGATGGTATTAAAAGGCGGGCCTTTGGGTGGTAATTAGATCATGAGGGTGTAGCCCTCATGAGTGAGATTAGTACCTTTACAAGGGGATGAAGAGAGCAGAGGGCATGTATGCACTCTCATTTCCTCTCTCTCTCTCTCTCTATCTCATTATCTGCGATGTTAACATACAATGAGAAAATAGCTATCTGCAAACCAAGAAGAGAACTCTGACCAGACACCAAATCTGTCAGTGCCTTGATCTTAGGCTTCCCAGTCCCAGAACTGTGAGAAATACATTTCTGTTGTTTAAGCCACCTAGTCTGTGGTATTCCCTCATAGTGGACCAAACCTAAGACACATTTTCTATCAGTATGTTTTCCAAATCATTTAAAAATAACAACTCAGATCCATTTTGGTGGCCTGGTGACTTGTAGAAAGCCACCTCCTGCTGGAAAAGAAAAGAATGTGCTAAACATGCCATCAAACCCTGATGGATCATGTCTCTGGGATAAAGACATCTATGCAACTTTCCATCTTAAACAAGCCTCAGGAGAAACAAATAGGCTAGTTGGGGATTACTAACAAGCTTTGCACTGACCAGCAATTCCAGTGGCCAGACAGACGTCCCTCTCATGACCTAGGAATCAGGCAGATGTGGATTTTTAGGCTACTGTAGTCATATGGGAAGCTTTCCTTAGCTATTATAACGAGGATAACGTGTATCCATTTCCCATGGCTATGTGAGGATGAGATGCCTAGCATACTATCCGGAACAGAGTAGAGGTGCTCAATGAATAAGAACTGTTTGCACCCAGGCTCAGACCAAGTCTCTCTCCCACTCCCAGAGAGGAGGGAAGGAAAAGATGTTAATTTCAGATTCCCAAATTCCTTCCTTTATTATATATATATATATTTTGATGGAGTCTCACTCTGTCGCCCAGGCTGGAGTGCAGTGGCACGATCTCAGCTCACTGCAACCTCCACCTCCTGGGCTCAAGCAATTCTTCTGCCTCAGCCTCCCAAGTAGCTGGGACTACAGGCACACGCCACCACGCCCAGATGATTTTTGTATTTTTAGTAGAGATGGGGTTTCACCATATTGGCCAGGCTGGTCTAGAACTCCTGACCTCATGATCCACCCACCTCGGCCTCCCAAAGTGCCGGGATTACAGATGTGAGTCACCACGCCTGGCCCCTTCTTTCTTTTAAATCGGATCCTTCAATGACTTAGAGAACAACTAGCTTTCACTCTTCCTCAGACAGCAACAAGTGTATGGTCAGCAACCAGAGCCTTCCACAGCCTCCAGGTTTACAATGAAGTATACTAAGACTTTGAAACCTCTCCTTCTACCAGCATGAAATTCTCTAGTGTGACTGGGCAGCCCGGAGTTCCTGTTAGTATCTCATAGAGTGCAAATAAGAAAAGGAGGAATCTTTCAAGAAAAATAACTTAGTCTAAGCCATAAAGGTCAAGAACTAGAATGCTGCATTTGTTCTGTTTGCAGAAAGAAAATTAAAATTTGATAATATGGTTCAGAAACAAGCACTGAAAGTATCCATGGGGGAGAGGTTCTAGGACCTCCTTCGGATACCAAAATCTAAGGATGCACAAGTCCCTGACATAAAATGGCATAGTATTTACATTCAGCCTACTGTGTATATCCTTTGGTATAATTTAAATCATTTCTAAATTGCTTATAATACCTAATACAATGCAAATGCTATGTAAATAGCTTTTATTACCATATTGTATAGAAAATAACAAGAAAAAAGTCTGTATATATTCAGTACAGATGCAATTTTTTACAAGTATTTTCCATACACTGTTGATTGAATCCATGGATGCAGAACCCATGGATGCAGAAGGCCAACTGTAACTGACCTACAAAAAAGAAAAGTCTATATAATAATAACAGTTAAAGCTTACCAAAGCTAACAACCAAATTCACATAGGTAGGAAGGAGTTTGATTCCATATGCTTTCTTTTCTTATTACAGTTCTAAAATCCTCAAGTTTGAAATGAATGATAGAGGTCATTTAGTCAGTTTCCTCATCACTAAGATGATACCAATAATAATAAATCAAGGAACTGTGCTCCAGTTTGTAAACTTCTCCATTAAAACATAATTAGGGTTACCAGATTTAGGAAATAAAAATACAAGATGCCCCACTAAATTTGAAATTTTAGATAAACAAATAATTCTTACTATTAATATATGGGACATACTCTTTAAAAAATATTTGTTGTTTTTCTGAAATTCTAACTTACTGGGGCAGCCTACATTTCATCTGGCAATCATAAATATGATGTAAGCACAACATTCCACATATGATCTGACCAAAAGAATAGATTTTCCTGGCATGTTGAAAGGTACAATTCAAGGCAAAGGGATGACATTTTACAGTTTTTAAACCATAAAGCACTTGTGAAGCACTTTAAACTTGACTAATAACTTCCTTTGATTTCAGTCCTCCCAAACTGACACTCAAAGAAATTATGCTCTTTGCTCAATGTCACACAGCTAGTAAGTTAAAAAGTCTCGCATTTAAATATAAATAATCGAACACTGCTGCTACTCTTACTACTATTGCTAATAATGGGCAGCACGACTATAATTTATTAAGTGCTCACTATGTTGTCTGTCAGTTGCTGTGTTTACAGTTTATAAATCATCGCTTCCTATAGATGAGGACAAACTTTCGCATAGAAAAGGTTTCACTGAATACTATTTAGAATCTTCTAAACAAATTTAGTCCTAATTTCGATATGATAATGAATAACTAAATTAAGCAAAAGCACATTTTACATAATTTAGTACAAAACTTTATAAATTCCTGGGAAACTACTTGGAGAGCCATTGTCTATTAATATTTACACATATGTCTCTCAGGCTTTGAGACCCTTGAGGACAGAAAATATGTCTCAGCCACCACTGTACCTTCATTGAGCCTGGCATCAGTACTTTGCAGAGAAGGGACTCAAAAAGATATGTGTGTTAAATGAATGAACAAAAGTCTGGAGAATATGAATTTAAGATTATGGAAGAGATCAGAAGACATCTTTTTTTGATAAATAAAACTATCACAGAGAGGCTTTTAAGAGAATAAATAGATAAATCAGCAAGAAATATAGAATAAGCCTTACTTCTCCAAGCTGTTGCTTGAAAAAATATTGTTAGAGAAAGGGAGAAATGTAGAAGAGAGCTAAAGGTCTTCATTTAATTAGGCAGTATTATTATGACTCTTTAACAGACAACTCACTTCTTTGTGCAGCCCACAATATACACAAGGAGTAATCCTAGCAAGAGCCTGCCTGCTGCTGCAGCAACATAAAGTTTTGTTAAGAGACTTTTAACTGTTTGGTAGTGATTACTAGGAAGATGAACTGAGGGGCCCATCAGCAAAACCTACCCAAAACCTACTGCTAGGGTATAGAAAAGCATGACAGAAGAGAGGAGGAGGAAAGGAAGCAGGAGAGAACAGAGGAGGGAGCACGCAAAAAGTATTAGGAAAACAAAAGGAAATGAATTCAGTAAGCATCAGGAAGCCAAATTCTAGCCCTCACTCTGCAACCTGCTAGGGACAGAATTAGATGAGGTCCTTTGCTTTCTGGGCCTCAACTCTTCTCAAAATAAAGGTGTTAGACTAGAATAACATTTCCCCAAATAATGTATGTAGACCTCAGATTCACAGGATACTGTTAGGTTGTATGCAAAAGGAAAAATGCACTTCTGTGATAAATCAAATTTGGAAAATGCTGGATTAAGCAAAACAAATGGGTTTCTTTGTTCTAGGATTTCCCATGCCTTTGAAGCTCTAATATGCTTTCTTTTTCTCATCTTTAAAAGGGGATAATAATGCCTACACCATAAAGTTCTTGTAAAGGTTAAATGAATCAATGCTACAGAGCTTAATAAATGTTAGCTTCCATTATTATGGCTATGATCATTATTATTAGTAATCTGGAAAGGAGAGGGATATAGAATATAGCATCCTCCACATTTAGGAATCTATAGAATTGTCTTATTCATTGACATGTGAACTTTCTCATTGGGGGCTAATATTTCTCATTACACCACCTGAGAAATCCTATCTAGGATGATCCTCTGGTCTCTTCCATATCTGATGTCCTGTGACTTCACAGTAAGGCTTCCAAACATAGGCTCCCATACCCTGAGCAAGCATATAAAAAAGCCCATAACAAGTACTGCATGAGTGTTTGTTGAATGAACACATGAATGATTCACTTTTAAAGTCGAGAACATCCAGTTCACAGGCTCAAATTACAGCCCTGCCTCCTGGCTGGAGGTGTTTTTCAGAGTCTGTGGTTTGGATATTCTAACAGGGAAATACGAACTTTCAGTATATCTTCAAATGCTCAGTGTTATCCCCTCCCAGGCTAATTTGCCTGCAATCATCCAAGCCGATAGCTGCTTCATTCATTCACTCATTTATTCATTCATTTAACAAATATCTACAAAATTCCCCCAAGTTCCATGCATTGTTACAGCAATGAGGAGATGATGATGAATCATTCACAGAACATGCCTTCACAGTAACTGCAGTCTCCTAGATGATAAAAGATATGTACAGTAATCATAATTTAAGGTGAGTAGTGGGGAGAGCGGCCACAGTTCAATGCAGTCACAGATGACAGTTGCCTTTGAAAAGCAGGAAAGTCTTCAGGAAAAAAGGCATGTGGCATTTAATGTGGATTTTAAAAGATCTGGACACATGGATATTTTAGGCAGAAGGAACTCATGAATTAATACCCCCATAATATCAACAACCTAAATCATAATACAGGCCCCATCATATGCCACAACCTAGCAGTGTGTGAAGCCCTGGAATTATGTCACAGGTCTGCCACATACTAGTCACTTGGACTAAGAAGGTAATCTCTCCCATTTTCTTGATTACTTGTAAAATGTGAAAATTAATGTGAGATGAGTAAGCAATGGTAATACTTACAATTTATTTAGCCCTTGCAAAATTACAAGTACCATTTTAAGCCTTTTATATGGATTAGCTCATTTAATCTTGACAACAAACACATTTCTCAGGCAAAGTAATTTGACCAAGGTCAAAGAGCAATGAGGATTGAAACCTAGACTTTTCCTCAATTCCTTCTTACGATAGACCCTGACCAAATCCTACTAATTGGTATTATCTCCATTGTTCCAGCGAAGAAACTAAAGCCCAACAAGATTAAGAAACTTGCTGGCCCAAGATTACACAGCTAGTAAGTTTCAGGTCTGGGGTTCAAACTCAGACCTGTTGGATTTGCCTGCCTGTGCTCGTAAAGACCTCACATGTTCTTAGGATGACAGCAGCAATAGCATCAACAATAGCAACAGCAGTAAATGTCTATAAAATCACTTAATATGTGCCAGACACTGTTTTTGCATTGCATATAGATTAACTCATTTAGTCCTCATGATGATCCCATGAAGTAAGTACAAGTGAGAAAAGTGAAGTATATAGAGCTGGTAGGTAAATTGCCCAGAGCCATACAGCAAGGCATTGGCACACCTGAGACTTGTACTCAGGTAATCTGGCTTCAGACTCTGAGTTATTAACTATGACTCCATAATCCTTCTTTACAGGAAGGGGTAGTGGTTAACGGGATGCATTTTGGAACTTTAAAACCACCTATCTTACTCAGGAGAAGCTCTAAATAATCTAAATTTCAAGGGCGACATATCTATAATACAAAGTGTTCCATGAGGATTAGTCCTTTTCTGAGTTGGGTTGTTCATATTGTCATTAGATAGACTGAGTAGGAGTTAGGAAAAGATTTCATCAAATGAATGAATGATGTGGAACTTTCCATATGTTTAAATTGACTTTGTCTATAAGCACCCTCATAGATGACATTTCAAAACTTTTAAAATAGGAGCATAGGCCGGGCGCGATGGCTCACTCCTGTAATCCCAGCACTTTGAGAGGCCAAGGCAGGCGGATTATGAGGTCAGGAGATCGAGACCATCCTGGCTAACATGGTGAAACCCCGTCTCTACTAAAAATACAAAAAAAAAAAAAAATTAGCCGGGTGTGGTGGCAGGTGCCTGTAGTCCCAGCTACTCAGGAGGCTGAGGCAGGAGAATGGCATGAACCTGGGAGGCGGAGCTTGCAGTGAGCCAAGATCATGCCACTGCACTCCAGCCTGGGCAACAGAGCGAGACTCTGTCTCAAAAAAAAAAAAAAAAAAAGGAGCATATATCCAGTGTGTTATTGCATTTGTGTGCTTACATACTACATATAAAAAGAAGTGGAGGTAGCTATTAAAAGTATGATAGCCAAGTTAAAAAATACACCTTGAAATTAGAAAAGATTAGAGTTTCCAAAGCATAAATGAAAGGAATCCTATGGAGTCTTTTTATTTTTACCATTTCATGTTCTGTAACCTTCATTTTAATGGTAGCTATCATCTTCTCAAATGTGGTAGGCATTTTCTTAAGCTAGCAATGATCATCAACCCTTGGAATTAAAAGGCACCAATAATCACCTGATAATTTGTGCCAGTGAAGCCATTTCCTGATGCTTTCTTTTGGTCATTTGTATTCAAAATTGTGAAAAATGCATAAGGTGGATTTTCTGTTGAAAACAAAAGGAAGATGTATTTTGGCTAACCGCTTTGTGCAAGAGTTGTTTAGGAAGTAAGAGCTACTGTTAAACAGCAAGATAAGTGTGCAATTAGTGACAACTGTGGAGGAATTAAAGAGCAGGAAAATATTACAGTGAGTCTAAGCTAATGGCATGAAAATAAAAACTCTTCACTCTCAAGGCAATCTCCTTTGCCTCCTTGCTTTATATTTAGAGCCCTTTTCAATTGACTGCAGGTCATGAAAAACAAAAAAGAAATTATCATCCATCTTTTGCTTGCATTTGAAACTGCAATATGAAGTCATTATTGGTAGAAGTAAGTCATTTTAAAAGTTTATTACATCTATAATACATATAAAATATTAATAATGGTATTTATTAAAATATAATGATAACTAACAATTCCTGAGAATCACTATGTGCCAGACTCTATCCTTGTTTCACAAGCATTAGCTCATTTAGTCCTCACAATGTATAAGGATGAGTCATGTTAACCACTGAGAAAATGACAGCTCAATGAGCTCAAGTAATTTATCAAAGACCATACAGATTATCAGGGGTGAAGCAGGATTCCAGCCTATGGCCATCTGACCAAAAACCTGCTCTCTTAATGGCCATTCTGTATGCCAGTTTTTCCTGTTGTTATTTCCTCTAGGCTTAAGCAATTCACTTGAAACAGCAGAGAAATCTAATAATGGCTACATTATTATTTGATAGTTGCATAAATTTGAGCTTCTCAAAAAGGAAGCTCTGAAACACAGGAAAGTGCCTGGGATACTGAAGCCACAGGGTTTATAATAATGTCCCTTCTTGGAATCTTAAACCCAGTCAATGACTTAGGAGTAATTGGTAATTAAAAACATTATTTTTACATTAAAACTAATCAGATGGAGTTGATGAAATAGAAGTCATATGCATTTTTAAGGTAAAAAATGAGGATTCAAAGAAATGTTGGATTCAGCTCTATCTCCCAAAAGGGCTAAGGCCCACACCTAGAAGCGTGATTCATCCTTCTCAAGTCAACGTCACACCTTACCCCACCCAGCATCCTCCTCCTTCTGATGGTAGCACTGTGATTTCCCTCTAGGGAACCACACCTCATACACACTCTCACTTCTGGTGATTCAGGATGGATCCCATTCCTGGCTCTATGGAAAGCCTGTGAAACAGATCTGACCAATGGAACTCAATTATAGAGTCGCATTATAGGTAATTGGGAAAGAGAAGTTCTTTGTCTGGACTTGAAGCTGAGAGGAGGACGCCCTGGAGCTGCTCTGGGCCATCTGGCCACTACATGGGCAGAGTTTGTTGAGAACAAAGCCCACACGGAGGAAATCAGGGCCAAGTGATGGGGCAAGACCAATTCCTGCTGAAATTGTTTGAGTCTGGCTATGCCTGAGGCTAACTCCTGAACTCATTAGCTATGCAAGCCAGAAATTTTTTGTGTGTGTAACTGTGTTTGTGCTTCTGTCACTTGCAACCAAAAGTATCCTAATACTGTGTCCATCAATCCATTTGATTATTATGAAAACTCAGATGTCAAGCTGTTGGCAAAGGATGGAGAGAAAAATTCAGGGCTGCTGGTGGTGTTTCCACAATCTAGTTTATCTTCATATCATGGGAGAAAAAGGATCAGGACCCTAGAAAAAGGAGATGCTTATGGAAATGAACAGTCAGGACCCTCTACACTTACACAAGCACATAAATCAAGCAATGAAATTAAAATGATTTACCCCGCCCCCCACAAATGGCCAGGATTCCCAGAATAAATAATTCTTTCTGTTCCCATCATAATACAATCGTTGATATGCCTGGGTAGAAATGACCTGCATGATGAGACAAAGAAGAGAATAAATGTGAATTATCAATTATCCTACCCTTTAAGAAAACCATTTGCTCTTTTAGCAAAGATAGAAATAATTTAAGAATGATGCTTGTTTATACGTATTTCTACACACCTGCTCTATTATTCAAAGAACCTGAGTCTAGAACTGGCTGTGATTTTATTTGTTGGGCTCTTAACTTGGAAACTTTATTACCTGTTAGCTCCATAAAAGTAGAGTGGTGGCCAGGTGTGGTGGCTCATGCCTGTAATCCCAGCACTTTGGGAGGCCCGGGTGGGTGGATCACGAGGTCAGGAGATCAAGACCATCCTGGCCAACATGGTGAAATCCTGTCTCTACTAAAACACAAAAAATAATAATAATAATTAGCCGGGCATGGTGGTGTGTGCCTGTTGTAGTCCCAGCTACTCAGGAGGCTGAGGCAGGTGAATCGCTTGAACCCGGGAGGTGGGGACTGCAGTGAGCTGAGATCATGCCACTGCACTCCAGCCTGGTGACACAGCAAGATTCCATCTCAAAAAAAAAAAAAAAAAAAAAGCAGAGTGGTATCAAAGAATGACCAATGTCAAAGAAAGCTAAGCTAAGCTCTGAAATCCAATCTCAACTGTGTTAACTATTGCTGTGTGGGATTGGGATTGTGACCTTGAAGGTATCCCCAGGTTTGGCCTCACAGTAATGATCTCAGTTTCTTTCCTGATCATCAACACACTCTCATCACCTTTGCCAGACCAGTCTCCCCTTCCCCTTGAACTAATTTCTACCAGCTGTCTCAAATCTTGCTGTTCTACCTACTGGGAGGCCCTCTTCTGCACCTGTCTCAATCTCACCTCCCTCCCAGCATCCATTTTAAGTCCTACCTACTCTGCAAAGTCCTCCTTACTATCTCAGTATACACTTATTTCCTCCTTCTGAGTTTTCAGAGCACAGAATACCAAGGAGGATGGTTTCAAGTTATTTAGTCCAACCCCACCCTCTTCCCACCAATCTGTGGTTTATGTTTTTAGCCACTGTAAGCATACATTCCTGCCTGAGGCCTGAAATTCATACACATGAATGAGAGGTGCAGGGAGGAAGAAAATGGGGCTAAGGTACATATTGAATGTAGGACTCACTGAGTTATCATGTTTTCTGAAACATTACACACACACACACACATACATACACACACACAAGCCGAACTGTTGGCTGACAGAACCCTGTCAGGACCATGGACCACCAGTCTGGAGCCTGTCGTCTATCATCTCAGCCATGCCATGATAACGAATCCTAACTGAAAACTACAGTTATGTGGAGCACACTATTTCCTATTCCATTTACTTCAGCTCTATTAGAAATCCTTCTTTAGAAATCAATTAATACCTAGAGTCTTTGCGGCATGAGGAAGCACTCAACCATCTCAAATCTCTTGTATCATTCCACAGGTATTTCAAACGCATTAATAATCTTATTCGCCAAATGTAAGCTTTTTGAGAGCAAGACACAAGCTGTTATGTGGCACACAAGGTTGGATTAGAGATTGATTTTATTCCTTCGACTCATGCACCATATACTGACTATGGAAGTGTCTTGTTTGAACATAATTTCTCTGGAGGCCTATTTTAGAAAATGACAAATGAAGTGGCAAAGCAATTAAATCCAAAATGCCCACCCACAGGATGTTGGAGAGGATCTCTCATTTCATCCAGAAGTGTTGATTATGATATGATTTTGTTGTTGTTGTTTTGATGTGTCTGGAAAGTAAAAATTCCTCAAGCATTCAGCACCCTGAAGTTATGCATAAATGTAGCAATTAAGTTTTCTTTTTTCCCAAGCTGGTGTCAGGAGGAATAAAACACCAAAACACATTAAATCCACTTAGGCAAGGCAGGTTTTAAAAAAAGAAAAACTTTAATGGGCCAATATCATGTCAGTAATTCTCAGCTTCAGTTTAAAAACAGATATCATGGTTATTTGACTAATTTTCCTGCCATTTTCATATACTTTGGAGGTTTTCTTACCTATGCCATCAGCCAGGTTAGGTCCTACCATCTCTCAGGTGAGGCTCGTTTAGTTCAGTGCAGCCAATCAGCGCCAAAGGGCACAGCTCAGAAGTCCTAAACATCCTCTGTAAGGGACCAATAAAGAGAACACGCTTGCTAGCCATTGCTGACAATAGAACGAAGGAACAATCAGGGTCTCAAAAAGTCCCTTAAAGAAAAGCACCTGTGGCCGGGCTAGGTGGCTCACGCCTATAATCCCAGCACTTTGGGAGGCCGAGGCGAGCAGATCTTGAGGTCAGGAGATCAAGACCATCCTGGCTAACACAGTGAAACCCGTCTCTACTAAAAATACAAAAAATTAGCCGGGCGTGGTGGCACATGCCTGCAGTCCCAGCTACTTGGGAGGCTGAGGCAGGAGAATTGCTTGAACCCAGGAGGCAGAGGTTGCAGTGAGCCAAGATCACGCCACTGCACTCCAGCCTGGGTGACAGATGAGACTCCATCTCAAAAAAAAAAAAAAGAAAAGAAAAGAAAAGAAAAGAAAAAAGCAAAGCAAAGAAAAGCACCTGTATCCATGCCTGGAACAGAGTTGACACTTGACTACTGATTGGCAAATGAATGTTGAATGAGGAAATAACTTCCTAATTTGGTTAGGTTTTAAATTTGATAGTTTTGCAACGAAAAGGAAAACAGAGGTAGGGAATCCAGAAATTGATTATTAAATGACATTTACTTATTTTACTCTAGAGTGTGAATGAGACATTATTCTGTTAATGTTGTACATACGTGTGTTTGCTTTTTATAAGCTTGCTCAATAAGAAACTCACCCCCACACATTTTATTTCTTCTGTATGAGCTCATTAATATCAAGAAATAATGCCTGAAAACCCTGTGGGGAAAATACTATTTTAGGTTAATAGTGCTAAATAACAATAATATTTATTGAGTATTTATCATGTTCAATGAACTTCACATATATTTTCTCAATCTTCCTAACAACCATTTGAAATAATGAATATCATCTTCCATTTAAATATGAGAAAACTGAGGCACAGACAGATTAAGTATTTTACCTACAAGAATATAATTTTGTTTTGAGACAGGGTCTCACTCTGTCACCCAGGCTGGGGTGCAATGGCACAACCGTGGCTTACTGCAGCCTTGACCTCCTAGGCTCAGGTGTTTCTCTCACCTCAGCTTCCCAAGTAGTTGGGACTGCAGGCATGCACCACCATGTCTAGATAATTTTTTGTATTTTTTTGTAGAGATGGGGTTTTGCCAGGTTGCCTAGGCTGGTCTCAAATCCCTGAGCTCAAGCAATCTGTCCGCCTCAGCCTCTCAAAGTGCTGGGATTACAGGTGTGAGGCACTGCACTTTGCCCAGATACAATTATTAAATAGGGGAGTTGAGATGTGAACTCTGACTTCAAAGACAGTGAATGTAAACACTGTGTTTTTGAATCCCACCTTTATTGCACCAAATGGTGTCCCAGTGAATCACTTTCATGAGACACTGGTGTTCCTAAGTAGCAACTAGCTTAAATTCACCAAATTAGCATCTCCAAATCTGTCTTCCATGGAATGCCACTCTTCTGTCAGGTATTTATTGGCAGAACAATTTGATCAATTATGTTTTAGAAACTTGAAAATAAGCCAGGGCAAACAGGTTGCTCTACTATAGCACCCCACAGAGCCTCGGATATGCCAATATGGGTTGCACTTAAAGTAAAATGCAAACTCCTCAGCATTTACCAGACCCATCACCTGGCTTCTGCCTACCTTTCCATATTCAAACCATGACACTCACATCTAATCCCATGCCCTAACCAACACCCCTACCTTCATTTCTTCCCCTCAGCCGGACTTCACTGCCTCAGAGTCTGTCTCAGCCCTTGCAGCTCCCTGTTCACTCAGCTCTTCCCATGACTGACTCTTGCCTCTCACCTGTCAGTCCTCAACTGAAATGTCAATTCTTTCATCAAGCCACCCCATCTAAAGCACATCTTGCTCATTCCAGTTATCCTTAACATATTACCTCTTTTATTTCCCCCACAGTCCTTGTTCATTTCCGTATTTCCTTATCTGTTAATTGATTATGGACCCTCTTTAACTGAAAGGTCCACAGGAACATGAGGATACAAAATCCAGAAGGACAAGGACAGTGCCTATCTTTTTGTTTTTTTTTTTTTTTTTTTTAAGACGGAGTCTTACTCTGTTGCCCAGGCTGGAGTGCACAGGCATGATCTCGGCTCACTGCAGCCTCTGTCTCCAGGGTTCCAGCAATTCTCCTGCCTCAGCCTTCTGTGTAGCTGGGATTACAGGCATACGCCACCACACTCGGCTAATTTTTATACTTTTAGTACAGATGGGGTTTCACCATGTTAGCCAGGCTAGTCTCAAACTCCTGACCTCAGGTGATCCACCCACCTCGGCCTCCCAAAGTGCTGAGAGTACAGGCTTGAGCCACCGTGCCCAGCCAGACAGTGCATATCTTACTCAGTGCTAAGTACTCTTTACTTACCACAATCTCCAACAACTACAGATGCCCGGGAAATGTGTCAAATAAATGAATGAATCTCCAAGTAGACCTAGCACATTCTAAAGAAATCTGGCCATACAAGATCCTCTTTTAAAAATACCTATTATAGCTCACAGAAAGTTTGTATTCCACAGAAAACAGTTTGTGAAAAGCAAAACTAAACCAAATAAAGTCTCAATATTACTCAAAAGAAAGGAAAATTTAAACTATACCATTTCTGGCCTATCTTAGAATAGCTGTGCATTAAAATTAATATTGTTAGGGGTAGAGAGGGGCAGAGCAAGATAGCTGAATAGGAAGCGCCACTGATCATTCCCCTCCACAGGTACACCGAATTTAACAACTATCTACACAAGAAATCACCTTCTTAAGAACCAAAAATCAGGTGAGCACTCACAGTACCTGGTTTTAACTTAACATCACTGAAAGAGACACTGAAGAGGGTAGGAAAGACAGTCATGAATCGCCAATGCAACGCAACTCCTCCCCTTTCCCCCAGCAGTGGCCAAGTGGCATGGAGAGAGAACCAGTGTGCTTGGGAGGGGGATGGCACAGTGATTGTGAGTCTTTGCATTTAACTCAGTGTTGCCCTATCACAGTGCAAAGTAAAATCAGCCTGCACTCAGTTGATGCATGCCCATTGAGGGAGCAATTAGACAAGCCCTATCCAGAGGGGAACCACTCATCCCAGTTCCAGCAAGCCTCACCACCATGGGATAAACTACCATGGGGCCCTAAATTAACTCAAAAGGCAGTCTAAACCACAAAGACTGGAACTCCTAGGTTGAATCCTAGTGCTGAACTAAGCCCAGAGCCAGTGGACTTGGGAAGCATCCAACCTACTGAGATACCAGCCAAGGTGGCTAAGGGAGGGCTTGCACCAACCCTCCACCAATCTCAGAAAGCACAGCTCATGGCTCTAAAAGAGACCTCTTCCTCTCGCTTGAGGAAAGGAGAGGGAAGAATAAAGAGGACTTTGTCTTACATCTTGGATACCAGCTCAGCCACAGTAGGATAGGGTATCGGTCAGAGTTGTGAGGCCCTCATTTCAGGCTGTAGCTCCCAGATAACATTTCCAGATGCATCTGGGCCAGAAGGGAACCCACTGTAAGGATCTAGTTATGGCAGAATCCATCACCTGCAGAATAAAGAGCTCTTGGGCCCTGAATAACCACCAGTGCTGCCCAGGTAGTAGGTCATGGGCCTTGGGTGAGACTCTGAGACATGCTGGCTTCAGGCACCAGCTTGGTCACAGTGGATAGAGCACCAAGAAGGCTCTTAGGATCCCTGATTCCAGGCCTTGGCTCTTGGATGGCATTTCTGGACCTGCCCTGGCCCAAAGGGGAGCCTACTGCCCTGAAGGATGAGTCCCTGGGCTGTCAGCATTCACCACAAGCTGACTGAAGAGTCCTTGGCCTCAAGTGAACATTGGTTGTAGTCTGGAAGTACTCCCTGTGGGCCTGTGGTGGTGGCCAAGGGGTGAGTCTCATCTGCCTGCAGAAAAGGGAAGAAAGAGTGGAAAGAACTGTTTTGTAGTTTGAATGCCAGCTCAACTGCAGTATAATGGAACACCATGTACATTTCTAAGGTTTTATTATTATTTTTTTACTCAATTCCCTGGCTCCTGGACAGCACCTCTGGACCAGCCTGAGGCCTGGGGGAAACTCACTACCCTGAAGGAAAGGATACAAGTCTGGCTGATTTCACTACCTGCTGATTGTAGAGCCCTTGAGCCTTGAGCAAACAGGCGGTTGCCAGATAGGGGTTACAGTGGCCCTTGGATAAGATCCAGTGCTGTGTTGGCTTCAGGTCTAACCCAGAGCAGTATTAGAGGTGGTGGCCACAGGGGTGTTTGTGTCACTCTATGTGCAGCTCCAGGTGGCTCAGCACACAGAGAGAGACTCCATTTTTTTGGAAGTAAAAGAAGAGAACAGAACAAAAGTCTCTGCCTGGTAATCTAGAGAATTCTTCTGCATATTACCCAAGACCTATTTATGAGATAAAAATAGAAACAACAGAAAGTTAAAAAGTGGGGGAATGAAGTTAAAGTGTACAATTTTTATTAGTTTTCTTTTTGCTCTTTTGTTTATGCAAGCAGTGTTAATTTGTTATCAGCTTAAAATAATGGGTTTTTAGATAGTATTTGCAAGCCTCATGGTGAACTCAAACCAAATAAATATATGACAGATACACAAAAAATAAAAAGCAAGAAATTAAATCATATCACCAGAGAAAATCACCTTCACTAAAAGGAAGACAGGAAGGAAGGAAAGAAGAAATTGAACACAAAACTACGAGAAAACAAATAACAAAATGGCAGGAGTAAGTCCTTGCTTATCAATAATAGTGTCGAATGTAAATGGACTAACCTCTTCAATAAAAAGACGTAGAGTGGGTGAATGGATTTAAAAAAAAAAAAACAAGAATCATTGATCTGCTGCTTATAAGAAACATAGTTCACCTATCAAGACACACGTAGAGTGAAAATAGAGGGATTGAAAAAGGTATTCCATGTGAATGGAAACAAAAAAGAGCAGGAGTGGCTACACTTTCTGAGACAAAATATATTTCAAGACAAAAACTCTAAGAAGAGACAGGAAAGGCTATTATATAATGATACTGGTGTCAATTCAGAAGAGAATATAACAATTGCAAATATACATGCATCCAACACTGGAGCACCCAGATATGTAAGACAAATATTATTAGAGCTAAAGAGAGGGACTCCAATACAACAATATCTAGAGATTTCAACAACCCACTTTTAGCATTGGAAAGATATTCCAGACAGAAAATCAACAAAGAAACATCAGACTTAATCTGCATTATAGACCAAATGGATCTAACAGATATTTACAGAACATTTCATCCAATGACTGCAGAATATTCATTCTTTTCCTCAGCACATGGATCATTTTCAAGGATAGACCATATGTTGGGTCACAAAATAAGTCTTAAAACATTCAAAAAATTTTAAATAATACCAAGCATCTTCTCTGACCACAACAGAATAAAACTAGAAATTAAAAATAACAGGAATTTGGGAAACTATAAAAATACATGGAAATTAAACAACATGCTCCTGAATGACCAGTGGGTCAATGAAGAAATTAAGAAAGAAATTGAAAAATTTCTTGAAATAACTGATAATGGAAACACAACATATCAAAACCTACAGGATACAGTGAAAGCAGTACTAAGATGGAAGTTTATAGCTGTAAATGCCTACATCAAAAAAGAAAAACTTTAAACTACTTCATACATCTTAAAGAACTAGAAAAGCAAGAGCAAACCAAACCCAAAATTAGTAGAAGAAAAGAAATACTAAAGATCAGAGGAGACAATAAGTGAAATTAAAATGAAGAAAACAATACCAAAAATCAACAAAACAAAAAGTTGGTTTTCTGAAAAGATAAACAAAATTGACAAACCTTTAGCCAGATAAACTAAGAAAAAAAGAGAGAAGTCCCAAATAAATAAAATCAGAGATAAAAAAGGAGACATTATAAACTACATGGCAGAAATTCAAAGGATCATTAGTGGCCACTATGAGCAACTATATGCCAATACATTGGAAAATCTAGAAGTAATGAATACATTCCTAGACACATACATCCTACCAAGATTGAGCCATGAAGACACCCAAAAACTGAACAGACAAATAACAAGTAATGACATCAAAGCTATAATAACAATTGTTCCAGTAGAGAAAAACCCACGACCTGATGGCTTTACTGCTGAATTTTGCCGAACATTTAAAGAACTAATACCAATCCTATTCAAACTGTTCCAAAAAATAAAGGAGGGAATACTTTTAAACTCATTCTACCAGGCCAATATTACTCTTATGTGAAAACCAGACCAAAACACATCAAAAAAAAAGAAAACCATAGGCCAATATCCCTGATGAATATTTATGCAAAAATCCTAAACAAAATACTATCAAACCGAATTCAGCAGCACAGAAAGATCATTCATCATGACCAAGTGAGATTTATCCCAAGGATGTAAGGACGCGAGGATGGTTCAACATACACAAATCAATCCATGTGATACATCATATCAACAGAATGAAGGACAAAAACCATACAATCATTGCAATTGATGCTGAAAAAGAATTTGATAAAATTCAACATCCCTTCATAATAAAAACTCTCAAAAAGTTGGGTTTATAAGGAATATATTCAACACAATAAAAGCCATATATGACAGACGCATAGCTAGTATCATACTGAAAGTCTTTCCTCTAAGATGGGGAACATGACAAGGATGACCACTCTCACAACTGTTATTCAACATAGTACTGGAAGTCTGGGCTAGAGCAATCAGACACGAGAAAGCAATAAAAGGCATCCAAATTGTAAAGGAAGAAGTCAAATTATCCTTGTTTGCAGATGATATGATCTTATATTTGGAAAAACCTAAAGCCTTCATCAAAAAAACTATTGGAACTGACAAATTCAGTAAAGGTACAGGATACTAAATCAATGTGCAAAAATCACTAGCATTTCTATATGTCAGTAGCAAATAATCTAAAAAAGAAATCAAGAAAGTAATCTCATTTACAATAGCTACAAATAAAATAAAATACCGAGGAATTAACTTAACCAAATAAGTGAAAGATCTTTACAATGAAAACTATAAAACCTTGATGCAAAAAAATTGAAGAAGACACCAAAAAGTAGAAAAATATTTCATGTTCATGGCTTGGAAGAATGAATATTGTTAAAATGTCCATACTACCAAGAGCAAATCTACAGATTTCATGCAATCTCTACAAAAATACCAATGACATTCTTCACAGAAATACAAAAAAAATTCCTATGGAACCACAAAAAACCCAGAATAGCCCAAACTATCCTAAACCGAAAGAACAAAGCAGGAGAAATCACATTACCTGACTTTAAATTATACTAAAGAGCTATAGCAACCAAAATGGTATGGTACTGGCATGCAAACAGACACATAAATCAGTAGAACAGAATAGAGAACCCAGAGATAAATCCACCCATCTACAATGAACTTATTTTTGACAAAGGTACCAAGAACATACATTGGGGAAAGGACAGTCTCTTCAATAAATGGTGCAGGGAATATTGGATATCAATATGCAGAAGAATTAAAGTAGACCCTATCTCTTGCCATATGCAAAAATCAAATCAAAATAAAGACTTAAATCTAAGGCCTCAAACTATGAAACTACTAAAAGAAAGCACTGGGGAAACTCCCCAGGAAATTAGAGTGGGCAAAGAAGTCTTAAGTAACACCTCACAAGCACAGGCAACCAAAGCAAAAATGGACAAATGGGATCACATCAAGTTAAAAAGCTCCTGCACAGTAAAGGAAACAATCAACAAAGTGAAGAGACAACCGACAGAATGGGAAAAAATATTTGTGAACTACCCACTGACAAGAGATTAATAATCAATATATATAAGGAGCTCAAACAACTCTATAGGAAAACATCTAAAATCTGATTTAAAAATGGGCAAAATATCTGAATAGACATTTCACAAAAGAAGACTTACAATGACAAACAGGTATATGAAAAGGTCCTCAATGTCTTTGATCATCAGAGGAATGCAAATCAAAACTACAATGAGATATCATCTGACCACCATTAAAATGGCTTTTATCCAAAAGACAGGCAATAACAAATGCTGTCAAGAATGTGGAGAAAAGGGAACTCTCATATACTGTTAGTGGGAATATAAATTAGTGCAACTGCAACCACTATGGAGAACACTTTGGAGATTCCTCAAAATTTTAAAAATAGAGGTACCATATGATCCAGCAATCCTACTTCTAGGTATATATCCAAAAGGAAAGAAAATCAGTATATTGAAGAGATATCTGCACTTCCATGTTTATTGCAGCACTATTCACAATAGCCAAGATTTGGAAGCAATCTATGTGTCCATCAACAGATGAATGGATAAAGAAAATGTGGTACATATACAAAATGGGGTACTATTCAGCCATAAAAAGAATGAGATCCTGTCATTTGCAACATGGATGGAACTAGAGATCATTATGTTAAGTGAAATAAGCCAGGCACAGAAAGACAAACTAAGCATGTTCTCACTTATCTGTGAGAGCTAAAAATTAAAACAATTGAACTCATGGAGATAGAAAGTAGAAGGATGGTTTTCAGAGGCTGGGAAGGATAGTGGGTGGGGGTGAGAGGGAAGTGGGAATGGTGAATGAGTACAAAAAAATAGAAAGAATGAATAAGACCTAGTATTTGCTTGCACAACAGGATGACTATAGTCAAAAATAGTTCAATTGTACATTTTAAAATAAGCAAAAGAGTATAATTGAATTGTTTGCAACACAAAGGATAAATGCCTGAGATGATGGATACTCCACTTACCCTGATGTGATTATTATGCATTGCATGCCTGCATCAAAATATCTCATATAACCCATAAATATATACACCTACTATGTACACATAAAAATTAAAAATTTTAAAAAGTTGTGGGAATATTTCTGATAAAATTATTAAATGTAGTAATTGGTATAATTATGTTCAATTAGATCAATTAAATATGTCTAGCATTTCTAGAATGAATATGGAATTTTTCATCCTCAAAAATATACCTGGGCCAGACCGGGCACAGTGGCTCATGCCTGTAATCCCAGCACTTTGAGAGACCAAGGCAGAAGAATTGCTTGAGCCCAGGAGTTTGAGACCAACCTTGGCAACATGACAAAACCTCATCTCTACCACAAATACAAAACTTAGCCAGGTGTGGTGGCGTGTGCCTGTAGTCCCAGCTACTCGTGGGGGCTGAGTTGAGAGGACTGATTGAGCCTGGGACAACAAGGCTGCAGTGATCTGAGATCGTACTACTGCACTTCAGCCTGGGTGACAGACTGCAAATATATGTATGTCAAATACATATATACACCGGGACCAAATGGTGACTTTAGAAGTAACGCCTTTTTAAAATATAAATAGGCTTATTGAAATCCCTGAATTCCCCTGTGTGTTAGCCCAGGTCCTCTAAGAAAGACACACTAAAATGGATAGTGTATGTGGAATTGTATCCTCAGAAAATCTGTTGAAGTCCTAATCCTTCAGTACTTGTGAATGTGATCTAATCTGCAAGTAGGATTTTTTGCAGATGATCAAGTTAACATGAGGTCATTAAAGTAAGCCCTAATTCAATATGACTGTGCCCTTATAAAAAGGGGAAATCTGGACACAGAGACAAACACATACAGAGGGTAGATGATGTAAAGACAGAAGGAGAACATCACCTACAAGCTAAGAAACATCTAAGGCTATAGAAACTAGGAGAGAAGCATGGAACAGCCCTCAGAAGGACCCAAGCCTGCAGACATCTAGATCTTGAACTTCCAGCCTTCAGAATTGCAAGCAATACACTTCTTTTTGTTTAAGCCACCCAGTTTGTGGTAGTTTTTAAAGCAGCCCTAAGAAGCTAATACAGTGGATTAGATCTGCAAGAGATTAATTAGAGAAGACACCTGTGTCGAAAAATGGGGCTGGCATCAAAGGAAGATGGGAATCCCATCAGAGTTCCATGCAGGTCTGTCCCTTATGAACCAGAAAAGGAAGGAAGGTTAAGTGGGAGAGACTTTGGCTGCACTCCAATTCTAAGAAAGCTTGGCAAAGCTGATAGGAGGTCCTTGAAACAAAGTTCTTGAACCCATAAGACAAGTCCCACATCTCTCAGGAATAGGCTGGTCTTAATTTCTTTGCCAAGCTCAGTCATTGGCTGGGAGCAGCCCATGGGAAGTATGGCTTTACCTCTAATGTAGTGATGGCTTTCAGAACATGGCAGCTGAGAGAAATAGAGAAAGGAGAGGCACCTTTTCACTGCTTCCACATCTAGTCTTGCTTATATCATGAACGTCTTGCTAAAAGCTAAGCTATAAAGATTTTGGAATCTTTCTAAGAAAGTTACCATATAGATAGTGGTTAAGAGCCTAGCCTCCAAAATCAGAGGCTAATCTAAATCAATAGACTAGACATGAGTGTTAGTTCTTCCTCTGTTACTTACCAACTGTGTAATCTCAAGGAGCTAATAAAACTCTTTGGACCTCAGTTTCTTCTTCTGTAAAATGGGGATAACAACACCTACCTCAAAAGGTCACTGTGGTTTTAAATGAAATAATGTAAGAAAAGCACTCAGCGTAGTTTCTGGCACATATTATCAAACAAAAAATATGATACATGGCTATAATACCATTATTATCATTATTATTGATATTATCAATTGATATTATTATTAATGATATTATCACTTTTGAGATTTACTTCAGTTGTTTGTTTTGCCAGATCCACATTGCTTAGCTCCCCTCCTCCCTTCTTTAAATAACGAAACTAGTCTTTCCTGTAGAGAACACAGGTGGTGATGAGTCCCTCACCACCTGCCCATCCCTGGGATAGTTGCAAATCTTAGAGATAGCTCATTAAAAGTTTCCATTTCCTGCATCATCAGGGAAAGTGACATATCCTGATGGGTCTAACTGTGGTCATCTTCTTGTTAAATTAAGTTTAACCTAGGGCTGCCTCCTTACATATTTTAAGTTTGTCCTAAAGGTGTCACTGTACATGGTGAACTGTAACCTAACTGGAGGTGTAAACAGACTGTAAGCTACTCTTATGCCAATCACCTCGTTTGGGCCAATCAAGAAGCGGGGGTCAATTGTTCAAACAGCAAATAAAGCAAATGCTGAGCTATAACCAATCCAGTTGTTTCTGTACCTCACTTCCATTTCTGGTACGTCACTTTCCCTTTTCTGTCCATAAATCTTCTACCACATGGCCTTGGTGGAGTTTCTCTTAGACTACTCTGGCTCAGGGGCTGCCTGATCTATAGATAATTCTTTGTTCCATTAAACTCTGTTAAATTTAATTTGTTTAGAGTTTTCCTTTTATCACTGTCCACCCAAGCTTCTGGGGAAGAGTTTCTCTTTCTACAGTGGCTGTGAAGTCCTAAATGTTTCTGCAGAAGCTGGGTCCTGCTGACCCCTGCTATGTCAGTTTGTGCCACTCTCCTCTTTGTCCCCTGTCCTCCAGCTACACAGGCCTTCTTTCAGGTCCTCAGGTGTCATAAGTCCTTTCTTGACTGCGGCCTTTGCCTTCTCCTACTCCCCTGGCTGCTCCTGCACTTGGTCAGCTCATCTTTCAAATATTGTTTTAAATATCCCTTCCTTGGAGAGACATTAAGCTTTCTCTGAGGTCTCTAAGGCATCACTAAGTTAATATGTCTAAATCTAAATTCATGATCATCTACCCAAACCTGGTCCTCTATCCCTGTGAACAGTTCCACCATTCACAGAGGTAATTAAGTTAGAAGCACGAATTTTGACCTGCTGATGATAATCATGCATTACCTGTGTGTAGAGCCATAGGAGAGCTAAAAATGCAGAACCTTGCAGCTAGCTATAACTGCACTTTGCAGATAACTGAGCCAATACATCTGATTTTCTTCTTAAGCAAGTTTGAGCAGGGTTTCTATTACTAGAGTCAAAGCAGCCCAAGCTAATACATTTATCATCATCATCATCATCATCATCACTATCAACATTGTTAAGATATCTGTTGCTATTTTTATGTATTTAAAAAATTAGGGGCCCCATCTCTCCAGAAGATGTACATGTGGACTTATCGGCAGACAATGGGGTTGGCTTGATGACAAATCAGAGCTTCATCCAGATAAATGGTTTTAGGAACCAGAACATCAGAGGTGAGCTTCTTGCTAAGGTTTTGCTGTCCTTAACCTTCAGCAGAGCTCATTTTTCACAGTCACAAAAGTCATTTCACAAAACTTTGAGAACTCCATTCATCCATCCACCTGGGTGTCACTGAGAGTGATTTAGAAGGATTACAAATCTTCCATGCCTTTCCGTTGTCCTTAGAATAGACAAAAATCTAGCCTGAGATCCCAGAGCAGCATGAACTAGAACACCTTGACACTAAGTCCAGTTTCTACTAGGGGATGAATCTGGGGTGGGGAAGCTGGGTGGAATGCATGATCTACGCTAAGCACTTTCTGTTTTCTAGCCACAGTGATTGACTCAGGGGCGGGCCTTAACCTCAGCTTGACCAGTCAGGTTGAGAATCAGACAATATTTACTGGGGTTGCTGAAACAAAGACTCTTCTTTCCTGCTGGGTATAAATGAGTAAGTGTAAAATTCCAGGAGCTTATAAAAACCATCCTGGGGCTCAAAGGTGAATCAGCCTAAGAATGAAGCTAAACTTGGGGAAAGAAAAACAGAAATGGAGAAGAAATATCTGAGCCTCTGTGACATTGTTGAGTTACCTGATCAACCCTCACCTGCAGCCAGATCCTCCTGGACTTTTTGATTACTTGAATCAATAAATTTCCTTTATAGTTTAAGCCTGTACGCAGGGTTCTCTGTATCTTGCAACCAAGCATCTGAAGAGACATATATAAACATATACATATATTTTTTTTCTGAAAAGAAGGTCAGAGTTTGTATCATATTCTCAAAAGATCTGTGACCCCAAATAAATATTTTTAAACCCTGGACTAAAGAATTCCTAATATTCCTTGCACTATTAGCATTCTGTGATCTTCTAGTTAATTTTGTTTTAAATTCCAAGCTTAGCTGATAGTGCATAAAGCAAGACACTATAAAAATATGTCTCCAAATAAAATTAGGCTTTTCTATTATAAAAAGAAACATAAACTTATTGGAAAAAAATTTGAAAAATATGAAAAGTATAAAATAACAGGGAGACAGCCCATGTTAATATTTGGAGGTTATTTTTGTAAGCATTTTTACACACAATTTTATGGAAGGTTTAATGTGGTTAAGTTCATACTATAAATATACAATGTTTTGTCTGAATATTCTTATTTGACATTATAACGTAAGTATTCTCCAGAGTATTAGAAAGCTTTTGTAAGCATCTTTTTAAATGGCTACATAACTTTCTTCTGATCACTATAATTTCCTTAATGTTAGACAAAATGAGGTGGAAAATATGTGACCTTATTGAAAAAGGATTCTAGCTTGAATGTTAAACAAGGAGCCACTAGTGGTGGAAATATTCATCACGATTGCAGTCAAACCATGGGTAAAATTTGGGGAAGGAAGTAGGAGTATCAGGATGCTCTAAGGAGCACTTCTCTCCGCATTTTTGCCCCTCTCTGAGTGTCATCTTCGTCCTTCTCTTGCTGTAGAATATCTTCCTCTGGTCCTTAGGCCACACTGAAGCTTATAGCCATTAATGGGCTTCACATTCCATGGTTAGCCCCTAGAGAGACTGACTCTAGCTAAATCTTGATGTCAGCTTACCAGGAGAGGAACTCTGACTGGTCTAACTTGAATCAGATGCCCACTCTGAGTCCTTTCAACTCTGCCAGGGCAGGGGATGGGAGGTGGATGGTCATATGGTACAAAATAACTGCTGCTGGGAATTCACCAACATGAATTTGGGCCTCTCTCATATTGATCAGAAGAAGGAACAGTTCCCAGAAACAACCAACCAACCACAGGTCATTGACTCATGCTCTGGGAAAATACTCCAAATTATCCTCCATAACAACAGGTTACAAATATGTCACCCTGTCCACATCCTAAACTTTTCCACTATTCTCTGCTCTAAATATCAATCTATGTAAAAGACTTCCCCAATAACTATGAGTTTTCCTGCTGGGCTCCGCATGGTGATTAGATAAAAAGATTCATTTTTCATTTTCATGGCTTTTTTTTATTATTATACTTTAAGTTCTAGGGTACATGTGCACAACGTGCAGGTTTGTTACATATGTATACATGTGCTCATGGCTTTTTTTAATCCATTTTCTGCCCAACTTCTTCAAGACCAGATTTAGCTGAGGCCAGCCTGTGCTAATTTGCAAGGCTGCATGAATTTTCTCATTGTTTGTAATACAAAACACTTCCCTTCAGGATCTTCCCTAAAAAAGAGCTTAAAAATGCTGGCTTGTTCTGCATACTAGATTCATTAGGTTTTTGATGTCTCCTGCCTGCCCATGTTCTGCTCCATGGGTTGGGGAGGTTGGGGTGCAGCAGGCAGCAGGGAGGAGGAAGAGGATAGGTAAGAGAAAAGTAGCAGAGGATTTAAGTAACTCCTCTGGGCTCCAGTGCGTGTCTTGTAAACATTCACTGAGAACTCTCCGAAGTTTACACTCTTTTGAAGGGCACGGTTAATAAATGTGTATCTCTATGGAGACATAGAAGGGCACATGTAGTCTGTTGTTTGTGGATCTAATCGGCAGCTACCCACATCTCATGTTTGTTAACTGTTCACAGTCTGAATGGCATTGATTGTAGGAATTTCCTTCCTTCAAGAGTTCTCCTGTCACTAGAAACTTAATCAGGGATTGTCCTAGTGCTGTAAGTAACACAAATAGAAATAAGACAGAGCCCAGATCCTAAAGATGTTTCCAATCTAATGAGTGAGCAAAAGACTACAATGAGGTACATAGTATAATCAAAGAATGGGCAAAAGAAGGGGTAACTGTGTGAGATTAGAAAGGTTCATGAAAAAAGTAAAATTCACTTGCATCCTTAAAGTGAATATGATCCAGATGAGGAGAAAAGTGGTGGAGTGAAGAACATATTCAAGTAAAAGAATAATATAACTAAAAAAGAAAGAGATGATAAGACAATAAAAAACAATAAATGGCGCTTATTCAGAGATCATTGCCTATTCCAGTAAGATTTTAACAGAAAGTGCAACTGGTGGATTTAGAAGATAAAATGGTGAAGAGACAGATGAAAGCCAGTCATTGGCAGACTCTAAATGTTGGGCTAAGGCATTTGGACTTTATCTTCTAGCAGTGGTGGAGTCATAGAAGGTTTTTCAGTTAGAGAAAAAACAGGGTCTTATTTTCCTTAAAAGTAAACTCTGGAGGCAGTTGAAAGAATGGATTGAGAAAAGGTTGAGAAGTTGTGCTATGCTTAGGCAAGAATCCCTCCAATTTTGACAGAGACAAAAGAATAGAAGAAAACCATCACCAATGTTTTGCATCTACAATAAGCACTTGAAATAATTTTCTTGTTTGAGACCAAAGGAAGGAGAGGTTCATGTAAGTTGGATTTATTATGAAAAGAGGAGGTGGGTCTTAAGGAAAAGGTATGCAGCAATCCAATAAGTATTTCTAGACATCTCTAATTCAATTTAACTTAAAGGATGTGTAATCTGAATAATGAAGAGGCAAGAGAAGAAGAGCATCTAGATATTAAGTTGGTGCATTAGAGCAATGGCAAAAACTGCAACAACTTTTGCACTAACTTTTAGAAACACCATAAACCAAGACCCCCAAGGCCTGACAAGCAGGGCATGCTGGGAAAGCTTAGCGAGGCAGGCTGATGATCTTCAGTGAGACTTAAAATCAGATAGAAGGTAGAACAGGAGGATGAACTTCTTGAACCTTAGCTAGGGACAGGCAGGTGTGGGCTGAACACAGTGATAATCCATTGCAGTGTGGTGAGCAAGGAAGTGTGAAGTTAAAGAAGTATTATGAGTCAAGTGGCCTTAGAGTGGACTGTGATTTACATAGCAAAAAAGAAGTCACCTCCTCTGTGGTTACTTCCTCTATGTTTAAACCAAGATCATTCTACCATATTCCAGATCAGAAGGAAGAACATTTGCACCCAAAATGACTGACCAATACTCGCAACTGCAGTTGACAATACTCTCCGTAATAAGGCCCAGGCAATTTCTACCCCATCTCTTTTTGCAATTCTATAGCTGGGAAGTCAGTATTTTAAAAAATTAAATAAAAAAAAAAAAAGCATTAGGCTGTTTCTGCGGAGGCACTGGTCATCTTTGCTTGGGTATTTCTTCATGCATAAAATGAGGATTAATTATCTAGCCAGTCTTTGTAAAAGAGTTCTTGAGGGGACAGAATGACAGAAAGTATATGCAAATGCCTTGAAAGCAAAATCAGCAAAGTAAGCTGCATACAGTCAATATAATATTTGATTCAAAATTTAATCAGAGTATGTGGATAGCAATTGAAAAAAAAAACAGCAAAAATCGAAACAAATGTTTTTCTTCTACACATAATATGGACCAGGTTCTATGCTAGAGGTTTTCTATTAATAACTTCATTTAATTCTCCCAAGAATTCTATCAAATTTTATTCCTTTTTTTCAGATGGAAACAGTGAGACTCAGAGAAGTTAAGGATCAGATCTAAGATCATGAAGTTAGAAACAGCAGAATTTGAACCCAGGCTGGCTGATAATAAAGCTCATTCATATAACTTCTATACTACACTGCCTCCAAGGGACCCCAAGCTCAGTAGGATACCTAGAGATAAACCTGGAGATGGATTGACAAGGACAGACTCTCTGTGTAGTTAACAGTCTCTCTGGATAATTGACGGTCATACCTAGAGCTCAGCTCCCACTGAAGACACATGTCCAGCCTAGCGTCAGGCTGTAGGAGGCAAGGAAAAAGAAAGGATGTTATACTTTTTGATGATACAGCCATCAAAAGTAAGAGAAATAAGGCACAGGCTGGGTACATTACAGGTACACATAGCTGACAACCGGAAAATAGCTATGGGTGGTATGGATGAATGAACAAATGAATAGGTAGATACATTTATATACTTAGTGCTATGAAGTCCTCCCATTTTGCTGGGCAGTTGTCTTTGGCTAAATTGTATTTTTTTTAGTTCTTCTTTATACAATATTGCTTATGAGCACTTGGGAAAGGACGGGAGAAACAGATTCTCATGATTACTAAAACAAACCATTTTTGAGACTCTGAACAAGACAGTGCCTTGAAGCCAGTCCTTCAGTGTCTTATTTCTAGGTGTGACTGATTCAACACGCCCCAGTTAGCTAGTCCAGTAACTATTCAATCATACAAGGCTTCTATGGAAAAGATCTTGCAGGAAGACATGTCCAGGTAACATATTAATTATATGGCTCTGTCACAAAGCAACAAATGTCATGAATGGGTGAACTTATGGAGCTGCTATATGTTCCATGTATTCTGTACCTTGAGTAAATCCCGACCTACTTCTTTTATCTGTGGACAGGGAGGGATAGGTAGTGTAGTATAGTTCTGGTTCTACCACTAAGTTGCTATAATATCTAGGAAAGTCACCACTTCTCTAAGCTTCTGTTTCCTGACCTATAAAATGGGAACAATAATGTTGCTTATCTCAGGATATTCTGAAGATAAAAATGAAATGACGCATGTTAAGTACTTAGCTTGGTGCCAGGAACATGATCATATTTCCAAACTGTTAGCTGCTTTATAATTATTACTGTTGTTACAAGTAATGTATCTACGATGGAAAACCCTCACAGCCCATCCTCCAACAGCAGAGGCTAAGAAGCAATGTGTCCTTGTTTTATAACCATTAAGATGTTTCTCTACAAAAATAAAAAAGGGGAAATGGTATTTTTTTCTTTCATCACTGTTTCATCTGAAATAAAAATTTTATCAGGTATTCTATATGTGATAAAATAAATATAAAAGGGAAATTGTCTAGTGAGCCCCTCCAAATACTTACTTACAAACGATAGGTGTTCACAGTTTCAGCATGTTATAATCCCCCAAGGTACAAAGTACAATGACCCATCAGATAAATTGCTGGAGACATAAGTGACCCGGATGGCAAGGGCTAAAAGACTGTGTTTGGAGCAGTAGCTTAGAGTCTGTCCCTCTGGTGGCTCATGGCTCCCCACCAGAATGTACAATTTATTCTGGCATTTCAGTAATACACCTTATGGTTAGCACATGACTTAGGTTTTCCATCATTTCTGATGCCCTTTCTTTTGCCTCTTTTCGTAGGTGAATGATGTCTCATTTCATGGCCAATTCTTTTTGAATCTCAGAGATTCTTAGAATGTAAGACTTTGTAACAGATCTGGCAGAGAGCCTGCTTACAAGCTGGGGATAGAGCCCACCTAGAATGATGGGCTAAGGGTGATAATAGGGATGCAGTTCTGGACGATTTCTGAGACTGCCTAAATGCAGACCAGGAAGCAAGTGGGTAGCAAAAGAGGTTCTTAGCAGTCAAAAGTATGAACCATAGCATATTAATTCTGGAAAGGCTTTTAGGAATTCTTTATTCCAAGTTCACAAACTAGTGGCTTGGAAATCAAAACAAGTCCAAAGAAGAGTTTTCTTGGGCATGCTTAGTCTTTAAGATTAATTTAAAGGAGATATCAACCTTTCAATATTAGGAAATCATGGATGGTAATCAAGATTTCTGGCTTCTCAAAAAAAAAAAAAATCTGAACGTTTTGATAACCCTGGGTCCAGTGGCAACAATCTGAGTATCAGCTGCCCTCTTCAAGGGTTTTCATGGTCCTGTGACCTCTGAAGTCTCCTCAATGTCGAAGCCAAGGGAAAGCTGTCATTTACTATTGAGACCGTGCTGCAGTGGTTTCTGTAAACATGCTGCTATCAAAAGTAGGAAAATATAAGATAGACCAGGAGAGCTTGGTTTTCCAAGGAAGATGAGAGAGGGAAAATGTATTTTCTGAAGTGTGGGCAATTTCTGTGCATTTATCATCCAAACAAAGTATGTCTTTGTCAAAAAATAAAATAAAACTTAAGGCAGATGCTGTTGTGAAACAAACGTAGCCTGCTTTAGTCATTATTCACCTGTCTAATTCCTATTGACACCTGATTTTGTAGCCCTGGGCTAATTCAACCCCAGCCATTGTACAGGTAGAGAAAGTGGGGCACAGAGAAGGCCCAAGATCCCAGGTACACATGACCACACTAGTACCAGGCTACAAATCTATGAAATAATATTGCACATAGTAAAGAAGCAGGGGCCCAAGTGAGTGGTTTGTGTTAAGAAAATGGATGGTGGAATGATGCAGGCATGGGGAGGTGCATATGGGTAGAGCTTAATCTAAGCACTGAAGGAAGGCCTTTGTATGCCTCATGTGCAGCATCGCAAATCCTCTTGGCAACAGCCAGTTCTATGCAGGATCCACCCAGCTTTGGGCAGGTTCTGCTTTGGGGCTTGGCATTCATACATGCACAGCCCAGGAGTACAGAGAAGTTAATACTCCTCAGGACCACCCTTGGCTGAAAAGGACAGATGCTGATGGGCAAAAGTGACTCTTCTTTATTCCCTCCAAATGCACACTTCTAAGACAATTTTACATGGCTTCTCAAAATATCCCATAAAACAGCAACAGTCACCTGTAATGATGGCCAATTTCATAACATAGCCTCATTTTCTCTTTCTCCTTCGCCAGTGACTTAGCTCAGGCTGCTATAACAAAAATGTCAGAAATTGGATGGCTTAAACAACAAAAACTTATTTCTCACAGTTCTGGAGCCTGGGAAGTCCAAGATAACATGTCATCAGATCCAATGTCTGGTGAGGTTCCATCTCCTTTTTTGTAGATGCTGACCTTTTGTCCATATCTTCATAGGGAAGAGAGAGAGAGAGAGAGAGAGAGAGCAAGCAAGCACTCTCATGTCTCTGCTTATAAGGGCACTAATCCCACTGAGGAAGATGACCTTATGACCCACTCTTATGATCTAATTGCTTCCCAAGGGCCTTATATCCTAATACCATCACACAGGGAATGAGGCTTCAACATATGAACTTTAGGGAGACACAACATTCAGTCCGTAGCACCCAGTCACCCTCATTTCTGATAACTGGAACATACCTCCAAATAAACTACTCCCAAGGAAGCCTGTGTCTCAGGCTTTGCTTTAGGGGAGCTCAGGCTAAGACACGAGTTCTGTGGTGGTAGAAGACAGATAGATATCATTTCAGATAGGGTGGCAGGTAATGTTCAGGGACAGGACTGCACATCTCCGAAGCAAGGCTTCTTGGCAAAGGACTACCTGGGAATAGTTAGTTTCCTTGGAATTCCATCATACAAACCCTTGTGAGTTTTAATTAAAGGATATTAGAAATGCCCTTACAATGCCCTGTTCAGTGATTCATTGCCAAGAGTAGTTGAAACAGAGTTATGAGATTAAAACAGCTCAGGCATTAGGAATTGAAATTTGTTTTTGTTTTTAATATTTAATTCAAAGTATTCTGGAAATGTTCAATGGAACGAATCAAAATTTTTAGAACTATTTCAATAGGTGGCCAAATCTTCAAATTATGCCATTATTTAAGACAGAGTTTCCTATTATCTTAAGTGGGTTTGGATTCTATTGTTTGGTTTCACCTTTCTTGATAATTTTAATGAGTGAAGTCTAGACCTTTTCCTTTCAGGGTTCCCAGGGTAAGATTTGGGGTTATTTCTGAAGGTACTTTGTCAGTAAAATGTGTGTGTGTGACGTGATACTAGATGAAGATAGCTCTGGTCTGGCACTCATTCCCTGGATGACCTTAGCTAAGTCTCTTTTCCTGTGTTTGCCTCAGTTTCCTCATCTATAAAACAAGGGGCCATAACCATAGCATTGGGAAGAAGCATGTACATTAGATAGTTCAACTCTAGGGTGTGAATCCCTTATTCAACATCCTAGGAAACTAGCCATCTCATTTCAACATGAATCTACCCAGTGTGTTGCACCAAATGCTTTCCAAAACAGCCCATTCCCTTTTGTGGAGAGTGCTAACTTGCTCTGCTAGCCAAAGTGCCAGCTTGAAATTTTATAAATGGAGAAAAGATAGTTGTTTATTTGCTTGCTTGCTTGCTTGTTTGTGTGTCTGATTTATAGAGGCTTACCCCAAATATAATTCAATATGACAAGGAGTTTTCACAAGTCCAAGAGTCTTGAATTTACCAATATTATCAATGATTTTCTTGCTTTTCTTTGGTTTATTTTTATTTGGCTTAGCTCCAAAATTTTCTCCCCAAAGCTCTTGGGTTTCATAGTTTTAAATGATTCCTTAGTCTGGAAGGGTGAGAAACATTATTTCCTACCAAATGCCACATTAACTCCTCAGAATACTGGTGGTGGCATAATCTGACCTGCCCTATGGTGGGAGACTCACACTCTAAGCACCTGCCTCTGGCCCCACGTGAGCCTACTTACTCCAAAATAAGTAGAATCAGGTCAGTGGATCTCTGGCCTTTGAGCTTTCTCTTCATCCAGCATCTGTAATATGGTTTGGCTCTGTGTCCCCACCCAAATCTCACCTCGGATTGTAATCTCCATAATCCCCACAGGTCAAGGGCAGGACCAGGTGGAGGTAATTGGATCATGGGGGCGGTTTCCCCCATGCTGTTCTCGTGATACGAAGGAGTCTCACGAGATCTGATGGTTTTACAAGCACCTGGCACTTCCCCTGTTTGCACTCACTCCATCCTACCGCCCTGGAAAGAAGGTGCCTGCTTCTCCTTTGCCTTCTGCCATGATTGTAAGTTTCCTGATGCCTCCCCAGCAATGTGGAACTGTGAGTCAGTTAAAACTCTTTCCTTTATAAATTACCCAGTCTCAGGTATTTCTTCAAAGCAGGGTAAGAACGAACTAATGCAATCAGTATACGTGAGAGTGACTATCAGTTATCTTACTCTCACAAATTTGGCCTCAGGATAATGCCTCAAAAACTCTTTCCAGAAGAAAGGATATGACAGAGAGTTGTAACCTGCCTTTCTCCTTGACTCGAGTCTCTGAAGATCTGGAGTCAGGCATGGCTAAGGCTGGCATTTCTGGGCCCTCTCTGTGTGGGTGCCATCTGATTAAGCATCTGTAGGTGTCAAAGCCTGGCTGACATCCAGACCTTTCCTTCTGGCTAGACTTCATTGGCCAAATGTGGCCTTTCAGCTCACATCTGTCCTCCAGGCTGGTCACACACTGGGTACTAGCAGTTTGGCAGACTGTACAAGCACAAAAATTACAGCTGTCTCTGTGTGGTCCTGCACATCCAATCCTCTTAATTAGCTGGCTTGCTTTAAGTTCATTATTTGAAATCTTGCCCTTAACCCCAACAATGTAGTTCTCCCCAAAGAGGTTTTAAAGCACCTCTTTCTCTTTCATTAGATTATTTCTAGATACTTGATATATTTGCTCCTCTAACGATATGTTTTCTTGAATTTCACTTTCTATTTGTTTCTGGTTTATGGAGATACAACTGGAGTTTTACAGTGAAACTCCGTGATACCATGCTCTGTAATAACGCAAATTTGGATATAAAGCCATTGGTGTTTGAGTCCTCTCTCTGGCCTCCATTCTCCCATAGGTATATTGGCTAACGTTCTTCTCCTCTAAAGGCTGGAGGAACACAGTTAGAAAGTGACTGTTTTTCGCTCTGTAATCAAGTGTGACTTTCTTGGGTCCTTGTATGGATAACTGGGTACAGCATAAGTTTCATCTTTACTTTTGTACTCTGTGTGTCAGCACAGATGGCCTGAAATATTTTACTTTACACTAACCTCACCAGAAATGAACCCTCACATTTTACTGATTGAATTTTTGGACCCCACATATAACACTGTAGTGGAGTGTTACAGTACATTGGTGTCATTTCCTGCAGACTTGCTAAGTTTGTTTAACATTTCTAATAATTCGCTACAGATTCTTTTAAATTTTCCATATCATCTAAAAATAATGAAGTTTTTATTTATTCCTTTCCTTTCCTTGGGTCTTTACCCCCAATTTTATCTTCATTTCTGTAAAGAATATGTGTTTATAATGGACATCCTCATCATATAGCCAATATTAAAGGAATAGTTTCAGTATTTCTCCTTGCACATAATATTTGCTGTAAGTCATTTGTAAATACTTTTTATCAAATTAGGACCCTGCCAATTTCTTATTTGGTAAGAGTTTTTATTATAAATAGGTATTAAATTTTATTAAACATTTTTCTGCATCTACTGAAATGATTGCATGATTAATTCTCTAATGTTACAACCTAAATACAACCTGAAGTTCCTTAAATCAGCAAGTAATTGCTATATAATATATAATGGTTTTCATCTTTTTTATGTGATGCTTGATCCAGTTTGCTGATATTTTGCATGGGATTTTTGTCTTTATTGTTATAATCAAGATTGGTCTCTTTCTTATACTGTCATGTGCTACCTCATAAAATGAGTTGGGGAGTCTATTCTCTTTTTCAATTCTCTGGAGGAGTTGGAATAAGACTAGAATTATTTCTTGTTGAACATTACATAGCACTCACAAGTAATGTTATCAGTGTTTCAAGATTTCATTGAGGGGATATTTTGAAAAACATTTAATTTATTTACTTATAGGATTTTCATGTTTTATCTATCTTGTGTCAATTGTATTAATTTGTATTTGCCTGGGAATTTCTTCATTTACTCTAAATTTTCAAAATTTTTGGCATAAAATTGTAATATCTTCCGGTTGTTTTAAAAAAGTAGGTGAAGGCTCTGTAATGATGTTCGTTTTTTATTCCTGACATAAGCTATTTGTGTCTTCTCTCTTTTTTCTTGATCAGTTTTACCAGAGGTTAATCAATTATATTGGGCTTTTTTTTTCAGAAAAGCAAATTTTAACTTTATGGATTCTCACTATTATCTCTGTGTTTTCAATTTTATTAACTTCCATTTTCTTCCTTCTACTTTCTTTGGATTTGCTGTTTATTGCATTCTTCAACTGAACTCCATTTTTCTGGATTTTTTGGTCCATTTGTTCCATGAATTATGAAGAGATGTTTGTTAAAAATTTTTACATTGCAGATTTGTATATTTCTCCTTGGAGTTTGTCAGTTTTTGTTTTCATTTTTTTGAGGCATATTATTAGAAGCACACAAATATATCTTTCTTCTTAGAGACAGGGCTTCACTCTGTCATCCAGGCTGGGGTTCAGTGGCCTAATGGAAACTCACTGCATCCTCAAACTCCTGGGCTTAAGCAGTCCTCCCACCTCAGGCTCCCAAGTAGCTAGGACTACAGATGTATATTACCATGCCTAGCTCATTTATAAAAAAAGAAAATTTAGGAGACAAGTCTTGCTATGTTGCCCAGGCTACTCTGGAAAGCCTGGCCTCAAGCAACCCTCCAACCTCGGCCTCCCAAAGCACTGGGAATGTAAATGTGAGCCACTGCACCCAGCCTACAAATATATCTTTCTGTTGAATGAGATCTTTTGCCATTATGAAGTTACTTTATCTCTAATAATGCTCTTATGTCTTAGATTCTACTTTGTCTGATATTAATATGGCTACATCAGTTTTCTTTTGATTAATAGTAGCATAGTATATCCATCTTCATCCCCTTTTTTCTATATTCTAATGTTTTAGATCTCTCTCATATAAACATTATAAAGTATGTTTTTTCAAAAAAAAATCCTATCTGATAATTGGTTTCTAATAACTGGAGTTTTTGTCCACTTACACATAGGTAGTTAATGGTATATTTAGGTTTGATATCAACTGTCTCATTTTGTGCCTTCTATTTCTGTTCTAGGTTCTTCTTTCTCTCCATTTTTGTCTTCTTTTAGAGTAACTGTTATTATTTCATTGCTCTGAACCTCTACCAGTTTTGGAGATTATATCCGTGGCTTCCTTTTGAAATGGGCACATTAGAAATTACAATATGAATCCTCAACTTTAAAATATAATATCAGACATTATTCTTCCTTACAGACAATTCAAGTAACTTATTTACTAGCATCTTAGCTTATATGCATTTCTTATGCAATAACTATTTTATTAATTTCATTTTAATATCTCTTCTTTATTTTTTTCTTGCATCTCAGACTTTCCACCAGTGACCACTTTCCTTCTACTTGAAGTTTCCTTTAGTGAGGACCTGATGGTAGCAAACTACCTCCACTTTTGATTGTGTGAAAAAAAAGTGTTTAATGTTGCCTTTATTCTTAAGAGATATTTTAACATAAAATACTGGATTAACAATTACTTTCCTTTATCACATGGAAGATCCTCTGGCTTCTAGCTTCTGTTTTATTGTTGAGACATTGGCTTTCATTCTAGACAGGGGTCAGCAAATTACATGCCCTGGCCAAATCCAGCCTACAGCCTACCTGAGTGAAGTTTTACTGTACAGCAACCATGCCCATTCATTTCCACATTGGCTATGGCTGTCCTCACATTATCACGGGAGAGTGGAGTATTTGTAACAAAGACCACATGGCCTTCAGAGCACAAAGCAACTACTTCTTGGCCCTTTTTAAAGAAAGCTTGCTCACCCCTAGTTTAGCAGCCACTCACTTTGAAAGCCATTTATTTTCTCTGGTTTCTTCAAGGATTTCTGTCTTCCATTTTCTCCATTTTCACTACAGTATGCCTCTTTCTATTTATCCTTCTTGAACTGTTTTGGGTATCTTGAATTTGTTGACTAATACCTAATATCAGTGCTTAAAAATTCTGAATCATTCTCTCTGTTAGCTATCTATTAGTGCATATAAAATTCACCAATTAACTGCTAAGACAATAAACATTTATTATATCTCACAGTTTCTGTGGAAAGGAAATTTGGGAGTGACCTGGCTGAGCAGCTCTTGCTCAGGAGCTCTCATAGGCTGCTTTCACACATCAGCTGAGGCTGTATTCAGTCAATACTGAAGGATTGACTGGCATTGGAGGATCCACAGTGAGTAATTCACATGGCTGGCAAGGTGGTACTGGCTGTTGGTGGAAAGCCTCCATTTCTCTTCAGATGAGCCTCTCCACACAGCACGGTGGCCTCATGAGATGATGACTGGCTTCCCACAGAGCAAGTATTCCAGGATAGAGAGAGAGTAGTCAAAAGCTACTCTTTTAAAGATGTAGCTTTGGACATAGTATCATTGATACCACATTCTATTCATTAGAAGAAAATCACTAAATCTTGTCTATACTCAAAAAAGAGGTAAATTAGGCTCCATCCAGTAAAAAGAAGAGTACCAAAGAATATGAACCAATTTTAAGACCACCCATTCTTTTTTTTGTTGTTATTGAGATAGAATCTCACTCCATCACCCAGGCTGGAGTACAGTGGTGTGATCTCAGCTCACTGCAACCTCAGCCTCCTGGGATCAAGGGATTCTCATGCCTCGGCCACCCACGTAACTGGGATTACAGGTGTGCACCACCATGCCAGGCTAATTTTTATATTTTTAGTAGAGATGGGGTTTCACCATGTTGGCTAGGCTGATTTCGAACTCCTGAACTCAAGTGATCCACCCGCCTCAGCCTCCCAAAGTGCCAGGACTACAGGTGTGAGCCACCACACCTGGGCCCCATTATTCTTTATAATATTTTTCCCCACTCTTATTTTCTGTTGCTCCACTTTGTTTTTGAATTTCAATTAAATATAGGTTAAGCTTTCTCATTGTATCTATGTCTCTTACCTTTTCTTCTGTGTTTTCTATCTCTTTTTACTGTGTTACACTATAGATAATTTTCTCTGTCCAATCTTTCAGTTAATCAATTATATTATTAACCATATCAAGTCTGCTATTAACCTCATGAGGTTTTCAAGTTCAGTCATTTCATTTCAAAAAACTTTTTGTTAATCCAAAAATGAATTGTGTCCTATATTTCATTTGGTTCATTTTCAAATCTACTAAATCACTTCCTGCAATATCTTATTTCTTGCAAATAACTTCGTTTTGCTTTACATTTCTTTAAACATAATTATCAATTTTTTTTCCAGATCTGTCCCTGCTAATATCAATATCTGAAGTCTTTGTGGAATTTTGTATGCTTTCTCTGCTGATTTTATTTAAGGAGGCTAATTTTCTCATATGCTTGAATCTTCAGTTAAATACTAAACAATTTTAGTATTTAAAGAATTGTTCTGTTCTGCCCTATACACAGGGAATGCTCTGAGTCTACAGACACCTTAAAACCAGCTCAAGATTTGAAATTCTGGGAAAACACAGAAGATTCAGTCCCTGGCTGTAATTCCTCAAAAGAGCTTTCCTACTTCTTCTTCCCTCTCTCTCTCAGTGGTTAGAGACTTTGAGAATTGTAGGTGAGTGTGATCAGAGGATTGGCTAGACTCCTACTTTATGACAAGATGTTTATGTTTGTCCATCTTACCCCAGAGGGTAATCAGATAACATCCTTGAGGGAACACTGTAATTAAAAATTAGAACTGAGACTTGAACCAAGGCTCTTATGTTTCTCCTATGCCATACCTGATCTCTACAATCAATAACTGGTAATGTTGGACAGTGATGATTATGGTATTGCCTTTTCTTTCTCTTCTCCCACAACAGAGCCTCCAGGGGAATGTCCTACTCAGCAATATCAAGTCATATAAGAACTTAGGTATGCTGGTGAAAGGAGTCCATAGATGCTGAAGGCAGAAGCTCTGCCTTTTACTATCTAGGCTGCCAGTGAACAGAAGTAAAACCTTCAATCTGAGTAATATGAGGGGTGCTAGCTGACTACTGGGAGAACAATCGTGTACCTTCTGAGACAGGGCTGCCACTACTGCAGAAATATAACAGCACTGTCTATAAAATAACAGGGTATTTTTTCATGGGGCATGTCAGCAGGGCATCTGATTGATATACCGCATTGTTTTCAATCATGGTTTTATGAGGTCCCCATTAAATATTGAAAACCAAGCTATATATTTAGAACAGTAATTAGTCTGAAGCAGCCTCTGTGCCTTATCCCCTTTAAAGTTTTTAAGTAAACCAAGGATGATGAATATTTAATGTACTGTACCTCATTGTCATCTGATAATAAGATTTGTTATAGGGTTATAAAATGTTATATTAGGTTCTTATAGCACATCATTAATATTGTAAAATGTAGCTGGGCTCCCAGGCAGAGCTGTCTGACAGAAAAACAATAGAAAGATAAGTGATATCAACCATTTTCTCCAAGGGCTTAGAAGACAACCAAGAGGTCAAAAGATGTTTTTAGTGCATTTGATATACATTAAAGAGAAAAGAAGGGAGAAGACAATGAGGAAAGTAAAAGAGAACAAACACACAGAGGTAAAAACACACACAGGAAAACACACAGAGGAAATTTCCAGAAACATACAGAAAACAAAGAAAAGAGGTAGAGAGGTGATTAGTTGTGGGAAGAATTCAAAGATCAGGTAGAAAGTTGGATGGAATAAACATTAGTTTTTTGATACATTTAGATACTAGGATTCCATGTTCCCTTAAAAGGGGGTTAGTACATATCACCCCATAATATGCCACTTTGACATAATAATGATTTTGAGCTGGAAGCAAGTGAGACAAATCAGACATAGGAAGAGTTCTCTATCCTTCCCCATCTGCCTAAAAGCAGGGCATAAATTTTCCTTGTTAAACAGGTGTCCCTTCTTTCCCATATCAGAAAGAGGAGTGCCAAAATGAGTCCATATAAAGAAATGTTGCTAAAGAACTCTTATCTACCATTAGTTTCCTCCATATATGTTCTATTGACCCTAGAAGTCCAAACTCCTTTCCTTTTTCTAGGATCTTCTCCACAACTTATCACCCTTTGTTAAAATTGTATATAAACCCCAGAGTACAACTGCCTCTTTGGATTTTTCACTTCTTTTCTGTGAAGCCCTCATGCACCTAAAATTAAAAATATTAGCATCAATAAAATACATGTGTTTTTTTCTTGCTAATTGTTCTTTTATGAGTTTAATTATCTGACCCCAGTTATAAAAACCTAAATGTGTACAGAAATAGTTTTTCCTTCCTTACACCTTATGTTTGAAACTATAGCCATAGGGACCTCATGAGGCAATTTATTCTACCTCATGGATTCTCTGAAATAATCCAGTAGCCCTTCCAAATGATTGCTGCTATCCACAGAGTTAACTCTGATAATAAAATAAGTATTGCTTGGCAATAGCAATAGTAAACCAGGATTAGAGTTTAGACATTGTTATTTACTTCTGGTCCATTTCTGTCAACTACATAAACAGGCTAAAGTTTAAAAGTGATAATCAAAATCTAATTTAGGGCCATAACTTTCAAACCATTAACATCAGAAGGGACCTTGGCAATCATAACAGTCTATAGTAGTTAGGAGTATGACCTTAGAAGAGAGATAAATTCATGTTTCATGCCTAACATACATTAGCTGTGTGACTGTAGACTTCCTAGGCATCACTCTCCTCATCTGTACAGCTTACAGCTGATAATAACTAAGATTATGCAAGTAATGCACTTAACACAATGACTGCTTGTTTTAAATAATAAATATGAACACTGATGCTGACAGTGAAAAAGAGGAAAAGGAGACGAAATTATCCAACTTGCTTTTTTACAAATAAGAAAATTAAGGCCCAGAGAGGAGAGATAACTTGTTAGAGACAACATAGCCTATTATTGCTGAAACAGAGGGCAGAGTCAAAAATCTCTTTTTCACTGTAAGCTACAATTTATGGCTCTTATTATGTATCTATGTTGGCATTAGGTGCATTAGGATCAATAAAAAAAGAAATACAAAACATGGTCTTTAATGTCAAGAAATAAGATTATCTATTGAACACTGGGAGAATATAAAATTTATGCCACGACTAACATTTATTTAATAAGTATTATAGAAATTACATATGTCTGCAAAAACTTATGAAATTGAGAGAAAAATTTTTGTTATAATGCAAAATTTAAAAGAAAATAACATTATGTGTAGATATATAAGAAAGGAAAAAAAATAGACCAGAATAAAAGATACCAAAATAATGACAATGATTTTTTTCTCTAAGTGATTTTCTTCTTCATCATGCTTTTAACATATTTTCCATAATTTCTACCAATGCACATATTACTTTCTAGAATTATAAGAAAGATACGTTTTGTCTCACCAAAGGAACATTACATACAGTGGGAAAAGTGTCTATTCACAATAACAACTACAGCATATATAAAATATCCAGAAATACAATTTTAAAGAAGGTTATAAGACTTATATAAATAAAACAAAATAACCCCTAAGACAATATTATATTGTACTGACTCCTATAAAAAATTTTTCCAGAAAATAAAGCTCTTCTAAACTTCATCTAGCATTCAAAAACTATAATAATTAGAAAAAAATAATTTAAGACTAAAGAAAATACAGATAATTTTTCAGTCATCTGATTGACCAGGCTGAAACAGACAGACAATGCCCAGTGCTGGCACTTTTGGTGGACATGTACTACCTTTCTAAAGGAAAGTTTGGCAATATGCATGAACATTTCAAATGGGTATGCTCTCTGACCTGTTGATTCTCAATGTTAGTAATTTAAGGAGATAATCAGACATGTGTACAGAAAAGGTTGGGGAAGCATTGTTGTGTTCACATAGAAGGAAAGAACAACCTAAAAACAACTAAGCATGGCCACCATGAATTAAATTATTCAGTAAATAAATCATAGTTCATTCATACGAAGGAATTTTAAGTAGCCACTAAAAACTGTATGGCTCTAAACTCATGGCATTTTGTTAAATGGAAGGGGAGATTACAAAATAACACGTGTAACATGTAATACTTATGTGAAATTACAAACACACTGAGAAATATTTGGGAAAAGGGCCATTTCACAATGTTGAGATTTTGAGTTTGGGGGTTTTTGTTTGTTTCTTACTTATACTTTGTTATTGTTCATTTTTCCCAATAAGCTTGAATCATGTTCATAATCAGAAATAAACTACAAAGTTCATTTCATGTTGGAAAAAAAGTAGTATTTTCAGTGAAGAGACAGGAAAACAATAGAGTGAGTCAATGTAATCTAAGGAGAAAAGATGAATCTAAAATCTTTGTTTTGCAAATTACTTCAATCTCCTCCTTTGTCAAAACTTATCAAAGAGTCCAGGGAGTTAGTAAGCTGATTAGTTTACAAATGTTCTTTATCTTCTCTAGAAACTATAGCAATTTTAATGAGCAGGAAAATGTCCAAAAAAGGAAGAAAAATAGGCTATCCAACTCTGGGTAAGATATGAAGATAACTTCTCTAGGGTCCTAAGAGATGGGAAAATAAGATAATCTGAACCTAAAGAGAGATTTGGAGTTGGTTTGAGAAAGAATATTCAAGCTCAGAATCCCTGGAGATCTTCAAGCAGAGCTGGACCACTACTTGTTGAAGATGTTTTACAGGAAATAGGCTTATCAGAGGAGGCACTGGACTAGATGATCTCTGAGTTACATTCTAATCTAAAACTGACTCTGTTTCTCTGTAGCACTTAAAAAAAATTCCAAGAAAATGGTGGCTTGAATGCAATTCCTTTACTCTCCTCAATTCAAATCATTTTATTTCATTGATATCAAAGCCTGGGGCTCTGGTGACTGAGTGCAAATTTGTAAGAGACCCAGGGTGCATACAATTTATCAGCCTTTGTTAAAATTATATATAAGCCCCAGAGTGTAACTGCTTCTTTGGGAGAATAAAAGGGAAGGCTTTCTTTGTTATGTACTAGAAAGACATGTTAAGACTACTGTCAGAACAAGGAAATAAAGATTTACTTCTCTTAAGAAAAAAAGAGAGAGAGAGAGCCTTGGTAGAAGGATTTCAACTAAAACGTGGATCTTGGGAATGTTTGGCTTACAGAGATCTGTGGACCCAGGGGACAGATAAACAGAGGCCCTAGTGTCTATCAGATATCTCAGGCTCCTCGAAAAAATGTTAACAGGTGAGTGAAGCATTCCCACCCTTCAGGCTGAGTGAGTACAAGAGACAGGAAAGCAGGGAGATGTACTCCAGATTAACAATACCTCAGAGCAGCATAGCAGCCAGAGACAGAAAGATCAATCAAAACAAACAAAACACAGAACCAACCTTTGATAGATGCTAGAAGAGACAGATGACAATTTGAAAAGAAAAAAAAATAAGAGCTTAGGGATATCTGTGTATATCCCCTTTAGCTTCTACTCCCATTCCTCAGGAGTACTTTCCAGAAATAAAAGAAATAGTTTCCAACTAAACTATTTAGGAGATGAATTAGGGGAGAAGATGTTCAAGATCACTGCTGAGACATGATTTAGTGGCCTAAAAAAATTTAGAGTATGAAGAAATACATAAAAAGATAAAAATCACAAGACAAAAAAGATGAAAATTAATTGAAGGAGGACTATGAGAGATTTAACATACAAATCAAAAGAGCTCTAGAAGATGTGTTTTTTAATTATTGTGGATGCATAGTAGTTGTACATATTTATAGAGTACATGTGATATTTTGATACAAGCATATAATATGAAATGATAAAATCAGGATGATCAGGATATTCATCACTTCAAGGATTTATCATTTCTTAGTGTTAATAACATTTCAGTCCCACTCTTTTAGTTATTTTGAAGTGTACAGTAAAATATTTTTAACAATAAGATCTATTGTGCTACCTAAAACTAGATCTTATTCTATTTGAGTGTATTTTTGTACACTTTAGCCATTCCCTCTTTACCCACCTCTCCCTATTACCTTTCTAGCCTTTGGTAACCATAATTCTTCTCTCTATCTCCATGAGTTGAATTTCTTTTTTAGCTCCCACATTTGAGTGAGAACACACAAAGTTGTCTTTCTGCACCTTTCTTATTTCACTTAACATAAGATTCTCCAGATCTATCCATTTTGCTGCAAATGACAGGATTTCATTTTTTATGGCTCAATAATATTCCATTGTGGGTATGTACCACATTTTCTTTATCCATTCATCTGTTAATGGACACACAGGTTGATTCCATATCTTGGCTATTGTGAATAGTACTGCAATAAACATGGGTGTGCATGTATCTCTTTGATATCCCAGTTTTCTTTCTTTTGGGTATATATGCAGCAGTGGGATTGCTAGATCATATGATAGATATAAATAGAGACAACAACAATTCAAAAATTGAGAGGGATGGAGTTAAATTGTAGAGTTTTTTGTTTTGTTTTTGTTTTTGTTTTTCGCATTTCAAGTTTATTAAAACTTTAGCAGCACGAGTTATCCAGATTGCAGATTATCAAAAGATCAACTCAATGAAATCCACATTTTAAAAAAAGGGGCAAGCATAAAACAACCCAAAAACAATGAAAAGGAAAACAACATAAAGAAGATTCACTAGCAAGTCTCTCAAACTTAAAATTCAAAACAGAACGGAAATAAGTTTATATAACTCAATCATCCACTTTTGTCTTCATGTTTCAGGGCTTGATTCATAATCAAATTTTTTTTCTTTCACGTACATGGTCACTTTCTTGACCCTTTGATTCTTGGTTTTCTTTTTCCACTGAGGATCTGATCTTCTCATCCTCCTTATTTTTCAATGTGGAGGACTTTAATTCATTGTTCTGACTGCTTTGTTTTATTTTTGAGAAGAGACTTTTATCTATATCAGCCTTTTTTCCCCCTGCTATTATTTGAGCTATTATGATCATGACTTTTACAGTACATTCTTTTCTCACTCTCAGAATTTTCTTTCTGTGTGAACTCTTACTTTCTTGGTTTCTGTGTTTTTCTTTGTTTCTGTTTTTACTTTCTTCTGTCTCTGAGCTCCGTGAGTCTCTCCTCCTTCTACCCCTATCTCTACTTCTTGATCTTCCTGGTGGTGTTCTTCTCCCTCGGCTTTGTGACTGTCCTCTTCTCCTGTATTCCTTTCCTCTGTATCTATGGTACTCCTTGCTTCTGCTGCAATCTCTGTCATGGCTTCTTGATCACACTCTTCTGCTTCTGTCCCTACTTCTGCCTTGCTCTCCTGTTCTGCTATTATAACTGTGTTTACCTTCAGTTATATCACATTCTCTACTCCTGGATTGTGCACATCTATCCTTTTCCTTAGTTTTACTATGATCATGCTCATTACTCTTTGATTCTAACTGTTTAGACTTCTCTTTACTTCTACCCCTTTCCTGATTGTTTCCTTTTGAATCAAGCTCCTTTTCTTTTTCTTTAACATTCACATAATCCCTTCCTTTGCTCCTTGACCTCATCCTCTTTTCTTCATGTCTATTATGTCTTGAATCTCCTTCTTTACTCTTTGATTTCTCTTTGCTCTTACTCTTAATTTTAGATTTGGCTCTTTTCTTCACTTTGTTCGTATTATATTTATCATCTTTTTCTGAATTTCTTCTGATGTCTCTCTTTGCTGTTAGATTTACAGTCTTTAGCTTTCTTTTCCTTTTCATTTTTTCTGTTTGGACTCTCAAATACATTCCTGTGGTTAGTTATTTTTCTCTCTTTTACTCTAACTAGACTTCTCTGATTTTCTTTTATTTCATTCAACTCACTCTTATCCCCTTTGATCCATCTTTCACCACTTGATGCCCTCATCCTTTGAACTCTCTGCATCTCTTGCCTCCAATGTGCAGGAGTCTCACTAAGTCTGAAACAATCCCTTGATCTGGATCTGGAAGGAGTTTGATAACACCTTGATCCTCTTCCTTTAATTCTCCTGCCAGATCTAGTAACTAAAAGTCGTCTCTGGTATGAAGCAGGCTGGGAGTTGGATGGATTACATTCTGTTTCTCTTTCTCTCTCTCTGGCTTTTCCTTTCCATTGCATCAGCTTTAGGAGGACTTTTTCTCATTAGGAAATATATTTTCAGGTATAGGAGGGATCTCTTCTGGATGGACAGTAGACTGGGGTTGTGCTCTAAGATTTTCAGCTTCACTCTTACTAGATGCACTCTTCTTGCTTTTCTTTCACTTCTTCTTTTCCTTCTTGTGTTTTTGGGAATTTTTCCTAAGTTTTTTCCTCTTTTCTTTGATTTCTCTTCAGAAGCATTTTCGGAATCACAGCAATCAGGTGACAACTGAGAATCATTTGAGCTATCTTAGTCACTAGATGATGAGGAGGAAGATGATGATGATTTATACCTTTTCTTTTCTTCTTTCTTAACTTTAGATTTGGGAATCAGCTCTCCACAACTGAGTATCTGTACCTCTGTAAATGCTTTGCTAGCGGCATCCATCTTGTGGTTTTCTATCTCTCTTACAACTTCTTGGCTAGAGATTACTTGTCCAAAAACAACATGATGCCCATCTAAATGAAGAGTTGGTTTCATTGTTATGAAGAACTGTAAGCCATTTGTATCCTTCCTTCTGTTGGCCATCGACAAGAGAAATTCTTTGTTGTTTTTAACAGCAAAATTCTCATCTTCAAAAAATCCTTCTTATATAGATTCCCCTCCTCGTCCATTTCCTTCACTGAAGTCAGCACCTTAAACCATAAAATCCTTGACAACTCTGTGAAAGAGACAACTCTTACAATGTAATGGCTCTGAGTTGATTTCCCTGTCCCCTTTTCACCTGTACAAAGACAACTAAACTTCACATGTTTTGGGGCACACATCAGAAAATAATTAAAAGACAACTCTTCCAGCAGGTTGTTAATGGCAATGTCAAAAAAAAAAAATCGAGGACATGGAATCTTTATTCCCATGGCTCCAATACTTAATCTTCAAACGAAGACAAGACCAAAAAAAAAAAAAAAAAAAAAAACCAAGGATAACTGATCCCTTGGCTCTTGCACTGGTAGAGTTTCCTCTTCTTTTGGTCCAATCCTTTAAACCGCTTCATATCTACCCCCTCCAGAAAAGGAGCTAAAGCCCGCTAACTGCCTCCCTCCTCGACAGTTGAGTCCTAATTTTAGAGTTTCTTTTTTTGTTTGTTTTCTCTTTATTTGCTTGTTTTTTCTATTCTTTGTAATCAGAGTTGTCATCAGTTTAAAATAATTGATTATAAGACGTTATTTGCAAGCTTCACATTAACCACAAAACAAAAACATATAATACACACAAAATAAAAAGCAAGAAATTAAAACATACTGTCAGAAAATAATAACTTTTATACAAAGGAAGTCAGGAGAAAAGGATAAAAGAAAGAGAGGATCAACAAAACAACCAGAAAACAAATAAAATGGCAGTAGCAAGTCCTTGACTATCAATAATAACACTGAATAGAAATGGGGTAAATTATAAATTATCTAATCAAAAGACATGAAGAGTCTGAATAAAACACACACACACCCGCACACACACACACACACACACAAGACCCAACTATATGCTACCTACAGGAAATTTACTTCATGTATAAAGACACAGATGGGCTAAAAATAAAGAAATGGAAAAAGACAATTCAAGCAAATGGAAACCGAAAAAAAAGCGGTATATCTACTTATCAGACAAAGTAGATTTGAAGACAAAAACTGTAAAAAGATATAAGGTCCTTATATAATGATAAAGGGGTCAATTCATCAAGGGGGATATAACAATTGTAAGCATATATGTGGAAAATATTTGCATTTGAAATACAAATAAAGGGAGCCTCAGAAATGGAAGAAAGGTAAAAATTTAAAAATTTTTAAAAAGACAGAAAATCTATAACTTTAATGAATTTCTAATCAAAATTTAAACAGGATTTCCATAGAAATAGAAAAATGTATTTTAAAATTTGTACAGAAATGCAAACACTTTGGAATAATTAATGAAAATTCTAAATAAATGATGAAGACTACTCAAATGAGAACAACCAAAGCCTATTTATTTGGAGCTTGCTATAGTAAGAGAGTCAGCCACTACCACTTGTATTTGGCAGAAACACAAAGCAGGCAAGGGAGCTGGAATAGCATTAACCATTAGAATAGCTAAAATTAAAAAGCCTGAAAATAGCATGCATTGGTGAGGATGTAGAACAAATAGAACTCTTATAACACAGCTGGTAGGAATATAAAATAGTACAACCACTTGGATATCAGTTTGGCAGTCTCCTAAAAGTTAAACATAAACTTACTGTACTGCCCAACCATTCTACTTCTAAATAGTTAACAGAATTAAAAATATATTTACACAAAACATCATACATAAATGTTCATAGCCAATTTATTTGTAATTGCTAATCATTGGAGATAATTAAAATATCTCTCAACAGATCCATATTGTGAAAAGAAAATAAATCTTGGGGCCCCAAAATCACTAAGCTAAAGGGAAAAGTCAAGATGGGAACTGCATAAGGCAAACCTGCCTTCCCATTCTATTTAGTCATCCTTCTGCTCACTGAGATAAATGCATATCTGATTGCCCCCTTTGGAAAGGCTAATCAGAAACTCAAAGTATGCAACCATATGTCTCTCACCTACCTGTGACCTGGAAGCCCCATCCCTGCTTCCAGTTGTCCTGTCTTTCCAGACCGACCCAATGTTCATCTTGCATATGTTGATTGATGTCTCATGTTTCCCTAAAATGTATAAAACCAAGCTGTGCTCTGACCACCCTGGACACATGTTGTTAGGACCTCCTGAAGCTAAGTCATGGGCACACATCATCAACCTTGGCAAAATAAACTTTCTAAATTAACTGAGACCTGTCTCAGATATTTGGGGTTCACAATAGATAAACAAAATGGGATATTTTCATCCAATAGAACATTCTTCAACAAACAAAACAATCAACACAGATAACAAACAAATTCTGAATTAAAGGATCTGATTTAAAGGATCTACATGGCACATACTCTAAAATCGACCACATAACTGGACATAAAAACGTTCTCAGCAAATGCAAAAGAACTGAAATCATACCAAACACTCTCAGGTCACAACACAATAAAAATAGAAGTCAAGGCAGAAACATCACTCAAAACCACGCAATTATATGGAAATTAAGCATGTTCCTGAATGACTTTTGGGTAAATAATGAAATTAAGGCAGAAATCACAAAGTCCTTTGAAAATAATGAAACAAAGATACAACATACCAGAATATCTGGGACACAGCTAAGGTGGTGTTAAAAGGGAAATTCATAGCACTAAATGCCCACATCAAAAAGTTAGAAAGATCTCAAATTCACAACTTCACAACTGAAAGAATTTGAAAAGCAAGAGCACATCAACCCCAAAGCTAGCAGAAGATGAAAAATAACAAAAACCAGAGCTGAACTGAAAGAAATCGAGACACACAAAGCCATTCAAAAGATCAGCGAATCCAGGAGTTGGGTTTTTGTGAAGAAATTAATAAAATACATATACAAAATGAACTTCTAATTTACAATTACAAGGTAAAGATATAACAGAGGGGGAAAAAAGAAAAACAAATTCTGCAAGAAAAAGTAGGTGACTTCATACATAATCTCATGGTAAAGCAGATTCCTTTATCTAAAACTAGAAAATAAAGTGTTCTAAAAACCATTTCTAGCCATATAAAAGTTCAAACATTTATAGCAAAAGACATTGTCTTAGTCCATTCAGGCTACTATAACAGAATACCAGAGACTGGGTGCCTTATGAACAACAGAAATTTATTTCTTACAGTTCTGGAGGCTGGGAAGACCAAGATCATGGCACTGGTGGATTTGGTGTTTGGTGAAGGCCTACATCCTAGTTCGCAGAGGGCCATGTTTTCACTGTATAATCACATGGTGGAAGGGATGAACAAGCTCTCTGGGGTCTCTTTTATAAGGGAACAAATCCCGTTCTTAATGGGACTTGATACCTTCCCAAAGGGCTCATCTTCCAATATCACCACCTTAGAGATTTGGTTTCAACCTAGGAATCTGGACGGATGAAAACATTCAGTCCATAGCAAACACTATAATCAAATTCCAGTGCTGAAAAGTGAAAATGGGTGCCTGTAATGTCTTTTTAATCTCTTTTACATTGACAAGAAGGAAAATTTCCAAGAGAAAAGTATGTGAGATTGTGAATAGGAATTCACAAAGGACAAATCCAAATAGCCAATAGAATGTAGAAAAAGGCTTAAAATCTCTACCAGTCAGGAACATGTGAACAACCAGTCCAACAATGACTTATGATTTTACAAACATTAGACTGGCAAAAGACCAATAACAATTCTTGCTAGTGTAGACTTGGGAAGGAAAAGTTTATTCTTGCACACTTCTGATAAAATGTAAATTATTCCTGTTTTTTGGAATACATTCTAGAAACATTTATTACAATTAAAAATATATATACTCTTGACTCAGTAATTCTACTCTTGGGAATTTGTTCCATAAAAATAAAAGTTTCACCACATGAAGTTATATTTTTAATGATATTTGATGCAACATTGTTTGAAGTGGGGGGAAAAAAGATAAAAAAACACTGAACAAAAACATCCACCAATTGAGGAAAGGCTGGCAAAATTGTAACCATTCACACCATAAAATAGTATGCTACCATGATAAGTAATCAATTAGAACTTCAACAAGATTTCACTGACGAAAACGAGATCCAGAAAAGTCTGCATATCAGTCGAGAATGTGTTTGACTGTAAAGAAAAGAAAACTCACTGATCATGGTTTAAGCAAATTGGGGTTTATTTTGGAAATCCCAAGGTCAGCAGTTGCTGGTATTAATTCAGCCACTGAAAATGCTATCAGGCACTCAGCCTGATATTTCCATCATGCCACCATTAACATTACAGCTTTTATCCTCACATGTGTCCCATCATGGTCCAAAGATGATATTGTCATTTCAGGTTTTATTTCCACTTTCCAAGATGGATCAAGGGAAAACAACAACAACAGCCAAATTTATCCCATTTATTAAGAAAGAAAACTTTCCTAGAAATCCTTGCAATAGATTTCCTCTTGGGTATAGTTGACCAGCACAGGGACATTTGCCTACCCTACCACTCAGCACCAAAGACATTCGCTGTGACTTCAAATGTTAAGCTTTCCAGCCTCTATTAGTAAAGGAAGGGTCAGGAAAAGATATTTTATAATTTGCAAATATTGTAAAAATATATTTGTATACTATAATCTTATTTTTATAAATCAATGACAAAATTCTATGAATATGCATATGTGTTTTTGTCTATGATTATATGAGCTTGAAGGAAAATATAGACACATACCTACTAAGCCTTTATGTGGATTTCCTCAAGATAGGTAATATGGATAGAGAAGGCATGAAGACAGAAAGCAAGCCAAAAAAAAAACATTGTTAACTATGATGTGATCTTATGCATGCATTTAAATAAAATAAGATATATATAAATATTTTTAAATGTTTCCAGCTTATCTTTAAAGATAGTAATTTACATCACCGTATGCATAATGAGGACCATTTCATTTGTTATAAAATACATAAACTTATATGTGCCTGGAAAAATAATATCCAACATTCATTGAGCTCTTACTTTGTGCCATACATATTTATACAAATGACTTACCTATTTTAATCCTCTCAACAATGCTATAAGTAACTAGTGCTATCCCCAGTTTACAGATATGAAAACTAAGGCTTAAAGGAGTTCAGTGGCTCACCCAAATAACACAACAGGTGAGTGAAAGATGATGTATGTTCTTTCACTCACCTGTTGTGTGGTAGGGGGAGGGGGGAGGGATAGCATTAGGCGATATACCTAATGCTGAATGACGAGTTAATGGGTGCAACACACCAACATGGCACATGTATACATATGTAACAAACCTGCACATTGTGCACGTGTACCCTAAAACTTAAAGTATAATAATAATAAAATTTAAAAAAAAAAGAACATACATCATATTAACATCGCTCACCTCTGGAAGTGGAATAAGGATAGGGTTGGGGAAAGAGGAAGAGAGGTATACACTTTTCCCTTTATTTACACAGAACATCTTCACTATTTTTTGATGAGTTTGTGTTTTATAAACAAGTTGAGATTTCAACAAAAAATTGCAGCCAATTTTACCCCTTTTATTAGGACCTACACTTAACCACAGCAGTGAGGAAATTTTATTTCCTTTTCTATACTGTTTCTATATTTAAATTTATTTTCTCCACTTACCTCCCTATATCATTTTTTCTTTACTTTTATTTCTGCCTCCTAATAACATTGTTTAGTCTCCTCAATATTTCTCCAATTCTTGTCTTCAGAGTAAGCTACATTATATCTCCCATCCCCTCACATGCAAAGAAAGAAATCCTAGGGAGAAGAACAGAAACCAAGCTCTCTTCTCAAGCTTAGAGAGGATTACACATGTCAGAGAAATGCATTTTGATGTAAAACAGATCTGAATGCAAACTCCAGAGAACTGAACTGTCAAGCATTATTTGAGGAGGGTGATCAGGCAATGTGCCTGGGGTCCCATCAGATAGAATTCATCGTCATACATGGTAAGAAGGAAGCAGAACTAAGAGAATGTGGATACACTCAAAGTCCCTGTATTAAACAGAGATTGGAATGCTACACTCCAGTGTCAAATCCCACAACAGTCTGGAGAAAAATTTTGACTCAGAGAGAGAAAATCTCTTCAGCCTCTTAAGTCACTAGATCCCTGCCTCCGCTTAGCTCCTGACTTTGAGCATGTTCCAAGCTTCTGTTGGAAATTGCAATGCGGAGTGGATTAAGCACAGCTGGGCTTTCACACTTAAACCTTGAGCATTAACGGTTCAGCAAAGCAAGGTTTTCGCATTAGAACTACTGTACTTCCAAGTCCAAACTATTGATAAGCTCCCAAGTTTAGTCCATCTGTAAGAAATATGCAAGCATGTTGCCCATAAACTAGAGCACACATCTTAAAGTGGAATCAGAGTCAAGGAAAACAGCCAAGTTGAAACTGTCTTGACTAAACAAATAGTATTTCTCACACATTGCTGAGGTACAAAGAATAAAAGTCTTCTCAACACCAACTTATCAAATACAGTAACAATTGAACACTTAAGGGATGGGAAAGATCCCCATTAAATGCAACTGTTTTTTAAAAAGACTCCAAAAACACACACAAAAAAAGTGTTAATATTCTCCTCTTAATAAAATAATATCTAGAATGCATTTTCAAAAAGCTTGATAATTTAGCTTCAATTCATTATGATTATAATAAATGCATAGAGATATTATTATCTGTAGTGGTCTCAGTTTTAAAAATCTTACTATATTTACAACTTGTTGGAAGATGCTGTGTGAGATTTCATCCTAGTTTGGAATATCTAGGGGCTCATATTTTCCTTTATAATTTTTACCTTCTAATTTACCTGAATTCTCAAAAGACCACAAGAAGTGAGATTTAGAAAATGGGCAACATTCCATAAAAGTATTACTAAAATAATCTAAAATTATGTTTCACTAGTGTAAAGGGAAATCCACTAAGACTCGCCTAGAGGCTAACATTTCTCCATTGTTACTAAAATTTTCTAGGAATAACTTTCAATAATTTAGGTTCCCTGTGAGTGGTCTTATCATGGGATAAGGGAAGGGAAGGCATTGAACACTGAGAAGAGAGGTGAATGGATGCAAAGACAAGCACAATAAACAGGTGCTGATAATGAGAAGGAATTGAAGAAAAATAACAGTAGGAAAATAACAATAATAATAGAAGTTAGAAATTAAATCGAATAGACAAAGCTTACCAATCTTTAGTTACCCACCATGGGCTAGTTATGACATCAACTGTTTTCCTTGTAAACCTCACATGAACACCTTTATTCCTTCTATTTGGAATATGAGAAAACTGGGTCTGAGGGAGGAGCTTGCCCTTGGTCACACAGCTAGCAAGTGGCATAGGTGAAATAAAATATCTATCCTGTCTGATTCTAAAGCCTTGCTTAGAATCACCTGACAGAAAGAGATGCTGCTTAATATTAGCTAGAAAGATAAAGAGGGTAGAAAATAGTTGTACAACATATGTGCAAGAGAAGGAGAGGAGAGTTGAAAGCTTGAGGAAGAAGGATTAAGGGAGAAGAGGAGAGGGGAAGAGTAGGGGAAAGAGGGAGAGAACAAAATGGAGTTTCCTTGGAGGGCCCTAGGAAGTCACCCAGAGATGATGGGGACTACATTGTTTTTCAAGCTAGATTTTCCTGTCTGTGTCCCTCAGCTACCAAACTGATGCAAAGCTCTCTTCTTACCTTATACACTTCTGAACCTTATACCACAGATAACTCAGAATCTTTGCCAATGAACCAAAACCGGAGAAGAATCCAAGCTGTGAGATTCATACTCCAGATATCCAAAGGCAGATGATATTGAGTTGTTGCTAATTAAACTTAACTTAGGAGATATATCTCCAGAACCCAGCCCAAAGTTTGTAGAACCATGACCATATAGGGCTGTAATTTCACTGTGACCTATTCTGTCAATTCTACCTAAAATAAATAGGGCCCTAAGCCACTGTATCCTGCCCTTGAATTCTCAGCATCCCATCGGGAACATAACAGAGAAGCTGCGCTTATAGGATCAAGCAACATAAAATCTGTGCAACCAAGACTTTCTGTAGCATAGTAGCCAGATCAGTTGTGTGTTTCTTTGTTTTGTTTGCAAGCAGTAAAACTGGCTCTGGCTAACTGAAGCAACGCAGCTTTAGTGGTAGGACATAGGATCATTTGAAAACTTAAAAAATCTCTAAAGAGCCAATCTTAGGGGAAAAAAAGCAGCAGAGATCCAAGCCGCAGGAACTAATCAACAATTAAGGTGAAAACACTACAAAGAATCAGCTCCAATCATCTTTTCATCCTGGCATCACTGAACTCTATAATATTTGGAGTCCTCAAAATGAGAAATGAGTTGGCCTTATTTGGTTCTCTTACTGATCTCTTGGCTAGGGCAACTTGATTGACAGCTCTATCAAGAATATGAACAATGGGGAAGAGACAGTTATACAAAGGAAAATCGGTGACGGAGTTCTCAAAAGGGGGGGTAAGGTGAGAAACCAATGTTTTAAGTAAAGGGAAAAAAATCCACTCCAGTATCCCAGAGCTTTGATTTCCCTTAGGGATCTGGATTCTCTCATTCACTCATGTGCATATATGTTCTTTCTTTCTCTCTTTCTCTCTGTCTCTCTGCCTCTCTCTCTCTCTCTCTCAAGACAGGGAGAGAGGAGAAGTGATAAAGAAAGGAACATGCAGAAAGAGGGATGACTTTCAAAAATATCCAAGGCAACTATTCTGGATGAAAATAATGTATACATATGTAACTAACCTGCACATTGTGCACATGTACCCTAAAACTTAAAGTATAATAATAATAAAATTTAAAAAAAGAAAAAGAAAATAATGAGCTTGTGACACTTTTTTTTTAGGTTTTTCAGCCTTTTTTTGGCAGAGCAGTTTTAGGTACACAGCAAAATTAATAAGAAGGGGCAGATATTTCCCATATAACATCTGCCCTAGCACAGGCATAGCCTCCCCCATTATCAACATCCGCCACCAGAATGGTACATTTGTGAGCCATTATTATACTGACACATCAATATCATTCAAAGTCCATAGTTTACATTAGGGTTCACTCTGAGTTGTGCATTCTATGAGTTTGGACAACTATACAATGACATGTAGCCATCACTACAGTGTCATACAGAATATTGTCACTATTTTTAAAATCTTCTATTCTCTCCCTACTTAACCCTTGCAATCACTGACCTTTTTACTATCTGCATAGTTTTGCCTTTTAAAGAATGTCATATAGCTGCAATCATACAGTATGTAATATTTTCAGGTTGGCTTATTTCATTTAGTAAGACCCTTTAAAGTTTCCTTCTTATCTTTTCATGGCTTGATAGCTCATTTCTTTTTAGCCCTGAGTAATACTCTATTGTCTGGATATACCACAGTTAATTTATCCATTCACCTACTGAAGGACATTTTAGCTGCTTCTGGGTTTTGGTAATTATGAATAAAGCTGCTAAAAGTATCTATGTGTAAGACATAAGTTTTGTGTGGACATAAGCTTTCAACTCTTGGGTAAATATAGAGGAGGTCAATTGGCAGATTGTATAAGAGTATGTTTAGTTTCATAAGAGACTGACAAAATGTCTTCCAATGTGGCTGTAACACTTTTCTATCAGCAATATATAAGAGTTCCTGTTGCTCCATAGCCTTGCCAGCATTTGGTGTTGTCAGTGTCCCACATATTGGCCATTCTAATAAGTGTGTAGCAGTATCTCGTTGTTTTAATTTGCATTTTCCTGCTAACATATGATGTGAAGCATCTTTTCATATGTTATTTGTTATTTGTATATATTTTTGGGTGAAGAGTCTGTGATGGTCTTTGGCCCATTCAGACAATTTTAAAAGACTTTTTGAAATGGTATAATAATAGCAGAAATGTTTATTTTTGACACCTTAAAATAGCTGTTTTAAGAAAATTAATTTTGATGAAAATGAAGCCCTTTAGTCTGCTGGCACCTTGACATGTAAATCTAGGAGAAGTTACAGTGTGGAGTTCGTAATAGAACAGTTTGAAGAGCTGTGGGATGAGAATGTGGAACTAGAAATCAGAAAGTATATTCTGTTAGCAGAAAACCCTGGACTGCTCAGGACATGTACACCAAGACTGCCCTTTTGGGAAAGACATTTATGGTCTGTGTTCCAAAACAAAGCTGAAAGAGGTGATAACAAAGCAAAACAAGATAGAAAAGTGAAATAGTAGAACACATAGATCCAGAGGAGTCTATACAGAAGGCATGGGAAACAGGATTAACAGAATAACTGCCTTGACAGCTAGTGGCCTTTCAAGTCCAGTTCATGTCCCTCTTGAAGAGTGGTGAAATTTCTAGGCCTTGGGGAAAAGATATACCCATGATAAATCCTTCTATAATTAAACCACATGGATAGGTTTCTGGTTTACTGCTATTAAAACAATTCCAGTATAAGACAAATACCCTTAGTTAATTTTGCACCAAAAGTTCATGTCCTGGCCAGGAATCTCAGGAGGCTGGATGCCAGTCAAGATGGGTCATTTGACACAAAGGAAGGAGAGGCCTGCAAGGGAACCCTGCTATGGAAACTTTAGCATCAGTAACCGCGGGGATGAAGATATGAGCATTTGCCAACTCGAGCAAATAATAATTATAAACAGAGATCTGAAACTCGCAGTTCTGGCAGGCATTCCATTGCTAGCCCCACAGCCTGTGTTGGGTGAATCATGAGACTCCTATCAGCCTCCCTCAGATTGTGAGCAACCGAGTGTGATGAGGATACTTGTCACTACTTTTCACAGCTCATGAGTGGTGAGCGATTACTGTGATTAACAAGGACACTGGGTCCATTCACATGATGAACTTGCAGCTTTGGACAGTGAGGAATTATGGTGATTAGCTATTCAGAGTGATTAAAAGTTCACTGGCTAAGGCAAAACCTCAGCCGATGGGGAAACAGTGATGGAGGGGGGCATGCCCACTGCATGGGGAGTGGATGCTGATACAGAGCCACTAATATGAGAAGCAGAGGACCAACATCAATTGTCATTAATTTTGTTGCATCCACAATGACCCATAATAAACTGACCTTCCCTGACAGAGAGAAAAGGGGAGAAAAAGCAATTATTAACAGAAGAATATTTTTTGTTTGGGGGGAGGAGGGATTAAAATCCTCTTTATCCTGAGAAAATAGGATTAACTTTAAAACATCTCCATTAACTCTATTTTGGCCAGATTCAAGGACAGTTGGGTCTAATAAATGCAGATATATAAAATGGCATTGAAAAGACTTGGCATAATGGTTAGTAACCTAGGCTCTGGGATCAGATACATCAAGGTTAATTATCTTCTACTTAACAGCTGTGACCTTGTGATGTTCACTCAGTCTGAAAAACATCAGTAACTCTAAACACCGAATTGCTGGAGGATTCAATGAGAAAAATGCTTAGAAATGCTCAAGAACAAAAAACCAAACACCACATATTCTCACTCATAGGTGGGAATTGAACAATGAGATCACATGGACACAGGAAGGGGAATATCACACTCTGGGGACTGTGGTGGGGAGGGGGGAGGGGGGAGGGATAGCATTGGGAGATATACCTAATGCTAGATGACGAGTTAGTGGGTGCAGCGCACCAGCATGGCACATGTATACATATGTAACTAACCTGCACAATGTGCACATGTACCCTAAAACTTAAAGTATAATAAAAAATAAAAATTAAAATTAAAAAAAAAGTTATTAAATGAAGAAAAAAAAAAAAAAAAGAAATGTTCCTAGCATACCACCCTCAAGAAATATTATTAGTAACCACAAAAACAATCTAGAAATCATTTTGTCATTCATTGCAAATCCAAGGGATTCATATACTTTTATGTGCCCATTGAAGTCTCTGTCACTTAGGCATACTTACCAAATTTACAGTTGATATGATACTGTGAAAAATATTCAATTGAAATGGATAACAAAATTGAGATCTCAAATGTACTCAACTATCTGAGATAATAATCCAACTCTAACATAGTGAAAATTGAATTCTGTAACTTATTCCACATCAGTCATACTCAGCACTGGGCATATAAAGATGATTAAGCAGGGGGCTATGCTATCAAAATGCTCAAGGTCCAGTTGGAGAGTGTCTTAGTCCATCTGTGTTGATATAAAGGAATACCTGGGGCTGGGTAATCTATGAAGAAAATAGGTTTATTTGACTCACAGTTCTGCAGGCTGTATAAGAAACATTGCACCAGCATCTGCTTCTGATGAGGGCCTCAGGCTGCTTCTATTCATAGTGGAAGGCAAGCCAGTGTGTGCAGTGAGAAAGGAAATGAAAGAGAGAGAGGGAGGAGGTGCTACGCTCTTTTTAATAACCAGGTTTTTTGGGAACTAACAGAGATGGAACTCACTCATTACTATGAGGATGTTACCAAGCCATTCATGAGTGATCCACCTACATGACCCAAACACCTCCCATTAGGCTCCAACTTCAATACTGGGGATCAAATTCCAATGTAATATTTTGAGATGTCAAACAAACCATACTCAAACTATAGCACAGAGAGATATACACATCAACAAAGGCAATCCCCTTGGATAAGCACAGTCACAAGGCCGTTCCAGAGAAAGGAGTATGTAATCTTCTACAGGATGGGAGGAAGAGAGAAATCGAGGGAGTTTTATCTCATCTGAATTTCAGGCAGAGAAAACACAACATGCAAAGAAATGAAACGTTAAATGACATGTCATATTTGAGAGACTATAGTAGAAGGAGAGAAGTGGTAAGTGAAAGGAGAAAACGAGAGAGAAATATATGCTGGGAAAGATATTGAGAGACTCAAGTGCCATGCTAAAGAATGTAGGTGTTATCTTGAAAGGTACAAGGGAGGAGTCAAATAGTTGATTCAAAAAATCTATTTAATAAGCACCTTCTGTGTGCTAGACATTGGCACTTAGAATGTATCTGGTAGCAGACAAGATTTCCTGACCTCCTGGGACTTATATTCTAATGACAGAAAGGAATAATATTGAGCATGTAAATAAATTTTAAAACTTTTTTCCAAATAGTATTAGGTGCTATCAAATATGCTGCAAAGAAAGTATAATAGGGTAAAGAAATAGTGATGTGGACAAGGATGCTACCTTGAGCCAAGGTAGTCTAGGAGTGCTTCTCTCAGGCGGTGACATCTGAGCTGAGGTGTGAATAACAAGAAAACCAAACCAGGCAAAGATTTGGAGACACAGCAGTTCAAAGTATAGAAAAAGAAAAGTAAACTACTCACTCTTTTAAGAAAGTGGGAAGGAGGCAGTGAGTTTGGAGCTTGTGAGGAAAGGATGGTAGGAGTTACAACTAGAGAAGAAAGAAGCCAGGAGCCAGATATTGTAGGCCAGAGGTTCTCCCTGAGAGCCGTCAGGGTAGCCATACCTATGGGCATTTCTGGGACTCTGTCAGAGTGGGTTTTTTTTGTTTGTCAGTGGCAACAACAGAAACTCCTTCCTGGCATTGAGAAAACACAAAACAGGACTACAAGGGTTCCTGTAGCACACAGGAAATTCTACACATCAGAGTTGTGATTCATCTTACATGACTTTCTAATGTCCCACTAAACACTTATTTAGATAAAATGCCAGCTAATAGTTATCCGATCCTAAAATCTAAATTCATTTTAAATCAGAGCATTTTTTAAACTAAAGATATATTAGTCCCCAACTCTTCCAAAAACACAAATACCTTATAAACTGAGGGAAGAGTAAACATAGTTTTGTTCTGAACATTACCAAAAACATTTTGGGATATAATGTCACCATAGCAATGCTGCTTGAGGTGTCTGAGTTACTAATCAAAACACAAACACACCTGTATCAATCTGCATTTGTTGCTCACATGTTCCTCATGACTTTACCTATAGATGCAAGTATTTATCTACTCACGTCTTCTAGTGTAATTCTGCCTATATATGTACATGCTGAATATATATTGCATTATTATAAACCACTTTCCTTCTATTCTGCATTATACGAAACTAGGACATTATTTCTACATTTGAATTCATGATCAGATAGGTTATATTATCTGTAAAGTTCATTATGAGAGAAAATGAGTAAATGAAAATATTTGTTCATAAAATGAAGCTATTGACTCTGATAGAGCTGAGGACCACTATAGGACATGGTGAGGAAAGTGGATTTTATTCTAAGACCAATGAGAAATTTAGAGAATATTTTAAAAGAAGTGTTGTGATCTGATTTGCAGCTTTATAAGCTCACATCTGCATTTGTAGAAACCTGATTGTGGATGGCAAGATGGAAATCAGAGAGACCAGAGAGAAGCTTGATGCAGAAGTCAAGGTAGGCAAGGACAGGGGCCTGGACTAATGAGCTAAGAATCATTTGTGAAAGTTTATGTTTTTGTCTGCTTAGAACACTTGAAGTATTTAAAGATGTTTATCATATCATTTCTTATTATTTTCTACTTTCTGCTAAATATGCCTAGATCCTTCAATTATATTCTATATGACATGGTTTCTATGCTTGATCTTAGCCAAAAGTCTGAGAAGTAATTGACATGGTTTCTAGACTTCTTTCCACCTTTGCTGACATCTTCTGAAAATATTCTAGGTTGTCCATGTCTCTCTTGGACTTCCCAGAATCGAGGGCAATTCTGCAAATGGAGTTTGACTCATTCACTGGAAAATTAAACAACTAGCACCTGTGACTGCTCTACCTTGCTGCCTATTAAAGAATGAATTCGTGTTTTTTTGTAGCTGCATTGTGTCATTTATTTATATTCCAATTTTTGTGAACTATGACTTCTTCTCTTTGAGCCTATATGCTGGCCTTTATATTTCTAACACTGTTACCCAGGTTAGCTTTCATTTCTCCCTCTCCTTTACCACTGGAATTCAATACATCATGAGGTGGAATTGGAAAGAGATGTGCTCCACACACTACAAAACCTTAAAAAAATAAGCCAACATGTGACAAATTTCAGCAGAATAGTCCAAACAGCAGGTGTCATGGTGCTTGCCATTTTTTCATAAGCTCCAACCTGTATAGGTGGAACCTTTCCTCAAAACCATTTTATCTTAGACATCTATGTTTGTTCTGTCACCAACCACATCTACCTAGCAATAAAAATATCTCTCTCCAATCCAACCAGTTGTACCTCTGCAGGAGAGGATGTTTTATTAAATAATGAGTTCCTATCATTGAAAGCATTTAAGCAAACTTTAGATATAATAGATGCTTTGGATCTACTAGATGGAATTTAAGGTTCCTTATAATTCTAAATTCTACTGATACCATGATTTTTATCCCGTTTTACCAACTGGGCTTGCAGTTACACTAGTTCTCCTACTCACACTTGCTTGGGGGAATGGCTTCATGAAACTGACTGTTAAAGCTATCTACTGCTATAAAATGAACCACCCCAAAACTTATTGACATAAAACAATAATTTTATTACACTTATGGATTCTACAGGTTAGGAATTTGGACAGAGAACAATAGTTTGTCTCTGCTCCCCAATTTCTGGGACCTCTATTTGGAAGACATGCATGGCTAAGTATGACTAAGATATCTGGAGATAGCTCCAACCACTGGGGCCTAGAATTAGCCAGAAGTGCCTTCATTCACATATCTGACACCTAGGCTGGCATAACTCAGGAGCTAGTCTCAACTGAAACTAACTGGGACATCATGAGGCTTCTCCATGTGGCTTGGGCTTCCTCACAATATGGTGAGTATAAGAGCAGTCAAACTTCTTACATGGCAGCATAGGGTTCCAAGAACAAGCGTTCAAAGAGCAAGGCGGAAACGGCATGCTTTTTATGACTGAGTCTCATAAATCATCTATCACCATGTATTATTCGTTGAATCTGTCCACCTGCCCAGATTTAAGGGGAGAGAGTTATAGACCCCACCTCTCAATGGGAGAAATGAAGCCGCATTTTTAAGCTGCCACATTCCCTATTGGGTTTACTTTAAAATTTCAGATCATAACAACCAAGGTTTGTTTTTTTCCCCCTAAATTTCCTGACTCTGGTTGAAGTAAAGTATGCACCTTCATCGTGTATGAACAGGCACTGGGGCTTCTAAGCACAACAGGGAAGAAGAAAGAGGCAACCAATGCTTCCACTAGACATGACAAGATTTTTCTGGAGCCTAACAGCACATATGCCTTTGTAGTGGAACAAAGACTGACATTCTGAATACCTGCTGCTTCCTTTATAGACCCTCGGAGCTCCAAGATTAAACTCTGCAGCATCCCAAACCCTGGGAGGAAAAAAGCCTGGCTCAGACTCAATTTACTGGACACTGACCTTTAGTCCACTGAAATTTGTATGTATTCTACAAGTCTCTCAATGCTCTGTTTGGCCTAATTGGTTACCTAGACATGTCCTTATCCTCACCTGGGGACTGTAAACCTTCTTAGGCCTGGGAGAGGAAGTGTGGAGAAAGAGATGACTAGGCTTCCCACAGAGACCCATCAAGTTTCACTTCGGAGTAACAAAGAAAAAGGAGGAAAGCTACCTCAGCAAGGGAATTGAAATGCTAGAGGAAGCATCCCCTCCTGGCTGAGTGTAGTGCAGTTCTCGGCACCGACCTCCAACTAATTATTCCTCACTGCACATCAGCAAAGGCGAATCTGATTAAAAACATAAATCAGCACTGTTTCTGTGGGAAGGGTGTGGAGTTGGTGTGTTCATTAAGATGTACAACATTATCAAAAATGGGGGCTTTGGTCATGCCACGGCCATTCCCTAGTTTAACTCAAGATGCCAGAATTCTAGGTTCAGAAATAGTGACCTTTCAGTTTAAATTCCAAACCATTGAAATTGAAGGCAGAATGCAAGTCAACATTCCCATCTTTCACAGCAGGCCAGGCAGTCCTGGCTAGGAGGAAGAAATGTGAATGATATATGGTCACTGATGAGTCTTCATAATGGTAGTTAATGAAAGCTAACTAACTAAGCACTTGCCATGTAAGTGCCAAACTCTTTACATGCATCATCTCATTTTATCCTTGTAACAGTTCCGTTTTACACAAGTGGAGACTGAGACCCAGAGAAGTAAAGTAAGTAACTGCCCCAAATTACAGTGTTTAGAAGTGATGGAACCAGGATTGAGCCAATCTTGGTCTAGATCTACTACTTTAACCACAAGCAATACTGCCTCTGCTTATGAGCATGTGTGAGACACCTTCTAAATACTACCTGGATGGTCAGAAAGAGCTAAGGAAGGTGATGCCTGACCTGAGTCCTTAGGGTAAGGAGAAACCAACCAGTCTGAGAAAGAGAAAAAAGGTGTTTAGAGAGCATTGCAAGGAAAGGGGAATGGAACAGACAGAGCATAGAAGACTTTTTGGGCAGTTAAATTACTCTCTATGATATTACAATGATGGACACATCCCACTATACGTTTATCAAAACCCATAGAATGTACAACACCAAGAGTGAACCTTAAGATAAACTATGGACGTTGGGAGATTATGAGTCAGTGTGGTCTCATCAGTTGTAACAAATCTACCACTCTTTTGGGGGATAATAATAGTAATAATAATTATGAGGGAGGCTATAGATGTGTGGGGGTAGGCAGTCGATGGGAACTCTCTGTACCTTCTGGTCAATTTCACTACAAAAACTACTCTAAAAAAGGGGGTTGAAAAATTACGTGTTGGGTACAAGTTTCACTATTCAAGAGATGAGTACGCTGAAAGCCCAGACTTTAGCACTACGCAATATACGCATGTAAGAAACCTGCCCTTGTACCCCCTAAATCTATTAAAAATAAAAAATAAAAAATGAAGTCTGTATTTTAAAAAAGTTAACTGTCTGTAAGAGCCTGAAGGCTTCTGAGAGCCAGGATGAAAGCTCCTTGAAGTCAGGAATCATGTTGTCTTGCTCACTGTGGAAGCCTTTGGCACCCGGCAAATAGCCACATGAAGAATCAAGAGGACAATAGTTGCAAGCATGGGCTCTGAAGCCAGACTACCAGTGTTGAGCCTGTAACCTTTAATGCACAGCTTCACATTTATGAGCTTTGGTTTCCCCATCTGTAAAAAATAGGGGGTGATAAGAGAATCTGCCTCCTGGAGTTTAAGGTAGGATCAAATGAGATCATGTGGGTCAAGTGCATACGTGGTCTAGTGTCAGCCATAGGATCAGAGCTCAAAACAATGATAAAGATGGTTGTTTATTTTTAGACCTCAGTAAGTCTTTGTCAGGGAAATGAATAAATGCTGTTGGTATGGTTTATTAGAAGGCAGCAAGGATTTCAATACAACTACAAAGAGTGAGAGACAAGTAGGGCAAGATAAAGCTGATGCCAAATTGGACATCCTTACTTTGCCTCCTACCTTTTCCTTATATTTCATGATCCTAATGGTGATGGTGATGAGGAGAAGAAAGATACTGCTTTCTATTTACACTAAAATTTGCACTTCATATCATATTTCCATGGTAATTATTTAATTCACCCTTCCAAGCAAATATATTCACAGAATAACGTTTTGGTCAACAATTAACCACATACAGGATGGTGGTTTTTTAAGCTTATAATGCCATAATTTTACAGTACCTTTTTTATGTTTAGATACACAAATACTTGCCATTGTGTTATAATTGCCTGCAGTGTTCAGTACTGTAACATGCTGTACAGGTTTGCAGCCTAGGGGCAATAGGCCATACTATATAGCCTAAGTGTACAACAGGCTATCCCATCTAAGTGTGTGTAAGTACATTTTACCATGTTCGCACACCAATGAAATCATCAAGTAACATATGACAGTATATGACAAATATACAATATGTGTGTCTTGTCCCCATTTTGTGTAAACCTATTGAAACCCAGAGAGGAAAAGTGCCTGTAAAAAGTCGACAGATTGATAAGTAACAGAAAAACACAGCCGAGTTATTCTGACCCTGGCCTCTTTATCACTCTACATGGATAATAGAGTTAGCATAGAAACGCTCAGGGAATTTCTTCGACACCAGAGAATCAGTTTGACAGATTTGCTGACTATTCACAAAACCTGCTTCTTTTTTTTTCCTGGAACATACCTTTACTAAATTTTCTTTACTACATTCACTATATTTTTATGGTATCTTAAAATGGTTGTTTTTGTCAGAATAGCCTAGAATTTCTGTAAATATTTTGGTTTATTATAATAAGCATGTTCCTCTCTAGAAAAAAATTATTCAAAATAATTCTTTAAGGTAAAAATCTTTAACTTTAAAACAATCCTGATCTTTTAAAAGAAAAAAGTTTATTAAGATCCCTTTAGCTTGATAAACAGGAATTATCTCTTCTGGTTGCACTCTAGTGAACATGAGTGCACTTCATATGCTCATTGACTGTGTTACTACATCTCCGTTGCAGGTAGGTGTGATCATGTGACTGAGCTCTGATCAAAGGATCATGGGAACATCCAGGCTCGACCCGTGAGATCTTCCCCTTTTTCTCCTTGAACAGCAACATTACAAGTTGAATACTGCAGACATGCAAAATGGAAGAAACCTGAATTCCTAAATCACAGCTTTGGACAGAATTGCCAAATGATCTGGAACCCCATTTGGAAATCGAAATGAGAAATATATTTCTATTATGCTAAGCTGCTGAGGTTTATCTGTTTCAGCAGGTAGCCTTCATTACCTTAACTAAATAAAAGCAGGGAAAGGAACATCAATATTACAAATGCAGACATTCAAATAAGAGCAATCTTCAGATTGTCCAGGCCCTATACTCCAATGAACTTTAGGTTATTTTCTAGAATTGCAGTTGGTGGCAATCCTGACAATGGGTAGTAATAGATGAGAATTGTAAGACGGTAAATTCTTTTAGGGCAGGGGTCCTATCTATCTTTGTGTCCTCAGCACCTCACATAATACCAGACACAGGGTTGATGTTTAATAAAAGGTGATATGTACATGGTTAATAACCATCCTAACATCCATCTCCTAAGGAGATGACAGTTGAATGGGTCTTGAATGTTTAGGTTCTTCAAATGGAAAAGAGCAATTTCCTACAGGAAACCTCTTACAGAACAGATCTTCCATGACTTGGTGATAGTTAAGATGGTAAGGGACTTGATTCATTCATTTCTTCAGAGCTATTTATTGAGTACCCATTATATGCCTGGCATTATTATAACAGTACAACAAATGCAAAAAGCAGCACAGAGGATAAGAGGTCAGCAAAAAATAAAACAAATAAAGCTTTTGTTTTCTTGGCTCTTACACTCTAGTGAATTTCTACATACACGGTGAAACCCTTATGAACAAGAACCTAGGTTCAAATCAGCTAGGTACTCAGTAGTCTGAGTGCATATCATAACAATGAGTGTGTTCCAGGCTAGCAAAGTTTTGATGAGAGACACATTATAATAATAGTCCATTCTCCCAAAGCATGAGAACACCCTATCCAAACATATGAATAAAGAAAATCATCAACTGAAATCTGGACAACAGTTAACCAGATCCACACTGAAGAAGTTAAATTATGCAGGGAAGAAAAATCACAATAACAAATGACTGGTAAAGATAACCCTCTGTGGCTGGTTATATGGTAGGTGATGATGATAGCATCAATCCATTCTGTTTCTAAGCTCCTGTTTTAAAAGAGTTAATCATATAATTTGGCTACAGAAACACTAGCAGTGGCAGATGTGCTGTCCAACTGACCAGGTTAAGAAAAATAAAGGCAGATGGTTTTAGATTAAAGTCTGGATGGCAACGTTGTCATTAGAGAATTGACGTTCTGTCACTAGGCCAAGGTTCTTCTATTTACTTTACTGTCTAAATGATCTGCCACCTGGTGGTCCAGGGACTAATTTAGCAGTTTAGTCATGAGCATCTGATAAAAACTAATTAATTAATTTGGATTCAGTGATTCATTCAACAAATATTTATTGCATGCCTACTATGTGTGCAACATCATCGCAAGTGCTGGGGAATACAGCAACCATCAAAATAGTAAGCAAATAAGGTGGCTTTAGATTCTGTTAAGTGCTCACAAAAGAACAAATCAAGATTATAGGGGCAGGGGACACAAAACATTAGAGGGCTCAGGGAAAGCCTATCTGAGGAAATGGTAAGAGCTGAGACGTGAAAGAGGAGATATTAGTTTTCTATTATTGTGTAACAAATTGCCACAAACTCAGCACCTTTACACAGCTTACTGTCTTACTTACTGAAGTTTCTGTGAGTCAGGAGGCTGGTGCTGGTTTGTCAATCCTCCACTCTGGGTCTTGCAGGCTGAAGTCAAAGTGTTCGCAGGAGCTGTGATCTCATTTGAGGTTCAGAGTAGTCCTCTCCCAAGCTCCTTGGTTGTTGGCAGGATTCTTTTCCTCGTGTCTGTTTAACAGCGGTGCCCGTTGTCTTGCTAGCTGCTGGCTGGGGACCACCCTCAGCTCCTAGACATCGACACCATCCTCAGGCATGTACCACATGGACCCTCCTCTCACAATATGGCTGTTTGCTTTCCATTAGGCCAGCAGAGGAGTGTCTTTCTGATACTTCACCTTCTTTTAAAGGGATCACTCAATTAGATCAGACCCATGTGGGAGTCTCTCTTTTGATTAACTCCGTCAGCTGATCAGTAACAACATCACTGGAGTGATGTAGCATCATATTCACTGGCCCCCAAGCCCCAGCAGTCAGTGTGAGTGGTATATGGTAAATGCACCTGATAGTAATAACTTAAGCATACCTTGAGAATGACCCTGTATGGCACGTGGACCTGAGTGGGATTAGGGATTCTGAGCTAGAGAATCTGGGAGTGGCCAACCCAGGGATCCATTCCTTATCTGTGAGGAACACCTGTGCCCCCGTCCCATCAGTGTTAGGCAGGCCATACAGGATATTCAGGCCCTTTGTTTTGGGTTAAATGAAGGCTGCCAGGTGGAAGTTGTTAGCGGGAGGGTGCAAAGTGAAAATGCTATACACACTGCATGTTTTTTGTAAGTGGTTGCAGTTTTCCTGCCCAGCCACCACCACTGGACTCTCTACCCTGTATGGAAGCCCCCAGTAAGACCCCATGTCTCATTTGCTGGCTTCAGGTCTCTTCTTTGGCTTCTCAAACTTGGTGCCATCCCTACTGAGATTCAAAGGGGTCCAGCACAACAGTGGATTATATAGGGTGTGGGAAACTCTCAAGTGTGGGAAGCTTGGGGGCCTTCTTAGAATTCTGCCTACAGCCATTCCAAATCAGGGAAAAGGCTTTAAAGCACGGTCCCCAGAAATCACAAAGAGCCTACACATTTCAACAAACTTGCATTTTCAGGAAAGGGAAAAATGGGTGTACTGAAACATGTGGATGAGGCACAGGGAGGGAGCGCAGGAGGTAGGAGGCATTAGCAGGTGTGAGCCCACTTGGTAGCCATGATCATGAGTTTGGATTTCATTGTAGGTGTGAAGCGAAGCCCCTAACATTGAGTCCCCTGGTATGATCTTAGGCTTGTCCATGACAGATCAATGGATCCCAAGTCAAGAGAAATGAGAGACAACTGGCTGGGGCTTCTTCTCATTTTGCAAAATGAGGCCCGTTCTAAAGGCTCTTTACAGGTCTGACATTCCATTTTGTTCTAGGTTCTATTTAAAAGACTATTTAGGTGAAAGCAGAAATAATATGAATGTAATCACTTTCTAGGCTTGGCTGACCTAATTAGAAAGGAATCTGGTCTTCTGCTTCTTCCATACATCTTCCAACACTCATGAACACACCCTTAAGTCACTTCATAAATAACAACAATAACATTAATAATATAGAGGCATTTCCAGGAGCAAAATGCAATTTGTCCTTTGGTCAGGGGAGAATTCATAATTACTGTTTTTACAAATTTCTATCAATGCAGATTTTCAAAATAATACTGAGACAAGAGTTTATTGTTAAGAAATGCTAGCTGATCACAGTCATTTTTTCTTCTTCCTAATCTGAGGCTAAAAGGGAAAACCAAGTCTGAATTAAGCAACCTATAGAAATGTCACTACATCCTAATCTACCCAGAAGTCAGAGGCATAAACCGCTTTCTCAATATCTTCTAATTGAAGTACTAGCAGGATTTACTTGAGGCTTTCCTTTGAGGCTCTGATTAGCAAAGGGAAAAAAAAATTAAGAAATGCTAGAACTAAAATTCTAAAAGTTGAGGCCCCAATGAGAGCTGTTTGATGACTCCTAGATTTTGTAAAGTGCCTACCATTAATGTAACTTTCCAAGTCTCATCTGGACTAAAATTTGGATTATCAATAAAATAAGGCAATATAAAATCCTCCTTTTTTCAATGGCCCTTTCTGGCTTCCATGGCTGAGGTCTCACATTGTAAAGATCATATTACACTATTTTCCTCTCAGGAAAGAAGAGAAATTTATTCTGTGAAGCAACCTAAAAATAACTCATTCGAGAGCTAGTGGCTTCCATGGTTACCAAAGACCCTGTTGATTCTTTACTCTAATAGGCAACCACAGTTGGGGAATCATTTGAATAGAAACAACATACACTCAAAATAGCATGAAGGTCCCTAGAACAGGGCAGTGCATCCCTCCATTCCACTAAGTGCAATCTTCTTCACAGCCCTATGAAAAGCCCATGCCTGCAAGAAAGGAATATACTTTCAAAAACTAAATGAAATTTTGCCCTGAATCAATTTCCTGTTATGGGAATCCCCACCATGCTGTGTATGCACTGACAAACCCCACAGTACTTCATAATGTAAATTTTTAAAATACTGTGCTCATAAATAACAACCAATTATATAATTTCAATTAAAGGCATCAAAGGGGTATTAGGTAAGGTATTGCTTTCTTCAGGTAAAATTACATCACATAGCATTACATGAAAGTTACACATGTACCTCATGTGGTTGAAAATAAGATAATGTACGTGTGTGCGTATATATATATGTTCAAAAAATATATACTTATATATTTATGTATTCCTTTATGTATATGAAGTCTCCTATGAGTCCAAAACCCCATTCCAGTTTGTTTTCAGAAGCAGGGATCTAAGAATCTACTTTTGAAAAAACAATTTCATATTTTCATCACAGATTTTCAGGCCTAGCATACCCAAAACATGTTTGTTGAAATATAAGAAAAATATACAATAAAATACACTAAAATTGTCTGCACATTAACTACGCTATAATAAATGCTCAAAGAAAGCCAAAGGTATGTTTAATATATTTATGTACCAGCAACCAAGATTAGAAGCATAGACAGATCTGACATAAATTGGTTTAAAAATTGATTTTTAAAATATAAGTATAAATTAGCTTAAACTTTTTTGCACCCACGGTGGGCTCACAGTTCTTTTTAACATCCAGCAATATCCAGCAAGTGGCTGCCATGTGCTGAGCACTTTCTAAGCATGAGGTTATAGCTGTGAACAAGATGGACAAGTTACCTGTCCACATGAAGCTTATATTCTAATGGGGGAGATAGACAAACCAAGAAAATTCCAAATGATAATGAATTCCATTGAGAAAAATAAAGTGATTTGATATTAGAGAAAAGCTACTTTAGGTAGTATGGTCAGAAAAGCTTCTGTAAGATTTTGAGCTCTGATTTAAAGTAAGTAGAAACAGCCAGCAGTGAAAAGATCTAGATGAAGTGCACATGGGAAGAGAGAACAACACACTGTCTTTTAAGACAGTGTTTCTCAAGCTTGAATGTGCAGGAACTCCCAGTTTGGGCTATGATGGAATACAGAGACTAGATTTACCCTCCTGACTTAGACAACTTAAAAATTGATAAAATATATGAAACAACAGTATTCAAATGTTTGGACAACAGGCAGTAAACGGCAGTGATCCCCGAAGGAAGAAAAACAAATTAGGGTGGTCCTGTGATTACTCTGGCTAACTACAAAGAGCAGGAGGTAAGAAAGGACTTGGCTTGCTAGAAAAACGAAGCAAGCCAGGATGCTTGGAGCAGAGGAAACAAGCAATACGAGATGAGCTGGAAAGGAAGCCAGAAGGGCTGTGATAAGAAGCTTAGATTTCACTCTAAGTGCTTTGGGAAGCCATTAGAAAAATTTAAGAAGGGTAGTAATAGGATCAGAAAATAGCTTTTAAAAAATGACTCTGGCTGATTGTATGGACAAAGGACTGAAATATGCAAAGAGCATGAACAAGGTGATTACTTCGGGGGCCATGCAATAGTCCAAGTGGGAGACGATGTTGGCTTGGCAAGAATGGTGGTAGAAAGGTGGAGAAACACAAGGGGTGTTTCTTAGACATTAATATAGGGCAGACCCAAAAATGCTAAGGAAACCCAAAGTCTTCATTTTCCAGAGTTGTGGGTATGGGAGAGTTAGGTGTCTCTCATTTACGAGTGGGCTGTGTTCCCAAAGCTTGTTTCAAATTCAGGCTACCTGTTTCCAAAGATATGCATGAGTATCTTCTGGGATTTCTATGAATAATGAATTGGTCTAATATTCAAATTGGTGATGGGCAGAAAATTTCCAGAGTTCCACCCTTTTCCTATTATCTGACCTAATTTCAAAGCAGAATGGCTTCAAATGGTCAACATTTGCCTAATGGCTTTTTTAATGTTTTTGTTTTTTCTGTTGCCTCAACTAATTGCTTTAGAATATCACTTTTATTATCTCCCAGATCTTTTCAATAGAAAACAATGTCAGTGATATATATTATTAAGGTATTTGGGTTCTCCAGAGACGGATACTGAACTTATCAGTGATCTCATAAATCTTGGTTTACCAAGAGTACATCAACTCTAGCGTAGAAGGCATCAGAAACCTCTTTTCAGAAAAAGGGTGGCATCTGAGAAGAAATTACGAAAAAAAATTGTATTGGGTCTCATAAAATCTTAGGGGATGACTCCATCTCTGAGCAAGTTTGGATAGAACTTGGTGGACACAATGAGGCTAATGAAGTCTTCTAAGATTTTTTCTCAAGCTTGAATGTGCAGGAACTCCATATAGAGACTAGATTTACCCTCCTGCCTTAGACAACTATAAAACTTGATAAAATATATGAAACAATGGTATTCAAACGTTTGGACAACAGGCAATACAGGACAGTGATCCCTGAAGGAAGAAAAACAAATTAAGTGGGTCCTATGATTACTACTCTGGCTGACTACCTCGAAAAGTTTCAAGGTCACAGTGCAGGAAACGGGAACCCAAACAGAGCCCAGTGTACTACCTCAGTTGAAGAAACAGTGATGAAAATTTGGGAGGTCAAGGTGGCTCGAATTCGCAGAGCAGAGCTGGATAAGAGATGGTTGCACAGAGAGAGAGCCCCAGAAATCTGCAAAAGGTTCAGCTGAGTACAGGTGAATGCATCACGGATGTAAGAAAACTATATAATTCCTGGATAAAGGAAATGAAATAATCCCTGGAGCTCATACACGGTGGTCATAGTTTGTGTTCCCACCAGCCAGAGCGGGAAGAACTTTGTAATACATGGACATCAGGTATTGTTCTGCCTCTAAGGATGTAGAACAAAATTAGCCCTAGACTAAAAAGTTACCTTTGTCCTACCTAGCAAAGCTTAAAAGCAAGTCCTTGAAAGGATAAAATTATTTCTAAATAAATTGTGTCCCAGAATAAAGCATATGAAATTTAAAGGAATATAAAATGTTTACCAAACAAAATAAAGTCTACAATGTCTGGCATCCAATAAAAATTCCAGGTAGACAAAAAAGTGAGAAAATAGCACCCATAATGAGGAGAGAAATCAATCAATGTAAATAGGCTCAGAAATGACACAGATGATAGAATTAGTAGAAAAGGACATTAAAACAGTTATTATAAATACATTCCATATGTTAAAGAAGGTAGAGGAAGGCAGGAGGACATTATAGATATGACTATATATAATATATATAAATATTATATATATTTTAAAGATCTAAGTTGAACTAAATAATAAAAATGCAATAATTGAGATGAAAAATACACCGGATAGGATTAACTGTGGGATTAGACACTGCTGAAGAAAATATTACTAAACTTGAAGACATCAAAATAAAACTTCAAAAGGAAACACAGAAGAAGAAACTGAAAAAAAATGAACACAGCATCGATGAATTGCAGACGAACTTTACACAGGATTGTATATGTAAGTTGAGGTACTTGAAGGAAAAGAGGAAGTATGGTATTGTAAAAAGATTGAAGGAATAATGACTGAAATGTTTACAAATGTGTTGACCCAAGAAGCTAATTAACCCCAAGCATAAGACATGAAGAAAAGGATACCAAGGTACATCATAATCAAATTGCTTAAAACCAGTGATAAAGAAAAAACTCTTAATCAGCCATGAAAAAGCTTTAATGTAAATACAAGTTCCTTAGGTATTTGTTACAATGCAAGTTCTGACTCAACAGGTCTGGGGTGGGACCTGAGATTCTGCATTTCCGAAGGTTCCTGGGTGAACCAAATGCTGCTAATATGAGAATCACACTGTTGAGAAGCAAATTCCTAAGATTCAAGTGGCCAAACTCTTTTGTTTTTCTAAGTTAATTCAAGATACTAAAAGATTCACAACTGAAAGAGAAAAGATGGATCTGTGGAAATATGTGATAAGGTGTTCAGGTTTCCAGCCAATTTCATTTCATACATTAATAGAGAACATAGAGAATGACATCAAAACCTAGTCTTTAAAAATTCACCTTCCATATCTTTGGGAATAAGGCCAAGTATAGTTTATGTTTTTGCCTTCCTACAGCCATTCCTTATTTGATTATTTTACCCTGATTTTCTTTTGAAACTTTGTCCCCTTATCCACTCCCAAATTATTTACTTTGAGTGAGGATTCCCTCCAAATCCAAGAGTGGAACCCATAAGCCAGCCCTAGCCAATCAGCTCACTTCATTTCACTAGCCACAGTGATTGGATGAGGAAAGAACATGTGATTCTAGTTTGTCCAATTAGACTCATGTGGGAACTTCAAGAAAGAGATTGCTCTCCCACTTGAACCTAGTTGAAGTAGGCTGCATCTGCTGCAATCAGCTTGCCTCTTTTAGAAGACAAAGTGTGTGACAATGTACTCCAAACAGAAGAAGGAGAGTCAAGACAAGGAGAGAGAAAAACTAGGTGCTGGTGTGTCACATTAACTGTAGATCATACCATTACTGAGGCTAGGTTTATCCTTGGACTCTTTGGATACGTAAGCCATTAAGTAGTCTTTTTTATTTAAGTTATAATTTATTTGACTAATATTTTCTTTTTATTGCACAGAAAAAACCCTAACAGAAACAAAAAAAGTGTGAGTTAAGTAAGCTTTTGTGACCTAGTTCAGGAATTTAATCCCAGTTTGTAATACAATTTCTGTTACCGTGGATTTCAAATCAGGTCTCAGAATTATTAGCGATATTTCTTCCCTACTTGCTGTTAAAGCATTTGTGGTTAGAGGGGAACATAGGTTCTGCCGGGCTGGGTCAGAATGATTTGTCAAAGAGTCCCTAAAATTGTTAGTCTAGCCCAATATTCAGTAACTAATGTCCCAGAATGTTTCTAAAAGTCAACATCAAAAAAGATTTTGTGAATAAAGTAAAAGAAAAGCAGCAACATCATATTCATAAATATCTTGACTTGGAAGAGGAAATTCATTAACTAAGACAATGAGTAGCTGATTTATGCTTACCTTCTTTCTTAATTAAAAAAATTACACTGAAATGAATTTGGAGACTCAGATAATTCCGAGTAGACAGAAACCTTAAAATTAAACATGATACATTTTCATTAACAAGACCATAGGATACATACAATGGAAGAAGTGTTCTGGGAAATTATTTTTACTTTCTGGGTCTCAAATTCCATACATTAGAGGAATTGGGTCAGATAGTCTCTTACTTCTAAGTTTCTATGATTCCATTAAGAAATAATAGTTAATTAAGGTTTCAAAGGCCTGACTATTGATTGATAATTCAAGCCCTTAGTTGGGTCTGAATTAAGGCCCAATATTAATCATAAATCAGCATAATAGTCTAGTATAAACTCAGGTGAGCAGAAAATACTTTAATCTGTTAACAATCACATTCTGTGCTAGGTTACTGACCAACTCTCCCCAAAGTCAAATGACACTGGTTCACATATGACCTTCTTTTTATTCCAAACCAGATGTATTAGAAACCTTCTACTGATATCTCGCTCAAGTCTAGAGTTCTCTTATCATAGAAGCAACTTCAGTTTCCTTAGAGAAAGATCCTCAAAGGGAGAAAAGTTAAAACAGATTTCCAAGGATGCTGGCCTATTGGTAACATCCCAAAACAAGGAAAGACAAGACTCCTAGTAAAGATAGCATCGGAAACCCTCCATCTGCTTTGTTTATTATGGGCGTTACCATGAAGATATGAGGGGTTGGTCTTGAAGGAAATTAGTAAAAATCATATAAAATTGTGGCCAAAAAAAATCTTCATGGAAGTAATACTGAGTCAGGCCTGTATCTGAATATTGCTCAATTCTCTGGCATGATGAGCACCATGTTACTCAGTGACAGAATAGCTCAAGTCTTTTCTGGTCTCTACCTCAAGTATCCCTGGGATACTAAGGGTCCAAGTTGCCTGGAGAGTAGGTCTTGGTCATTGTAATAATATAGATACTTTCATGTAGAATCAAGTTTGATCCTTTTTAAATACAATATGTTTTTAATTCCTATTCCCACACATCAATCTTGGAATGTGATAGTACTCTACAGAACTCACAAGTGGAAAGAATTTCTGTCTATTATTCCTAAAGTAAATAATAGTTCCTCCTCAAAAGTGAAATCTATTGTTAGGATTCCGAAGAGCCGTTGTTGTCTGTAATAACCTCTTATTAATTTTAGACTCTTTTTCTCTAGGTTTCTAGAGTCAGACCCTGGCATCTCTCTTTCCTCTCACACACAAAGAAAGGAAGATGCACTGAGGCCATCTATCATACATGAGGAAGTGTGCCCAGCACAAGAGGTAACCAAAAAGAAGACCAATTGTTTGGACAATTTGACTGGAAAGAGAGAGTGATGCCTTCCAGGACATAACAAAATTTACTGCAAAGGACAGTAAAGTCTCCATCTCACCATTAACCAAATTCAATCAATAGTAAGCCATAGAAGATGGATTAGTGGATCAAACCCCTACCTATAGTTTTCAGCCTTTCTAGAACCATGGGAGATTATCACTGTGTTACATGTTCCCGAGGCAAACAAACCCAGCCTCCAGCAGCTTACAATGAGGGCATCTTCCAGAGGAGACCACAAAAATCCAATCTTGCCTCATCTAGCAGCAAGTAGCCTAACAAATATCCTATCTTAAGCTTCAAAGAATATAGATTTATTACTTCCTGAGTCCTATGGACAAAACCTTTAATCCTCTATCAGATAATTCCAGTTTCACAAATGATGTGGATCCATTTCTTATAAGCTCAGAGATTTTCTAGCACTGACTCCAAGATCTTTCCTGTTAAGGAGGACAGGATGTTATCCCGTTTAGCTCTAAAAAGGCTGTTCCTCTTCTCTCCTACTGCGTCAGTGTGTGTATGTGCATGTGCGTGTTTGGGATGGAGCTATTGTCTAATTCATTCATTTATTCATTCTGCAAATATTTAAAGACTTACTGTGTGCCAAGTATGCATGGTGCATGAAAATGCACTAGTGACTACAACAGTCACCAGCTAAAGTCCCTGTATTCATAGAGCTTACAGACCAATGAGGGCAAATATTTAAACAGGTAACTCAATAAGCAGTGATGAAGGAAATGAGAAAAGTAAACCTAAAAAAGCCTTCAGTAATAATCCAGTCTAAATAGTTCCTGATGCCCCCAAACCACACCCACCCTAATTTTTGATCATTTTCTCATTTACTTCATAATATCCATCTCAATTCTATATTGCTTTCTTAGTGTATTGTTTCTCTGCTTTTGACCCTGGACTGTAGGCTTCAGAAAGGCTGCCTTCATGTCTTTCTATCTATACCCAGAACAGTGCTTGGAACCTAGCAGGGGCTGAATAAAGTGTGTTTAATGAATAAATGAATTTGGAAGTAAACAAGATTCATATGATTATTTTTAAAAAATCGTCACAGCTTTCCATGTATCTTACATCATACAATAGCAAAATCCAGTATCCCCATTTTCTCAGGCTTCCCTTGCCCCAAGAACAACGACTGCTTTGCACATACCACAGACTACCCTGAGCTGGAATCATTGGGCAGTATTAACAGACAGCTCGGGGCTGAGTCAGCAAACACTGCCCATAGTCAGCACCTTTATCTTAGGGCTGCAGGAAGGCAGAAAATCCTAGTATTCCCAACACATCTACTTACTAGTAAACATGATAAAGGTGAAATCTGTTAGTGTTTAGGGAGATAACGTTCCAAACACCTGCTATTTAGATTGGCTGCAGGTAACCCCATGAAAGAACTGGACTCTGGTCCCTGAAGTTGCTACAGTAAACATTATCTGTGTGTAATGGAGGGAATATTGACTGAAAAGGATGAGTCTTTTGTAGAGAATGCAATTTATTTTCTAAAAAATAAACACAGTTATTGGCAGAGAGCCTGTCGGTGGTTAATTAGAAAGGGAATTTTAAAAATTACTTTTAAACAAGAGCTTAACTTTCTTAGGGTGAATGTCACTGAATTTGCTGGGAAATGGTAGAAAACCTTAACATGGGTTTAAGCAAAAACCAAGATGGATATTCTCAGTCGAGAAGTATGTTTAGCTTAATTCAGGGATCCTTTCACTCTAGGGTGAGTTTAGTCCTTCAAAATAGGAAGAATTTCCGGCTGTAGGCCACAGGAAAGGGAGCCTTTGTTGCCACCTTTGGATGCATTGATGGGACTGAGGCATGAAGACTGAGCTATACAAAGAAGGCACTGCAGCCAAGGTCTGGGACAGAGCACCTAGGGCAAAACCTCTTGCAAGGACTGCAGCTTGGTCTTCTTTTTGGTTACCTCATGCTGGGCACACTTCCTTATATATGATAGATGGCTAGAAAGGTGTGCAATGGGTGAGTAAATACATGAGCTGTAATGTAGACCGTGAAAGGCTGAGAATACAGAGACAGAGAGAGTTGCTGTTTTTTTTCCTATGCAAATGTATTTTCTGGATTTAGAAAAAATGCCACTAGAATTCCAAGCAAAGTACATTTGTTTAAAAAAAAAGAGAGAGTGATATCACAATATACATGGCATTTGTAAAGTGTCATAGGCTAGGCAGGGCCCAAGCAGCCTCTTGGGTTCCCTTTGAGTTGGTTGAATGGGGCAGGTGGCAGAGGATGAGAGAAGAGCTGCCTTCTCTCCCACTGAGAGCCAGTTGGAAGGCTTTCATCTAGAGAGTACTGCTGCAGAGCTTAAGAAGATCTCTTCGGTTGAAATTTATAAATAGAAGTAATACTATTTTGTAATAATCAAAGCACGTTTACATATATTGTTTTCTCTTAAGTTCATAAAACTACTTCTCACCTGTAAAAGGAGATGAGAATTCCTACCTGATAGGACAGTTTTGCAGAGAAAACAGAATGATGTTTATACAAGACTCGGTATCTTGCCTGACCTATAGTCAGCATGCAATAAATGGTAGCTGCTGTTATCATGACTAGCATTAGTATTATTGCTGTCCCAAATTGGGTTTCCTGGGACAGATATTTGCACATCAGCCATTTACTAGGGAGTGCTCTCAGAATCAACACCTGTGGAAGGAAGGAAGAAGGAAGCAGGATTGGGCAGAGGGAGAAGGTGAATTGCTACAGTTACAACAAAGGCCTCAGGGCTTTTTTGTCAGGGCCACAGGGACATCTGGTCCAGGCTGGCTCTTCAAAATTGTCACTGGCTGGGGCAAGGAGTCTGGGCCTTTCTACCCCTACATGGATGAATCAGTATTATAGGTTGCTCTAGAAGGAGGCAGACCTGGGAAAAGCAGTTTGTTTCAACTGAGGCCATCCCTAAAGAGGGCTCCAAGCTGAGGGCCATCTTCCAGGAGAACTTCCAGAAGCTAGAGGAGTAAACAATTCATTTCTAAGAGGATTCCTGAGTGCATCACAGAGCCCATCCCAATTAGAAAGTACAAAGAGTGCTTCAGAGGGCTTATATGACTTGTCCAAGACCACAGCACAGAAATAGCAGTGCTAGGAACAAAAGTTATGTTTTCTGACCTCTAATTTCTTCCTCTTCAAGGGCCCGGGACTCTTCCAAATCAGCTGGCATTTCTACTCATGATTGTGCCAGCAACTCCTGCACCTCATCTGATCCTGCAGAAATCAAGGAACATCTGCTTAAAGTAGTTGTTGTGTCTTTTCCTGAGGATCAGATGGTTAAGTTTACTCCAGAAAAAGAAAAAAGAATTATGGAAAGAGTTTTTTTTTCAACTTATGCTTACCCCTACGAAGATTCTCATATTTGCACCATGTTCCCCATCATTAGAAACACACACACACACACACACACACACACACACGCACACACACACACACACGATCCCAAGAGGATTTGTTTAAATGAAGATTTTGGCCATAGACCTACCAAATTAGAATCTCTAGGGATGAGGCCCTGGAAGCTGCCTTTCTCACAATAACCTCAAGTGAGCCTTAAGCAGACTAAAGTCTGTAAACTGCTGCTATAAATGACCCATATAACTGGTCTAAATTTATGATCACATTTTTACTTTGCACCTATAAACTGACTTTGAAAGCAATTTGTAGAATCAAAGAATTCTCACATTAAAAGGCATTGTGGGTATTATTGAGTCTCCATGTTTGAGAAGAAAAAAATCAAGGCCAAAGAGGAAGAGTAACTTGCCCAGGGTAGAAGAAGAGATTAAGGACCAGAGCCAGGCTCTCAATCTGAGTCAAGTCCTCTTACCGCTCTAACAGACTTCTTCAAAGAAGAGATTTAAACCAATTTCCAGAAATAAAAACAACTTTAAAAATGTTCCAGGGCTATTCTCAAAGACACAAGATATTGAAATTTATAATATCTCATTCATCTAGGTCTGTTGTAAATACCCTATAACATCACCTAGAACTGTTCCAACTCCTGTGACTAGAAATACTCAAAGCCTAGTTATTTGAATATGGTTGACCCAATGGGAAGAGAAGACTTGAAAGCCATCCATGCCAAAATAAATGGTATTTCCTTCTGTATCAGTCCATTCTCATACTACTATAAAGATACTACCTAAGACTGGGTAATTTATAAAGGAAAGAGGTTTAATTGAATTAACTCACAGTACCACATGGCTGGGGAGGCCTCAGGAAACTTTGCCTCAGGCAGAAGGCAAAGGGAAAGCAAAGCATGTCTTACATGGTGGCAGAAGGGAGAGAGAGAGAGCAAAGGGGGAACTGGCAAACACTTTTAAAACCATAAGCTGTCATGAGAATTCACTCACTATTACAAGAACAGCATAGGGGAAACCGTCACCATGATCCAATCACCTCCCACCAGGTCCCTCCCTCACACCTGGAGATTACAATTCAAGATGTGATTTGGGAAGGGACACAAAGTCCAACCATATCACCTTCTAAAGTTTGCTGGAAATGAACCTTAAAATCTAACTTATTTTTATTCAGACATGAGCTTGGGTTTTCAAATATAGTCCTTAAAGAAGGAGAGGGAGAGAAGGGGGACACTTCAGGGCACAATCACATTTCAGAGATTTTTTTCACTTGAAATCTCTCAGGCTTTGATTAATAGCACTTACAATAACAACAGCAATGACAATGATGATGATAGAAATCAACCTACACTTTTCTCTTTGATGGTTCCCACACTCAGTGACTCAAATAAGCATAAAATATGAAAGATGTGGCTGCTTCTGTTGGCATCTGTGGTTTTTCAGGTCTCCAAATGGCCTGTTGTTAATTCCATTTATAGCAAATTGAAGAAATACATAAACTCTTAACTTGAGTACCTATGAACATATGCCAGGCTGGCATGCTGGCAGTCAAAAATCTGCCTCAACTGGTGTTCCTGCCCATTAATTCCATTAAAAGTTTCTAAACTCAAAATCCAGCTTAAAGTGAGATGCAGAACATTTTTTATTCTGTTCAGGGAGGTGATATGGGATAGTGGGGAACCCAGCCGAGAAGTCAGGAGGCTAAAGGCTCCAACCCTGGCTTCCACCAACACATGGTGTATGTTTTAAAAACATTCCTTTCTTGATGCTTCAAGCATTGTGTCTACTGCTGGGTGCTTTTCATGCCTGAGTCTTGTTACCTGAAGCTGTCCATAACATCTAAGGCTATAGGAACTTTAGGGTGTTACATGGACCATATCCATGTTTCAAAGCTAACCTGACTTTTCATCATCCCAAGGGGGAAGAAAGAGCTAATTTCTTTTTTATCTAAAACAAAGAGGGGTGGGGGAGAGAGGAAGGCATGGTGGCTGTAATCCCAGCACTTTGGGAGGCTGAGGTGGGCAGATCACTTGAGTCTAGGAGTTCAAGATCAGCCGGGGCAACATGGTGAAACCCCATCTACACAAAAAATATAAAATTTAGCCAGGCATGGTGGCACACACCTCTAGTCCCAGCTATTTGGGAGGCTGAGCAGGGAGGATCACTTGAGCCCAGGAGGCAGAGGTTGCAGTGAGCTAAGATCAAGCCACTGCACTCCAGCCTGGGCAAGAGAGTGAGACCCCGTCTCAAAAAAAAAAAAAAAAAAAAAAACAAAGCAAAAAGACTGCAGACGCAACCTTAGCAGTGCTGTAACCACAGATATGGCCTCAGAATACAGAGCTCAAAGATCAAAAAATTGGTCATCTCTGACACTCATTAATCATTTATTGACCACGAGTCCTTGTCTTCCCAGAATGAGTCCAGACTGGAGTAGGCTAAATATTAGGATTTAAGATGCTTTTCAGTAGCCACTGTAAGCAGAAATGGCTTCTTTCACCACTGAAAACTTTCCCATTTAGAAATGTATTGGGTTCAAAATAGATGTTTCTGGAGAAGTAGGAAAGGACTATCGGTCATCTACACTTCAGTGCAGATTTCAGAGTACCATTTGTATCAGGGTCCTTTGCAGGCCTTCAACAGGAATTAACACTGACTTCACGTAAGGGAGAAAGTAAAATTTAACCAGAGGATCTGGGATTACTCATAAACCTGACAGAAGAGCCAATTAACCAGAAATTGAAGTGCACTGGCAGCAGGGCTGCTCCAAGATTCCAACCCCCAGGAGACAGAACCTGAGTGATCAGTGTTGGCTCATTGCTTGCCCACTGCCTGCTCTACCCCAGACCAAGGGCAGGGACCACATCAGCTATATAACACTATATAACATATTGTTTAGAGTAACACAAGAAAACGAGTGGGCAGTAGCTGAGGGAATCCACCCTGGGCAACACCCACTTCTTCTTCTCTGCTGGCTGGGTACTCACAGAAGGTACACACATTAGAGCTCTGAGTACATTCTTCTGATAAATAATGTGACAAAGAAATGAGCCATAGCCATTCCATATTTGCATATGAACTAAAAACATTAAAAGAATAAAATAGATCACTGATAGAAATGCTAAAATAAAGACATAAACTATATAACAATTATTTATTGAGTACCCAATCTGTTCCAATAGATAATAACTCTTCCATTGTGTTGAAGTGTCTGAGGATGACTAAGACACATTTTATGTGGTTCTTGCTCTTAGGGAAGTTTTAATCTACTTGGAGTTTAATTGTGAATTCATTCATCAGTGCAAGACACTGGACATACTGCTAGATGAAAAAGCATGGTCCTGCTCCTCAATACAGCTCACAAACTAGTACAGAAGAAGATGTCAGACTACAAAATAAATATTAAATACCACATCATGACATGAAACAATCCAGGGGTATATCACCAGAAAACTACAACTAATATAGAGAGACAAACATTTGTTAAAGGGAACACATTCAAGGTTATCCCTGTAACTTTGCATTCTTACAAGTTTTCTTAAATAGAAGAAAAAGAAATGTTCAGGCTTATTTATAGATACAAAAACAATAAATAAAATAATAACATTTATTCTGTAGGTTTGCTGTGTGTAAAGCACTTTTCCAAATGATGTTGTTCAATCCTCATAACAACACAGTTAAGTAAGTATTAGTATTTTATTTTATCCAATAGGACAACAGAGTTCAGAGAGGTCTTTGTCTGAGATTCTATAGCAACTAGCTGGGGGAGTCACTATTTCAACCCAAGTCTGCCCAACTCCAGAGCCCAACCCTCTGAACCACTCCAATCACAATGCCATGAGAATTTCATCCATCATGTGTGACATGGTGGAAAATCGGCAAGAACACTGATGTTGGAATTCAGTGAGTTCTGAGAGTGAAGAAATGAAATGATTCCCCATCTGGATTCATCCTATTAGACTCCTGGTCCCCTTCCCACTGTATCTTGGCTAGAGAGTTTCAGATATGCTGGGGGAAGCAGTCAAACTCCTGGGGCTTGCTGTCAGGGCTAAGAAAAACCAGTTCCAAAAGCCAATGACTTCAGCATCTAGGTAGAGTTAGAGGACTTCCTTCCTGACATGAGTGGACCCCCCAGCCCAGTGACCAGTTGGGGTCAATTACAGTGAATTTCAGGATATGTGCAGGACTTCTGGAAAACAACATGCAGAAAAGACACAGGCCAGAGCTGCTACAGCCATTTTATCACCAGGGGAAAAGTGGTATGAGGATAGAGCCAACAGAGAGAATGGGGCCAAGAGACAGGAAAGAGAAATCAAATCCAGGTGAGTTGTTTACACTCCTGTATCCATCCAGGCCAGAAGCACCTTCTGCCGTTAACACTGCTCAGTTACGTGAGCCAATTAAGACTCTTTTTGCCTAAAAACCTGATGTCACATCTTTAGTCACTTCCAAACAAAAGAGTTCTAACTGTTCAATGTAAAAGTGGTTTACGAGAAGGCTGAGTGTCTTGCCCAAGGTCATGGAGTCTTTTAACGGATGAGTGGGTCCATGAGCACAGATCCCCAGTACCCAGCTCAAGAGTATATTCTACCACACCCCAGGCCTCCTGCTTTTTGGCATCAGTAAAAACTCCTTCCTCCCTTTTACAAAGGAAGGTTTAAATCCTTTCTGACCTGGAATCACCTATCAATGACCCAGACCTTAACTCATTGTGTTCTTATCTGCTCAGAACAAGAGGGCCACTGGACATAATTTCCAAATGTGCAGAGTCACAGTGTCTAATTATCTGTCTGACATGCAAGAATGGCCCCCAGAGCAAGGGCTGCGCAACCAGCTGTTCCCCTCAGTGTGATTTCTATGGCATGGCCACAGCCAGCTTCTAAATTTAAGTTCGTACTGCCTTTTAATTGGGTGGTTAAGTATTGTTTCCCACCCACTCTTGCTACTAGCTTAGCCTCAGGTTACTAATTACCAGCAGGACAGGTCACTTGTCACATCTGCACCAATTCCATCATTTCTGACATCCTCACACAATGACAGGTTCGCCCTTTCCCTTTTAGCAAAACTGGGTTAGCCAGTATTTGGCTTCATTTTCATGAATGCAGGATACCCAGTATTTCTATCAGTTACTTAAATTATTTAGTTGAAATGTTCTGCAGCTAAAATGTGTCTGTCTAGTCAACAAATATTTATTTATTCAAGGTTTTATCTGTGCCCACCCTCTGCTAGACCCTGAGCATAAACAAGAGAGTTAAATAGACAAGGTCTTGCCTTCATGGAGCCTATTGTCCAGTGAGAGAGATGGACAATGACCTAGCAAAGAATCAAATAAACATAGACGTAAATACAAATTGTGTTCTGAGCCAAAAAAAAAGCAGAAGGAAAAAATGCTATGAGAAAAAACAAAACAAAACAAAACAAAAAAAACAGGAGAACCTAATTCAGATAGGGAAGAGAAGGCAAGGAAAGCCTCTGGTAGGAAGTGACAAACAAACTGAGACCCAAATGATGAGGAGGTGCTTGCAGGTAAAAGTGGAGAGCAAGGCACTGCACACACATGGAACAGCAATGGAGAAACCTAGAGGCAGAAAGGCTCAGGATGCATTCAAAGAACAAAAAGAAGGCTAGACTATGTAGCAAGCAAAGGAGAGAGAGCTGAAGATGAAGCTGAAGGCTAGAAAGGGCCTTGTGGGTCATGTTAAGAAATCTGGATTTTATCAAAAGCCAATGGAGAGAGTTCATTTATGCATTCATTTCATCAGCCAGTCAACAATTTACTAAGCAACTGCCATGTACTGGGCACCTTTCTAGGCACCAAGAATACATCAATACAGAAAAACAAACAATTCCCTGTCTTCCTGGAGCTTACATTCTAGGTGAGGACTCTAACAGAAGGAGGTTGTAGTTCTTCCACATTTGAAAAAAGATCGCTTTGTTGTTCTATGAAGAATGGAAGAGGGAGGCCAGGCAGCTATTGTCTGGCATCTGCAGGAGAGATGGAGAACAGTGGAGGCTTCCTGTGCTTCTGAGTAGAGGGTATTATGCCTGACACCCGCTTTAAAGTAGCATTTTATGCTGGGTTTTTTTTTTTTTTTTTTTTGCAGGGGGGTGGGGTCTGGGGGGATTTGGTTTGGTTTTGGCTAAAATAGTACTGGTTTTGCATGGCTTCATGACTTCATCTTCCCAGTGGTCAAAAGAAATATTTTGAGAAGATGGATAAAGCTGAATTGCAATCTATGGCTTAGAAATGACCAGTGCTAGTCAATGCCTTTGGGACCTTCTGAAGCAAGAAGCTATGTGCACCTAGGATACGTGTTGAACACAGCCGTTGGGCTAAAGGAAAAATATATACCCAATTCCTCAGTCTTCCCTAATAACACATCCCTTTCTCCTGATAACCTAGCTATCTTTTCATGGTTTTCCTTCTCTTTCTATCCCCTCACCTTACACACACACACACACACACACACACAGGCTTTTAAGGCAAAACCAACAGAAATTGGGCCCTACAGAAAATGAATTCAGAACCATGACCACATAATCAAAACAGGTGAATCTAGCTTTTCTCAAGATGTGATCCAAGAATCATCTGTATCATGAGTACTGAGGAGTAAATAAATGTCCAGATTCCTGTGTAACCACCACCCTCTCCACCAACTTACAGGGTAAAATCCAGGAATCCTCATATTTCACACATTACCCAGGGATTTCTGCATCACTTCTCTCACCGCAAGAACTAAGTCATTCAACTAAAAGTAAACTACACAATTTAAGTGTCTGCTCATTTCTCTATAACTAGGGGTTGATGAGAACCAGGGACTATGACATGTTCTCTAAAAGCCTTTCCTTCCCTGAGAGGCAGGATTTCGTAGTGTTAAGTTAAGGGGCTTTGGGATGAGCCACATCTAGGTTCAAATGCTAGCTGTAACCATAACTAGCTATGTAGTCATAACAAGTTATTTAACATCTTCAGATCTTAGTTTTTCTTATCTGGAAAATGGAGACAGCACTACTTCATGTGTTTACTGTGAGGATTAAATGAAGCAAGAAAATAATAGAATAGGTCTGGAATATGTTAGGTGCTTAATATATGACCATCATGATGATCATTGTTCTGTGATTTTTTTTCCTCTCCTTCACCTCTGCTACTTACTATTAGGACCTGGAAGGGGTATTAGAGAAGTAAAAGATGGGGAAAGATTATAGAATAACAGATACCTGTTCTTTCCTCTCTATAAGTGAATTTTATTCACTTTCATCACCATTCAAGGAACGGTTCTTTAGCTGAGGACACAGAGAATGCCAGCCTGGATCCCTTATGTAAGTGTAGAAATAGTTGTTCCCACAAGGAATAGAAGCAGAACTCCCACACTCTCACTCTCCCATGCTCACATAAGGCTGCAAAAGCTGGGCTTGTCAGAAGTTACCTCTTTGATCCGCCCTAGAATTAATTTTATGCCACTGGGGGAGAGGGCATGGAAGAGAGAGGAAAGGAAGGGGGCATCTAATGCCATCACCAGAATTCAGTTCTGTTTTAAACTTGAAACCTAATAAAGGTAGGAACCTCTTAAGAAATAAGTTGCAAAAAACATATTATTCCCAAATGGCAGACGGGAAACCAAAAGCTTAGAGAAGCAAAATATACTATTCAGGACTGTCAATCATAATAAACCAAAAGATGCTTCTCTCACCACTTTTCCCTATTCTAATGGCTATCTCCTTGCTGTAACTCATCTTTTTCCTTTTTGGATGTAGCCCTCTGATATGGTTTGGATGTTTTGTCCCCTCCAAATCTCCTGCTGAAATGCAACCTCCAATGTTGGGGGTGGGCCTGGTGAGAGGTATTTGGGTCATGCAGGTGGATCCCTTATGAATGACTTAGTGCCCTCCCCATGATAATGAATGAGTTCTCACTCTGTGAGTTCACTCGACAGCTGGTTGTTTAAAAGAGTCTGGAATCTCTCTTGCTTCCTCTCTCTTGTTATGTGACATGCCTGCTCCCTCTTTGCCTTCTGCCATGATTGTAAGCTTCCTGAGACCTCACCAAAAGCCAAGCAGATGCTAGTGCCATGCCTGTACAGCCTGTAGAACCATGAGCTAAATAAATCTTTTTCAAAATAAATTACCCAGATTAAGGTATTCATTTATGGCAACACAAATGAACTAATACAGAAAATTGGTAATGAAGAGTGGGGCATTGCTATAAAGATATCTGAAGGTGTGGAAGTGGCTTTGGAACTGGGTAATGGGCAGAGGTTGGAAGACTTTGGAGGGGGCAGAAAAAGAAAGGAAGACAAAGGAAAGTTTGACACTTCTTATACATTGGTCAAATGATTGTGACCAAAATGCTGATAAAAATATGGATAGTAAAGTCCAGGCTGATGAGGTCTCAGATGAAAATGAGGAAGTTATTGGGAACTGGAGAAAAGATCACCCTTGTTACACCTTAGCAAAAATGTGGCTGCGTTATGTCCACATCCTAGGGATTTGTGAAACATTGAACATAAGAATAATGATGACTTAGGGTACCTTGCAGAAGAAATTACTAAGCAACAAGTATTCAACATGTGGCATGGCTACTTCTAACAATCTATAATTGGATACAGGACCAAGGAAATGACTTGCAGTTGGATATTATATTTAAAAGAGAAGATCATTAAAATTTGGGAAATTTTCTGCCTGGTCATGTGGAAAAAGAATTTTCAGAAAAGAAATCCAAGGCTGTGAAACAACCAATTGCTAGAGAGATTCACAAGACTAAAAGGGGGCCAAGTGCTAACAGCCACAACAATGGGAGGAAGGTCTCTAAGACATTTTAGAAGACTTCAAGGCAGCCCCTCCCATCACAGACCCAGAGGGCTAGACGGAAAGAACAGTTTTGGGCCAACCCCAGGGCGCCACTGCCCTGTGCAGCTGTAAGAGGCTGCTCCCTGCATCCTCACTGCTCCAGCTCCAGCTGCAGCTCAAAGGACCCCAGGTACAGCTCGAGCCACTGCAAGCCATAAGCCTTGGTGGCTTCTATGTGGTGGTAAGCTTGCAGATGCACAGAATGCAAGCATGAAAGAGTCCTGGAAGGTTCTCCCTAGATTTTAGAGGATGTATGGGAAAGCCTGGGTACCCAGGCAAAAGCCTGCCACAGGGGCAGAGCCCTCACACAGAGACTCCGTTAGAGCAGTGCTCAAGGTAAATGTGGGGTTGGAACCCCCACACAGAGTCCCCACTAGGGCATGGCCTAGTAGGGCTGTGGGAATGGGGCTACCACCCTCCAGACCCCAGAATGGTGGAGTCATGAGCAGCCTATATTCTAAGCCTAAAAAAGCTGCAGGCACTCAATTGCAACCTGTGATAGCAGCTACAGGGGCTGTACCCTGCAAAGCCACAGAGGCAGAGCTGCCTGATACCTTGGGAGCCCATCCCTTGTGTCAGTGTGCTCTGAATGTGGGACATGGAGTCAAAACAGATTATTTTGCAGCTTTAAGATTTAATGCCCCTCCTGCTGATTTTCAAACTTGCTTGGGGCCTATTGCCCCTATCTTTTAGCTGATTTATCCCTTTTGGAATGGAAATGTTTACCCAATGTCTGTACTGCCATTGTATCTTGGGAGTAAATAACTTGTTTTAATTTTACAAGTTAATAGGTAGAAGGAACTTGCTTTCAGACTTTGGATTTTTGAGTGATGCTGGAATGAGTTGTGACTTTTGGTGACTATTGGGAAGAGATTAATGAATTTTGCAATGTGAAAAGAACATGAGATTTGGAGATCCAGGGTCAAAATTATATAGTTTGGATGCTTCATCTGCTCCAAATTACTCTTGAAATGTGACCTCCGATGTTGGAGGTAGGCCTGGTGGGAGGTGTTTGGCTCAAGTGGGTGGATCCCTCATGAACAGCTTGGTGCCCTTCCCATGGTAATAATTGAGTTCTCACTCTGAGTTCATGTGAGAGCTGGTTGTTTAAAAGAGCTTGGAATCTCTCTTGCTTTCTCTCTCTTGCCATGTGACATGCCTGCTCCCCGTTAACCTTCTGCCATGATTGTAAGCTTCCTGAGTCCTCACCAGAAGCCAAGCAAATGCTGGTGCCATGACTGCAGAACCATGAGCCAAATAAACCTCTTTTCTTTATAAATTACCCAGCTTCAGATATTCCTTTATGGCAACATGAACAGACTAACACACCTGGTAACCTCATCTTTAGATCTGACTTTGGAAGCCAAGGGCGTAAAATAAAATGTGCATTGTTTAGATGGAGAAAAGGAAAAAAATAGAAATGAAGAAGTACTTTCCAACCAGGTCCTCAGTTCATGACAGCAGAGATGACACACACAGAAACATTGAGAATGTCCAAGTGAATGTCTGTGAATGAACGACAATACTCCCAATAGAGAAAAAGGTACATGATAGGGCTTTTATTTTGAATTCCTGCTCATGCTTAGATCTGGGGAGATTCTGTTGCTCGTTGTAATGGCTACTGTCTTTGCCTAGAACTTCCATTCTAAATCCTCTCCCCACCTTGTTCTAGCAAGAGACTCTAATACTCTGACCACAAAGATGAAATATAGTCCTTACAATCCTACATTGTACCACATGCATTGGCAACAGTATTTGGTCCAAGGTTATATATGTGAACCTAACCATTCAGAGTGCTTCCCAGGAATCTTCCAAAGGGGTTGACTGAGAATACTATCTTTTCCTCTGTATTCACAAAGGATGAGGGTGTGGCCCTTGATGGCATGGGGCCATATCTTAAGCAAGGAATGTCATGAGGAAGTGAAGCTGATGCATTGGAGAAACTTTGGGATACTAAGAGACCATGAATCTAATTGCCATCAGGTCCTGAGCTCCAGGCCCTGATATGCATCTCTTTCTTTGATTCAATAAAGTAACAGCTTTTCCTTAATCTAAAAGCATTTGGGTCACTATCACTTGGAATCCCATGAATGCTAACATAAGGGCCAAAATTACAAATCCCAATAGAACGGGTTCTGTGCTGACTGTTATAAAAATAAAAAAACAAATATGAACAGTCACTTCTCAAAAGAAGACATTTATGCAGCCAAAAGACACATGAAAAAATGCTCATCATCACTGGCCATCAGAGAAATGCAAATCAAAACCACAATGAGATACCATCTCACACCAGTTAGAATGGCAATCATTAAAAAGTCAGGAAACAACAGGTGCTGGAGAGGATGTGGAGAAATAGGAACACTTTTACACTGTTGGTGGGACTGTAAACTAGTTCAACCACTGTGGAAGTCAGTGTGGTGATTCCTCAGGGATCTAGAACTGGAAATACCATTTGACCCAGCAATCCCACCACTGGGTATATACCCAAAGGATTATAAATCATGCTGCTATAAAGACACATGCACACGTACGTTCATTGCGGCACTATTCACAATAGCAAAGACTTGGAACCAACCCAAATATCCAACAATGATAGACTGGATTAAGAAAATGTGGCACATATACACCATGGAATACTACGCAGCCATAAAAAATGATGAGTTCATGTCCTTTGTAGGGACATAGATGAAGCTGGAAACCATCATTCTCAGCAAACTATTACAAGGACAAAAAACCCAACACCGCATGTTCTCACTCATAGGTAGGAATTGAACAATGAGAACACTTGGACACAGGAAGGGGAACATCACACACCAGGGCCTGTTGTGGGGTAGGGGGAGGGGGGAGGGATAGCATTAGGAGATATACCTAATGTTAAATAACAAGTTAATGGGTGCAGCACACCAACATGGCACATGTATACATATGTAACTAACCTGCACGTTGTACACATGTACCCTAAAACTTAAAGTATAATAAAAAAAAAAAAAGAAGACTAGGACTTCTTATTTTTAAGACTAAGACCAGGAGAAAATTTTTTTCAAATCACATCTGATAAATAACTTATATGTAGAAAACAAAAAGAACTCTTAAAGGCAATAATAATAAAGCAAACAACCCAATTAAAAATGAGTAAAGGATTTGAACAGATAATACATCAAAGACGATATATAGACAGCAGATAAGCACATGAAAGATGTTCAACATCACTAGTTACTAGGGAAATGAAAATTAACTCTCTAACTGGGCTGAGAATGTAAAACGGTATAATCACTTTGAAAACAGTTGGGAGATTTTTAAAACATTAAATGTACACTTACTGTATTCATTTGCTAGGGCTGCTATAACAAAGTACCATAAACTGGGTGGCTTAAGCATTGGAAATTTATTATCTTACAGTTTTGGAGGACAGAATTCCAGGTTGGTTCCTTCGGAGGTCTGTGAGGAAGAATCTGTTCCAGGCTCCTCCCTGGCTTCTGCTGCTTGACTGGCAATCTTTGGCACTTCTTGGCTAGAACCATAACGCCAATCTCTACCTTTATCTTTATATGGCATCCTCCCTGTGTGCACGTTTTTGTCAAAATTTCCTTTTTTATAAGAATAGTAGTTATACTGGATTAGAGTTTACCATGATGACTTTATTTTAACTTGATTATCTCTGTGAAGATCCTATTTCAAAAAAAGGGCACATTCTAAAGTACTTGGGGTTAGAACTTCAACATGTTGTTTTTGAGGAATATAATTCAACCTGTAACACCTACCATACAATTCAGCCATTCCATTCCTAGGTATTTACCCCCAAAAATAACAACATATATTCATATATTCACAGCCACTCTATTCATACTAGCCAAAAACTTGAAACAAACCAAAGGCCCACCAACAAGTAAATGGCTAAACAAATTATGATATATCACTTATACAATAGAATATTACTCAGCAATAAAAGTGAATTAACTATTGATATACACAATGATGAATAGCAAAACAAATTATACTGAGTAATAAAAGCGAGGTAACGAGAAATACATCTTTTGTGACTCCATTTACATAAAACTTAAGAAAGTGCAAAATGATTTATGGTTACAGGAAACAGATCAGTAATTGCCCAATGATGGGGGAGAGAGTGGGAAGGGTTAAGAGAAAATGATTACAAAGGGGAACAAGGAAACTTGCCCTTGTGACAGATTTGTTCACTTTCTTGATTGTGGTGATAGCTTCGTGGTTTTTATACATATATTAAAACTTATCAAATCATGCACTTTAAAAATACATAGTTTGCATGTCAGTAATACCTCACCAAGCTGTTTTTTAAAAAACTGAGCTTGAACATAAAGCAGGGTACCTGGTAATACAAACAATAAGAAGCTGTCATGCTAATTTGATGATTTTATAAGGCATTTGAAACATCTTCAGGAAATGCTATAATATCATTTAAAGATAAGATATTAATGTTTCACAGTAGTTATAGTCTTGGATCACCATCTAAGATACCATAAATAATGCTACCAACTAAAAGAGGCATGATGCTTTAGGCTGGGGAAAGAATACATATAAACACGACTACCCCACACAATTGAAATGAAAAGGGAAAATGCTATAGAAAGAGGAAGGGCTTTCAGGCTGATTCGTCCTATCAATGCCAAAGCAGCTCATTTATTCAACACACATATACTGAGCTCAAGCAAATGTCCCAGCTTTGGAAGTAGTCATGAATTAGATGTGCTCCTTCCCTGTAAGGGGCTTCTAATCTGGTGGGAAAAGGGCAGAGACTACACATTCTTAACTTACTAGAGCACCATTTCATTAGGGTTTCGTGAGCAGTGGGTGCTCAGGGATGGGGAGCACAAAGGAGGAAGGGAGTAGGCCTGTCAATTCCAACCGATTCTGTTTACAACTCAGCAAAATATAAACCCATTACAACTACATGAATTGCCAGACCACCGAGATAAACAATTTTGCATCTGATTGTGACATGTACGAAGGGGTATCAGGAAGAAACAACCCTTATATATTCCTCAGGGCAAGAGTGAAGATTTGGGACTTTCCCCCATACATTCTAAGGTCCTTAGGTTCTGTGCCTGCAAATTTAAATTTAGCTAGGTTACTTGAGGTGAGAAAGATTATAGAGTCTATAGAATCAATAGTAGTCTGAACAGGATTAATTTGGACTTGATATATCAATTCATTGAAATTCACCTAGTCAGACCAATGTTTAACAACTTGCAGGCAAACAACCAATTGATTTGCTATCTTATTGTTTTAATAATTGGCTGCTACTTGATGTAGCACAGTGGAAGAGAGCCTGAACATTTAATCAAAATCTCTAAGAAACAGCAAGGAGAGCAGATGAAGGACAAGTACTGGAATTAGGGACTCTCCCATCAAGCTGTATGGCTTTGGATAAGTTAATGAACCTCTCTGAAGCTTAAATCCTTCAATGGTAAAGGGGATAGTATGAACATTCACATTAAAGAGTTGATCTGAGGATTTAATGAGTTAATATGTATGGCTTTTAAGAACTCTCATGGTTCTTAAAAAGTAAAATTTATCATAATCATTATCATCATTAGTAGTTGTAGTAGTATGGCCATTGTTGATTTTTCTGTTCTACATCTGTTACTTGCTTTTAGGTATATACCTATTGGTAGGACTTTTCATCCTTTTTGAATTTTCACTCACTTATCTGAAAGATGGCAATGATAAAAGCTGCCCTACCTCACCCAACAAAATAATTCAAGAAATAGTTATATTTGATAGGTGTGTGCCAAAACCCAGGGCTATAGACATTGAGAAAATATGATTCCTGCCTTCAAGGAGTTTCAGTCAGTGAGGAAGATAAACAAGCAGAGAACTGAAATATAGGATTAGGTGCTCCATGATACTAGGTGATATGTAGGGTGCTCAGGACACACATAGGAAGAACTACTTATCTAGTAGGGGTGAAGACAGGCTTCTTGAAAGGGGTTGGACAAAAAGGGGATTTGGCAAAGAGAACAGATATCCAAAGATTTGAAGGCAAGAAACAGTTTGCGACTTAGTAATGAACAGTTCAGTCTGGCTGGAGGATAGAGTCCCGGGAAGGGAGAGATGAAAGAAACATTGATGAGGCAAATAGGAGGTAGACCAGAAGGCCTTCTTCAACCAAATGAAGGGGATTGAACATTATACTGAAGTATCCTGAATACAAAGCTGATATTATAAACAAATGTCATAATGTAAGTAAAAATATTATTTAATTATGAAGTTCTATTCAAATGTTGCTACTACCATCAGATACACAAGGATTCAGCTTGAGCTGTTGTACATAGGGTAGCCCACATTCTTACTTTCCCCATCTCCCTAGCACACACACACACACACACACACACACACACACACAGAGTCATATGATTGCTTTCAATTATAAGTGTGAAGTTCCATGCCTGCTCATCCTCTGCAAGAAACTCAAGAAGACAACAAAATTAACTGTAGCTGCATGTGGCAATAGCTGCTGTCCATGATTCTACTTTTACCAATTTTATGTCATCAGAAGCCAAGAGCTCCCGGTGAGGCTTGTCTACTGTCTCCATGTTGGCTTTTTCTTGCAGTGAAGGGTGAAGCAGATTTGCCCAGAGCACTGAATGTGTTTTGTAAAAGGGAGAGAAGAGACATTTACTATTAAACAGAGACCATACTGCTTGTCCTTGGACCACACATGTCACTGTGTGGTGGTTAAGGGTCATATCTCAAAAGACCACAAGGAAATGGAATCATTGAAGCTCCTAAGTGAAAATAAATGATGCCAATCTTTAAAAGTATAAACACGCCCTTAGAAATTGTATTGTCAACCATCCATAAACCTTGCTGTCAGATGGGCATGCAGCCCCAAAGTCTTAGAGAGCTGCCAACTAATGGTTTATATTGTCACTAATACTTTATAAAAGGCTTGAACATTTAGTTAAGAAGTAAAAATGGGGGATTTGGGAAAGTGCCAGAGATGTAAACTGGGAAGGAGTCCATGGAAAAAGAAAGGAGTCTTTGATGAACGCCAGGGGTAAAGTATATGTGCAGCATTTTTAATTGTCCTTTGGGATTAAAATTAAGATTCCTGCATCTGAGCCCCTTCATAAGAATTGTTTGAAGGAAAGCTGTAAATTTTTTTCATACAAAAGAAAGGAAAATATCCACCCAAGAAGCTGCAAAAAGGCAATTATTACAAGATAGTCATCCCATTATATGAGTTAACACCTGTGCTTTCTATTCTGGAGAGAGAAAGAGCTGGAGAACTTGTCTAGTTAATCTTGGAAGAGACATTGTTTCCATCTTTTGGAATCTATCCTTTTATTGTAAGTTCTCTATCTTTTGGTAATCACAGTTACTTAGCTGATTTATTTTAAAATGCTTATCTTTCTTAAGCTCCTAAGGCCATGTAAAATATAAATTCATAACCATTTTTATGACTTTATTGAAACTAATCGATTTTTAGAATTATTAGAACAATTATTAGATAAGATTAGGCTATAATAATTAGAACTTCTTGAAACTCTAATTTATTTAAACCAATTCTAGCAGGTAGCCATAAATAAAACAAGCAAATAATGAATCAGGGACTAGAAAAATCAAACTTAAATATATATCATCATGTTCACAATCTATAGCACACAGCCAGAAACTAGCTAAGAAAACTAGCTTACAAAATATATTAATTCTTTTATAGAAAACTATCTGCTTCCAGTTCAAGAGGGTGTAATCTCAGGGAAAAACAGTTGTGGTAAGGGGATGTTAGAGAAATCTCTCTGCCAAAAATTTTTAGCATGGTCAGCATATCTGCAAGTAATTGATCAAATGCCTGGTTATTATTTTAAATTATTGAGTTTCTGCCTTAGAAAACTTCTGATTTATAAATTCTTCCCTTTTTAGGGCTATAAAGACATCCAGTGGTTTCTACAAAGTTAGGTTAAGAGGCCCATTCAATGCAATTTTTCTCACAGTGGTCACATATAGCCAAGTTTTGTAAGAGAAGAAATAGAATGAATACACTTATTCCTGTAAGTAAGAGAAAGAACCAACAAATATTAGCCAAATGCAAAATTGAAACAGCTGCTTCAGAGTGAATCCTAAAAAGTAGAATAGTAATCAGGATGTTATACTGTATTCCAACTTTCAAAATAACATTGATTATACTATACCTATACTCACAGTGGTTCAAATGATCATGTTAGAGTAACACAACAAGCTTCTATTCATTACCATTCAGATGACAAGTTCTGCACTAAATGCAGTGAAAAATATAAACTTAGAAGACATGGGAGCTGTCCTTAAGAATATTTCCATTTCCATTTAAAAATGTAAATATAAAACTGAAAAGAAAGTAATATAACCCAGTACATAAAGAGGGACTAAATTTTAAGCAATTATTAATTTATTCTACATTTGTTGAATGCTAGATCTGTGACAAGCACTATATCGGCACTGAGAGGATAAAGACTTAATACACTTATTCTCTGCCCTCAAGAAACTCATACTGTAATTTCCCAAATTCTTTTCCACGAATACTGAAATTTCCCAAACCACTTTGATCCCTGAACCCTTTTCTCCAAACATGTGTTCTTTGGAGCAATTTGGGAAATGCAGGTTTCAATCCATGCATGATGTAAAAATTCAAGTAAGAGAAATTTATCTAGGTTACAGTTTTGGAAATCTCTATGGATAATATGGATTTCAATTATGTCACTGGTTAATGGGAAAGTTTTTGACTGATGGATAGTGTCAAGACAGGGTACAGTTGAACAGTGAACACTACAGATGAGAGTTAAAATGACTGGCCCACCTGGACCACAGGTCCTTAGACAGAGTAGTAGTGGAAAACAAAATATAGTAGGTGAGTTGAAATCAATACTGGAGGATCTAAAAATGCAAATTGAAGACCCTGTTCTTAGTTAAGAAAATGTCATGGAGAAAGCCATATTTTGAAAAAGTAACCCAGCCATGATATTTTAGTGTATCCTGCACATTAAAAAAAATATTGAATATACTTGAAAGATAATAGGACCCAAAACTCTTTTCTTCAGCCCCCAAAATTGGGTCAAATGTAATTATGGTAAAAAGAGGTCCAAAAAGTTACCCTACATAAGAAAACACCCTAAAACTAGATTGAAACAAGGTACAAAGGTATGATATACTTCAATTTATTTCTCAATAACATAATCCGTTTGGGACATTAGAAAGTAGCCAATTATGAGAGCCAGAAGGAATTGGACTTTGACCTTTGAGGTCCCTTGAGAGAAAATATGATATAACCACTAAAAGTTCTTGAGTTGTAAACTTGGACTGATTAGGGTTAAACCCCATTAATGTCATTTACTATTTGTTTTATTTTCATTTAAAATATTTGCTTTGGTTATATACAGTCACATACTGAAGAAGGCTCTTAAAGCTTCATTTATGAGCTTCAAGAAATTATATATCTTTTTTTCCACTTTATTTAGTCTTTCAACAAATATTTTCGACACACTTACTAGACATCAAGAGCTGAGCTAGTCATTGAACAAGCTAGACACGATCACTGTCCCTGTGGAGCTCACTCATGTAAATACACAGAAATGTTATGAATGCACAGAAAACTAATAACACATCTCTTGCACCATTTTCATAGACCAGCTTACCATGGCAGATCGCTTATCTTCAATGGTGTGCTTTATACATGTCAGAATTTAACAGGATGCATTAATTTACTGTAGATAATAACTAGGCTTTTTAAAGAAAGCATAAAATCATCAATCTGTATTAAAAATCAGTCACTGACTTTTGTTGCCAGTCAAAGGATGTGATAATTATCACTAGCACTTAGAATGCCAGAGTTGGAATGGCTCAAAAAAGATCAAATCATCCTACCTCTCATTTTTAAAGGTGAAGAAACTAAAACCAAAAGAGGATAAATGACTTGTCTAAGACTCCACAAATTGTCAGAGGCCAAAAAGGGACATGAGTCAAGCTCCCTTTACAACAGCCCTCTGTTCTTTCCGATACACTAGAAAGGACACCAGTTGTTAAAGCAATGAAAAAACTGGAGATTTTGTGGTAGGCCTGTGATGTTTATGTACATCATTCTTTTATTTGGAGCACCACCCCACCCCCTTCATTGTATTCTTGCTCACCTCATGTGCTTTGGTTGAGGCTCTCATCTAGACTCTCTCTAGTCTCCTGAGTCACAAGTATAGTCATATCACACAGGCCTTATCACCCTAACAGAATGCTTCATCCTCTCTGGACACACTGATTGGTTTAAGGATGGCCATATACCCCAAGTTATGTCAGTCAGTGTCCATCCTAGGACTGTTGCCAGATTATCAGGAAAGATATTTATCTTCTTCTGGAATCATGAACCATCTAGACTGAAAATCAAGAACTCTTAGAGTAATATTGTCTACCACAGAGATGAGCCTGCTGGAAGAGGCAGGGGAAGGAAGAAAAGGAGAACCAAGAGATAAAAATATAAAGCAAGAAATGTCATGACTAAGTCACCTGGATAGGCTTCTCCCAGATTTTTCTATAAAATTAGCGAGTCAATTTCTTTCCTTAATGTAGTTTGTTTTTTCACTCACAAATGAAAAAAACAGTCTCTGAAAATAGTCATGATAAACATTTCCTTCCACAATATACCTGGTATTATCATCTCCAACTTGAAATGTCTTTGTAATACCATCAAAAAAAAAAAACCATAAACTTGTGGTAAAGAGCCTTAAAAATTTATAATAGGTATTATTAAGAATGACTTCTAATTAGCTATTTAAGAAATTTTGGAAGATAAAAGCACACTGTGGTGGGTAAGATTGTGGCTTTAGAGACATACAGACTTGGCTTATGTGTCAAATCCTGGCTTTGTCACTTATGGGCTGTGTGACTTTGGGCAAGGTGCTCAATCTCTTTATTTCTCATCTCATGAAGCCTAAAAAAGAAGTACATGAAATGGCTTCCACCATGCCTACCACATAGTAAGCACTAAATAAATGATAACTATTACTGATTATACTATTACTGCTTCTAATTGTTGTCAACATTGTTAGTAGTGGTATGTCTTAGTCTGTTCCAACTGCTATAACAGAACACCGAAGACTGAGTGGCTTACCAACAACATAAATTTATTTCTCACAATTCTGGAGGCTGGAAAGTCCAAGATCAAAGTGCCAGTAGACTCAGTGTCTAGTGAGAGCCCTCTTTTTTGTTTATAGAGGGCAATTTCTGGCTGTGTCTTCACATGGCAGCACAGTAGGGAAGCTCTCCAGAGTGTCTTTTATAAGGGCACTGATCCCATTCATCAGGGCTCCACAATCGTGACCTAATCACATTGTGGCTTAGGATCTCAACATGTAAATTTTGGGAAACACATGCATCCAGTCTACAACCTACTGCCCTTGCCCCTCCCCTGCCCAAATTCATGTCTTCACATGCAAAATACATTCATTACATCCCAATACCAGTATCAACACTTAAATACAAAATACAAAGTCTCATCTAAATATCCTCAAAATTAGATATGGGTAAGACTCAAGGTATAATTCATCTGGAGGCAAATTTCCCTCCAGCTGTGAGCTTGTGAAACCAAACAAGTTATGTGCTTCCAAATACAATGCTGGGACACACATAGGACAGACATTTCAATTCCAAAATGAGAAATAGGAGAGGCTAAATGGTACCAGTTCCCAAATAAGTGCAGACTACAAGGCAAGCTTTATCAGTTCTTAAGGCTCAGGAGTAATCTTCTTTGGCTCAGTGCTCTGTCCTCCAGGCCCACTGGGGTGGCAATGCCAGTATAATGGCCCCACAGTGGCCCACAGTCCAGTATAATGGCCCCAACATGGCTTTCACCCCGGGCCCCAGCCCTGCAGTTCTCTGGGGCTGCCGTCATAGGCCTATTGTTCTGGTCAATTTCATCCTTTGAAACCTAAATGGAGGTAGTCCTGTGCCCCAGGCCTGGCCTATGCACTCTGCACACCAGGACCATGTGGATGCCATGGAAGTTTGCTCCCTGTATCCTCCAGAAGGGCAGCCACTATGGCCCAGACCACACTGGGGGCTGCTGGAACCACACCTGGAATGGCCAAGGAGCACAGTGCCAGAGTGTGAAGAGTGGAGCTTGCAATGTGAGGCAGTTCCAGGCAGCATATGCTGAGGTCTCAAAGGCACAGGCAACCCCTCCTTTGAAACCACTCTTCATCCTGGGTCCTTGCACTTTGGGCATGTAATGGGAGCAGCTTAATGATCACTGAATTGTCTTTGGGGTTATTCTTTCACTGTCTTGAAGAAAAGCTTCTAGCTTCTGTTAAGTTGTCTGATCTATATGTATCTCCTTATCAAACAGTGACTTGACAACACCACTAGTGTTCTCTCTTTTTTTTTTTTCAGTATAATTAGACTGAGAATTTTCCAAATCTTTATGTTCTGCTTCCTTTTTTCTGAATAATTCAATTTTTAAGCCATTTCTGTCTTTGCATTTCAATATAAGCAGTCAGGAGGAGCCAAGCTGCACCTTCAATACTTTGCTTAGAAATCAATTCAGCTAAATATTTAGTTTCATTGCTCACAACTTCTACCTTTCACAAAACTCCATCACATGAACACAATTCAATTATTTGCCCCTTTGTCACAAGGATTAATTTTTCTTCATTGTTGAATAACATGTTTCTCATTTCCATCTAATGTCTCATCAAAATGGCCTTTATCATCTACATCTCTACCTGCAATCTGTTCATGATTACTAAGATAATCTCTAAGATTAAGCCTTTCTCTACAGTTCTCCTATCTTTCTGAGCCATCACCAGAATCACATGTAGAAGTTCCTTCATGTGGCAATATTAGCTTTCTCTACCATGCATCTCAAAACTTAGTATGACTATGGTTAACAACAGCTTATTCTATATTTCAGAAATATATAGAAGAGAAGATTCAGAATGTTCCCAACACAAAGAAATGATAGTTATTTGAGGTGATGGATATCCCAAGTACCCTCATTTGACCATTACATGCTGTATGCATGAATCAAAATATTACATGCATTACATAAACATGTATAATCATGTTTCCACACACACACACAGAAATTTCCATCCTCTCCCCATTACCCTATTCCAAAGCCACTTGTACATTTTTAGGTATTTGTTACAGCAGCAGCCCTACCTCTTCGTACTAATTCTTTCTTAGTTTATTCAGATCAGTATAACAAAATACCATAGACTAAGTAACTTATCAATAACAGAAATGTATTTCTCATCATCCCAGAGGCCAGGAAATCTAAGATCAAGGCACCAGCAGATTTAGTGTCTGGTGAAGGCTCACTTCCTGGTTCATAGATGGTCATTGCCTCATCCTCATGTGGCCACTGTGTGGAAGGCTTCATGATGGCTTCCATTGTGAGGAAGCTCTCCAGTCTCTTTTATAAAAGCACTAATCCAACTCATAAGGGCTCTTCCCCCATGACCTAAACATCAACCAAAGTCCCCACTTCTTGATACCATCACATTGAGGATTAGCATTTCAACATATGAATTTGGGATGGGGAGTGGAAACAAACATTCAGACTATAGCATAGTGGTAGGTACCAACTACATGCAATTACTCCACTGAGCATTCAGGATGTAAAATGAAATAAGGTACAATTCTTGCTCCTCAAAGAGCTAATAACCCTTTTAGAACGTTGACAGGTGTTGGCTAATATCCAGAATCTACAATGAACTCAGACAAATTTACAAGAAAAAAACAAAACCCCATCAAAAAGTGGGCGAAGGACATGAACAGACACTTCTCAAAAGAAGACATTTATGCAGCCAAAAGACACATGAAAAAATGCTCATCATCACTGGCCATCAGAGAAATGCAAATCAAAACCACAATGAGATACCATCTCACACCAGTTAGAATGGCAATCATTAAAAAGTCAGGAAACAACAGGTGCTGGAGAGGATGTGGAGAAATAGGAACACTTTTACATTGTTGCTGGGACTGTAAACTAGTTCAACCCTTATGGAAGTCAGTGTGGTGATTCCTCAGGGATCTAGAACTAGAAATACCATTTGACCCAGCCATCCCATTACTGGGTATATACACAAAGGACTATAAATCATGCTGCTATAAAGACACATGCACACGTATGTTTATTGCGGCACTATTCACAATAGCAAAGACTTGGAACCAACCCAAATGTCCAACAATGATAGACTGGATTAAGAAAATGTGGCACATATACACCATGGAATACTATGCAGCCATAAAAAATGATGAGTTCATGTCCTTTGTAGGGACATGGATGAAATTGGAAATCATCATTCTCAGTAAACTATCGCAAGGACAAAAAAACCAAACACCGCATGTTCTCACTCATAGGTGGGAATTGAACAATGAGAACACATGGACACAGGAAGGGGAACATCACACTCTGGGGACTGTTGTGGGGTTGGGGGAGGGGGTAAGGATAGCATTAGGAAATATATCTAATGCTAAATGACGAGTTAATGGGTGCAGCACACCAGCATGGCACATGTATACATATGTAACTAACCTGCACATTGTGTACATGTACCCTAAAACTTAAAGTATAATAATAATAAAATAAAATTTAAAAAAAAGAACATTGACAGGTGTCAATAAAGAATATCTGCCACAAACATTCTGGAGTTTGGGGATGACAGGGATAACCATGAACTTCAGTGGCTGGGGAAAATTCAATTGTCTGAAAATTAAATTGCAATTAAAATGTATTTTTGTTTCTATTTTTGCCAGCAAACACATTATATAGTAATTTAAATGTATTTCTGTTTCAATTTTGCCAGCAAACATACACTAAAGCTAAAGTAAAAATAAGGAAAATAAAAAGTGAAAGAAATCTAAATGAGTTAGCAAAGTTCCCCATTTTACAAATTAAGAAAAGGAAGTCGCTAAAGAGAAGAGGCTTGCCCGGATCACACAGCTGGCCACTGCAAAAATGAGGGCAAGAAATCAGTTTGAGGCATATCATGTTGTGGCTTCTCAGTTTTGAGCCTTCTGAAGTTTAAGGCTTCTCTATTTTCCCTCTGAATCGAGTAGCTAACCCATGTCATATGCAACTTACTATACAGCAACCTCCTTCTCAAATCTGTCAGCTTGAGGACTGTATCACTTCCTGTGATCTCTGTTTTTGTCATTAGTTAATTCCCTAAATTGACCTGCATTCAACATCTTTATTGAAGTCATTTATTTTAAAAGGTTCAATTGGCAGTTTGTTGAAAGACACATCATTTTTCTCATGATAGTATCAGCTTCACTCTACAAATTGTTTTTCTCTTAAGCAGGATCATGAACAGGAACTGAAATTGTTCTCTTGTTTTGATAATGATCTTGCTTCCTTTGGAGAGGATCTGCTCTAAGCAGCAGAGTCTAGCACCCTTGGACCGAGATTCCAAATTCCTGCCTGCCTAGAGAGTTCCACAGACTTGAAACAGAATTCCTAGTGCCAGACTAGCATCTCTGCCTAGGGGATAACCATGCTCTGATTTAACTTGCAACTTTTTTCTGATGCTGAAAACCCTGCTAGTTCTAAACTTTTAAGTGCTTACTCAACCTATTTCCATGGTTTAGAGTTTTAGAAGAATAAACATAAACACGGAATTTCTTTTCTGGCCTCTCAAAGAGTGATACATCAGAAACATAAAGTTTGAAATGCTTTTTAGGGTACTTTATCTCCCCAATCCAATCCCACTTTACATTTATAGGGATTTGTTCTAGAAAGCCAAACCATCGAGGCACAGATTTGAATTCATTTTCTGAAACTCCGATTTTCCATCCTTGCTGACAAATCACAAGAAATTTTACATTTTCCCCATTCTTTGATAGCCTCCTGGCTCTCTGTCGTTCTATCACCAGCTGGATTATAGTCCACTAATAGTGGTGGATTCCAAAGAGACAGAAGGATGTTTTCAATCCATTTGTTATTATAATGCAAGTGAATCACTCCATAAGCCTTGTTAAAACTTCATTTAATCTAAAACAAAATAGAGGTACCAAGACACTTAAGCAGGAACATGGTAATATCAACATCCATCAAAGCAGAAATAGTGGAAGGAGGCCTAGAAAAGTGGTTCTGGAAGGCTGGTGACCATCCCAGGATGACTCAGAGCTATCCTTTTAACTTCTCAGCCTTTGATTCCATGTGGTTTAACCCTCACTGTATCATAAATAGAAAGCCTTGCATACTTGTTCTCAAATTTTTGGGTACAAGTATGTAGAAAAACTTTGACTCAGAGTGTGTAGCCAAAACACTAGGAAAAATGAATTAAAGAACAGCAGTTTGATCAGGGATCTTAGAGATCATCTGTTAACAATACCATCACTTTACAGATGTGCAAACTGAAGCACAGAGTGGAGAAGTGAGCAGGGCTCTCTCCAAAGAGTCTTTTAAAATAGACTTAAGGTCATATGATATGAGATTTACCAATACTCATTATTTTAGTCTTGGCCCTGTCACTTATTAACTGCATGACCCTCTCCATGCCTCAGTTTTCTCATCTGCAAAATAGGGATAGCAATAATGGTGATGAACAATCTCATGATGTGTTGTAAGGATTAAATAAAATATACACATGAAATGCTAATCACATAGTAAGCATTTGAAAAATAATAGGCATCAGTCTTTATTTATGATGTGAAATTTTAGTATAACACACGTGGGGAAATAGGTCAATCCAAAGGCTCCTTTCCCCCCCATCCTTTTTCTCAGTCATTTCCCTCTCTTTCATTCAAAGATATGTCCTACAAGCACAAAACGTGGAGTCAGGAGACCTACTGTTTAGTCTCAGCTTTGCCATACTCTATGTTAGTGACCTTGGGCAAGTCAATTTACCAATCTGGGCCTCAGTCTCCTCATTCATAAGAAGGGAAAGTAGAATCAGGTGGTGCCTATAGTACTAACCAACACGAATATTAAATCAATTCTAGAATTTAGACTACTGACCAACTGCCCAGGCCATTTCCCTGGATTCCTGGTCAATGAGAAAATCTTCTGTGATGCTTAGCCCCACTGATAGTTTCTCAGGGACTGGGAGAAGGTGAAGCTCTAAGCCCAGCTCTCCATTCACTTTCCAGGAGTTACTCTAAAAACCCCCAATAACTCTCTGTGATTTGCTAAAGCCTGGAAGACCCCATCTCTCTCAAACTCTGTCCTCCACCTGCCTGCTGTGGGCCTTCACCAATCCCCCATTTCTCTCCTCAGCCTCCCTAACCCCAAGGATTCTGAGATACTTTCAAGGGAACCTAGTTATTAGGCTGCTCTTGGATTGCTATAAAGAAATACCTGAGGCTGGGTAATTTATAAAGAAAAGAGGTTAATTGGCTCACAGTTCTGCAGGCTGTACAGGAAGCATGATGCCAGCATCCTCTTGGCTTCTGGTGAGGTCTCGGGAAGCTTTTACTCATGGCAGGAGGCAACATCAGAGCAGGCACATCACATGGCCAGAGAGGAAGCAAGAGAGAGGAAGAAAAGGAAGCCCCAAGCTTTTTTAAACAACTAGATCTTGTCCTAACTAACTGAGTGAGAACTCACTTATCACCAAAGGGATGGTGCTTAACCATTCATGAGGGATCTGTTCCCATGAGCCAGTCACCACCCAATAAGGCCCCGCTTCCAACACGGGGAATCACATTTCAACATGAGATTTGGAGAAGACAAATATCCAAACTGTATTACCTAGTTATGAGGGAATAAAAGCGATGTGGCTGAAGAGTTCCATAGTAGTTGCACTAGAAAATTTTCACTTTCTAAGTTTTTTGTTTTCAACAAATGCATATCACCAAAGAGACAGAGAGAACTCTGGGAATGAAACCCAGAGCAGTCATGTCTATAAGACAGTGTCTGTAGCCCTAACTAGATTTTCTAGATTTGTTTAATGCCTGTAGAGGGTTTTTTAAATATGCAAAGTGTTGTTCTAAGAGCTTCACCTAGAGAGCTTCACCTAGTGTATCTTTATCACAATCCTAGGAGGCAGATGCTTTATTATGGGTATTTTACAAATGAGAAAATTGAGACACAACTCTACCATGATCAAGTTGGTGATTTTCCTGGCCACTCCAACTAAGATTTAATATGCTTGCCATATTTATCATCTGTGGTTTTGATGCAGGTTGCTTTTTCTTTTTAAGGAGAATTTGCTTACTCCATTACAAATTTTAATTGAGCCTTCTTCATGCTACAGAAATACCTGCTGTATAGATAGCAGATGCATAAAATCATTAAATATTACTTAAAACTCTCAACAAGAATATTTGTTTTTCCAACAGTTCTTCCCTGCCTGACATGGTTATTACTGACAATCCAGACTTATGCATGTTAAATTAAATTGACCTGGCATGTGCTGCTAATGCAATCTGAGTGATCTTTCATTGCCCAATTTCACATCCTCAGATGAAATCATACACTTGGGGGTAAGAAATAGGAAACAATTGCCATTCTTGCCAGCAACTTGAGATTGTTTTAATATGAGGACTGCCTTTTCTTCCAAATGTCTCTTTTTAAATAAATAATCCTTTAAATTGAAGTGCTTCCATTTCTATATTAGTAAGGGTTCTTTAGAGAAATAGAACCACTAGGAGATAGATGGATGGATGGATGGATGGATAGATAGATAGATGATACAGATTTATTCTAAGAAATTGGCTTATGCAATTATGGAGGCTGAAAAGTCCCATGATCTTCCATCTGTAAGCTGAGCACCCAGGAAAGATGGAGGTGAAGTTCAGTCTGAGTCTAAAGTTCTGAGAACCAGGAGTGCCAACGGTGTAAGTTCTAGTCTGAGGGCAGAAGAAGACCAATGTCCCAGCTCAACAGTAGGGCAGAGGAAACAAATTCTCCCTTCCACCATCGTTTTGTTCTGTTCAGGCCTTCAGGGGATTTGATGAGGCCCACCCGCACTGGGGAGAACAATCTGCCTTACTCAGTCTACTGATTCAAATGCCAATCTCATCTGGAAGCACCCTCACAAACTAAACCCAGAAATAATGTTCAACCAATGCATTAGTCTGTTTTCATGCTGCTGATAAAGACATATTCGAGATGGCAATTTACAAAAGAAAGAGGTTTATTGGACTTACAGTTCCACGTGACTGGGGAGGCCTCACAATCATGGCAGAAGGTGAAAGCCACACTCACATGGCAGCAGACAAGAGAAGAGAGCTTGTGCAGGGAAACTCCTCTTTTTAAAACCATCAGATCTCATGAGAATCATTCACTATCACGAGAACAGCGCAGGAAAGACCCACCCCCATAATTCAATCGCCTCCCACCGGGTTCCTCCCATGACAAGTGGGAATTGTGGGAGTTACCATTCAAGATGAGATCTGGGTGGGGACACAACCAAACCATGTCAACCAATTATCTGGGCACCCCACACTCTATTCAACTTGACACATAAAATTAACCATCACAATTCCTCTAAGTTAAATGACACTGTTTAGAAATCAAATTATGCAACATTAGGAAGTGGTTAAAAAAAATTGTTAAAGTGGTAAAAAGTGGTAAAAAATTGACTATTCTTTCGGTCATAAAAATTTCCACATATTCATTTTTCTTCTATTCATATGTAAAATTCTTTAAGGCCAGGAATCATGTTATTCAAACTTGTGTTCCCCTTAAAACTTAGACTGTTTCTTAGAACAGAGGAGATACAGTAAAACTAAGTTGGAGAAAAAAATATAAAGTCATTGAACACTTGAAGTGAATTATGGGATCAGTTGATTTACACTAAAATGTAACTCCTAAGCAAAAGCCCTTATTGTTTAGAGCACCCACTATGTGCAATTTCAGCATTTAATGGCTAAAGTATCCATTGAAATGAGTGTTATTCTTCCCAGAGATGTTCACATGGATCTGCAGCTCAGGCCAAATTAATAGCAACTGTGGCCAACATCTTAATTTTTTCCCTTGCTAAATTACTATGGAAATGAATTTTAGCAACTTAATCCACCCAGCTTAAACTAATTCTTCATTAAAGCATAACTTTCTCCCATAGGGAAACTTCTAAATCCAGCAGATAGAAGCATGAACACCTCCGGTTTGTTTTAATTATTTTTCTTAAATGAGAAGCTGAGCACATTCTGCCAAGGATTAAATCACCTCAGGTCTCACAAATTTGGTATTCTCAAACTAAATCCATGTTCTCATGTTGCAATTCTTTTGCAACTAGAAGAAAACCACTTCATGCCACTATGGAAAAAGTATTTAAATGACCCAGGAAGGTGGCAAAAGCTTAGGCAAGTCTATATCTCCTAACATTTCTCCCGCATTCAATGTTAATATCCTAAAAGGCTGTGTATTATATTTCTCTTTCAACCTCTAATAGGCTTTTCTTGCCTGATTTCAAATAAGCAAGAAATTATTTTATAAAGTTAAAATACTCAAGAGAATGAGAAGACAAATCACAGGTTGGGAGAAAATATTTGCAGAACACATACCAGATAAAGGACTGTTATCCAAAGTATATTAAGAACTCTTAAAACTCAACAATAAGAAAATAAGCAATACAATTTAAAAAATGAACCGAAGATCTAAACAGACATTTTACCAAAGAAGATATATGATGACAAACAGGTATATGAAAAGATGCTCTACATTATATGTTATCAGGGAAATGCAAATTCAGATAACAATGATATATTATTATTCACCTATTAGAATGGCCCAGATCCAGAACACTGACAGCACCAAGTGCTGGTGAGGGTGTGAAGCCACAGGAACTTTCATTCATTGCTGATGGGAATGCAAATTAGTAGTCATTTTAGAAGACAGTTTGGCAGTTCCTTACAAAACTAAACATACTCTAACCATATGATCCACTAATCTCACTCCTTGATATTTACTCAAAGGAGTTTAAACCTGTGTCACAGAGAAACCTGCACACAGATGTTTACAGCAGCTTTATTTATAATTTCCAAAGCTTGGAAGCAACCAAGATGTCTTTCAGGAGACGAATAGATAAACTGCAGTTCATCCTTATAATGGAATATTATTCAGCATTAGAAAGAAATGAGCTATCAAGCCCAAAAAAGATGTGGAGTAAACTTAAATACATATTACTAAGTGAAAGAAGCCAATCTGAAAAGACTACATGCTGTATGACTCCAATTATGTGACATTCTGGAGAAGGCAAAACTATGGAGACATTAGAAAGATCAGTGGTTGTCAGGGGTTGCGAGGAGGGAGGGATGAATAGGTGGAGCACAGAGGATTTTTAAGGCAGCAAAAATACTCTGTATGATATATAATTGTAGACACATGTCATTATACATCTGTCAGAATCCACAGAACATACAACACCAAGAGTGACTGACCCCTAATGCAAACTATGGACTCTGGGTGATTATGGCGTGTCAATGCAGGTTCATTAACTATAACCAACGGACCACTCTGGTGAAGGATGTTCACAATGAGGGAGGCTATGCAAGTGTGAGGGCAGGGGATATATAGAAACTCCCTGTAATTTCCTCTGAATTTTGCCGCAAACCTAAAACTGCTTTAATAAAATAAAGTCTATTTTTTAAAAAGTTAAAACACTGGCTTAACATCAGAATCTACTCTCATAAGGTGGATCCAAGTTTTTCTATTTTTGTTTAATATATCTGCTTATTATGAATCACAAAACATTTTATAACATTCATTACCCTTTTGAAAATAACAATTTAAATGGATTTATTTAAAGTGTCTGTTCTTTGACTCTAAAATTCCACTTGAAGATATCAGTCCCACGGAGATGTTTTACATATGCACAAGAAATGTATAGAAGGTGTTCACTGCGACATTGACTATAATTGTAAAAAATTTAAGCAAACAAAATGTCCATCAGTGGCAGAATACCTAAATAAAATACATTACATTAATACTACCATATAATGTGGAATGAAGTGAAACTATGTGATGTAATATGACATCATATTCAAGACACATTTTGTGATAGAAAAAAGTGTCACAATTCAGCCTCATATGTGTAAGGAACCACCTGCCTTGCACTAAGCAAATCAGCATAGTTTGGTAGGTACCCATATATATGCAAATGAATGGAAAAAGCTTTAGAAAGATAAACCCCAGCGTTAGCAAGTTTTTGCCTCTGGAAAGAGAAGTAGAATTAAGAAGAGGATATACCAAGGCAGACTTTAATTTTATTTCATTGTTAGTAGTTTTTATAAGAAGATATTCATGTACTACTAATATAATTATAAACAAAGTTTAAAGGCTTTATAATTCAACTTACTTTGCCAGGAATACCTTAAAATCTACAATGCTGAATGTAGCCCTAGTGTCCAGAATGAGGTGACACCAGGTCTGAACTATAACTTTACAGCAGCATCAGAAAGATAGAAAAACTGGGCTGGGAGGAAAATGCTGTTATTAAAATACTAAAAAATTTAATAACCACAATGAGAACACTGACCTCTAATAAAGCATATGTCTCATGATTGAATTATTCTACTTTTACATGTGTGGTCAAGCGTGAAATTTTGCTTTTAATTTACTTTACAAGACCTTCTCCATATCCTTCTCCCCAACTACACAGTGTATTATTAAGGCAATAAAATAAATCAAATTCCACATAATTCAGCATCTGAGGCACACCTGAAAAGCCAATTCAACACAGAAGATTTTGAGAATGGTGGTATGAAAAACAGTCTTCACACCTCTGAGACTCAACCTAGGCACCCAATCAAAAAAGCAATCCTTTTCTTCAAAGCTCAGAAACAAGGTTTGGACTGTATTTCCCATTAAATTTCTAAAATGTCACATCAACCACAGAATGCAGACATTCTGTCATATTTTTCTTCACTGTGAAATATTTTAACATGATTTGATGGGTACCTGCTTTGAGATTTCAACTAATGCTATTATAATTCTTGTAGGCAAATGATACTGGAATAAGGGGCAACTTCTTGGAACTATGCAGTTCAATTACTGTTCAGTTACTGATCTAGATTAAATGGCATAGGCTATATTAGAACAAGCTTTGAATATACCCTGGAGTCCATTGTACTCTCAACTTTTCAGATTCTTATATGAGAGCGTGCAATATCATTTATACAAAATCACTTTGCATCAATTCAGAGCAGATACCCAAAGAATCATGCGCTTCTACAGACGTGAGCTTTAAAGGAACTAATCAAATGATGTCTTACTCATTTGATGACCTTTTAAACTTTAGAAGAAATAAGTTTGATGTACTTGGATAAAATCAAACTCAGGGAATTCTGTGTTTTGTATTCAAAACTATGCTTCTCAAACAGGGGCATTTTGCCTCCCAGGGAATATTTGACAATGTCTAGATACATTTTTAGCTGTCACAAATCAAGGGGCAAATTCCTACTGGCATCTAGTGGGTAGACATCAAGGATGCTAAACATCCTACAATGTACATGACTATCTTTACAACAAAGAATTATTTGACCCAAATTGTCGATAGTGTCAAGGTTCTTTCAGAAACAAGTTTCTTCCAAATTAATTGTAATTTTTCCTTCCACTGCACAAGCAAATTTCTTCCAAGAGTTGACTATAGTCTCTGTCTTTGTCTTTTCACCTTCCACTCACACCACATCCCACCCCAATCTGGACTCTGCACCCCTCACTAACAAAACAACCCTCACTGAGGTCACTAGTGAGCTCCTATCAACCAATCCAATGAATACTTATCTGGTTTGACCTCTTTCTTCAAAGATTCTCTCCTCTTGCTTCCAAGAACCCTCCATTCCCCTGGTTTGCCTCCCCTCTTCGTTCACTGTCTCATTTGTATGTTTATCCTTTTTTATGTAGCCATTACATGTTGGATTCCTCCACTCAGTTTTAGGCCCTCCCTCTCCTTAACTTTTTTCGAGGTAACTGTATTAGTTTTCTATTGCTGCTGTAACAAATATTCACAAACTTAATAGCTTAAAACGACACCGATATATGATCTCACAATTCTGGAGATCAGAATTCTGAAATGGGTCTCACTGTGCTAGGCTAAAATCAAGGTTTCAGGGGGGTTGTGTTCCTTTTGGGAGACTCTAGGGAAAAATCTATTTCTTGTATTCTCCAGGTTCTAGAGCTGCCCCTATTCTTGGCTAGGGACTCCCTTCCATTTTACAAGCCAGTAATGACTGGTTAAGTTTTTGTCACATTGCCTCACTCTAATACTGACTCCTCTGCTTCCCTCTCCCATATTTAAGGACACTTGTGATTACACTGTGACCACTCAGATAATCCAGGATAATCTCCCTACTTTACAGTCAGCTGAATAGCAATGTTAATTCCATCAGCAATCTGAATTCCCCTTTCCCAAATAGAATAACATATTCCTGGGTTCTGATAATTAGGATATGAACATCTTTGGGAGGCTATTGTTCTATCTACCACAGTAATTTACCTTCAATTACTATGCATATGTACACAGGTGACTCTTAATTTTTTATTTTGTGTCTCTAGTCTAGACTTCCCTTCTAAACCATACACCCACATACCCAAGAGTTTATGGGAGAACTATGGTTCCTAACCAAACTCATAGGCTTCCTCCCTAAAGACGATCATTTGCCAGTGTTCCCTGATTTAGTGAACAGCCTCATCAGCCATTGTTATGCAAGCTAGAAATGTGGAAATTGATCATCCCTAATAGCTCCTTTTCCTTTCCCTCCATTTCCAATCCTTTCATTCTTCATATGGCAGAATGATCTTTTTGGAACTCAAATCTGATTCTGTCATCCTCCTGCTTAAATTCTATAATGGCTTCCTGTTTAGGGATGGAAACAAAACACTTGAATTTGGAAGACAGGCTAATACAGTCTGGCCTCTTCTCTCCAGCCTCACACAGCACTGTACGATATTGCTCTTCTCCTAGCCTGAGAAAACACCAGCCTCCTTCCTCTCCTCACGCAGCCTTGATACACACTGTTCTCTGGCAGGACTGTTTCTGTCCCTTCTCTTTTGCCATATTTAACTTCTGTTCACGCTTAGCTCACAACTTCACCACCACCTCTTTAGGGAAGCCTTCCCTGACCTCCCTTGCTCAAGCCTTAAAGCACCATGTGCCTGTCTTTTGTAGCATTTAGCATAGGTGCAATTTTAAATTTCCTTGTGAGATTGTTTGATTCATAAATAGTCCTCTTCCCTGTTTGGTTGTATGTTCCATGAGAATAGGGACAGTGTCTGTACTCGCCACTGAAACCCAGTGCCTAGTCTAGGTCCTGGCTCAAGGTTGGCGCCCAATAACTATTTGTTAAATTGATGCATAAGTGAATGAACCAGTGAGTAGGATGTGTACTGCTATACCAGTCAGAGCAATGATCACCTAGTCATCTTGCTTGTTCCTTCAACAAAGTTTTACTGGACGTCTCTTTGTTTCAGATACGAGCAAGCTATATTGCTCTATTTCATTTACTAGTCAGAATCTCTGAGAGTCATAAAACAGTATAATAATCGTACTGAAAGGTCAAGAAGAAAGGAAAATGCTATTTTGACATCCCTTGATTTCTTGTCTAGATTTTGTTTTCTTCCCCTGAGAAGAATTTGGACTCCTCTACAGGAATGTGGCTTGACTCCCTGTCTCAGCATCATTGGTAACAATTCTCAAAGCTGCCGATGGCAGTTGTGGACACTCATTGGAGATGACAGCCGACTTCAACATGGCATTGACTTGCATGATGTTTTTCAAATGCTTAAGGAGTTCAGTCATGTGTCAGAGCTGCTCATGTTAAATGATCTATTAGGTGCCATGATCTTCAGAAAGGTCATCTGTCACATCATAGGCCGGATGTGTCACCCTATTTAATGGAATATGAAAGCAAACTCCAAAACTAACCAGACGGAAATTGGCATATGTCACTGCTGCCTGATCAAAAGCTGAGGGTCTCAGTTTATACCCAGTCACATAAATGAAAGCTCCCTACCTTAACCAGTACGTAAATGTGTAACAGTTAAAGACCTTGTAACTTAATAGCAATTGAATTTTAACAGTTATAGTATTCTTCACTTAATCTTATAATGAGTATTGTTATAATTAAAATAAATGAAAACCTTTTTTTTTGCTTCATAATAAAAACTTGTGGGAGGAGAAAATGAAAATGTAAAACTGAATTTGCTAAACAGGAAATATTTTAATCATGAAGTTCAAGAATTCATTTGCTGATATAACTGCATGACAATTGTGGAGATCTTGGGAGATCCCTAAGCTGGCTGAAGGCAATGTCATACATAGCAAGATCAAACTTAAAGGAAAACTCCCTGCATCAATTAAATTGAAATCAAATTTAAGAAGTGTTCCTGAAGAAGATGAATATAGCATTCTGTAGGAGAGCCTCAACTAGTTGCCACTAGGCTAACTAGCAATGGCAATTGTAAAACTTAATTCTAGGGAAAAATAATACAATTCATGTATTTTTGCTAGAACTTGTGTGTACATATTATATGTGATATAATTTGATATCACAAAAATATCAGCTGAGTTCACTATGAGTCTTGATCCTAAGATATTTAAAAGTAAAAGAGAAATGTGTGCTTCAGACTGACATTTTGCTATTGATATGTATAATCTTTAGGTTTCTCTTTTTGTGTTTTTTCCCTTGTTATAGTCGAAGTAGTCATACCAATAATCTAGAAGACTGTTAAGATGATTTTGAGATATAAGCTGCATCCTTCAGAGAACTCACAGGTGTGTAAAATTTTTTAAATGGACTAGGACCTTGTAGAGTTTCAAATCCTCTTCCCTTTCAGACAAACACTTGTACACAAAGCTGCTGAGTTATTTCTCCAAAACACACAGTTGCTGATAGAGCAGGCTGGGACGACAGCCTCCACACTTAGAGCTCTGTGCCTTTCCGGGATATCATGATGCCTCCCACAGCACTAAATTTTTTCTGACCTGATTAGTCTCCGTAGTCTTTTTCTCAAGTGGCATGACTGCCTTCTTAGACTTAAAAGAGACATTAAAAGACCAAAAGAACACAAACCATCAAGAAGAACTGATAAATTGACAACACTGTAATTTAGAGGTTTGGCACAACAAAGGACACCATAAACAAAATGAACGACGAGCTCCAGGTGAGGGGAAGACATTAGGATTGGACAACTGAAAAGTGATTCATCTCTAAGAGCTCCTATAATTCAACAAGAAAAAAGATTACCTGAAAACAAACCAAAAACATGGGCAAAGAATATGAGGCAGCAATTCATAGACCAAGACACCCAAATGGATAATAGATGAATGAAAAGTTTCTTGACCACACTGGTAGAAAGTTATAAATTAAAACAGTAATGAGATAGCATCAAATTGACAAAAATGTTAAAGTCTGACAATACTGAGTCCTGGTCATGATGTAAAGAACTACCATACACTGCTGATAAGGGTTTAAGTTGGTACAATCACTTTAGACAACCACTGACAATAACTAGTAAAGTTGAAAATGTGTATACTGTAAAATCCAGCAAAGCATTCTCCTAGATCAGTTGTTCTCAACAGGAGGGAAGTGGGGTCAGGGAGGAGTAGTGGTTCTTTACTCAGGAGTCATTTAGGAAACCCTGAAGACCATATTGGTTGTCACAGCTGAGGTGAGGGGCAAGGACACGACTGGTATCTAGTGGATAAAGGCTAGAGATCTGTCCTACAATGCACAGGTCACCTCTACCCCCCAAAGAATTATCTGGCTCAAAATATCAATAATGCTGAGCTGGGAAACCATCTATAGCGAGCTGAATGGCGTCCTTCAAAAGTTACGTCCACCTGGAACCAGTGAATGTGACCATATTTTGGAAAAGAGTTTATGCAGATGTGAATAATTTAAGGATCTCAAGATGAGATAATCCTGAATTATGCAGGTGAGTCCTAACTCTAGTGACAAGTGTCCTCATAAGAAGAGAAAAAGACAGAAGAGAGACACAGAAGAACACCATGTGAAGACAGAGGCAGAGACTGGAGCAATGTGCAGCCACAGGTCCGGGAATATGCCAGTGGCAACCAGAAGCTGGAAGAGGCAAGACATGGGACCTCCACAGGAGCCTCTAGAGGAAGTGCTCAATACCTTTACTTCAGGTTTTTGACCTTCAGAAATGTGACAGAAAAAAATCTGTGTTATTTTAGGCCACCTTTTCTTTTTTTCTTTTAGCGTGTGGTAATTAGTTTCCAGCAGCTCTAGGAAACTAATATACTGTCTTAGGCATAGAGATTTCTTATAAACTTTATTATTATTTCTTGTAAGAGAAAAGCTTGCATATGTAAGCAAGTAAAAAGGTACAAAGTTGGTCACTGAAGTGTCGTTCATTAAAACAAAATATCTGAAACAATCTGAATTTCTATCAGGATCATCCAGCAATCTTTCTCCTGAAGGAGATGAATTTACCACGTTGGAAAAGCATCTGCACCCCCACCTTCATTGTGCCATTATTCACAATAGCCCAGATATGGAAACAACCTAAGTGTCCGCTGACAAATGACTGGATACATATATAATTCAATCAAAAAAGTGATTTTGCCATTTGCCACAACACGGACCTGGAGGACACTATGCTAAGTGAAATAAGCCAGACACATAAAGGAAACTAATTTTGCATATTCCTTAAATGTGGAATCTTTAAAAAAAGAAAAAGAAAGAAAGAGATGGAGAAATATGCAGAGATACAGAACAAAACAGTGGTTACCAGGGGTGTGGGATAAGGGAAGTGAAAATGGGGAGGTGCAGTTCAAAGGATACAGAGTAGCACATACGTAGTCATAAGGACTACAGCTAATAAAATTGTATTGCATTGGGGATTTGTGTTAAATGAGTAGATTGTAGCTGCTCTTGTCATATAAGAGCATGGGAGCTGATTAATGTGTTCATTTTCTTTACTATACTAACCATTTTACTACCACACATATATCCCATAGCATCATGTAGTAAACTTCAAATACACACAATAAAATTTATGTTAAAATAGATAAAATAAAAAACAGGAAAACTTATTGGGAGATGTTAGTCAAAGGGTACAAAGGTTCAGTAATACAGAATGAGTAAGTTCTAAAGAACTAGTATACATCATGATGACTGTAGTTGGTAATGCTGTATTGCATACTTGAAATGTGCTAAGAAAGTAGATCTTACATGTTCTCACCCCAAAAAAAGGTAACTGTGGATATGATAATTAGATTGATTATGGTAATCACTTCACAATGTATGGCAAACAAAACAAAATAAAATATCACTTTGTATACCTTAAATATATACAATTCTTATTTGTCAAGTATACCTCCATAAATTGGCATAAGGGAAGAATAAAATATATCGAGTCTTTGTAGAAAAGGATAATTTATAATTTGGAATTTTTATTCCTGAATAAAGAATATCAAAATTTGTTTTAAAAAGCGGAAACCTGAAAAATGTGCTGAAGTATGTTCACTTAATGCCTTACAGCAGTGAAAATGAATTAGAGCTATTTGTATCAGCATGCATTAATTCAAAAAATATAATATTGAGAGAATAAAAGCCAGTTCCACAGGCTGTAAGTGGCATAATATTATTTACATAAAAATTTTAAAACTGAAAATATTATATAATTTATGGATATCTGAATATCTAAATTCATGACAAAGGTATAAATGTGGGTGATAAACACTGAACCCACAATAGTAATTACCCCTGTAAGGGATGGAAATAAAAAGAAGAGAGGGAGGGTGCATAGAAAGCTCCTATTTGCATCTGAAATGTCTAATTTCTTTAGCTAAAATAAATAGATCTGATGCAGATTTGGCATGATATTAAGATCTCATAAAGCTCGATATTTGGCATGTTGTGATAGCCTCTATTCTTGTCTATTTTAAATCATCTATGATAAAATTAACTATTCAGTGTTTTTAAGACTCGGAAATTTGTGCCATAAAAAATAAATCAGAATGTCTATAGATGTCAGGAGAGTTAGGAAGAGAGAGTGAAATGATAAGGAAACAGGATATAGATGGGATATTTGATCGCACACAGAGATTGAGCCCTAAAGAGCCAGGAGATCACAACACAGAAAAAAATTTTTTAACCATTTCTGCAGGGTTTCTCCTTATTTTCCTCCCCAGCTCTATCTCTCCTAGTTCTTTTGTTATTTGGTTTCAGTTGAGAACATTCTTAAGGGGTCTCTTCCTTAGTTTTTTCTTTTTACGTCCAGTTTGAGATTGAATCTGTAATGGTTGTAAAAGAGAGGGCAAAATGAGAATTGAGAGACCTCAGTCTTTGCTATTTTGATCAACAGCCCATGTGGATATTTGCATCAGTGCATTGTACTGTACTAACCAAATTGTTCCCAGATTTGGAGGAACTGCAGCTATGATATTTTCCATGGGACCTCTGAGCATAACAAAGCTGTCCCATCGGTGCTTCTGTGTCACGGCTCAGCTGTCCCATCAATGCTTCTGTATCACGGCTCACAACCTCTGAGCTGTGATATGGCAAGACAAGGTAAACGACATGCATGAATTTTGCGAGCCTGGTACAGCTTGGGATTATGCACAAAGCCAAAGTCCAGTTTTTCATTGTAAATTTAGTCAAAGTACACAAAAAGAAGTGTCAGGGAAGGTAGTTGACCAAAACATGCAGAAAAACAAACAAAACTCTGCTTCTGGTATGTGGAGAAGACTGGCAGTTTGAAGATGTTTTCGGAAGCAGAGATACCCAGATTGTCTAACAGCCTAACATTCCTTGGCAATTGCTCATCCCTTCCTTTCATATTGTCTCTGATAGCAAAGGCTGGATTTTGGTAATTGAATGATTGGGTTGAAATAATTAAGGAGATAGAGCTGTAACATCTGTTCTTTTGGTCATAACAACTGTTCTAAAAGCAACTCCTTCACTCATGAATTTTTATAGTAGATGAAGTAATTCTAAATGTGAGATAGAAACACAGCATTATTCTTTTAAAAAAAAAACCTGTATTTTCATTTTTGCAGCTCATTATTTTGCTTTGTCTACTACATATGATCTTCTCCAAGACTTTGAATTAAGAACTTATTCATAGCATTACTCTTGCTAAACTTGACATTAACTCCAAAGCTTCTAGACAAGTGCTATCCTTGGGCTTTGCACAGAATCAGGTTTTTCCCCAAGATATGTGTTCACTAGGACAATAGTTACATAGATATATATAATTATATATAAATATATATACACACACACACACACACACACACACACACACAATTATTTGTTTACTGTGAACCCATCCAGCTAGACAGCACTCTATGGGTTGGGGGGCGGATAGTAACTAACTTGTTCACCACTGTATATTAGTGCCTAGCATAGAGTTCGCACTATAGCTGGTGTTTGTTATGGGCTGAATCATGTCTCTCCAAAACCCATACATAGAAACCCTAACCCTTAATGTGACTGTATTTGGAGATAGGACTTTAAGGAGATAATTGAAGTTAAATGAAGTCATAAGAGTGGGGCCTATTAGGGGCCCTATGGAATTACCAATAGACTGATGTCCTTATAAGAAGAGAAAGAGATACCAGAGCTTGCTCTCTCTCAGTCATGCATATAGAAGAGGCCACATAAGGACACAGCAAAAGGGGGCAGCCACCTACACACCAGGAAGAGAGGTCTCATCAAAAACCAACGCTGATGGCACCTTGATCTTAGACTTCTAGCTTCCACAATACGAGAAAATACATTTCTGCTGGTTAAGTTATCCAGTCTATGGCATTTTATCATGGCAGCTCAAGCTGACTAATCCAGTGCTCAATAAATTTTGGTGAAATAAATGGCATGGTGATGGTGATAAGCAGAATAAATGACAGGCTGATAGAGCATAAACAGTAAGGTGTAGAAAGGTACAAGCTATTGAGTCAATATTAATTCAGATCGAGTTCTTCCTAAATATACAAAATTAAATGTTATTCTCAGATAAAAGAAATTAAATTATATTTAATAAGAATAGATGCAGAAAAACAAATTTTATTCTTGATTGTTTTGGGTTTTTTTTAAGGAAGCGGAAGTATTCGATTTTAAAAACATACTTGACGTTCCTAATCCATTTTAGTAATTTCCATGATTATTAAATAACAATTCCAAATGTTAATACAATTCATAAAATGTTAATTCTATGCCTAAAGTACCCTGATTGCTTTAGGCCTTTGTTCACTTAAACATGGACTTCAAGAGGGAATATTTAAAGTTCCTTCAGGACACAACTCATTTCTTCTTGCCCCATATATATGTGTGTGTGTGTGTGTGTGTGTGTGTGTGTGTGTGTGTGTATTTCCGACCTCCTCATCAAAATTAGGTTTCTATTATCTTCTCCCCAGTACCCTATTCATTTGATGCACAGCACTTATCACAATTAGAAATTATAGATTTCCTTGTATATTTTTAAATATGACTCTCCCACTAAACAGGAAGCTCCATGAGGGAGGATATTATGTCAAACTTTATCCTACCACAGTATTTTCTGCACCTAGCAAGCACAATGCCCATCACATAACAGGTACTCAATAAGTATTCATTTCATAAATAATTACAGTAGAATAATTAAATTTTCCACCCATTTCTCTGAACTCCAAGAGTAAATAAAAATTCTTACCTTCATTTTAATATCTAAAACCAATCCAATAAGGACTTCCAATAAGCCATTTTTGAATTGTTTGCATACCCTCTGAGTTTTGCACTACAACCACAGGCAACACAGAAACATTTTCTCTTGCCAAAGTTGAATGAATCCATCAAGAGAAATAAATGCTGCCAGTGACTTTCAAATACTCTTCTGGGTGACTGGCAAAAAAGAGGATAAAAGTGGTCTTGCCAAGTGGATCAGCCATCCTCTTTGAATCAGCACTCAACATGGTTGACTTAGCACCCAGGAACTGTTCTCCAAAAGTCCAGAAGACAAATAGACTTGCCTGACTATCATGAACATGTTTGCTTTTCCTATTCATTGTGACTCACAGTGACTGATGTGTGGTGCTACAGGTCATAATAAAAAATAATCACAAAAATCTAACCATTGTTACCAATAATGAGCTTCCCGTAGTTAAAAAAACTCCTGAAATTGTATCTGAGCAAAGATTTTTCCAACATGCTTGAGTAACTTAGATCATTATCCAGTAATTTATATTTCTGGAAAGGCCTTTGAACAATAAGCTGGGAGTGTTTCATAGTCTTTAAAATCAAGTCTGTCAGAAAACACGTTGTGAAAAAGGAAAAGTTCATGACATAAATCTTTATGTTGGTTTAAAGTTTAATAACTCTTTCTACATTCTCATCTTCTAGTCATTTACTTTGGGTATACAGGGAAGTGCATTATACTCAGTGGACCAACTGATCAGTGAGGAATAAATTGGGGAGGTGCATTAAGCCTTTTAGGCCATTAGGATATCATTTAGTGCATTGGAGAAGGTCATTTACTTACAGCAAGGAGCCAAGGTCCCTCTCAAAGATGAGCCATTTAATCCCAGCTCACCCACATGATCCTGCCCAATATGCATTTACCAGTTTAATTTCCTCTGTAGGTTTGCTTTTATTTGTCCTATTTTATTTCTCCCATTTTATAGTCATGTTGTCTAATTTAAACTTAATTAAAACTTTCAATTAGGAAAAAAAACAGATAGTTCTAGAGACCTCCCAGGAAAAACTTCATTAATGGGAACTACTTAATAAGCAAAATACCTCAGTGCAAAGACTAAATCCAAAACTTCAAAGGTCCAATTTGTTTTTACCAAAGCCTGGCTTATGTCGGCCAGCAATGGCTAAATGCCTCAAGGCACCTTGGATTTGGAGAGTTTGGAGCCCAAAATCACACGTTTGGCTTCAGGTGCAGGAAAGTATTGCATTCACCTGAGCCCTGTGATTGATTCAAGAGTGAACCACCACCCAAACCAGAGCAAACAAAGCCAAAACAATGAAAGGACTTTTTCTGGAACTACTGGGAAAGATGTTCTATCTTCTCTGTACTTTTCAAACTGATAAGTATGATTCTAGAGCTTTTGGAAGTCTAAGAAGCCAAGGAAGACGAAGCCAGAGCCTGAAAATCGAGAGACAAATTCCTGAAAATGCTTATTTAAACACTTCATCCCACTGTGCCTGAAGCAAGTGTAACTACATTTTTCAGGTACATAGACCCCAAAAAAAGGTCACTTTCCACCTTTTTGCTACTCCACTTAAGACCTAAGTCCTACCATCCATCAAAGTTTCAGCAGCACTGGCTTTTGCCTTTTGAATTGTGTTTTATTATTTGCAGCAAAGATATTCCTAGTAAACACAGGTAGATTCTATTGTCTTCTCTCTTTTTACAAAACAGAATACTAAGACTTAGAGAAGTTCAATTGTTCAGGATCATGTAGATAGTAAATGATGGATCTGGCTCTAAAACCCATGTCCTTAACCACTGACCCAAACCACACAATTTACACATTGACTCTGTTATCAGGGCTGTACTGATTCTCCAGAGAAACAGAACCAACAGGAGATAGATAAAGACATAGAGATAGATAGAGATAGAGATAGAGATAGAGATAGAGATAGAGATAGAGATAGAGATAGAGATGGAGATGGAGATGGAGATAGAGAGAGAGAGAGAGAGAGAGAGACATAATTTAAGAAATTGTCTTACATGATTGTGGAGGCTTGGTGAGTCCAACATCTGATAGAATAGGCCAGCAGGCTGGAGACTCAGGGAAGAGTTGCAGCTTGAATTCAAAGGCAGTCCACTGATAGAATTCCCTCTTGCTCAGGGGAGGTCAGTCTTTGTTCTTTCTGGCCTTCAAATGATTGGATGAGGCCAACGCACCTTATGGAAGAGCCTATTTTACTCAAAATTCACTGATTTAAATATTAATCTTATCAAAAAAGCAATAAAACACCTTCACAGAAACATCTTGAATAATGTTTGACCAAATATCTGGACACTGTAGCCCAGCCAAATTGACATGTAAAATGTATCTTCACTAGGACTCATGAAGACAATGCCTTTGCCCCCCTTGACTGGAACATGGCAGATTCAACCATCTGAGAAAAGTCCAGGAATAGGCTCATTCTCCTCAAGATTAGCACTGATGTCATCTTGCCCTGAGGTCTGGTCATTCTCCCAGGGGTTTTATAAATCCCTACGGTCTGTCCTAGAAATTCATCAAAGACTAGTCTGGCCACAGCTGCTCCTGGTCAGGGACTTCCCAGGGAGTTCCATGAAGGTTCTTGTCAATACAGGTAAGTGCTAAAAAGGTCACTGGTCATCAGAAACACTAAGGGCACCCTGAAAAAGATATGGCTGGCGAGATGGGATGTCTGCCCCTGGTTTTCTGTCCTAAAGGAATGTAGCCACCCTAAAAAGAAAATGAACACCATCTAAAGCAGGTCTCAGGTGGAGTACTTTGTCAGAGACTGCCATCTCTTCCTGACTTTCCTTCTTTTTTCACTTCATTGTTTATCTGGGGACTCGAATGTCACATATCTCAAAGAAACATTTGGTTTGGTCTGCATGACCCTTTACTTTGTCACCTTGATTTTATTCAAGGGAATTTGTCTTTATTCCTTTAGAATAGAAACCCACCATGTTTTTTCTTATTCTACTCTCACCTTTAAGCTTTTTCCACTTTTCTTCATAAAATATTTTTCTCAATACGTGCCCTGTTTTTATGTCTTCCAGACAGACACACCTGGAGAAGTCTATAGAGTTCCTCTTCTTCCACAAGATGAAATTCCCTGTGCAGGAATTATACACCTGCCTACTGAGAGGATGGTCCTTTCTGACTTACCACACCTGCCTGCCATGATATGAGAAGTCATGGGGTTTTAAATCCATTGTCTGTGATACGGAAAGCAGCTCAGAGGGCAACATGCCACAGGCTGGAGGGGCACAGTCTTGGGTATTATTGTCTTCTAGGCCTCTGGAGACTATTTAGTGATATCTGATCGGGGCTACAGGCCTGACCTCTGTCAGGAAACAGGGGCTGTTAAACCTCTGGGAATACACCCTCAGTGAATAATAGATAACCCATGGCCACGTTTCAAAACTGTGACAAGTGGACAATAAGTTCACTTATTTGTAAGTTGGCCCAAGTCCTCCCTTCCGCAGATTCATAGGGGAAACTGCTTGTGGATTTTTTCCCTCAACAAGGAGGATCAAGTAGACACTCTCTAGATCAAGAGCTATCCTTAAAATTAAAAAAGAAAAAGTGTCAGGATACGTATTAGGCTCTCTGGACTTAGAATGTTAGTGCCTACAGAAAAGGGAAGTCTACTTCCCTTCCAGACCCACCTAGAATATTCTTAGAGTATAGGGAAACAATTGGTTTCTCTGCCTCTCCATATCTCAGTAAATCACCAAGCTACCATCCTTAAGAAGTGCCTTTTTAAATATCCTAAATGGAAATCTCATCAATTGCTCCCCTGATTTATTCCCTCAGTGACTTCCAATTGTCCTTAGGATTAATAATAAAAACAGTAATACCAACAGCTGGCATTGCATGCTGTGTGCCACGTGCTACCCTAAGTGCTTTGACCTTCACCTGCCCTTCTCCTCAAACTCATACTTAGCCTGGCACCTATACTTCTCCATGTCTTCAAAAATGCCAGACTCTCCCTCACTCTCTAGATCTTCCAATATGCCACTTCCTCCACCAGTGCTCTTCCCCTGGCCCACTCCTCTCCTGTTCATTCTGCAGACATAAGCCTACATACCATATCTGGAGGGAGGTTTTTATAGAGCATTGGGGCACTCATAGGCATTGTGGAGGTATCATCATCATTTAGCCACTGCTGAGATTTTGAACCTTCTGATCTTGAGTTCCACCTTGTTCCTACCACAAAGCCTCTTCAGGGCCACTGACTCACTGGATCATGTTGCTGTGGTTTTGGGGTGCTTGTTGGTATGGGGAGTGGGGCACTGTACTCCTTCAGCATCAGTGGTGACTGTGGGAATCTCTGCTTCCATATTTCTGAATCCCCCCATCCTCTCTGTGTCTAGTAGTCCTGTCTGCTGAGGTTCTGCCTGGGCTGAGGTAGGAGTGGGGGAGGAAACAGAGACAATATGGGGAGCCTTGGAGACCACTCATACCTAAGCTCCCCAGCTTCCCTTTATCATTCTCATCTTCATGTCATTCAGATAATCTTTACTAGTCTCCAGGTGTAGGGAAAACTTTGCTCTTATTCATTTCATAGACTTCTAACTATTTTGTATATGCCCAGCCTAGGCTTTTAAAATTTCAAAACCAAAAGATATGAGCAGTTTCTCTTTTCCAATGTCTATCCTCTGTGGCAATAAATGCTTCTGTTATTGGGGGGCATCACCTACCCAACAACCATTTCTCATTTCCCCTGCTAGCAGAGCCCCAATTTTCTTTTGCAGGGAAGCTATCTGTGCCCTACAATGACTCAGAACCTAAGCCAAGTCCAAGTCAATCATGGTCCCAATCCCTTTGCCATTGATTGGCTTAGGTGAAGAGAGGTGATGCCCTCCAGCCAATGAGACACAAAAGAATGCTGGGCGGCCCTGGGAAAGGTATCCTTAATAAAATGAAAAGAGTCTGCATCCTTAATGATGCTGATGGGCCACTAGGTTAATCAATCCTAGAGCTGTTCTAACTCCAGACTTATTAATATTAATTAAAATTTATGAGATGATAAAGTCCTTATTGTTTAAAACAAAATTTTCTGTTATTTGGAGTCAAACACATCCTAATCAATAAAGTGGGAAATGAGAAGTTTACAAGAATATGCCGGGAAATCCAGTAATATCACCTCTATTAATACCATCCATAGTCAGTCAGGGAGAAAAGGATCTGGGAAAGGAGAGACCAGATCCAGTAAGTGGACAGAAATATCAAGGGCTCACCAAAAAAAGCCTTTATACTAGACCAGAGTACTATTCTACTCTTTGAGACTGTTGACCTACGTGTGATCTGTATGCATTCTCTCTCTCTCTCTCCTACAAATATTTATTAGTAGATAGTGAATATGGATACAGTCATACAGTACTCATGCTTAGACCTATATATGATACTTCTATTGTGCTGAAAGCAGTGGTTTTTGAAAGCTTGTTATTTTAGTAACTTAGCTCTGACACCATGCATAAAAGACAAGGGAAGGTCAACAGCATGGGATGGAGGATGCATACCAGGCATACCTTTATTCCTGTACCCTACACCAAGCCTGTGGAAGGCATCACCAGGCCGTCACAGAATTCTATCCTGTTGAAACTGGATATTTCAGAATGTGTTCAAGGAAGCTACTAGCAATTTATTGGAGACGACAACAGGAAAAAAATTTATGTAACTAGCTTCCTTGACCTAATCAATCTAGGACCATGATCAATAGTAAGTCCCAGATCCAAGGTAGTAGCTTGAGAAGGGTAGGCAAAGTGGGATGCTTGACTTTTCACTGTGCAAAAATGAAATTGATGAAGGGAATGGCATACCTGAAACCCTCTGAACTTGGTTGATAAGGCTCTCAACCTTACAGAGCTGAGGTACCAAGCCAGTAAGGTGTTTAGTAAAAAAGAAAGTGTATCCACATCTTGAATTGCTCTGCATTTTCATTGAGAAGTGAAAGAATGAATAGAAACCTCCAATCATCACTAGGCACAGACTTCCTGCAGCAGCCAGAAGCCCTGGAAAAATGGTTGCATTCTTTTATTTCTCTCTACCGTGACATGTTTGGATCTGCCAATATCTTGCTTTAGGAAGAACAGGGTCACAGCATGGCAGTCATTTTGGGCTGTATCTAGGGGGAACATCTTACAAATGGTGGACTCCTGACCCAGTAAAGGCCCAACAAAAGAGGGTTCTGACATGTCAATAATCTTTTGTCCATTTGGCTGGACACCCTGGAGAGGTGAGTGCATTCTCTCTGGACTCTCTCTTGCCTGCCAAGGGCCTGGATGGAGAAATAAGGGTGTTCCATGGGCAAGGATTCATTCTGGCCTGGAGGGTATCCTGCAACTATTTATTTCTCCATTTTTAAATTGCTTAAACATGGGAAAGCAAGCTTTGAACTAGAGGTGATGCCTTGCTGCTCAAAGCAGTTCCCATTTCCGCCACTGCATTCTCTCAGGACTGCCTTGAAGTAGCCTCAACTTCACCTCAAGAAACACCATCCAGATCTGTGATGGTACAAATATTAGGAATGTTTGTCTCCTCTCTGCCCTTGTTTTGACCATACTTTTCCAGTTACAGTGGTTGTTGTTTGTTGTCATTGTTGTTGTTGTTGTTGTTATTTGCAGTTGTGACCTCATGTTCAGATTTAGAGAGTTCAGCAAATTGCCCTGAAAGCTTGTTTTTGCAGTAAGTTGCTATTTGGACATTGGACATGGGTGGGCGAGGGCGGACACTCTATTTGGAGTAGCTGTGAAGTGTACACGGCCATGTTTTGTCAGGAGCCCTTGGAGACACTGTGTGCTTCCACAGACTCCCATGGGACACAATTTGTCTGAAAGACAGTGTTTCAGCAGGTAGAGCATTGGAAGTTTGCATTCTTATTCTTATTAACCCCCTATTTTAACTCTTCAGGCCAGGCTGGCTTCTGTTATAGGAGAACCTGTCTAAAAATCTCCACATTGAGATCTCATTGCTTCGGTTAAACCTAGCTTCTTTGAAAAATAGAACTATGCGCCTGGCACAGGGGCTCACGCCTGTAATCCCAGCACTTTGGGAGGCGGAGGCGGGCAGATCACTTGAGGTCAGGAGATTGAAGCCAGCCTGGCTGACACAGTGAAACCCTGCCCCTACTAAAAATACCAAAATTAGCCGGGCATGGTGGCGCACGTCTGTAATCCCAGCTATCCAGAAGGCTGAGGCAGGAGAATTGCTTGAACCCAGGGGGCGGAGGTTGCAGTGAGCAGAGATCGCACCATTGCGAGGCTCCATCTCAAAAAAAAAGAAAATAGAACTCCAGAAGAGATGAGAATGAAGCCCTGTTATCAGATGATCCTACCTTTTCCACTACAGTGCAGTGGGGCCTTGGGCACATCACTTCCTATTATCTGAGCTTCCATTTCCCACGTGCAGAAGGTGGGAGCTGATTTCTAAGTTCTCTTCTAGTTCATGCTCAAGGATCACCTTTTTCATCAAGCTTTTCCTAACCATTCCACCTTTCAGTTATATTTTTTCTCCTCTGAGTCTGTACCATGTCATCAGTTCTTGGTTATTTCCACAATCTTGTATTGCTTTCTACATTTTTACTGTGCGTAAGTAGTGTTGCTTGAGTAGAGCGATAAACTCTTTCAGGGCATGGAATGTATCTTCTATGGCTGTAAAAGTATCATTGTGTAATTCTGGGCTTATAAAGATACTTGTCTGGAATTGTTTACTTAGCCATGATTACTGTCTATTTCACAAAAATGCTGTAAGAATCTAATAATTTTGAATCTCTTCTGAGATGAACATACTCTTCTCAGTTTTCCAAGATAACAATTGGTAACATCTTTGAGTCAATAGCTCTTTACAGTTTCCAAAGAATTTTCACAGTTACTACCTCATTTCAACCTCTCAAGAACTCTGTGAAATAGATAAATGGTACCAGCATAGTTATCACTATCTTTAAGGTGAGAAAATTTGGGTTCTATCTCTTTAAGATCATACAGTTATTTAGTAACAAATCTGGGTCTGGCACCCAGTTATGCTAACTCCAAGTTCAATGTTGCTTCTGTTATTTTATGCTGCAGTTGCCTTGGTGTTTCTTTGGAATGACAAAAGCCAGTTATATAGATGAAAAAATTAGACGTGGATGGGAGAGGAACAGTATAGGTTTAGGGTTAAGAACCAAAACTAGACTTTTGTTGCAGATGTGGGATTAAATCTCCAATCTGGATGTCACTAGTTGCTCACTGAGTGATCTTGTGCAATTTAATTAAACTAACTAGTCCGAATTTCCTATTCTTAAAATGAATATTGCAATAATACCTACTCAAAAGAATTCTAAGAATTAAATAATGCACATGAATGACTTCAATGGCTTGACGCATAGTGGAGCTTCATAACCATTAATGATTGTGAGCATTACTACATGACCTTACATCAGGAGGCAGAGCAGCCTTGGATAATTACATTTGTGAAAGACACGGGGGGGCTCTTTTTTCCCTATCAATATTTTTTGAATTTCATTTTTTCACAAAGTGATGTTGCTATGAATGCTTGGCCACCACACGCCAGCTATTCCTGTAGTCACTTTTCTGACATCTCCTGCTTGAAACCCAAAAGGTCAGAAGGATCATGAGGCCCTGCTTTCAAGGTCTGTATTCATACTGAAAATCAAGATCAAGTGAACTTTTTCCCTTCTGCCCCATGCGAGGTTTCTGTCCTCCCTGAGCTTGCCTTAGAACACCTGCATTACTGTTTGACCGGTGTACACTCTAATATTTTTTATTCTTCGAATTATCCTGAATTGGCTAAATCTGGCTCTTATAGAGCTTCTCTTTTTGATGAGCATGACTAACTATGAAATACAGATTCACAGAAGTTAGGGGAACTAATGGAAGATATTGGCAGTGAATGCATCCTTAGACTTGTCTATCCCAATGCTTCCCAAACTATCCATAGTGAAGAACCCAGTTTGTTTATTTGTTTTTAAATTTCTAATCTGTTGCAGACTGATAGTTTTGTAAAATACAATAAAAACACTGTGACAATGTTAACTTACCATAAGTTTATATAGATGCTTACTCTCAGTTTCTGTCTTAAGGGCACTGCAAACTAGTTCACAGACCACACTTGAGGTAGCACTGGTCTATCCAGAGTCCTTCCAAGGAATCCTTATCACATCCAAGGTGTGAGCTAGTCTGACCTCAGAGCATTCCCCAAACCCAGAAAGTAAGATCAGTTTGCAGTGGAGTTTTTTTTTTTTAATAAGTAAAAAGAAACAGAATAAATTTAATCCAATGTGCGTGAAATATTATCATCTTAACATGTAATCTATATTTAAAACTATTAATATTTTACATTCTCTTTTTCATACTAAGTCTTTCAAATATAGTATAAAATATTTTACACTTATAGCACTTGTTAATTCTCACCTTCCACATTTCAAGTGCTTGATAATACATGTGGATAGTGATGGTTATATTGGATAGGGCACAACTGGATTTTTTTTTTTACTTCAACAAGTTTTTGGGGAACAGGTGGTGTTTGGTTACATGAATACATTCTTTAATGGTAATTTCTGAGATTTTGGTGCACCCATCACCGAGCAGTGTACACTGTACCCAATGTGTAGTATTGTATCCCTTTTGTTTCTGGGTTCTCTATTCTGTTTCATTGGTCTACATACTTATTTTTATACCAGTACTATGCTATTTTCGTGAATATAGCCTTACAGTATAGTTTGAAGTCAGGTAATGTAATGCCTCCAGATTTGTTCTTTTTGCTTAGTCTTGCTTTGGCTATGTAAGTTCTTTTTGGTTCCATATGAATTTTAGGATTGTTTTTTCTAGTTCCATGAAGAATGATGGTGGTATTTTGATGGGAATTGCATTGAACTTGTATATTGCTTTTGGTAGTATGGTCATTTTCACAGTATGGATTCTACCCATTCATGAACATAGGATGTGTTTCCATTTGTTTGTGTGGTCTATGATTTCTTTCAGCAGTGCTTTGTAGCTTTCCTTGTAGAGATCTTTCACCTCCTTGCTTAAATGTATTCCTTTTTTTTTTTTTTTTTGCAGCTATTGTAAATGGGGTTGAGTTCTTGACTTGATTCTCAGCTTGTTTGCTGTTAGTGTATAGCAGGGCAACTGATTTGTGTACAATAATTTTGTATTCTAAAACTTTGCTGAATTTATTTACCAGTTTTAGGAGCTTTTAGGATGAGTCTTTAGGGTTTTCTAGGTATACAATCATGTCATCAGCAAACAGCGACAGTTTCACTTCCTCTTTACTGATTTGGATGCCCTTTATTTCTTTCTCTTGTCTGATTCCTCTGGCTAGGTCTTCCAGTACTGTGTCAAATAGAAGTGGTGATAGTTGGCATTCTTGTCTTGTTCCAGTTCTCAGGGGGAATGCTTTCATCTTCTCCCCATTCAGTATAACGTTGGCTATGGGTTTCTCATAGACGGTTTTTATTACCTTAAGGCGTGTCCCTTCTATGCTGATTTTGCTGAGGGTTTTAATCATAAAGGGATGCTGAATTTTGTCAAATGCTTTTTCTGTGTCTATTGAGATGATCATGTAATTTTTGTTTTTAATTCTGTTTATGTGGTGTATCACATTTATTGACTTGTATATATTAAACTATCTCTGCATCCCTGGTATGAAACCCACTTGATCATGGTGGATTATCTTTTTGATATGCTGTTGGATTTGGTTAGCTACTATTTTTTTGAGGATTTTTGCATCTATGTTCATCCGTGATATTGGTCTGTAGTTTTCTTTACTTTTTGTTATGTCCTTTCCTGGTTTGGGAATTAGGGTGATATTGGCTTCATACAATCCTCTTTCTCTATCTTTTGGAATAGTGTCACTAGGATTGGTACCAATTTTTCTTTGAATGTCTCATAGAATTCAGCTGTGAATCCATCTGGTCCTGGACTTTTTTTTGTTGGTAGCTTTTTGATTACCACTTCAATCTCACTGCTTGTTATTGGTCTCTTCAGAGTTTCTATTTCTTTCTGGTTTAACCTCAGAGGGTTGTGTACTTCCAGGAACTTATCCAATTCCTCTAGGTTTTCTAGTTTATGTGCATAAAGTTGTGCATAGTAGCCTTGAATGATCTTTTGTATTTCTGTGGTATCAGTTGTAATCACTCCTATTTCATTTCTAACTGAGCTTATTTGGATCTTCTCTCTCCCTTTCTTGGTTAATCTCACTAATGGTCAATCAATTTTATTTATCTTTACAAAGAACCAGTTTTTTGTTTCATTTACCTTTTGTATTGTTTTTGTTTGTTTGTTTCACTTTCATTTACTTCTGCTCTAATCTTGGTTATTTCCTTTCTTCTGCTGGATTTGGGTTTGGTTTGTTCTTGTTTCTCTAGTTCTTGAGGTGTGACCTTAGATTGTCTATTTGTGCTTTCAGATTTTTTGATATAGGCATTTAAGGCTATGAACTTTCCTCTTGGCACTGCCTTTGCTGCATCCCAGAGATTTTGATAGGTTGTGTCACTATTATTGTTCAGTTCAAAGAATGTTTTAATTTCCATCTTGATTTCATTGTTACCCAATGATCATTCAGGAGGAGGTTATTTAATATCCATGTATTTGCATGGTTTTGAGGGTTCCTTATGGAGTTAATTTCCAATTTTATTGACTGTGATCTGAGAGGGTACTTGATATAATTTCAATTTTCTTAAATTTGTTGAGACCTGTTTTGTGGCCTATCATATGGTCTATCTTGGAGAATGTTGCATGTGCTGATAAACAGAATGTACATTCTGCAGTTGTTGGGTAGAATGTTCTGTAAATACCTGTTAAGTCCATTTGTTTTAGGGACCAGTTTTAACCCCTTGTTTCTTTGCTGACTTTCTATCTTGAGGACCTGTCTAGTGCTGTCAGTGGAGTATTAAAGTTCCCCACTATTATCGTGTTGCTGTCTATCTCATTTCTTAGGTCTAGTAGTAATTGTTTTATAAATTTGGGAGCTCCAGTGTTAGATGCATATATATTTAGAATTGTGATATTTTCCTTTTGGACTATTCCTTTTATCATTATATAATGTCCCTCTTTGTCTTTTTTAACTGCTGTTGCTTTAAAGTTTGTCTTCTCTGATGTAAGAATAGCTACTCTTGCTTACTTTTGGTGTCCACGTGCATGGAGTATCTTTTTCTACCCCTTTACTGTAAGTTTATGTGGGTCCTTATGTGTCAGGTGAGTTTCCAGAAGACAACAGATACTTGGTTGGTGAATTATCCATTCTGCCATTCTGTATCTTTTAAGTGGAGCTGTTAGGCCATTTACAACCAACATTAGTATTGAGATGTGAGGTACTATTCATTGTGTTATTTGTTGCCTCAATCTCTTGCTTTTGTTGTTGTTTTATAGGTCCTGTGAGATTTATGCTTTAAGGAGGTACTATTTTATTGTATTTTGAGGATTTGTTTCAAGATTTAGAGTGCCTTTCAGCAGTTTTCATAGTGCTGGCTTAGTAGTGGCAAATTCTCTCAGTATTTGTTTGTCTGAAAAAGACTTTCTTTCCTTCATTTATGAAGCTTAGTTTTGCCAGACACAAAATTTGTGGCTGATAATTGTTTTGTTTAAGGAGGCTAAAGATAGGACCCCAATTCCTTCTACCTTGTAGGGTTTCTGCTGAGAAATTTCCTATTAGTCTGCCTGGTTTTCCTTTATAGGTTACCTGATGCTTTTGCTTTAGAGCTCATAAGATTTTTCCTTTGTCTTGACTTTAGATAACCTGATGTGCCTAAGTGATTATCTTTTTGTGATGAATTTCCCAGGTGTTCTTTGAGCTTCTTGTATTTGGATGTCTAGATCTCTAGCAAGGTTGGGGAAGTTTTCCTCAATTATTCTCTCCAATATGTTTTCCAAACTTTTAGACTGCTCTTCTTCCTCAGGAACACCAATTATTCTCAGGTTTAGTTGTTTTAACATAATGCCAAACTTCTTGGAGGCTTTCATTTTTTAAATTCTTTTTGTCTTTGTCAGACTGGGTTAATTTGAAAGTCTTGTCCTTGAGCTCTGAAATTCTTTCTTCTACTTATTTGATTCTATTGCTGAGAGTTTCCAGTGCATTTTGCAATTCTCTAAGTGTGTCCTTCATGTCCAGAAGTGATTGTTTTTTACTTTTGCTGTCTATTTCACTGGAGATTTCCCATTAATATCTTGTATCTTTTTTTTTTTTTTATTTCTTTGAGTTGGACTTCACCTTTCTCTGGGGCTTCCTTGATTGGCTTAATATTTGACCTTCTGAATTCTTTTTCTGGCAATTCAGAGATTTTGTCTTGGTTTTGATCCACTGCTGGTGAGCTAGTGTGATCTTTTGGGGGTACTAAATAACTGTTTTGTCATATTACCAGAATTGTTTTCCTGGTTCCTTCTCATTTGATTAGACGATGTGAGAGGAAAGATCTGGGACTCAAGGGCTGCTGTTCAGATTCTTTTGTCACATGGGGTGCTCCCTTGATGTGATGCTCTCCCCCTTCCCCTAGGGATAGGGCTTCCTGAAAACTGAACTGAAGTGGTTGTTATTTTTCTTCTGGATCTAGCCACCCAGCAGAGCTACCAGGCTCCAGGCTGGTAATGGGGAGTGTCTGCAAAGAATCCTGTGATGTGATCCATCTTCAGATCTCTTAGCCATAGATACCAGCACCTACTCCGGTGGAGGCAGCAGGGGAGTGAAGTGGACTCTGTGAGAGTCCTTGGTCATATTTTTGTTATGTGCCCTGGGTTTGTGTTTATTGGCCTCCAGCCAGGAGGTGGTGCTTTCAAGAGCGCATCCACTGCCATTGTGTAGGGAGGATTCAAGCTTGCCCTAGGGCCAGGCAGTGGGCAGAGCCGTAGAGCTGCCAAAGGACTGTGTCATTTGTCTTATGCTACCAGGGTGGGTAGAGAAAGACCATCAGGTGAGGACAGGGTTAGGCATGTCTGAGCTCAGATTCTCCTTGGGCGGGGCCTGCTGTGGCTGCTGTGGGGGATGGGGCTGTGGTTTTCAGGCCATTGGAGTTATGTTCCCAAGAGGATTATGGCTGCCTCTGCTGCATCACACAGGTCACCGGTGAAGTGGGGGAAAGCTGGCAGCCATAGGCCTCACCCAGCTCCCACGCAGCTACCAGCTCCAAAGGCTGGTCTCACTCCCACCATGCCCCTGCAATAGCACTGAGTTTATTTCCAGGCAGCTGGTGAGCAGAGCTGAGAAGTTGCCTCAGGCTACAAGCCTCCTAGCTGAGAAAGCAAGCCAACTCACAGTTCCTCTATTGTCCCATGGAGTCTGCAACAGCAATCTATCTCCTTCAAAGGGCCTGTGATTCTCTTGGCTTTCCTGGTATGTTCCTGTGGTAGTTCTTGGAGCATATGTTCACAGTATGGGTTTCCACATGCTCCTCTGTTCATCCGAGTGGGAGCTGCAAATTAGTCCTGCCTCCTATCTGCCATTTTCCAACCCTATCCTGCAGTGGAGTTTTTGCCTAGAAAATGCTTTGATAGTCCATTAACTAAAAAAATAAATAAAAGTCCTCCTAAGATACTGCTTTTCTGATAAAGCATTTGTGCTCAGGTCTGGAAGTCTAATTTCCTAGTAGTAAAATAAAATATTTCAGTCCATTAATGTAGTACAATTCATCTGGTAAATTCTCTAATAAGTAGGGGGTGGAGGATAAAGAGGAGAACTGAGTGGGATTCAACTGTGGCAATTTTCTGAAATGATGAACTGCTCCAAAAAACATCAAGCTTGATCACAGGGTCTCTAAGTTGAAAAGCAGAGGTGATGAGTTAAGAAACTAGGGAAATGAAGGACAGCCATTAATGAGAAGCCAGATGACAACTATACCAGGAAGCAGGAGGGAATGTCCTTGTCAGTCTCACCAAGGATTCAGTAGCATGGTAGGTAGGTGTGCTTTTTCCTCTTCTTACCCTGTAGAATCCAGTCATTTTTATTTGTTTCTTCCTTCATTCATTCATTCAACCAGCACATGGTTCTTTAGTGCCTTCCTAGCATTTTTCTAGGCATTAAAGACACATCAACAGACAAATCATCCAACTTACGGGCTATTGGGGAGACAACAGACAATTAAACAAGCATTTGCCGTCAAGAGTGATACTATGGGAGCATGTGTTAACAAAGTCTAACCTGGCCTCTAAGGTCAGAGAAAGATTTTCTTTTCTTTCCTTTGTTTCTGTTTTGAGACAGGATCTTACTCTGTTGCCCAAGCTACAGAGCAGTGGCATGATCACAGCTCTCTGCAGCCTCTACCTCCCCTGGGCTCAGATGATTCTCCTACCTAAGCCTCCCTTGTAGCTGGGACTAATTTCCACAGGAGCAAGAACAACATGGATTAGAAAGGTGAGCCAGGCGCGGTGGCTCATGCCTGTAGCGGATCACGAGGTCAGGAGATCGAGACCATCCTGGCTAACGCGGTAAAACCCCGTCTCTACTAAAGGTGCAAAAAATTAGCCAGGCGTGGTGGCAGGAACCCTTAGTCCCAGCTACTTGGGAGGCTGAGGCAGGATAATGGCATGAACCCGGTGGACGGAGCTTGTAGTGAGCCAAGATGGAGCCACTGCACTCCAGCCTGGGCAACAGAGCGAGACTCCATCAAAAAAAAAAAAAAAGGGTGAGAACAGGGTGCAAAATGCTATTTGTTCACCAGAAGTGAACCCAAATACCCAAATGTTCACATCCTCAAATAGTGGGCACATTGGTAGGAGTAGGAAGTCTTAAGAACAAACTTGGGAGGTTCACCATGGTGAGTTGAGTTAGGTATTTAATAGGTATTTAATTATTTTTATTGTATTTATTTTACTTTATTTTATTTTATTTTTTTTTGAGACAGAGTCTTGCTTTGTCACCCAGTATGGAGTGCAATCCAGTGATACAATCCCAGCTTACTGCAACCTCCACCTCCCAAGTTCAAGCGATTCTCCTGCCTCAGCCTCCTAAGTAGCTGGGTCTACAGGCATGCGCCACTGCACCTGGCTAAATTTTTTGTATTTTTAGTAAAGACGGGGTTACACCATGTTGGCCAGGCTGGTCTCAAACTCCTGACCTCAGGTGATCCACCCACCTCAGCCTCCCAAAGTGCTGGGATTACAGGCGTGAGGCACTGTGCCTGGCCTATTTATTTATTTATTTTTGAGACAGGCTGTCACTCTCACCCAGGCTAGAGTGCAGCAGTGCAATCTTGGCTCACTGCAGCCTTGATCTCCTGGGTTCAAGCGATCTTCTCACCTCAGCCTCCTGAAACACACGCCAACATGCTGGCTGTTTTGTTTTGTTTTGTTTTGTTTTTGTGACAGAGTCTTGCTCTGTCACCCAGGCTGTAGTGCAGTGATGTGATCTCAGCTCACTGCAACTTCCACCTCCTGGGTTCAAGAGATTCTCCTGCCTCCACCTCCTGAGTAGCTGGGATTACAGTCATGGGCCACCACACCTGGCTAATTTTTGTATTTTTTGTAGGGACAGGGTTTCACCATGTTGGCCAGGCTGGCCTTGAACTCCTGGGCTCAAGCAATCCTCCCGCCTCGGCCTCCCAAAGTGCTGTGATTACAGGCATAAGCCACCGCACCTGGCCAGGATTTTCTTCAGAGGAGTAATCAAGGGGTAGAGAAGAAGGTTCCAGGCAGAGAAACAGCATATGCAAAGGCATGAAAGGGCTTGGTAGGTTTAAAGATCAGAAAGATGCCCACGGCATCTGGATAAATACAGGGTGGGGTTGGAGACTTGGATATGAGGCAGAAAACATGCAGAAAGAATTCCTGGAGCCCCTTGAGAACCACAGGCTGGGTCCATTATCCTGAGCCCAATGGGAGCCTCACAAGAGCTTTAAACAGGAGTACAAAGTGGTATGATGGATTTGTGTTTAGAAATATGACCTTGGCTTCTATGTGGATAATTGATTTGATCCTGGGAGTCCCATCAGGGGACCACTGATAATCTGAGCTAAGGTGGCAGTAGTAAAGACAGAGAGAAAGGGATTGAGGATCAGTAGGCAGGACTTTGAAATGATAGGAAATGAGCCATGAGGGGGTAAAAGGAGAGGAAGATGACCTCCAGGTTCTAGACTGTTCAATTGAATGAATGGTGAGCAATTGCCCGACCTCCTGCCTTGCCTGATAACTGGCACTACTGTACCCCGCTTGGCCTTATCCTGGACTGGCAGAGCAGTTTGTGATTGCAAAGACACCCAAACACTTCTGACTATAAATCAGTTGTTAGCCAAGAAAATTAAGTCATTATCTGCAATATATGAGAAAACAAAGAGGGGGCACGTGCACACACCCACACACACACTTACACACAAAGATGAAGACACAGAGACAGACAGGCAGACCAACCATGAATGGGCAAACCTGCTTAGAGGGCTGGAGAATTTATGTAGAGTGGGGAACCTGATCCAAGGTTGTCAAACTAAGGAATTTTATTGCCTATAATTTTCTGTTTCTTTTTATTTATCTCTTTTTTTTTTCTGTGACATCTTCTTTCTTTCCTGGAGCTTTATTATCCTCGATCATTTCATATATTCTTTGTCTCCCCTGTTCTCCAAAATGAACTTTCTTTCTCCTCTGTCAGAACTTGGCTGCTCTGTGTTCTACTTCTTTAGTGTCAGGTCAGCCTTGTACAGCTAATCTCATACAGGATTTCAGGATTGAGTGGTTTAACTGATGATCCCTCAAAGATTTTTTTTTTTTTTTTTTTTTTGCAGATAGTGTCTTGCTCTGTCGCCCAGGCTGAAGTACAATGGTGCGATCTCAGCTCACTTGCAATCTCCGCCCCAGGGTTCTAGCAGTTCCCCTACCTCAGCCTTCTGAGTAGCTGGGATTACAGGTGCCCGCCACCATGCCTGGCTAATTTTTTTGTATGTTTAGTACAGACGGAGTTTCACCATGTTGGCCAGGCTGGTCTTGAACTCCTGACCTCTGGTGATCCACCTGCCTCGGCCTCCTAAAGTGCTAGGATTATAGGCGAGAGCCACTGCGCCAGGCCAAATATTTTTTTTTCATTGTAAACAAATCTTTAAATGTTAAAGAGTGAATAATTCATGCCTGTCAAGCTTCGCCTCAGCAGGGGAAATGATATTGGTAGATGTTTTCCTGTTAGGTAAAGTTGATCAGGAGAGCTTTCCCATAAAAAGAAAGAAAGGAAAAGTTATTTATTTCCACCATCCACAAAATCAATAATACATTCTTCTTATAGAAAACTTAGCATGTAAGCTGGATGTTGTGGCACACACCTGTAGTCCCAGAGACTCCAGAGGCTGAGTCAGGATGATGGCTTGAGCCCAGGAGTTTTGGTGGTGGCGGTGTTTTGTCATATTTTATAGTTTATAATGAGGTAACTGCTTCCAGGCATATAAGCCCCACATGATGTTTAAAATCAGAGCCTGAGGTTGAATCCTACCTTGTCTTTCTCCTCCTTGGCTGGTATGCACGTGCTCAGGTGTCTGCTCAGAAGGCCAGGAGTAGAAGGCCACTGCTCAGGAGTAGTGGTGCTCCATTGTGCTGATGAGGTCACTCTGGTCCTCCAGGAGCTCCAGAACTTGCTGCAACATAGCCCTAACTAGAACTGGGCAGATGCTCAGGGTGAGCGCAGGCCAAGATGTGCAGGAAGTGGCAGCCCTTCTTCGGGTGATTTGGTTTCTGGTAGTCTTTCTGAATTATCCAGTGGATTTTCCTATACAGGTCTTTGTCTTTTCTGGTTACACAGCATAGGTTATCAAAACCACCATCTTTCTGGAAAACGAGTCCTTTTTCCTGCAGCTGTTGAATAGCATTTTAAAATATGCTATAAATTGCCTTGAAAGTGATATCCTTCTTAAAATTTCCTTGTTCAGAGCAGGCACTGTCAGTAACAGGCTGGTTAGCAAGGGACAGCAAAGGATCCACCATTTCCAACTCCTGCTGATCAAAGGTCTGCACTCTGTTCTTTATGGGGAATTCTTTGGCTTTTTCACTCAGCAAACACATGAGACTAGTGAAGGCCAGGACACCTGGATTGCTTAGTGCTTCTTCTTTCTCTAAGTCTGGGCAATGGAAAGGCTTGGTCTAAACTTCCCTGTAGATTAATGGGCAGCTCAAACACCCTTGCAATTTGAATGTTCCACACTGGATTGTCCACTTTATAATAAGCAGTGGCATAAATTTCTCACTCTTCTCTGCACGTGTAGACATAGCCTCTGATTCAGAACATGTCCCCAGTTTCAATTTTTGTTCTCTGCTCAACGGTGTCTTGCAGCTTCTTGAGTATTGAGGTAAAGCTCAGTTCTCTTGCTGCATTTGGAGCAGCGGATGAAAACTTGATATTGCTCAATATTTTCTAGCAGATGCAGTTTATAACTCCAGTGCTGATATAGTTTAGATATGTGTCCCTGCCCAAATATCATGTTGAATTGTAATCCCCAATGTAGGTGGGGCCTGGTAGGAGGTGTTTGGATTATGGGTGCAGATCCCTCATGGCTTGGTGCTGTCTTCATGATAGTGAGTTCTTGCAAGATCTGCTCATTTAAAAGTGTGACCCTTCCCCAGCCACTCTCTCTCCCTTGCTCCTGCTTTCATCCTGTGATACACCTGCTCCCCATTCACCTTCCACCAACTGTAAGCTTCCTGAGGGTTCCATAGAAGCCGAGCAGCTGCCAGCACCATGCTTCCTGCAAAACCTGCAGAACCATGAGCCAATTAAATCTCTTTTCTTTATAAATTACCCAGCCTCGGTTATTTATTTATAGCAATGCCAGAACAGCCTAATACAAGTGCTATCATCTACTCTACAACTGTAGAAAACCTCTCTTTCTCTCACTCCAATGGCAGTTCCCAAGATGATACACCTGTTTTATTGGTTCCCATTGCACAAAAATACACCTGGCACCCGTCAGGACTCCTTCAAGACCAGGATATAGACTTAATGTAGAGCTTTGCAAAGGCTAGGAACACGGGATTCAAACTCCACACAAGGGAAAGGGTCTTCTCTTCACACACCGGCTGAATTCAATTTGCATCAAGAGGCTGGGCTGTGGCTTCCAGCAAATCCTGAAAGGTTCTGCATCACTGTGTCAAGGATGCTGAAACTGCTTTAAACGGGTGTGGTCCAGGGAGGAATGGGCACCTTCCTGGCCATGCATGTGTTGAAGCACAGTGGGTGGGTCTGCCTGGGTGACATAGCGAGACCTTTTCTCAAAAAAAAATTTTTTAAATACAAATTGAAAAAAACTTTCTATACTTTAAAATAAGCTGATATAATTTTTCTATATTTACTTCCTTTTCTGTTTCTCAGAATAATATTCATAGGTTGAAATAATATGGTTGTGCTCACATGATAACTGCAATTTTATATCTCTCTATTTTCCCTTGGTATTTTAAATAAGATTTCCCTTGTTATCACAGGCTCTTGAAGAATATATTTAATATATTTGTAGTATTATGTAGAAAGTCCTGTTAGGCTTAATTTAGTTTAAATTTCCACAACTGTTAGACAATTATTTTTATAGTTATTTCCAATTTTTCTTGATAAATAACACTGCAGTGAAAATCTTTAAAGAATAGGTTTTAATTTAATTTTTGCTAATACTGTCTGCTCAAAACAAAATTAATATTATCTGAGTCCCTGTTCTGAGATTTCCTCAAAGTCTTTACAAAGTCCTGTACAACAAACATTCTTCTTTCCTTTCTCTTCCTAGGGAAATGTTCCTTATCCTTCATGACCTAGCTCAAATCCAATCATTTGTGACACTTTCCTGGGTCATCTAAGACTTCCTAATAACTGCCTTCTGTGGGTTCACACAGAACTTTGGCTACAAATCACAGCATCGCTTTGAGGTGACCTGGCTCAAAACTTACTTCCTTGGAGGGCCCCATGATGTCCCTGCCAAAGCTAGATCAGTCCCTTTGTTAAATGTTCTGGTGGTGGCTCTAGAATTATCCTTCACAGCATATATTATAATTATAGTTAAATGATGAATTGGGTAATTATTTCTTCATGCCTGCCTCCTTCATTGGAATATAAGCACACTGTTTCAATATTCTCATGCTCTGCCCTCAGAGCATTACAACTAGTTAGTGCTCAGGAAACGTCTATTCACTAAATGAACGGAAGGATGGATAAATGATCTTCCAAAAATATTTTAAACATAAAAAGCATCTAGAGAGGAATAAAATATGAAGAAAGAGTCCTCTTTACTCAGAGAAATGTTTCCATTTGCTCATAATCTACACCAGTTTTATAGTCAACATGCATTGTGGGATTATTATAAGCCAAGTGCTGTGCTAACCTTTTTTACCTGCTCTATTTCATTTAAAGATAATATTGGTCTTAGGAGACGCATACCACTAAGCCCTTCTCTTTATTTTGCGATGAAGAACTGGAGGCTCAGAGAGACTACATAATTGCCTATGGTCACACAAATAGTAAGTGGTGGAGGTAGAATTTGTCTGACTTGAATTTAAGTTCTCAGCCATTGCCTTTAGTCTATTTGGGCTGCTATAACAAATGCCATAAACCACGTGGCTTATAAACAACGGAAATGTGTTTCTCACAGTTCTGGAGGCTGGATGTCAGAAATCATGGTGCCAGCATGGTCAGATTCTAGTGAGGAATATCTTCCAGATTGCAGATGACTGCCTTCTTGCATCTTCACATGGTGGAAAGAGAGCTAGGGAACTCTCTGGGGTCCCTTTTATAAGTGCACTAATCCCATTAATGAGGGCTCCACCTTGACAACCTAATTGCCTTCCAAAGGCTCCACTTCCTAGCATCACCACATTGGGAGTTAGGATTTCAACATATGAATTTTAGAAAGACACAAGCATTCAGTTCACTGCAGCCACTATGTGATATCTTCTGGAATGTTCTGTCTTAACACTGAACCAGAATTTCTTTCTGGATAACCTCTCATTCAGTGCAGTTGGGTCTCTACAGCCATGGAGAACAGGCTAGGTTCTTTTCACCATAGCTGTCCTCAGTACACAAAGACTCATCCTCTGCCCAAAAAATCCCACTCCAGGTTTAATCATTCCCAATTCCTCCAGCCATTCCACTTGGGGCTAGAACGTTAAGTTTTCTGAACTTTGTTTGGTGCTTTTATTTTCACTTGAGTAATTGACCTTTCCCTTGAAGAATTAGTCAGTTCCTACATCTGAAAGAGGAAAGGGTGAATAGCAGCAAAAAGAACTAAAAAAAAAAAAAAAACCAACAACGAATGTGTTGTGATCTCTTCTTCACTGAAGAGAGGTGACATAGCACAATGATTGAGCCCATAAACTCTGGAGACAGACTGTTTAGGTTCAAATCCTGGCTCTACCACCTACTGGCCACATGAGCTTGAACAATTACATAAATTCTAAATCAGCTCAATTGAACTCCTGGACTGCTGAGTGCACCATGGCTAACAGAGATTGAGTACCACCCTCCTGGCCATCTTCTTACAGCCAAGAAAGGCTTCTACCTCCTGACACCCTAGAGATATTTGCTGAACACTTCCTAGGCTCCTGCTGTTATAAGCATTTTGCCTGCAGGAACTCATTTTGTCCACACAGCAACCCTATGAAGTGGATCCTCTTATTATCCCCACTGCACAGATGTAGTAAAGGCCCCCGGGAAATTGTCTGTCCAGGCTCCCTCAGCTGATAAGTGGAGGAGCAGGTAGTCTAGCTGCAGAGGCTGTGCTCCTAACCACTCTGTCCTGCTGCCTCAACTTTATAAACCCATCTTTAGGGACCTTCACAATCTGCACGCTTGAACAATTCACCTCATATTCTTCCACTCTGAGCGATTTGACTCCTCTGACAAACTCTTATCTCCTGGACAGTCTTTGCCATCCTTGCCTGCCCTCTCTTACGAGGGTTATTAAAATTGGAGCATGGCTCATGGTGATTGATGGCCCAGAGGCTGATCATTCACTACCTCTCCTGGCTCATGGTAAATATTTACTTTTTGTTACAGAAGAACAATGAGGTTTCATACAGGAGATGGATGTTGAGTGTATATATGATATTATGCTTGTCTGACTCCTTTGAATACCCAACTCTCATTTCCCTGGCTTATTCCGGGAGGGGAGGAGGTGCCACAAGGTGAGCTGGTTGACTTTTCAGAGGGGGCTCAGGAGGTTTGCAAGCTGGATGGATTTCTTTTTTTCTTACTGAAGGGCCAGAAACATAGTCTCTCTCAGTAATTTAAGATCCGGCCAGGAGTCATCAGTAACACAAGTATCAACAGTTGCATTATTTACTTAATATTGTTCCTTAAACTGACTCACATTTTAAACACAGATACATAATTTAGCCTTGCCCTAAGCAATAATGTCCCTCAAGTCATGGATGTGATATGCTAATTTCACTAACGCATATTGCTGTATGTATGTAACTGTTGAAATGCGAAATGCTTTTTCTTGTCCTTGTGAATGTGTCTCATTAGGACTAGGCAATGGGTGACTTGTGTGCCGCTCTCAGCCCTGGCACCTCCTCGCTCTGTAATTCTTTACAGGTCGCAGGTCTTTTCTGCACCTCCATCTCGCCATCTACAAAATGAGCAGGCTCTTAGCACTCCATCTTTCTACTCTTTGTTTTCTCTTTCCAGCTCCAGGTAATGTTTATAACAGGAACATAAGAGTTCATATAGGCGGACAGGTTAATCTAAAAATTTTTCTCACTTACAGAAAGGCAGTTTCCAATCTTTACCTTGGAAGTAGGTTGGTAGTTCTTGTCATTCATCTATTATTGCTACTCAGAGAAATACATGAGGAGAGATGAAGCAACTGAAAGGCCCTGTAATATAGTTAGAATAGAGTCTGAGAGGTGGATGGAGGGGGGAAAGAGACAGAACAGGAGTGGGCAAGCTATTGTATTGCAAATCCTGCTTTCTAAGGACATTCCCCAAACTTGTAGCTGATGTGTCTCCTAGTTTTCACCTCCTCTCTTGTCCTCTTCCTCTTTCTTAGCTCTTCTCCTCTTCCTCTTTTTCAGCTCTTCTCCACCCTTTCTCTCTCTCTCTTCTGTCTTTGGACCTCCTTTCCCTTCCTCTCTCCTTTCCCTTTGTTTCACCACTAATTTTCTATTACATGTGGCAACATGAAAACATGTGTTTCTATTTCTACAGACTCAGATAATAAGCCTGGTATTATTTTAGAAAATACAATTTCTGAGAAAAAATTAAACATATATATATATATACACACACGTATATATACACACACACGTATATATATACACACACACGTATATATATACACGTGTATATATATGTATATACGTGTATACATACACATACTCTTGAGCCAAATATATATACATATATATATACACACGTATTATACATATATGTATATATAATACGTGTGTATATATATACGTGTGTGTGTGTATATATACATATATATATATATATATATATATATATATATTTGGCTCAAGAGAACTTTGGCAAGAGGAAGGATGTTTTTGACCCTGGGTACTCCTGTCTCCTTCCCCCTGCGTGTCCTCTGCCTTCCCTCTGGTCCTCACAGCATGGGCTCTGGGGCACCAGGGACAAAGCTTACCTGTTCTCTCTCCTGCTGCTATATCACAGCTGAAAGGACCTGAGATCATCTCAGCTAAGCCTCTTGTTTTTCATGTGGGGCAACTGAAGTTCAGAGAGGAGAAGGACCTGCCTTGGCATACCATAGTTTAGTTTGGAGGCAGGGATGGGGCTAGAATCTCGATCTTGAGACTCCTGCACCAGGTTCTTGCTACTCTATGGCTTTTGCCAAGTGATTCCTGCCATCCTGGATCACTCTGTCCTGACAGATCCTTGTTAGAACCATGTTTTCATACAACCTAATAACAACTGGTCATTCTCCTTCCAAGCACTCTCACTCTCGTATTTAGTTAATTCCTTCTTTACAGATTGTGGCTCATGCCTGCCTTTCCTTTTATTTTAAGTGCCATGAGGGCAGGGATAACTTTTTTAATCCCAGTTCCCATAGTAATAATAACAGTAAACACTTAGTTATTGTATTAGTTAGGCACCTATCTTGGGCCAGGCTGTGATCTGAACATTCCATGTGTTTAACTTATTAACAACCCCATAAGACAGGTGCTGTGGTTATCATCTTCATTTTACAAATAGGAAACTAATATGTGAAGAGGTTAATTAATTTGCCAAATTTTTCACACTGTTAAGTGGCAGAATGGGGGTTCGAACTCCCGCAGCCTCATTCCAGAGGACCTCCCTCCCCTCCACGCTATACTGCCTGTCACACAGCAGATACTCACCAAATACATATTGATTCAGTGCTTTATTTTGACTGTGCTTTTCAGGGAATACCCTACTTTCCAATGTGAGTAAAGACCTGATGTTTTGAAACTCTCAGGGAGCAGAAAGGAAATAAATTTATTTTGAAATCAGGGTTCTTAAACTTTAGTGTGCTTGTGATTTTTTAGGATGCTTGTTAATGTAGATTCCTTGGCCCTGTCTGGGACCTTTTCTTACACAAATCTCTGGTAGTGGGGCCTGGGAATTTGAATTGTTAGCTGCCATCCAGGTGATGCCAGTGCAGGTAGCCTGGAGATGACAGTTTGGCAAACACTGCTTTAAAAGTCCTTCATTAAATATGTCAATCTGAGCAGTGGTACGCCACTCGCTGGAGATCTGAAACTGGTGCAACAACATCTATCTTTTCTGCTTCCCTTACCTAGGGAGTGGGTTTTAGCTCATTAAGTAACAGTTCATGAGACTTCTAGTGGGCTGGGGGCAAAACCAACAGGGGAAGCAGCATCTTTTAAATGACTGCTACTGAACCAGGAGCTACTTTGCGTTAGAGGGCATCGTTAGCCCTCCTTTTGATGCCAGATGCTCAGCAGCCATGGGTGGCTTTTCCTCTCAGGAGCACTTCAGTATGGGGTCTGGTGGTGAGAGGGCTCACTGGTGTTTTGAGATCCATAAAGTGATTTCATTTGACCTAGGAGAGGAGACATCAGTGAGATAAGACAGGATGATAGGGACCTGCTCTTTCACATTTGGACACTATGGTTTTTGATGCACTGCCTTAGAACACAGAACTCTTCTCCTGGCTAAGGAGAGGCTCATGCCCAAGGAGGGAGAAAGCCATTGGAATAGGTGGCTTGTTACATGTTCACATGAGTGGTCCTGTTGTTTTACTTCTACAGATATTCTCTGCTCTCTATGGATACCATTTACAGAAAACTTATAACTGCTCTCCTGTTTCTCCTATTTCTTGTAACAATTTCCTCATCCACTTACCTTCCTTCGCCTTGGCCATGAAGCACTTGCTGAGCACCTCCTTTGTCGTAGGCACTGTGTGAGGCACTGGGGACTTGGTGTCCACGACAAAGTGCTGCTCTCATGGAGTTTCCACTGCAGTGCAGGCTTAGAGTTCTTCCTGCTTCCTGTTACCCTGATTCCCAGTCTCTTCCCTGTAACTGCCAAATACTTCATTGTCTCATTCTTTTCTTATCCAAGATAAACAAGCATGTATCCTACTCTCTAACTCAGACGTGTGTGTGTGTGTGTGTGTGTGTATGTAATATATAGGTACATACACATACCTGTATATAAACACATATGTACATATAAACACATGTATGCATATACACACCTACATACACATATATCTTTAGCAAGCAAATGTTGACTCTCAAAGGTCAGGGTCATCATTTTATTATTATCTCAACCAATATTTTTGGGTACCTACTATGTGCTAGTCACTATGTGAGTGAAGCCAGACTCTGTTTTGAGGTTCAAGGAATCCCTTCCCAGTTCTTCTGAGGGGGGCTACATCCCTGCTTTTCAGAGCAGAAAGAAAGAGAAGGAACTTTCAGACAGCTGTTTGTTTCTCTTTATTCGCGTCATTTATTAGAAAGAGTCATGGGACAAGAAAAGGTCCCATTGTGTTCACAACTAAAAAAACAGATTATTAACCCTACTGGAAAATCATGTTCTATGTATATGTAATTAACCTGTTTCCTGTTCAGAGGATCCTAAAACCCAACAAGGCAAACCCCAGATACCATCTTGATACAGATGTGGATGCTTTTACCCCATCCTCGGAAGTCCCCAGCTATAAAACACTGCATTTTGTGAAATTTATTGGCAACAAATTAGCTTAGATTTATTGCAGATTATTGATTTCAGCATTCAAAGGTTAATGAAGTTTGTGTCTTCATTCAGCACTTCTGCTTTGGGGAGAATAATGAGATTGCCTGAAGACACAAACCATTCAATTAAAACAAACAGATGACGATAACGTGCATCTTGGCTGTATTCTGATACTTTTTTCCTCCCCCTTCTCTTTGCTTTTCTTTCTCAACATATTCTAATTTCTCAGTTGATTTTTATTTTCACATGTGAGGAGATGATTCAGGTGATCCCAGGCTGCACTGTTACAAATTATAGGTAATTTCTTCCTGGACCCTATGTAGGGAAAGGGAGTTCACCTACACAGTCTATCAAGGGTTATTTCTTCTGATAACCTACAGACATCTCTGCATCTCCATGATAGAAATGCAAACTGAGTAATGCTCAATTAGAAACCCTAGACCAACAGAAAGATGCAACTGCACTGTGATAGGTGGGAGGCTGGAGGAGATGGAAGAGGTATTGCACTTCCAGAGAGTGGCTAGCAACAGACTTTTGGCTGGGCTTAAGTAACTTCAAACAATTGTTTCTCTTTGACCACTACAGATTTTCTGGCTTCATAATCTATTTATGAACAGTTTTGCTTCCGTTTTCATTATGTGTGCTAACACAGACTTTCTATAGAGCACAGACTTTACCTAGTTTATTAATTTAATTCTAGATAAAATGATAAAGCATCCCGAGAGCTTGGGGTCTGCGTTCTTCAAGGTCTTTGTGAAGAATGCCACAGCCTGGATTCATGAAGAATAGTTTCTCTCCTCTCTGTATCTGGCTCAAAGCCTTATTAAAACACAAGCCTGGCTCTCTAGTGAAGAGCCACCCTGGATGCCACTGGAAATTATTTTCTTAACAGTAACTTTATGTCTATCCAAAGACAAATTACATTTTTGCTCAGGCATTCCTTTAATAGCTTCTCTTTGGTTTAATTTTTACGGGGGCACAGATGGAAGACAAGTTACTGGACCAAGTTTATGTTTTAGTCATGGAGTGTTAAGGCTGAGAGGAAGCTTAAAGTTCATTTGGGGCCTCCCTCTTATTTTGCCATCGGGAAAATGAAGTGCAGAAGGGAAATCTCAAATCCAACACTGTGCAAAGCCAGCTCCCTGATTCTTCTGTCCACGAGAAAATGCAGGTGCTCTAGTGCTATGCTGATAAGAACCACCTTGAAAGCCCTGAGGCTGTCTTTACTCCTGGACTGATTCCTTGGAAGCCATAGATTATCCTGTATCTTTTTCCATTGCCTGTCAGCCACAAGCTGTTGCTGTAAAACCACTCAGAATGCATTTTGGTTGTGATGGGAGTGCACTAACTCAGTGAATTTCAGCTGAAATGTAATTCTTGAGAGCATATGCAATTAGCAAAGCTAAAATCTGGAAAATGTTGAAGACCCTGTGGAGTCTCTTAGAATCTCAGACCTTGAGTTAGAAGACATCCTAGAAGTAATCTAGCCTGGCTCACAATTTAGTGTACTTCAATCCTCTTTATAATATAAACCCTTGGACACCAGTGAAGGTACTAAATCCAAGGCCTAAAGCACATTTCTTAAGTTTTTAATATTGGAGGACTTTCTGCAATGCTATTCCTTTCCCAAGATTTTTCACGCTATCTATCCCTGAAGTAGCATTCAGGAGCCAGGCTTGTTACTAATGGAGCTTACACAAATGTAACATGGTCTCCAAAACTTTGCCCCCTTTGCATGAACATTAAGTAATGCCTTAAAGAAACTTTTGGTATGACCTCTTTGCTAGCCATGTGGCCATTCTTGTCAACCAGAGATTTCTGCATTTCTAATGGAACCCAAGAAAGAAAAGACCCAGAATGATATGACCCCCATGTCCTTGAAGAGACAGTTGAGAAATATGACAGTGATGGTACAATTTTCTAAAGCTAAATGCAGTGATGTTAGAAACTCTTAAAATAAGTATTTTGCATTGATGATGCAAAGAGATAAATCCCCCAGGAGAGTATCATAGGTAATATTATGCATTGGAAGGGCATGCACGTCCAGCTAGTGGGAGTGCTGCTGGTGCAAAGCTCTCAGCTGTCAACCCCTCCAGGAATTGAAGAGATCCATCTTGTCCAAGGTTATGTCCACTTCTTGGGGATGAGGGTCATCCAATAACTAGTTCATATGGGGTATAAAACCTTGGCCCTCTACCTCCAACCTGTACAACTGTGAAGAATCATGCCAGCACCAGAACTTCCTGTGGGGTCAACTGCGAATTTTACTGGGACTGCATCACAGCCCAAATTTCTTGCTTTAAACAATCCTGCTTCCTTTCCTTCCCTTCCACAGGTGTTGACCCCAAGGAACCATCTTACTTAATCTTTTGCATACTGTCTTGTCAGCCTCTGCTTTTCAGGAAACCCAGCCTGCAACAGAGACAGCATCCTTTAGGATCACTATAGAATAGGCATCAGCAAATTCTGATAGGAATAATCTACTTCACTGCCTGTTTTTGTAAATAAAGTTTTATTGGAACACAGCCACATTTATTCATGTGTATACTGTCTATGGCTGCCTTCCTACCACAGAGATCATATGAGTATGGTCCACAAAGTAAAAAATGTTTATTATCTTGACCCTTCGCAGAATTAGTTTACTGATCTCTGCTATAGAATCCTGGGTAAAACAAATATCAGATGATAGAGAAATCTAGGACAAGAACCTCTCAGAACATTATGTATTCTAAATGGAATTTTAAGCATCTGTTTTACCAAATAATATTTGATCTGTTTCTCTCTAGTCATATTCACGTCCACACTTTTCTCTGACTCTTTACTGGGCTGATATGGAGAAAATGAAGGACATTAATTTCTGATCCTAAGTTTGGGTTTTGACATAATAAAATGGCTGGCTTTCTACTGTGCTTTAGAGCTTATGAAAGCATTTTTGCATACTCATTCTCATTTATCTTGAGTTAGACAGGCAGGGTTCACCAGTTTCCCTTGACTGATAAAGAAACTGAGGTTCAAAAAAGTTAAGTTATTGCCTATGATCATGCAGTTGTTTTCAAAGCCTGGACGTTTTGTTTCATATTTTAGTTATTTTTCCATTTGTTATCAAAGTAATAAGCAGTGAGGAGGCTAAAGGTGATTTTCTGAAGGAGAAAAATTTATCTTTTCTCAATTCTTGTTTATATATTAATTCATCAAACATTTATTGAACAGCACTGACTCAGTCAATATGTTCAAAGATTGGTATCTTGAAAAGGTTCTACAGATGATTCTAATGCACTTCCATGGCTGGGGATTGCAGGGCCATGCTGTGATTGTTAATGTCTAAAGTTATTAGGTGGTGCAAAAGTAATTGTGGTTTTTGCAATTAAAAAAAATGCAGAAACTGCAATTACTTTTGCACCAACCTAATAGTATGTTTGAGTAGGGCTTGCATTTATGAGGAGACGCTTTTAACACCAGAGAATAATACCTTCTTGCTTTTCTTCTTTTGATTATCAATCCAAAAATCAATTACGAAGTTCCCTTCAGGTATCAGGCACTGTATGAGAAAATGGAGATAAATGATAAACTAAGAATGGTTCTCGCCTTATGGAGCTCCCAACCTATATGGAAGAGAGACTATTAAGCAAGTCATAACCATAAGAGGGTCAGGTACTGGATAGGGGCAGTAAAGGGTGCTTCTGATGGGCCTACCTGTCATAGGTGGGATCTGGGAGAGAACATTTAAATGCAAGCCAAAGTATGAGTAATAGTTACCCATGTGGAGAGGCAGAAGTGTGTGCTAGGTAGAGAGAATAGGATATTCAAAGGTTCAGGGATGAGAGAGAACATGATATAGTGGTAAAACTGACTGAATTTTATTCCAGCTGAAGTATAGAATGGAGGGGAAGATTGGTGAGAGATGAAGCTGAAGACACACAACAGATAGGTGCAGTTCCTGAGCTATTGCCTGCAAGCCACAGCAAAGAATTTTATCCTTATTCAAAGGGCATCAGGGAGACCTTTAAGGGGTTTAAATGGTAGAACAGCACTTATTTTTCCATAAGAAAAAAAAAAAACAGTTGTTAGCTAAGTCCAAGGTAGCTGTTTTCCACGGACGAGTCAATGAGACATAGAGACTGATTAAGGAAGCCAAGGTTAGAGTCACCATCTGTGTTTGCAAGCTAAAGTGGAGCTCTACACTTTCCAAGTGCAATGTATTTTCTTTCATGACCTCTAGACCATTTCAGTACCCGCAGTCAGAAACAATTCAAGCCCTGCCTGCTCTGCCATTGTCAGTCTCACTTTTGTAAACACCATAGACCTATTTTCAGTGGCTTTCCTCCTTTGTCTCAGAGACACAAGTGAAAGGGCATTCTGCTATCTAGGACTTCTCTCTGTTTATCAGCCTTTTGATTAAAGTCACTCGGAGGCCCTTTTCTTTGAATGAAAAGGATCTTCCTTGAAGGGGCAAGAGTGAGTCATTTCTGTTGAATTCATGTATTACTTAGGCAGAATGCAATGTTCTACCGAAATTACACCTGATTACAGACCATCACACCACTGCCCAGGGAACCCATTCCTCCCTTGGTAATGGGCCTTAAGGTTGTCTGTCGTCAGAAAGCAACAGGCAGCTGAAGAGAAGGGCAGATTTATACTTGATGCCGAAAATCTCAGTTGAATAGGTTCAACATCCTAAATTACTTATGAGCCTGCAGGCATGACTCAGGGAGAGGCTACAGATTGGGGAGTTCATCAGTGCCCTCCACTTTTCATCAAATGAAAGGGTAAAAAATTGTTTCTCATATTGGAGAGGTAATGTTTCTTTTCTGAGCTTTTACTTATTTTCCTTATTCTCCTTAGATCTTGCAAGACAAATATATAAATGGTGGACAGGAAAGTTTTACATTATAAACCATCTAGTGAGATAATGTGAGATGAGAAAGCCTTAGGGAAGGTTTCGAATGATCCTTAATTTCTATGTGTTTGACGATCTTCCTGTTGCCTTTCTGTTATTCATGTCCAGTTTGATTTCACTATGGTAGAGAACATACTCCGTATGATTTCAATTCCTTTATATTTGTTAATGTTTGTTTTGTGGCCCAGGATGTGGTCTATGTTGGTGATTGTTCCACAGTCACGTGAAAAGAATATGTATTCTATTGTTGCTGAGTGGGATGATCTACATATGTCAAGTACATCTTGCCGGTTGATAGTGTTGTTGAATTCTTCTATATCATTGTTGATTTTCTAATACTTCTATTAATTGTTGAGAGTGGGTTGTGTAAGTTCCCAGCTATAATTATGGATCTGTCTATTTTTCTCCAGGGCTTGTCGGTTTTTGCTTCACATTTTTTGCCTCTCTGTTGTTTGGTATATCCACAGTTAGGATTGCTGTCTTCTTAGTGGAATGACCTTTTAATTATTATGTAAGGTCCCTCTCTATCTCTTGTAATTTTCTATGCCTTTAAGTCTACTTTGTCTTATATTAAAAGTCATCTCACCTTTTAAAAAAGTTGTTTGCACAATATATGTCTTTTTCACCCTTTTATTTTCAACCACCTATGTCATTATGTTTGAAGTAAGTTCCTCGTAGACAGTGTAATTAGGTCATGATTTTTTTGGCAATCTCTGCCTTTCAGTTGGTACATTTAGATCACTTACAGTTAAAGTAATTATTGGTATATTAGGGTGTCAGTCTGCCATTTTATTTATTTTCTGTTTGTTTTCTGTGTCTTTTTTCTCTGTTTATCTTTTCTTACTTTCCTGTGGATTATTTTACATAGTACTGAAAGCTCTGCCCAGTGGAATAAGGCAAGAAAAAGAAATAAATGGCATACAAACTGATAAGGAAGAAACAAAACTGACTTTTTTGCAGATGACATAATTGTGATAAAGGCTGGAAGGGATGTAGAGAAACTGAATTACTCAATAATTGCTGGTAAGAATATAAAATGACATAGTACTATATTTTGATTTTAGTGTTAGTTACCAACACTGCATATCAGAAAAAATTACATGAAACTATGCACACACATACATACACACAATGTGCACGTATCTGAATAAGGTCTGTGAATTATACCGACATCAATTACCTGGTTTTGTTATTATACTATAGTTATACAAGATGCTAACACTGAGGGGAGCTTTGTAAAAGGTACGCTGGACCTTCCCGTACATTTCTTGGCAATTTCCTGTGAATCTATAATTAAAAATGTAAAAGTTAAATACCAAATATAATAAAAAGTTTAAAAGGTATTTAGCTATGAATACATAAATATTCACACTTGTGTGTGTGTGTGAAACTGCTCAGTTTGTTTTATTCTTCTCAGTTCCTTATCCTTATCAGACCAGTTGGGATGCAGATGGGTTCTGGGGTACCTAAAATGAGGGAAGATGATCTCTTTCAGACTCATCTAGAATCCATTTTTAAGGATATGGGGAGCAGAGAGAGATTAACTCCACCAGCTGAGCCGGTGGACTTGGGACAGCTCGTGGAAAGACTGTAGTTTAATGTGCTGCTTTCCAAATTTTAAGGTACATTAAAGGGGAGCTAAATGGACCCCACTCTGAGAGATTCTAATTCCAGTCTCTGTGGGGTATGTATCAATCTATGTTTTAAATAAACACCAGGTAATTCTGATGTCTGTGGTTCTCCAACCACACTTAAAACCCCATCCATGTAGTGGGTTAAAATCCTACGTCTGCTCTTATTTACTGAGTGAACTTGGGCAAGTTCTGAGCCTCATTTTTCTATCTGTAAAATAAGAGTAATATCTTTGTAGGATCAGTACAAGCTGATAATCAAGAAGTAATTGTGATGTCATTGTTAGTATCATTATTTTCATAATCATTATCACCATTAATGATACTGGCATGCAGAGAGTCTGTCCTTAATAAAAATGTCTTCCTCAAGGATGATATGCTTGTAATATTGCATTAAGATGTATCTAATATGTTATTATTTAGCACTATCAGAGCTTTTGATAAAGTGAGTTTGATGACCTTGTAGATAAATGAGGAGGCTTCTCCAGGATGGTCACTGGGCAGTGGTGCTGGGGCCTTGAGAGTCCAGTTTTGCTGCCAGGAAAGGTCAGGGTTATGGGAAGGTGTTACTGCCTAAGGGCAAGTGAGACATGCATTCAGGTAGCTTTCCTGGTGACTGACAGGCAAGGAATCATGGCAGAGAAACTTCCTCTTGAGGGAAGTCTACAAAGGCCCCTAAAATTTGGAAGAACAGATTGGGAAAATGTCAGAGATAATGTCATTATGTCCTCTGTCACAACGGGAGTGTTTTCACATGTTCGCTTATTGAACATTACTGAGGATTCACTGTACAAAAAGCAATGGGTGATATACTGGGGGCTGTGTTGGTAAAAATGCTGGCTTAGTATTAACCCCTCCCATGGAAAGGAGATCCCAGATACACTGCAGTTAAACTTTATCCCTTTTGCCCCTAGTCACCAAACACAAAGTAAATTCGCTTAGCTTTGGTCTCCTAGAACAATGGCAGCACAAAATAAGGTAAATTCACTTATGGAAGAGCAGAGAACGTTACACCTCTTGTACATATGAGTTGGTAGACTGAGATATGTACCTACTTTAGACACATTTCCTTCTGAGTTTCACAGCCATTCTCCAACCAAATTTAACGTAAGTTTTGACTAGCCCAAGGTTAACACACTTAGGCAGAGCCAACCTACCTCTCTAAGCCTCCCTGACCACCCAATCTAAAGGAGGTTTCCCCTTCCCAATATTCTCTCACCAAACCTTGCTCTTTTCTATACAGCCCTCACAAATTTTGGAATGATACTGCTCATTGCTGTTTAAATGTTTACTTCCTGTCTCCTCCACTATGCTATAAACCAGCAGAATGCCTGGAACATAGTAGGTGTCAATAAATATTTGTTTACTCAATAAATAAGGATTTGTCTTCAAAAATCTGTGCTTTTAGACACTATGTTATATCACATTACAGATTGTAATTTGATCTTCTTAACAATTCTTTGAGGTTAGGATCATTAATAAACCTCAGGTTTATTGACAGGTGATGAAACTGAGACCCAGATGGATTACGTTGCTTACCCATTTGCATCCTGCTATTAACAATTGTGTTGAGACTTTAACTCAGACCTCTGGACTTCAGGTGACATGTTTTGCCCATTGCACTAGAGATGAGTACCTCCTGTTTCTGATAGCACCAGAGACCCAGAAAATGCAGTTTCAGCTGAGTCAGCCCAGCCCAGGCTGCAGTGAGTGGGATTCTGTTCAGATCCCAGCTGGTTATACTGCTATCAATTTTGAAACAAGCCATAGTGCTCTCTCTAGCATTTCCAGAATGCTAACACAGCTTGTGATTTCAGGATACTTGTTCTACAACCAGAAACTCAGGTGATCAAGAGTCCAGGAAGCACACTGACATTCTGTCCTGTATGCATTCCATCCTGAACCTCATGCTGGGGTAAACTGTTAGTCCCAGGCTGGGTGACTACCCTTAGGAGTATGTAAAGATAATCACAACAAACTGCTAAAAGGCAAAGTTGCAGAGAATGAAAATAGTGTGAATTCCTCCTACTCTTGAATTAATGGGAAATGTTTTTTCTGTCTCAAAAAAAGAAAAGCAAAATAGAATGTCTTGTTCTCTGCAGTTGATAAAAAGTTTTCATTTAAAAGGTTAAGTAAAGCCACTTACATGCCCTTATGTCTTTCAAAAGAGCACACTGTTCCTTCAAAACTTGAAGAGATACCATTTTATATGTTTCCAGACAGAGCCAAGGCTGTGTGTCTTCTTTGTATCATTATTTTTAATAATTCTTTATTTTATTGTCATAGTTTATAAAGCCACATTCCAAGAGTGTCATTTGGGGTTCCACAGGATCTGAGCTGGTTCTTGCAAAGTGACAGGATGTGTAGCACTTCTCTCTTACAGTCTTCCTTTAGGAGGCAACTATACCACCACTGTGAGATCCACAAACTGTCTTCAGTATCTAGCCTACACCCAGTTCTAATAGCATCAGAGATACAAATTTTAATTTTTTAAAGAAAAAATTGCTAATCCTTCCAAAATTAAAAAATACAACCATAGCTACCAATGTTTTTAAAAATCTTAAACTTCTACAATTTTAAGAAATATTCCATGGTCTGAAATTTATATTCTTAAGGCCAGCAATTGATTGATTATGTGTTGTCATGATCAGAAAGAATGGTGATTAATCAGTTTTACCTTCTCAAAAAAAAAAAAAAAAAAAACTCTTTCCTCCTCCTCACTGTGGAGAATCATGTTTTTAAAAGAATAAAGAAAATCTATGAGAGTTATATAAATGCAGAAAGTACTGTGGTGTCATGAAAAACATACTGCAAAGCTGAGCCATATGTCCATGCATCAGGAAGGGAGAGGTCTGCAGAATACTCAGAAAAATAACAATTACAGTCACAAAGGGTTAGATTCACAGTTAAGTTAGAGAGGCAGTCATGAACCTAGAAAAGATTTTTAAAAGGTTATGATAACGGTAACTAGGAGCAAAACAAAAGGTGAGTAAGGTTAGAGAGGTAAAGATGAAAGTCTTTAGAGGGCACGCATGGGATGGCAGCATAGAATATCAGAGATGTTGGTTCAAAGATGAGCAAGTCAAAGAGCATTGCCATGGAATGTGGGAGCAAAGTACAAAGCCAAGTAGAATTGCTTTAGCAAACCAGAGAGAAAATGAAGAACTGGATCCTCTAAACACGTTTTGAAGAATGCAGGACCCACATTAGAGATCAGAGAATTTATGCCTTCTCATGGCGAGAGAAATGACTTCAATGCCAAGTCAGTCTGGGCCAGAAATCAGAAGGTCAAATATCAGAACTATACTAATTTCCTCTGTCTAGAAGATCCATCCCATATTTTTAACCTGTAAAAGTCCTATTCACTCACCAAAGTCTATCTCAACTTCACCCACTGAAGTCTTCCCAGCACCCACTGGTTAAACTCCTCTCACTGTTTTTCACACTGTGTGTTTCCTATGACTGTAGTCTACCCTGTATTACAATTAATTCTGTATCATTGATTTGCTTACAATTCTCCTTTCAGAGTTTTCCTCTATGTAGCAACGGCAACTCCTGGGGAAGGTTCAAGAGAAGGGTTAGAAAGCGTCACTGCCTGAGGTCAAGTGGGACATGCATTCAGGTAGCTTCCCAGTGATTGACAGGCAAGGAGACTTCCTCTTGGGGGAAGTCTGCAAAAGGCCCTCAGAATTTGGAAGAACAGACCACGGAAATGTCAGAGATAATTTTATTATGTCCCATGTCACCAGAGGAGTGTTTTCATATATTCATTTATTGAACATTATTGAGGATTTATTGTATACTGGTTTATTTATGCGGGTTAAAGCCATAGCAAGGGGAGAAATGATAGGTAGTGTCCATATCCAAAACTCTAATGAAAATGAGAGCCAGGCTCGGTGGCTTATGCCTGTAATCCCAGCACTTTGGGAGGCCGAGGTGGGCGGATCACCAGAGGTCGGGAGTTTGAGACCAGCCTGAACAACATGGAGAAACCCCATCTCTACTAAAAATACAAAATCAGCCAGGCATGGTGGTGCATGCCTGTAATCCCAGCTACTCAGGAGGCTGAGGCAGAAGAATTGCTTGAACTCAGGAGGCAGAGGTTGTGGTGAGCCAAGATTGTACCATTGCACTCTAGCCTGGGCAACAAGAGTGAAATTCCGTCTCAAAAAAGAAAGAAAATGAGGCTTTTCCTATTATCCATAACTGAATCTATGACCCAAATTACCTTCTTCTCAGTCTCCATACTTTCAGACTCAATAAGAACACTGTGTATTGACAATAATCATAAAAACTTGTATTTTTTTCCATCAAAACAGCACTAAAGGGCATTCAACTATTGATCCCAGAGAGCAGTTATCAGCATATGCCCTAAAATTGCAGATGCAGTTCTAAGTGCTTCAGTGCTTCTCCCAATCCACAGCCTCAGGAACACCCCGAGCTGACATTTCTCTGAGTGACATGAAAAATAAACAAGTCAAGCTCACCACTTCCACCAACTTAAAAATTTGCATGGAATCACCATAATATGTTATGATTTTGTTTTAAAAGGATTACTTCTGACAGGTTCCCCAATCTCAACTGAGTATCTTTGGCATGAAGAAGCCTTCAGCTTCAAGAATAGCTCTGTTCATATAATGCCTTTTAAAACATAAATCAATAGGTACTTTTTCACCTCAAACAAGATCATGAGAAAAATCAGTTTTCATTTCTAAGGGACACAAGGAATCATATATGTCTCTCCTGGGGAATTTAAGATGGATATTATACATTACTTTAATATAATTAGGCCCTATATTATGGTCCTCTTGTTTTGTCCTCTGGCACACAGGTTCTTTAATGCCATCAGCCTAACTTTGAAAACTCATAGCTTTTTTCTTATTATATTAAATATGTCATACTCTTGTTAACATTTTTTTTAAAAACTCTAAGGAAAAAAAGAATACAATAAAACTCACCCATACTTTTACCTCACTGAGATCTTCATCTTAATGTTTAGACACTTTTAACATTTATTTCTCCAAGAGTTTTATAAGTAAGGACATTTTGGTAATTCCTTGCAAATTACTTTTTTAACAAATGGAACAAATTTGGTTGACTTGGCTTGCTTACTTTTCTCTGTGAAGGTTCAACACTGTGATTACTCTCACACATTTTGAAACAAAGGCTCTTGGTACGTTTCAGTTCATTACTATTATATTGTGTTTATGAGGTAGTTACCAATCAAATCAATAGTGTGCTCACAATACATTTATTCTGTTTAACTGGTTGACTGCACCAGAAGGAGTTTAGGAGACCCAAGTTCTTGTCCAACTCTTTGACTATTTAGCTGCTTGATTGGTTGCTTCACCTCTCACGCCACCACCATCACCATCATGCTAAACCTCAGTTTCTTCATCTATAAATTAAAAAGGTTGAACTAAATTGTCTCTAAGTAACTTACAATTCTCTTAGTTTAAAATTCTACAGCCTACAGGGTCAACCAAAAGCTGGCTGAGAGATGGGGTTGTTATGAATGGCTCTGAGTAAACCCATGACTACAACAGGGAAAATGGAGGAGTTATACGTGTCACTAAGGGTTATTCCTTTAAAAGCATAGAAAAATAAAAACAAGCCTTCTGCTGAACACCGCTATGGCCAAAAGCACAAGTAAACAAACAAATAAATAAATAACTAGCAAGCATATATTATAAGGTGTGAAATAATAGATCATGATCAAACACAAAATCATTGAAAGCAATTGCAACAAAATCAAAAATTGACAAAGGAGATCTAATTAAACAAAAGAGCTCCTGCACTAAATTCCTCAACACATACACTCTCCCAAGACTAAACCAGGAAGAAGTTGAATCTCTGAATAGACCAATAACAGGCTCTGAAATTGAGACAGTAATTAACAGCTAATCAACCAAAAAAAGTCTAGGACCAGATGGATCCACAGCCGAATTCTACCAGAGGTACAAGGAGGAGCTGGTACCACTCCTTCTGAAACTATTCCAATCAATAGAAAAAGAGGGAATCCTCCCTAACTCATTTTATGGGGCCAGCATCATCCTGATACCAAAGCCTGGCAAAGACACAACAAAAAAAGAGAATTTTAGACCAATATCCTTGATGAACATTGATGCAAAAATCCTCAATAAAATACTGGCAAACCGAATTCAGCAGCACATCAAAAAGCTTATCCACCATGATCAAGTGGGCTTCATCCCTGGGATGCAAGGCTGTTTCAATATACGCAAATCAATAAATGTAATCCAGCATATAAACAGAACCAAAGACCAAAACCACATGATTATCTCAATAGATGCAGAAAAGGCCTTTGACAAAATTCAACAACACTTCATGCTAAAAACTCTCAATAAATTAGATATTGATGGGACGTATCTCAAAATAATAAGAGCTATCTATGACAGACCCACAGCCAATATCATACTGAATGGACAAAAACTGGAAGCATTCCCTTTGAAAACTGGCACAAGACAGGGATGCCCTCTCTCACCATTCCTATTCAACATAGTGTTGGAAGTTCTGGCCAGGGCAATTAGGCAGGAGAAGGAAATAAAGGGTATCCAATTAGGAAAAGAGGAAGTCAAATTGTCCCTGTTTGCAGATGACATGATTGTATATTTAGAAAACCCCATCGTCTCAGCCCAAAATCTCCTTAAGCTGATAAGCAACTTCAGCAAAGTCTCAGGATACAAAATCAATGTACAAAAATCACAAGCTTTCTTATACACCAATAACAGACAAACAGAGAGCCAAATCATGAGTGAACTCCCATTCACAATTGCTTCAAAGAGAATAAAATACCTAGGAATCCAACTTAAGAGGGATGTGAAGGACCTCTTCAAGGAGAACTACAAACCACTGCTCAATGAAATAAAAGAGGACACAAACAAATGGAAGAACATTCCATGCTCATGGATAGGAAGAATCAATATCATGAAAATGGCCATACTGCCCAAGATAATTTATAGATTCAATGCCATCCCCATCAAGCTACCAATGACTTTCTTCACAGAATTGGAAAAAACTGCTTTAAAGTTCATATGGAACCAAAAAAGAGCCTGCATCACCAAGTCAATCCTAAGCCAAAAGAACAAAGCTGGAGGCATCATGCTACCTGACTTCAAACTATACTACAAGGCTACAGTAACCAAAACAGCATGGTACTGGTACCAAAACAGAGATATAGATCAATGGAACAGAACAGAGCCCTCAGAAATAATGCTGCATATCTACAACCATCTGATCTTTGACAAACCTGACAAAAACAAGCAATGGGGAAATGATTCCCTATTTAATAAATGGTGCTGGGAAAACTGGCTAGCCATATGTAGAAAGCCAAAACTGGATCCCTTCCTTACACCTTATACAAAAATTAATTAAAGATGGATTAAAGACTTACATGTTAGACCTAAAACCATAAAAACCCTAGAAGAAAACCTAGGCATTACCATTCAGGACATAGGCATGGGCAAGGACTTCATGTCTAAAACACCAAAAGCAATGGCAACAAAAGACAAAATAGACAAATGGGATCTAATTAAACTAAATAGCTTCTGCACAGCAAAACAAACCACCATCAGAGTGAACAGGCAACCTACAAAATGGGAGAAAATTTTTGCAACCTACTCATCTGACAAAGGGCTAATATCCAGAATCTACGATGAACTCAAACAATTTACAAAAAAAAAAACAAACAACCCCATCAAAAAGTGGGCGAAGGACATGAACAGACACTTTTCAAAAGAAGACATTTATACAGCCAACAAACACATGAAAAAATGCTCATCATCACTGGCCATCAGAGAAATGCAAATCAAAACCACAATGAAATACCATCTCACACCAGTTAGAATGGCGATCATTAAAAAGTCAGGAAACAACAGGTGCTGGAGAGGATGTGGAGAAATAGGAACACTTTTACACTGTTGGTGGGACTGTAAACTAGTTCAACCACTGTGGAAGTCAGTGTGGCAATTCCTCAAGGATCTAGAACTAGAAATACCATTTGACTCAGCAATCCCATTACTGCATATATACCCAAAGGATTATAAATCATGCTGCTATAAAGACACATGCACACGTACGTTTATTGTGGCACTATTCACAATAGCAAAGATTTGGAACCAACCCAAATGTCCAACAATGATAGACTGGATTAAGAAAATGTGGCACATATACACCATGGAATACTATGCAGCCATAAAAAATGATGAGTTCATGTCCTTTGTAGGGACATAGATGAAGCTGGAAACTATCATTCTCAGCAAACTGTCACAAGGACAAAACACCAAACACTGCATGTTCTCACTCATAGGTGGGAATTGAACAATGAGAACATATGGACACATGAAGGGGAACATCACACACTGGGGACTGTTGTGGGGTAGGGGGATGGGGGAGGGATAGCATTAGGAGATATACCTAATGCTAAATGACGAGTTAATGGGTGCAGCGCACCAACATAGCACATGTATACATATGTAACAAACCTGCACGTTGTGCACATGTACCCTAAAACTTAAAGAAGAAGAAGAAGAAGAAGAAGAATAAAGAGCTCCTGCACAATGAAAGAAACTATCATCAGAGCAAACAGACAACCTACAGAAGGGGAGAAAATTTTTGCAATCTATCTATCTGACAAAGGCCTAATATCCAGAATCTCTACAACGAACTTAAACAAATTTACAAGAAAAAAAAATCCATTAAAAAGTGGGCAAAGGACATGAACAGACACATCTCAAAAGAAGACATTTATGTGGCCAAAAAACATATGAAAAAAGCTCAACATCACTGTTATTAGAAAAATGCAAATCAAAACCACAATGGGATGCCATCTTATGCCTGTCAGAATGGCTAGTATTAAAAAGTCAAGAAACAATAGATGCTGGTGAGGCTGTGGAGAAATAGGAACACTTTTACACTGTTGGTGGAAACGTAAATCAGTTCAACCATTGTGGAAGACAATGTAGGGATTCCTCAAAGACATAGAACCAGAAATAACATTTAACCCAGCAATCCCATTACTGGGTATATACCCAAAAAAATATAAATCATTCTATGTTAAAGATACATGCACGTGTACATTCATTGCAGCACTATTCACAATAGCAAAGACATGGAATCAACCCAAATGCCCATCAATGATAGACTGGATAAAGAAAATGTGGTACGTATACACCATGGAATACTATGCAGCCATAAAAAAAACAAGATCATGTTCTTTGCCTGGACATCGATGGAGCTGGAAGCCGTTATCCTCAGCAAACTAATGCAGGAACAGAAAACGAAACACTGCATGTTCTTACTTATAAGTGGGAGCTGAACAATGAGAACACATGGACACAGGGAGGGGAACAACACACTCTGTTTTGGGTGGTAGGATGGAAGGAGGGAGAGCATCAGGAAAAATAGTTAATGCATGCTGGGCTTAGTAACTAGGTGATGGATTGATAGGTACAGCAAATCACCATGGCACACATTTACTTATGTAACAAACCTGCACATGTATCCTGGAACTCAAAATAAAAATGACGTTGTGGGAAAATTCTAAAAAAAAATTTAGAGATTTGAAAATTACTATGAACATCACAAAACAGGATAAAGGAAAGAAAGTAATGATTTGCTAGTGATACAATTGTCTACCTAGAATGCCCAGAAGAATTAACTTAAATTGGATTTAAGAATAGAGTTTAGCAAAATATATAGATACCAGATAAATATTTAAAATTAATAGCTTTTCTATATACTAGTAATAATATATTTAAAGACAGAATTTGTTAAAATATTTTATTTGTAAGAATGATGAACTATAGCCTACTTATGAATAATCATGAGGAAAAAGCAACATCCTAAAAAATAGTTTAAAATACTAAAAATACTTCAAAAAATAGAAAATACTATAAAAACAATAAAAGAAGAGATGGATCATTCATAAATGATAAAGAGATTTTAAATCCTTAGCACAATACTTCTGGTCAGATACCAACATAAATTTTATTTTTATTTTTATTTTTGAGATGGAGTTTCGCTCTTGTTGCCCAGGCTGGAGTGCCATGGTGCGATCTTGGCTCACTGCAACCTCTGCCTCCCAGGTTCAATTGATTCTTCTGCCTCAGCCCCCTAAGTAGCTGGGATTACAGGCATGTGCCACCATGCCCTGCTAATTTTATATTTTTAGTAGAGACGAGGTTTTACCATGTTGGTCAGGCTGGTCTCGAACTCCTGACCTTAGGTGATCCACCCACCTTGGCCTCCCAAAGTGCTGGGATTACAGGCATGAGCCACTGCACCTGGCCAAATTTTAGATATATTAAAATGAATTAAAATATTTCTAACCTAGAAAAAATATAGGTATTTGTCAAATATATAAATGAAAAAATATAAATTCAATTGAAGGAATCACAAAAATAAACAACCATAAAATGTAAACTTCTGTATTTTTTTTAAAAAATCAGAATTAAAAGGCTGAAATTTCACTTCTAGCCAAGATGATGTAACAGGCACCAGATTTATATTTCCACCTTAAACAATTAGAAAATTGGACCAAATATTTGAAACAAATTTTCAGACACTGAAAACAGGCAGTGGGGGACTGTAATCTCTGAGATAACAAACACGGTGAGCCCTACCATTGCAAACTTAAACTGCTTGGAGGCAATTTCCAAGCTACAGTACAGGCAAGGGGAAATCAAATAGAGCTTGGTGGTCTCGTTCAGTTGAGGAGATGGAGATAACATTTCACGCAGGGCTAGAATTTGTGGAGCAGGGGACTAGAGAACAATGATCTGTACAGGAACAGACGGCACAAAAATCCTGTTGAATCTCTGGCTAAGTGGTGATTTCTTCATTCAATAGAGGAAATTGCCTGCAGCCAGGAATAGAACCACCACAAAAGTAGGAAAAATGATTCCATAAGATCAAACAGGCCTGGAAATGGTGCATATTCCTAATAGCTAGATTGAAAACACCTCATAACATACAGGACAACAGATAGGAGCCTAGGAAAGAATCACCTTAACGATGAGGGTAAATTATGCCTAGACTAAAAGTTGCTATGGATCTGCCCTAACAAAACTTAAAAGAAAATTCTAAAGGATCCAACTGATTACAAGTAACTAAGCTAAAATCCAACATTAATATTTTTAAAAACAAGGAAATCTATCCATCAACAACATAAAATTCACAAGCTCTGACATCCGACTGAAAATTACCAGGCATGCAAAGGAGCATATAATCCATAATCAGGAGAAAAATAAATCCAAAGAAACAGACCCAGAAATGACAGAGATGTTGGCACTAGCAGAGACAGATGATAAAACTGCTATAAATATTGTCTATATGTTCAAGAAAGAAGAGGAAAACTTGAGCATGATGAAGAGAGAAAGACGTAAAAAAAAAAAAATCTAAAACTTCTAGAGATGAAAAAAAAGTAGTATCTAAAGTGGAAAGTGAACCCAACAGGGTTAATAGCAGCTTAGACATAGTAGAAGAAAAGACCAGTTAAAATCGAAGACAGCATAAATGCTATCCAAAATGCAACACAGATAGATACCATTAAAATGCTGGAAAAACCTGTCAACCTCAAATTCTTTAGTAACTGAAAATATCTTTTAAAAATGAAAATTAAATAAAGGCTTATTTATACAAAAGACTGCTGAGAGAATGCATAACCAACAGGCCTGCACAACAAGAAATGTAAAATTTTTGCCATTTGAAATGTAATCAATACAATTCATCTTAACAACCTAAAAATGAAAAATTATATGATGCAGAAAAGACCAAATTCAATACTCACTCATGTTATTTTTAAAAAAAAAACCTCATAAAACTAGATATTCCCCAGCCTTCTTTAAAAAATCAGATATTTGTTTTATTGTTTTTCTCTACTGTTTTCATTTTTCTTGATTTCTTCTCAGATCTTTACTATTTCCCTTTTTCTGCTTATTTAGGGTTAATTTGGTCTTTTTTAAGTATCTTTAGGCGGAAGAGTAGAAATTGATTTAAGATCGTTCTTCTTTACTAATAAAATTATTTAGTGCTATAAATTTTTCTCTGAGTACTGCTTTAACAGGATCCCACACAATTCAATACGTTGTGTTTTCATTTTTCTTCAGTTCAACGTACTTTCTCATTTCCCTTTTGATTTCTTTTTTATGCATGGGTTATTTAGCAGTATGTTATATTATTTCTAAATATTTGAGAATTTTCCAGAGATCTTTCTGGTTTGGGTTTCTAATTTAATTCTAATGTGGTTAAAGAACATACTTTGTATGATTCAAATTCTTTTGCATTTACTAGTATCCTAGAATAAGGTCTGACTTGGTAAATGTTCTGTGTGCCCTGGATGGGGACAGAACATGTATTTTGCTTGGGTGGAGCATTCTATAAATACCAATCAAGTCAAGATGGTTGAGAGTGTTGTTCAAAACCTCTGTATTCTTACTGATTTCTGTCTACTTGTTCTACCAAATATTATGAGAAAGGTATTTAAATTTCTTAATATAATTGTGTAGTTGTCTGCTGCTCTTTGCAGTTCTAACAATTTTTGTTTTATGTATTCTGAAGCTCTCTTATTTGGTGTATAAACATTTAGAATTGTTATGTCCTCTTGATGAATTGACCCCTTTATAATTATAAAAATTATCATCTTTCTCCCTGATATTATTCTTTGTTCTAAAGGCTATGTGTCTGATATTAACATAACCAATCCAGTTTTCTTTTGTTTAGTGTTAGAATATTATATCTTTTACATTTTTAACCTATCTGTGACTTTATATTTAAAGTAGGTTTCTTGTAAGTAGCATATAATTAAGTTTTACTTTTTCATGATCTAAATTTTCCAGTTGAAAGCCAATCTCAATTTAGACCATTTACATTTGATGTGATTTTTAGTTAATAGATTGATTTCTATTTGCACCATCTGTTCTTTGCTCCCTTTTTCCATCTTTCAGGGATCAATTTCTCATGTCCAATATCTTGAAAAACCATTGTTTTATATATTTGTCTAGTTTTTGTTGTTGTTGTTGTTTCAGATGGGAGAATAAATGCAGTCCCTGTTTCTCTAAGTTGCCCAGAAGTGGAAGTCCCTGGCATAGCTGCTTTATTCTTCATAGCCAAAAAGCTGGAAACAACTCAATGCCTAACAACAGGTGAATGGATAAACAAATTGTATTATAGCCATGTAATGGAATACTACTCAGCAATAAAAAGGAACAAACTACCGTTATACACAAAAATACATATTTGTGATTAAAATAAAGTATGCTTACTTAAAGAAGACAAACACACACAAAAATACATATTTGTGATTAAAATAAAGTATGCTTACTTAAAGAAGTCAAACACACACAAAAAAACTAATGTAAAATTTCATCTGTATGAAATTCTAGAAAAGACTAAATTAAAGTGACAGAAAGTAGAGCAGTGGTTGTCAGGTACCAGGGTAAAGAGAATAGACTTAGTACAAAATGGCATAAGGAAACTTTTGGGATAATGAAAATGTCTCATATCTTGAGTGCAGTCGTGGTTACATGACTCAATACATTTGTCAAAACTCATTAAATTGCATGCTTAAAATTGGTGAACATTATTTTAGGTGAATTTTACTTCAATAAAGCTAGTTTTAAAAAAACGTTTTAAAGGCCAACAAAAAAATGATGGCAAGGCAGAAGAAAATGTTTTCATGAATATGACAAACATAAAAAATATTTGGTATATAACAGATTGTACAAATCCATAAGAAAAACACTAACACTCAATATAAAGGGGACAAAAGAAATAAACAAAGTTCACGAGAGAGGAAAAAGACAAAATATTCAATGCTAAAGAGGTAGGGATAAACCAACATTGTCAACTCAATCTAGTGGAAATATAATTTGGCACAACTTTCTTGAAAGCAATTTGAGTACCCGGACAAGAATCTTAAATTATTCTTGCTTTTTGACCCAGTAAGACCATCTGTACCACAGCAAGATTAGTTATTGGAGCCAAAAGTAGCATGGAAAAACTTAATATTTATTAGGAAAGTTATTGAATACCTTATAGTTTATCTTTCAATTGTATATTTTATGATCATCAAAAATTATATTTTCAAAGAATTGCAATGACATAAAAATGATCTTGATATAATTGTAAGTGAATAATAAGGACAAAAGTATTCAACTTCATTTTCATTATTTGTAATTAAACAGTATATGTGTATGTGTGTGTGTGAGTGTGTGTGTGTTTGTGTTTGAATGTCTATAAGAAAATACACCACAAGGTTAGCAGTCTTCTTTCCAGACTGTGGAATTATGGGTGGTTTTTATTTCTCCTTACATCATTTTCTGAATTGTGGCATTATCCACATTGAGACTGCATTTTATATAAAAGCAAAATAAGATAAATGTATATATAAACATATGTGTCATTAATCATAGGACAAACAGCATTATTTTTAAGTACATCAATTTCTTGACAAACCAATATCATCACACATAAAACACAAATGATAAATTCATGCCTTTTTTGGAATTTTATTTCACATCTCTTATTAACATTGACTTATTCACAGCCATATAGAAAGTACAGTGTAAGACAATGTACGACAGTGAGAATACAAAGATCTACAAGCCAAAATCTCTGTCCTCAAGTAATCCACACCCTTAGGAGTAAGGTCAGTCTACAAAGATCCAACTGAAAGATTGGAGAGGATATCAGTAGACACAGCTGCTCCAAGATTACAGACTAGGAAATAAAAAGAATCTGATCTTTCATTAATTTGCTTATTCATTCAACAAATATTTATTGAGCACCTACTACTTTCAAGTACTATGTAATTTCCTGGTTTTGCAGTGGTTAACAAAATACATGTAATGCTTGCCTTCATGCAGCTAGATGAGTAACAAATAGAAAGGTAAATATATAATTACAACTTGTGTTGTAAAGGAAACAAGCTAAATTCAATGAAAGAGAGTAACAGAAAGGGGAGGGATGTGAGAGGAAAAGCAAAGGAGATGCAAGGATCAGGGGTGGCCTCTATGAGGAGGTGGCATTTGAGTTGAGACTGAAGGATGTAAAGGAAACAGTCATGCAAAGACAGAGGAAGACCGTCAGACAAGACTGAGCTTGCATTTTCAAGCTTTCAAGACTGAAAGACCAGAATAGCCGGAAACAATAGGCAAATAGGAGAGTGGAACACAAGGAGATTAGAGATGAGGCAGGAACCTGATTGTGCAGGGCCTTGCATTTTTCAACATTCAGAACAGACTGAAATCTGAGCTCCATATTTATATTGTTGGCATCTTTAAAAGTAATTTTTTAAAGGCAAACATGAACTTTAAGAGGCATTCTGGAAGGTACCTAGGCAGCTAGATTCCCAAGATGCTACATGAGCTTGAGCCAGCTTAGACCTTTCATTTTTCCTATATGTAAAACAGAAGAATATAGAATAATAGGACTGTTGTGAAGGAAGCTGAAGGTTAAACATGTCATGTGCATTGAAAGTATTACTGTTCTGCAAAAAGCAATAATCAGTTGAGATAGAGGAAAGGGTTCTTTTGCATTAGAAATATAAATTTATTAGCTCTAGTTGGATGTTATTGAATGCTATCAAAAATAGCACTTCAGCATTGATTCAGAACTGTAGGGTGCACTATCAGCATAATTAAAATGAAAGAATCTAAGCCATTTCCCCATCTTGCTTCCTTATTATTGTCTAATTGTTCAGAATGTCTGTCTGTTATAGAGACAAAGCAATTAAGCCCAGCAAGTCGCAACAATGGGGATCATAAAGCGGGGGCCTCTTTCATTAGCAACTTGGATATCAGCATAGAAAACATTAAAGAAAGGAATGCAATTGTAATTGGAAATAATTGGATGGCACAGTTCACTTAGCTGGGGAAGATATGCTATCTGCATTTGGAGTCTCTTTTTCATTTCGTGGGTCTTTTTTCACCTGGGTTCTTCAAATTGAGTCCCATAAACATCATGGTATCATAGTTGAGGTACCATAGGGCTCAGTGAGTGCCAGGTTCTGCTTCAGATAATGGCACCTGTCCCCTGGGATTCCAAAAGAATTTTGTTTCATGTTAACTGTCAACTATCTCAGGAAGAAGAAGAGCAAGGAGTCAATGCTTCTGTTAAACATAAATCACCAGAATAAAAACTCCTATGTCTCTCTCGTCCCATTTCTCACAAACACAGAGCTGCCATCCAAAAACCCAAGATCTACTCTTGGAACATAAACAGTGATTATCTTTACAATGCAAGGTGTTATATTACAAGCAGAAAGAGTCATAAACATTTTTAGATCTGAAGATGACCAGAGTTTCAAACCCCCCACATTTAAAAGCTGACTCAGAGAAGAGATTGACTGACCCCAGATAAAAGGAGACAGAGAATTAGAAATGGAAAACACAGGTCCCCTAATAACAATAACAACATACTAATAATAGCTACTGAATTGTAAACACTGTTGAATACTTCACATAAATTATATCATTTAATCCAATGAGGTGTGGAATTATGTATTTTATAGATAAGGAAACTGGTGCTTGGAGACCTTATGCAATTTGCCCCGATGGTAAAGGGGCAAAAAAAAAAAACAAAAAAAAAAAAAAAAAAACAAGGATTAAAACTAGACGTAAAACTACGATTTGAACCTAGTTGTATCTAATTACAAAGCCCATGCTTACAACTGCTAAGTGATCCTACCTCCCTATACTATGTTCAAAACATGAAGCAAGTAATGAGTCCTACTATTTCCTGTCACCAAACCAAAAGCAAGAGAAAACAGTGATATAGGTGGGGAAATTAGCCAATTCCTTAGATAAGGGATCAGCAAACCATAGCCTGCTGCCTGTTTTTTTATATAGCTCATGAGTTAAGAATGGTTTTATATTTTTAAATGATTAAAACATATTGAAAGATGGATATTTTGTACTACATAAAAATTGTGTGAAACTCAAATTTTAGTGCTTATAAATGGAATTTATTGAAACACAGCCTCGCTTATTTATTTATGTATTGTCTATGGTTGCTTTTGAATTTCAGAGGCAGAACTGAGGAGCTGACAAAGACTGTATGGCCCACAAAGCCAAAAATAGTTACTACTTGTCCCTTTACAGAAAAAAAAGTTTGTCAACCCCTGCCTTAGACCACACTCACTTCAATTGATGGAAATAAGAATATGAAGAAATATCTATATGGTCAATGCTCTGTGCTTCCAGGGAGAGGAAAGAAGAAATGTGGATGATGTAGTAAGAGGAAAATGGCTTGCTTTGTCTCAATAGCTGAGGATCATTTTATCTACAGGGGTGGTGTGTCTCCTTCAAAGGGAGGGCAAGAAGGAGACCTATGTTGGTGGGCCTACTGAACTGCTTGATCCTCCAATCTGTCAAAGGACACCCTTTAAAAGAAAATACCATCCAAAAATCTTAGTGTGTCTATCAGATAGTGGCTCTAAGGCTGTAATTTTCCCCTGTTCACAGACTTGGCTAACAAAGTGAGCTGAATAGGTTGGCAAAGGCCATCCTCTCTTTATACGAAGGGAACACAAAGGAAAAACATTAATAACGCTGGGCTTTGAACTCTATTATGTTGTCCCTGGAAACTCACATAAATTCAGTTCCTTGTGAATGTATGGGAGAAAGGTGAATTCAGCTGGACATAAAAGTGATTTGTCCATCATTTGTCCAACCAATTCCCCAGCTGCTGAAAACTCATACACTCGTTGCACAATACAAGCCAATGGAATGACTGGCTCACTTGATCCAGTTTCATTTATCATTGAATATTTTAGAATTGCCTTTGGAAATATAATTTGGCTTCCCACATTGGCTGCTTATAGGAAAATTATAGTGATCTGCTGACACCAGCATTCTAGTCTGTGCAATGGCTATATTTCTCAACATAAATTTACATTCTGATTCATAAACGTATTGGTCTCTGTTATCTAGGGCAACTATCACTGTTGCTAAAATTCTGAAATTATTAAGAGTTTAAGAATGAGACTGTTGACCACATTAAATTCACCAAAGGCCATTTGGTGAGTCCCTTGAATCCAGGTATCTAGTTTTCCAGAGAGGGCAAAAACACTCTCTGAAATTGTGTATACAACACAGAGACATTGCAGCATATGCAAATTTAATGTATGTAAATTAATAATATATGCTGAGAGGAAAAAAAGGCAGAACTACTTAAGTAGTATGGATAATTCCATGAACCATTCCACTAAGTTCATTCAGTCTCAGTGGCTTAGGATAGGAGATATGAGTATGCTGTTCCTCAGTCAGTCTTAGTTTCCACCCACATCTAAAAGTATCAGCATCTCATCATGCCGTGTGTAACTCTAGTGTTTAAAGATACATGCGCTTCAAACCAGATGGTGTCCAAATACTTGATCTGTTACTTACCTAAAGAAACAGTGGCAAGCGCCAATTCTGAAGATAACACAAGCTGTATTGAACTTCTGGAGTGAGTCTGTAATGCAGTACTATCTAAAAGTTTTTTCAAAGAAATTTTTGACTAAAATACAATTTTTGCTTCATGAGCTAACTTTAGCTCCTAACCATCATGTAAGATATAATTTCACTACTGCTGTCTTAACCCTTGGAAAAACTACATATTTGAAGTTCTGCTCAATCTCATATTGGGAGGAGGAAGGAGCGTGTCAATCTATCTGTTCCAACAAGAACCACGGTGCCCCTGAGATTGGCACTTCCCATGCTGTGTTCCATGACACATTCATTGTTAATAGATGTTCTTGCCAAACAGGGTTCTGTAATTTAAAAGTCTGGGCAATGTTGCATATTATATTCTCTTCTCAAAAGTCACAATGCACATTACCATGCTGAGAGAGTCCTGCCATAAAGAAAGCAATTTAATTTCATTAGAACTGGCATTTTCCATATGCAGTAGGCAGAATCTCTCAGCTATCTTTGTCCTGCCCCCTTTCTCATTTCTTCCCAACAGTAAAGAGTACTATTGTGAATTCTCCAATTCGGGATAGAGTGGAGGGCAGAGCCACTGTGTGTTAAAGTCACAGTGAAGACACATCAGTGAGCTAGTGAGTTGACCTAAAGCCCATCCCCTAGGACAGTGCTTCTCAAACACAAATGTGCATACAAGTCATATGGGGATCTTGTGGAAAATGAAGATTCTGATTCAGCAAGTCTCAGGTGGGGCCCCAGATTCTGCATTTCTTAGAAACTTTCAGATGATGTTGATATTGCTGGTATTATGGACCACACTTTGAAGAATAAGGTGCTAGGAACAGTCTCAACCACCTTTCTCCCCCTCTTCTCTTCTCATCCTCACCCAGGTATGCAGGGCATTTCTGTCTCCAGAAGCTGATGGTAATGGTAAGATTGAAAATTAAGGGAGACAGAAGCCTGCTTAGGGGATGCCTGGAGCCTGAGCTGACTGCTCCAATCCATCTATAAGGATAGCTCTCATGAGGTGACTATGCACCAGCTTAAGTGGTGGCAATTTTGATTACTGTTTCCTTTGCCTCTGGTATGTGAGGTCCCTTCAGTAACCCTGCAGTGAAAGTGGTGATTGACAAAACAGAATTCATGCATTCTCAGATTCCTTAGCCATAATGCCATCTTAACATGATCAAAATTTCCCCTGTGCCCATCACACCGCACTTGCTGGATGCTGGACCATGATTTGCAATGGGAGATCTCTTAGCAGATAGCCATGGCATAGGAAATAGAGCTTCTGATGCTTGGAAGTCTGCTTCTTTACTAGCGCAGGGCATATGTAAGTTGATCATCTTCCAGCTGACTGAGGATAAGACTACAGAAACTTCCTCTCACAATTCCCCAGGCTCTGTCTCTTTACATATGGCAACTCAGATCCCACGGCATCATGAAGTATAGTTTGAAGTCTGTAGCTTCATCTTTTTATCACTAGGAAACAGGAGAGCATATGCCAGATCTGCACATAAGCAACAGGTAACCAAGATCTTCAATATGCCAGGTTCGCATTTGAAAGCAAAGCAATCCAGGGGGGACCCTCTCTGTCACTGCTCAGAGTAAGAAACTGACCTGCAGGGGCATGTTAACTCAGCTGGAAAATGGGCCTTTATTCAATGTCTACATACTGAAGGAGAACTGTGCATATTTCGGAAATTAAATTACCAAAACAAACAGAAGGATCTTTCCAACTCACACCCAGTTAGAAAATAGTCCCTCTTTGTACTTTTTTTCTTCCAAGAGTAAATTATCTTTGCTATCAGATTATGACAAACAGGATTGCGAAGGGGAAGGAGGAGAAAGATGGGCCAGGTGATCTCTCAAAATGCCTTGTAATACTTGAAGCACAGGTGTCTAACATACTGGGTCTTGAGTATTTACGATTTATCATCCAAGAAGGCAGACAAACTGTCTATCTTAGCTTGTTAGCTGTAAAGGGCCAGCATTCCAAAGAAGGATTTGATAAATCCTGCATTCCGATTTCCATAACAAGAAAAATGTTAAGTTTAATGTGTTTGGACTGCATGAATTCTTGGATTCAATAACAGAAACAATTTCAGATGGATGGGTGAGTGGGATGGCAGAAATTCAGGATTGTATCCAAGGGTTTTCTTTTACATAAAGTTTTATCCTTGGCCACTCAGTTATCCTCCATATGTGGATTTTCATCACCCTCAGCTTCCAGAAAAGAAATGGAGTGTGTCAAGGTGAAGATGTTACTCAGCATGAATTATAGAGCTGAGCATAGAAACCAAGAGGTGTACTTTCCACTTGGAACTCTAACAGGGTGGTTAAAGACAGATTTACTGCAGTAATAGGCTTCTGGCTCAAAAAGGTGAGGTGTTTTTTTACAGAGCTCAAAGATGGTAGAAAGAACCATTTCATTGTCAATTTGATAATTTTGAAAAGTACATAAACTATCATCCATTTCATATTTAGAAGTGGCTTGTAGGAAAAGCATGGAAGCATAAACAGAAAAGGAAGCTCTTAATAAAAAGTCCATATCTATGGTTTGTTTTCATTCCATGTGAAAAGAACTTTAATATCTATGACATATTTATCTATATATCAATCTATAAGTTAGGCAGGATAGGAAATGAAATGACCAGTTTTCAAAACCATGAAAAACAATTTTTTAAACAAGTGGGAAATTATTTTTATATTATGTTTCTTCCAGTTATAAAAATAATAATTAGCTAGTTTAAAGAGTTCAGAAGTTAACTCACTACCCAAAAATAAGGAGTTAAAATTTTGGTGCATTTCCCTTTTCTATGGCCTTATGTGTGTGTAGACATGTGCTCATATGTAGGAATCTACATGAACCAGCATACCTCATTTCATTGCGCTTTGCAGATGTTGCTTTTTTTTTTTTAATTGGAGGTTTGTGGCAACCCTGCATTGAGCAAGCCTGTTGGTACCATTAATCCAAAAACATGTACTCACTTAGTATCTCTCTGTCACATTTTGGCGATTCTTACAATATTTCAAACCTTTCATTATTATTATATCTGTTACGATTATCTGTGATCAGTGATTTTTGATGTTACTATTGTAATTATTCAGGGGCACCACAAACTGTGCCCACAGAAGATAGAGAATTTAATAGATAAATGTTCTGTGTGTTCTGGCTGCTCCACTGACTGGTTGTTCCCCATCTCTTTCCCTCTCCTTGAGCCTTTTTATTCCCTGAGACACAATTTCACAATATTGAAATGAGGCCAATTAATAACCCTACAATAGCCTTTAAGTGTTCAAATGAAAGGAAGAGCCATACATCTCTCACTTTAAATCAAAAGCTAGAAATAATTAAGCTTAATGAGGAAGGCATGTTGAAAGCTGAGACAGGCTGAAAGCTAGGCCTCTTGTCCCAAACAGCCAAGTGGTGGATGCAGAGGAAAAGTTCTTGAATGAAATTAAAAGTGCTACTCCAGAGAATACATGAATAAGAAAATAACACAGCCTAATTGCTGATATGGAGAAAATTTGAGTAGTCTGGATAGATCAAACCAATCACAACATTTCCTTAAGCCAGAGCCTAATCCAGAGCAAGGCCCTAACTCTCTTCAATTCTGTGAAGGCCAAGAGAGTTGAGGAAGCTGCAGAAGAACAGCCAGAAGCTAGCAGAGGGTGGTTTATGAGGTTTAAGAAAAGAAGCCATCTCTATAGCATAAAAATGCAAGGTGAAGTAGCAAATGCTAATGAAGAAGCTGCAGCAAGTTATCCATATGATCTAGCTAAGATAATTGGTGAAGGTGGCTACACTAAACAACAGCTTTTCAATGCAGATGAAACAGCCTTCTATTGGAAGAAGATGTCATCTAGGACTTTCATAGCTACAGAGGAAAGGTCAATGACTGGTTTCAAAGACAGGCTGACTCTCTTGTGAGAGGCTATTGCAGCTGGTGACTTTAAGTTGAAGCCAATGCTTATTTACCATTCTGAAAATCCTAAGGCCCTTAAGAATTATGACACTGTAGTCCCAGCTACTCAGGAGGGAGAGGCAGGAGGATGACTTGAGCCAGGAATTTGAGGCTGCAGTGAGCTATGATCATGCCACTGCACTCCAGTCTGGGTGACAGAGCAAGACTCCATCTTTAAAAAAAACAGAGGTATCCTAAACAGAACAACAGAAGTTAGATAATAGCACATCTCTTTACAAAATGGTTTACTGACTCTTTTAAGCTCACTGTTGAGAACTATTGCTCAGAAAATAAAAAGATTTCTTCAAAATATTACTGCTCATTGATAATGCACCTGATCACCCAAGAGCTCTGATGGAGATGTACAAGGAGATAAATGTTTTCATACCTGCTAACGAAACATCCATTCTGCAGCCCATGGACCAAAGAGTCATTTTTACTTTCACATCTTATTTAAGAAATGTATTTCACAAGGCTATAGCTGCCATAGATAGTGATTCCTCTGATAGATCTAGGCAAAGTAAATCTAAAACCATCTGGAAAGGATTCACAATTCTAGATGCCATTAAGAATATTTGTGATTCATAGGAGGAGGTCAAATTGTCAACATAAACAGGAGTTTAAAAGTAATTGATTCCAACCCTCCATGGATGACTTTTAGTAATTCAAAACTTTAGTGGAAAAAGTAACTGCAGATGTGGTAGAAATCGTAAGAGAACTAGAATTAGAAGCAGCCTGAAGATGTGACTGAATTGCTGCAATCTCATGATAAAACTTGAATAGATGAGGAGTTTCTTCTTACGATGAGCCAAGAAACTGGTTTCTTGAGATGGAAGCTACTCCAGGTGAAGATGCTGTGAACATCATTGAAATGACAACAAAGGGCTTGGAATCTTCCATAAACTTAGCTGATAAAGCAGTGGCAGAGTTTGAGAGGATTGTCTCCAATTTTGAAAGAAGTTCTACTGTAGGTAAAATGCTATCAAATAGCATTACATGCTACAGTAGAAATTTTTTTGTGAAAGGAAAAGTCAATTGATTAAGCAAACTTCATTGTTGTCCTATTTTAAGAAATTGCCACAGCTACCCTAACCTTCAGCAACCAGCACCCTGATCCATCAGCACCCATCAACATGGAGGCAAGGCCTCTCTATCTTTTCATGGCTTGATAGCACCCTTACTTGTAGCACAGAATAATATTTCATTATCTAAATGTACCACAGTTTGTTTATCCATCACTCACTGAAGCATATCTTCGTTGCTACCAAGTTCTAGCAATGACAAATAAAGCTGATATAAACATCTGTGTGCAGGTTTCTGTGTGAACACAGGTTTTCAACTCCTTTGGGTAAACGTGAAGGAGCACAATTACTGGATTGTGTGGTAAGAGTATGTTTAGTTTTGCAAGAAACTGCCAAACTGTCTTTCCAGGTGGATGTGCCATTTTCATTCCCAGCAACAATGAAGAGTTCTACTGCTCCATATCCTCACTGGGATTTAGTATTGTCAGTGTTCTGGACTTGGGCCATTCTAATAGGCATATAGTGGTATCTCATTGTTATTTTTTTCTTTCCAACTTTTATTTTAGGTTCAGGGGAACATATGCAGGTTTGTTACATGGGTAAATTGTCACAGGGGGTTGGTATACAGATTATTTCATCACCCAGGTAATGAGCATAGTGGCCAATAGGTAGTTTTTCAGTCCTCACCCTGCTTCCATCCTCTACCCTCAAGTAGGCCCTTGTGTCTATTATTCCCTTCTTTGTGTCCATGTGTACTCAATGTTTAGTTCCCTCTTATAAATGAGAACATACAGTATTTGGTTTTCTGATTCTATGTTAATTAACTTACGATAATAACCTCCAGCTCCATCCATGTTGCTGCAAAGAACATGGTCTCATACTTTTTATGGCTGCATAGTATTCCATGGTGTATGTGTACCACGTTTTCTTTATCCAGTCCACTTTTGACGGGCATCTAGATTGATTCCATGTCTTTGCTACTGTGAATATTGCTGCGATGAACATACGTGTGCACATGTCTTTATGGTAGAACAATTTATACTCCTTTGGGTATATACCCAGTAACAAGATTTCTGGGTTGGACAGTAATTCTGTTTTAAGTTCTTTTTCTTTTTTTCTTTTTTTTTTTTTTTTTGAGACAGAGTCTGCTCTCTTGCCCAGGCTGGAGTGCAAGTGGTGTGATCTCAGCTCACTGCAGCCTCCACCTCCCAGGTTCAAGCAATTCTCCTGCTTCAGCCTCCCAGGTAGCTGGGATTATAGGAATCTGCCACCATGCCCAGCTAATTTTTGCATTTTTAGTAGAGACAGGTTTTACTATGTTGGCCAGGCTGGTATCAAACTCCTGATCTCAGGGGATCTGCCTGCCTCAGCCTCCCAAGTGCTGGGATTACAGGCATGAGCCACCACGTCTGGCCTGTTTTAAGTTCTTTGAGAAATCTCCAAACTGCTTTCCACAGTGATTGAACTAATTTACATTCCAACTAGCGATGTATAAACATTCCCTTTTCTCTGCAGCCTTGCCAGGATCTGTTATTTTTTTTTTATTTTTTAATACTAGCCATTCTGACTGGAATGAGATGGTATCTCATTATGGTTTTGATTTGCATTCCTTTAATGATTACTAATGTTAAGCATCTTTTTATATGCTTGTTGCCCATATGTATGCTTCTATTCAGAAGTGTCTGTTCATGTCTTTTGCCCATTTTTAATAGAGTTGTTTGGTCTTTGCTTGTTATTTTGTTTAAGTTCCTTATAGATTCTAGATATTTGACCTTTGTTGGATGCATAGTTTGCTAATATTTTCTCCCATTTTGTAGGTTGTCTGTTTACTCTGTTGACAATTACTTTTGCCATGCAGAAGCTCTTTAGTTTAATTAGGTCCCACTTGTCAATTTTTGTTTTTGTTGCCATTATTTTAGGGGTCTTCATCATAAAATCTTTGCCAGGTCCTATGTCCAGGATGGCATTTCCTAGGTTTTCTTCTAGGGTTTTTATAGTTTTAGATTTTACATGTAAGTCTAATCCATCTTGAGTTTATTTTGTATATGATACAAGGAAGGGGTCCAGTTTCAATCCTCCACATATGGCTAGCCAATTCTCCCACCACCATTTATTGAATAGAGAGTCCTTTTACCATTGCTTGTTTCTGTCGACTTTGTCAAAGATCAAATGGTTGTAGGTGTGTGACCATATGGCTGAGTTCTCAAACTTGTTCCACTGGTCTGTAAGTCTGTTTTTGTACCAGTACCATGCTGTTTCTGTTATTGCATCTGTGTAATATAGTTTGATGTCAGGTAGTATGATGCCCCTGGCTTTATTCTTTTGGCTTAGGATTACTTTGACTATTTGCATTCTTTTTTGGTTTCATACGAATTTTAGAATAGTTTTTTCTAATTCTGTGAAAAATGTTGATGGCAGTTTGACAGGAATAGCATTGAATCTATAAGTTGCTTTGGGAAGTATAGCCATTTTAACAATATTGATTCTTCCTATCCATGAGCATAAAATGTTTTTTCATTTCTGTCATCTCTGATTTCTTTGAGCAGTGTTTCATAATTCTCATTTTAGAAATCTTTCACTTCCCTGGTCAGCTGTATTCCTAGGTTTGTTTTTTCTTTGTGTCTATTGTGAATGGAATTGTGTTCTTGATTTGGCTCTCAGCTTAGACATTATTAGAATATGGAAATGCTACTGATTTTTATTCATTGATGTTGTATCCTGAAACTTTGCTGAAGTTGTTTATTAGTTCTAGGAGCCTTTGGGCATAGACTATAGGGTTTTCTAGGTAAAAAATCATATTGTCTGCAAAGAGAGATAATTTGATTTCCTTTCTTTCTATTTGGATGTATTTTATTTCTTTCTCTTGCCTGATTGCTCTGGCTAGGACTTCCAGTACTATGTTGAATAGGAATGGTGAGAGTGGGCTTCCTCATCTTGTTCCAGTTCTCAAAGAGAATGCTTTCAGCTTTTGCCTATTCAGCATGATGTTGGCTGTGGTTTTGTCATGGATTGCTCTCATTATTTTTTGGTATGTTCCTTTGATGCCTGGTTTGTTAAGGGTTTTTATCATAAAGCGATGTTAAATTTTTTCAGAAGCCTTTCCTGTGTCTGCTGAAATGACCATGTGGTTTTTGTTTTTAGTTCTATTTATGTGGTAAATTGCGTGTCTTGATTTGCTTATATTGAACCAAACTTGCATCCCAGGAATAAAGCCTGCTTGATCATGATGGATTAGCTTTTTCATGTGCTGCAGGATTCAGCTAGCTAGTATTTTGTTGAGGATTTCTGCATCTAAGTTCATCAGGGATATTGGCCTAAAATTTTCTTTCTTCATTGTGTCTCAGCCAGGTTTTGGTGTCAAAATGATGCTAGCCTCTTAGGATAAGTTAGGGAGGAGTCCCTCCTCCTCAAATTTGGAATAGTTTAAGTAAGATTCATACCAGTTCTTTTTCTTTTAACTTTAATTTTAGTTTCAGGAGTACATGTGCAAGCTTGTAAACTCATGTCACAGGGATTTGATATACAAATTATTTCATCATCCAAGTACTAGGCCTGGTATCCAATAGTTACTTTTTCTGATCTTCTCTCTCCTCCCACTCTTCACCCTCAGGTAGTCCCCAGTGTCTGTTTTTCTCCTCTTTGTGTCCGTGTGCTCTCATCATTTAACTCCCACTTATAAGTTAGAACATGCACATACCAGCTCTTTATATGCCTAGTAGAATTTGGCTGTGAATCCATCTGGTCCTGGCCTTTTTCTGGTTGGTAGGCTTTTTATTACTGATTCAATTTCAAAACTTGTTATTGGTATGTCCAGGATTTCAATTTCTTCCTGTTTCAATCTTGGGAGGTTGCATGTTTCCAGGAACATCCATTTCTTGTAGGTTTTCTACTTTGTGTGCATAGAGATGTAATAGTTTCTGAGGGTTCTTTGTATTTCTCTGGGGTAACTGGTAACATTCCCTTTGTCACTTTTTTCTTTTATTATACTTTAAGTTTTAGGATACATGTACACAACATGCAGGTTTGTTACATATGCATACAAGTGCCATATTGGTGTGCTGCACCCATTAACTCGTCATTTAGCATTAGGTATATCTCCTAATGCTATCCCTCCCCGCTCCACAACAGTCTCTGGTGTGTGATGTTCCCCTTCCTGTGTCCATGTGTTCTAGAACTATAAATACCATTCGACCCAGCCATCCCATTACTGAGTATATACCCAAAGGATTATAAATCATGTTGCTATAAAGACACCCTTTGTCACTTTTGATTGCATTTATTTGGATATTCTTTTTTTCTTCATTAATCTAACTATCAGTCTATTAATCTTAATTATTCTGTCAAAGAACCAACTTTTAGTTCTATTTCTCTTGTATGGTGTTTCGCATCTATTTTGTTCAGTTTAGCTCCGATTTTGGTTATTTCTTTTCTTCTTATAACTTCAGGGTTGGTTTGCTCTTGTTTTTCTAATTCCTCTAGGTGTGATGTTGGGTTGCTAATTTGTGAGTTTTCTAACTTTTTGATGTGGGTATTTAGTACTATAGTTTCCTCTTAACACAGCATTAGCTGTGTCCCAGAGATTTTGGTATGTTGTATCTTTGTTTTCATTAGTTTCAAAGAATTACTTGATTTCTGCCTTAATTTCACTGTTTAACCAAAAGTCATTCAGGAGCAGATTGTTTAATTTCCATGTAAATTGTATGATTTTGAGAAACCTTCTAGTACTGACTTCTATTCTTATTACTCAGTGGTGCAAGAGTGTGGTTGGCATAATTTTGTGGGTTTTTTTAATTTATTGAGAATTGCTTTATGACTGAGCATGTAGTCGATTTTAGAGTATGTGCTATGTGCAGATGAGAAGAATATATTTTCTCTTGTTGTTAGGTGGAGTGTACTGTAAATGGCCGTTAGGTCCATTTGGTCAAGGGTCAAGTTTAGGTCCCAGATATTTTTGATAGTTTTCTGCCTTGATGATCTGTCATACTGTCAGTAGAGTGTTGAAGTTTCCCATTATTATAATGTGGTTGTCAAAGTTTCTTCATAGGTCTCTAAGAACTTGTTTTATGAATCTGGGTGTTCCAATATTAGGTCCATAAATATTTAGGATAGTTAAGTTTGTTTGTTGAGCTGAACCCTTTATCATTATGTAGCGCTCTTCTTTGTGCTTTTTGATCATTCTTGGTATGAAGTCTGGTTTATCTGAAATTAGAATACATTTTTCTTCATTCCTTTTCTTTGAGCCTATGGGTGTCATTGCATGTGAAATAGGTTTCCTCAAGACAGCATTCGATTGGGTTTTGCTTCTTTATTGAGCTTGCCACTCTGCACCTTTTAAGTGGGACACTTAGCCTATTTACATTCAAGGTCAGTACTGATATGTGTGGATTTGATCCTGTCATCACATTGTTAGGTGGTTGTTATTTAGACTTTATTGTGTAGTTGCTTTATAGTGTCAATGGTCTATGTACTTAAGTCTGTTTTTGTGATGGTTGATGATGGTGTTTTCTTTCCATTTTTAGCCCTTCCTTAAGGAACTCTTGTAAGGCAGGTCTGATGGTTACAAATTCCCTTAGCATTTGCTTGTCTGGAAAGCATTTTATTTCTTATTTGCTTATGAAGTTTAGTTTGACCAGATATAAAATTCTTGGTTGGAATTTCTTTTCTTTAAGGATGCTGAATATAGGCCCCCAATCTCTTCTGGCTTGCAGGGTTTCTGCTGACAGGTCTGCTATTTGCCTGATGGGTTCCCTTTGCAAATAACCTTCCCCTTCTCACTACTTGCCTTTCATATCTTTTCTTTTGCATTGAGCTTGAAAAATCTGATAACTATATGTCTTGTGGATAGTTATCTTGTACAGTATCTCAATGGAGTTCTCTGAATTTTCTGAATTTGAATGTTGACCTCTCTAGCGAGGTTGGAGAAATTTTCAGGGACATTATCTTCAAAAACGTCTTCCAAATTGCTTGCTCTCTCTCCCTCTATTTATTTATATATTTATTTATTTATTTGAGATAGAGTCTTGTTCTGTTGCCAGGCTGGAGTGCAGTGGAACAATCTCAGCTCACTGCAACCTCCACATCCTGGGTTCAAGCAATTCTCCTTCCTCAGCCTCCCAAGTAGCTGGGACTACAGGCACATGCCACCATGTCCAGCTAATTTTTGTATTTTTAGTAGAGATGGAGTTTCACCATGTTGCCCAGAATGGTCTCGATCTCTTGACCTCATGATCTGCCTGCCTTGGACTCCCAAAGTGCTGGGATTACAGGCATGAGCCACCATGCGCAGCCCTCTCTCCCTCTCTTTCATGGATGCCAATAAGTCATAGATTTGGTCTCTTCAGATAATCTCATATTTCTCATAGGTTTTGTTCATTTTTTTAATTCTTTTTTCTTTATTTTTGTCTGATTCAGTTGATTCAAAGAAACAGTCTTCAGGCCAGGTGCAGTGGCTCACACCTGTAATCCCAGCACTTTGGGAGGCTGAGGTGGGTGGATCACGAGGTCAGGAGATCGAGACAATCCTGGCTAACATGGTGAAACCCCATCTCTACTAAAAATACAAAAAATTAGCTGGGCGTGGTGGCGGATGCCTGTAATCCCAGCTACTTGGGAGGCTGGGGCAGAGAACTGCTTGAACCCAGGAGGCGGAGGTTGCAGTGAGCCGAGACCATGCCACTGCACTCCAGCCTGGCGATAGAGTGAGACTCTGTCTCAAAAAAAAAAAAAAAAAAAAAGAACCAGTCTTCAAGCTCTGAGATTCTTTCCTCAGCTTGTTCTATTCTGTTGTTAATATTTTCAACTGTAGTATAACTTTTTGTAGTGAGTTTTTCAGCTCTATCACATCAGTTTTCTTCTTTCTTAAAATGGTCATTTCATCTTTCATCTCTTGTATCATTTCACTGGATTCCTTAGATTCCTTGGATTGGATTTCAACTTTCTCCTGAATCTTGATGATCTTCATTGTCATCCAGATTCTGAATTCTAAGTCTGTCATTTCAACTACCTCAGCCTGGTTAAGAACCATTGCTGGGGAATTAATGCAGTCATCTGGTGGTTAGAAAACATTCTGGCTTTTTGAGTTGTCAGAGTTCTTGCACTGGTTCTGTCTCATTTGTGTGGGCTGATGTTCTTTTACTCTTTGAAGTTGCTGTCTTTTGGGTGGGGCTTTTTGCCTTCACATTTGATGCCCTTGAGGGTTTGACTGTGGTATAAGTTGGGTTCAGTCAACTGGCTTTGTTTCTGAATGATTTCAGGGGGCTCTGGCTCACCTCAGCACTGCATGCTGTAACCCTAGGGGGCTGGACCCAAGCCCACTGCTTTATTCTGTGGCCCCTTGAGATTAAAGCACTTGCTGTGCTGGAAGGGCCAACATGTTCCCAGTCTCTGGCAGCAACACTCTGAAGGGGTTGCTAGCAAAAGTGCTTTGGTGGGGTGGTGGCTGTGGGGTCTGCATTCATGCACACACACCAATAGTGGCTAGGAGGTAGTATGGTAGGGTCCAAACACACACACACACACACACATGCATGTGCTGCTAGCAGCAGGGTAGTGAGGTCTGCATGCATCCATATACCAGCAAAGCAGTGAGGAGATGCTGCAAGTGGGGCTCATCAGTAAAATGGTGGAGGGAGGCTGCTGGTGGGTACACATCAGCAGGAACCCATCTGCTATATCTCTCCAATGGTTAGGCAGGGTCTACCAGTGAAGGAGCTATGTCAGCAACCACCAGGAAGTACCCCAGTTAGGCATCCAAATCTGTACTGCAAATGAGCATGGCTAGTGAGGGACCCTGGAAGAGGCTGGGGAAAACAGGGCACTCAGATTAACCTGGTCATATCTGTTGGGCAAGACAGCCCTTCTCTGTCCATGTCCAACAGTTAACAAAGGCCAGAGTTACCCAAAGGAGTGTGGTGAGCCTTGGGGAATGGGCATCTCTGGCCTTGCTCCACTGAAGCTGTTATGACATCAAGCCCTCTGGATGCTACACGGGCTAGAGTCATGTCCCTGCCACTTCTCTAAGCAGCTCGCTCTGCCAGCTCAAATGTCCATGGGGGTCATGGGGTCTCCTGCTGCTGGGATTCTGGAGGTCTGTAGTGAGAGTGGGCCTCTCCTCTCCTATTTAACTCACCCCTTCCTCAGGAGTTGCTGGGGGATGGGAATGAGTCCTGGCACTCAGGAGTCCTGTTCAGGGTTCCCAGCTTCCTCCCCCTCCAGCCTGGGGTCTGCATTCTCTCTCTACCCACTCTCAATGCCTTCCTTCAGAAGATGTGCTTGGAGGGGGATGGTCTTCTTAATGGTCAGGTCTTTCAGTGGCAGATGCTCTTCCCAACTGCATCTAGTCAGCCATCTTGGCTCCCCTCGAAACTCATTATTATTTTAATTGGCATCCCCTTTATAACACATTATTTGGAGCATTTATTAATATGTTTATTTGCCATGTGGATAACTTCTTTGGCAAGGTGTCTTTTAAGGTCTTTATCCTTAAAAGGTCTTTATCCTTTATCCTTTTAAGATCTTTATCCTGAAAAGACACCTTACCAAAGAAGTTATCCACATGGCCAATATGGTTTCTTATTGCTTGTTTTCTTATTGTTGAGTTTTAAGAGTTCTTTGTATACTTTGGACAACAGTGCTTTAACAGATGTATCATCTGCAAATATTTTCTTCCCATCTGTGACTTGTCTTCTCATTCTCCTGACATTGTCTTTCACAAAGCAGAAGTTAATTTTAAATGAAGTCCAGCTTATTGCTGGTTTACTTTCATGAAGTATGCCTTGGTTTTATATCTAAAAAGTCACCACCATACCCAAGATCACCTAGGTTTTCTCCTATGTTATCTTCTAGAAGTTTTGCATTTACATATAAGTCTGTGTTCCATTTTGAGGTAATTTTTGTAAAGGGTATATGGTCTGAACCTGGATTTATTTATTTATTTTTGCATGTAGATATCCAATTGTTCCAGCACCATTTATTGAAAAGTCTATCTTTGCTCCAGTATTGCCTTTGTGCCCTTGTCAGAGAAGAGTTGACTATATTCACGTGGGTCTATTTCTGGTCCATCTATTCTGTCCCATTGATCTATGTGCATATTCTTGGCTAATGTCACACTGTTATGATTGCTGCAACTTTATAGAAAGTCTTGAAGTCAGGGCTGGTCGCAGTGGCTCACGCTTGTAATCCCAGCACTTTGGGAGGCTGAGGTGGGCAGATGACTAGGTCAGGAGATCAAGACCATCCTGGCTAACACAGTGAAACCGCATCTCTACTAAGAAATACAAAAAAATTAGCCAGGTGTGGTGGCAGGCACCTGTAGTCCCAGCTACTCAGGAGGCTGAGGCAGGAGAATGTCGTGAACCCAGGAGGCAGAGCTTGCAGTGAGCTGAGATAGCACCACTGCACTCCAGCCTGGGCAACAGAGCAAGACTCCATCTCAAAAAAAAAAAAAAAAAAAAAATGAAAGAAAGTCTCAAAGTCAGAGACACTATCAGTCCTCCAACTTTGTTCTTTAATATTGTGGGTCTTTTGCCTCTCTATATAAACTTTAGATTCAGTTTGTCAATATTCACAAAGTAACATGCTTGATTTTGATTGGGATTGTGTTGAATCTATAGATCAAGTTGGCAAGAACTGACATCTTGACAATATTGTGTCTTCCCACCCATGAACATGAAATAGCTCTCCTTTCATTTAGTTCTTCTTTGATTTCTTTCCATAGAGTTTTGTAGTTTTTCTCAGGTAGATATTACACATAATTTGTTTGGTTTATACTAAAGTATTTATTTTTAAAGTGCTAATATAAATAGTATTGATTTTAATTTCAAATTCCACTTGTTCATTGCTGATATATAGAAAAGCAATTGTTTATTGTGTATTAATCTTTTATCCTGCAATATTGCTATAATCACGTATTAGTTCCAGGAGTGTTTTTTGTCAATTTTTTCCAGATTTTCTACATAGACAACCATGTCATCTATGAACAAAGACAGCTTTATTTTTCCTTTTCAATCTTATATCTCTTATTTCCTTTTCTTGTCTTATTGCATTAGATAGGACTTCCAGTACACTGTTGAAAATAAGTGGTAAGGGGGGGTATCTTTGCCTTGTTCCTGATGGTAGTGGGAGAATTTCTAATTCCTCACCATTAAGTGTGATGTTAGCTGTAGGATTTTTGTAGATATCCTTTATCAAGTTGAGGAATTCCCCACTATTTCTAATTTACTGAGAATTATCTGTGTCATGAATGGGTTTTGTCAGATGTTTTTCCTGTACTTATTAATTGTGGAATTTTCCTTTTTTAGCCTGTTGATGTAATTGATTGTATAAATTCATTTTTGAATGCTGAACAAGCCTTGCATATCTGGGGAAAAAATCCTACTTGATAATGGTGTATAATTCTTTTTACACATTGTTATATCCAATTTGCTGATATTTCATTGAGGATTTTTGCACCTATGTTCATGAACTATTGGGTTTTAGTTTTCTTTCCTTATAATGATCTCATCTGGTTTTGGTGTTAGGGTAATGCTGGCATCATAGAATGAGTTAGGAAGCATTCCCTCTGCTTCTATATTCTAAAAGAGATTACAGAGATTTAGTATAATTTCTTCTTTAAATGCTTGGTAGAATTCACCAGTGAATTCATCTGGGCCTGGTGTTTTCTGTTTTGGAAAGTTATTAATTACAATTCAATTTTTTAAATAGATAACCCTATTCAAATTGTCTATTTCTTTTTGTGTGAGTTTTGGCAGACTGTGTCTTTCATAAAATTGTTCCATTTCTTCTAGGTTATCAATCTTGTGGATGTAGAATTGTTCATGGTATTCCCTGATGAGGTCTCAGTCTTCCCGTGAGCCTCTGCCTCTGGACTGTGAACTTTGTAAGTGATTCTCAGGTTTTTCAATCCTGTTAGGTGGCATGTAATAGCTGAGGTGGGAGAGGTTGGAGTTAGGTATTTCCCTTTTCCCAGTAGAAGGCTAGAGGGCACTGGAATTGGGTACTTCCCTTCCCTCAGGTCACTTAGCCTCTGATAAAACTCCAGCAGTTCGGGGCTAGTTAAATAGATTCCCCTGAGGGCAGCCTTTGTTAAAAACAGAGTGCGCTGGCATATTTTAAAATGACTCCTCCCCTCTTCCTGTTGGAAGCATGAGGGACTTTACTCTGATATTTACTCTGAGAACCTGGTTTGACTCCAGGAAATAAAATTCACAAAAGTGTGGGGATCTTCCTATAACTGGGTCCTCCTGAAGTTTTTAACTATCAGAGCTGCCTATACTGAGCTTCCTGCAATTCATCAATTACTGTTCAGGTCTTCCAACCCCAGCACTGTTTTCTGGGGGTAATTTCCACTCTTGAGTCTCTGCTCTAGTAAGCCCTGATTCCCTGTATTTACCTGTCTCTCCAATCTTGGGGTTAGTAGTGTGCCCTCACCTCTCTTAGAGGCCCAAGAAGAGTTGTTGATTTTTTAGTCTGTTTAGATTTTTATTTGTTGTTAGGACAGAGTGGAAACTTCCAAACTCATGCAGAAGCAGGAACCAAAAATCTGCCGTATGTTCAACTTTGGTAGACAATGTCAAACTTTTCCAAAGTGGTTGTACCAGTTTACATTCTCACCAGCAATGTATGAACATTCTTGTTCTCAAATTTTTGACAACATGTTGTATCTCATCTTGGCCTTATTTTGTATTTTCCCTAATTACTAATAAATTTAAGCACCTTTTCATAAGCCTTTTGAATGTTTTAATTTGTAAATTATATGTTAAGTATCTTGTGCAATTTTCTTAGCTTTCTTGTGCATTTTTCTTACTGATTTTTAGGGGATATATAGAGAGATAGAGATATATAAATACACACACACATACAAAACTCCAGCCTTTCAGTTATATTTATTAAAATCATCTTTGCCATTGTAGATCTGTCTTTTCACTCTTTCACAAGATCTTCTGATGAAAAAAAAAAAAAAGTCCTAATTTGAAGGTGGTTCAAATTATCTTTCTTTCCTTTGTGGTAAGAAATCTTTTTGTGCCCTATCTAAAATTTGCTCTACTTGAAGGTCATGAAGAAATTCCCGTCTACAATCTGATAGAAGCTTTACTGGAATTTATTTGTATGTATGGTATGATATAAGAGTCTAGATCCATTTTGTTAAGGGCTTTTAATTGACTCAGGATAATGTATTGAAAACCATTATTTTCCCCGCTGCTCTGTAGTACCCCTTTTGTCATCAATCAAATATCTGTTTATGTAAGATCTTTCTGGGTGTTAGAAATGCTTGTTTCCCGGTGCCGTAAAGAAATAGCACTTGAACATAAATTTAATTTCCTCAGCAAGGCCATTTTTACTTTCTGCAGAAAGGGTACACTCACCAGCAGTTTTGCCATGAGAGTACACCGAACAAAGGAGACAGGGTCATTTATAACCTGATGCGTCCACCCTACTGCTGTGTCCAGTTTCCATTGGCTGGAACGGGACCTCACATTCTGTGTTTGTCCTGATTGGCTAGCAACTTAGAACTTTTTAAAACAGGCAAAGGCAGAGGAGAACAAAAGAAGGAGGAAGTAACTTGTGGAATGCTGAGAAAGGGAAAAGCACCTTCAAATAAGGAAGAGGAACAAGCTATGACCTAATGCCCTCTTGGACCAGTATAAGCATGCCAGGGCAAATATTTAGGCTAAACTGTGGGAGCTAAGAACATAAAGTACATGGATTTCTTTATTATGGCTAGCAGATATTTAAGAATGTTAGCACAGGTCTTTGAATAAATTTTGCTTCTAAGAGAAGTTACTATTTATTCCTAATTAGACGGAGAGGAGAATCTCTTTGAAGAGGAACCTCTACTTTACTTTTTACATGGATTATTCATCCTATTTCACTAGTTTATTTGTCTATCCTTGCCCAAACATCATAGTGTCTTAATTATAAGTCTTTATATTCAGTAAAGTCTAGAACTTTTTTCATCTTCAAGATCATTTTCACCATTCCCATTCTGTTGCATTTCCATACATGTTTTATTATCTATTTGATAATCCCCATCACTGAAAAAACAAACACACAGAAAACTCTTCTGTGCTTTCTTCTTCTCCTTTTCCTTCCCTTCCCAAACAATTTAATCTTAAATCATTAGGTAAAGAAGAACAAGAGAGGTATCCACAGTGGGTGAAGCAGGCTAGCTTTGGTGGCTTAGAGAAGAATGTCAGAGCCCAAGAAAGGGGACAGGAAGCCCATGCAGAAGATGGAGGGCAAGGGCAGTATGACATGGGGCCTCAGAGCCAACACATGGTAATGAGGACATCCATATGGGGAAGTGAATTAGTGATATAAAGAGCTATGGATTAAATAAGTAAATATACTAAAGATAATAGAAGCCAGGATTTTCACTGTCAGAGTAGTGAATTACATACACAGAATAAGGACAAAACTAGAATGTGTTCTGTCGTGTTGGACTGGAATTGAAGGTACTAGTATAAGGTCAGATTTTTAAATGCATAGTTAGATTTTGTATATATAAATATATGTATTCCTTTTGTACATTGAGAAAGTCTAAAAGTAATTAATATTCTAATATCAATGTGCACACATTGCTTCCAGGTCTTGACTCCATTTTTCACTAAAACGAATCAAAACTCCTTGGAGAGATGACCGATTGCTGGGAAAAGACAGGGAATGTACAAGATGGACCTGGAACGTCTTTTGTGCCACAAAGCAAGAAGGTGCTCAAAGAGTAATGAGAGTACATCAAGTCAGCTTGAACAACCTTCCACTGGCCAAACTGGGGACAATTTGAACATCAAAATAAACAATGACAAAAGTATAGTATAGGCTATTGGATAAAATAGAAAACCATTTGACATTTACATATTTCCAAAGTACCTTCCCACAAAATACTTATTAATTACAAAGGGGAAAATAGGAAATTTATAGTGAAGGAGCTTGGCAAAATAGCACCTTAATCAAGTGATCAAAGAGATCATTACTGATAATGGGACAAACTGAAATTGTGCAGCATCTGATAGGATTCATTAAGAACTCAGCATAACTTCTGTCATATTCCTCCAAAAGATGTACAATCTGAATCTAATCGTGAGGAAACACCACACAAACCTGGCTTGAGAGACATTATACAAAATAATTGACCTGTAATCCCCAAAAGTGTCAAGGTCATGAAAGACAAGGAAACTAGGAAATGCTTCATACTCAAGAATACTAAAGACAAATGACAACTAAGTCTGATTCTAAAGGGATCATTTTCTATGAAAAACATTATTGAGACAACTAATGAAACTTAAATGAGGTCTGAGGATTATATGATACTGATACAGCAATATACGGTTTCTGTTTTGGTGGTAATTAAGGAAAGTGTCTTTGTAGGAAGTAGACATAAACTATTTGGTAGCAGTAAGGCATTAGGTCAGCAACTTGCTCTCAAATGGTTAAGGAAAAAAATTTCTTTGAATATGTTTCCAACTTTTCTGTAATTTTGATTGTTTCAAAATACATACACATTCATAGACATAGATATAGATATAATAGATATAGATATAAAGCTGCTAAGATTTTTACTGGGCATGCTTAGTTTTGATATATCAACTTGAGGAGTATTAATGTCTTACCAATATTTAGTCTTTCAATCTATGAACATGGTGTATTTCTCTGTGTAGCTGTTCTTTCGATAATATTTTATGTCTATCTGGACGGCGGATTTGTACTTCAGTTAGATTTATGCCTGAACATATAACTTTTTCATATATTTTTAAATAGTATATTTCTTTATTTTACTTCCTATTTTTTTGTTGCTGACTGATAGAAATGCAATTGATTTTTGGCTGTCAACTTTGTATTTGAAAACCTTGCCAAATTATTTAATATACCTAATAAATCACCTGCACATTCTTTTATATTTTCTTCATACCCAATCATATCACCTACAAATAAGAGTATCTAAACTTTACGCTTTTGTTATTTTTCATGCTATATTTAGCTGGCTAGTTTCTTCAGTATATTTTTAATAGAATTTAAGGGATATCCCTACTGACTCCCAATCTCAGAAGGAAAGGGTTCAACATAGTACCATTAAGTATAATGTTTATTGTATTCTCTTTATCAACAGAGACCGTTCCCTTAATCCATTTCTAGTTTGCTAAAATTTGCTCATGAATAGATGTTGAAAGTTGACTGCTTTTTCTGCATTAAGATTTTCTTCTTCATAACATGCTTATTTTGTAGTCTTCATTTGATAATCTTATTGTTTAAAGTGCTTTAAGATCTGAGTTCTCTCATTTGTGTTTCTGCTCTTTCTTGCGTTGGATTTTCTTTGTCTTCATCTATTTTGTAGTTTGCAGTAAATTTAAATAAATGTATATAATTTTATATAAAACTTTATATTTTGGGTTTGTCAGTGAGAATAATGTTTAATCTAGATTTTAGGTTTGTCGTTTCAAAGAAGTTCTACAATTGCTTCTGTTGAGTATTCCCAAAGTATTACCAGCTCAGGATGACTTTAAGGCTTATGAATTCCTAGATCATTTGGGTTGTTTACATTCAAATGTCCATTTCAATTGGAGTAGGCCAGTGATTATGATATCCCATTAGAAACTTTTTACTTGGTTTTATTTTTCAGTCAATGCTTAGAGAGGGAAGAACTGCCTTGCTGACCCACTTTGACAATATGTGAACATTTTTCCTAGTCCACCTACTCACTGAAATCCAACTTTATTCAGTGTGAGATCCCACACCTCACCTAGGGTATACCTCATCTTCAACTTCAGATAGATATTAACATCTAAGCCCCATGGTTACAGAGACCAGAAATCCTCATCTCCAGCTTTACCCTGAGAGCAGTCAACACTTCTGCTTGACATTCACTGTTTCAACATCCTCTTCATTTCTGGCTCCTAGGGATTTCCCTTACATTCTTGCCAGTGCAACTATTCATTTAAATAGGTCATTTAAGTATTGTTATATTTTCTCCAGCAATTCTACATGTTTTATAATAGGAGGCTTTCAGATTAACTAATCTACACATATCACTAGGATTGGAAGTTCTTCTACCTTTCTCAGCCTCAGTTTCCTCATCTGACATAGAAAATTAATAAGGTAAAATATGTAAAGTATCTGGCATATAATCAAGAAAAGGAAGCTGCTATTTTTATTAGTATTACATCATAGTTATTTAACTTTTGCTAACTATATCTGTTTCTTACTTCTTTCTATTATACGTAACACTTTAATGTACATACATGAATATAAATACTTGTTCATTCATGATTATTTCTTGACATTAAATGCCAAGAAAAATCATTCCTGGATCAAAGGATATGTTCACATTTTAAGACTCTTAATATACATTTTCAAGTTGTCCTCCAAAAAGATTTAGCAAACTGCATTTCCACTAGTAGTGTATTAGAGTGCCCATTTTATTCTCTATTATCACTAACACCAGCTAATACAATTTTCAAAATGTTTTCCAAATTAATAGGTAAAAATTATACTCTGATTTAAGATTAGTAATCCTTTGATTGCTACCATAAGAGCTAAGTATAAAACATATTAATGAGAGGTAGAGATTACAGAATTACTAGCAGAGAAAGACACACTTTGTGAATTGAGAGTATATCTAATTGCATAAGATACCAACATGTGAAACTTGGGAGGCTAGGCTTAAAGGATGCAAAAAGAGTCCCTGTGATTGCAAAACAGAGAGAGAGAGTTTAGAAACTAAGATCAAGATGATGCAAATTTCTGGCACATGTGCCAGTACTTCCCTTTCCCACACTCATCAGACATGCCTAGTTGATCACAGAATTCTTACTCACCGAGCTTAAAAGCAGCCTCAGTATCCTTCTCAACACAGCACTCCCACAAGCAATTGATTAGTTTTGGCCCATAAGACAAAGCCTCCTTATTTTTCTTCACTTAGATTACAATTTTTAGGTCATGACAAGAGGAAAAAAGTATGTAATATTTAATGTTGCTTTGCATTTGAACCAATACAATTTGCAGCTGAGTACAAATGCTATTCTTTGTCGGGGTTTGTAGCACAGAGCCAGCCTCATAATCATTGTTGGAAAATTCTCCTCTCTCAGGGTAGGACAAAAGGAAAGAGACACTACCTAAAATGCAGGAGATAATCTAAACAATGGTACCTGCATCACCCAGCTAGAGAACGGGATCCCAGTGGGAATAAGAGTGTAATCAGATGATCTGCAAACTTTTAGCAAAGGTTATTCCTTTTGTGAAATCAGGAGGAGGGAGGGAGGGAGTAAACATCGGCTTCTGTTGTCTTTCCCTTTGGCCTGTGAAGCCTCAGGTCACAGTCACCAGAATTCATCGACCTCAAATGCTCTCTGAAAAAAAGCAAGGGAGTTCCCAAATGACTGCCAAGCAGTGAAGCCTCTAACTGCATTGAGACCTTATTTTTCACCTCAGCATCAGCTTTCCGTGGAGAGGAGCTCCCCAGAGGGCTGTCCTGAAACAGAGGTTTCAATCCAGGAGCCCTGGAAGGGAGTTTCTTTTTGTGCTGGGGCTCAGTTTTCTTGACCGAAATGCTGATTTGTAAGATAATCAACTACTATATAAGGGGTCAACCTTGATCACAGTTGTTAAAAACCCAATCTGAGAGCATTTGAGTCCCCTCTCCCCATTTATTTTTGTTTTTGGCATCTTACTCTTAGGTGCTGCTATAAGGGTTGTCTGTTGAAGTATATATAGTAGTAAGACAGTAAATGAAAGGACATATATCAAAAAATTTAACCACCACCAAGGGAATTTTTCCAATATAAAGAAAAATGTTTATTATTCTTCTCTTTTTAACCTAAGCATTTATATGATTAGCCAAGTCCACACTTTCTGGCATTTTAAACCAATCAAATGAGTTCTCATAACCTGGAGATCACCTAAATGATGGTACCTGAGTTACCCAGCTAGAGAATGGGATTCCGGTGGGAAGAGAATGCAATTGGATGATCTGCAAACATCACCTGACCTTTAGCTAAGGTTATTTCCTTTGTGAAATCAGGAGGATGGGGATTCCCTGATTATTGCTATTCCCTCCAACAACGGCAATAATCGTTTCCACTGGGGGCAAATTCACTTATTCCAGCATATAATTCTCTAACCCCATAAACCACACTCTCTCATGAAACTTGACCATGTAAAAGTACACACACACACACACACACACACACACACACGCACACACACCTCTACCTTGTCCAGTTTCATATATCCCACCTTCAGCCAAGATGGGACCATCATTTTCTCAGGTAGGGTGGGGAGAGGTTTTAGGTGGTGAGGGCAGACAAAGAGAGGGCACAGAGCCCCTCAAGAGGAGTCTGGCTTCAGTATGTATTATTTTAAGGACAACCAAAACTTTGCACCGTAACTGGGCATGATGGTGCATGCCTGTAGTCCCAGCTACTTGTAAGACTGAGGCAGGAGGATCACTTGAGGCCAGGAATTTGGAGCAGCCGTGGGCTATGATGAAACCTGTAAATAGCCACTGCACTCCAGCCTGGGCAACATAGCAAGACCCCATTTCTAAAAAACAAAACAAACAAAAAAAAACCCTACAACTTTGCACTGCAGAGATGAACTCCCGGTAGTATAACTCCTCTACTTACTATACTAAAAAAAAAAATTCACTGTCTCCCCCTTCACCCTCGAGTTTAATTTTAAAAGGCCCCATTCTATTCTTAGCATCCATTGCCTTCCATATGGTACTCTCTGGAAAGGGGAAGAAAACACATCTAGTCACACACATGCTCTACCCTAAGCCGGAAAGCCCCCACCCTTTCTTCTTCAGCTGACAAACCCTTCCTCATCCTTCTCTCTCTGCTCAAATCCTCTGTGAAAATGTGGAATGCCCCTGGGAGACTCGGGGATTCCTCCCTAATGTTTCTTCTAGAATCTATTAAGCTCTAATTACATTCCCCCATGCCTGCCCACATGTCTGCCTTCCTGCTGCACTGTGGGCTCATGAAGGTCAGAGACCCTTGTTTCTGATCTTCATTTCTCCAGCATCGAGCCCACTGTTAGGTACTAGGATGGCAAGTGATCAATGCTCTTGGATGATTGGATGGATGAATCCCCATGATGACAGCCTGTCCTAATATCAGGTACAAATCTTACTATGTAAAGGCTGGAAAGACCCACAAGACTCATAGTGTTCAATGCCCTCTTCTCAAAGATGAGGCTGAGAGAAGTGATTTAATTAAGGTCACACAGTGAGTAGCTGGCATGGGCTATCTGTAGATTCACAGCCTAGTCCTCCTTCCACTGGAAAAAATACTTTTTCATTCATTCATGGGGAAAAGAAAAAAAAGATGTACTGAGCACATCCAATGTGACAGGCCCCGCAGATACCATGGTGAAAAAGTTAGAGGTGGTTTCTTCCTCCTGCAGCTTACAGTGGGGTGGTGGAGGTCGGGGAGGGGGCGGCATGGGATACAGGAAGTATTTCGATAAGCAGACAGGATGGGGAATTGGGTTAAGATGGGTCATGCTAGCCAGGGTCAAATTCTGACATTATTTAAAATGTTGATATTTTGTCCACCAAGGATTTTTAGTTGTAATTTTGATGTTTTAAAAATATTGCATTAAAATAGTTTTATCTTGATTCTTGAGTTTTTGGCACCCTTTTTCATTTTGTTCCTGAGGCAAGTACCTCATTCAGGTCACCCTAGTCCTTTTCCTATAAGTAACAATATAGTAACTTTATAAGTAACTATAAGTTACTTAGAGTAACTTAAGAGTCATATTATAAGTAACTATGAGAATTTAAATGAAGAAGAAAGCAAATGACCAAACCTGTCTGACATACATCTTTGGAGAACTTTTTTAACTTTCTACAATTCTTGGCCTATTCCTGAGTGGGAAGGGATTTTATATGACAAGCATGGATTTGTTAATTCATTGTCTAATTGCTGAGACCACATACATTTCCCAGCTTATAAAGTCATCTCTTAAAATGTGCCAGTTTATGAGGTAATTTTTGTGGCCCTCAACTAATTATGCAAAATCATTTAGTTTTAAGTAAAGTCTCATACCTGCTGGCAGCTTCCATGATCAACATCCACCCTGTGATTTGTGTCACAAGAAAGATTTCACGAGGTTGATTTAAAGGCACATTCATCGAGTAAAACAAGAGTTTTGTTCACATACCAATGCTATTCTTTTGAAGTTCCCCAATATTATATTATTACCAATGATGACATCGACATTAAAATGAATTAAAGAATAAAAATTAAAAAAAAAACTAAGCAAAAATGCCAAGTGCTTACCATAAACAGGCAATTACTGAGGCCACTGAAAACACAGCAAAACTGCTGATCATATAAATAGTCGTTGAAATACCAACAGTATGCAATGCACTTGCACACTGAAGCTGCTTACAGGTGCCCCCTGATTTTAAGGTGACTCTTTGATCCAATGGTCACAGCTAAGGGCACAGAGCCGGATCTACAGATCATGAGCTGGCATCGCCACTAGCCTGCAGAATTACCTTGGGCAAGCTATTTCACATTTCCATGTGTCAATCACACAGCTAATGTAGTGACTGCTACATTCCCAGTAACTTTTTGGAAGCAGGCTTCTTTAAGAAAACCTACAAAAGACTTTCTCATAAAGAACTAGAAAGTGTCAGGTTGCAGTGCTCAAAGAGGATCTGTCTCACAAGGTATAAAGAGTGGCCAGTGAAGAATACTATTGTATCATGACCCCTTGGAACAATGGAGATCCAAAGGCAATTTAAGGGCAACTTATCCATGTCAACATTAAAATACATAAGAAGAATACAAACAAGAAAATAGAACTTGCTTATGTTAATGGTGTTAATGACTGGCCTTTCATGTGTGAACCCTCATGGAATATTGGCATTGATACTTTTCTCAAAACAAGGCATCTGCCTGGGTTCAAATTCCAGCAAGGCACTTATTGACTGTGAGGCTTGGACAAGTTATGTGAGCATCTGTGTTGGGTTCATCTCATAGCACCACCAATCTTCTTCATGGGGTTTTCTGAGGATTAAATGAGATAGTGCACCTAGAAAGCACTGAGTGCAGTGCCAGGCATGTAGAAAGCACATGGTAAGTGCAAGTGAGGCGGAGAAAGAGGATGAAAAACTGATGAAACTTTCTGATTCATTTGAATTCCTCCAACCACCTAGAACAATGCCTGGCACAGAACAGGCATGAACGGATGTTTGGATGAATGAGCACTTATACATTCCAAGTACTATACTAAAATGAAGGAAAAAGAGCAAGAAAGACATGAGAAGGGGATAAAGACAGAAAGCAGGAAATATATATGTCCCCCACCGAGGGCCAGGCCATTTATTACTGCCCATAATTCCATATATATTTTAACCACTGGCCACTTCTCCTTACACACAAAATGGCCAATCAGGCGCACTACCCTAAGTTCTGCCCAATGAGGGAATTATGCCTTTCACTGTCTTTCAAGGTCTCCAGACTGCAAAGCAGTTATCATTTTCAGCCTGCCCCCACATACCATGTTAACCCATCCATAAACCAGGTTTGGGTTTTTCTCTCCTCTCTCAGCTGGTCCTAAAGGGTAGCTCATACAGCCAGAGGTATATGCAGAGGGAAGGGCTTTCATGCAACAGAGGATGACACTGATTTCTCAATACCTACTTGGGCACCTTGCTTGTACCCTAGTCCTACTCATGCTCAACCCCAGATATACCATGTCCACCTTACAATGTATTCCTGGGCACATCTAATCTTATTACTTGGTGAGTATAGGGACAGCTAATTATAGGCAATTCCAGACACATGGTATCCCAGTAACTCATGATGCTCGATCTCTACCAAGGTCTAGTAGCATGGCAGGAGTTGTTTTCCAAAGGGTGCATAAAGGCATATTATTCTTGATCTAAAACAACAAAGAGCCTATGTTGTACTTTTCCCACCGAGGCTTGACATAGATCCACATGGCATCTTTTTCTATTGCTGTTACCTCTAATACCATGGGGTCTTCAAGGTTGTGTAGCCCAAATAGCAGGTTGCTTTCACCAGAGCCTGGACCTGCTACAAAGCCTTTTTCCGCTCTGGGTCCCAGTCAGACCTGGCAGCCTTTTGAATGATTTGGTAAATGGACTGGAGCAATATTCTCAGATGCGGAGATAGGTTGCTTTCAGAACACAATGAAGCCTACCAGACACTGTGTTTCTTTTATTGAAGGAAAGTACAAGACATATAATTTCTCTTTTACTTTGGAGAGGGTGACCTGGGCTGCCTTTCCCCCTACTGAACCCCTAAATATTTTACTGATGTGTGTGTCCCTGAATCTTTACAGGATTTATCATCTATTCACTGGAGAGCACGTGTCTTGCCAAAATCTCTAGCATGTTAGCCACTTCTTGTTCATTGGGCCTGATTAGCATAATGAAATCAATGCAGTAGATCAATGTGATGTTCTGCCTAATGACCAGATGGTCCAGTTCTCTTCGGAGGGCAAGAGAGTTAACAAAGCTCTCAGGCAAAATTGTAAATGTATATTACTAACCACTATATATGAATGTAAACTATTTCTGATTTTTTTTTCTCGTTGGAATAGAAAAGAATGTGTTTGCCAAATCAGTGGTCACATGTCATGTTTCTGAGGTCATGTTAATCTAACCTTGCAAAGATACTGCATCTGGAACAGCTGCCATGACTGGGGCTTCTGCATGGTTGGTTTTCTGAAGATCTTTTTTTTATTTTCCAGGGCACATGAGGTTTCTCCAGGGGTCAGAGTGGTAAATTAATTGAAGATATAGGGGATGCCACTCCTGCATCATTTTAATGCTTAAAAGTGGCACTAATTTTAGCCATTCCTCCCCCAACTGTCCTGGAATGCAATATTGTTTTTGATTTGCTCTATTTTGTTGAGGGGTGTGAGGGGGGTTATGCTTTCAGAGCTTTCACTCAGTTTTCCCCCCATGACATCCCTTACCCCATGGGTTGTCCAATATGGGGCTCGTGGCAGCTACTAAGTATGATAATCCCAATTTTACATTAAGAGAGAGAGGAAATGACTACTGGTGGGTCTATTACTTAAACGGACCACTGTAAACTAGACTTTGGTCAGGACTCTGTTTATTACCTGGATCCCATATTCACTTCACTCTAAGTCTCCAAGTGTCAATATAAGCACCAGGTCTCCAAGCATCAGTGTTAAGTTGGGCCCTGTGTCCAGGAGTCCTCAAAAGTTTGGTCTTCCTCTTTTCTCCAGCACATAATTACAAGAGTACCTGGCCATAGGTCCCATTGTGGAAGCACTGGGAAAACCATTACTGTGTATCCTTGCCACAGCATTGTAGGGTCCTTCCTCCTGAGGACCCAGCCCCCTCATCAATCAATGCATTTGGAGTTTGAAAACCAAATCAGGTCTGAAAACTGGACAAATAATCAAGACTTCATATTACAGCAACTGTCCTCAGACTCCTGGGGATTCTTTTCATGATACCCTTGCTGACAGCATAGTACATCTATTGGCAGCCATCTCCTTTACCCCTAGGCACTCTGCGTTTCATTAAGCACATCTCAACTCTGTGGGTCAGGCCCGCTCTGCTGCCACTCTGACCCTGCCACTCATTATGATAATTGCATCCACCTGTCTACTCTTGTTTCTGGGCCCTATCACTCCCATTGCAATCCATGAGACTTGTACTTTAACAGCAACTCTGACCATCAGACCTGGCTTCAGAGGAGAGTTATCTTTGCCCATCTCTTGACCTTAAGCTATTTATGCTGTGGCTAAAAATTCAGCTGGAAAGGTGGGAGACTGGTAAAAGTATTTTTATGAAAAGGTCATTATTATTCTACAGTATTTTTTAATTTTCTCTATTCCCCTGTATCACCTAGCTGCACCCAAGAGATTGGTATGAGTATCCTGGAGAGCTGGAGAAATCATGGACCAACATCTGACTGATCCCTAAGAAATCTGAAGGTCAGAGGATTTGGCTATGAACCTGAGGTCAGCGGGGCAGAAAGAGACCCATCTGTATTGGGATTCAGCTACCTATCCACAAAGGGCAGGGGGTAAGTATACTTAAAGGTCTCTTGGCTGCTAGACACATTCTTTCAATCCTGGCTTAGAGCACTGTCTGGAGGGATAAGAAGACAGCAGAGAGTCAGAATGAACCATGTATTCCTTCAGAGTGACAGAGAAAATAAAAAAGGCCAACAGATTAAATAGAATCATCTGCTTTGCAGGGAACACAAGAAAAATTATCCCTGTAAGGTAGGACCTCTAAAGAATCCACCACTGATTCCCAAGAAAGCAGTCAGCTTTGATTGTTCACTAAGCCCAAGTGAAAATCAGCTTTAAACACTGGCCAAACACAGAAGAAAAAAGAAACCACTGCCAGTCTCCTAAATCCTTTCTTGCCCTTTTCTACATTAGGGAAGAAAAATGTTTTCTTCTACCCTCCTATGTTCAGAACCTGGCCTATGAATTAAACTAACAAAAGACAGATAAAGGCACACAATTTTTATCAATATTTATGTGCACGGGCGTTCACAGAAAAGAAGTGAAACTCAAAGAAGCAGTTGGACTTGGGGGTTTATATACCCTTTTAACAAAGGAGAGGGGGTTCGGGCTTCAAGGGATGATAAATTGTGGGGATATGACTAAGAAATATATGAGGGGGACTAATGGAAGATAAAGGTTATTTTGGTAAGGCGTCCATTTATGCAAACTCATCTTGGTGTTGACTTTCTGCCTGCAATGATAAGCATCTCTCTTTTTGTTCTGGCACAATGGGGGTACCTTTCTCAAGGGAAAATGTATGCCCTGCTTTTAGGCAGATAAGGGTTGGGCAGCGAACTCTTCCTGTATGTGTCGATTCTCAATTGCTTTCAGCTCAAAATAATCCTTATGCCAAAGTGGCATATTTTGGGGTGGCGTATTCTGATCATCTTTACTCCATCCTGTCCCCTACTCCATCTCTCCCAGACTACCTAGCTAGGAACCAAACAGGGAGTAGGAGGATAAGTGAAAAGGTGGAGAAATAGAGAAGCCAGCCAAGGCCAAGGCTAGTGAAAGGAGAAGGGTTAACTGAGGTTTCAAGCCCTTCCTGTTACGTGGAACAAGACAATTACTAAACTGAGACTCCTTGAGCAACTAAAAAGTCTAGTGGATTTTTTATCATCTAAGAACTTGAAGATAAGCTACAGGACCTGCCTATTTACACCAATAGGCCCAGGAAGAATTATTGGCCCTGAAAAAGAGAGAGACAGAGACAGAGACAGAGAGACGGAGAGAGAATACACATGTGCACTTGTGTACATTTGAGCAAAAAGTTAGGTGGGAGACAGTGAAAAAGTAAAGTTTTTTTAGTGTGTCCCACCCCATTTAACACATCAATTCTAGATGTTTTAACTTTTTTCTTAAAATTAATTGTAGAGCAAATACATTTTGGAGCTGCCATCTTGAGATCACTAAAACGATCCCTTTCTACCCTCTGGGAGGAAAGAATTTCAATTCTTGGAAAGTGTTTATTGATTTCCTCTTCTACAACATGGGATGGATTTTTAGCTATGTGTAAGATTACTGTTGTCTAGTGTGTTTTTCTGGGTTTTTTTCTTGCAGCTGCTTTTGAAAAAGCTAATTCTATTGAATTGTATAGTTTATACATCTCAGAGCTCTGAGTTTATTATCCATTATACTGTGCAACTTTTCAAAACACTTCTCATAGCTTTTCCGTGGTCTTTCTAGTCCTGGAAGGGAAAACAGCATGAAGCTCTGGAGTTTCCAATTCCCTCTTCTAATGTGTAGCTAACAGGGAGGATGACTTTGATAAAACATGATTATTCTTTCATGTCATAATAAAATTGTTAAGTCTTTCAAAAATCCTTACACTAGGGCCTTTTCTGCTGCCTAATAATATAAGAGCAGATAAATAAAGAAATTAAACAAGTTTCCTCTTTGTGATCTGAAAGTTGAAAAAGCTACGAGGAAGGGGAGGAATGATTCAGACTTTTCCAAGACTGCTGGATTTTTTTTTTTGAGACAGGGTCTTGCTTTGTCACCCAGGCTGGAGTGCAGTAGTGTGATCTCAGCTCACTGCATTCTCTGCCTCCTGGGCTCAAGCAATCTTCCCAACTCAGCCTCCCAAGTAGCTGGGACTACAGGCCCAGCTAATTTTTGTAGCAACGTGATTTTGCTATATTGCCCAGTCTGGTATCAAACTCCTGGACTCAAGCAATCCTCCTGCCTTGGCCTCCCAAAGTGTTTGGATTGTAGTCATGAGCCACAGCGCCCAGCTAGATTTTATCACCTCCACTTTACCCATGAGTCAATTAGAGAGGTGAACAGTAGAGCAGTGGATCAACTTAATCCTTTTCTTAAAAAAAAATTCTAGTGCATAATACAATGCCTGGCACACAGTAAATGCTCAAGACCTATGTGTTAAATAAATGGCAGCTTGAATTGTAGAACCAGGGTACCAGGATATGAGCAAGAGGACCAGACTGCTGACCTTTAGTTATACATACAATGTTGAGAGAGCTGTGCAGACCATACTGAACAGACCTAAAAAGTCAAAATAATTATCCTACATCATTGTATTATATCACATCCCCCTAAAACCTAACATTATAGTTTTTTAATAACAATTGCTATTGTAAGAAATCATCTTAAGTATATATCTATGTTATAAATATATATATACTATGTCTTTATACATATACACTCAGCTCAAAAGTTAGCATCTCCAGCAAGTAACCTTCTCCCCTCTCCTCCTCCCATCCCTTAGACACAACTAGGTCTTTGATACAGATGTAAGCTGTATCTTATATAGATGTAGCTTATGTATATCAAAGAATAGTCTACTTTGTTGACTAATCTTATCTCCCAGTCTTAGGTTAGGTTTCCTAAAAACAGAGAAGTTTGGGTGTACCTGATTTATCCAAGGCATGCTGAGTGGCAGGGTGGGATAGATGTGAGAGAAGGAAGCAGGATAGGGCAAGGAAGTTGCTCAACTGGAATGTAGTACCCAGTAAAGTTTAGCCTTAGGCTAGGGTGGAGTGCAGTGCTCTGAAGCATCTATTGCACCAGAGGACCACATCAGTCAGTCACTGGGTACTGCTGGGAGGAAGTGAGAGGATGGGGAAGAAAAGTGTTGAGCCACAATACTCACAGCTCCTGGGGATAGGTGTACTAGAGGACAACAACGACAGTCCTTTCTATAGTATAGAGTCCATAGGATCATAAGGTCCTATGATTCAGTCCTTATGATTTTTTTTCCAACCTCCCACATCCCTTAGCACAGGGCCTGCAGAGCTGAAATCCACTGTTCCTCCTGCTTTCAGGATACTGGGGAGCCATCTTGGAAATGGATGTGAAGATCTTCCTACAGAAGCACAGCCTCTCATAATTTTAGCTGCCTACTAGAAATTCAGGAAACTCAGTCCTTCGATGTGTTGCATTAAGGCCTGTCTGTGGTCCCCAGGCTGACTTCTATCCTTACCCACCACTATAGCAGCTGACAGAGAGTCAGACTTTAGCAGTTTCAAATAGGAACTCTCAGTCCCTCTTGGTGAGCAGCCAACCTTCACAGTAGCAACCACCTTCACTGGCCAGCTGGGGAGATATTTGTTCGCAGTAAAAACCAAGACTTCCTGGAAAGCTTCTGTGCTCAGAAGTTGCCTGCTTGGCTGTCTCCAACACTGCTTGTAGTAGAGTAAGTGGGTAGAGCCACTGTGGAGGCAGTTCAGTATTCCCTAATGCCACAGCCAACAGTGACTGAATACTTACTCTGAGCTAGAAACAATCCTAAGTGCCTTACACATTGGCTCATTTCATTCTTACAACAACCCTATGAACTAGGTATTATTATTACTCTTCTTATTTTCATATAAAGGGTTAAAAATGTTCATACCTGGGCTGGGTGTGATGGCTCATGCCTGTAATCCCAGCACTTTGGGAGGCCGAGGTGGGCGGATCACGAGGTCAGGAGATCAAGAACATCCTGGCCAACATGGTGAAGCCCCATCTCTACTAAAAATACAAAAATTAGCTGGGCGTGGTGGTGCCCACCTGTAGTCCCAGCTATTCGGGAGGCTGAGGCAGGAGAATCACTTGAACCCGGGAGGTGGAGGTTTCAGTGAGCCGAGATTGCGCCACTGCACTCCAGCCTGGAGACAGAGCAAGACTCCGTCTCCAAAAAAAAAGTTCATACCCTTTGATCCAGTAATTCAAATACTAAGAATTTCCCCTTAGAAAGCAATACTTACCACAAAAGACCTTGAAACGGCCATTGCAAAATTATAACTGAGACAATGAAAGAGATCTGACCTAACCAACTCCATCTTGCTTCTAACCTCCAAGCCTTTAATTCCTGGGCATAGGCTGAACTAACTTTGGGAGGAACTTAGTTTATAGTTTAAAACAAAGATGATAACAGCCTGCTTCCAAAATAAACCTCCTTGTTGCCTGGCAACTAGACTGCCTTTGTAGGACTAACAAATTTTAGCCAAAAGATTAGGAATTATGGTTTAGGAGCCACACAGCTGGAGGCTACAAGATTCTGACCCTCCCCAAACTGCTCCTGGGGATAGCATCACTATTGTAAAGCCAAAACTCAGTGCTTTAGATATTTTGCAGACCCTGCACTTGATGGATTAGCTGGCACGACCTAGATTGATAAAATGGCACATCTGATCTTGTGACCCCACCCAGGAACTGACTCTGGCTGGGTGTGGTGGCTCACGCCTGTAATCCTAGCACTTTGGGGGACAGAGGGGCAGATCACCTGAGGACAGGAGTTCAAGACCAGCCTGGCCAACATGGTGAAACCCCATCTCTACTAAAAATACAAAAATTAGCTGGCATGGTGGCACACACCTGTAATCCCAGCTACTTGGGAGGCTGAGGCAGGCGAATTGCTTGAACCCGAGAGGCAGAGGTTGCAGTGAGCCGAGATCGAGCCACTGCACTCTAGCCTGGATGACAGAGAAAGACTCCATCTCAAAAATAAATAAATAAATAAATAAATAAACTCTGATCTCTAGGCCAGACGCAGTGGCTCACGCCTGGATGTGGTGGCACGTACCTGTAATCCCAGCTATTTGGGAGGCTGAGTCATGAGAAATGTTTGAACCTGGGATGTGGAGATTGCAGTGAGCCAAGATTGTGTTACTGCACTCCAGCCTGGGTGACAGAGCAAAATTCTGTCTCGAAAAAAAAAAAAACCTGATCCCTGAATGCTTGGGGAAACTGATTTGGAGTGCAGTGGCATGATTTTGGCTCACTGAAACCTCCGCCTCCCGGGTTCAAGTGATTCTCCTGCTTCAGCCTTCAAGTATATTAACTATGATTATTTCATTTTCGATGCTCAAATTGGGAAGTGGGACTCCATTGAAGCCAACTCCTTTGCTTTTTGCCATAGGAAAAAAAATCATAATTGGTCTGGATCACCAGTTAATTGAAAAACTCCATAAGGCCATGACTGCATAACAGTACACAAAAGAGATTACAAAATATACAAAAAGATAATTGTAACACAAAACAAGAATAAATAGAACATAATTAATTTTACTGATTTTAATAAGTAGCAGTGTTTTATTACATATTTCAATATTTTAAGAGCATTTTGGTTTAAATGAATATATATTTTTTAGTTTACAAATCCCCCCAGAATGTGAGAAAAATGGTCCCCAAAGAGGTAGAGACTATTTCAGGAAGGGTGACCAGTACCACAATTTATTTACAATAACCAAGTGGAAGGAGATCCCTGCTGCTCATTAGTACCAATGATCATACACAATAACTAATTTAAACAAAAGTCTAGCGTTGTGCTCCAAGATGATAAATTAGTTATGTTCCAAAGACTAAAGGGAGCTAAGTGGACTTGAATCCTTGTATCTTAGAAGAATAAAGCTCAAACTAACCCTATTAATAATGAAGTCCTGATTAAGCATACATAAATTTCCAATAATTTTAACCTATCAGGACAATATATTGTGATGGCAGGACAACGGAATAGATAATGCCAGCCCAGCAAAACTTAAAACACACATCATTTCTGGAAAAGATGCCAGATTTAAAATGAAATTTTTAATCCATATGAAATACAGAGAACCATGACAAATAAGTCTTGATCGTAAGAGGGGATTTGGCCTAATGACGAGTGGCTTGAGTTTGAATCACATTGGACGTCATAACCAAGGCCCCTATCTTAACCAATGGTGTACCAACCCAAATTCTAAAACTTCTACTGACTTAAAAGGGTATTTTTTTTGAGTCTGATAAATATGAATATACCCTAGGGAGATGTAAAATAATATCTGGTAAAACTATAGCAAACTTAAGACAGTAATCATCAGAAGACATTTTTTATTACTTTTTTGGGGGGGGGTTAAACTTAACCAACTAGTTATAGTTTATAAAAAATAAAACACAATTTAAACTGGTGTAATAGTAAGAGAATTTTTAAAAAAAGAAGGAGAAATCTATGATATTCAAACTCTAGTTTGGATTTTTTTAAACAGTCTAATAATCAGTTTAGTAATCATTAAATAATTTTGCATATGTTGTTTTCTACATTTTAGGTACTTACAGCATTGAAGAGATTCTAATATAGCAAACTTGTAATAAACTCCCTAAGAGTTTATTAAAGAGTTTATTAAATAAGTTTGTAACCAATGTTTAAGTATTTGGGGAGATATAATTTGTTAAATTAATAAGTATTGATTTACCACTTGTGTAAGTACTATACAAACGTTTAGAGGAGTATTTAGAGGAATAGTTATTACTAAGTTGATAAGATTTTTTAAATTGGGTTTTACACTAAATACAAATCAGAGTAAATCTTCATGCAAAGGAGTTTCCTGGATATTTAAAAAATCTATCAATAGCTATCGACTTCCCATTCGGAGACACCATCACCACCACGGTAATTTAAAAATTTTTTAAGTTACAATCCATGATAGTGAGAGAAAAAGGAAGGACAATCAAAGAATATTTTGACAACTTCCATAAATGCAAAAAGAGATGAACAAGTACTAGATGATGAGCAGGAAGGAGGAAGCCACAGCTTAGAGCTTGGCTGAGTGTTTAGAGATGGCTGCAGGTAAGGGGAAGTAAGAAGAGCAGAATATGAGGAGACAGGAGAAGGGGCAAAAATGAGGGGCTAACAGCCAGCCCCTCCTCCACCTCCCACCCCAAAACCTCAAAAAAGCGCTCTAAACACATGGAGGAAAACATCTGAGGAGAATGAGGCTGGTTGGTGAGAATATCCAGGTTTTCAAAAAGGAAACAAGAAAAGGAAAATGACATAATTCAAAGAAATGAAGTACTAGGAGGGAATTTTTAAGCGCAAAAATCCCCCCTTATCTTTGGTTTTGCTTTCTGCAGTGTTTTTTACCCATGATCTAGCATATTGCTATAATTATTCAATTATATTATTGTTGTTAATCTCTTATTCTGCCTAATTTATAAATTAAACTTTATTATAGGTATGTATGTATAGAGAACAACCTAGAATATAGAGAGTTTGGTGCTATCCACAGTTTCAGACATCCACTGGGGGTCTTGGAACGAATCTCCTGTGGATAAAGGGGGACTAATGCATAAGGGGAAGAGCTGTCTCAGGCAAGGAACATTCCTGCTGCCTCTGAGATTTCCCCAAGCAGGCAATCAATTACTCCCAACCTTGGGGCCTATTCAAGTTCCTCTTTCTCTCTCTCTCTCTTTTTTTTTTTTTTTTTTTTTTTTTTGTTTTACCATTATCTTCTAGAAGTATTGGTGAATGTTAATAAGTTTAGAGTCAGAAGAGTTCTTAGGCTTAACCCAGTTCACCCTTTCCAGAATGAGGAGGTGAAATGATGTGGAGAAATCACCCCATTGGACAGCAGCAGAGTGAGGATTTCTGACTTCTAGCTCAGTACTCTCCTGCTAGCAGGGCAGTTAGGCGAGAGTTTCACATGGAAACCAGAAGCATGACTAAAATCTGGCAAAAAACAAACAAAACCTACTCACATGTATGAAATTCCAAAGACACATAAGTGAAATTTTCAGAAAAGACTCCATCTTAAATTCAGAGTCCTTGGCTGGGCATGGTGGCTCACCCCTATAATCCCAGCACTTTGGGAGCCCGAGGTGGGCAGATTACTTGAGGTCAGGAGTTCGAGACCAGCCTGGCCATCATGGCAAAACCCTATCTTTACCAAAAATATACAAAAATTAGCCTAGTGTGGTGGCACGCACCTGTAATCCCACCTACTAAGGAGGCTGAAGTATCGGAATCACGTGAACCCAGGGGCAGAGGTTGCAGTGAGCCTAGATCAAGCCACTGTACTCCAACCTAGGCGACAGAGCAACACTCCGTCTAAAAGAAAAAAAAAATTCAGAGCCCTTCCCACAAATTTCTACCAAATCCACAGAACCAAAAAAATTTTTCCTCATTTGAAAAAATAGATAAAAGCTTTTAGTATGTTGTTCCTTGCCATGAAGACATTGTTGGTTGAATAGAGGAGATTTGCAGTCTATCATATACTTGAGTAGAGATGAACATAATTTGTCCTTTAAAAAAATAAAAGGTATACAGAAAAGAGAAAGGCTGGGAGTACTCTTTTTTTCATCCTTTTCTCTTCTCTTTTTCTAATCTGCAATGAATCCAGGATATGAATAATAATGATTCTCAATTGTTATGAATGCAATCCATAAAGCATCAGCCTGGTGTATCAGAAGGAATCTTGATTATTAAGACCCACCTAATGTGAATTGCAACCCTTTCATAGACTTCAGAAAACTCCATTTTCTTCTCTGAGCCTTCATTTTTGTATCTGAACACCAAGGGGATTGGATGATCCCAATGATCCTAAGAGTTTACTAGTTCTTCCCACTTCCAATATTGTGATTCTGTATCATTAGTCCTTATTTTAAAAAATATATCTTCTTATTCCTGTAAGCATGACCACTAGCTTTTGCAAAAATGCACTTACATCCAAAGTCTAGAACAACTGGACCTGAGATCTCTTGGCCAATAAAGCTCAAACCATGAACACTTGGCCTTCCCCATAGAATAAGAAACAGGATTGGGCTAGTCAAAAACAGTGACAATATCATAATCCAAAACATTATGAAGATTGGCATGTAGAAGAGGCATTTAAAAGCTTATGGAAAATCTTATAACCAGCCCCAAAACAATGTTTCTCATTACATAGTCAAATGTATGAGAGAACTGTGCCCCAAATTTGGAATAGGACTAGGGCTTGAAAGCAACTTGATTTAGCAGATTTTATTGGGTTTCTAAACTCCACAAAACTCTGTGCTCAAAGCTTTGGAGGACACCAAAATTGTACAACAATTGTCCTCATCCCTGGGTTCATAGTATAGAAAAGTTTAGCCATTAAGGGAACAGGTTTTGCATTCCTTACTGACTCTACCCCCACTAGTTTCATAAGTTTAGCCAAGTTACTTCATGTTTCTTTTGTTTGTTTGTTTTTGGTTTTGGGGGGTTTATTTATTTATTTTTTTATGTTCTGGGATACACGTTCAGGATGTGCAGGTTTGTCACATAAGTAAATGTGTGCCATGGCGGTTTGCTGCACCTGTCTACACATCACCTAGGTATTAAGCCCGGCATGCATTAGCTCTGTTCCCTAATGCTCCCCTATTCCTCCTCACCCTCCCCCAACAGACACTAGAATGTGTTATTCCCCTCCCTGTGTCCATGTGTTCTTGTTGTTCAGCTCCCACTTACAAGTGAGAACATGTGGTGTTTGGTTTTCTGTTCCTGTGTGAGTTTGCTGAGGATAACGGCTTCCAGCTTCATCCATGTCCCTGCAAAGGGCATGATCTCTTCCCTTTTATGGCTGCATAGTATTCCATGGTGCATATGTACCACATTTGCTTTATCCAGTCTATCATTCATGGGCATTTGAATTGATTCCATGTCTTTGCTATGGTGAAAAATGCTGCAATGAACATATGCGTGCATGTATCTTTATAATAGAATAATTTATATTCCTTTGGGAATATACCCAGTAATGGGATTGCTGGGTGAAATGATATTTCCCATTCTAAATCCTTGAGGAGTCACCACATTGTCTTCCACAATGGTTGAACTAATTTACATTCCCATCAACAGCGTAAAAGCATTCCTGGTGGGGCGCGGTGGCTCACGCCTGTAATCCCAGCACTTTGGGAGGCCAAGGCGGGTGGATCATGAGGTCAGGAGTTTGACACCAGCCTGGCCAATATGGTGTAGCCCCGTCTCTACTAAAAATACAAAAATTAGCTGGGCATGGTGGTGGGCACCTGTAGTCCCAGCTACTTGGGAGGCTGAGGCAGGAGAATCGCTTAAACCCGGGAGGCGGAGGTTGCAGTGAGCCGAGATCGCACCACTGCACTCCAGCCTGACAATAGAAGGAGACTCTGTCTCAAAAAAAAAAAAAAGCATTCCTATTTGAGCATCTGTTGTTTCTTGACTTTTTAATAACCACCATTCTTACTGCTGTGAGATGGTATCTCATTGTGGTTTCGATTTGCATTTCTCTAATGATCAGTGATGTTGAGCTTTTTTTCATGTTTTTGGCTGTATGTATGTCTTTTTTTGAGAAGTGTCTGTTCATATTCTTTGCCCACTTTTTAATGAAGTTGTTTCATTCAGGACATAGGCATGGGCAAAGATTTTATGATGAAATTGCCAAAAACAACTGCAACAAAAGCAAAAATTGACAAATGGCATATGATTAAACCAAAGAGCTTCTGCACAGCAAAAGAAACTATCATCAGAGCAGACAACCTACAGAATGGGGAAAAATTTTGCTGTATATTCATCTGACAAAGGTCTAATATCCAGAATCTAGAAGGAATTTAAGCAAATTTACAAACAAAATAGTTAATGTTTCTAAGTCTCCATTTCCTCATCTGTAAAATGGGGATGATAACAATAGAAGATAATGCCCCACCGTCTGGGAAGTGAGAACCACCTCTCCCTGGCCACTGCCCTGTCTGGGAAGTGAGGAGCACCTCTGCCCAGCCGTTGCACCATCTGGGAAGCGAGGAGCACCTCTGGCCAGCCCCCGCATCATCTGGAAAGTGAGGAGTGCCTCTGCCTGCCCGCCCCACCGCCTGGGAAGTGAGAACCGACTCTCCCTGGCCACCCCACCATCTCAGAAGTAAGGAGCACCTCTGGCTCAGCCTCCGCACCATCTGGGAACTGAGGAGCGCCTCTGCCTGGCCACTGTGCAACCCTCCAAGTGTGAAGTGACAGCCTTGTGTGTGATCATTCTGCCCTCCCCAAGTTTGCATTTTCGACATTAAAGTTTACTTTTTAATTAAAAGTTTTAAATTGGAGAATATAAAAAATAATAATAATAGAAGATAATGTATCTAAAGCACATTGCACAGTGTTCCAGGCACAGTGAATCCTCAATAAATATGAATTTATGTATTCATGTATGTTATAAATGTTATAAGTAGTGAGGCAACAAATATATATACAGATGTAGTAAGCAGGTAACTATAATCAAGGACAAGATGGAGTGAGCATTCTAGAAAAGGTGCAAGCAAATTGTCAAGAGAGCACAGAAGCAGGGGAAAAAAGCCAACAAATTAGAGTAAGGACTCATAAAACAACTAGAATAGGTGGAGAAAGTACAGGACAAAGTTATGGCTTATTTCTTTTCCTGGGACCCTAGACCAAACCTCAAGTTATTGCAGTATTTGCAAAATAAAATCTCTCTAGCATCAGAAAAGTTTTCAAAGTCATAATTGACAAAGGAGTTTGGGCGACATGGTGACTCAGAGAGATCCTGGTGCTTTTCAGGGTCAAGAAGCTAACTATGCCAAGTAATTAATGAATAAGGTATGTTAGCTTACAGTCAGAGAATAAGTTGGTTCATGAAAGCCTAAATACCAGGATGAAAAATATCCTCTACCCCCATGACCTAGTTAATGCATTTGTTCCTATATGTAGTTATAGTGTGTTTGCTCCTATATTCAGCTTGAGTGATATGAGATCTATCCCTACCCAATTTTACAAGTAATGGGTAACTACCAACAATAGCTATCACTTTATGAAGCAGCTATTATTAGCAGTTCCATTTCACAGATGTGGAAGGTAAAGCTCGGAGAGGGTAAATAACATCCAAGCTTACATAGCCAGCACATGGCAAGAGGGCCTTGTCAGTGGTTCACCACTTCAGCATCTAGACGAGTGATGTCTTAGTCCATTCAGACTGTTATTTTAAAAATTCTTTAGACTGGGTAATTTATGAACAACAGAAATTTACACTTCACAGTTCTGGAGATTGGGAAGTCCAGGGTCAAAGTGCCAGCAGATTCAGTGTCTGGTGAGGGCTCGCTCTCTGCTTCAAAGATGGTGCCTTGTTGCTGTGTCCTCATATGGCAGAAAAGAGGGGTGAGGGAGCTCATCCAAGCCTCTTTTACAAGGGTATTTTTAATCTCATTCATAAGGGTTGAGCCCTTATGACTTAGTCACTTCCCAAAAGCCCACCTCTTGAAACCATCACATCGGGTATTAAGTTCCAATGTATGAATTGGGGAGGGGGTGGGGAAAATAACATTCAGACCATAGCAAGTGACCAGTATGTAGTGGACACCTGATAGAAATGTGTTGACTGAATGAGCTGAAAAAGTTAAGAGTCACATTTGGCACTGTTTGGCTTGCCTACCACATTTACTGCCTTTCTTACAAATAATAGATAGTCGTGTGTTCCCAGCAACTGCTTCCAAGCCCCAATTAAGGATCTACAGACCCTAAATTTTGGTCAAAGGTCAGCATTCATTTTTAGTTAGAAAAAACAAAAATAGCTAACACGTAGTGAGCACTTACCACATCCCAGGCACTGTGCTGAGTGCTCTGTGTATTAACTCCATTAATCCTCATATCAAGACCTTGATTGGATTACTATCACTATTTTCATTTTGAAGACAGAAAAGTGAGGCACCAAGGGATTACAGAAAGTTGCAGAGCCAACATTCAAACCCAGGCTTTCTGACTCCACACTCACAACCACCGCAGCACACATTGTACTTCCTTTGCAATTTCATCACGGGCATCAATCAACTTGACTTTTAGTCCTTTACTGGAGAAGTAACAAACAGTGTGTCTTCTCTCCTCTTAGAATGAATCTTGATGGGACTCCTCAAGTGGTGACTTCTCGTGGGGAGCTTTGCTGATCCCAACCATAAAACTACTTTCCAGTAGGAGGAAGGAAGTATAGCCAATGGTGAGTGATAAATGGGTGGGATATTGAATGTGAACAGAGCATTAAGTGAGTGACAGCAGCTGCCTTGTTCATCTTTTACCTGCTTCCTCTCCTTGTAAAGTATTCACCCTACTACTTTTAATGAAAAGCCTGGCTTGGGCCATGATTTAGTGGCTTTCTTAAACATGTGTCTCTCAGAGATGTGCCTGCAAGATATCCTTTCTCCTGACCTTGGAAGTTCAAAAGCAGAGTCAGGCTCATCCCTGCAGTGCTGTAGGCAGTTACTAGGAGATGGGATTTCAGTGGGTAGGAAAGGCTCTTCCCTAGGAAAAAAAGGAAGGGGAGAGCCAAATCTTCCTGCTCTAGGAAGCCTCAAACTCCTCTAAGAGGGAAAAAAGAACTTTCACTCCACAATGACAGATGAGCCTTATGTGCAAAAGCTCACACACAAAAAAAATAATGACCTCAATTCTCATTAAAGAGCTAATATCAAAGCATTTCCTGATTGTCATTATAAATTGAAGAGTAAACATGGGACTAGGGCTCCCACAGAAGAAGGGGAAGGGGTAGGATAACACCCAGTTCACAGATAAGGCCTCAAGCACCCTCCCTCCCTCACCTCAACCTCAGGACTCAGTACCTTGCCTCTGGGTCTTCCTACAATGTTCCCTTTACCTGGGACCCTCTCCCTCCCCAGTCTTTACCATGAAAATTTGTTCTGCTCATCCTCCAGTGCCCTGCTTGAACATCTGTTTGTGTATCTTCCCACACTTCCCACATAGCTCACCCATTCCTGCTCCCGTAGCACTTTTACATCCTTTTATCATAATTATTCATATTTTTAAAATATGGGAGAAGGAAGAAAAGAAGGGAAGGAAAAAGGCACCACATGCCTTATTTCATGTCAGTACTATTGTGAGGTACACACTATTATTTCCAAATGACAGATGAAGAAGCAGGCTTAGAGATGTTTAGTAACCTTCTCAAGGCCACAGGGAAAATATACTGCAGAGCAAAGACTCTACCCTGTAAACCATTTAATCCAACCTGGCTCTTAAGCCCCCTTCCTTATCAGAATTTATCATTTGCACTTCATGGTAGTCTTTCCCGGTAGATTATGAACTAACTCCTTGGAGCAAGAATCCTAATTGAGAGCTTCATTTCCCACCACACCCAGCTCAGTGCATGGCACAGACTAGGTAAAGGTTTGCTGAAGGGAAGAGGAAGGAGAGAGAGGAGAAAAAACAAGGAAGGAAGCAAAGAAGGAAAAAAAAAGTGACTCGATGAACAAAGAGATGGGGGAGGGTGTATCTCAGTGCTACAATCCAGCGTGTGCATGCAAAAGTAAACCCAATGAATTCACGCATAGGTGCTGGAGCTCTGTCACCAGGTGGGCTCTAAATTGCAAACAGTAGAGGAATTGCATTAACCTGAAATAGTGTCTGATACAGATTATGCCTCCTATCTACTATGAGCGCAACTCTTCTAAGGATATTATCTAATAGCTGGGACAATTTTGCTCTGTGAGAAATGCTGTTTTTTAACAGTCACTGAGTTAGACCCATTTAGTGTGCTTAGGGCTGTGATTTCCAATTGCGTTGCAATTTTGACAGCCTATCAGTGCTTGGCCTCAGGATAGCAGAACCCATCTTTACCGGCACTGTATAGCAAGCTTTTATTGTTGCTGCTTTTGCTGATTACCAACATAAAGTCAGCTCATTGCAAGATTCCAAATAATGCTGAAATGTATACTTTATAAAGTGGAAGTTCCCCTGCCTCTCTTTCTCAGCTTCCGTTCCACCCCTCCCTTGGAAATAACCACAAAGAACCATTGGCATAAATACTAATACATGTGTAGTCTTTTACACAGATGGGATACTACACTTATATACAATCCTAAAACCAGCTTTCCTCATTTGCCAATTTTGGACACCTTCTTGTGCCAGTTCAAAAACTTTTTCATTATTTTTATATTTCCGTATGGAAATGTACCATTGTTTATTCAACCAATTGCCTACTGGTAGGTATTAGAGTTGGCTCTACTTTCCTTTCTATTAAAAATAAGGTTGGCTGGGCATGGTGGCTCACGCCAGTAATCTCAGCACTTTGGAAGGCCAAGGCAGGATATCACTTAAGCCCAGGAGTTCGAGACCAGCCTGGGCAACATGGCAGAACCCCATCTCTACAAAAACCACAAAAAAATAGCTGGGCTTGATGGTGCATGCCTGTCGTCCCAGCGACTTGGGAGGCTGAGGTGGAAGGACCACTTGAGCCCGGGAGGTGGAGGTTGCAGTGAGCTAAGATCATACCACTACACTCCAGCCTCAGGGACAGAACAAGACCCTGTCTCAAAAATAAATAAATAAATAAGGTCATGTCTCTCTAGAGGTGTACATGATGATGTAGACGGTGGCATGGGTGACATAGATGTAGATACAGATGAGATTATATATATAATCTTTATATGGATATATATTATATATAATCATTATATGGATACAGAGGACATACATATATATCTTCAAATGTTATGCAAATATTCCATAGTCTAGATTTCCGGGGTGAGATTTCTGGGTCAACGTGCATGCATTAACTTAGTTTTAATAGATATGTGGAGCTACCCTTGAAAAATTGTACTAATATATACTCCTATCATGTGCTAAAAATGATGAAAAGGTCATTTTTGAAAGTACAATCCAGGCAAATAACTTCTTTCCTAAGAGCTTTGGTTTTCTTTGTTATAAAATTAGAACATCTCTAAGATTCCATGTCTATGAAGAGAAGGTAGAGAGTATTAGAAACCAACTTGGAAATCACTCCTTTAAGATCATAACACTAGTGTTCTGAAGGAATTCAGCTGAACTCCAAACGTGCCTCACAGGGTTCCCCATGTTTAGAAGCAATAGGGAATACTTTCTGGTTCCACTTCTCCCCCTCCCCAACCACCCACACAGTATTACTAAAATGGCTCATCAAACTCCAGGGCTCCAACCTCAGAGAACTACAGGGGCCAGGGGGTGAGGTCAGGAGTAGAGCAGGTCAGGGTGCCCCAAGTTGAGTGATGTTTCTATCACTATCATCCCAAATCCCAAGTGTTAAGTTGCATCATAGACTTTAGCATTTGTGTTATATTTTCATGTTAACTGGCCAAGGAGAAACTAACTTACTAGAGAGAAAGAACATGGTAGGGATTGCACATCACTTCAAGCCATAGGTAAAACCTAGAAGTCAGTATTATCTTGCTTGGCTTTAGCACAAATTGTCTGGCTCTGCTCCTTCCTCTGAAACCTGAAGCCATTTAACTTACTCCTTCCCGGCATCTCCATCACTTTTCCAAGTTCATTTTTAACTCTGATGCTGAGGATGAGAGAAAGGTTCATTCATATAGGTAATAAATGAGCCCCTGACTTTGGAAGAGGGATAATTAGTGTACATTATCACTTGGGCTAATGAGATCAGAGTGGTGCTGTCCGCGCCCAACATGCCTAATCAAGAATTTAAATTAAGAAGTCGCATTCTCTGTGATTAAGGAGATATTCACTGAAACACTGCACTCTTAATTCTTTTGTGTTTTCATTCACCAGCTCAGTATCAAATGTTTTATGACACTGAAAATATGCTTAGTTTAAAAGGAACAGATGCCCAAATCTCCTTGTGCTCATTTAGAGAGACAACCTGATTTTTCTTTATCTGGGTTGTTATCAGCCAGGATTACACACAACACGGAGACATAGAAGTGATTCTAACTGAATTTTGGTAAAATTGTTTTTTATGAGCTATATAACCAGAGCTTTAACAAAAATCCTACTGCCATGGGGAAAAAGAAGAGGTTAGACATGAAAGATGGTATAAAGGGATGTGTCTAAATTCTATCATAAAACCTCCTTATTTTATTTGAACAATCATTCTGGTAGGGGCAGGGAATAAAGTGCCCCTGAATTACCTGAAAATGCAATCCAACAAAACTTTCATGAACTTCTATTCTATGTCTGACCTTTGTAGACACTGCTGCGTAGAGACAGTGCAATCTGGTAGAAAGAGATCAATGTTTTCTTTCAGATCTGGATTCAAATCTTTCTCAACTACCATCTACAAAAAGGCCTTACATAAGACACTCAAATATGCTAAGCTTCAGTTAGATTTCTTACTTCTTATAAACTAGACTGCTTTAAAATTGGGAACTTCCCATCAATAGACACCATCAAGAGAGTAAACGACAAGCCACCAATGTGGAGATGCTATTTGCAACAAATGTAATAACAACAGCAAAAAATAATATGCAGAATATATTAAAAATATCCTGCAAATAAATAAGAAAAAGACAAATGATCTAATAGTAAAATGGACAAAAGCCTTGAACATTTTATGAAGAGAAAATCCAAATGGCTAATAAATATAAGAAAAGATGCTCATCTTCATTAGAAATTGGAGAAATGCAAACTAAAATCCCAAGATACTATTTCGCATACATCAGAATGGCCAAAAAAAAGAAAAAAAAAGTCCAGCAATATCAAGTGGTGGCAAGAATATAAAGCAATCGACTAGTTACCCAAACTAATGGGAGTGAATTTTGTTATAATCATTTTAAAATATTATTTAGCATTAGGTGATAAATTTGAACATAGGTGTAGCCCATAACTCAACAATTTTCAAGCTTCAACTTTAGATATCTGCTCTTAGGAAATTCTAGCAAATGTTCACCAGCACTCAATACATGTTTATAGCAGGACTACTCATAGTAATAGAAAATCTGGAAACAACCTAAATGTCTATCAACTATACAGTTGATCATGTGTGGCATATTTATCCAGTGGAATATTATATAGTGGGAAAAAAGGAATTAAAGATATAAGACACAATATGTGTAAGCCTCAGAAACATAATATTCTACAAGTTGTAAAAGCAAGTTGTAAAATAATAAATACAGAATGATTTCAATTATATAAAGTTTTAAAATATGCAAAATTAAATCATATATCAAACCCACTAGTCTGACTTCAGAACTCATCACTCTTAACACAAGCCTATCACCTTCAGTGAGAGTAAGGGAAGTAGAACAAAGGGATACAAAAGTGACCATAGGTGAAGATTTACCCCAAAATCACTTGGACCTCAGGAAAAGACAATAAAGAGGTATCTACAGAGTGAAGTGAGTGGATAAGGAGGCCAGGGGAAGAGAGAGCAGTGACCTCTATCTCGGAAAATCATGCATGGTAAGCTAGTCTAGCAGGGTTTTGATGACTTTTCTATGCAATATCTTACTGCTTGAGGCCCATTAACCAGAGCTGAAGCGAGCAAACTCTTCCAGGCCAGCATAGTGAGAGAAACATGCCTACCAAGAGCAAGCCTCTAGAAAGCATTAGCTTGTGCCACTCCTTAAGCCCCATGCTAAGTTGCAGTCAGGATTCTCACTCACACCTAGCATGGAGTCCTTCCTTCTCTTCTCCAGTGAAGAAAAGTGGAGAAGAAACAAGCAGGCAGGAAGCACCTGCTATGCTCTGGACATAACACACAGGACCACATCTAATTCTCAGGGCAACCCTGTGCTGTAGTTAAGATTATCCCCGCTTACCAATGCTCAGAGATGTTAAGTAAATTGCTAAGAGCCACAGAGCTAGAAATTGACTAGATTGGCATTTGAATCTAAGTCTACCAGTGCCAAAGCCTCATAATAATCCTGGGCAGTACAAAACCATCCACAGGCAACTTAACCTCTGGAGGCCACGTTGAACGAGAAAGAGTGGTAGAATAGGCATGGAAGAGAAAATAGAAGAGTATAAAGTGTCAGAAGTGACATCAACTACACAAAACAATGGCTTGTGGCTACAGGAAAACCAGTCTCCCCAAAGTGCACCAACTGGAAGAGAACAAACACACAATTAGGAGATTTTCTTATGGGAGATTTGTGAAAGGAAATGGAAACCCAAAGCTAAGAAAGAAAAAATAGTAATAAAAATTATGGATCTCAGAAAAATTATATCCTCTTAATAAATTTTGAAGTCCACAATACTGTATTGCTAATTATAGGCACTATATTTTATAGCGGATTTATAGAACTTAGGGCACTTCAAAATTTGTTAAGAGGGTAGATCTCATGTTAACTTTTATTATCATCATAAAAACATAAATAAGCTGAAGGGATACTAAGAAACTTTGGTTAGAGGTGTTGGACATGTCTATTACTTTGATTGTGGTGATGGTATCACTGGTGTTTGCATATTTTGAAATTCATCAGATTGTACACATTAAGTATGTAAACTTCTTTGTATATCAATTATACTTTGATAAACCTATTAGAAAAGAGCACTCCCACTCTAACTTTTGTTGCGACCAAGAGAAATCATTAATCCTTCTGTTTAGATCAGGGTTGCAATACCATTCACCACTGAGCTTTCTACACCAAATCCCTCAAAATAAATCCAAGCACCTCAGTCTGCTCCACTCCTTCAAATTGGAGAAGTTAATAAATTAGCTATCAGAGGCTGTTTCTGTCTCCCTGTTCACCCGATTAATGATAATCTACTGGGGATGAACACAGTGTTCAGGCCTATGTCAGGGGAACATTAAGGGAATTCCAATTAATTCCTCAGAAACTAACTTTCCTTTGACAGATTCCTCTGCAGAAAGCCCCTGCATTTATCTCAGCCTAGCAAAGCTGTCATGTGATCCAAAGCCTTTAGAAAAAGCTGCCTTTGACTCAGACCCAGTACTGCGGGTAGAACCAGTCATGGCAATAGCGTGTCTGGCTGGGATAGGCAGGTGGGTTGTGGTCTTCCTGCCCAACTCGTATCCCAATACTAAAGCCCACCAACACCTCACATATTTCCATGACCAACCAGTCTCTCCATAGCCTTCATTTATTCCCAAGTATTGTTCATTGCTATCATTCGTGTAGTATCCACTCCATCCCAGGCACACGATGTATTGGCTTTTAAGAGCACTGCCTCTGGGGTTAGACTGCCCAGACTGGAAAGCTGACTCTGCCTTTTACTAGCCAGGTGACCTTAAGCAAATTGCTTAACTTTTCTGAATCACAGTTTCCTTATCTATCAAATGACTACAATAAGAATACCTCTATGCTCAGGAGAATCACACGATTGAAGCCCCTCAGGCAATACAGGATGCAAAGAAAGCCTCATAGATACTAACAATTTGATTATTATTCTAGTGATCTTGTTTAAACCAATAATCCACTTTACACCTAAAGAAAGCAAACTCAAAGAGGTAAAGCCATTTGCTACCTAAGGATATACAGCTCATTACTAAAAGAGCTGGGTTTCAAATCTACTTCAGGATGATGTCAAGAGTAGGATGCATCTTTCTCTAAACTTGTTTTTCTCTTGGATTTTCTTGCAAGTTGTCCTTCTGAAAATGAAGGAAGCCTTCATTTCTGGACTCACTTCCGACACCCTCCAGAGGGAAGCCCCTCTCCAAGAGGTTCAGGATCAATTCAGAATCCAACAGGAGAGAGATTCTCCCACAAGATGGGAAGAGTAAGAATGAAGTGTGGTGGCATCACCCAAGAGCTGGGTCACTGCCTGGCAATAGGCAGATCTCATTCACCTTAGCCATTAACACGCCACCCTAGCATGAGCTCAGATCATCACATGGAACAGCTCAAGGAAGTAGACTTTCTGAGCACAACCTGGGTCCCAATTTCAGAAGAGCACAATAAAATTTGAGAACATCCAGAGATTGTGAAAATCCAATTTGGGGAATGTAGGGTCTTTGAGGATAGAATAAAAACTTTGAAGGGTAAGCTCTTAGTTTTTAGATGATTTGAATATAAGCCAGTTTTTCCATGGGAAATTTATCCTTAGACTAGTTTGGGGCCATAGGGGGGCAGCCTGGTATTTCATAAATGGTCAACTGCAATATTCAGATATTGGTTGTCATCCTTGTAGGCAGTGGCTGTGGCAACTCTGATTCTACAACTTTGGAAGAAAATTATTAACTTTGAAGTTAATAATTTAATTATAAACTTTGAAGTTTTAATATCAACTTCAAAGGCTAGGAACGGCCCCCAAAAGATCCCAGTTTCTTTGAATAATCTTTATGTTTGGGAATCATACACTTATGCTAAATGTTCCAAATACCCCTCTACTCTTCAACATTGATAAACTCCCTTCTCAAAAAGTGGTCAGCTCTTTCAGGTCTTCTGAGTGACTTTCTTAATTTAAAGGGCAATAGCATCGTATCCTAAAGCTTATATGGGAGGAAGCTAAGTGAATCATGGCCGATACAAGGGAAGAACGCTATCCTCTGCACATAATCTCTTCAGTTTATCTTTTAAGACCCACTTTAAGTTCCATCTTTTCCAGAAAGCCTTCCTTAATGACCACAGGCATAACAACAGCCAAATAGACCATGAAAACTCTTAGAAATGGACTCAGTTGGCCCCTTATTCTTTACTATTCTATTCTGTGATGATAATTATAACTCAGTGCTTTATTACATCATCACTGGATGTTAACAAATACATTTATCATGTTCTAGAGTTCACTGTTCAACTGTCGTGTGTGTCTTTTCTCTTTAAATTCACTGAGGAAAAGGGACCATATTTTCCTGCTTTGTGTTCCCTTTTGCCTACTAAGGCTTATGAAATAAAACTGCAGCTTAGTGAGGACTTGCTGATGGGTCACTTGAAAATGACACCATTTGTGTTGTGTCTTGCCAAACTTTTGGTAGTTTTATTAGCTTTTATTGGTCCTATCATGAGTCAAGAAAACATAATGAAACCATTATACCTAGCTGGAACTTCTGGTTAAAAAAAAAAAAGAAAGAAAAGGTTAATTTTTGTCCCTGATAATTTTAGGAGGCCCTTCTCCTAGGAATTCACTTTTACTTGAGTGAGACCAAGGAAAGAGGAAATAGGAACAGTTATGTCTGGAAAGTGCTGGTGTAGGCCTTACAATAACAAGCTTTAAAGGATTCCTAAGATTGAAACCAACTTTGCAAAATTATGACAGTAAGAGAAATCTGACATAGTTGGTTCCATATTGTTTCTGACCTCCAAACAGTCCTTGGTCATTCCTGGTCATAAGCCAAGCTAACTTTGGGAGGAATTTCATTTATAGTTTAACTTGAAAGCAAGAATGACAAGCTACAGGAGAATCCACAAATATTTATGAAAGTATAAATTCATGCATGTGCAACTGAGCTTCATGCCTCTTCGTGGGACCCATGCCCAAAAAATAGAAGTGTTAATATGATCCAGGGTAGAGTTTTCAGCCCTCTGATGTCAAATGGTGAAGCACTAATTAGACATAAAACTAATCCCCTCCCTATTTGGGTGCTGAAACCACCTTTGTGAGACTAATGAGAGGTCGCAAGATAGGTGTAGTTTCTATAATCTCTTATTGCTCAGGGGTCGTATGCTCCTATAGATAACATCACTCTTGTAGAACCTAAGACTGGTTTCTTTTGAGATGTTTTTCAGATTCACCCCACCTGGATTTCTGACTCATGACTCAACTGATCCTGTGGCCCCACCCAAATGCAGACTCAGTGCATGAGGATTGTTTTCCATGCCTTTATGATTTCATCCCTAACCAATCAGTAGCACTCATTCCCTAGCCCCTGCTCACCAAATTGTCCATAAAAAAATCTAAGCTCCAAGCCTTCAGGGAGTCCTAAATTAGGACCATTCAAGCCTGGATCTGGTAGCAACCATCTTTCCTGACTATATGAAGGAAAGTAAAGACATGAGATGGTGGGAGAAAGATAGTCTCCCTGGCATCATTTGAGCCACTAAATCTAGGTATGACCACATCCTTCTCCAATCCTGTTCTTCCCAGCTGGATTTTCCAGTTTCTAGAGCCATTCATTCTCTTCTCACTTAAGCCAGTATAACTCAGGCTTCTGTCACTTACACAGAAAGAATCCTGACGAACACAGATAGAATGTCTAACAAAAACAGAAAACGTACTCCATTAGAATATGAACTATATCTGTCTTGTTGTTGCTACATCTCCAGTGTGAGAAATAAAAATGAAATCCCAAGCCCCCCAGCTGGCTGAATGGACCCCCTCTTGGCCAAAGGAACCCCAGAGTAACCTTGAACACTGAGTTATTGGCCATGATGGGATGGGAAGTCAGACACGCCTCATCATATCTTCTCTCTTGCTAAGCAGCATTAGGCTTTCTTCTCTAAGGGCTCAACAGAAACCAACCCTGTCAACAGACTCCAACACCACTAATATCAACCTACCACCTGACTCTTGTCCCTCCCTTTTGCGGTTTCAACAAAATAATACACAGCATTTCTTTCTGGTAAGAGACCACCAACCATGGAGTGGTTCTGGCCAGCTGATGGAGGATGCATGGTAAGAGTTTCCAGTCCTCTGCTTCGCTTTTTGACATCAGAGGGCCGAAAACTCTCCCCTTGGATTATGCTAACACTGTCATTTTTTGAACATGGGTCCAATGGAGAGGTATGAGGCTCAATTGCACATGCATACGTTTCTGCATTCATAAATTATTCATGGGTCTTCCTATAGGTTATTGAATATATGTATCTGGCCATCCTGCTCAGCATACATTCCTGTTCCATTTGCCCCTCCCTTGAAGGGTCTGTTTCCAGCTTCTGGCTGGAGGCTATGCTTCCCAGCCTCTCAGAAATGGCCACCTGCAGGCTGCAACCCTTTATGAGAAATAAAGCTCTCCTTTCCAAATTTACGAACTTCATCATTCTTCAGTTTACAAGTGTTTAGCTTGATAATTATTCGGTAAATGAATGCATAAACGTCTTAGGAATCCTAAATACCTCAGCAGATACTGGCCCTGCAGAAAAGAAGCAAAAGGCCCAGCAGGCATCTGAATTATCCCCATTTATTCTTTGAGGAAGACTACCCATTTCTTCTCTTTATTCTAGTCTACTTTATGAGATTGTCATGAAAGCATCTGACAATTTATTGGTTAAATACTCCAGCTTCCTAACCTAACTCCTTCTTGGTGATTTACTCAATTTTTAACTATGCCTTGTGATTAGAATGCTTTTTGTAGTTTCTATAATATATGGCTCCAATACCTTTTGGCTCCTTCTTCATCCATCCCCATTCTCCAGCATACTCCAGACCCTCACCAAACTGTAAAGAAGTTTTCTGGTAGGATGTTCACTAGATGTTTTAAAATAACTTCCATTGCCCAAAGTAGAACCCTTCAGCATGGTAACTTAGCAACATGACAAAACACCTCCACAAGCAAAAAGAAGCAGGAAAGAATTGGTCTTTTGTCATACTTACTTATTTGCAACAAGTGTGTTACTTACTGATAAGCAAAATAAACAAAGAATTGCCACCACTCATGTTTCCTCTGCTGGTGTTGACAGCAATGTCTGTATACAAAGAGGAGGCCAACAGAGCCCATGTATGCAAGTAGGGTCTGGCAAATCCGCCATTTATCTGAATTCCTCAGTTAATTTTTCATCTCCACTCATCCATACAAAATACTGGGGTCTTAAAAAGAGAAAAAATATTTGGAATAAATTTTTAAATGTGATCTTTTCCCTATGCCTTGGCATCAAGTTATGGAATATAAAAGCAAAATGTTCATATGTATTCTGGGCACCAGCCGTGGAGACCTCGCTAAGGTGAGAGTTAATCTATCTGATGGTACCAATACAGTGTTTGGAATTAAGGAAAACATGCTGTGGATGCTCCCTGTGTTTTAGGTCTGCATCCAAAGTTGCTAAATGGCCTTAATGAGTCACTAGGTCATTAGCAGTGGTGATGAGGAAGCATGGCAGAAAGTTGGGGCAAACATCAAGAAGCAGGTACTCCAGATAAGAGGAGTTTGTAAGGCAATGATATTTGTGCCTTCTGAGTTCACAGATCCTTTCTGATGTCACTCCACTGTACTATGGTTATCAGCCAATAAGATCATAACTGCCATCTCAACGTTTGTTCAAAATCACGTTACACTGATCATGCAATTCCAAAATGTCACCAGAGTGATCTTCCTTATGAGCGGATGACTCCATATCACTTCACTGTCGAAAGTTCTCAAGGAATGCCCACCTCCTACAAGATAGAGGCAACATTTCTTCGCATGGGACATCAGGCCCTTGGTGACATGGGACCTCTACACTCAGCCTTGTTTCTCACCTGCATAGTCTCACACTCATATCTCCAAAAGCACAGGCTTTCTCAACATTTCCACTCATCTCCCAGTGATTTGTTTTTATTCATTGCTTCCTTCTACTTGGCCACCCCACATCACCCTCAGCAGTCAAAGTCATACCCGTCTCCTCTGAATCCTACCCTGACTCCTCTTCACTCCACACATCCACAGGCTGGGTAAGTTCCCCTTCTTAGTGCTCTATAATACTCTATACCTGCTGCTGTCATTGCATTTGCCATGGGTCATTATAATTTTTCTGTTTACAAGCCAGTCTCCTCCACTAGACTGAGATCTCTTTCTGGGCAAGAACCACATCTTAGGCAATTCTGAATCGCCAGTGCCCGGCACAGCAATTGATATACTGGAAGCACTCAAAAAGTATTTGTTGAATAATGAATAAATTAACTTCCAATTTTTCCCCAAAGTAAATCATAATTCCCCTTAAGGCACACCCACAAGTGTGTATGTGTGTGTGTGTGTCAGAGAGAGAGACAGAGTATACACATACACATGCATATAAGTGTGTAGGCACACATACACCTTATTACAACTTTTCAAAAGGAAAGAAAGGAACTATAAAACAAGACAATCTCAGCATTAGAAAGTATAATAGCTTGTTAAAGGCTAACCTTTTTCTATATGTACACTAATTCCTTCTGTATCCAACCCAATAATTCATGTCCAACTTGTACATCTTCAGTGACTGATGGAGAACTTACAACCTCCAAAAGCAACCTTTTCTATGCTCAGGCTACTCTGAGTGTTAGCAGGTTCTTGCTTATGATGAGCTGAAATTTGCATGACTGTAAGTTTTACTGACTCCCTGGTCCTAGCTCTGTTTCCTAGAACTACACAGAGAAAGTCTAATCCTTCCCACATGGCAGCCCTTCAAATATTTAAAGAAGGCAAATCTTCTCTTCTCCAGAGTAAACACCACAAATTCTTTAAACTAACACCCAGACATTTGAGTTTAGAGTCCCTCTCACAGTCCTGGTCATTCTTCCTGGACATACTCCAGAATCATCCCTCAGGATCATCTGTTAAAAGCTGTACAAGTACATCTTGATATGAATTCTAATTCTTCAGCTTTAGTGAACATTAAAATCACCTGGGGCACTTGTTAAGACTGTACCTTGGGGGACTCCACCCACAGAGCTTCTGATTTCATGAGTATGCAGTGGATTTTAGGAGTCTGCATTTTAATAAGTTGCTCAGCCAATTTGGATATGGGAGGTCCAGAGACAACTCTTCAAGAAACATTCATTTAAGATGTCACCAATCTGTTTTCTCTTCTGCAAATGGGGGTCAAATCAGTCTTCCTCTCAGATCACAAGGTGAACTGAGACCTAACTCCTAAACTGTTTACAAAATACTGCTAAATATTGAATGCACATTAATAATAATGAAATGGGAATCAGGCATCCACTAAGCCTTCACATTTAAGCAAAAAAAAAAAGAACTGCCAGATGGTGTCCCTTCATGAGAGACTGAGTTAGAAAGGTTGATCTAGGGGGTGAGAGAGCAGCTCTGATGTTCTTCATTGTTCCAAATGGCAGTCTTTAAAGCAGCATAAAGATAAATGACCTGCTCTCTCTGTTTTCTGAATGTGTCATGGGAAGTCTTTTCCATTCCATAAATACTTATATTAGCAAATCAAATAAGCTAGTGAAACAGTTAGGCAGAATCCCAGGGAAAAAACATACCAGTGTTGTTTCACTTCATTAATGTTATTACTAAATTATTAATTGCCACTGTTGATGAAATCTACTTAAAGAATAAATTTAACAAGTCATGGTGGCTCTCACCTGTAATCCCAGCACTTTGAAAGGCAGAGGCAAGAGGATTGCTTGAGCACAGGTGTTCAAGACCAGCCTGAGCAACACAGCAAGACCTTGTCTCTATAAAAAATATAATATATGTAAATATATACATTATAATTAGCCAGGCATGATGACATGTACCTGAGGCCCCAGCTACATGGGAGGCTGAGGTAGGAGGATTGCTTGAGCCCAAGAGGTCAAGGCTGCAATGAGCCATGATCATGCCACTGCACCCCAGCCTGGGCAACAGTGGAAGAACCTCATCTTAAAAAAAAAAAAAAAAAGAGTATCTTTCTATTTAAGTTGTAGAGAATGAACTATAGAGAGTAAGACAGCATAAAGACATTTCCAGGCAGAGTGGCAGGACTCAAATGCTGCTAAAAGCTCAGACTCCAGAATCAGACAGTACTGAGTTTGAATTCTGGCCTCTCCATTTACACCTTGAAGAAATTACTTAACTCTTTAGAGCTACCATTTTCTCATCTGTATAATGGGATTTTTAATGGTACCAATGTCATTGGGTTGTTATAAAAATCAAATAATAACAAAGCAACTGGTGTGGTAGAAGGTCCCAACTTATTAGGTGTTATTTATTTCCATATCTATATATGTATTTATGTGTTTATTCATTAATTTATTGCTTTTTCCTTTGCCATACAATACTGTATGGAATCAGTCATCAAACTACTACTCCACTTCACAGATGAAGACACTAAGGCAAAGGTATGGTAAATCACCATGGAAACAAAATCCAGGTCATTCAGCCACCAGTCCAAAGTTCCATTTCCCACCATCCTCCTGTCACAGTGTCACCCTGATGTCAACAGAGCAAGGGGAGCTTTTCAAAGCAAAGTGGACTGGTGCCCATCCTGGGGGAGCTAGAACAACATAAGAAGAAAAACTATAGATGTAAGTTCCATTTTCTTCTGTGCATTCATTTATTCCTTCATTTCCCCATTTCATAAATATTTATTGAGCCTTTTTCCAGTGACTTGGGGACACTGGTGAGTGAAACAAACCAGATGGTCTTTGCTCTTGCTTTACTAATGTCTCTGCTCAAATGTCACCTCATCAAAGAAGCTTCCCTGACCAGTCATCCTATCCAACAGAGCAGCCCCCTCCCTGCGACACTCCTTACCTGTCTTATGTTTCCTCCATTCCCTCAAATAATATGTTTTAATTTATCTTATTCCCTCATCACCAACTATAGAATAAGCTCAGTGAAGTCAGGGACCTTCTCTAGCTTGTTCACTTTTGTATCCCCAGCTTCAAAATGGTGCCAGGCCTACAGTACATGCTCCACAAATATTTGTTGACTAAATAAATAGAGTGGGCAATCTTGAAGGGGGAAGAGGCAAGGAGGGAGAGGAAGGATGAAGTACTAAGAGGAAAATCCACTGAGGTCGGGCTAGGAAAGATAACCAGCCGTGGAGACCTCCCTGAGGTGAGATTTAATCCAGTGGCCATGTGCCTCCATGCACAGCCAAGGGAACTACCCTTTAGCCCCGAGTTGCCTTATGCCTGTCAGTGATCTTTCCAAACTGTGGCTGACTCCACATTCAACAAGCAGGAACAATTCTCCCCTGTCAGATGCCTCCCAGGACTTAGCATACTGAAGATGCTAAGGGCCGAAATCGCAAGATAGACCTGGCTGGGATGTGATACTTAAACAAAATGCCTTCATAAAACCCACTGCATGCACCACTGAAGTTACAGCCAAGAGAGGATTTAAACCTTGGCTTTCAGCTGGAGAAGGCACACAGCTCTGCGATAGTTTGGTTATGCTCTAATTAGTCGTTAGCATACAGTGCAGGTGTCAGGTAATCTGCACTTACTAGAAAGAAATCTGCAAGTAGCAACAAGCATAAGGAAATACCAGGAAGCCATGGCAGCCCTTGGAAGAAATCTGCCATACCCTATGCCAAATGCAGATGGTGCATTGATATAGAACTCAAAGGGTCACAGTGTATTAGAGGCCAGGGTAGGGAAAGTAGATTTGATGATCAGCTAAATAAGTGAAGTCAGTTTCCAAGCCAGCATGTGCAGTGCAGCATCTCTAGGAAAGGCTGCCTTTATACTCCCTATGGGGTGTACCAGGAGAGGGAAGACTTCCCCCGCATCTCCCATTTTACTAAAACACCAGACGGCATAAAGGGATCACCACAGGCTCATAGTAGAAAAGCAAAGCAGGCAGAGCTGGAAAAGCAGCTCAGATAGGGTCAGAGTTAACCACGCACGGATTATGACACCCTCTACCACCACCACCTCCCCTCCCATCTACCTGAAAATACATTTCCTGAAGTCTTAGCCACAACACCCCGTACTCCAACAGCATTCACAACCCGAGATTAAAGCCACCACACTCTACGCCAGAGTCCAAGGATGGTGCCCCCGCTCTGATAAATGGTGGACAACTAGCCCAGGTGACTCTCCAACTCTAAACCTCTATTTCCTCATCCCTTTCATTGCTGGTAAACAGCATTATAAAAGCCAAAGTACAAAGTTTTCAGGAGAGATAACAATTTCATACAAGATAATTCATATTAAGCCATCAGCACTCTACCTGGGATTCATTTATAAGATTAGCTTTGAAAAACCTATGAGGTTGAATAAATGAAACCAAGAACAGGTAAGTTTTAATGAAAATTCAGACGACTAAAATGTGGTCCACTGCTGGGGAGAGCAGGCCTAGGCACCGGCCCTAAGCAGTCTTAGATGACAGAACAACACTGGGAAGCTGGAGATGGGCCCAAAGAGGGAGGCACAAATCAGAAAAGCATCACCATTTTCATCGCTTTGCCAATAGCATGCCCTTCCCTGCACACCCTCTTTGGGCCTCAGTCTTTTCATCTACAAAATGGGCATAACACAAACCACTTGTTAAGGTTGGGTAAAGATTAAGTTAAGGAGCATTTGTCAAGCTGGTAGAGAGCTTGGTACAGAGTAGACATTCCATAAATAAGTGCGACCTTCTCTTTCCTTCTCACAGGAGTGGCTAATTTAAAAAAAAAAAATCATAATAAGACGATGACAGAGTAAGCACACAGAAAGAAATCTGAACCCTGAACAATGAAGACTAACTTTTTTTTTTGAGACGGAGTCTCACTCTGTCACCCAGGCTGGAGTACAGTGGTGCGATCTGGGCTCACTGCAAGCTCCGCCTCCCAGGTTCATGCCATTCTCCTGCCTCAGCCTCCTGAGTAGCTGGGACTACAGGCGCCCGCTACCACACCTGGCTAATTTTTTGTATTTTTAGTAGAGACGGGGTTTCACCGTGTTAGCCAGGATGGTCTCGATTTTCTGACCTCGTGATCCACCCGCCTCAGCCTCCCAAAGTGCTGGGATTACAGGCGTGAGCCACCGCGCCTGGCTAACTTTTTATATACAGCCCAAGATGCAAGACAATTACTTTAAAATCATTCCTCTGGAGAAGGCAGGCAGCTTAGAGATGGGTAGATGGAGCCTCCCCCACACTGAGTCAAGGTATCTGGGTCTGAAGCATCTCAGGCTTGCCTGAGGTAGACGAATGTTCCCACCTTATCAGTGTATTTCTCTTCTAATTAAAATGCATGAACTCCTGTAAGCTCCAGATGCCCAGGGGAAGGAGGGGGGCAGCAGGAGGGGGGGAGAAGAGAAACAAACTCCGAGGATCCTCTTTCGTTTAAAATCCAACTTTAAAAAAGTGTATTGCTTAAAAATGTAAGCAACTGACCTCGCCAGAGCATTCTCTATGGAGACACAGAGACACTAAAGGAGAAGGAAAGATAAAAGACAAGAACAGATGCCTAGAGGCACTTCTCCCAATGAGGTGGGGCTCCTTATGGACTGGTAGCACCCAATTCCTTAAGACGAATCTTTCTATCTCAGCTGCACTTCCCAAGTGATAGTACGGTAGGGCGCCAAGAAGTAGTTTCCATAAAAGGACTATGGATTATAATAGTACTAGTTAACCTTTACTGTGTAATCCCTTTGTGCCAGCACTTTGAATTCATCATCTCATTTAGTTCTTACAAGAATTCTTTTACTATTATTATCCCCACTTCACAGATGAGGAACCTGAGACACGAAGAAGGTAACTTTCTTAGCCCTTATAGCTAATAGATGGTAAAGATGGGATGCAAACCCTAGAAATGCAATAATAATCACTAACATTTATTGGGCACTAACTAAATGCCAGATGATGCAAATACCTTCAGTTCAACATTTCATTTAATCCTTATAACAAACCTAGGAGGTAGCTGTTGTCATGATATCCATTTTACAGATAACTAAGCTAAGTTCAGAAACTTTGGTGCCCCACTCAAGGTTACACAGCTGGTAAGTAGTAGAAACAGGACCCAAACCCAGAACTCAAATTCATCTAGTTGAAGGTCATACTCTACACACCACACCAACTAGACAAATAGCTGAGTACAAAGAAGAGGATGCAGGGTCTTATAATGGAAATATCATGGGTTGCAGAAGGCTAAGGGGCAGGGGGAGATGAATTTAACAAAGGCCATTATGAAAGGCTGCATTGAGAAATGACCTTTGTTCAGGACCTTGAATTATGCCAAGGGTAGCAAGCCTGTCAGCATAACGCATTCCAAGCAGAGGAGGGTTTGCAACAGGTGGAGAGGGCCAAATCCATTGAACAAATATGGAGTCATCCAGGGCAGGCTTTGGCCCTCATTGCGATCATCTGCAGGACTTGTCAAAGCTCAGACTACTGGACCCCATCCCCAGAGTTTCTGAATCCAATAGATCTAGGATGGGACCCAAGAATCTGCCTTTCTTACAAGTTCTCAGAGGAAAATGATGTTGCTGGTCCAAGAATCACACTTTAAGAACAGGTGATCCAGGAAGCCTGGCATGAAAGATGAATGTGCAAGTGGGAGGAAGGTGAAATGCAATGGAGATGAAAATGGGGAGGAAAGAGATGGAATTACTTAGAGAGCAGCTGCTCTGTGGCACACACTTTATAAGATACTTCATAGCACAAGGCAGTTTGAGGCTCTGACATCACCCCCTGTACAGATGAAGTACTTTTTGACCCAGCCCCTGTCCTCTGACCAACCCAGGAATCTTCTCTCCAAACTCCTCCTGAACTTGGAGTTAGATGTGCTCTCCCCTCCAAAACCAGCATCACACTGCATTATAAAGACTTGTTTTATGTGTGTTTCCTCCTCTATGCAATGTTAGGCTTAAAATTAAGGTCCAATATTATGTGCCCCTTTGACATCTGAAACCAGGAGGGCTTCAAATGACCAATCACAAATTACCCTCCCAACTCTGCCCCCACAGGTAAGGTCCTACTGATCAAGGGAGACCAGATGCTGTTCTTCCTGATTCCTGAGTAGGAGCTTCCAGTTCCTGGCCAGCCCGTGGAATTATTCAAATAAGCCAATCATATCCTCCTATGGGAACCGAGGGGCACCACACCCTCTTGATACTACAAAGCCCACCTCTCACTGACCCTGGTTGTTCACTCTTTTCCCAACTACAACCCCCTAAATGAGCATATATGACTAATAAAATGCTGTTGATGCTATTTGTCCAGTGTCCGGTGTTATGCATTCAGTCATCTCCATAGCCCTAGGGTGGGAATCCTTCCACTGGGGTGAAAAGAAGTGGATTAAAACACCCTAGATGATGAGCCCCATGAGAGGAACATTCTGTCCATCTTGCTCATTGTCCTCTCCATAGCCTGGCACAGCCCCACAGCATGGCAACAGTGAATTAAAGACACATGGGATTGAGTTGCTTCAAAACCTCATAACCACCCTCCCAGCTCTTTTTCTGACCAATGGAGGAACTGAGACTGGAGGGTTGACGTGAGTTGCTGGGCCTGCTGTCGGCCCACAGCTGAAGGACAATGTCAGGGGAGAACACAGAGTTTCCCTTGCTGGTAAACAGGACCCTGGAGGCAGACCCATTCACTCTGTGGGCAACCCTGTCACACCAACTGCACTCCAGTTCAGGGGCTCAGTGGCTACAGGAAGCTGCCCAGGGTGGTTTTAAACCACCTTCCTTTTCTGCCTAAGCAAGTGCAAACATGAGCGGTTGGGCCTGATGCAATGAAAAATTTCATCTCCAGGAAGCTCTGTTCGAGGCACATGACCTTTGTGTATATTCTCATAATTCCAGAAGTAGTACATGGTGAGTTCTAAGAGGGTTGGCCAATGTGCAAAAGCATCAGGATGAAGTGCTTTGAATCCGAGGTGCCTTGATTGTACACCAGGAGTGACGCCAGGGAATTTGGGATCTAATCAGCCCTTACCAAGCTCATACCATAAAAATCATGCAGCAACAACCATGACCTCCACTTCCTGCAACCAGCTCTGTAGAAGGCTCAGTGTGTACAATATGCCATTTAACTTTTTATGTCTTTTTTTTTTTTTTTTTTTTTTTTTGAGACAGGGTCTCGGCTCTATTGCCCAGGCTGGAGTGCAGTGGTGCAATCATAGCTCACTGTGGCCTCAACCTCCTGGGATCATCAAGTAATCTTCCTGCCTCAGCTTCCCATGTAGCTGGGACCACAAGTGTGCACCACCAAGCTTGGCTAATTTTTTATTTTTATTTATTTATTTATTTATTTATTTTGGTAGAGACAAGGTCTCACTTTATTGCCCAGGCTGGTCTCAAACTCTGGCCTCAAGTAATCCTCCCGCCTTGGCCTCCCAAAGTGCTGGGATTACAGGCATGAACCATCATGCCCGGCTGCCATTTAATCTTCATGGCAGAGCTGAGAGGAGGGTATCATGATTCCTGTGTCACAGATGAGGATTCAGAGGCCACAAGGCCTTCGTTTTGGAGGAAGACGAAAGTCAAAGAACACAGTGAGTAGCACAGCTAGGGTGTGAACCCCAGATTTTGTGGCTCCAAAGCCTGTGCTACAAATGTTCCCTTTGTGTCCTGGGTATGGCGGAGGGGGATCCAAGACAACAGATGGCACAAAGTTTGTCTGCTGAGAATTTACAGCCTACATAGAGAAGAGGGAACACACACAGGGAAAAACAACTTAAGAGATCTTATAAAGCAACATACAAGGAGGCTGGAAGTCTCTTTTCCCACTATGGAAACGCTGCATTTGCTCACACCAAGTGACTTCTCTTTGGGGGTAAAAAAATTAGTATGAAACTTGCAGGCCTATTTAAAACAACATCAATAAGAAAAGCAGCTAATATTTAGTGTGTTTTCCTATGTAACAGACACTGCTAAGTGTTCCTAGGGAAAACTGAAGGCCCATTTGGAATTATAATACTTTCTTCCATTCATCAAGCACTTCATTATATACCAGGTATTGTTCTAAGGGCTTTACATACACTCTCTTACATATAGTCTCAAAATGACTTTAAGAGATAATGGAAGTATTTGTTCCATTTTACAGATGAGAGTTAACACAGAAAGGTCAAGACTGGAATTTCAAACCAGAGTTTGTGACCCATTTCTGGGTTTTGAATTTAATTCGGGAGGTCATGACAAGCATTGTTTTAAATAAACAGATGAGAGAGGAAAGACTATAGGAGGCGGGAGGGGAATGAAATGAAACAGAACATATCAGAATGCAGCACATGTGGTAAGGGTATTATTTCATCCATTTTATCTGTATGTGTATGTGAGTGTAAAATGTTATAAAATGAAATGATTACAGCAGGTCTCTGTGGAAGGTCTGAAAGCCACTTTGCCAGGAGTCACACAGCCAGTGATTTGCAGCCAGGGTTCAAATCTAGATAGACTATCTCCAGAGCCCACCCTCTTCACCTCTAAACCAGTGCTGTACAGTAGATATATAAAGTAAATCTACACATGTAATTTAAAATGTTTTAGTAGCCACATCTAAGAAGTTTTAAAAGCCACATTAAAAATTAACTATTAAGGCCAGGGGCTGTGGCTCATGCCTATAGTCCCAGCACTTTGGGAGGCCGAGGGGGTGGATCATGAGGTCAAGAGATTGAGGCCATCCTGGTCAACATGGTGAAACCCCGTCTCTACTAAAAATACAAAAATTAGCCGGGGGTGCTGGCGCGCACCTATAGTCTCAGCTATTTGGGAGTCTGAGGCAGAAGAATCACTCGAATCCGTGAGACGGAGCTTGCAGTGAGCCGAGATCATGCCACTGCACTCCAGCCTGGTGACAGAGCAAGACTCTATCTCAACAAATAAATAAATATTAACTATTAAAATTAATTTTAATTATAAGAACATACGGACACATAGAGGGGAACAACACACACTGGGGCCTATCAAAGTGTACAGGGTGGGAGGAGGGAGAGGATCAGGAAAAATAACTAATGGATATTAGGCTTAATACCTGGGTGATGAAATAATCCATACAACAAACCCTAATGACACACGCTTATCTATGTAACAAACATGCATATCCTACACATGTGCCCCTCAACTTAAAAGTTAAAAAATATTAATTTTAATACATTTTATTTCACCCATCAAAAATATTATTTCAATATGTAAAAATTAATTCTGAAATTAAATCAATAAAAAATGAGGGTTCTTTTAAACTTTTTTTGTACTAAGTTTTGGAAACTTCGTGTGTATTTTACATTTTCCGCACATCTCAATTCAGACTAGCCCACCTAAAAATGCTCAGCAGTCACAGGTAGCTAGTGACCACCACATTGGACAGTGCAGCTCTAAACTATGCTATATCGAATATCCCCTTGGGCCCAGGTCCTGGTCCTCAGATTTCACCACAGGGGAAAATTCTCTGTCATATATATATATATATATATATATATATATATATATATATATATATTTATTTTTTGAGATAGAGTTTCACTCTTGTTGCCCAGGCTAGAGTGAGGTAGTGCAATCCTGGCTCACTACAACTTCCGCCTCCCAGGTTCAAGTGATTCTCCTTCCTCAGCCTCCCAAGTAGCTGGGATTACAGGCACCTGCTACCACGCCCAGCTAATTTCTTGTATTTTTAGTAGAGATGGGGTTTCAACATGTTGGCCAGGCTGGTCTCAAACTCCTGACCTCAGGTGATCCATCCGCCTCAGCCTCCCAAAGTGCTGGGATTACAGGCGTGAGCCACTGCGCCCAGCCTTCTCTGTCATATTTCATTCATCCCTGTTAACTCCCAGTGGCCTCCTCCTTCAAGTAGTTCCAGAATATTTAAACCCAAATGCAATGTCCATTGTTATTAGTTTCTGCTCACCTTGGCTACTTTCAGAAGTCATATCTTTGCTAGGCTTTGAGGGAGAAAAGCTGGTGGGAAAGGCAACCACAGCAAAGGTGTGCTGGAACAGGGTGGGGACAAAGGCCCCGGATAGTAGGAACTGTGTGAAGTATTGGTCTCCAGTGAGTTGTCTGCAAAGCTGCAGGCTCACTGGCAGCCGAACACCAGCTTTTAATAGCACATTCTCCTGTTTGGTTTTGCAGACACACTCTTGATACTTCACACTCAGCTCTGACAGAAATCAGCTGACCCCATTTCCATTTGTTTGCCAAAATAAGCAAACCATGGAATTGCAAAAAGACTGGCGCCTGGACAGTCATTGAAAGAGGAAACAGCTATAGAGGGACTTGAGAATTACCCATTAGACACTCTGATAAATATCACTTCTAAATATGCGGTAACCATGTTTCATGACAGCCCTGCCGGGATCACAGTGCTCCAAGGCCCAAGTGGCCATGACCTAAGGCGCTCCTGTGAGGTGAGGGAGCTTCATGCAGACACATGGAAGGGTAGTGCTTCGGTGTCCAGCTGCTGCCAGGGCTGGGCAGCCAGGGCAGACATCCTCCTGCTTCCTGCACTTCGCAGCATCTCCTGGCCCTGCAACCATTGAGGCCACCGTCATATATTGAGGCCCAGAGTGCTTGTCAGTCCATTGATCTGGTTTTCAAAGGGACTGGCAATCCTCACACTGTATGGGAGAGGGGTAGCCTCACCATGGGGAAAACAAAGCTGGGACTGAGAGAAAACTGTCAGTCACTTCTGCCTAGGTAGTGTGGCATCACTCCCTCAGACTGAGAAATGAAATTGTGAGTCATGAGGGGTTTGTTTATGGCAGTGGAAGAGATCAAAAGTTCTTCTACCTTTCACCGGCTTCCAATTTACCAAGCAAGTTCTGTGTGTCAGGCCCCCTAGTTGGGTCCTGGGTGCTCAGATGCACTGCTTGCCCCCCTTGCAGCTGGGAACTCACACACCAGCCAACAAAATAGACTGCAGAGAGCACAGCATAGCCAGGGCTGTGGGAGGGGGGCAAACCACATAGGGTGGGGACTTGGAGGAAGAGATAATTAATGTGGCTGGGGAGGGTCAGAGATGAGCAACTAGTGCATATGGGATCCTACAGCTGGTTCCTTACAACTTAGGAGCACTTCTGAGCATTGTATTGAATCTCATAATTTCATTAGGTTCAATAGGATATACACTTCAGCACTGAGGAAACTGAGGCCCAGGCACCAATGTACTCATTCATAAAATAGGAATAAAGCTCAATATGAGGCATAGATTGGACACTGGATAAGGGATAGCCAAGCATAATTATTCGATGATAGAGATGCCTGACCCGTCTACTCTGCCCTCCTGCCCTCCTGCATCCCTGCAAGAGAAGCTGCCCCACCCCCACACCACAGTCTGCCTCACAGCCTCTGTACAGGACAGCCACCACATGACCATACCTATCAGAGTCTCTTCCCTAGGAACAGGGAACTGAGACCAGACACTTATTTTACTCTCTATGGACCACCTGGGCTGAGATGTTATGGAGAGCTACCTAGACAGCTCTTTCCCCCACATTCATGAAGAAGCAAAATTCAAGTCTATTTATAATAGCCAAAATGTGGAAACAACACAAATACTCATCAGCTGATGAATGGATAAACAAAATGTGGTGTATCCATATAATGGAATATTATTCAGCCATGAAAAGGAATAAAGTACTGATAATCTACTATAACACAGATGAGCCCTGGAAACATTATGCTAAGTGAAAGAAGCCAAACACAAAATGCCACAGGTAATAGGATGATCTTTACATGAAATACCCAGAATAGGCAAATCCAAGAAGACAGAAAGCAGATTAGTGGTTCCCAGGTAGTAGAACGAGGAGGAATGAGGAATACCTGCTTAATGGATGTGGGGATTCATTTTGGGATGATGAAAATGTTCTGGAACTAGATAGTGGTGACATGCCATTCTTTTGAAAAAAAAAAAAACTGGTTTCAGTAAGTTTGTGTCCCTCATAACTAAAAATCACTAAAATATAAATGGGTATATTAATGCCTTCTCTAGGGCGCACAACTGTTAGAATCCACAGCCTGGACTCGGATCGTTGGTCCTGTGTCCTGCTGATTGCCAGTCTAACTCCTTCGCCACACTACTTCCTTACTTAACCTGGAGGGGAAAGACTTTTGCGTCTCTTAAGGAGATAGCTGGCTGCTTCCCAAAACCTGCCAATGGGTGGTAAGCCCCCATCCAAGTGCGTTTACTTTGGGTCCTGTCAGCAAAAAACAGACTTTATTAAGAGGATGTTAGCAGACCTCTTTGCTTCCCTGCTTTTGTGAGAATTCTTAATGGCTCCAATGTGCATATGTCGTTTTTCAGCAAAATCTAATATTTATGTCATTTCCAGGGGAAGAACATTTGCAGCCTTTGTAATACATCACTTCTCATTGTTTTGCTCCACAGCACAGGATGGACAAATTGCTCAGGTATTTGTCAGTATACCTTCCCTCACCCACTTCCGAGGTGCAGGGTTAGGCACATCGTTCACAGAGACGGAAAAGGGAGTGAGATGCCAGGACAAAAACTGAGCCAACATGGCCAACATTTCCTGATCTGGCATTTTTTAGAATCCTGAATCTAGAAGTAAAGATCTTGACAGTTTAAAAAGTCATAGAACTTTTGTATTTTTTTTAAGTCAAACCTTTGATTTAGCTATAAAGTTTTAATGTTTAATATTTATGTAAAGTCAGTGATTCCTGTTGTTACAGCTTAAATTATAATATAAATAGCTAATGTTTAGAGGAGCAAAGACAGAGATAAAGATGGTAGGGTGGGTATGTATCGCCTGCTTCCAAGTTACTTACAAGAAGATGAGGGTGTGTGCATGTGAGAGTGTGGTAAGTTCTAGGTACACACTTTATGTGCATTATCTCATGATCTTATCTCACTTTTTGTGCATGATCTCAATACCAGTGAATGGTATTGTCCTCCCTTTGCAGATAAAAAAACTGAGGCTAAGGTTTCAGGATCTGCCCCAGGTTCCAACATTAGATTAGTGAAAGAGACAGTTCTGATCTCAAAGCTCCATATTCTCAATCACCATAATATAATAAAATGATTATATCATAAATATTTTAGAGTCACATATTGAGCGGAAGACATAGTGCTTTTCAGCACTTTATAATTTGCAAAGTGATTTCACACTTAACATTGCTTTACTGTACAGACCGTGAAAGCTGTAGCACTTCTGAGATGAAAGAAATGATAAGGGGCTGGAGACAACACCTAAGATTCTATAGATGGCATGGCCTTCAGAGCATGGGTTATATTTTAATAATTAGCGAGAGAGTGAGGAAGGCAACATAGGATTGGGAAAACAGCCTCCAGGTGGCATATCTCCCAAAAGAAACTGGAAGTATGGGAGGTGGATAATAAATAGCTGTTTGGGTGAGGTATGATTCTGGTCTCTTAATTCCCAGTATGGAATATAATCACTGATGAAGTGTCACAAAGACACTTGCTTTGGGCTTCCTTCTTCATGGGCAGCTGATGATGATGATGATGATGATGATGATGATGATGATGATGATGACAGTGCCAGCTACCATTCACCAAGCAATTTAAACTTGAGCCAATCACTAGGCTGAGCACTCATGGTGAATTATCTGTTTTGATTACCTCCTCTGGTAACCAACCACAATTCTCCTGTGGGTAATCACATGCACACATTTTCAGGCTACATGGTTCTCTCAAAGCTGAATACAAGCCCAACTCCTAGGGTGAGTTATGGGACCCAGGTCTATGACAATTGGAGCATCATATATGAATGAATACTGGCCTCGATATTGGTTCAGAGATGGACATGATAACCAATCAGAGCCAATGATATGACTTTTTCCCTGAAAGGAAACAGGGGTTGGAACTACCACTGCTATCTTATTAAAGGTACAAAGTTCAGATAACATTGTCTGAGCCTGGAATCCAGCCGTCGCCCCAGACTTTTGCATTTTGGTGACCAATAAATTGCCTTTTTGCTTATGCTGATTTGGGTCAGGTGTTGGTCGTTTTCAACGGAGGAAGCCTTAATCAATATAAGCACTTACAAATACCTCAGTTAATCCTCACAAAAATACCATGAGGTAGGTATTATTTATATGGTATTGTTTTCTCTCCCACCTCCCATTTGTTAGATGAGGAATTGAGGCTCAGGGAGGTGACATCAACCTGCCCAGCTGGTAGAGGCAGGATTTGAACCCAGACAGTGTAGCTCTAGAGCCAGCATTCCTAACCACCTCAACGGTTGTCTGGAGTCTAAGTCTGCTCTTATGAAACAGGACTCTCCACAAGCCCCAAATAAGCCTTTTTACTCAAAATAGTTCTGAAGGCTTAAAATACCTTAAAGGGTGTAAATTTTCTCAAGCTCCTTTAGGTTTGCAATGATCCCTTTTTGGCTTCCGTTGTCTCCCTGAAAGGAATCATTTAAGCAATAAAAACGTCTCTTTCCAAGTCATCCTTCAACTGCTGACACTTCACTTTCCCAAAAATTACAGATAAAAATAACAATGCACAGAAGCAAAGACTACATAGCTGCTAAAAGGGATAGGAGGGAAGGAAAGAGGAGATCCTGACCAAATGTTTTCTGTGTTGGCATACAAGAAGTTTTGAACCACTCTTCAGGGTCATTTTAGAAATCTTTTTCTCAATTAAGGTGTGTTTTTGCCGATCACACACACACACAAAAAATCTTACACTGGTGGCATAGTGAGCCACAGCTGCTACTTCCTAAATGCTTTGGAAATTTAAAAATAAAATAAAGTAAATACTGGCAATGAGGACAGTTTGACACGCATATCTCATCTGGGTAATTTTCTCTCTTTGTTCAGTTTCAAAGCAATTTACCAGAGACTCAGGAACTCCTTGATGAAGGAATAAGTAGCAATCTTGAAATGCAGTGAAAGCAAGGAGACTGTGCCATGCTGGAACCATGGCCTCAAAGAACTAAAAGACCTATTGGTATTCCCAAGGCACATCAAAGACACACACTAGTCATGAGTATTGCTTGGCTTAATCAGTTTAATCAAGGGAGAGAGCTCGGAACTGGGAGCAGAAGTTCTAGTTCAGACTGCTACTAACTAACTTTGAGCCTCAGGTTGCCAATTATAAAACGACTTGAGAAGACCATATATTTTTGGTTGGAGTCTAATAGTTAAGAGGTTATATAGCATAAGGAATAAAACCATGGGCTTTGGAATCAGAAAGAGCTGCATCCACACCCAAAGCTCTGTGATTCACCATCGATGAGACCTTGAACAAGTTACTTAACCTCACAAGTCTTAGTTCTTCATCTGTAATGTGAAATAAATACTGCCTAATTCTTAGAACTATTGCAAGAGTTAAGAGAGTGGGGGGAAATACACTTAGCACAGTTCCTTGCCCAGTATGAGGAGAAAAGTAAAAAGATTAACCATCACTATTTTCATTAGCATTATTAATAAGGTTTAAATTTCTGTATAACTACAAAAGCAATAATGTCCTCATCAAAGGCCATATCACAAAGCTTCCTGGAAAATGTTGGCAATATAGAGATTCAGCCATTAATAGCAAACCTTTTTTTTTTTTTAATCATCACTGTTCTTACTAAAATGCAAGGATGTGAGGATATCCGACTAGTCCCTAGCATATGTTGACATTATAAAGACTTGGCCTCAATTTGACTCATGTGAAACTTTGAGTGCCAACAGATGGGCAGGTTACCCTGAAACCCCGGCAATGCTGCTGAACCCAGCCACTTTGCGCACAACCTTCATATTACCTTTAAGCTGACCTTGCGAGAAGCTTATACTTTTGTTGCATATTGAGTCAGGGCTGTTCTCCCTCAAGGACCATCCGTTATCATTTGGACTCTGGCCAAATGATTAAGAGAAAGCATGCTTTGTCATCCACAGGTCTTCAGCCTAAGAGTAAGTCTGGCAAACCTCACGACTTAACAGCATCTGCTTGGCCAGAAATCTGATTTTGACCAGAGGGTATAGAACTCCCGAGAGAGGGAATATGGCATGGGATTTGGCACTACCAGAGAAGTGAGATAAATTAAATAATTGTAGGCAGGGTGTAGTGGCTCACGCCTGTAATCCCATCACTTTGGGAGGCCGAGACGGGCGGATCGCGAGGTCAGGAGATCGAGACCATCCTGGCTAACACGGTGAAACCCTGTCTCTACTAAAAATACAAAAAAGTAGCCGGGCATGGTGGCACATGCCTGTAGTCCCAGCTACTGGGGAGGCTGAGGCAGGAGAATGGTATGAACCCAGGAGGCGGAGCTTGCAGTGAGCCGAGATCACGCCACTGCACTCCACGCTGGGAGACAGCGAGACTCCGTCTCAAAAAATAAATAAATAAATAAATAATTGTAGCTAATTGTAGGTACAGTGGCTCCTTTGTCACTTGGTTTCTTGGCCTCCAGGTGGCATATCTCCCAAAAGAAACTGGATCTGGTTGAGTTATCCACCCAGCTGCCGCCAGTCTCTGAAACTCAGCAGCTCTCTTGTGGTTGCACCATGACATTTAATGCTTAATTATACACCATCTGATGGTAGTCTCTGATTTCTCATGAGTTTCAAGGAAGAGTGAAGAGAAACCTAGAGTAGGAATCAGAACACCAGACCCCAGGCCCAGCTCTGAGCTCTTCCTCCATCAGACATCCTCCATGGTGCTCACACGTCTATGGGCACGTACAGCAGCCATGAGGTGTGCCATGTGGATCCCCTTTCAGGAAAGGAAATATAAGGAATGCAGTTATTTGAGTCTGCAGTGGCAGCACCTCTGGATCTGCTTCAGCTTTGAAGCTGAGGCCATGTTTTTGTAGGAAGCCAGTGACTAAACATGGCACAGATCCTAGGGCCTCGCCATTTCTGCTCAACATGGGGATCCTCTACTGGGCCATCTTTGTTCTGGAGCTCTCCACCTGTCAGATATGCACTGTGGTCTGAGGCTGTCACTCCCCCAAATCCTGCTCCCTCCCTGTCTTCCTTCCATAGGTGTCAGATGGGCATGCTGATCTGACAGCTTGCCCTGATCCATCAGCTTCCTTTCCTTATACATTTTGCAGGAGTCACCACTCACTCATGCTCCTATCTCAGTCTCAACATCTCTTTCCTGGAACACCCAATTGACACAGTATTCACTTTTCTAAACCTACTTACTATTCTTTTTAAATGGACCTCCTCTTCCTCATCATCATCAATATCATCATTAAAAGAGAAGAAGATGAAGAAGCAGGAGAAGGGACAAAGAGTTCTGGAGGATAATATTCTGAGGTATAAACAGAATGTACCCTCCCAATTTCTTCACACCCTGTGATCACTCCACCACCAACACCATGTACCCTGAGGTATGCTTCGCATTCAGGGATGGTTGAGAGGGCAGAAATGCACTGAACCTGTTTCAGAGTTTTTCTGTTCCACCTTCTAAGTCATAAGAGCCAGGCTTTTTGATGTTCAGGCATTTAAGTCCTGAAGCATTAGGGACAAAGTTTGTGCCCCAACAAAATAGATTTGAAAGATAAATTGCTACAGCTAGTGATCCTCTAAATAAGGATTAAATGGACTAAGAGGAAAGGGGAGGATGGTAGGTTGGAGGGCAGGTGTGAGTGGAGCTTGGCATTTTGAAGGGAATGGGCCTGGAGGAACCACTGGAGGGTGATTGGCTGCAGCATCGTGGAGACCAAGCCTCCCTTTGAGAAAGCACCAAACTTCTTCCTGCCCCTGGGGCCCAGAGGGAGCCAAACCAGCACCATTGGTTTCCCAGTCTTCATCTAGGGGATACCCGGCCAAGCACTGCCACTGACGAGTGCAGCCGGCAGGAAGATTACCTCTCTGAGCTCTGAGAAATTGCTCAATCGCCATCCAACTCATGTGAGCAACCTCTTCCTCAACAGCTTGGGGTGCCCATCATCAGCCTACAGCTTCTTGAGAGAAAGGATGAACCCTAAATACCTAAAGGAATAGAGCTGATGGTGGCGTGAAAAACAAAGCAACCCTCACCCCAACTTGAGATGGTGGTACAGAAACAGTGGTAACAATATTTTTATATAGTTCTATAGATAGCTGAATATATGCCGGTTACTGAGAGCTGTTCTTTCCAGACATAACTCCATGACACCTCAAAACAACCCCCTGAGATAGGTAACAATGTCATCCCCATTTTACAGACACAGTAACTGAGGCTCAGAGAGGCTCACCAAATTGCCCAGACTCACTTAGCTGTGAATGGAACAGCAGAGTTACATGTAATTCAGATTTCTTTCAGGTCTTTACACTAAACTCCTTGAGGACAGGAAATGTCTTAGACTTTGCCTCTTCCCACCCCCAGTCAGGCTAGTGCTAGGTAGCTAGAAGATTCTCAGTAAATGTTTTGTGCTTTTACCAACTGATTTACATATTTTCCCCCTACAGAAGGAAAGAAAAAAAAACTGCTTGAAATGTGTGTCTCCAGTTCCTTAGCACCAGGAAAACTCCTGGTGCCTCAAAGGAGGTGGGAGGCAGTGAGTGTACATCCACAGGAGAGATCATATTTCAGTCTTTTCATTTCATTTGACAGGAGAAATACTGATTAAAATCAGCGGAACATGTCACAAAAGGGTAACTGGGTTCTTCATTTTTTTCTCTGCAGAGGCAGCTGCAACTGTACTTTTAGGAGATAACTCTTCATGCATAAAATTACTAACAGACACCATCTATCTGATGAATGTCTTTTCCATAATAATTTATATCACTTGATCTATTTTCAAAGGTTAGTCTTACATTAAAATTACAATTCTGAATAGGTCAGCCTGTTATTTAAGGATAAATTATTTCACCTCTTCATGTTAGTGTTGTGTTTGGATAATGATTAGGTTTTTATTTCTAGCCCCCAATGAAACCATGGAAGAAATTGCTTGTTTGACCTAACCTCTGTCACCCTGAATCCTATTCTTTGATTCACGCTGACTCACTGACAGTTCTTAGCCTGCATGTTTCAAGACACTTTATTCCCATTCTTGTCTTCTTGTTACTTTTATACCTTTTTCTCACCTCTTTGACCATCTCTGCCCATTTCCCCTCCACCCCCAACCATCCCACCTTTCCAATCCAAGAACATTCTTGAGTCCTCTCACTGGACACACAGCCCTGTATTTGTGTCATCATTGGTCCATCCCATTTCATTTCTAAAGAGGTAGTATCAGGCCAGGTGTGGTGGCTCACACCTGTAATCCCAACACTTCGGGAGGCTGAGACGGGTGGATCACCTGAGGTCAGGAGTTCGAGACCAACCTGACAAACATGGAGAAACCCTGTCTCTACTAAAAATACAAAATTAGCTGGGCTTGGTGGCACATACCTGTAATCCCAACCACTCGGGAGGCTGAGGCAGGAGAATCACTTGAACCCAGGAGGCAGAGGTTGCGGTGAGCCAAGATCACGCCATTGCACTCCACCCTGGGCAACAAGAGCGAAACTCCATCTCCAAAAATAAAAATAAAGAGGTAGTATCTTTACAGAAGGTCCACAATACCTCCTCTAGCTTTCCCCGACTGAGACTTACTCATTTAACAAATAAGAACAAGGAGTTTCTGGAGTTAATGGGAAAAGGACTAGAGAGAACCCAGTCTGAGTCCTAGAAGATCTAGGTAAGTCAGTGAACCACTCCTGTTTCCCTTTTTTTTTTTTTAATAGGATGGAAAAAGCACAGGCTGTGAAGTCAGATGGTATAATCTGGGGTTCAAATCCAATATTCCTCATTACTTAGCAGCCTGGGGCAAGACAATATTTGACAGTTTGTTTTCTTTTTCTATAAAATGAGACTAGTAATCACTTAGCAATTTGTTGTAAGAACTTATAAGTTAAATAGGAAAAATATTCCACAATGCAAATTTAATAAAAGGCATTTAATAAAAATGTGTTAAATGAATGAGTGTATAATCAATAGGTGGCAACTATTATTATTGAGAAAATCATTTTTAATGAAATGTTTGCTTAGCCAAGAAGACTAGAAATGGTAAGTTGAAGGAAAATAAGTTGGCCTGGTGAATAGTGGTTAAAAGAATGGATCCTTCAGGCCTAGCTTTGAGCCCTGACCCCACCGATAACCAGCTATGTGAACTTTTGTCAAGTTGCTCAACCCCCAGTTTTCTAATCTGTAAATGTGACAAATAATACCCACTTCATCAGCCTTGGGGAAGCTTAAAAAAGAAAATGCCTGGAAAAGACTTGGCACAGTGCCCATCATAGTGTAAGGCCTTTCTAAATGGAAGATCCTATTGCTAAGATGAATATCAAAGAGAATGAAGAATCTCAGTTGCCTCCACTTCGTGGTACAATTATATAAGTCGATTGAGAAAATGCTTTGTAACCAGAAAGTATATAAACACATAAGGAATTGTTATTGTTATTAGGAAAAATAATGATGCAACAAATAAATGACTTGTGTTGGAACAAATGCAAACCCCACAAGGCCTGTCTGCAATTCACATGTGTCAATGTGCACATGTGCTTGAGAAAGGTATGGGGTTGGCTTGTTTAATTAAAGGATAATTTCTGTTGTTGCTCTCTGAGTGTACAAAGTCATAAAGCGTGGATATTTAAAAGGGAGCCTGAAGTAATGTGTGGAGAATGTAATTGATACTCTAAAGCTGTTGATTGTAAATATGCTCAGGAGGTAGATAAGTTCACACTGTTTTATAGCAGGAAGGCTTTTTATTGGTAATTTCATGTAATTGTGAAACTGGAAAAATCACTGGACTGGAGGTTTTCTATGTTTCCAGCAGGGAGTATTTCCTGCTTCACAACCCTGAAGAGCCCAAACCCCACCGCCACGCCCCCTCCACCCCTGGCCCTACAGCCACTGGCCATGACTATCCATTTTCTGGATACAGGGTTTTCTCTGAAGGGACCAAGAGAAGGAAATAAAGAAAGCTCTTCAGATAGAAACAGGCCCATTGGTTGTTTTCCCAAGCTGGTTTCCACATTCCCAAGGGTGTCCATTACCCATAAGCCTGTGTTTCTTAGGGTTCTTTCGACTACAAATATCAGAAAACCCGTCTACACAGCTCTGCTGGGGAAGAGCTAATCTCACTGTGGTCAGGCCTTGCAAACTGACAGGAACCGAGACATAGAAAGCCTTCAGGAACCAGGAGATTGGCTCTCTCATTCTCATGCCCTTACTTCACACTGTGTCCCTTCCCTCTCTACTGTGGGTTTTCTGGTGTCTCTTCTACCTCATTTCCTTTACATCTGCCCCATTGTCTTTTAGTAGATTGGTTCCTCCTTTCCTCCACAAATATGGTGGAAGATTATTGCACCCCAGCTCTCAAGTTTCACTTAAGCTCAAACATCTAGCAAAGGATTGGCTTCCTAGCTGAGAGACCATTGGGCCAGGTGTCCACCATCTTTATCTATTGGGTCACATAGTAACAACATGGCTGTCATGGCATTCTGAGGCAGTAGTCAGAGAAGAGTCATAGGTGGCACAGATACCCTAATAGATCTCTAATGCACTGAGGTATAAAGATATGACAGTAAGTTTTTAATTCGTAGAGATGAAGCCCAACTACTGAATTAAAATGTTAACAAACACAGAGAGGACTTACCCATGCATGGTTTACTCTCTCCTCAGCCTTAATGGAGCCAAGAGGTATATGATGCTCCCATTTCAAAAACCATCTTTCACGTACTCAAAAGAGGCATGTGGTGGAGTTAACCTTTCAATTCTACCTTAATGACAGTTTGGCGTACTTCCTTTTGACATCAAACAAGTATTTTCATTACCTATGGAGCATAAATTACAGCCGAGATGGAAGCACCCGTTTGAGGTCAATGTAGGTTTGGTTTTTTTTTTTTTTTTTTGCTTTGGAAGAAAGCCACAGATAAAATCTGAGGAGCTCACCGTGACTTGATTTATATCTACACAACACAGAATAAATAGGATTAAATGCCAGATGTGTTGACAATGAATTTTCATAATGGCCTCTTTCTTCAAACAGCATTGTTCTAAAAGTATTACCTCATCACTCAATTGGTATAACAAGCCAAGGGCTGTTTCTTGCCATGTTATAGCTGACAAAACTGAGGTTCAGAAGGATGAAGTGTTTCCCAAAGTCGACTGACTGGTAAACGGTAGTCAATACTAAAGTTCACATCTTCCCAGTTATAATCCAATTGCCATTTTGCTATATCACTTTGCTTCTTTATGAACTACTGGATCTTTTTCCCTTTTCCTCTCCAGAGCTATCGTCCACTCTTCTCCATCCTGTTTGGTGCTCCAGGGGGATGACTTTATCAGTTGAATTCACAAAATTCCTTGGCCTCTGGCTTCTAGTGAATTCAGTCAGTAGGAAGCACCAGCAAGAAATCAGAGTGAGGTCAGAGTATTTTTTGGACTCCTTCTTGCAAGATCTCTCTCTCTCAAAGGCCAGAGCTCCTACTGGATAGCCCCTACTTTCTCTAGGTTTCAGTAACTCCCTCTTCCTCTTGACCTCATAAGGCTAAGTGTGGTAATACCGCTCAACTCTTGCTAACCCTAAAGTGCTATACCACCCCTTGTGGGTTTTCCTTACCCCTTCCATCTCTTCAGCTCACCTGAATTACCCTGAGTGTCTCATCTTTTTCCTGCCAAAACACTGATCAACAAACAGTGTGCATTAAACTCCTGATTATTGTGTGATTAAAGCTTATGTAGATATTATTTCTAATAGTGTAAATAATATCCTTTAAAAGAACAGATTTTACAATCTATTACTTGCAACTCACTACTCACAGATATTCTTTTGATTTTAGTCAGAGCTTACAAGTTTTTCCATCCTACATTCTAGCTTCTTTCCATCCATGCCAAAGGAAACATCCTTTACTGATCCGAGCCTTAAGTAGGCAGTCTGGGCAACTGGAACTCACTGCCATGGTTCCTGTCTACCACATTTGGGATTATCTCTACTCCTCAACACAGGATGCTCAAAAGAAGAGGAAATACGTAAAGGAATTGCCTTCCTTGAGGGACACATGGGAAAAAAGATTGAGACTGAGAGACAGAGAAGAGTGACCAAAAAACAGAGAGAGGAAGAGAGCTTGATAGACTGCACATAAAACTACAAACTTGCACAACCACAAGAGACAGCCCAGTCCATACTGACTGTGTATAGGCAGGAATTGTACCTGAATTTCAGTCAATTGTTTATTTTCTGAGATATTGATTCTGCATAAGACTAAATACAGAGGGTGTTAAGTGGGTCACCATATTCCTCTCTCTTCACCCAGATATACATACATAGTAAGTCCATATTCCCCATGCAAATTACTCTGTATGGCTATTTTGGTGTTTCCTGATCCCTGTCAGCCAACTGTGCTCAAAACACTAGCAACAATCATGCTCCAAATGACAAATTTACTCAATCAGAGTAGCTTTCCTATGTCTCATGACTGCCCCAGGATCCAGCACAGTGCCTGGTACACAGTGAACATTCAGGACATGTTTTGGATAAAAATGAATGCCTGCAGGATTTTGGAAATCCAAAACAGTCGAATCATGTCAGAGAGAGAATGGAAGAAGGGGGAGGGGCTCTAAGAGAAAAGAGACAATGCAGGATGTGCTGTCAGATGGCTTTCTGTGCTCATCTTCCTGTTCTCTCTCCAGCCACCTTGGGAAGAGTCACCCTCTCAGAAGCTGCCACTTCTACAGCCCACCAAACTTGGCTGCTTTCCTAATTCTAGCTGTAAATGAGCATTAATGCAGGCATTGCAACTCAATTTGTGTCTGCTTTGACCAAGCAATGCTTAACAATGGAAGAAAATAAGTCCTAAATTATTCTCAGAGGAGGGCACAGCATGGAGCAAGCTGAGAGGGTGGCTTGCACTGCATTCTGCTCCTTCACACCAAGGAGCCACAAACCTGTAAGCCACAAAGGATGTAATAAAAGACACCTCCAGCCCTTCTTGGCAGTCAGCACCTTGGTTTTTCCTGGGTAACTAAAAGACTCAAAAATAGTTTTTCAGACACCATTTTGAGTCTCCACAAGAAATTCAGAATGTTGCTGAAGGTAAAATATTCAGCTCTCCAGAAAGCAGGACCGAAAAGTGAATTCTTTTCTGCTGCAGCAAAATGTTTTATTTTATTCTCTCTGGTAAGAAAAGAGCAGGCACCACCCCCACCACCTTCTGCTGCACCCCCCTCCATAGAAATTTTGGGCACAGTCACACCACCGAACACTTCCCTATGCCTGACACTTCTTAATCCTCAGGATCCGGAGATTTCACTTCAAATACATTTAAGATACATTTTCCTGGGTTCTAGAGCTGGGACCTGCAGAAAATGCTTACATAAACAAAGTTGGATCTTACCTTGAAGGAACTTAAAATCTAGCATTTAATTTTATTTTCATGTATTTATTTATTTGCTTTTCAGCCTGAAAAGGATTGAGGTGGTTTACAGAAATGCAAATCTTACAAATGAGATAAAATGAAACTCAGAATAAGCTGGTGAAGAAATCAGGAAAGAAATAAAATGAGGACAAGAAACATAAGGTGAAGATAGGAATAAAATTAACACCCAAATTACAGCCTGTAAGATTCTGTAGCTTGCTAGGTGTGATCCTCAATTTGACTCTAGGCTCCCTAGAAGACAGGATACAGTCTAGAAGAACAGACACGCCAGGCCTCCAAATAACCACAGGAGTGAATGATGTGAGCTCTGGAGCCAGGTCACCTGGGTTCCCCATCCCAGATCACAGTTATAGGATCTAAGCCAAATCACTCAATTTTTCTAAATTGCCCTTTCTTTATGTGCAAAATGGGGATAACAGTGCCTACTTCATAGGATTATTTGAAGAATAAAAGCATGTATGCCTATAAGAATATAAAGTACCCAGTAAGCACTTGCAGGTGAGTGAATATTGGCTTCCTTACTTCCTGCTAGGTTCTTTGGCTGGGTTACAAATTAAACTGACATAAGACAGGAGAAGAACCATATTAAATTACATATGTATGCAATGGAGTCCCACAAAATATGAGACTTGAAGAAGGGTCAGATGATTGAAGCTTATATAGCATCCTGAGCTACCCACACAAAGGAACAGGGGCTAGGGCTTCTGGAAGCAGGTAGCAACAAGTTATGGAAGGGTCAAGGGTGGAAATGTATGTTGAATAAAGATTGTCTCATTATGCAGATAAAAAGTATCTCAGGTAATAAAGGTTGCCTGAAGCAGCCCTTTTCCCAATACAGATACAGTTACTAATGTAGATTTCTCTTACAGTGGTAAATTTTCTTTTATGACAGGGCAGCTTTTCAGAGCCACTCTTGTGTCTACAGTTTCTCAGAATAACCAGCTCAGAATATACCAAAGAAGTATACTTTGGGGTGGCATATTTTGACTCTTACAGTCATATTTTGGGGTGATGTGTCCAGAGCCCTGATAGGCTCCATAAGCGCTGCCTAGTACAAGACAGAATATGACAAATGCTATAAGAGAAGTTCAAGTTTATTACCAAACATAGGAGAAAAAGATGGATTTTAACTAAAGATAGGGAAGGGATGTAGATCAGGAAGCATTTTGCACAGGAGACAGTAAGCAAGTGTACATTGAAGGAGAAGTCAGATTTTGTCCACCAGATGGAAGAAAAAAGAAATGGAAGGTATTTTGAGCCGAAGGAATAGTACAAATGTGAAAACAGAAAAGCACAGCATGTGCTAAAGGAACAATAAGTATTCGAGAATTCAGACATGAAGACACTTATCATCACCATATTAGTCAAGAAACTTGTAGGTATCAAATGGCAGAAACCCAATGCAAACTGGCCTAAGAAAACAAAAAACGTGGGTTGTAGTATTTCACATACCTTCGAAGCTCAGGGGTAGCTTCGGGCACAACTAGATCCAGCACCTCCAACAATATGTCATCAGAATTCTATTTCTGTCCTTCTCTCAGCTTTACTTTCGCCCACGTTTGATTCCTCCTCAGGCAGATTCTCCCATTGGAATACTACCCAGCACGTCCAAGTTTTCATGTCTCTAATCTCAGGTCAGTGGAATGGCCACGTAATCATCACTTAAGAGATGCTACGGGAATTTTAGAGAATTTCAGAGAATATTTCTGTTCTTCTGGGCAAAAGACAGGATGGTCCTGGGGCCATGTGCCTAGTGTTAGCCAAAAAAAAATATGAGTGGAGGTGACTTTTCCACATACAGGAGTTGTAAGCAGCTGTCAGCCATATTCCCTTCACTTGTCATTGTGATCCTGGTCCTCTCGTGTCAAGATAAGATTTCATCAACCTGGTGAGCAGAGGTTCCAAGCCTCATCTCCTCTGTCTCAGGTTAACCTAATGGTTTATTCTACAGAAAGAGCTTGTTCATCTCACTTCCAGCATTGGGCCACTTGCCAACCAAGGCATCACTTTCCACTTGTCCGGTCCTAATCCTTGTACAGTGTTGGTGAACTCTCTCAAGGCGTGTCTTCTAGAAAAATCTCTAAACTCCTTTAACACCTTCTTCTTTTCCACAGACCAGAGGCTTTTATTTCCTACTAGTCAGATACCAATACCATATGGCCTACCACAAAATGCAGGGCAAGAATTGGTGGCTTCAACTCTGTAGTCAGGTAGATTCATGCAAATCTCCAGAAGCTGGTTATCCCAGCCCTGATTTGACAAAGTTTCCTTCCATCCATGAACATTGGCAGGTTTTGTTTCTCACTGCTACTCATGAGTAAGTGAATCACCTGGTTATCCATTTTTTTGTATCTAAAAAAGGCAAAATTTCAGCCCTTCTGGGTTTTTACACAGGAAGCAGCTTCACGATGTGTATAATAGCGCACTGGCATTTGGCTGGGTCTGATACATGCCTGTACTAGGTGCAGGTTGTCTGGCAGCAAAGGAGTTATCAACACTTCCTGCCCTGGCCAAATTATAAAGTAGGCAACATCACCTTGGCTCGCCCAGCACCTGAATGTCCTGAGTTCCTTCCTTCTTTGCCGTCACAGCCTTCCTCACCTTTGCTGCTCTCTGCTGACAATTTAAAAACCCGACATGTGTTAATTCTCTCATTGTCTTCCAACCCACCCACTTATCACCTCAGTGCCATGCTCCCAGGTGGCAAGCAGAGAGGACTGTGGTTTGATGAGTTCATTCATGCCGTGGCTTTAATTACTGATAAGAGCTTGATTATACACATTCTCAAAGGCATTGGAAAGTTAAAAGAAAGTCCTTTTAGGTAGCAGTCCATGTCAAATGCAGTTCATGAAATCTATGTCCTTTTCATTCCCTTCTGAGTAATTCCTCTCTGTCTCTATCAAAGCCTTGGATACTCCATGGTTTACTAGGCAGAAACTTATCCATCCAACACAGCTACACGGATACAGCTTTGTGCTTTTAGACAATAACCACTTGAGAAAACCTGACCTTTTCCCCCACTCTTCCATTCAGCTTGTGTCCTGCTGAAAACAAGAGGACATCCTGCCACATTGTCATCTGCTCTGCCTTACTCTTGAGAAGTCTAGTTGGGAAAACAGGCCCTATAAAGAGAGACACTGCAATGCCATGGGGTGAGGACAATAAAAGTGATGGCAGCAGAGCACTGGAGAGCAGAGGTGGGGTCACCAACTGCCCAAATGGCACTGTCCCCTCAGAACTCTTGCATTTGCTTTCAACGCAAAAGGGCCCACAGCAAATTATCACCATCCAAGAAAGAGACAGTTCAATGGGAATCCGGGCTGCCATGTTGCATAAGTCCAGGGGCCACACCATTCATCCAAGGGAATGGAGCTCCTGGAGGTGTGCCACAGAGTGATGCTTTTAGGAGGAGACAGCACAGTTAACAAGAGGCTCTTTCAAAACTTAGCAGCCAGTTCCACCTACTCTGTTGGGCAGATAAACCCACTCTGGGCAGTTGATGGAGATTCTTCTACACTTCAGAAGATTTTCTAGAGATCTCTGAGTGAAAAACAAATTAAGAGAGTACCAAGTGGACATGAAACTTCCATATGTGATGTAGTCCAGAAGGAGGGGGTACTCACTGACCCATCCACCCATCCTGACTTTTGATACCCTTAGTGTCTAATATGAGTCACACTCATCAAAGCAAAGGTACTATTTTGCTCTGTGATATCTGTTCCTTAAGGTTAACAAATCTGTTGTGATGGAGTTATGGTTGGAAATTTAAAACTGTTTCCCTGTGATTCACCACATGTTACCTAAAAGTTTCTGGAAATCTTTTTTCAGTTCTGAATTTCTCAGGAATCATTTTTTAAAAGAATGTATTGTCTTCCCCTAACAAAGGATTTCTTCTCATTTGCCAATTTGTGTTCATGGCATATCTTCATTTGGTGTTGCTCCCAGCCCTCTGAGCCACCCACTCTTCTGCTCCCTCTTTCCCACAGTTTAAATCCCCTCAATTTGCCAAGTCTGTTGATTCTATCTCTGCAAGTTTGCTATAACCTGTTTCCTCATTTCTACCCTCAAAGGCATCATCTCTCTTTTAACAGGTGACCTTGACTCCAATCACTCTCTCCTCCAATCCTTCACAAACATTGTTTCCTCCTTAAAAGGAAACCCCAGGCTGGGTGCAGTGGCTCATACCTATAATCCCAGCACTTTGGAAGGCAAAGGTAGGTAGATTTCTTGAGCCCAGGAGTTTGAGACCAGCCTGGTCATCATAAGGAACTCCTATCTCTACAGAAGATTATTTTTAAATTAGCTGGAAGTGGTGATGCATGCCTGTGGTCCTAGCTACTCAGGAGGCTGAGGGGAGAGGATCACTTGAACCCAGGAGGTCAAGGCTGCAGTGGGCCATAATCATGTCACTTCTCGCCAACCTGGATGACAAAACAAAACCCTGTCTCAAAAAAAAAAAAAAAAAGAAACCTCAAAAGGTTCCACTGCTATTTAAATACACTTAATGGCAATTAAGTACAAATTAAGGATAGGTCTTCAGTCTGGCATGAAAGCATCTCTACAATATGTCTCTGGGTTGTTGTGTCTCCCGTCATCCTCCCAGACCAAGGCTTCTCAAAATATGGCCCATGGAAATAAGGACCAGGAACTGATCCAAAACTGCTAGTCTTTTCCTCAGACCTCAAAAGCTAATTATGAACAATTTCACAGATGATTGTTTATACCTATAACTGAACATTTTTACTGAAAATCCACTAAGTAGGCAAGGGGACCAAAATTAGGTAGTCATAAGCTTTCATGAACACCATAGAGAGTTTCTCAAGAACTCCAATGCAGTGTTCTAAACAGTCTGGCTATTGTACAAAAGCCACATGCACACATGTCGATACGTGAACTTCCTGTGGATAGGCAATGGGTGAACTGTGAAGTATTTTGCCTAAATGGTCCCTAGTTTTAAAAAGTTTAAGTACACTGCTCTAGGAGGAATCTAAATACCAGTCAAACTAAGACACTCTGTTCTCTGAATAAGCCTGTATGCTTTTCTGCCTCTCTACCTCTGTTAACTCGGTTTCCTCTGCCTAGGATACCCTTCCTATATCTGACTATATAAATGTACCTCCTTCTGGGTTCATTTCAAAACCTCCTCATCTCATCAGATATGACACTAATGTCTGAACCCTAGGTGGTCCTTGCAAATTCCTGTGAAACTTAACTCATCCTATCACACATTACCATATTTATATCCTTGCATTAATTCCTCTAACAGATTGCAATCTCCTTGAAGGTAAGTATTACGCTTACCTGATATTTGCAGCCCTTCAAGCACCTAGCATAATACACAACACATAATGACCACTCACAAATGTTCACACACACAAAAAAAGCATCAGCCACAAAGATATAAATCTACAATGAATTTTCCTTGGAGTAACAGAATAGTTTTATAGAGCTGAGTTACTTTGGCTAATGTAAATTGAACTATTCAATTCACAAAGATAGTTATCACATATATAATTCTATTTTAAAATTAGCAACAGGCAGGATGAAGCATTTTAGGAAAGAAATGGTAAATATGTCTAAGCCTGGGGCCTATTGAGAATTACAGTACCAAAAAAATTACCACATTTTCCTGAATGTGAGTCCTCTCCACTACCGACCCTCTGCACACTCCCAGAGCCATACTTTCCGCTTCCCTCTCCTCTTCATTTCCCTCTGCCACACACATGTACACACACACACATGCATGCATGTACACACATACATACAAGCACATGCACACACATGTTCCTCCCCAGCCCATTTAGGGAGCTCTCTGAAAGTTGCTTTTTCTCATACTTTGCTTATGCCTTTAAAACGGCTTAAACTACAAAAGTCACACTTTCCTAATGGGCCAATATTTAAAACTGTATATTCCAACTTGAGTTCTAGAAGGCAGCTAGGACATAACAAAAAGAACACTGGCCATGGACTCTCATTTCTGGGGTTTCAATTCCAGCCCTGCCTCTTTCTGGCTGTCTGTCCTTTAGAAAGTCATCCTCTCTGAATCTCAGTGTCCTTATCCTGAAGATGGGGATAAAAATCACTATATGCTTCACAGGGTTCTTCTAAGAATTCAGTGCAATCATGAATATGGAACAGCTATGGAAGCTGTAAAGTGTTCAGGAATCACCCTTATTCTATAAAGTTACTGCAGAGAAGTTAACCTAAACCCAGGGATTTTATCTGATTTTCAGGCCAGTGCAGAATATGTCAAGTTTTAGTTTTTAGTGTGACTTCAGCCCTTCTGTAAGCAGAATGACTGAGAGTCTGGACTTAATCAGTGATCAGAGGAAAAGAGAGGCAGGGAAAGGGGAAAAAATCAGATTTATTTCTTGATGTTTCTCAGACGCTGATAAATGACAGCCTGCAACCCTGTGAGGACACATTTCCAGTCTTCTCAGAGTCTATGTATCACTGCCTTAGTCACTCAGTTAACCTGTCATGTGCACAGTTGGCAAGGCTCGAGCTACAAGCAGAAACCTCCCTGAATTCACAGACACCTTCCATAAGCTTCTGTTCTCAGGAAGTTCAGCCTCTGTCTCCTGGACAGCAAAGAACTCCTAAGGCACTTCAGCCCTCCCCAATCCCCGACGAAGAGGCAGATGAGAAGTCAAATGGCAAACATTTCTCAACTCAAGAGTCAATGATGCTAAAGCAGTTGCAAAACAGGGACAGCCAGTTCCACATGTTATTAATATTTCAGGCCTGGTGGCATGGCTCTGCAGTACAGAATGTGACGCCAATGTAGATGCAGTTCTTAATGAGCCAATTATTTTCTCCCAAAAATGGGGAAGACTGGTCGAAAACGACAGATGCTGGATGCCTAATACCCACCAGTCATCCAGCAAACATAATCGGGGGGAAAAAACATTCATTCATTCATTCACTCAACAAATATTTATCAGGCCCCAACTATGTACCAGGTATTGTTTCAGGCTGTGGAAACTTAACCAACAAGAGCTCCACTACTGCAGAGTATTCTTTCTGGGGAATGTGTGTATGTGCATATAGTTGTGTATGCATGTGTGTGTGGGTGTGTGTAGGTGTGGGTGTGTGTATACATACACATCCACTGGGGGGCAAGAGGGAGAGAAAAATGGAGAAATTAATTTTAAAACTACGATAATTTCAGACAATGATCAAGGTCATTAAAAATGATACAGAGTAGGGCCAAGCATGGTGGCTCATGCCTGTAATCCCAGCACTTTGGGAGGCCGAGGTGGGCAGATTACCTGAGGTCAGGAGTTCAAAACCAGCCTGGCCAACATGGTGAAACCCAGTATCTACTAAAAATACAAAAGGCAGGCGTGGTGGCGGGTACCTGTAATCCCAGCTACTTGGGAGGCTGAGGCAGAAGAATCACCTGAACCTGGGAGGCAGAAGTTGCAGTGGGCCGAGATCGTGCCACTGAACTCCAGCCTGGGCAACGAGAGTGAAACTCCATCTCAAAAAAAAATGATACAGAGTAATATGATAGAGATTTTAGGGTATAATGGGAGAACAGCTTTAGTTGGAGGGTAAAGGAAAACTGCTTCAAAGAAGTGACATTTGAACTAAGATCTAATAAGAAGGATCCACTTGTGCAAAGTTCTACAGAAAGAGTCAGGGTGGAAAGCATGCCATCATGAGAAACCCCACCACCTCTATTTGAAATAGTGTTTCCATGATGGAGTCTCCATACACAGCTCATTAATACTTCAGGAATTATAGTATCAAAGTTGCTTATTCCTCTAATCCCCTGGAGCCCAGGAACACTCTTGGGATAGATCAACAAATTATCAAGAGCCTCATTTTGCCTCTTCCACATAGGATGTTCCTTAATCATTTCAGAGTCTCTTTTCACAGAAGATCCCTGAAATTTACCTTTAAAAAGTAAGACAATGTATATGTGTTTGTGTGTGCCTACACACACATGCATATATACACACACAGGTGTATGTACACACCAATACGTATGTACACACATATACACATGTACATATGTACACGATTTAAACCCAACTTCTAAGCATGGCTGTCAAAGACTTTGAAATGGACCTTAGAAGTTATGATGCTTGAGAGCACCTAGAGGAAAACACTCAGTCAAGTAGGGAAGTAGGTGTCTTTGTACCCTTGACCTCCACCTACCTCAATACCTACCTCAGACTTGGACATGGATTAGTGTCTGAGCAACCTGGAGTTGGCAGAAGCTAGAAGTGGTTTTAAACAGTGCATGAAGCTGATTTAGAGATCAGGCCAAAATAGGCAGTGTAGCAGGGGAATAGAACATTTGAGGCAGGAAATACAGCCCCATTCAGGTATGGAGAGGATGTGCAGCTTTCCGCATCTCAAGAGAAAACCTCTTCAGGGATATGTTTGTTTAATGTGTGCCTCCCCTCACTGAAATGTCCATAAGGCTAGGAACCCTGGTGCATTGACTGAAACATAACAGATTCATGATGAACTCTTACGAAGGTCACTGTCAATAATGACGAAAGATGGACATCACTGAGGAGCGTGAAGACAAAAGGGAAAAATGGGAGGGGATTATTTGTAGGCACAACAGGCAGCTCTTCATACACCCATGAACACATGGGGGCAAATTATGCAAGTTAGGAGGGGGCCAAGAGGTAGCAAGGAAGAAGTAGCTTATTGCCATTAACTGGTTCCCCTTGTACCACATGATAAAGAAGTCTGTAGATGCAAACACTATCCAGGCTAATATGACATTTTAGGTCCTTGGAAGGCCATCTAGATTCCGTGGTCAAATTATGAGATCATTTGAAACTGTAAGGAAATACTCTGAACACAATCCCAAGTAGGCATTGTATTCAACACCAAACCCGGGGAAAAAACCGGTTCCACTTGTCTACCCTAATTTCCTAAATAGTTGCTGTTAGGCTCACCACCCTATTAGGAAATTCAGGTGATGTGGACATCCATGTTTTCTCAACAACTCTGATGTATTGAGCTATAGCTCTGTGATCTCCACAGAGAAGGCAATGCAAGTTATCTTGCCAAAGAAAATTCACTGTCTTGTATGTCTATGCACTGGCAGCCTGGTCAGATGTAGTTAGGAATCCTTTCCTGAAGAATTTGACCTTGGTCACTGTGAGTCTCACCATGAGTCCAGCTGAGAAGCCAACAATTTTTCTTCCATCCACAGCAGGACTTTCCTCTAAATGTATTTTGAGCCCTCTGAGTGCTTAACCAGACAAAGGTAAGCCTTTGGAGGCCAGTGTACCAGCTTGGTGCATAACAAAGCCTACCTGCCAGCATGGGTAAAAAGATTGAGATAATGTGTGAAAATATTCTTATCAAGAGTATCTGGCATTTAGCAAGCACTCTATAAATATTAACAAATAAAGAGGAAAATAACAGAATTCAAGCTAACCCAATAAATTCCTTCCCATACCCCAATAAAAATGACTTGGGCAGCTGGTGATATGCCAGTATAAAGCACTTGGAGATTCCAAGAAATTGTTGAGTGGGTGAGAGCAGAAGCCAGGGGTACCCTGGTTTTAATTATTCGGATGACCTCATGAGAGTCACAAGCTGAGTCATCTGGGGACACAAGCCCACACAATGGAGTCAACAAATGGTACCCGAGCCCAGTGACAGAGGCCATATGTCCTCGTGGAAGCCCTGCAGCAGTTTCCTCCTCTAGCCCCGTGCAGGGCACAAAGAAAACACATTTCCATCTCTCCATTTACCAAGAAAGGACTAGAAAACCTCCTGTCTCCAAGGCCTCCTTTTCCTCGAAGACTTCTAGTTCCCCTCTTAAAGACACTGCCACCTCCTCCTAGTAGTGCCAGTTCCTTGTCACTGTAGCTCATGCTCACTGTAGAGTATAATATAGTGGTTACACATACCTGCTCTGGAGAGATGAGGCCTGGCTCAAGTCTCAGATCTGCTAGCTTCCAGCCAAAGGACCCTGGGCAAGTCATCTAACTTTCCTGTACCTTCACTCATCATCTGCCTGTAAAATGGAGAGAAAGGTTAGTATCAACTTCCTAAGGTTGCTGCAAGGATTCAACAAGATGATGAATAGAAGCTGTTAGCAAGGGTCTAGCGTACAGCAAGGGCTCAATGAGTAATATCATCCTGGTCACTCTTTATCGAATCAGTGCAGGGCCAGAGTACCAAGGAAGAGTCTAGACAGAGCTCGACAAACCTTTGTGGCCACAGTGGTAGGTATGGGCAGGCACAATGCAACCTCCAAAATCACTCTTCCTGCCCGCTTCAGCAAGACAAACAGGGAAAGGCCCCTGTGCCTGCCAAAACTTTACCTGGTAAATAATTGATGTCCCACCGTGTGTTCTTTTATTCAGAAGTGCCTTTGAAGTTTCCTCTCGCCCTTGCCGCAGGGATTTGGGGGATGGGGAGGATGTGAGGGAAGGAACTGCAGAAGAGGAACAAGCAGTGTGTGATCAGGAAGATGGAAAAACCAAAGCCATTTCTGCTACAAGTTCAAGTCTGAAGTCAACAATTGTAACTTTTAATCAAGCAAGGATTCCTAGCAGCCAAGTGCCAAAAAAAAGGGAAGATCAGGAAGAATTCAAAAGCGATTCCTAGCAACAGCTGTGGGTGCTAGGCCGACAGCTCCCTCCTGGGGAGGTGACAGTTGGTGAAAACAGTCTGCGGCAGGCAGGAGTTTACCTGGGCAAGAGCAGCCAGCAAGCCTCGTGGGGACTAATTATGAAAATATGATTATAATGGATTAGTAATCTTGTCAATCAAAGCCACATGCCAGGTAGCACCTGGCAGTGGGTGAAAATGCCAGTGGACAGAACAACGTGATGCTGTGGTTTTTTGAACAAAACGTTCTTCCCCAGGAGGGAAGGCCTGCTGGGGTCCAGGGGATGAGAATGTGTGGGAGAGGCACTAACAGGCCCTCTGGGGAGGGGCGGGCGGGATGCTCGGCAGGACGGCCCTAGCACATCTGCAATCGAAATTCTGCTTGGCGTCCCTTTATTGCCACCCATGAGAATTGGTCCAAAGCTTGCTTCCTGTTTTACATAAGCCTGAACAGAAATTAGTATTATCTTCCCATGGCAGTCAAGGAGAAGTAAATAGAGTTTAAGAAATGATGATAATTGTAATAATAACCACAAATACCTTTCCCTGAACACATAGAAGCTAGCTTGTGCCTAGCTTGGTGCCCGCGCTTTACAATCTTTATCTCATTTAATCCTTACAAAACCCTGGGAGACAGGGTTATTATTCTATCTCTACTGAGTAAACAGAAACTGATGTATGTTTTGAATTGACCAACGTCACACTACAAGAAAAGCAGATCAGCCCAACTCCAGAGCTCACTCCATCATCACCAGGTTCTGCTGCCTGTTGCAAAATGGTAACCCAAAACCTGAGCTCTTCCCTCTCCCTTGAATGCAGTCATCAAATATCCGCTGTGTCACAGTGACAACCATGAAAAAAGGAAAGGCCAGAGTCCAGAGGGCAAGATGCATAATTGGGAATCAGAACTATGTTTCTTTTTCTTTTTTCGTTTTTTTTTTTTTTTTTTTTTTGAGGCCGAGTCTCACTCTATCACCCAGGCTGGAGTGCAGTGGCGCAATCTCAGCTCACTGCAACCTCCATCTCCCGGGTTCAAGCGATTCTCCTGCCTCAGCCTCCCAAATAGCTGGGATTACAGGCACGCACCACCACTCCCAGCTGACTTTTGTGTTTTTAGTAAAGATGGGGTTTCACCATGTTGGCCAGGCTGGTCTTGAACTCCTGACCTCAGGTGATCCACCCACCTCGGCCTCCCAAAGTGCTGAGATTACAGGCATGAGCCACTGTGCCTGGCCAGAACTATGTTTCTTAATAAGAACTACTTTTTTTTTTTTTTTTGAGACGGAGCTTCACTCTTGTTGCCCAGGCTGGAGTGCAATGGCACGATCTCGGCTCACCACAACCTCTGCCTCCTCAGTTCAAGCGATTCTCCTGCCTCAGCCTCCCTAGTAGCTGGGATTACAGGCATGTGCCACCACGTCTGGCTAATTTTGTATTTTTAGTAGAGACGGGGTTTCTCCATATTGGTCAGGCTGGTCTCAAACTCCCAACCTCAGGTGATCCACCCGCCTCGGCCTCCCAAAGTGCTGGGATTACAGGCATGAGCCACCGCGCCCAGCCAATAAGAACTACTTTTTATTGAGCATTTACTATGCCTTGTCATTGGATTTGTTAAATGAAGTTTAACCTAAAGCTGCCTCCTTAACATATTTCAACCTAAAGGTTTCTCCATGCGTAGTAACCTAACTGGATGTGTAAATGGACTACAACCCACTCTTGTGCCAATCACCGATGTGTAAATGAACTATAACCCACTCTTGTGCCAATCACCAAGTTTTGGCCAATCAAAGATGGCCAACTGTTTAAACTGGGTTCAAATAAGGCAAATGCTGAGCTGTAACCAATCCAGCTATTTCTGTACCTCATTCCCATTTTCTGTAAGTCATTTTCCTTTTTCTGTCCATAAATCTTCTTCTACCATGTAGCTATACTGGAGTCTTTCTGAGCCTACTCTGGCTCGAAGGCTGCCCAATTTGAGAATCATTCTTTGCTCAATTAAACTCTGTTATATTTAATTTGTCAAAGATTTTTATTTTAACAGATTAAATGCTTTGGTTGTATTTTGATATTAAATCCCTGATGTGAGTGTACAAAGGAGGTATTATTATTCTACTTTCCAGATGAGAAAATTGAATCTCAGAAAAGTTGGAGAAAGGGCCCAAGTGCCATAGAGCTGGCAAGAGTCAGAGGAAGAACTCTAGACGAGGCTGTTTTGATCCCTGAGCTTGGCTTCTTAGGTTCACTCTGTCCTGAGAGACACATCTGGGAGCTTTAACAAATCCTCATCAACCCTCACCCTGACCTTGTATGCAGAGCACTCCGCTAAAGACTCATCAGTTTGCTCTTTACCTTCCCCCTCCACAAATAGGGATAACATTTGTCAAGTCATTTGGGGTGGGGAAAAACAATTCTGTCCAAATTCATAGAATGAAATTTGGGAAAATTGTTAGTGAAAAATTCTACAATGACCTAGATTTCATTCATTACTTATCAGTGCTAAAGGATCAGAATGAAGAAGAAAACAGATCTGTTTTCTAGCTTATGATTGTTAGCATATGAAAAATGGAGGCATGCTCAGCTAAAATTTAAAAAAAAAAGAAAATGTTTTTGTAACACTGTCACAGCCAAACCAAAAAAAAAAAAAATACTACCTCAGTGGAACATGACTTGGTCTGCCACCTTTGCTTTACTCTCTTCTTTGAAGCACTTACTATCCACCACAGTGATTATTTCTTTAGATGGTTTACAAACCTCCACCACTCCCCTGTGGGCAAGGGCTCAGTTTATAAATCACATCTTGTGCATCTCTGTGTCCCAGCCCTGAGCACAGAGCCTGGTATGATGCTGAGCAGCTACTCAGCCCAGCATTGTATTATGGGTTCCCTCTAGCTAATCCTATGTGGAAGCAGAGAGAGAAAAGGATCTCTTCTCTTCCTTTTAAGGCTTGACATCCCCCAGTCCTGGGGAGAAATTGATATAGGTGATGTATAGGAGGTATTCACCCCTCAGACTTACACTCCCTCTCGCTAACCTGGAAGAAACAAACCTTTACACACACACACACAAAAAAGCGTGTGCACACTGGCCTTTTGCAGTGATGGATGATGTTGTCAGAAACTTGATAGGTAGCATGAGCCATCTTGAAAAAGCATCTATACATAAAGTACACAAAGAAATAAGGGGAGTACACTCCAGCAACATTGATAGATTCCCCCATTTCAAAGATGCCACTCTCAGTGTATACCACAAGCACAGAGACCAGAGAAAGAGAATTCTTATAAAGAAGTCTGATGAATGCATATTAGCGCCTTGAATGAGACGTGTGAATCCTGGGAACCAGAGGCTAAGTCTGTTGACAAACTCAGCAGATGCAGGAATGTGCCCATAGCTCAAAAACTGCCTTGATCCTCAGTGTCTTCTCAGTGAACAGCATCTGGTTGGCCTTGAATATATGATTCACTATGTGAACCTAACTATTTCTGTACCTCCTCGTAAGCCTGCAGGATGAAACCATTGTGTTTCAGGGAGGGAAGGGGAAAAAAAAAAGAAAGAAATCCTTAAGAGAGCTGAATCATCCCTTTGAAATATGCTGGTAACTTATCCAGACAGCAACTTCAAAAACAAGGGTGCTTTAAGAAAAGAGAACGCTCTCTGAGTTCTAAAGAGATGAAAATCATGCTGTTCTTTAGGTCAAAGGAAATGACTCGTGAGCTTTCCTGGCAGTGCATAAAGCAGCTCAGTAGCTTCTTCTTTCCTCCAGGAGGAGGTCCTCCAACCATGAATGGCCTTTAACTCTCTGCCTAAAAGCATTGCCACCATTCACCCCTCACTGTCCTGAATGATGGCCGAGGTGCAGTCTTGCCATCACACCTCTATTCATATCGTCAGCATCTCCTGGACTCCTTTCCATTCCGGGAAAATCTCAGCTATCCATCAAAACCATATCAGATGCTTCCTTCCCAAATGTCTTAATCCATATAATCTCTTTTCTTTTGGAGTTACTGTTTAGGCTCTGAATCCTCCGGTGGGCGCCCCTGTGATTTAATTGTTCCTTCTGTCCATGTATTTAATCAACACAATGAGATAAGAAAGTCAATAGCTGATATTTACTGAGCACTTACTAGATTTTGAGGCATTAAACTAAACCCTTTACAAGCACTATCACATTTATTCCTCACAACCAACCCATGTGGTAGCATCTGCTATTATGTCCATGTTACAGATGAGGAAAACCAAGGCACAGAAAGTTTGAGTGTCTTGCTCAAGGTCACATTATCAAGCATGAGTCCAGGCCTGTCTGCCCCCAGATCCTGTGATTTTAACCATCATAATGATCATAGCCTGTAATCCTCCTGGATCTTCCACGGTACTTTATACTGTTGTGCATTTCATTCATTCTTAGTGAGAGAAACTTTAGAATTACCTAGATTTTGCTCATGACTTCGCAACACTATTCACTTACCCAACATTCGTTGAGAATTTTCCATGTACCAGGCACTGTGCTAGGTCCTGGCAGATGGAAATATGATGTGATATCATGATGAACAAGACACAGCCCCTGCCCTCTAGGAGCTCATAGTCACAGAGTAGGGGCTCAGTAACTATTGGAACCAAATTACCATAAGTATAAGCCAATTACTGGTAGCCTTAACCAGGTATGTGTGCGGTGGCCTCTTAGCTAAAGGAAGCATTAAGCTGTGGGAAGACCACTGGACTGATATGCAAGAGTGCTGAGGTTTCCCTGAACTGCCAATAACATGCTGTGTGACATCCGGCAAGGGATATCTTGTCTACCAGCTCACATATAAAATTGAGAGCCTGGACAGCATCAGTGAATTCACATCTTGCCCTACCATCAGAATCACCTGTTCAATGATTTTTTTATTGCCGAATAAGTATCTGGGGAGATGGATTAGGGAATGAATGACTCACTTGGCTGATCTGTTGTGAGATTTGGAACAACCAAGGCAGAAGGAGGCTCTACTCAACCATTGCCCCTTAATGATGTCCAGTTGATCTTTATTATTCACAGGCTTTATAGAGAGAAATTTGCTTACTCACTAAAATATATTTGTAACTTCAAAATCAATACAGTGTGGCACTTTCACAGTCATTCAAAGACATGCTTAGAGTGACAAAAAACATTTAAGTTGCCCCAGGTACATGATTCCAGTGGAGGTCAGACAAAGAGATGCTCTTGGGACTCAGAGCATGATGTGGCACTTTGGCCTGCTGAGTACTTTGAAGTGAAGGACATTGGAAGGGTCAGCAAGTTCTCTCTAACTTTATCCTGCCCTTCTGTCTCCCACGCCTCTTGTAAATTATGTACATCTCAGAGCCTCGGTTTCCTCTTACAGAATATAGGGGTAATATCTGCCTGAACAATTGTTATGAAGATTAAATGGGATTGCATTAGTCAGGTCCTCTGAGAAGTAGATGCCAAGTCAGAATTAAAGTACAAGAAATTTATTAGGATGGGGAGTGTTGCTTAATGAGTAAAGAGTTTCTGTTTGGGGTGATGAAAAGAATTTGGCAATAGATACTGGTGATGGTTGTATGACATTGTCAGTATAACTAAACCACTGAATTGTGCACTTAAAAATGGTTCAAATGGCAAATGTTATGTTTTACATATGTTACCATAATTTGTAAGAAAAGAATTTATAAAGGGAATTACCCATGAGGTAAAATGGAAAGGGACCCACCGGGATACGGTGGGAGAGCCATCAGACTATGATGCAGGTCTGACCCCAAGCTGAAGGAGAGAGGAGAGGAAGGAAGGAAAGTGTTTTGGGAAAGTTTCAGACTGTAGTGCAATTCTAAGGAAAGTTCAGCAAGGCCATTGGTGGGACCACTGTCTCCCAGGAAAAGGCTTCCATAGTATCCCTGCCATGATCAGTCACTGCCTGGGAGAAGCCTGTGGAAAGCATATCACTGGCAAAAAGGCCCTAATGGATTTCAGAGCACAGAAGCTAGGTCCATTAGTCAAGTATGTTCCCTGCAGATGGAAATCTGAAAAGCCGTTCTTATGGCTGCCCCAGGGGTCATGCATGTCAAGAAACTTCTCACCCTGAAAAGATGGTGGAGAGTAAAAGTGGTGGTAATTTCTATACCAGCCATCAAAATCACCACCATTGTCATCAATCGTCAGCACTATAATCTTTATCTCAGTAAAAGTTTGTTCAAAGTAACATACAACCCACTCTAATTAAATCATTTCCATTTTATGCTAATTGTAATAAGTCTTATTGATTATGATACTCATCCAGACAGTTTAAACTACATTGTAAACATCAGAATGGTTAAACCTCTTTATCTCCTATAGGTGCAGGAGGACAGTAAGGTATGATTCAAAAGTAACACGTGAGTCCTGGGTTGTGAATGGAACCTAGGCAGAGACTTCAAATCCCGCAGCCTTCTACTACTTTATACACATGGCGTTGGCCTCTGCTGGCTTGGGGATTGCCATATTACTCATCTATCATCTGCCTGTATCACTTCATCACCTACAAGTGAAGTAACCAGAAGAGAGAAGTCAGCATGGGCTTTCTTTCAACAAAAGTAGACCAGTATTCCATGGTGTATATGTGCCACATTTTCTTTACCCAGTCTACCATTGATGGGCATTTAGGTTGATTCCATGTCTTTGCTATTGTGAATAGTGCTGCAACATACATACATGTGCATGTGCCTTTATAATGAATGATTTATTTTCCTTTGGGCATATACCCGGTAATAGGATTGCTGGGTTGAGTGGTATTTCTGTCCTTAGGTCTTTGAGGAATCGCCACACTGTCTTCCACAATGGCTGAGCCAATTTACACTCCCACCAACAGTGTAAAAAGCATTCCTTTTTCTCCAGCAGCTGTTATTTTTTGACTTTTTAATGATAGCCATTCTAACTGGTGTTAGATGGTATCTCATTGTGGTTTGCAGGGACATGGATGGAATTGGAGGCCATTATACTTAGCAAACTTATGCAGGAACAGAAAACCAAACACCACATGTTCTCACTTATAAGGGGGAGCTAAATGGTAAAAACACATGGACACATAGAAGGGAACAACACACACAGGGAGCTTTCAGAGGGTGGAGGGTAGGATGGGAGAGAGGATCAGGAAAAGTAACTAATGGGTACTAGGCTTAATACCTGGGTGATGACATAATCTGTATAACAAACCCCAATGACACAAGTTTACCTATATAATAAACATGCACTTGTACCCCATAACTTACAATGAAAATTTTTTTTAAAAAAAGACATCTTGGTTGCTTCTGAGTTTTCAATTTTTTAAAACAAAGCTATTCTAAACAACAATAACAACAAAAGTAAACCAGGAAGCAGTTTCAAAACAGAGAATCCCAACTTGCTATTAATGGATGCAAGATTATAACCCTGCAATGTCCCATTTAGACATCTAAGGTGATTCCTTTGCCTGAAGACAGTACATGTCTATTGCTGTATTCCCTTCAGAAAGAATACTATGATACTCGATCAAATGTAATGGGGAAAAAAATCCTTTCTCTGTCTTCCCGTAAGGAGAAGTTTGTCAATTTTGTGTAAAAGGCAGAGCAAATGACTAGGAGAAAAAGGTAGGTTTACACAGCATTTTCAAATTTGAAACTGTTGTCTTTCCCCAGTAATTTAATTAGGTGATTCCTTTGTCTTTTATCTATTCCTTTGGAGAAAAATGAATCTATAAGGATGGAGTAAAATCTTCAGTAATAGAGGTGGATGCTCATTTCTATTGCTATTCTTTCCACCAAGTAAAAGTTGTTGCTTGTCTTCCCATTATGACTCCCCTTGCTCCTCCCCCCTTCTTATGAAATACCCGTCTCCTTGGCCAATGGGGTTAGGTCCTTGACTGGCCCAAGGCACAGTCATATCACTCAAGCAGGACAATGAGAGTCCCTCCCTGGTATGTTTATAGACAAAGGGAAGAGTGGGAGAAACAGGGCTTTCTCTTTCCTCTAAGGTAACTACCCTTGGATTATTTACCATTACACTACCTTGGATTATTTCCCCTTACCACATGAAGAAAAACCATATGATTTTGTCATATAAAAACCAAAATGAGGCAGAGAAGCAGAGATGGATCAAAAAAAATAGAGAAAAAGAGACAGATTCGTTTGTCCTGATGACACTTGAATTATTGGTTTCATCACCCCAAAGCCTTTCTAACACTAACAGATGGTTTGTACCATGTAAGATGTCAAGGAAAAGAGAGACTACCAGATAAGATCCCTGAAGACAAATGTCCCTGATTAGGGAAAAGGGTTACATGTGTGGAATGCATTCCCTGTACCTCCTGATAATTGCTCTTCTGCTTGTGATAGAATGTATTAGCAGGGAGAAGGAAGGGGACTAAGGTGCTTCGGGACCGAGAAAGGCATTGCAATGTGGAGAAAGACATAAACTATATAAAAGTTGGTCAATAGTTACTCCTTTGAGAGGAACTAGAACTCTAACACTGCCCAGTCCTTTGGTACACGTGGACATAATGAGGATAGTTAAGTTTCTTAAAGATTCTGCAAACCAGACTGGCCCTGAAGTAGGTCAGACTTATCAAGAGAGCCCAAGTCAAGTAGAATGATCAATCAATTGTGATCACAAGAAGCTGTAAATTCCAAAATTCCTAAAACCAGGATTCAAGGTAACAAGTCAAAATAGGAGGCTGATGCCGGGGCTCAAAGGCAGAAAACTATTGCTCACCCCTTCTTCTATGAAGATAGCACCTGGCAACCAGTTGTCCCTTTGAATCATTTGATCCATAAGGCAGGTGCAGAATTATTAAGGAGGTTTTCAGCTCTCCAGGTAGGGAGGGAAGTAGAACCTTGACAGTCAGCTGTCTTCATTCTCACCCCAAGCAGGATATGGTACACAAAACCAATGGTGTGCTGAGGAGTGTGGGTGGGAAGAAGGGCAGAATTGTGCCATGCTGAGCTCTCAGGTGTAGCCTACATAGTGGTTCTGGTGCAGGTGCAGCTGGAAGAGACACACACTCCACGAGCCCCTCAAGGAAGATGGCCACGCCCACTTTCTCTCCCTCTCTCCAGAGTTATCACCTGCTTTGGAGCTGGCGGCATCCTTGGGACAGAAAACTGTCCTGCCCTGCCTGCTGGTTACATTGGATGACACCATCTGCTACAAAGCCAACTCCAAAAATAGAACCCAGAACTCGTCTGGAAAATGTGGGCTAGACAGCACACCGTCAAATAATGCAATTATAGGAACAAAGAGATCTGGTCCAATTATTGGAACCTAAACCCCATCCTGCTCTCCATTCCAACACCAGCTCTGCTATTTATCATCACAAAGCCATTATCTTGATTACCCCACAGGTGCCTTGTTGGTCACAAGAGGAAATGATGAAATGTCCCAATTTTCATAGTTATGTAAGTATAAAAATATCTTTCCTGAGCAATCTGAAAGGTATTATTTCTTACAGGTTGCACAAGCATATGAAACTCATGAAGAATGGACTGCTCCCTTTCCTTTGAACCCCTACTGCTTTCCCTGCTCTGGGTCAGAGAAAAACACTGTAGGAGAGAGAAAAAACATGCCTGACGGGATCTACCACCAGTCCATGCTGGCCCAGCTCGGCTGGGTCCTCACTGCTTTCGGCAATGCAAGGATCTCCTTATTCACCATAAGACCACAAGGAGGGATGTCTTTACCTTGAATCCAAATTGCACTTCTATTTGCAATTCCTCTAATCCACTCACATTTTTTTCAAGCCTTCACCACGATCTTATGCTTTTACTCTGAATGCAAGACCTTCTTCCAAGACCATCCAATATGAGCTTCCTTATCTCACAGCTGCCCCTACTTCACTCTTCCCTTTGCCATCATCCTACCTACCTCCTACTCACCTCCCTAAGACAGTCAGCACTGTAGCCTCTCAACTATGCTCGCTCTCCAGCCCCTCCCCACATCCAATCCATCCTGAATGCTGCCTGCCAGGTTAATACTATTACAGCATCTCTTTGATCATTTCACACACATACTTAATTTCTTTGGCTCCTGATTACCTAAAGAAAGAACTTGATAGTAGTTCGGCTCTCAAAGCCTTAACCACAATCTGCCTTTTCAGAACTGCATCCCATTGTTCCCCTATAGAGAGCTTGCTTCAGTCACACCTTGCACTTCCTTGCATCTGAACCTTTGCTCAAGCCATTTCTGCCACCCAGAGTGGTCTCTCCTCACTGCCAACTATTCCAGTCCTCCCTCCCCATACCCTAAGATCCAGATTATATGCCACTGACTACATGAAGCACTCCCTGTCTCCTCTGTGCTCCTGGAGCTCTTTGCAGCATTGTGGTTTTATACATGAGCAGATAATTACCAAGAGATGTCCACATAACAGACACCATGTTATGTACTAGGATCATAGAAGTAATAAAGATGTAGTGTTGGGGTGGGGTGGACAGTAAATAGGGTAATACAAGGGCAAATACAGGATGTTATGGGATCCACATATGTGATCTCATCGAGTCTAGTTGGGTTCGGGTATGGGTGACGGCCAAGATTTCCTGGAGGAAATGACATACATACATCTAAGATGAGTCCTTCAGGAGAAATGGGAGTTACCCAAATGAAGAAGTGGAGAAATGAAAGACAAGTTTAGGCAGATAAAGAATGGTCCACTCAAGAAATGGTGCATTCAGTGGTTCAGTGTAGCTGGAGCAGATAATTCAAAAAGATGCTGAAGTGATATGAGAGAAGGCTGAAAGGGGAAACAGAAATCAGCTCATAAAGAGGCTTGTGGACCATGTGAAAGAGCTAGGACTTGATCCTGAGAACACAAGGGAGCAGCTGAGGAATTATCAAGGAGTACCTGCCCCTTCTTGGGTGTGGTAAAACCTTTCTGCAAAGAGTGTGGATTAAGAGATCAAACTACTGGAGTAATGTAGACAAAAGGTGAAGGTGTCCTCTGCTAACAGAGTTTTGTGATGACAGGAGTGGGCTGGTTTGAGAGCTATTAAGGAGGTAGAACCACCATGATCAGCCATTGATTAGGTGAAGGTAGGGGTAGGAGTAAAGGATGATGCTCAGGTTTCTGGCTTGGGCAACTCTTTGGATGGGAGTACCATTTACTGAGATGAGGGAAATGGGTAAGAACAGTTTGGAAGGAGTTAATAAAACGTCTTTGGAATTTTCAAGGCATGATGTCCAATTAGCCCACACTTAGATAGATGGGGATAGAGTTGAAAAGAATAACCTGGGCTTAAGTTTTCAATTTGGGAATCATCAGCTATAGGTAAATGGTAATTAAGGCACTACAAATAGAGTGAATCAACCTGGAAAAAGTGTATAGCATGAGGATAAACGAGGGCCATGATGAATGCAGATATTTAAAGGATACACAGGGGGAAAGTTTCAGAAAGAAGACAGAAAAGAGGAAGCCTGAGTTCCAGAAGGAATACCCAGAGAAGGTGACGCCATCCAGGCCAAGGAAAGATAATTTCAAGGGGAGACTGCTAAAAGTCAAGCAAAACAAGCGCAGGGATTGATCCTTTGGATTTAGGCACAAAGAGGTGACAGATGACTGCGGAGAAAGTGTTTTCCATGGAATGGTGGAATCAGATTCCAGTTGTGCTGTTATGATGCATATATGCAGCTTGACACAAGTTAGTCGACATGTCTCCTGGTGCTCCTTCAAGAACCCCAGCTATGACTGAGGGGCCACAGGACCTCCACCTGTGCACCTTACACAGCCTCCTCACACACAGAAAGCACTCAATAATCACTTGTGGGAAATAAATGCAAATTGATATCCCCACTTTTAACAACTTCATTTGGAAGCCTAGTAAAAATTACTGGAGAGAGGAGAGGAAAAGATGCTTACATCTGCTCACTGACCTGTTTGGTATTTTTCTATCTCTCCCCCTGATTTCCAGGCATTAAATTAATCATGCCCTTTCTTCCTACCTTTACTCCTGGGTCAATAGACAAGGCCTTTCTGGTCTAATTAGACTCTTAAATGAGCTCTAGATGCTTAAGAAAGAGCCTAGGCCGAGGAATCCAAACCACCCTCCTTTCTTCTATCTAGTCCTATTTAGTTGATGCCACAAAAAAATAGGCTGGTTTTGCATCTGGTTATTTCTGCCTGGGCCCTTTGTGATCTCTCTCAGAGGGTGACCGCTCATCACTCAAATGACACAGAGGAGATCCACACCAGCAACAGTCCAAGCAGCCAGCATTTATTATGCATTTCCTATGGGCCGGATATCATGCAGATGTTCCTACAGAACTTCTTCAATCACATCACAGTTCTGTTCAAAATCCTCACTGGCTCCACATTGTACAAAGAATAAATGTAATTTGCATCTAATTCTTATCTAATGCCTTTAATTCATTCAGAACTAAGCAAAACAAAGAGGGGATATATTAGGTTAAAGGGCTACTATTAGGCCAGGTGTGGTGGCTCACACCTGTAATCCTTGCATTTGGGAGGCCAAGGCAGGAGGATAGTTAGGGCCAGGAGATTGTAGACCAACATGGCAAGACCCTACCCTACCTCTATGTAATACAAAGAAAAAAGCTACTATGAGATTGCAGGAACACATTTGGGCTAAAAGTTCCCTATTTGTTTCTCCAACAAGGTCCATTCTAAAAGAATGTCCTCTCTGATTAAATAAAACAGCAAATATATATATATATGTGTGTGTGTGTGTGTGTGTGTTTGTGTATTCTCTTTCCCTGGAGTAATCAATTTGTTAATTATGGCAACAACCACATTCTATTACTATTGGAGCTCATTCTCATGAGAGATTACACAAATAGTCTTCAGTGCAAATCACCTTACAAAGGGAAGACATCACTTAAAACTGTAAGCCTAAACATCAGGGGGAAATGGAAGTATTTCATAGGTGATGCCGAGTATTAGCTATTATTGTGGATTATTTAGCGGTCTCACACCAGGGGAGCAGAAAACTGAACATGGTGAGAAATACTCAGAATTAAGAATTTGTTTCTTCACCATTTCTACCAGCTATCAATGTATTGCCTTTCCAATCCAAAATCACCCAGCATTGCCTGCTCTGTAAAAATGAGGTTTAGTCCTTTAAATAACTCATTTCACCAGCTGGCGTAATGCTACATGTTGTCCATGGAGGGTGCTGAAGAGACATTTGAGCTGGAAGGGTTTTTCTCCATTGAGGGCAGGCTTCTGCAGCACAGGTGGCTTCCCATGCCCAGTTCCTGCTGTGCAAGCAGCTTCTTCAATGTCTGGCTTCTGCAGCATGCACGGCTTCTCTCAGCATCCAGCTCCCGCAGTGCAGTCAGCTTCCTGAGCACCAAGCTTATGAAGTGCATAGTAGTTAGTAGCACTTGAGAAGTTTATAGTAGAGTCCTCTACTATAGCAGAGTAGGGAGACACTTCTCTGTGACAGTTTTCCTTAGCACCTTAGGACACATTGGCCTACAAGCTCCAAAGGGCAGATTCTAGCAAGTTACACCAGTGCAGCACCCCAACATCTCTGCCATTCAGTAAGTCACAGCACTGTCCTCTCCAACACTCCCTGGGTCTCAGCCTAGAGGGTCTCTTCCTGTGATGCTCTGTCTCAGTTTTATGGGTAGTGGCTGGCTGCATCTTATATCTGATATTCCTATCTTCTTTAGAGCTCTCTTTTCTTCTTACTAGTCAATCCCTCTTGACTTTAACCGCTGTAATAGTTAATTCTTTATATTAAAGTCTCCTTACTCAAGTTACCCATATGACTGCTGCCTCCTGATTGGTCCCTGATTGACACACTGTTGCATATGCACAGGCACACACACATACACACACACAAACACAATGGCTTATAAACCTTAAAATGGGTACAAACTGTTTTAAACCCTCCAGCCCCCAGCTCCCAAAATCAAACTTTCGCTAGGCTAGAGATGAATATACTAACTTATTTTATCGTCATAGTACCCCTAAAGGACTGGTATTTTTAATCCCAGTTTTACAGACGGGGAACTGACATGTTGAGTGGTTAAATGACTTACCCAAGTTCCCAACACCATATAGAATGTTTCATACATTAGTAGCACCAAGACTGTGCTATGCAGAACTCCTATTAACCTCAATAGGGAAGGCACCATGCTCAAGTGGCCAAAGAAGAGACCTGGAGCCAGCAAATGAGACATGGGGTTTTATTGGGGGCTTCCATACAGGGGAAAGAGTCCAGTAGTTGCAGGCTGGGTAGGAGAACTGCCTTCCGTACAGAAACAGTCTAGGGGTGGTGGCTTGGACAAGATATCCGCCTTACATAACAGTTCAATGGTGGAAGGCTAGACAACATAACCACAGGGCCCAATGGCAGTGGGTTAGGCAGGAAAACCACAACTGCCTGCAAACAGCATGAAGTTTATATACAGCATTTTCACTTAACACCATCCCCTTAACGACCTTCACCTGGCAACCTTCATGTAACCCAAAACCCAGGGCCTCAATCCCCTGTACAGCCCGTGTTCCACAAGATGGGCTGGGAGCTCAGATGTTTATCATACATAAGGAACGAATCTCCAGGTTGGCCATTCCCAGAATCCCTAGCTCCGAGATCACATTCAGGTGCATCTGAATACAGGGTGATTCTAAGGGTATGCTTAGATTATTGTTGTCAGGTGCATTTAGGCAACAGACTGAGCTACATCTTTCCAAAACTAGAGAAGTCATTTACCTAAGATTAAGGACTGTCCTGACTTGTTTTTTCTTTTTTCTTTTTTTTTTTTTTTGAGACGGAGTCTCACTCTTGTTGCCGAGGCTGGAGTGCAGTGGCGCCATCTCGGCTCACTGCAATCTCTGCCTCCCAGGTTCAAGCGATTCCCCTGCCTTAGCCTCTCCAGTAGCTGGGATTACATGCACATGCCACCATGCCCAGCTAATTTTTGTATTTTTAGTAGAGACCGGGTTTCTTCATGTTAGCCAGGCTGGTCTTGAACTCCTGACCTCAAGTGATCCGCCCCCTCTCCTCGGCCTCCCAAAATGCTGGGATTACAGGTGTGCTTAACTTCTCTCGTAAAAGTCAGGATTCAAACCCAGGCTAATTCAGAAACACACACTCTTAACTGCCGTAATACACACACAACCTTGACGCTCCAACATTGTATTGCTATGTGATGGAGAGTACGGGGGTAAAAATAATTCCAATAGAGACTTCAAGCTTGCCCTGGACTTCTGGGAAATAAACCATTCATGAAATTCTACCCACGTCAGACTTTGTGGCTGCTGCAGTGAAAGAGGCATAGCCAGAGACCAGCAACTGAGGAAGGAGAGATGATGTCAATCAAGCATCTTTTCTGTGTTTATGTTGATATCCAATATCCAAATTAGCAGCCAGCATTTTCAATACAGGGGACAATTAGTAGCAATAAGACTGACAGATGTGTCTCTCCAAAACTGGGTAAGATATTTATCTAAGATTAAGGGTCATTCTCAATTTCTTTTTCCCTAGACTTCCTCTTAAAAAAAAATTTTAAATCCACCTGCAAAGCATTTGTTGGAGAATTTTTAATGACTTATTAAATCCCAAATCATTATCAAAAAAAGGCTGGCATCTGCAAAGGCTTAAATATTGTAATCCATTCTCCTCTCTCTAGAACTCACATTAACCTCCAAAAGAGCGGTGCCAACAGATAAACAGAGGAAAAGCCAAACAAACAAGAATGTTTTAAAGCGAAATCCTTCCTTGGAAAAATAGCTACATCTTTTTATTTCAGTTAAGTCCTGGCTTAGAACTCTGTTTTGCTTGAATCAAAGAGCAAGGTGGGCTGCCAACACTGACTTCCCGGTGCCTACTGGAGGAAGTCCAACCCCACAGGCCAGAACTCAAGGCCTTTAGAGACTAGCTTCGCCTTATTGGCGTAGATGCATCTTCTCCTCGCCCAGGTCTAAGATTCAGCCAGGACTCACAGGAATAGCTCCTCCATTTATTAAAATATTGCAGTACTTTTGTACTAGCCCCTCCCCCATGACCTCACTACCTCACCCATCTTTCCACCATCCAGCAACTAACAGGGTAAATGCTTGGCACAACCAGGAGACCTCTAGGACCTGTTCCAGGCCTATGCCAGCATAAGTCCTTGGTCATCAGTGTTTCTGCCAATCAGCCCCCCAAAACTCCTGCTGCTTGTGTGGTCTTTGCCAGAGTAGTTGAGAACCCCAACAGAGGAAAGGGCATTCCTGACACTGGCACCTGTTACTGACATTCTGGTGGACAAATACATGATACCCACGTAGACCCCTGAGGCTGTGATCTTTCACTACCAGCCTGCTCTTCTGGGGTTGATCTCATGTAGCTACTGGTGGTAACTGCAGCCTCTGGGGACTTCAGCTATGAGACATTCTGGGTTCAACAAGGAAAATGGAAAAGCAGGAAGGCTGGCAGTAAGAGGCCCCATCCTACATACCGGCCAAGAACTATGGGTTTTGTCAGTACAGTGGATTCTAGTAGGCCCTCCAGCAACAAGAGTGAGGCTACAAATAACAGAACCCATGGCAGTGGTTTAGGTCAGGTGGCATCCTAGGCATGGGCCCCTAGGAATTTCACCTTTCATTTAATGGAATGCGTTGTTAAAAACCTTCTGGATTCTTACCCATCATAGGCAATAACAACATTAATTTTATTCATAAAAATGAGAATTATCACATATACAGCATGAACCATGCTAAAGGCATATTCACTTAGTTGAGTACTATAAACATCAATATAATTATCCTCATTTTACAGAAAAATAAAACTGAGGCACAGAAAAATTATTTAAATTTAAGATACAGAACCAAAATTTGAACCAGGCATTCCAGAAATAGGGCTGTGTTTCCTCTCTTCTAGCCTGAAGAATTAAAGCCTAATCAAAGATGACGTTCCAAAAAACTGTTTTTGTGACACATTTCATAATAGAGATAGTGAATATTTTAAAGCCTCAGAAAGTACTATTAATATAAGAGCTGGGAAATCATGAGTGTAATTGGTGTGAGATCAGCAGATGCTGAGATTATTTAACCCCATGAGCATTACTGGGAGAGTCATTGCAAGGGTTTGATGCAGTTCCTCATGTCAAATTATGACTCAAATAGGGGCATTGTTTAGCTAGTGATAGATCAAATGAAGAATCCTAATAATTTGCCAAATTGAAAAATTGTATGTAAGTTATTAGAATAATATCTTAATTGATTTTTACTACAAACTACATCACTTGGCAAAGAGTTTTATAATATAAATGTGATTTAGCGATATGTGAAAATCAAGGTGATATGTTACTTATTTTTGTTTACATTAATGTATTACCACTACATCAACAAATGTGTTTTCATTCCAACCCTGTCCATGCCCCAACATCATATTCCCCACCAAGTCAAACTAGTCTATACATGTTACTAGCCTTCATTCCTACGACAACACCACCAGCCCCAAAACATTCACTTTGTTGTTTTTTTTTTTAAATGGAGTCTCACTCTGTCGCCCAGGCTGGAGTGCAGTGGTGTGATCTTGGCTCACTGAAACCTCTGCCTCCTGGGTTCAAGCAGTTCTCCTGCCACATCCTCCTGAGTAGCTGGGATTACAGGCATGTGCCACCACGTCTAGCTAATTTTTCTATTTTTAGTAGAGATGGGGTTTCACCATGTTGGTCAGGCTGATCTTGAACTTTTGACCTCATGATCCACCTGCGTCGGCCTCCCAAAGTGCTAGGATTACAGGTGAGCCATCACGCCCAGCCACATCTACTTTTTTCATCCACTCAGATCAGTTCCTCAAAGACATCCCTAAAGCTCTTTGCTTGGGTTCTACCCAACCCCTCTTCATCTTAACTGCCTGTAGTGGGTTGAATAGTGTTCCTCAAAATTCATGTCTACCTGGAACCACAGAATGTGACCTTATTGGAAAACAGGGTCTTTGCAGATGTAGTTCATTAAGACAAAGTCATACTGGATTAGGGTGGGCCCAAAATCCAAAGAAGAAGAGGAAAAGACACACAGAGAGTCACAGAGAGAAGAAGCCATGTGAAGATGAAGACAGAGATCGGGGTGATACAGCTGTAAGGCAAGGAATGCCAAGGATGGCTTGGAGATGCAGAAGCTAGAAGAGAAGCATGGGACCAGTCTCTTCCTCTGAGCCTCGAGAGGAACCAACCCTGACAACAGCTTTATTTGGGATTTTTGGCCTCCTGAACTGTGAGAGAACAAATTGCTGTTGTTTTAAGCCACCCAGTTTGTGGCAACTCGTATGGCAGCCCTAAGAAACAAATCCACTGCCCTTAACACCTGTGGTCTACCAGTGGTTCCCACATTTTAGTGTGTTAGAATCCCCTGGAAGGATTGTCAAAACACAGAGTAGTGGGCCCCAACCCCAGAGTCTCTGATGCAGTAGGCCTGAGGCGGAGCTGAGAATTTGCTTGTCAGGGGATGCTGATGTTGCTGATCTGAGGACCACATTTTGAGAACCACTGGTCTGTACCATCCATTTGAGCACTAATCGCATTTAATTTAAAACTTCATTACATCATATTTTACATCATGTTTATAATCAGCTCGTAAATGCAAGGTCTGCCTTCCCAGTGATCCCATGCTTGCCACAAAACCCACATTTTAACCTACTTTTATTTAGCCACACGACAACACGGTGGCTGGCACATCACTTAATTGAATAACCCAAACATTATGGTTGACAGCATCAACTTTATGCTCGTAAATCTCATTCCCTCATTTGTAAAATGAGGTTAGTGGTATTTAATAGGAATCTTTGTGAAGATCGAATGAGATAACTTCAGTAAAATGCCTATTACATTATCTGAATTATAGAATGCATGCAATAAATGTTAAGTACTATTCTTTTGGGATGTTGTTTTTATTAATGCACACAAACTCAGCTACATCTAGGAGGAACTGTCTGAAACAACAGATATGCCAAAACTGAAATCTGTAACTTGTAAGAAGTCTAAACTCAAGTGGTTATGGACTTTGTGCATACCACATAGTCAGGAAGAGTGCTGGTAGTCTAGGCTTTCGCTGCACACAAACTCTCTCTGCTCCTCCACTGTGACTCTGGATTGGCATGGCCTTGGCAAGGGGTTTATGCAGATTTATGCTTCAAGAAGATTGCTAACAGCTATAGCACACTTTATTCACTCCATTTATAATATTACAAAGGACCCTGAGTTTTAGAGAAAAACAGGATGTTAAAATCAAAACAAGTCAGGATAAGCTTGATACTGAAGCAACAAATGCTGAACTTCTCCCAGAAGTTCAGCTACTTTGAAGGTAATGAACAGAATTTAGGAGTAGAATACCTGGTTCAGAGCTTAGAGGTCCCCAAGAAATAGTTGATACAGAGAATTTCAGCTCAATTCAGCAGAAATTTGTTGAATATCTACTATATGCCAGGCCATCTGCTAAATTTGATGAATACAGAAGGGAAGAATACCACCAAGGTTCCTACCCCAGTGAATCTCAGAGTGGAACGAGGTTTAAGTAAACATCCAAAGTCACAGACTAAGCCAGAGGCAGGAAACAGAGTTCAAATCATGAAGTTACGGGGCTACTGTATCCCATTCCCTGGAGCTGAGTCATCACTACCTCTCAGAAGCCAAATGCCCAACTAACTCCCTAGATCCCAGCCTCTTACCCACCTAGAGACCTCCCCAGGTGCCAACTACCTGTGGCACAGACCTCTCCTGATTGCATTGCCCATGTGGTCCCAGAGTCAGTCTTCATCCAGTTTATTCCATTTAGTCACCTATGCTTTCCAAGCCCTTTAAGGGAAATGTTCAGGTCTTAGTCTAATTGGAAAAGAAGAGACAAAAAAATAGAGTCGAAAGGAGGCTGAGGGGTGTGGTGACGCATGCCTGTAATCCCAGCTACTCAGGATGCTGAAGCAGGAGAATAACTTGAACCCAGGAGACAGAGGCTGCAGTGAGCCAAGATCGTGCCACTGCACTCCAGCCTGGATGACAGAGTGAGACTCTGTCTCAAAAAAAAAAAAAACAAAAAACAAACAAGGAACCAAGGAGGCTGAGGCTGAGGTCCCAAAGCCCAGCAAAGATGGTGGGTGTCCTCGGGTGGCACCACAGCTATTGACTGCTACTCTGAGAGAAGTGCTTCATCTTCTAAGGGTGGAGAGAAAAGGAACAATGAGTGTGCCGGCAGCAAACGAAGGAAAAACACAGAAAAGGCAAAAGGAAAATGAGAGATGGGAAAAAGGTAAGACCCTAACCCATAACTGTGACATTTGACCACAGAAAATCTAACCTTGCCCAGTGACCAAATGTCCAAATTTCCAGAGTCAATTAAATATGAAATATTCTTTCTCAATCACAAAATCATATATTTCATTCTGCCCCCATTCCCCCAAAGACATCATGTCCTACTGGCTGGCAAATAGTTCACTGGAGTAAATGGAGACCTTTCTGTCACTTTCTCATCAAGTGCCACTGAAGGTGTAAGAAAATTCATGTTGCAAGATATGCTGTCACACTTCATAGTCGTGAATAGTGAAGGTAGATGAAAATGAAAAAAGCAAGTACAGACAAAAATCTCAAAGGCAACAGGCAACATGAAGTGAGGATGTGGGTAATCCTCTAAGTAAAAGTGCATAGTCATTTTCAGAGTCAAATTCTGGCCACTAAACTAGCAAGATGATACTCAAGAAGTTCATGTCAGGAAAATTGCATGGCAGATTTGAAGGCAGTGGAGCCAGGGGTCTGGTCTCTTCAGTGTTTCTGTTAAAGCCAGCAATAAAAAGGGAAAGCGTCTTTCCACAAACTTCGACACTTGTCCTAGTCCCTTTCCTATACTCACCCAGAACTGAGCTCCCTCGCCCCTTCCTTGACGCTCACTAAATAGAAGCAGACAGTGAGTGAGCATCTACCCTATAACAACCACAGAGCCAAGTGCATGCAGGGGACTCAGCAGTGACAAGGACGTATGTGGCCTCTGCCTTCATGAAGACTGGATGGGAAGATGAATAAACAGCTTTAAATAATAATTTAATGACACTGATGACATAGGCTAAGGAAGAAGGCAGGAAGAAAAATGTTAGGGTATGTTCAACACAGCCTGACTCCACTTAGCCAGGAAGAAAACTGCTGAAAACTTCTCCAGTACCCAAGTCACAATGCTGACATAAACCCTATATCGACATGGGGTGTTATTTATGTCCCCATGAATTTAATTGACTGGTGATTTCCACTGGCTCAGTTCCTTCGTTTCCCAGTTGAGCAATTTTACAGACTGTTATGATCTCCCACAACTTGCAAGGTAAGGTGAGGAGCCTTTCCTTTAAATAGGGCCCTGAGGCTTCTCCATGTCTTAGATACTGTTTCAGGAAATGCCTAAAGCACAGAACTTAAAACAAAAACCATAAAGGGAGAAGACTGTAAAAAGTAGACGGTGTCCGAGCATCCAACTGTAACATGCTTAAACTAAAGGAGAACATGATTACATTTTTAAAAATTGGGAGAATAGGCCTTATATATAATAGAGATTATAATGTCACTGTGTGACTTTGGTTTTCCATCTGCCTTGGTTTTCCCAACAGTAACTTAGGTTGATTACCTTTATTCACATCTGGGTTGAAAATTATTATTATTGACTCCACAATGAAAACAATCTTCTATACAAATATTTCTTTTTTTCTTCTAAAGAGAGATCCCATCTAACCCCTGTGGAATATCTAAAGCCACTTTGAAGATAGGACCACAGGCATGTTCTAATCACCATCATTCACAAAAGGACCTATAAATGGACAGCCCAAAATAGAGATTATCATTCCTGCCCACAAGGTATTTAATCTGGTATAGCTCAACTTTATTCCTTTATTCTCTAGTCAGTCAGTGAATCCATGAAATTTACTGGGCACCCACAAAGAAACACACCCTAAGAATATTCAAAATGAATAGAAACATGGCTCCTTCCTCCATCCATGGCCTTTGGCTTCTTAGATACAATTCAATGACTCATAAGCTATAAAAATTAAAATAGTACAAATGATTTAAATAGATTTAGGTGGGATTGCACAACAGCACACAAAGGCTTTCAAAAAAGGACTTATTGAATGAGAAACATAAATCAGTCCAATCTAACTTTAGTTTGAGCCCAGTAGCTTAACACTCCTTTTTCAGCTCAAAGTGGAAAACAGCCAGCGCAAAACACCTTATGTTAAGGTGGAATCTATAACATAATTGCTATGGCACTCTATGGGCAGTAAAATTTAAGGAGGTGCTATTCGAAGTGCAAGTCTCCAAAATGGTTGTTACCCATGTCCAAGGAGATGAGGCGTTTGGAGGAGGATGTAGATCATGCACTGCTTCCTTCATCAACAGAATTTTGTCTCTCCCATCCCCCATAAAAACGTCATCTAGCCTAAAGATGTAGTTGATTTGTATGCTAGCTCAAGGCTCATTATGTCATCAAGGATGGTTACTGGTTTAGAGACTTCAGCCTGTCCTAAGACCACATTTTGAATGGAACTGATTGAAGCAATAAGAGCTTGAAATCTGGAGTCAGGGAGGCTGGGGTTTGTATCACAACTTCATTACTTCTGTCTATATAACTTTGGGCAAATAACTCCCCCTGCCTCAGTCTATTTAGTTGTAAAATGATAATAATAACACCCACTACAGTGGGTCATTATGAAGATTAAAGGAGAAAGTGTCTAAAACATTTAATGGAGCATGGCATGTGATCAACAACAGGAGAATGTTACTCAGCTTCATGATTTGGGTCCTTCATATTTTCTTTCTTTATACAGTAGAATGTTATAGTTAGAAAAAAACTCAGAGGTCAGAGTGTTCCACTCAAAGTAAAATGGATTCTTTCTCCTATGACTTTTATTTCTCGCTACATAGAGCAAAAGAAAACAATTATACAATGGGGTGTAGAGAAAGAATGTCTATACTAAAGGTCTCAGAATTCCTAGGTCCTAGTCCTGACTTATGACAGAACCCCCTGGGGGAATTCATTCCATTATTTGAGCCACAACTTCCTCATCTTTTAAACTAAAATAGTGAAGGGCGGGACTAATGCTTCAATCACAATGATAATATTACCTCTGCGGCCTACATCACAGTCACTGCTCAAATAAAACTGTGTCTATGAAAGCATTTTATTAGCCACAGAATGTGAAATACATATGTGAGTGTTCAAGGAAGATGCCCCAAGTAAGTACTTCAGCTAGGAAGGAGCGTTCATGCCCTCCTGGTCCAGAATCTCATGTCTTCGGCTACTTGCCATACAGTATTCTCTTGAATGACTTCCACAGCAACTTCCCTCTGCATCCCTGAGCCAAACAGGGGAAGAGCTGTAAAAGCAATTCCCAGGCTCTGTCACTGTCGATCAGCTCTCCCAGCTGCCTCCGGAAACCCACTCAATAAGTTAATTACCCATTGTGAGAAAGCCATTTATCCTCAAATCCCTGAGCACAGAGCCTTTCAGGTTGGTGCCCTCTACTTTTTTGAAACTTGTTGCTTCTAATTGGTTGTGACATCCACCTTCTCTGTATGCCACGGAACATCTTCCCTTGCTTTCCTCTTCCCAGAGTTCAGTACTTATTGCCATTGGTATTAATTCTGGGGTTTTCCGAAATCTGTGAAGACTTCATAGACACTTTTAGGCCATCTTAAAATGTCAGCTGGTGAGAGGAGTGGAAAAAAGACACCCAGAAAAACTGACAGACTCATCTAGAAAGATACTGACCTGAAATTGGAAATAGTCACTGAGTAGGGTGGACACAAACAGAATATTCAGATAAGGAGCAGAAACTCGGAAGGAGTCCTATCCTACAGGTAGAACTTGGTATTAGGAGGCATTAGAAGTGGTCTAAGTCAAACTCAAATATGTATAAAAATTACCTGGGCCTTGGGTAGATCACAAGGTCAGGAGATTGAGACCATCCTGGCTAACATGGTGAAACCCCGTCTCTACTAAAAATACAAAAAAAAAATTAGCCGGGCGTGGGGGCAGGTGCCTGTAGTCCCAGCTACTGGGGAGGCTGAGGCAGGAGAATGGCGTGAACCTGGGAGGCGGAGCTTGCAGTGAGCCGAGATCGCTCCACTGCACTCCAGCCTGAGCAACTGAGCAAGACTCCGTCTCAAAAAAAAAAAATTAGCTGGGCCTTTCTCCTTATGCCTTTTACTCTCTGCTGTATAGAGCAACAGAAAACAAATACATTATGAGTTATAGAGGAAAAATAACTAGACCACTATCTTTTTTAAGATACAAAGTCTAATTCAGTCGGTTTAGAGCGGGACCTGAGTTTCTGAATTTTTAACCAACTCTCAGGCAGCGCAGGTGCTGCTGGGCCCTAGGCAAGCTATAGAAGCAAGTGGTTAATAAAATGGAAATGCATGAAGAAGCAACAGGAAAATAGGCAGATAGTCTCAAAGACAGCCTGGTCTAGGGAAGAGAATCACACGGAAGGATTTATGTATTTATGCAACAGATTCTTGTAGATTCCTACTTTTTTACAGCAGATATGCTATAAGCTATATTCTCTCAACATAAACCAATGAACAAGACAGAATTGCTTTCATCCACATACAGTTCATAATCTAATAGACTCTGATTTCAATTCATTAGTAAATAACAGGTGAGACCAGCAGGTTCACAAAGACAAGCGCTCTACGTAGAACTCCCACATCAGAAAATCCATTCAGCAATGCCTCAAAAATCCCTCCACTTCTGTTCATCTCCACTGCTGTTGCTGTCACCCATGTCTCCATCTACAGCTTCCCCTGGCCTGCCACAGCCTATCTCCTAATTAGTCTCCAAGATTCACCCCTCCCTTCCTGCTTCCAGGTCACACTCTGCCAACAGCTGACAGCAATCTTTTATAAATATAAATTGTAACACTACTTCTGCCCAAGATAGAGAAAGAGAGAATGAATTTACCCTGTTGTGTGAAACAAACAAAAAAAGACAACATTTATGAAACAATAATTTTGAAGACACTCAACATCAGGCAATGGGAATAGCGATCCCTGAGAGATGTCAAACAAATAAGGTAAGTCCTGTAATTTTCCCCACTTTTCTATCTTGAGATGGTTTCCAGGCAGCGGCTCAGGGAAGGGGAACTCAGGCAGAGCCCAATGGACTCCTGAGTTGCGACAGAGTCTCAGAGTCTGGGGAGACCAAGGCCACCAAAGTCCACAGCACTGCAGAGGAGAGAGCTGCACAGACTAGCCTGGGTTGATGCACAGAGTCCCCCTTGGGTATTCAGCAGAGTAGTGATTGGCAGGTATGTATGAAAAACTACCTGTGGCCAGGGAACATAAACATCCAAAAGGATTAGATGCCAGCTCCCTGTGCTCATCACCTGGGAACTCAGGCCCACACCAGCTACTGAATCAGAAACTCTGGAGGCAGGGCCTAGAGATCTGTGTTTTCACAAGGCTTCCAAGTAGTAGTCTGATGCACATTCAAGGCTGAGTCCCTAATTAAGGCTGATGCCCTAATACAGTGATTCTTTGGGCAGAATATTGAACCATCTCGGAGATCTGAAAAATTCTCCCACCTACAATGTAGGCCCCACATAGACACCAATTATATCACTCTATGGTTTAGTAGGTCTGGATGTGGCCTGAAATTTTTCATTTCTAACAACTTTCCAGGTGAGGCTTGTAGCCACTGGTCTGGAAACCCCACTTTGAAAAACAACTGGTCCAGAGTCTGAGGAGACCGAAGCCAGCCATTAGGCATCATAGAGCTCTAACCGTCGTGGGGCATATGTGGGATGGAATGCCACAGCTAGGAAATTGCGCAGAGCCTGACAGGTTGCCTTAAACCCCTTAAAAGAAGGGGGAATCACTATATTCCAAAGTATGCTAATTGGGGACAACTGTAATCATTAAAAATTTCTTACACAGATTAAGCCAAATTTTAGCTTCCTATAACCTTTACGCTGTTAATCTTTATTAATTCCTTTTCCCTGTTCTGACTCTTCCATTTTTCTCCCTTTTGAAGAAATTAAATCAAAACTATTATCTCAAGCTGCAGTTAATTATTTTTAGTAATATGATGTTATTTGTCTTGTCAGTTTCTTAATATTCTGAACCTATTAGGACTATGGTGCTCAAACTTCAATGTCCATTACAATTGCATAGGAACCTGAAAAAAATGCAGACAATTAAGAATTCCAGGGAAGATGGCAGACAGGAGATAGGGCTATCATGTAAGCTCCCATGTGGACTGGAATGACAGAACAGCTTGTGGAGATTTACGCCATGATCTTTTGCTCCAAGAACCACCACTGGAACATACCAGGAAAACCAAAATAATTCACAGACCCTTTGAAAGAAGTGGGACGCCACTGCAAATCCCACAAGCCAGGTGAAAAACTGAGTTCCCAAAGTGTGATCCGGGAAAACCTACCTCTGAACACACATCCACACTGGAAAATCTGAAAATCCAGATCACAGGAGAAGGACTTAACCCTGCCTAGAGATGAAACTGTTACTGGTGGAAGGTATCTGAATCACCAGTGGTGAATCCTTAAGGGTCTGTAGCAACCTCAATTCTTGGCTCCTCAGAAGAAAGAATTCAATTGAGGGGCATAAAGCAGAGAAAGAGACCAAGGCAAGTTTCAGTGCAGGAGTGGAAGTTTGTTTTTAAAAGGCTTTAGAACAGGAAAGAAAGGCAAGTACACTTGAAAGAGATTCAAGAGGGCAACTTGAAGAACAAATGCAGTGTTTAACCTTGATCTAGGGCTTTATAGGCTGGCCCACCTCCAGCATCTTACACCCCTTTCCCATGAGTCTTCCTTTAGAATGGGCTGCCCACATGCACAGGTGCCCTCCTTACTTTTGGGAAGTGAGCAGGTGCAGTGTGTTTAGGAATTTGTATGCATGCCCATCTGAGTCTTTCTTTCCTTTTCTTGTGGAGTGTCCTTTGAAGATCACACTCCACCATTTTTTCTCTTAATGCATATGCCCAGGAAGTTGCTTCTCCCTGGCATTTGCATTTAAGTAACAGTTTAGTGCAAAAGGCAACTGGTGCCAGGAAATGGCCTCTCCCTGGCACCGGCTGCCAATTTGTCACTTTTAGAGAGGCAATGTGATCATTGCTAAACCATCACCCCGCATTCCTGGTGGGTTGGGGAGAGCCTTCTCCTGCCCAGTTCATGCCTGTCTATCTGTAACAAAATGGGTTTAGAGAGTCATGAGACATATAAAAGTACAAGTAGCAATGGGAAGTGCCTCGAATGCACTCCCAATCTCCAGCTTGAGCCCCAAGAAGCCATCCCTGACTATATCTCACAGGAGCCTTTGGGGAAGTCAGCGAGACCACGAACCCACCAGAAGGAACAAACTCTGGACACACTATGAGACAAAAGCATCAGATAACCTATAAAGGAAAATCTCTATCAGATTAACCGCATACTTCTCAACAGAAACTTTCCAAGCCAGAAGGGAAGCCATCTTCAGCCTCCTGAAACAAAATAATTGTCAGCCAAGGATTCTGTATCCAGTGAAACTAAGCTTCATAAATGACAGAGATAGCCTTTTTCAAACAAATGCTAAGAGAATTCACCACTACTAAGCCAGCACTATGAGAAATGCTTAAAGGAGTTCTAAATCATGAAACAAAAACCTCAAAATACACCAAAATAGAAACTCCTTAAAGCGTAAATCTCACAGGGTGTATAAAACAATAACACAATGAGAAAAAAAAAGCAGGTATTAGGGCAATAACTAACATGATGAATAGAACAGTACTTCACATCTCAATACTAACATTGCATGTAAATGGCCTAATGCTCCAGTTAAAAGATACAAAGTGGCAAAATTGATAAAAATCCACAAACCAAGAATCTGCTCTCTTCAAGAGACTCACCTAACACATAAGGACTCATAAACTTAAGGTAAAGGAGTAGAAAAAGATATTCCATGCAAATGGAAACCAAAGGTAAGCAGGAGAAGCTATTCTTATATCAGACAAAACAGACTTTAAAGCAACAGTGAAAAAGGAAAAAAAGACAAAGAGGGACATTATGTAATGATAAAAGGAATAGTCCAACAGGAAACTATTATAATCTTAAATATATATGCCCTAATCCTGGAGCTCCCAAATTTATAAAACAAATACTATCAGACCTAAAAAATGAGATAGATGGCCATGCAATAATAGTGGGGGACTTCAATACTCCACTGACAGCACTAGGCAGGTCATCAAGACAGAAAGTCAACAAAGAAACAATGGACTTAAACTATACCCTAGAATAAATGGATTTAACAGATCTTTACAGAACATTCTACCAAACAACTGCAGAATACATTGTTTTCTTCAGCACATGGAACATTCTCCAAAATAGACCACATGATAGGTCAGAAAACAAGTCTCAATAAATTTAAGAAAATTAAAATTTTATCAAGTATCCTCTCAGACCACAGCAGAATAAAACTAGACGTTAACTGCAAAAGGAACACCCAAAACTATACAAAAACATGGAAATTAAATAATCTGCTCTTGAATGAACTTTGGGTCAAAAATGAAATCAAGATGGTAATTTAAAAATTCTTTGTACTGAACAATATTTGTGACACAACTTATCAAAACCTCTGGGATACAGCAAAAGCAGTGCTAAGAGAAAAGTTCCTAGCATTAAATGCCTACATCAAAAAATCTGAAACGGTGCAAATTGACAATCTAAGGTCACACCTCAAGGAACTAGAGAAACAAGAACAACCAAACCCAAACCCAGCAGAATAAAATAAATAACAAAGATCAGAATAGAACTAAATCAAACTGAAACAAAAAAAATACAAAAGATAAATGGAACAAAAAGCTGGTTCTTTAGAAGGATCAACCAAATTGATAGACCATTAGCAAGATTAACCAAGAAAAGAAGAGAGAAGATACAAATAGGCTCAATAAGAAATGAAATGGGAGATATTACAACTGATACCACAGAAATACAAAAGATCACTCAAGGCTACTATGAATACCTTTACACACACAAACTCAAAAATCTAGAGGAGATGGACAAATTCCTGGAAATATACAACCATCTCATATTAAATCAGGAAGAAATAGAAACTCTGAACAAACTAAAAATGGTAATTTATATGATTTATATAAAACAGTGATTTAAAAATTGCCAACAAGAAAAAAGTCCAGGACCAGATGAATTCACAGCTGAATTCTATCAAACATTCAAAGAATTGGTACCACTCTTACTGAAACTATTCCAAAAGATAGAGAAAGAGGAAATTCTCCCTAAATCATTCTATGAAGCCAGTATCACCCTAATCCCAAAACCAGGAAAGGACATAACAAAAAAAGGAAACTACAGATGAACAACCCTGATGAACACAGATGCAAAAATCCTTAACAAAATACCAGCTAACCGAATCCAACAGCATATCAAACTATAATACACCATGACTGATATGGTTTGGCTGTGTCTCCACCCAAATCTCATCTTGAAATGTAGTTCCTATAATCTCCATATGTCATGGGAGGGACCAGATAGAGATAATTGAATTATGGGGGCAGTTTTCCCCATCCTGTTCTCATGATACTGAGTTAGTTCTCATTAGATCTGATGGTCTTATAAGGGGCTTCCCCCTTCACTGGGCACTCATTCTTCTTCACCCTGCTGCCACGTGAAGAAGCACGTGTTTGCTCCCCCTTCCACCATGATTGTAAGTTTCCTGAGGCCTCCCCAGCCATGCTGAACTGTGAGTCAGTTAAACCTCTTTCCTTTATAAATTACCCATTCTCAAGTATGTATTTCTTAGCAGCATGAGAATGGACTAATACAATGATCAAATTTCATACCAGGAATGCAGGGATGGTTTAACATACCCAAGTCAACAAATATGATACATCGCATAAACAGAATTTTTTTTAATCATATGGTCATATCAATAGAAGCAGAAAAAGCATTTGACAACATCCAGCATCTCTTTATGATTAAAACCCTCAGCAAAATCAGCATAGAAGGAAGATACCTCAAGGTAATAAAAGCCATCTATGACAAACCCACAGCAAATATTATACTGAACAGGGAAAAATTGAAAGCATTCCCCCTGAGAACTGGAGCAAAACAAGGATGCCCACTTTAACCACTTCTATTCAACATATTACTAGAAATCCTTGCCAGAGCCAGACGAGAGAAAGAAATAAAGGGCATCCAAATTGGTAAAGAGGAAGTCAAACTGTTGCTGTTAGCCAATGATATGATTGTATACCTAGAAAACCCTAAAGACTCATTCAAAAAGCTCCTAGATCTGATAAATGAATTCAGTAAAGTCTCAGGCTACAAAATCAATGTACACATCTCAGTAGAACTGCTATACACCAACAATGATCAAGCTGAGAAATAAATCAAGAACTCAATCCCCTTTACAACAGCTGCAAAAATAAAATAAAATACTTAGGAATATACCTAATCAAGGAGGTGAAAGATCTCTACAAGGAAAACTACAAAACACTACTAAAAGAAATCATTGACGACACAAACAAATGGGAAAACATCCCATGCTCATAGATGGGTAGAATCAATATTGTGAAAACGACCATACTTCCATAAGTAATATGCAGATTCAATGTAATTCCCATCAAAGTACCATCATCATTCCTCACAGAACTAGAAAAATCATTCCTAAAATTCATATGGAACCAAAAAAGACCCCACATAGCTGAAGAAAGACTAAGCAAAAATAAAAAATTTGGAGACATCACATTACCTGACTTCAAACTATACTACAAGCCTAAAGTTATCAAAACAGCATGGTACTGGTATAAAAATAGGCATGTAAACCAATAGAACAGAATAGAGAACCCAGAAATAAAGCCAAATACTTACAGCCAACTGATCTTTGACAAAACAAACAAAAACGTAAAGTGGGGAAAGGACACCCTATTCAACAAATGATGCTGGGATAACTGGCAAGCCACGTGTAGAAGAGTAAAACCGGATCCTCATCTCTCACCTTATATAAAAATCAACTCAAGATAGATCAAAGAGCCAAATCTAAGACCTGAAACCATAAAAATTCCAGAAGATAACACTGGTAAAACTCTTCTAGACATTGGCTTAGCCAAAGAGTTCATGACCAAGAACTCAAAAGCAAATGCAACTACAACAAAAAAATTGATGGGACCTAATTAAAGTAAAAAGCTTCTGCACAGCAAAAGAAATAATCAGCAGAGTAAACAGACAACCCACAGATTGGGAGAAAATATTCACAAACTATGCATCCAACAAAGAACTAATATCAAAAACTCAAGTCAGCAAGAAAAAAAAACAAAGAATCCCATCAGAAGGTGAGCTAAGAACATGACTAGACAATTCCCAAAAGAAGACACACAAGTGGCCAGCAAACATATGAAAAAATGCTTAACATCATTAGTTATCAGGTAAATGCAAATTAAGATCACAGTGAGATACCAACTTACTCCTGCAAGAATGGCAATAATTTAAAAATCAAAAAATAATAGATGTTGATATGGATGTGGTGAGAAAAGAACATTTTTACACTGCTGGTGGGAATGTAAACTAGTACAACCACTATGGAAAACAGTATAGAGAGTTCTTAAAGAACTAAAAGTAGAACTACCATTTGACCCAGCAATCCCACTACTGGGTATCTACCCAGAAGAAAAGAAGTCATTATATGAAAAAGACACTTGCACACACGTTTATAGCAGCACAATTCACAATTGCAAAAATATGGAACCAGCCTAAGTGCCCATCAGCCAATGAGTGGATAAAGAAAATATGGTAAATATACCTCATGGAATACTACTCAGCCATAAAAAGGAATGAAATAATGGCATTCTCGGTAACTTGGATGGAGTTGGAAACCATTATTCTAAGTGAAGTAATTCAGGAATGGAAAACCAAATATTGTATGTTCTCACTTATAAGTGGGAGCTAAACTATGAGGACACAAAGGCATAAGAATGATATAATGGACTTTGGGGACATGGAGGAAAGGAGTGCAAAGGATAAAAGACTAGCATTGGGTACAGGGTACACTGCTCAGGTGACAGGTGGACCAAAATCTCAGTAATTCCTACTAAAAAATCTTATCCAAATAACCAAAAACCACCCATTCTCCAAAAACTACTGAAATAAATAAAATAAAATAAATCCATCAAATAGTAAAAAAAAAAAAAAAAAATGCAGACATGTCAGCCCCCATCCCCAGAGCTTCTGATTCAGTAGGTCTGACGTGGGCCCAAGGTATCCACATTTTGGGCCATGCATTGGGACCTACTACCCTAAGATCTTGCTCTCAAGTTCAGTATCTAGTGAAGCATTATTTTCTGAATGAATCTTTTCAATAATATCTAAATAAAGATACAGTATCATAAAAGCCTCTTCTCCCAAACACTAAAAATTCTGTTAAAATCTCCAGATACAATTATGACAGCAAGGGCCCCTGATGTTTCCAGGTGGCCTGGGATGACTACTGAGGTTTGTACACAAAGAAACAGCCTCCCTCCGCTAGGGAAGGTCAAGTCCCCTCCCCCTGCACCAGCTGGCTAACAGCCAACAGGCCCAGTGACCCTACTCAATAATGGAAATCTCTCATTCATTTACCCCTACCTTTTCCCTGAAGTTTTCTCCCTTTTTATTCTCCTCTTCATTTCCTGTCCCTCTTCTCTTTATCCTGTAATAATGAGAATAGCTACTGTTTATGGAGCATCTATTTCATGGGCACCACACTAAGAATGTGACAGACTCCATCTCATTTAGTCCCCATAGTTGCTAATGATTTTAACCTCATTTTCCAGATGAGAATGTCACCTTGCTCAGGGTCACACAGCCAGTGCCTGGCAAGCTATGCCCTAACCCCAAAAGTCCTCATCCTCAAAGCCCATTCCTTTGTCCCCTGTACTCTTCTTTCTTTTCCAGCCCTTCTATGTCCTCTCTTCCACTTTATCTTGTTTTTGTGTCCTTCTCACCCTTTCATCCTTTCTCTACTAGTCTTGGAACTGAATTCACTGCTGTAGGTAACAGTGCCAGCTCAGAGCTTAGACTTACAGGTGCTTTTAACACAATAACATGAGACAAAGAAGAAACCCCCATGTGGAAAACTTGAAGAGTTTTGGCTCATAGGCATGATTCCAACTCTCCTATAGGGTCAAGTACTCAGTACTATTCCAAGTGATACTGGGGACCAAGAATGCTCCATAGAACTAAAAATTGACATGATACTCATTTGCTTAACACACATTTTAAGCGCTATATATTTCACCCAGGTCCTAAGCAGGCTGTCTACCTGTCTTCCACACCAAGAGCCACTGAGGCCTGCACGTACTAGATAGATGCTCCTCAAATATCTATGGAGTGTACAAATGCATGAATGCATGAGTGGAACGTGTGCCAGGTTCTATGCTACATACCATAGATGAAGCAAAAATATACGTAAGTGTTCTCTTCCTGTAGCAGAAGAAGGAGGGTGTAGACAGGAGCAGGGACAGGGGTTGGGGAAGAGAGACAGGAACAGGGACAGGAGCTGGATGGGGTTGGAGTAAAAAGGAGAAGGAGGAGGAAACAGAGTGGGAGACAGGAGCAAGGGGCCAGGGCAGGTGGGAGAGAAACAAAAGCAAAGAACATTACACTGAAAAGGTTGAATTAAGAACCACAGAGACCCAAGCCAAGGATATTTCATATACAAAGCATTCAATGTATTCAGTCCTGTCCATTTACAGTTAAGGAAACTGAGGCCTAGAAGGAGACAGCATTTACTTGCACAGGTAGGTGGGAACAATGGCAGGATGAGAAGGACTCAGGAAATCTGACTTCAAGGCCGTTGCCCATGATACCAGGCAGAGAACTATGTGGTAATTTTCTGCATGTGTTCATTCTGAAGCCTGTAGTTCCTGCTCCCCAGGTCTTTGGAGCACAGTTGAGTGAGAGCAACAATGACAGGGCAAATCTGATGTGTGTATCATCTATGGAGTCAGCCAGGTATGTGGTAGCCTAGGTTTTGTGTGAGTGTCTATGCCATGGGTCAGGGTGAAGAGCCTGTGTCCTTTGGACATTTGTGGCCCCAGAACAGAGACAAGTAAAAAGCCAGGGATTGGAGATCCTCCAAGGTTTTGACTGGATCTTCTCCAACACTCTCATCCTTCCCAAACTGAAGACCTGTCCCTATCAGCCTGGCCTAGGGACTTGTTTCCTGCTTGCTAATCCTTGAGTGTTCAGCAAGGGTCTCATCTGCAATTGGTACACTTATTTGATACCAGAAAGAGCAGCCTAGGAAACAAGATCCAGCAACAGAAGTTCAGGGCCTGAATTCTCCCCCAGCAGCTTGCCTTGCCCAAATTAGTGTGGCATATAGGACATTTGGCAGAAGAGTTTCCCATCAGCTCTCATGCCAAGAAGTCAAGGCCATGCTGACTTAAAGGGTTCCTTTAAGTACTGGTTAACAACCCAGGGTGGTTAGAGCCCAGACTCAAATAAAGCTTGTTAGAATTCTAGCAATCACTGCCTTGGAGAAGTTAAAGTCTTGCTGGCTATAAGTGGAGCTCCCAGACAGTTCAAGAATTCCTGTTTCTGGGAAGCCCTAGGAGATATGGGCCAGAGATATGTGCACATGAAGCATTCAGAATGTGTGTAAGCATACAATTGTTCTTCCAAGTAGCAGCAGTTACTGTATATCACATTGGAGGGGAAAAGTCCACCAAATGCAAAGATTTCTCCGTGAACTGAAAGCAGATTTAGAATAAATACTGAGCAGCCTAGCTAGGAACAGAGGTAAGCTCATGAACAGTTTAAGACTTTCGTCTGGAAAGTAAATTTATGGAATCTAAACTTAGCTTAGCTAAGGGTAGGTACTCCCCAGATAATGTTGAAGAACCAATTCATGACAGCATAATGCAAAGATAACTTCATATTCAAGACCCGCTTATAGGACTTTGGGCAAATCATTGATTCCCCTAATCCACTTTCAAAATCTCTGTAGAGGGGATGATTACCCTGTCCCTTAAATCTTAAAGCTCACTACAACCACAGGAAAATGTAACATAAACTATTTTAGCATGAACAGTGAATGCCACTTACATGTTGACATCATGTATTTTTTAATTGACCCTAAGGGGAGACTTTTTTGGTGTTGGTGTTATCCACAGCCTTTTCCCCACCTAAAGACAAACCTCCTTGCCATTGCCTTTGCTGGGGGGTAGCTGCATTCCATACCCATGACCCCCATTACCTTCTTCCAGTGACTCTGGTTGAACCAGGGTGACACATATGTCTCAAGACAGCCAATTCATGAGCTGGTTCATCCCTCAAATTCTCATGGGAACAAAATCTCTGGCCAGGTAATTTGAAACAGGGAAGGAAGGGAGGATGATCAAGCCATGAGAAGAAGAAAAATAAGCGGCAGAAACCATAAGCAGGACTGAGGTGAAGACAAAGGTGTGGAAGGTTTGGAACACAGTAATGGGAGGGAATACATTCAAAGCAGAAGTAGGGAGGTCTTATTTGAGTTAATGGTAAAGCATCAGACTGCAGATCCACAAACTCCTACTGCTGACATCCCTGCAAATATCTTTAATCTGGGTCCTGTCTCCAAGAAGCAAGATTAGACCATGGTTTTTTTTTTTTAACTGCATTCCTATGAAATCCCTGTTTTCTTTATTGCCACCTATCTCCTTTCCTAAGTGAGTTTCTGTGCATCACTGTCTCATGCAACCAAAAGAACTTAATGCATGTGACGTTAAACATCTGAATGTGTGAGAGTCTGGGCAGATATTAATGTGACAAGTATCAAGAGGGGTCTATCCCCAGTAATGACTTCCAAGACCCCTTCAAAACCTAGCCATTTGTCATTGAGTCTTCACAACTTCAAGCAAGATAAAAATCTTAAAAATCCTCACCCTTCAACTTCCTGCCACACAGTGGGATGGACTCGTCTGAGGAGCTTGGGCATGAACACCTCTAAGAGAAGAGGTACTGATTTGCATAATGGTTATACCCGAGCTTCGGCTTATTCCCTTTTCTTCAAAATGTATCATGCCCTTTTAAAAAAAATAATCAAGGGAAGGGGCCTTTAATGATCTCTATTTTCTTCTCTTAGTTTAATGCAGGCAGCAAGGGCGATGAGAATTCGTGGACTAAGCAATTTGCTGGAGTGGCTGTTAAAGTGATGTGTGGAGGGAGAGCAGCAAAACCTGCTTAATGCTCAGAAACGCCTGCTGGGAAATATTTTTTCTGCATGGGTTGCAAACAGCATTAAAACAATTTTCTTGCCTTTAACAAAAGAGGAGGGGGTGGAAGGGGCAGCCATGTTTCTATGGGTTAGCTTCATGGAACAGAACTGGAGAGAATTAAGAGATAAGCAAGACGCTGGTAATGAAGGCAGGGGGTCTTCAGCTAACTTTGGGCGAGAGCTTTGCTGAGTTGACCCTTGTTCTGCAGTTCTGAAGGGAATTGCTGGCTCAGGCCATGAATTCCCACTCGGCTGCCCTCATTTCAGAGTCTTAGGGGATTTCAGAGTGCCCTCTCAGCCTCAAATCCTCTCTATAGCTCAGTAGGGCAAAAGCATTTGATTGAGTGCAGAGGGTAAGGAAAAGGCATTTCCAGCTCCCCTGCTCTCTGGGGAGGTCAAGAGCTGACACACCCCTTCTGTCTACCCCGTCGGCCCTAGTTCAGGTTATGATCATTTTTCCACGGAATTATTCCAATGGCCCCCTAACTGGTCTCTCCAACTCCAGTTTCTCTCTTCTTCCATCAGTCCTCCAAACTGGCACCATAACTATTTTAAATGAATCTTATCCTATCTGGCCAAGGGTCAAAAACTTCTATGGTTTCCTTTTCGCCATAGAATTAAGTCCTAACCTTTCAACGCTGCAACCCAGGCTCTCCACATCTGACTCCAAGCTACCAATCCATCTGTATTTATTTTTATTTTTTTGAGACACGGTCTCACTCTGTTACCCAGGCTGAAGTGCAGTGGCATGATCATGGCTCACTATAGCCTCAACCTCCCAGGCTCAAGTGATCCTCCCACCTCAGCCTCCCAAGTAGCTGGGACCTCTGGCATCTGCCACCATGCCAAGCTAATTTTTTTTTTTGTAAAGATGGGATCTCTTCATGTTGCCCAGGCTAGTCTCAAACTCTTTGACTCAAGCAATCCTCCCACCTTGGCCTCCCAAAGTGCTGAGATTACAGGTGTGAGCCACCATGACTGGCCACCAATCCATCTTAAATCTTTCACCATTAATCTGTGCTCTACTGCTCATGATTCCCTAAGCCCTCTTTTGGGTTCTCTTCCTCTATGCCTTTGTTCTTGCTATTGGCTCTCCCAGGATTGCCTTTTCCTACCTAGAGGACTCTAAATGTCAGGCCCTAAGAAACAGAAAAGGTAATGATATCATGGGCATAAATAGAATGTTTAGAAAGGAAAGTGACAAATTCAAGTTCACATAATGTTAGGTTTGAGGTGTTATTGGGGCTTCCCCCAAACGTTCAGGGACTGGAAAAATATTTAACAGATCCAGGAAGGAGAGTCAAAGCCAGTGGGATGGATTTAAGATGCATTGTCTAGAAGATAATAAACAGCTAAACCATGAATTATTTTGTTTGCTAAGGGAATGGGTGCTTTTAAGATTATTTCTATCTCCTCCAGATTATTTCTATCTCCAATCTGAGATTCTTTTTTGTAAATCTCTTGTTTCATATATTTTTCTTTTCAAAATTTCATCAGGCTAATTCGGACCTCAGAAGAACCTGAATAATTAATCATTGATTGATGAAGAAGACGTGATGGATGGGCTGCCATGGTGATGAAACATTTCACAAATTATGCCAAAACTCATATTCTGAGATGAGTTCCTCCTTTGGGGGCACTGTTTAGGGTGTTACACACAGATACCCTTGGAGCAGTAAATTGCATTTTGCTTTGTATCTGTTCTCCAGAACAGAGCTTTGAACTTTTCCTCCTCCCCAAATTGCCATCATCATCTCAGTAGAAATAAGTAAAAGCTAAATAGCTTTCATGAACACATATGCAAGCTGGGAAGTGTTCCTTAGGTTTCTCATATTTAAAATACACAGAGGGGTTGTGTCAGTCCTAATAGACAAGCTTATGCTAAGGTAACAAATGACCCCAAAAAGCTCAGTGGTTCAAAACAACAAACTTTTATTTCTCACTTACGCTACGTATTTAGCAGTGGTTGGCATCTGCTTTGTTCTACAGAATTTTATTTGGAGACTGAGGCTGACAGAGCAACCTTTATCTGAGACATGCTTGTTTTCATGGCAGAGAGGGAAAAAATGTGAATCACACAATGGCTCTTAAAAATTTCTGAAAGAGATGTATATTCCTTCTATAGGAGGGACAGCTAATAATGTAATTAATAATGCAATCTTCCTGCAAGGGCAAACATCATACATGCCAGATTGTCCTCTGATCTCTGCACAGTTTAAGGATATTCACTTAAATTGGTAGCCACAAACTTAAATATCTTTAGGAGTCAGGCAGATCACATCAATCTGTGAGTCAGCCAGAAGGAAAAGACAATAGGGAGTAGTGAGGCCTAAGGCAAATGGAAAAGAACATACCCTGACCAGAACATTCAAACACAATTTTTAAAAATAGCCCAAACAAATCATGTTTGCAGACTAGTTTATGACTGTTAACTAAATCTGGAATGATTTTTTTCTTTTTGAGGGGGACGGAGTCTCCAGGCTCAGGCTGGAGTGCAGTGGCATGATCTCGGCTCACTGAAACCTCTGCCTCCCAGGTTCAAGCAATTATCCTGCCTAAGCCCCCCGAGTAGCTGGGATTACAAGAACACACCACCATGAACAGCTAATTTTTGTATTTTTGTAGAGACGGGGTTTCACCATGTTGGCCAGGCTGGTCTCGAACTCCTGACCTCAAGTGATCTGCCCACTTTGGCCTCCCAAAGTGCTGGGATTATAGGCATGAGCCACCGTGCCCAGCCTGGGATCATTTTTTCTGGGAGAAGAGTATATATAATTTGATGAAGAAAAAATAACTTACTTATTACATGCTTGTTATATTTTAATACTAGGCTAAGTACCGCTGTACAAATACTAACTTGACTCTCCATATAATCCAGGGTTACCTGCCCTTTGATGTTTAAATAAAACTGACCCAAGACCTCTATCCCATATCATACAGCGAAAATTATGACCTCCTCAAGATTTCTGTGAGGACTTCAGGTCTAGTTCTCATTTGCACTTCTGCTTCCAAGAACGCTCAACCAACCTCATTAGCATCTCACTTCCAGTGGTTCTTCTCTCTGCCACAGTTGGTCACAAGCAGGAAATTCAGCCTCTTATCTTTGGCTTTCCCCATAACCACTCATATAACATGTGACTGAAGGTTTGGCCTGACGCAAAGGGAGGATTACACCACAGCAACACAAATAAAACAACAGACTCTCTCCTCCCTAAATGCCGTCTTGCCCACACGGTCACTGTTCCCCTACCTCTACCCTAGCCATTACCCAGTCCCATTCACCCCATCTCCCACTCCCCTCACTTCTCTCCCCACCCCTAAATCTATGCATTTCTTATACAGAATAGTTAACTATCCCTTTGCTTTGCTGTCTCATTCCAGAATAGGAAAACAGGATCTACTTTCCATACTCCCAGAGTCATCTTCTGATCTTTTTCTAAACAAAGTAATTTCCCTCCCCAAGAGGAACTCTGGGACCGGTTGTTACAAGAAAAATCTACCTACAATAACCTTTTGAAGTAGGTTTTATTGTTATAAAGTCTATTATGTTACTTGATTTGTTCATTTATAAAATGAGAACAATAAAGTCTACTTCAAGTAGGATTTTTTTCTTGATGTTAACCATGCACCCCACCCGACCCAGGTCAGTCATGACCTATGGAGCATCTTACAGGAGGAGAGATTTGTTCCTCTTTATCGTAGCACAATAGCAGGCAAAGTAGCAGGGAGCCAATATGGCAGACATATATGAATACTGAAGAGTTCTGGAAAAGACTTTCTTCCTCTACAACTCCCCTTGAGGAAGCTGTTTTCCCCTTTTTTAAGAATAAGCTGTCACTCTGAACTGATCTGAAAAAGACTTCTTAACCTGAGTAAAGTGTACTGCTTTGGAGTCAAAGTTAGTCCCTCGCCACCTTCTTAGAAAAGCCGACATTAATCAGAACTATACCTGCCTGGAAAGCCCAAGAAAAGCGATACAGGGGCACTGTGGCCATTGATGACAGCAGGTTGCATTAGGACCCAGCACCCTCAACTCAGAAAGCCACATAAAGATACTCTGAGATACACAGCTAGGTCCCCAGTCCAGCCCTCTGGGCAGAAGCCCTGGCAGGAATCTGGCCTGACCAACACTATCTCATCTCAGAATTCATGTTTACTGCCTCTTTCCCCTATATTCAGCAGTCCCCAAAAGTTGTTACCATGAACTTAAATCTTGCACATTCATTTGTTTATAAAACAAATATTTAAGGTGCACCTACACCACACAGGATCTATTCTAAGCACTTGGGAAATTGTGAAAACAGAAAGGTCTCTGCCCTTAGGAAGTTCACATTCTAGTGAACAGAGAAAGAGAACAGAAAATAAACATAAACTATATAGAATATTAGGGGGTGACAGGTGCTATAGAATAAGAAAAATAGGTCAAGGAAAAGCTGCCCTTATTCTATCTTCTCTGTAGGAAAACATCAGAAGTACATGGGTTAGCCCAGGGTTTCTAAGCCTCAGCACTAATTGACTGGGGCTGGATCTGTGCTGTGGAGGGCTGTCCTGTGCATTGTAGTATGTTTAGCAGCATCCCTGGCTTCTGCCCACTAGGTGCCATTAGCACACCCCTTCCCTAAGTCGTGACAACCAAAACTGTCTCCAGACATTGCCAAATGTCTCTGGGAGGGCACAGTCACCTCCAGTTGAGGACCACTGGGCTAGAGACACATTACTCATGTACTCAAAGACAAGGGTAGACCCTCACATCCAGTCTCTTTTACTCACCCAGGTTTGCAAGCTGGCTTGCAATTGACCTTGGTCCAATTTCTCAACTTCTCTGAACATCTCTTTCCCTATTTGTAAAATAGCAGTGTTTATCTCAGCTGTGGGTTGCCAGAATTAAATAACATGATGTAGGTAAGTCGCCTGGTACACATTGCCAGTGGAGAATGTAAAGATTTATTAGCCTTTCCAGCTCAAAATTAGCAACAAGTAGCTCACTTTTTCCGCCTGGTAATCTTCTGATGAAGATAAGCAGGCATTATTATTTTGTAAATCTAGATGCTAATAGGTTAGGCAGTGTGTCCAAACTCACACAATTAGAAAGTAGCAGAGTTAAAACAAACCAACCAATCTTGAATCCTCTAAATCCCAATTCTATACACCTTCTCCCTGACTGCACCACCACCCCAATTTTAACTTGCTTGCAACCATTTAAGAACATGCCTGCTCTGCACAGGAAGGCACAAATGTAAAGGAAAACATTTGGATCACAAAGGTTGTTTTGGAAAATTGTTCAAATTCACATGCAACTCTGATTGGTATACTTTGGTGTACCTCCCCAGAAAACTCCAGAAGGAAAAGTCACTGTCTAGCAGGCCCCAGCCTGCCCACTTCCCACATTGTTACAGGTAAGCCCAGATCACAGGGCATCCTGTGAGGAGTCTTTTCTCTTCACACTGAAAGTCTCTGAGGCAGAGCTGATGGCACCATATATCCAGACTTTCCTCACTGGACCCCAGGATCTCAGAAGCTCGGATGCAAACAGGATTCAAATAACCAAATGAATTGAGGAGGGGAAAATAAAGGAGAAAGACTGGATTAGACTATAGCCCATGGCTTTGGACAAGCACGTGCATCCTCCTGTTGCCATTTTAACAAGACCGGAGTCCTCACAGAACACTAATTCCTCCCTGGATCACTGCTTCCCAGAGCAATAACATAAATCCATCTAACATTTAAGCAAAAGGATATTGAGCTTGGCAGATCAGTACAGTGTATATTTGCCTCCTGGAGTGATAAGGTCACCCATTCAAGACCCACTAGGAAAGGTGGATAGAAATGCCGAGAGCCACACTGTGAGGTGGCAAGGCCTAATACAGAGAATGGAGATAAACTTTGAAGAAACAAAGAATAAATGGGGGGAATCAAGCCAGTGTCTTCTAGGAAGCCCAAGCATGAGGTGTCCAGCTTTCCGTCATTAAGAAATGCAAAAAGTTAAAAACAGGTTAAAATGCATTCTGGCTTTACAGGGATATAAAAAGGAGCATTCTTGGCCAGGTGCAGTGGCTCACACCTCTAACCCCAGCACTTTGGGAGGCAGAGGTGGGAAGATTTCTTGAGTCTGGGAGTTCAAGGCTAGCCCTGGCAACATAACAAGACCCTCTTCTCTACAAGAAATTTTAAAATTAGCCAGGTGTGGTAGTAGGTGCTTGTGTTCCCAGCTACTCAGGAGCCTGAGGTGGGAGGATCACTTGAGCCCAGAAGGTCAAGGCTGCAGTTAGCCATGGTCAAGCCATTGTACTCCAGCCTGGGTGACAGAGCAAGACCATGTCTCAATAAAAGGGAGCATGGGAGTGGCATTCTTATGTCCAGAACACCCAAAGAGGCATGTTTTCAGCTCTAAAATACTGATGTTCAACTGCTCAGACATGATCAGGTGATTTTTGCAATTCACAGCCTCCTGAACCTAACTTGCACCCAACTTTTAAGACACAGCAACCAAGTTTTCATCATTGCAATGTGTCCTGGAAGCTAATCAAAACCATTCAAAGAACATACGAGAAAACAGACATCTTCCCATGTTGTTAGGAATATAAATTGATACCACATTTTTAGAGGGCAAGAGAACAACATCTACCAAAATTTAAAATGAACATAGCATTTCATTTGGAAATTTCACTTGGGAATTTATCCAAATGATACAGTCATACGTGGGCAAACTTGTATGTACAAGTATATTTATTGCAAAAAAAAAGAATATTCTAAATGTACATCCAAAGGAATCTGATTAAAATGTGGCAATGAAACACGAAGCAGCCATTGAAAAGAATAAGGCGAATCTACCGGTTCTATGGCATAACAGATAACCTCCAAACTACATTGTTAAATGAAAAAAAAGCAAAGACAGTATTATAGTATGTTATTATTTATGTAAGAAAAAAACAAAAATAAGATGTGTGTTTATACTATATATGTAGTGGATGCATATATGCACACACATAGACACACATACATGCATATCCCCATATATGCATGTATCCATGCAATACCTCTAAAAGGATACATAAAGGTATACAAGGATACACAGGGTAACAATAGCTGCCTTCCAAGAAGGAAAAATTTCTTTTAGACTATTTGAATATTTAACTGTTTGCAGATATCATGATAGACAGAAAGAGAGAGAGAGAATATTTTAATGTAGATTATTTTACAGGTTTCATTAGCAGGGTGGCCTGCAGAGGCCCATCAAATCCATATAGCCAAGCAATCTCCAATCCATCTGGAAGGTATAACAGGGATCAAGGAAGAACCCTTAAAATAAATAATCTTAACCTACAATCATCTGTGTACACAGGGTACAATTTTGCCCATTACCTACTGTTTTTTCCCCATTCTAAGGCATATTAATCCTCACACCTCAACACCCTTTTGAGCCACCTTGGCATACCATTGGTTTTCAGTGAAAACTGATTTTCCAATTAGGCTAAGAAAATATGATTTGGAAAGGTAAATCTACTAACCTCAGACATTTTCAAGTCCCAAACAAATGGTATGTAGGAGCTGATGGTGTGCCTTAGAAACCCAGCTGGGGGTGGTGGGTCGGGAAGGGCAAACCACAAGAGCATACTTTCTAGTGGCAAGGAAAGAAGACTCATAGGTTGGGGTACAGCTTTGGGTAGGAAACCTTCCCTTGCTCCCATCCACCTGGAGGGCTCTCATCATGCTCTCCAGCACATCACCTACCATGCTGTATCACAGTTGCCCATTTACACATCTGCCCCTCACACTAGACCATGAACCACTTAAGTTCAGGGACCATGTCATCATTGCTCCCCCAGACATTCACACATGCGGCCAATAGAAGCTGCTTCATCAACATTTACTACATGGACAGCAGCAGTTTCCCAGCAACCCCTTCAGTGCTCATCAAGCTCATTCTGGGTGCTTGCAACCTTTGTACAGTACTGAATGTTACGTGTCTTTGTGTGTCTAGTATGGGGGTAAAAATGATAGAAAACACAGGCAAGAGTTTGAATCATTATAGCTGCATGACCTCAGGTAAGTTACTTCATCTCCTGGAACTGTATTGTTATGTATGAAACAGAGTAATATCACCTACCTTGCCAGACTGAGGTGAGAAGCAGGTGAACATACAGATGCAGCCAGTGCTGATCATAAATCCCGGAAGACACAGCCCCTAACATCTAAAGTCCCTAATGTCTAAAATCCCAAATGTTGAAATCCTAAAAGCTGAATTCTTGGGAAGGGATTGGTGTGCTTTCAGTGGTATACACGATAGTTGCATCACGTTGGTTGCATCATGTTAGGTGGAACTATTGCCTTGTTATCATCTTCATTCAAATTTAGTGGAAAATTCAGATGAGTGGATTGGTCAGGCGATACAGCAATGACAGAAACTTCAGTTTAAAAATGCATCTGAGTACATGGGCATTTTTTCCAATAAATGAAAATCCAGGAGATGTTAATGAATTAAAGTTACATTTGCTTAAAGAAGCCAGCAAAGTTACTGCCTTTGGGTTTCAAAATAATTATGTGCAGGATACTTATGCAATGGTGTTGCTGTTCGGTCACCAGTATTATTTCCACCAAATCTGTGGTCCATATATCAGTGTATGCAGAAAGAATTTCCATGTCCTCAAAACAACACAGAAGCATGGCACAAAAAAATGGAAAAATTTAATAGGAAATACTCATAGCTGTGTATATCAAATCATAAAAGAATCTCAAAAAGAAAGGGTCCACGTACAAAGTGAATGTGAACATGTTCTCCGAGGAAAGCCATGCTCCAAAAGAAAAAAAAATAAGCAGCTATTTATTTCTATGCAAGACTTCAAAGAATAGTTAGGTCATGAAAGTCAGGATTTGAAACTTTAGGGATTTTGATCTTTCAAATTTCAACATTCGGGATTATGACCCTAATCCAGATGCAGCTGGTTTTGCACATGGTAGCCACTGTATACATGGTAACTGTTACTATCTTTTTCTTTATCTTCCACATCTAAAAGATGAGCTTCTTTAGAGTAGATATTTTCTTTTTCCGTGCCATTCTCCACTTGCTTACTCTGGTAACTTGTACACACAAAGTGCTCAACAAATGAGAGGAAATGTACACTTTGGATGCTGTCAGATCTGGGTGGGAATCCAGGCTTTATCTGACTACTTAGCTAAGTACTCCTGAGCAGATTACTTCATGTCTGAGTCTCAGCTTCTTATCTGTAAAATGGGTATGTTCATGTTTATCTCATAGAGCCATGGTAGAGACTAAATGAGAATACATTTAAGGTATGCAAAGCTTAACACAAATTGTCACTAAATGGTAGTGCTTATTATTACCTATAATAAAACAGAAAACCCTTTGCACACTGGAGCTTTAAAGCATAAATACAGCTTATGTCATTATTACTATTTCCCTTGGTGGTAGAGAGAGGAGAGGAGGCATGCAGAGTGATGAGATGAATTCCACTGAAAATTTAAAAGTTCTATGGTAACTTGAAGGCACCCCAGCTTTGAGAAGCCATGAGCAGTTGCAGATGTGAGAAGAATGGTTTGTCCAAGTAACTACATCATTGTTTGCTATAAGCAGTCCAGGAGGACAGACCCTGGCAGGCTATATTGGAAGGTTACATAACTTCCCAGTAAACCAGGTATTATTTTCTCCATTTTATAGATACAGAAACTGAGGTTGAATCATTTGACTAGGGAAACTAAAAAGTTGTAGAGCTTGACTTACATATGGGTCTTCTGCAATTAGCCCAATGCTCTTCCTACTACATCATCTGCATTTGAAAAAACCATGAAAGAATGATAATAATATACTCATATAATAATAATGAATGACATTTCTCAAAATATAATTTCAAGAAGTTAAAAACACGACTTTCATACAAATATAGAATTGAACATGAGGAAACTAGCAGAGCAGCACAACTGATTCAAAGAGTATTTGAGGGAAAGAGAATTATAGAGACAGGAAAGATATGCCAAAAATAAGTTTGCTAAGCTTGTTAGGTTAGACTCTTAAGGGACTCTTCTGCAGTGGACAGAGACCATTTGCATCTCTACTAGACACAAATGTACAAGTTAACACGTTACTTCATGGAGTCTCAGTCTAATCAACAATAAATAACAAGACAAAGTTACATGTCCTAGAATGAACTAATCCTTGGTAGGCCAGCTAGACCATGCTTCAACATATCATTGGAAGGGCATGATAGTCATCCTCTTCCAGGTTTGAATAATTTTTTAAGCATATTTATTAAGTTAACTTACTATATGGAAGGCATTTTTAGCACTTTATATATACTTATTCATGGGATCCTAGCCACAACCGCATGAGGTATCTGCTATGATTTTCCCATTTTTTTATTATACTTTAAGTTCTAGGGTACATGTGCACAACGTGCAGGTTTGTTACATATATATACATGTGCCATGTTGGTTTGCTGCACCCATTAACTCATCATTTACATTAGGTATTTCTCCTAATGCTATCCCTCCCCGACACCCCCACCCCACGACAGGCCCCAGTGTGTGATGTTCCCCGCCCTGTGTCCAAGTGTTCTCATTGTTCAATTCCCAACTATGAGTAAGAACATGCGGTGTTTGGTTGTCTGCCCTTGCAATAGTTTGCTCAGAATGATGGTTTCCAGCTTCATCCATGTCCCTGCAAAGGACATGAACTCATCATTTTTTATGGCTGCATAGTATTCCATGGTGTATATGTGCCACATTTTCTTAATCCAGTCTATCATTGTTGGACATTTGGGTTGGTTCCAAGTCTTTGCTATTGTGAATAGTGCCGCAATAAACATACGTGTGCATGTGTCTTCATACTAGCATGATTTATAATCTTTTGGGTATATACCCAGTAATGGGATGGCTGGGTCAAATGGTATTTCTAGTTCTAGATCCTTGAGGAATCGCCACACTGACTTCCACAATGGTTGAACTAGTTTACACTCCCATCAACAGTATAAAAGTGTTCTTATTTCTCCACATCCTCTCCAGCACCTGTTGTTTCCTGACTTTTTAATGATCGCCATTCTAACTTGTGTGAGATGGTATCTCGTTGTGGTTTTGATTTGCATTTCTCTGATGACCAGTGATGATGAGCATTTTTTCATGTGTCTGTTGGCTGCATAAATGTTGTCTTTTGAAAAGTTACTTTTCACATCCTTTGCCCCCTTTTTGATGGGGTTGTTTGATTTTTTCTTGTAAATTTGTCTAAGTTCTTTGTAGATTCTGGATATTAGCCCTTTGTCAGATGGGTAGATTGCAAAAATTTTCTCTCATTCTGTAGGTTGCCTGTTCACTCTGATGATAGTTTCTTTTGCTGTGCAGAAGCTCTTTAGTTTAATTAGATCCCATTTGTCTATTTTGGCTTTTGTTGCCATTGCTTTTGGTGTTTTAGTCATGAAGTCCTTGCCCATGCCTATGTCCTGAATGGTATTGCCTAGGTTTTCTTCTAGGGTTTTTATGGTTTTAGGTCTAACATTTAAGTCTTTAATCCGTCTTAAATTAATTTTTATATAAGATGTAAGGAAGGGATCCAGTTTCAGCTTTCTACATATGGCTACCCAGTTTTCCCAGCACCATTTATTAAATAGGGAATCATTTCCCCATTGCTTGTTTTTGTCAGGTTTGTCAAAGATCGGATAGTTGCAGATATGTGGCATTATTTCTGAGGGCTCTGTCCTGTTCCATTGATCTATATCTCTGTTTTGGTACCAGTACCATGCTGTTTTGGTTACTGTGGCCTTGTAGTATAGTTTGAGGTCAGGTAGCATGATGCCTCCAGCTTTGTTCTTTTTGCTTAGGATTGTCTTGATGATGCAGGCTCTTTTTTGGTTCCATATGAACTTTAAAGTAGTTTTTTCCAATTCTGTGAAGAAAGTCATTGGTAGCTTGATGGGGATGGCATTGAATCTATAAATTACCTTGGGCAGTACGGCCGTTTTCACGATATTGATTCTTCCTATCCATGAGCATGGAATGTTCTTCCGTTTGTTTGTGTCCTCTTTTATTCCATTGAGCAGTGGTTTGTAGTTCTCCTTGAAGAGGTCCTTCACATCTCTTGTAAGTTGGGTTCCTAGGTATTTTATTCTCTTTGAAGCAATTGTGAATGGGAGTTCACTCGTGATTTGGCTCTCTGTTTGTCTGTTATTGGTGTATAAGAAAGCTTGTGATTTTTGCACATTGATTTTGTATCCTGAGACTTGTAAGCTGAAGTTGCTTATCAGCTTAAGGAGATTTTGGGCTGAGACAATGGGGTTTTCTAAATATACAATCATGTCATCTGCAAACAGGGACAATTTGACTTCCTCTTTTCCTAATTGAATACCCTTTATTTCCTTCTCTTGCCTGATTGCCCTGGCCAAAACTTCCAACACTATGTTGAATAGGAGTGGTGAGAGAGGGCATCCATGTCTTGTGGCAGTTTTCAAAGGGAATGCTTCCAGTTTTTGCCCATTCAGTATGATATTGGCTGTGGGCTTGTCATAAATAGCTCTTATTATTTTGAGATACATTCCATCAATACCTAGTTTATTGAGAGTTTTTAGCATGAAGGGTTGTTGAATTTTGTTGAAGGCCTTTTCTGCATGTATTGAGATAATCATGTGGTTTTTGTCTTTGGTTCTGTTTATGTAATGGATTACATTTATTGATTTGCGTATATTGAACCAGCCTTGCATCCGAGGGATGAAGCCGACTTGATTGTGGTGGATAAGCTTTTTGATGTGCTGCTGGATTCGGTTTGCCAGTATTTTATTGAGGATTTTCGCATTGATGTTCATCAGGGATATCGGTCTAAAATTCTCTTTTTTTGTTGTGTCTCTGCCAGGCTGTGGTATCAGGGTGATGCCAGCCTCATAAAATGAGTTAGGGAGGATCCCTTCTTTTTCTATTGATTGGAATAGTTTCGGAAGAAGTGGTGCCAGCTCCTCTTTGTACCTCTGGTAGAATTCGGCTGTGAATCCATCTGGTCCTGGACTTTTTTTGGTTAGTAGGCTATTAATTATTGCCTCAATTTCAGAGCCTGTTATTGGTCTATTCAGCAATTCAACTTCTTCCAAGTTTAGTCTTGGGAGGGTGTAGGTGTCCAGGAATTTATCCATTTCTTCTAGATTTTCTAGTGTATTTGTGTAGAGGTGTTTATAGTATTCTCTGATGGCAGTTTGTATTTCTGTGGGATTGGTGATGATATCCCCTTTATCATTTTTTATTGCATCTATTTGATTCTTCTCTCTTTTCTTCTTTATTAGTCTTGCTAGTGGTCTATCAATTTTGTTGATCTTTTCAAAAAACCAGCTCCTGGACTCATTGATTTTTTGAAGGGATTTTTGTGTCTCTCTCTTCTTCAGTTCTGCTCTGTTCTGCTCTTATTTTTTACATATTAGAAAAAGTGAGGGCACAGATGGGTTAATTGACTTGCCTAAAGTCAAATGGATAGTAAGTGGTGTCACAGGGATTAGAACCCAGGCTTACAACAAAGCCCCCATTCTTAACATACCATTGTGCCTTACTAGGATAAAGTAATATGACAGTCTACCACAGCCGCAGGGATTGTATTTCATTACTGTCAAAACACCAGCACCTAGCTCAGTGTCAGACAGATGGGCAATCATACATGTTTGCAGGTTTGAATCTAGAGCTAGGACTAAAGTAAGCTATCCCTGAGACCATAAATTATTAAGTGCCACTATGTGCCAGACACTGAGCTTGCTCATGAACTAACAATTTGAGAATTCAGTTGAGCTACTCAGAAGCTTAAAACTAGTAAGTGAGCGTAGGAGACATGGCCCTGCTCTCACAGAGCTCACAGCCCAAAGGGGAGAAAAGAAGTAAACAAGGATCAAGAGCACAACATGAGGCATACTGTGAATGGGAAAGTATGGGGTGGCATGGAGGACCATAATATGTAGGCTTAATGTGGTCCAAGAATCAGAATCCCTGAAGAATGATACTTGTCCATCTGTGACTGTTTAGTCCTTAGAAATCATCTGGACCTCTTGACCATCTACAAGTCTTCCTTCCTGGAAAACCAAAGAGGACAATGACATCTTTTCCATTTTAGGCCAAAGTCAAAGATTAGACTAGTGCCCATCTTACAAATACACCCATAGATATATTGCAGGAATTGGGATGGTTGGGGAGGAGGATGGCAGAGGACTCATCAGCCTGGTGGACCTGCACCTTCTTATCAAGTTACCTAACAGTACTGTGCCATGGGAGATGCTCAAGTAATATTTGATAAATTCATTCATTTGAATGGATTAATTAATGACTGTTTTTACAAATATTACGTTAGGTGCAACTAAGTGAAATAATATGTCAAGTGTAAAAGACTACCTTGAAGTTAGTGCTTCTAGTTAGTGCTAAGTCTCTATGCTGTCACCTTGAAGTGGAGACAAGCATCATTTGGCACTGGAAGTGTCAACCGCTCCTGTGAAGTACCCTACTGCTGCTGCTGACTCACCTAAAACTGTAGAGATTCAGCAACGAAAGAATGGTGTTTTTCCAGGAAGAAGGATGGGAGAGCCATACTTTTAACAGTTCTGACTCATATCTCCTCCGGAGAAGGGAGCCTCTTGCCAGCTATAAAGAAGAGAATGGAGACCATGGAAGTCACTGAGAAACAGTGAACATGGCAGGGAAGAAGCCAATGACATATTTTATTCAATTAAAGCTGTCTCTGTTTATACAAGGCTTTATGGGCTTTAGTTAATGTAGCATGGGCCAAAATGTGTGGAGCTACTGATGCTCAGGAGTTAACCTAATGGGCCGATGCTGCCTACAATCAGCTGACACTAAGCCCAGACTTATTCTCTGCTCTTTCCCAGAATTTACATCATATAATTCTGTGCACACCTCAAAGCCAGAGAATTCCAAATGTGTCTTACCCACTTGGGTATCCCAATATCCAAATACAGTGCTTAGAACATGGAAGGGACTCCATAAATGTTGATCCTCTCTTGGTCTATGGCATCTGTGCACAGAGGTGGACTCCTTTGACCTGGAAGTTCCCGTTTAGCAACTGGGCAGAAAGGAACTGCGTGTTATGCCTCTCGGCTTAAAGAAGAGCTTTGGTTACCTCACCCTGGCAGAAAGTCAATGGGAAGTCATGTGATTTGTGGGGCCTGGCTTCATTGAGCAGAGATTGATGGCCAAGGGCAAGCTGGCCTCTGGGTCAAGGTGGCACTGGGCCAGTGAGCTCTTCTGGGAGGGTGCAGCGGATGAAGCATGGCAATTTTTAATGCAGCTCTGAGTTTTTTTTCTAAAGATAATATACTTCCAAAGCTTTGATCTTGGGTGTTTTCATTGCTGAGGTCTGCATTTTTATACATAGAGGACTCCAAGTTGGCTGGCCCTTAAGAGGAAATAGGATAGGATTCTGAGTCTCTTTTATCTTTTTTTTTTAATGTTTGAGGTTAAACTAGATAAATCTAATTTTCAGGATATGCTCACGCAAAACTGATTGAAATAACAAAAGTGTGTGGAAATGTGTAAAGCCCAACTGATTTTTGTTATTTTCACATCAAACTGGGGTTTTCAAATCGGTCTATCTACCTACTGTGTGTGTATGGTAGAGGGAAAGGGTCTTTGTTTCAGGTTCCATACTTTTATGCAAATTAAATACCAAGACACCGTCTAGTCCATAGGCTGGCAAAGTACACCTGTTTTTGTAACGAAGTTTTATTGCAGTAGCCATGCTCATTCCTATACGTGTTGTCTATGGCTGCTTTTGCACTACAGCAGCAGAACTGAGTAGTGTGACAAAGATAGTATGATCCGCAAAGCCTTAAATATTCACTATCTGGGCCTTTACAGAAAAACATTGTTGACCCCTGATCTTTCAACACATTTTGCATTCTTTCCAGGTGAGCAATAAAGAAAACGTCCTTGGCACACTACTGCAGAAGCTTGAACTGAAACTTCTCTGCATACAATAAAGATAGTAGCACCAGAAATCCAATAATTTTGTAGCTATTTTTATTTTCCAGTATTTTTATTTTTCTCTCACTCATGTTCTTGTGCAGCCTCTCATCCTTTTACTCCATTGCAAGAGAAATATTTGTCAGTCTTCAGCTAAGATAACAGGTTTGAAAACCAGGCTGTGAAAGAGAGGGAATTTTCTCAATTCTTTAGCTTTCACTTAACATATCCAGTGTCAGGCCTGCTGCTCCACCAAAGTGAAAAAGACCCCCACTCCTAAGTCCGATGGTCAGTTATACCAACATAAAGAAACCACATTTTTTTGGACGTGGGAGAAACTCTATGACCCTGAGTAAAAAGAAATTGTATTGAAGGCATTCAGTCATCACTTTCTGGAACATAACTTCCAGTTAGTGCTAAGTCTCTATGCTGTCACTGCTTTAGATTCTGTAATCCCAGCCTAATTCTGGTGCCTGTTCAGTTACTCCCCAGGAACAAAAGTCATGTGTGGATGCAAAACACAAAAGGAAATGGGAGAAGTGGTATTAAAAATCATCAGAATATATCAACAACAGAAAATGGAAAAGCCTACTCATCACCTAATAAACTCAGTTTATTTGTTCTTTGATTCATTTCTTCATGTTCCTTCACTTAATAGATGTTTAATAAGCACCTAAAATATGTCAAGCATTGACCTAAACTCTGGGGACACGGAAGGTAACAGAACAGAGAAGTTCACTTAGACCATATGTTCTAATGTGAAGACAGATAATAAATAAGTAAATGAATGAAAATTACAAATCATGATCATTGCTACGCAGGAAGTCACCAGAGTGAAATCAAGGTATAAAAGGGAGCCTACTTAGAATTCTCATTGCCTAGCACAGCACCTAGTACACAGAACGTGCACCTTTTTAAAAAAAAGTAATGGTCGAATGTAAAACCAAATATTAAACATACTGTATTTGTTGTCACTTCTATATGGGCAGCTCAAAGCAACTTTGATTTGTAGAAAAGGACTAAAAGGAAGAGAGAAGAGGCCTAAGAGGCACTATCTTCCTCCAAAGAGTTTATGATAGACAGAACAACAAATTCTCCTTCAAGTGCATTTGCAATGATAAGGCATGTACTTTACCAATAGCTGTTTTGGCCAGCAAGTCTGTAAATCAGTGGTTAAAAGAACAGGATCTCAATTGGAGGATCTGGGTCCCTGACCAGATTCTGACACTCATTTGTTTTGTAACCTTGAGCAAGTTTTTAACTTGTCCAAACCTCAATGCCTCATCTTTAAACTGGGTATACAAACAGCACCTATTTCTTAGTATTATTACAAGGATTCAGTGAATTAAAATAAATATTGCACGGAGCCCTGAATCTTGTAAATATTCAATAAATGATAGACTCACTTAGACTCCTCATGCCTGTCTTCTTATCGGTGTAATAAAGATAACAATACCTAAACTCACAGGGTTAGTGAGAGGATTAAATGAATTAATCCACATAAAGCACCTACAACATTTCCTGGCACACAATAAGAGGTCAATAAATGTTAGCTTATTGTTAATCTGATTTAATTGCTGATGACTGTAAAATGGGAGGTGAATCATCCCATTTTAAAAGGAGAAATAATGAATTTGAGTCCTGGATATCTGAGCAAATTCTGCAAACGATTCAGATTAGCTGAGACAGACCCACCCGGACCATTGATTTTTCTGTAGTAATTTATTCATCCCTTGTCATAGAATTGTGGGGGATGAGGCATGGGAATTCAGTGCTACTTTAAGCCCTTCAAAGGTTTCTACGTTTATCATGCACTAACCACTTCTCCCAAGTTTATTTATTCAAGTTACTTTTATTTTCCAGATCATACTCTTCATATTACTGTACTGTTTCCTCAGTTTCTACTATTGCAGAGGGGCCAAGATTAGATCAATCGTATATTGTCTTTTTCCCTTCATTCTGAAAGCTTACTTCTGCACTAGACTGTAACTTCCATGAAGGCAGGGATAATGTCTGTTTTGGTCTTGCTCTGTCCCCAATGTCTACGGGGTTTGGGCCGTGTATGTACAATAGGTGCAGAATTACAGGGTTGCAGAGAAGAAACAAGTAGTGAATAAAGGTCTTGTCTGTCTAGCATGAGTCCCTCTACCTTCTGATGGGGGCTGGACACACAACCCAGGCCAACCAATCATGGCAGAGCATGCAGGAATTGGTACAGCGATGGGCATATGATTTCAGCTCAGCCAATCAGCCTCCCTCCCATTTATCTGGCTAGCGCTGGTAGGAGGTTTCTTTTCCTCTCTGGTCAACCTATAAGGATAAAATCCTGAAGCTATCTGATGGAACATTTTCCGCTGCAAAGGGAAAGCCTTATCTGGAACAGAAGCAAGATGATGGCACACAGACAAGAGGAGGAGATGCTAAGGAGGAGTGAGTTTAGACAAGAGGAGGAGTGAGTTTAGACAAGTAAGCTAGCTCAAGTTCACTTTCCTTCCTTGTACACAAGAGTCTAAAAGGTTCCAAGAAGGGATTATCAAGTCCATTATTAACGATAAAAATGACAACATAACTTTCTTCTTGAGGGCTTACTCTGTGTGGCACACTCTATCAAGCATGTCTTTCTGATACAACTCCATGATGTAGGGGTTTGGGCCATAATCCCAAAAGACGCAAAATCCTGAAACACCAAAATCCCAAATGTTGAAATCTTGAAAGACCAGAATCTCTCCAGCTTAAAGTTCTAAATATCACAATCCCAAAAGACCAAAATCCCATAAATATAATTCTGGAAAAAAATAATTTTAAAAAAATTATTTAAAAGACATTTATTTACATTTGTGAAGAGTACTTATTTGAGAAACATATAAAAACATGACAGAACACTTTGTAGGCCACTTTACACAGTAAGAGAGCCTATAATAACATAGGTATTTTGTGAGCATGAACATTCAGGTATACTAATGACAATTGCATGGGCATAACAGTTATGAGCAGACAAATAGTATTCATAAAGAAATAAGTCAAAAAGCAAAAAGTATAAACTTGTATCACTATGGTTGGTAATTGCATGCACCCAGTTTTATACCTACAGTCATTTGAAATACTGTTATGGACAACTTAAGTCTTTTGACAAGATGGACCAAAAACTGTGATGGGTTACCACCAAATATGCAGTCACTCAGAGCCAAGATCAAGAAATTTTATCCTTCGCAAGTATAAATATACAAAAATGGCATCTCTATGTATTGAGAAATTTTCAAGATTTTTACATACATGCTCAATGTTTACCCACAAAGTCAACATTGTGATAATGCATTTCATGGAGTCAAATTTGAAAAAAAAATGCACAAAATGAATTAGTACTCAGTAGAAGTCTTTGCTCAATTTACGCCTCCAGTATTAGAAATGATGCAAAGATGAAATATGTAGCATAATAAATTCTAAAAAATAATGCTAATGACGTAGATTAGTGGGGAATAAAACTTAAAAAAAACAACATGTGAAAAAAATATATCACAGAGACAGATGATGGGCAATTGCACGGAGGTAGTCCATAAGAGCTGGCCAACTTTCATGATCATTAACTATATTTTGAAGCTTTGCATCTCAATAAATAGCTGCATTTTTTTTCTTTTAGGGTATGGCTTTCCTTGTAGAACATGTTCATATTCATTTTCTACGTGGCCCTGCTCTTTTTGAAATTCTTCTATGACTTGATATACACCGATGTGAGCATTCCCTGTTAAATTTTTCCATCTTCTGTGCCATGCTGTTTTGGGGACATGGAAATCCATTCTGCATACACTGATACACAGACCACAGATTTGATGGAAACAATAGTGGTAATGAAACAGCAACACCACTGCATAAGTGTCTTCTTAACCTACCATGCACAAAATTATTTTTAAACCAGTCAGTAACTTCACTGGCTTCCTAAGGCAAATGTGGCTTTAACTCATTAAAAGTCTGGGAATTTCATTCATTGGAAGGAATGCCAATGCAGACAAATGACGCATTTTTAAACTGAAGTTTTCATCATTGCCATATTGTGTTTCCAACCTACTTATCTGAATTTTCCACCAAATGCAAATAAAGACAATAGCAAGGCAAAAGTTCCACCTAACATGATTTAAGTAGCATGACTCAACTATCCTGCATATAAACACAAACACACTAATCCCTTCCCCATAATTCAGCTTTCAGGATTTCAACATTCAGGATTTTAATCTCTTGGGATTTTGGACATTCAGGATTATCATCAGCACTGATGAGGTAGATACTAATGTTATTCCCTTTTTATACAGGGAGAAATAGGCACAGAAATATCAGGTAACTTGCCCAAGGTCACACAACTAGAAGGTGGCCAAGCTGATATTCAAACCATATCTATCTGACATCAAGGCCTACCACATACATATGCCAATGTCCATATGTCTCAAACTATGATCCCTGGATTATCTGCATTAAGATTACTTAGGGTGCTTGTTTAAAATGCAGATTAGAAGACTCCACCTTCAATTATTGAATCAGAAGCTCTGTGTGGGGATTAAACTGTAGTTTACTAAATTGGTGGGGGGTATCTTTGAACTCCGCAGAGATGAGGACACACCATTTTGGGGGGAATATGTCTTTACCATTATGTTTGGTATTCACCAGAATAGGTCAGCCAAATCAAAGGCAATATAATCTCAGTCCTTCATGGTGGAGTGAGAGAGAGAAATGAAGGAAGGACAAAGAAGAATCAAGAAACTCTGTGCCTGCTCTTATTCTTCCCCTCTGTACCTAATTGGAGCCACTGACTTCATAATAGCAAATCAAGAGTGAGGTGAGTTTAGCAACTTGGCTTACAGAATATTATAAATAATTATCGCTTTGCTTCCTTTATAGTATGCTTTAGAACTCCAAAGAAATAAGCAGTCTTTACATAAGTTCTTTATTTTAAAAAGCAATTTAAGGCAGATCCTCTGAAAACCCTTTGAGCTCCAAGTAGAATCAAGTTAGATAATAACAAGTGTAGGCTCAATTCCACCTTTTCTACTTTTTCCTCTGAATTGCTTTTCTTTCTTTCATCCTATAAAGACATTTTCACTTTATTTTCACGTTTGAGTTTGTTTGGGCTTTTCTCTCCAGAAGCAATGATTTCATACTTCTCCTTGGTTGACTTGTGTTTTATTCATTGTACTTCACCCCCCATGAAGTTTCTCCATGGAAAGGTTTTATCTGTATGTTACGGCCTCACCTCTTGCCTGACCCACCACTAGGAGATAATGGGCAGCTGTCATCATTATTTTACAGTCGCTCTCCACCAGCAAGAACTGCATCTCTGCAGAAAGAGAATCATAACTATGAATGCTAAAGTTTAGGGCCTGGCTCGTATGAACAACAGCAACAAGAGCTCATGTCTAGGTTTACAATTCTACCCTAAATATTCTCTATTTTGTTGTTGTTGTTGTTGTTGTTGTTAAGAGGTCCAGAATCCATTTCTGTAATAGTTATGGCCCCTAACAGAGGGGGCAGAAATGCTTTGAATTCAAAAAAGGATAGGAATTTTAACTGGGCACAGGGTAGTCCAAGCCTCTTAGGAAAACAATTTCACAAATTTTTTCTAAGTCCCAATATTGTCATCTCTTTCCCTGTTTCCTCCAAATCTCATTGCTACCACCACCACCAATTGCCATGGCAACCCACCCAAGGAAGATGAACTTGTCTTATGTAACCTATTTGGGGTCTTGCTCTTCATGTCTTATTTCATGACTTACACCATCACCAGGTAGGCCTCAGCCAGACTCCATGATTTCTATCCCCACCTAACAGGTGCCTAATAAAGCACAGATAGCTTAAACCCCACATAACCAAATTTAACATATAAGTTATGCTACTCCCAGCAAGCCTCCAAACTGTAGCAGAGACACCTTAAGACAGTAGTTGGAAACAACAGGAAAATTATTTGGCAAATACAAGGCCTTTCAAGGGCATTCTGCCTTGAGGAAATAGTGTAAGGTACAAGGTAGAGAATGGTGAGGTGGAAGAGTTAAAAATTTTTCTTCCCTTCTGTTTCACTCCAGTTCTGTTTAAGTATTAAAAATTTCTGACATTTGCATCTATTTAGTACTGTTCAACTAATATCCCTAACTTGGACAACAACTGGAACAATCAACATTTAGTTGTTATTGTTGTAACCAGCAATGATGACAAATGTATAACTACCTTTCTTCAACCAACACCATGGAACCATTTTACTGAAACAACTGGTTAAATTACAATGAAGCTATCAAAGAAAGGATTTTTCTCAGTGCTTCTATGTGAAAGGAAAGTTCTACCTAGGCTTGGAACAGGCATATTTAGTGTTGCCTGCAAAGTGATCCAGAGTCTACTAACCCATTCTGGAGAGCCTGACTAAGGACTATGTTCTCAGTGTCAATGACACAAAACTGAGTAATAGCCTGTCCCAACAGAGACCTTCCAGTCTATTTTTAATCCAATCAGAAATTAACTCTCAGATTTTTACCTTACTTAAAATAAAGCTTCTTTCTTACTAGATCTAACTCTCTTGTTTTCTATTTAAAGAAACTAAAGTATCTTTCCTAAGGAATGTGGGTCTCCCTTGCCTAGCAATCAATCAACTGAGTTTTGTTTCAGACTATTTGTCATTGAATCTGTCCTGTGATAGACCCACCTAGTTCTTTGACTCTATTACATTGTACAATAGACGAGCATAATTTCTCGTAAGTTGGGACATCCAACTATTCATCCATCTATATAGCTGTTCTTTTACCCACCCAACGATTGCAATGTTTTCCAACCTTCTTAACATAATGGCGCACATAAGACAATTTTACTTCATACTGGTGTAAACAGATGAAGCTGCCAGAGGTGGAAAGAGACTGGTCCTGAGACCCTTGCAATCTCTACCTGAGCCCAGATCCTGAAGGGCTAAGTGATCAGTATCTCAGCACACAAGTTACTCACTCAGGAAGCCCATTTGTGCCATGACCTGCCAGGGAATGACTATGATATTTGCACTAAGACCTGAGCTAAACCATGAAGACAGAATTCAAAGGCATGGTTCTGGCCCTTATAGAGCTAAGAGCCAAGTGAGGACAAACTGAGCAAATTGTTTTGAGGGTAATAAGTGCTGCAAAAGGAGAAATATGGGGGTGGTATTAGCATATAATAGAAGACTTGCCTAATCTGGGAAGCCTATTAATTAGAGCTCAGTGAACTTTGGAAGTGATCCAAAAGAACAGGGTCGGAATTCAGCACTGTGAGGAGGCAAGAGGTATGTTTAGAGAACACTATAAAAGGGATTAGGTGTGCTAATCTGTTCTCTTTTTGAGATACTGTCATGATATCTAACTCTTTCCTATTTTTGACATCATTGACCATTGCACAATTGCTGCATGTATAACATACTTCCCAGATATAATTTTTCAAATACTTAATTTTCTTTCATATTTACATACCTCTCACACATTAGTACAAAAAAAGAAAATCGGCACCCTCATTTGAAAGCTGCAGAATCCTGAGAAGTGGACTAATGATGCATAACATTCATTGAATGCTGAATCCATGCAAGCCACTGTGCTGAGCATGTTTATATGAACTATCTCTTTTGAAACCTCACAATGACTCTGAAGAAGCAGGTGCTGTGTGTTCCCCCAATTTACATATGAGGAAACTGAGATTCTGAGACAAGAAGTAATTTAACAGAAGTCAGAAGTGATGGGACTCAACCAGGCATTGTGGCTCACGCCTGTAATCCCAGCACTTTGGGGGGCCAAGGCAGAAGGATCACTTGAGCTCAGGAGCTCAAGACCAGCCCAGGAAACAGAGTGAGACCTCATCTTTGCAAAAAATAAAAAATTAACCAGTTGTGGTGGCATGTGCCTCTGGTCCCAGCTACTTGGGAGGCTGAGATTTGAGGATCACTTGAGCCCGGGATGTTGAGGCTGTAGTGAGCCATGATCATGCCATTGCCTCCAGCCTGGGTGACAGCGCAAGACCCTGTCTAAAAAAAAAAGAGGGAAGTGTTGGGACTCAAATTGAAAGCAGGCAGTATGAAGTCAGAGCTCCTGTTCCTGCCATTAGGCAATACTGCTTCCACTGAGGTAAGACCAGAAAAACCCAAGACTGCAAGAAGGACTTCATAGCCAACATGAACTCTCCTTTTTCAGTAATGAGACTCACTCACTGAATGCACATGACTGCAAACACTTACTTTTCTGAATCTAAAACTAGTTCCCAGTTGGTACTGCTGCTGGAAGGCTTTCTACATAGGTCTGTCTTGCACTCTGAAAGGTAAACTGTTATTTGATTTCTACTGGCAGAAAGGTGATACAGGAATGCAAGAAGCAACGGGAGAAATCAAGTAGAATCTTAGACTCACAGACTTACCACCTGGAAGTGAGCTCTGAGACCAGGAAGACTGGCCATTTCAGTTCTTCTGCAGCATTAGCTCAGGCATCTGGCATTCAAGCTTTTCTAGTGGGATTATTCAGAGCAGTTCTCAAATTTGAGCATGGATCACAATCACCTGAAGGGCAGGTTAAAAGACAGATTGCCAGAGTTGCAGAACTGTAAATCTGGGTGGGGTCTGAAAATATGCATTTCTGATTGGGTAAGGTGGCTCATGCCTGTAATCCCAGCACTTTGGGAGGCTGAGGCAGGAGGATCATTTCAGTTTAGGAGTTCAGGAGTTCAAGGCTACAGTGAGCTATGATCATGACACTGCACTCCAACTTGGGTAACAGAGATCCTGACTCTTAAAAAAAAAAAAAAAGAAAAAAAAAAGAAGAAGTAGAAAGAAGGAAAATTTGCATTTCTAATGAGTTCCCAGGTGATGATAATCATGCTGATCCAAGACTACCCTTGAAGATCTAGATCAGGTTTTGTTGTTGCTTTTTTAAGCAAGCAAGCAAGCAAGATGGAGAAACCAAGGCATAGACCTAGCTTCTTTTTTAAAGATGGAGCAACTGAGGCATAACAAGGTAAAGTAACTTGCGCAGGATCACACTGCGAGTTTTGCCCAAAGTCGTCTTTCTTTAAGCATGAGTGATTTCTCCCCTGTCTTTGGTCCAAACTTTTATATACATATACACACACACACACACACACACACACACACACACACACACACCTACACACACATACACATACATAGTTTTTCCTTTGTAACAACAGAAAGCTTGTCTATCACTAAAACAAATGTATTGAGCTAGGAAGTAATTACATTGAAAATTATAGTAGGACTATGCTTCCACAATAAACTGTCTTGAAATTATTCTTAAATTCTTCTTAGTTTTTCACTCTTATACTTAAAAAGCACTCTCAGGCATTCTACTTTGCTCAAGAAAGTTAATGAAAATAGTCCCGTTTGGAGTCAGGCATACTAGTGCAACATACACATTAAGACTCATGTTATTTCTCTCTGTGATTTTCACAATCCATATATCAGAGAAAAGAAATACTCAATGTCCAGTTGTGGTTTTGCCTTGGGCTGCCAGTCTCTTCTCCTTGCCTCAGGTTTTTTTTTTTTTTTAACTTATAAAATGAGGAGAGTAACCTCTAAGGTCTTTTCTTCAACTCCAACTTTCTACAGACCTGAGTAAAAACAGAAGAAACATATCTGAACCAAAGGAAGCCTGAATGACAATGAATTCTGTTTAAATAGCACCCCCATTACAAATAACCACAAAGAAAGAAACACACAGTCCCTAGAGAACAATGTCATGGTGATGGTGGTGAACAGAAGGCAGGAAGAGAGGTAGGGAGCCATTTGAGGCTGGGTCTGAAAAGGTGGAAGCAAATGAATCGGGACATTCTCAGTGACTCATTCTGTTTACCCTATTTTTCTTTCCCTCCAATAAATAAAGAGATCCACAACACATGAGGATTTTTTTAAGATTATTTTTATTTATAATGATTTTTTGTTTATGCTTGGCAAAAAAAAAAAAAGAGTCACAGGATGCTTGAGTATTTTTTCAAGAAAAGATGCTGCGAAGAGCCACAATGTATTGCTCATTAAGGGAAAATCCACTCCTTGCGTAGCAACAAAACATATACCAACCAGAAATATGAAGCCCAATTCACCCCCATTTAGGTAAAAGGATGAAACTGTCAAAAGACTACGCTGCCATCGTTTTAAGATTAACACCTGTCAAGGAGAAAAGGAAACTAGCGTAGGTGCATAATCTGTCTGAGAGTCAAGGTCAGAAGCAAGCAGGTCCGTATTTTATTCATTTTTCTACAGGTACAAAAAGATTACATCTAGCAGATGGAGGCTTTTAGCATAAAATAAGCTCTTATGGCTGCATTTACTCGCAACAACAAGAAATATATGGCTACAGATGGCCATCTGTTTCTTAATTTTAAGGTAGAGGGCAAAGAAAGTATCTCAACTTTAGTTTTTAGACTTACTGAATAGTCATTATTATTTGTAAGCACAGACATCATTAACAACTTTCATTCTGCATTGTTTGTGTCTAAGGTCTATGTATATTGTATGAGGGTTTTTGCCAAAATGATAATATCAGATGCCTATATGTATATATACATATATACCATCAGCCCTTTTTTAAAAAAGTAGCTGCTTGCAAATTAGCACCTGAGCACCCATTCCTGTTAAGGGCTCAATTTGCATTCTTACATTCTTCTTTGTTCTGAGTGATATATTCTCACAGAAATGGAGCTGTTTCTGGAATTATGGAAGACAAAAAACTCATGAGATTTATTTTCTTTATCCTGAGGCTACCAAATGAGACCAAGGCACTTAAGAACAGAAAGTTAGGCCCTGACACTAAAAAGAGATGTGCACATTGTGATGAATTAGGAAGTTTTATGTTGAGGCATGCTACAAAGCACCTTTTCCAAGTCCTACAGAAATTAAGATGCTCAGATTTTCCCATATACAGCTCCTCAGAAAGAGGCCATGCTGGGGTGGAGATGATGCCTAGAACCTGTTTTGGTGGTTAGAACATCACAGGGAAATACACGGAGCTGGAGGTAAGAGTCAAAGTGCTAAAGCATTAAGCAAAGAACATTATGTGAGATACCACTCATGCAGGGGCCAAGGAGAAAGTTCTCCTTGGCCCTCTATAGGTTTGCTGAAAAAAAAAAATCAACTCAAAAAAAAAAGTCATGGGATGGCTGGGTCAAATGGTATTTCTAGTTCTAGATCCCTGAGGAATCGCCACACTGACTTCCACAATGGTTGAACTAGTTTACAGTCCCACCAACAGTGTAAAAGTGTTCCTGTTTCTCCACATCCTCTCCAGCACCTGTTGTTTCCTGACTTTTTAATGATTGCCATTCTAACTGGTGTGAGATGGTATCTCATTGTGGTTTTGATTTGCATTTCTCTGATGGCCAGTGATGATGAGCATTTTTTCATGTGTTTTTTGGCTGCATAAATGTCTTCTTTTGAGAAGTGTCTGTTCATGTCCTTTGCCCACTTTTTGATGGGGTTGTTTGTTTTTTTCTTGTAAATTTGTTGGAGTTCATTGTAGATTCTGGATATTAGCCCTTTGTCAGATAAGTAGGTTGCGAAAATTTTCTCCCATTTTGTAGGTTGCCTGTTCACTCTGATGGTAGTTTCTTTTGCTGTGCAGAAGCTCTTTATTTTAATTAGATCCCATTTGTCAATTTTGTCTTTCGTTGCCATTGCTTTTGGTGTTTTGGACATGAAGTCCTTGCCCATGCCTATGTCCTGAATGGTAATGCCTAGGATTTCTTCTAGGGTTTTTATGGTTTTAGGTCTAACGTTTAAATCTTTAATCCATCTGGAATTGATTTTTGTATAAGGTGTAAGGAAGGGATCCAGTTTCAGCTTTCTACATATGGCTACCCAGTTTTCCCAGCACCATTTATGAAATAGGGAATCCTTTCCCCATATACCCAAATGACTATAAATCATGCTGCTATAAAGACACATGGACACGTATGTTTATTGCGGCATTATTCACAATAGCAAAGACTTGGAACCAACCCAAATGTCCAACAATGATAGACTGGATTAAGAAAATGTGGCACATATACACCATGGAATACTATGCAGCCATAAAAAATGATGAGTTCACGTCCTTTGTAGGGACATGGATGAAATTGGAAATCATCATTCTCAGTAAACTATTGCAAGAACAAAAAACCAAACACCGCATATTCTCACTCATAGGTGGGAATTGAACAATGAGATCACATGGACACAGGAAGGGGAATATCACACTCTGGGGACTGTTGTGGGGTGGGGGGAGGGGGGAGGGATAGCATTGGGAGATATACCTAATGCTAGATGACGAGTTAGTGGGTGCAGCGTACCAGCACGGCACATGTATACATACGTAACTAACCTGCACAATGTGCACATGTACCCTAAAACTTAAAGTATAATAAAAAAAAAAAGTCAGATAAATTGGAGAAAAGGCATCCAAATTTATTTAATGAATATACATGGGAGACTTCAGAAAGAAGACCCAAAGATACCGGGTATAAACTAAAAATAAAATCTTAAGCCTCATCCCTCTTGGCCAAGGGACCGCAGAGATACCTTAAAAACTGAGTTTCCAGCCATGACAGGAAGGAAGGACAGACATGCCTCAATACACTGCCCCCCCTTTTGGAGTTTGAACATAACAACTGACTGGTATTCATGTTTAAAAAGAGGTCATAAGACTAACAAAACAGACTGTTTGTGGCAATAAGATACCAAATTATAAATAAGACCTAAGGCCATGCAGGCAACGGTTAAGTCATGCCTGCAGGCCATCAATCTCTTAATCATCTAAACCTATCATATTTTGGCTGACTCTGACATGGCATCCTTATCTTTTCATAAACCTTCCTTTCTGCTAACTTCAAGTTTTTAGACAAAGTTGTGTTCTTTTAACCAATTGAAGATTAAAGAATCTCTGAATCCATTGATGACTTACCATCTCCTGCTTCAAGACATCCTGCCTTTTCGGGCCAAACCAATGTATACCTTTCATATACTGACTTATGTCTTTGTGTCTGTAACTTCTGCCTCCCCAAAATATATAAAACCAAACTGTAAAGCCAGGCATAGTGGCTCACACCTATAATTTCAGCACTTTGGGAAACTGAAGCAGGTGAATTGCTTGAGCCTATGAGTTTGAGAGCAGGGTGAGATACATGGCAAAACCCCGTCTCTACAAAAAAAAACACAAAAATTAGCCAGGCATGCTGGTGTGCACCTGTAGTCCCAGCTACTCAGGAGGCTGAGGTGAGAGGATCTCTTGAGCCCAGGAGGTGGAGATTGCAGTGAGCTGAGATAGCACCACAGCACTCCAGGCCGGGCAATGGAGAAAGACTCTGTCTCAATAAATAAATAAATAATGTTTTATTTTATTTTTTAAATGAAATCATTGTACTTTATTAATAATTTTAACTAAAAATCATTTATCTAAATATTATTTTTAAAATTTACTTTAAAATATTCTGTATATTTAAGCTAATTATCCAGGTTTTATATATCTTTTTCCATAAGTTATTGGGGTACAGGAGGTATTTGGCTACATAAGTTCTTTAGTGGTGATTTGTGAGATTTTGGTGCACCCATTACCAAATCAGTATACACTGAACCATATTCATTGTCTTTTATCCCTCACTCCCCTCACAGTCTTCCCCTCAAGTCCCCAAAGTCCATTGTATTATTCTTATGCCTTTGCATTCTCGTGGTTTAGCTCCCACCTATCAGTGAGAACATACGATGTTTGGTTTTCCATTCCTGAGTTACTTCACTTAGAATAATAGTCTCCAATCTCATCCAGGTCACTGCAAATGCTGTTAATTCATTCCTTTTTGTGACTGAGTAGTATTCTATCATATATATATATATATATTTGATATCATATATATATTCTATCATATATGTGATATATATATCAATTATATATATTTGATATCATATATATTCTATCATATATATTCTATCATATATATTCTATCATATATATATTCTATCATATATATTCTATCATATATATATTCTATCATATATATATATATATATATATATATATACACCACAATTTTTTTATCAACTCATTGATTGATAGGCATTTGGGTTAGTTCCACGATTTTGCAATTGTGAATTACGCTGCTATAACATGCGTGTGTAAGTTATCTTTTTCATATAATGACTTCTTTTCTTCTGGGTAGATACCTCGAGTGGGATTGCTGGATCAAATGGTAGTTCTACTTTTAGTTCTTTAAGGAATCTCCACACTGTTTTCCGCAGTGGCTGTACTAGTTTACATTCTCACCAGCAGTGTAGAAGTGTTTCCTGATCACCGCATCCATGCCAACATCTACTGTTTTTTGGTTTTTTGATTATGGCCATTCTTGCAGGAGGAAGGTGGTATTGCACTGTAGTTTTGACTTGCATTTCCCTGATCATTAGTGATGTTGAGCATTTTTTCATGTGTTTGTTGGCCATTTGTATATCTTCTTTTGAGAATTGTCTATTCATGTCTTTAGCCCACTTTTTGACGGGATTGTTTGTTTTTTTCTTACTAATTTGTTTGAGTTCGTTGTAGGTTTTGGAAATTAGTCTTTTGTCAGATGTATAGATTGTGAAGATTTTCTCCCACTTTGTGGGTTGTCTGTTCACTCTGCTGACTGTTCCTTTTGCCGTGCAAAATCTCTTTAGTTTAATCAAGTCCCAGCTATTTTTCTGTTTTTATTGTGTTTGCTTTTGGTTCTTGGTCATGAAACCCTTGCAAAGCCAATATCTACAAAGATTTTTCCAATGTTATCTTCTAGAATTTTTATAGTTTCAGGTCTTAGGATTAAGTCCTTAATCAATCTTGAGTTGATTTCTGTATAAGGTGAGAGATGAGGATCCAGTTTCATTCTCCTATATGTGGCTAGCCAATTATCTCTTGTTGAAAAGGGTGTCCTTTTCCCACCTTAAGTTTTTGTTTGCCTTGTTGAAGATCAGTTGGCTGTAAGTATTAGGGTTTACTTCTAGGTTCTCTATTCTGTTCCATTGATCTATGTGCCTTTTTCTTTTCTTTCTTTTTTCTTTTTCTTTTCTTTTCTTTTTTTTTTTTTTTTTTTTTTTTTTTTTGAGACAAAGTCTCACTCTGTCACTTAGGCTGAAGTGCAGTGGCACAATCCCGGCTCACTGCAGCTTCCACCTCCCAGGTTCAAGAGATTCTCCTGCCCCAGCCTCCTGAGTAGCTGGGACTACAGTTGCACACCACCACACCCAGCTAGTTTTTGTATTTTTAATAGAGATGGGGTTTCACCATGTTGGGCAGGCTGGTCTTGAACTCTTGACCTCAAATGATCCACCCACCTAGGCCTCCCAAAGTGCTGGGATTACAGGTGTAAGCCACTGCACCCAGACCTGTGTGCCTATTTTTCTACAAATACCATGCTGTTTTGGTGACTCTGGTGGCCTTATTGTATAGTTTGAAATCAGGTAGTGTGATGCCTCCAGGTTCATTCTTTTTGCTTGGTCTTGCTTTGGCTATGGGGCCTTCTTTATGGTTCCATATAAATTTTAGAATTTTTTTTTTCTAATTCTGTGAAGAATGATGGTGGTATTTTGATGAGAATTGCATTCAATTTGTAGATTGCTTTTGGCAGTATGGTGATTTTCACAATATTGATTCTACCCATCCACGAGCATGGGATGTGTTTCCATTTCTTTGTGTCATCTATGATTTCTTTCAGCAGTATTTTGTAGTTTTCCTTGTAGAGGTCTTCCACCTCCTTGGTTAGGTATATTCCTAAGTATTTTATTTTTTTGCAGCTATTGTAAAAGGGGTTGAGTTCTTGATTTGATTTTCTGCTTGGTCACTATTGGTGTATAGCAGAGCTACTTATTTATGTACATTAATCTTGTATCTGGAAACTTTGCTGAATTCTTTTATCAGTTCTAGGAGCTCTCTGGAGGAGTCTTTAGGGTTTTCAAGGTAAACAATCATATCATCAGCAAACAGTAACAGTTTGACTTCCTCTTTACTTGGATGCCCTTTATTTCTTTCTCTTGTCTGATTGCTCTGGCTAGCACCTCCAGTACTATGTTGAAGAGGTGTGGCAAGAGTGGGCATCCTTGCCTTGTTCCAGTTCTTAGAGGGAATGCTTCCAATTTTTCCCCATTCAGTGTTATGTTGGCTGTGGGTTTGTCATAGATAGCTTTTATTACATTGAGGTATGTCCCTTGTATGCCAATTTTGCTGCAAGTTTTAATCATAAAGCAATGCTAGGTTTTGTCAAAAGCTTTTTCTGCATCTATTGAAATGATCATGTGATTTTTGTTTTTAATTCTGTTTATGTGGTGTATCACATTTATTGACTTGCATATGTGAAACCATCCCTGCATCCCTAGTATGAAAGCCACTTCATCATGGTAAATTATCTTTTTGATATGTTGCTGGATTCAGTTAGATAGTGTTTTGTTAAGGATTTTAGTATCTATGTTCATCAAGGATATTAGTCTGTAGTTTTCTTTTTTGGTAATGTCCTTTCCTGGTTTGGGTATTAGGGTGATGCTGGTTTCATAGAATGAATTAGGGAGGGCTCCTTCTTTCTCTATCTTGTGGAATAGTGTCAAAAGGATTGGTACCAATTCTTCTTTGAATGTCTGGTAGAATTCTGCTGTGACTCCATCTAGTCCTGGACTTTTTTTTGCTGGTAATTTTTAAATTACCATTTCAGTCTCACTGCTTGTTATTGGTCTGTTCAAGGTGTCTAATTCTTCCTGATTTAAGGTAGGAGGGTTGTATTTTTCCAAGAATTTATCCATCTCTTTTAGGTTTTCTAGTTTATGTGCATAAAGGTGTTCATAGTAGCCTTGAATGATCTTTTATATTTCAGTGGTGACGGCTGTAATATCACCTGTTTCGTTTCTTAGTGAGATTATTTGAATTTTCTCTCTCCTTTTCTTGGTTAATATTGCTAATGGTCTATCAATTTTATTTATCTTTTCAAAGAACCAGCTTTTTGTTTCATTTATCTTTTGTATTTTTTGTTTTGTTTCCATTTCATTTAGTTCTACTCTGATCTTGGTTATTTCCTTTCTTCTGCTGGGTTTGGGTTTGGTTTGTTCTTGTTTCTCTAGTTCCCTGAGGTGTGACCTTAGAATGTCAGTTTGTGCTCTTTCAGTCTTTTTGATGTAGGTGTTTAGGGCTATGAACTTTCCTCTTAGCACCACCTTAGCTGTATCCCAGAGGTTTTTGGTAAGCTGTGTCATTATTGTTGTTCAGTTCAAAAAATTTTTTAGTTTCCATCTGGATTTCATTTTTGACTCAATGCTCATTTAGGAAGAGGTTATTTAATTTCCATATATTTGCATGGTTTTGAAAGTTCCTTTTGGAGTTAGTTTACAGTTTTATTCTACTGTGGTCTGAGAAAGTGTCTGATATAATTTCAATTTTCTTTTTTTTCTTTTTTTTTTTGTTTGCTGTACTCATCAATCCATCACCTACATTAGGTATTTCTCCTAATGTTATCCCTCTCCTAGCCCCACCCTCCGACAGGCTCCAGTATGTGATATTCCCCTCCCTATGTCCATGTGTTCTCATTGTTCAACTCCCACTTATGAGTGAGAACTCATAATTTCTAAAATGACATTTCTTTAATTTCTAATTTTCCTGAATTGTCATTTCATTTCTGAGTTTTATTGTTTAAACTTATATTGTTTCATCTCATGAATCATTTCCTTAATATCTTCTAGCTTATCTTAAAATATTATGTTGTGGTTTTCATCTGTTTTATGGACATATTTTTCCGACTTTCATTGACACTAAGGATCATACTCTGTTCCTTATTTTCTTTTAATCTTATAAAATCTTTATGTGGGGTTTGATCTTGATACTTTTTAAGTTATTCATTTTTATGTGAAATAAGTTTTCCTGAAGTTTTAAAATGAGGCGGGGTTCAGGAAACTTTACCTGATTTTACAGATTTCCCTCTTCTGTTGCTTTGAGTTATGTTTTAAAATATGGCAGCTTGCCTTTTGGGATTTCTGGGATTTCCTCACTTTTTTCTAGTCCTTCTGTTTCCATACTCTCTTATTAGTCTGTCTGTTTTTATGTGGCAGGTTCAGAAAGATTAAAAAACTACACTACTGCCATCAGCTTCCCAGAATCCTTCAGATCTGATGGTTTCATTGTGTTTGTCTTCTGGCTTCACCCACCTTCCCTCTCCTCAATTTTCTTAAATTTGTTGAGGCTCATTTTGTGGCCTATCTTGGAGAAAGTTCCATGCGCTGTTGAATAGAATATGTATTCTGCAGTTGTTACATGAAATGCTCTGTATATATCTGTTAATTCCATTTGTTCCAAGATATGGTTTAAATCCATTGTTTCTTTGTTGACTTTGTCTTGATGACCTGTCTAGTGCTGTCAGTGGAGTATTGAAGTCCCCCCACTATTATTGTGTTGCTGTCTATCTCATTTCTTAGGTCTATTAGTAATTGCTTTATACATTTGAGATCTCCAGTGTTAGGTTCATATATGTTTAGGATTGTGATATTTTCCTGTTTGAAAATGTGAGAAAACATTTTAAATGGTCCATTTTCAAGGCATGATAAATCTAAGTACCAGCAGCCAGCCTGAGGATGTGACAAACCACATGTCTCATGCACCTAGAAAGTTACAATAAGCAAACGGACTGTAGAGGAGGGGTCAGCTTACAAAAGGGAAGAAAGTTTTGTTGTTGGGAAATCGAAACTTAAGCAGGGAAGGGGATGGGGTATAACCTTATAAGGGAGATAATGAAAATTAGGTGACATCTGGGAAGATTGTAACCCCAGAGTACTCGACCAATGAGGAACTGGGCGAAGGACTTTTGTGCTAGGAGATAAATTACCTGTTGTAACTGCCCCAGGTGTGCCTGCCTACTAGACACTCAATTTTGCAAGACTGCCATTAAAAGTCTCACTTCTGCTGTTCTTCGTGTCTCCAAGTCCATTCTTTGGGTTTGGATGGGTGAATGTGTGTGTCTCACAGACAAGGTATTTTACCATTATATATATGTCCCTCTTTGTCCCTTTTAACTGCTGTTGCTTTAAAGTTTGTTTTGTCTGATATAAGAATAGCTACCCCTGATCACTTTTGGGGTCCATTTTCATGAAATGCCTCTTTCCATCCCTTTACTTTAAGTTTATGTGAGTCCTTACGTGTTAGGTGAGACTCCTGAAGGCAGCAGATAGGTGGTTGGTGAGTTCTTATTTATTCTGCCATTCTGCATATTTTAAATGGAGCATTTAGGCCATTTACATTCAATGTTAGTATGGAAATGTGAGGTACCATTGCATACATTGTGCTATTTGTTGCCTGTGTACTTTGTTTTTTTTGTTTTTTGTTTTTGCTTTTTAACTTATATTTTTGTTTTATAAGTCCTGTGTGATTTATGTTTTAAAGAGGTTCTGTTTTGATGTGTTTCCAGGATTTGATTCAAGATTTAGAGCTCCTTTTAGCAGTTCTTGTAGTGCTGGCTTGGTAGTGGTGAATTCTCTCAGCATTTGTTTGCCTGAAAAAGACTGTATCTTTCCTTCATACATGATGCTTAGTTTCACTGGATACAAAATTCTTGGCTGATAATTGTTTTGTTTGAGGAGGCTGAAGATAGGGCCCCAATACTTTCTAGCTTATAGGGTTTCTGCTGAGAAATCTGCTGTTAACCTGATAGGTTTTCCTTTATAGGCTACCTGGTGCTCCTGTCTCAAGGCTCTTAAGATTCTTTCCTTCATTTTAACTTTGAATAACCTGATGAAACCATGCCTAGGTGATTATCTTTTTGCAATGAATTTCCCAGGTGTTCTTTGTACTTCTAGTGTTTGGATGTCTAGGGCTCTAGTAAGGCTGGGGAAATTTTCCTCAATTATTCCCCCAAATATGTTTTCCAAGCTTTTAGAATTCTCTTCTTCCTCAGGAACACTGATTATTCTTAGGTTTGATCATTTAACGTAATCCAAGACTTCTTAGAGGCTTTGTTCACATTTTCTTATTCTTTTTTCTTTGTCTTTGTTGGATTGGGTTAATTCGAAGACCTTGTCTTCAAGCTCTGAATTTCTTTCTTCTGCCTGTTCAATTCTATTGCTGAGACTTTCCAGAGCATTTTGCACTTCTATAAGTGTGTCCAATGTTTCCTGAAGTTTTGATTGTTTTTTCTTTATGCTATCTATTCCCTTGAATATTTCTCCCTTCACTTCTTGTATCATTTTTTGGATTTCCTTGAATTGGGCTTCACCTTTCTCTGGTGCCTCCCTGATTAGCTTAATAACTAACCTCCTGAATTCTTTTTCAGGTAAATCAGGGATTTTTTCTTAGCTTGGATCCACTGCTGGTCATCTAGTGTGATTTGGAGGGGGTTTGGGGAGGATTAAAGAGCCTTGTTTTGTCATATTACCAGGGTTGGTTTTCTGGTTCCTTCTCATTTGGGTAGGCTCTATTGAGAGGTGAAGCTGGCTAGGCTTCTGGGTCAGGTGGGGACTTAGAGAACTTTTCTGTCTAGCTAAAGGACTGTAAACACACCAATCAGTGTTCTGTGTCTAGCTAAAGGTTTGTAAATGCACCAATCAGCACTCTGTAAAAACACACCAATCAGCACTCTGTGTCTAGCTAAAGGTTTGTAAATGCACCAATCAGCACTCTGTTAAAATGGACCAATCAGTGCTCTGTGTCTAGCTAAAAGTTTGTAAACACACCAATCGGCACTCTGTGTCTAGCTAATTGGGTGGGGACCTGGAGAACTTTTCTGTCTAGCTAAAGGATTGTAAATGCACCAATCGGCGCTCTGTGTCTAGCTAAAGGTTTGTCAACACACCAATCAGCACTCTGTAAAAATGCACCAATCAGCACTCTGTGTCTAGCTAAAGGTTTATAAACACACCAATCAGCACTCTGTAAAAACAGACCAATCAGCACTCTGTAAAATGGACCAATCAGCACTCTGTAAAATGGACCAATCAGCAAGATGTGGGTGGGGCCAAATAAGGGAATAAATGCTGGCCACCCGAGCCAGCAGTGGTAACCTGCTTGCATCCCCTTCCACAGTGTGGAAGCTTTGTTCTTTCGCTCTTTACAATAAATCTCGCTGCTGCTTACTCTTTGAGTCTGCACTACCTTTATGAGCTATAACACTCACAGTGAAGGTCTGCAGCTTCACTCCTGAAGTCAGCGAGACCTTACAAACCCACCAGGAGGAATAAACAACTCCGGATGTGTCACCTTTAAGAGCTGTAATACTCACTGCAAAGGTCTGCAGCTTCATTCCTGAAGTAAGCAAGACCACAAACCCACTGGAAGGAAGAAACTCCAGACACATCTGAACATCTGAAGGAACAAACTCCGGACACAGCATCTTTAAGAACTGCAACACTCACCGTGAGGGCCTGCGGCTTCATTCTTGAAGTCAGCAAAACCAAGAACCCACTGGAAGGAACCAATTCTGGACACACTATCAGAGGGAAGGTCTAGGGCTGAAGGCTGTTGTTCAGATTATTTTGTCCTATGGGGTGTTCCCTTGATATACTACTGTTTCCCTTTTCCTATGGATGTGGCTTCCTGTGAGCCAAACTGCAGTGATTGTTGTCTCTCTTCTTCGTCTAGCCACCCAGCAAGTCTACCCCGCTTTGGGCTAGTACTGGGGGTTGTGTGCACAGAGTCCTGTGATGTGAGCCATCTACGAGTCTCTGAGCCGTGGATACCAGCCCCTGTTCCAGTGCAGGTGGCAGGGGGATGCAATGGACTCCATGACAGTTCTTAGCTTTGGAGGTTTAATGCTCTATTTTTGTGTTGTTTGGCCTCCTGCCAGGAGGTGGTGCTTTCCAGAAAGCTTCACCTGTAGTAACGCGGAGAGGGACCGGCAGTGGGCATGGCTCTAGAACTCCCAAGAGTATATGGCCTTTGTCTTCTGCTACCAAGGTGGGTAGGGAAGGACCATCAGGTCAGGGCAGGGCTAGCCATGTCTGAGCTCAGATTCCTTGGGCAGGTCTTGCTGCAGCTGCTGTGGGGGATGGGGGTGAGAGTCCCAGGTCACTGGAGTTGTGTACCTCGGAGGATTATGGCTGCCTCTGCTGAGGCATGCAGGTTGTCAGGGAAGTGGGGGAAAACCAGCAGTCACAGGCCTCACCCAGCACCCACAAACCGTAGAGCCAGCCTCACTCCCACTGTGCTCCCTGCCCCAACAGCCCCAAGTCTGTTTCCGGGCAGTGGGTGAGACAGGCTTGAGAACTTGCCTCAGGCTACCTGCCTCCCAGAAGTGAGAGAAAAGGGCTTGGTTCTTCCCCCACCTGTGGAGTCTGCACACTGGATTTTCACCCTCTCCCGAGTTCTGGCCAGGAGGCTTCTCACCCTGCTCAAATTTTTACAAAGTTCAGCTAGAGATTTCCTTTTCCCTTTGGAGGTCTACCCCTGACTCCTCTGGCTGCCCTCCCAATGGATCCCTGTGGTGCTGGGCAGGAATGGGCTGCCTGGGGACCCAGCAAGCTCCCAGGGCCTTTCTGCTGCTTTCTCTGCCCATGTGTTTTGCTTGGCTCTCTAACTTGACTCAGCTCCAGGTAATGTTGAAAACTTCTCCCACAAACAGAACTTTAGTTTATCCAGTGGGGGTGTGTGTTCAGGAGAGGAGGATCTCCCTTTCCCACTTCAGCAGTTGGGGCACTCACAGTATTTGGGGTATCTCCTGGGTCCTGCAAGAGCAGTCTACTTCCCTCAGAGGGTTTGTGGCTCCTCTCAGGATTGCTAGCTTGTTCTTGCAGTTGATCTTAGCTAAAATTCATAATGCGAGCCTCTGCACGCTGCTCAGCCCTGAGCTGCAATCAATCTAGTCCTGCCTCTCATCTGCCATGATGATCCTCCTTCCAAATAAATATTAAAAAATAAAAACAAACTGTAATCTGACCGCCTTGGGCACAGTTTCTCAAGACTCCTTGAGACTATTTTTCCAAGTCACACTCACTCATGTTGGTTCAGAATAAACCTCTTCCAAAATATTTTACAAAGTTTAGTTTTTCCATTAACAAGTAGAAACTGTCCTTTTATACGCTTAGATTCAACAAAGTATGGATGGCTATGTAGAAATAGGATTGGGCAAAAGGGTATAATCCAATGTTAATAGACGAAGTGGGGAAACCCAGCAAGGCCTGTCTGTCTAGATGTCTCTTGGCCTCTCTGAGCAGAATTCCTTCCTCCTGGATATGCAGCAGGACCCTCTCGGGAATGGGGCGGGGGGGGGGGTCCTCTGATCTACAATCAAACAAGATAGGTCACATAATTTCTTTATGGTCTATTTTTACAGAGTAAGACAGAGGAAAGTTAGAGTAATATTTTCAGGTTTTATAGCTGGCTTTGGAGAGAAGATATTTTGTTTTTTATGACCCACCTTCAGGAAGGGGAGTTCTAATTTCTATGGCTACCCTCAGGGGGAGAATGAGACTGAGAGACAGGAGGACAGAGGTCAGAGAAAAACTTCTGCTTCTGAGGCTGCTTCTGAGGCCCTCATCCTGGGGTGCTATTTTCTGAGCTCCAACACTCAGAATGGAAGAACTAGAGCCAACGTAACCAGGGGTGAGAAAAGGCTCATTCTGTATGTTCTGCTCCTGATTTATTTGGCAAATTCTTCCTTGTGTTACTTGTGTTAGTCTGTTTTCGTGTCATTCTAAAGAAATACCTGAGACTGGGTAATGTATAAAGAAAAGAAGTTTAATTGGCTCATGATTCTGCAGGGTGTACAGGAAGTATGGCGCTGGCATCTGCCCATCTTCTGGTGCGGCCTCAGGAAGCTTTCAATCATGGTAGAAGGTGAAGTGGGAGTAGGCGCATCACATGACGAGAGAGGGAGCGAGGTGGGAGGGGTGAAGTGCTACAAGCTTTTAAACAACCAGATCTCACGTGAACTCATTATATAATAGCAAGGACAGCACCAAGCCATTCACAAGGAATCCACCCCCTGACCCAAACACCTCCCAGCAGGCCCTACCCCCAGCATTGAGAATCACATTTCAACATGAGATTTGGAGGGGACAAACATCCAAACCCTATCAACCCTGGTGCACCGTGAAGCTCAGAGTTCCTTCTGCCAATCATGCCCTTTTGTTTTTTAGGAGTGGGAAACCTGGCACAGCAAAACAAAATAAACAAAAATCCTATAAAAATACTCATGCTACAAACTTCAGGGAAATCAGTCAAAACCCAAAACAATACAAGTTAGTTAGTTAGATGCCATTTGGGGTTTTCCAAATGCCAAGTCTAACAGTCAGGCTACACAGGATGGTCTCTCAAACTTCCCTTCCCCTAGCAGAGAATAACAGAGGACATACTATCCCAACACCATTACAATTATTCATTTTGCTTTTAGTGTTGTCAATAGAAGGGAATTGATTTGTGATACAGAAAATACTAATAAGCTAAAACAGGTTTGTTTTATTTCTCTGATGTAGGTTCACTGGTCAGCAATCTAACATTAAAAAAAAAAAAAAAAACCTAAATTACCCAGAAGTGTTTTTTCCTCCTGAACCAAATTAACAGATGCAAAAGAAAAAATTGCTTGCTTTTCCAAGGTACAGTTCACTTCAGTTGCTATAAGATGGGCTCATGTTAAAATAGCCTCATCTCTTTAGACACAATATTTTTTTTTTTTTGAGATGGAGTTTTGTTCTTGTTGCCCAGGCTGGAGTGCAGTGGCACAATCTCGGCTCACTGCAACCTCCGCCTCCCATGTTCAAGTGATTCTCCTGCCTCAGCCTCCCAAGTAGCTGGGATTACAGGTGCTCACCACCACACCCATCTAATTTTTGTATTTTTAGTAGAGACGGGGTTTCGCCGTGTTGGCCAGGCTGGTCTCAAACTCCTGACCGCAGGTGATCTGCCCGCCTCGGCCTCCCAAAGTGCCACCACACCTGGCCTAGACACAATATTAGAGCAAAGCATTTGTTTCATTTTCTTTTGTGATATGGTAACTTGGATGTGGCCACAAGAGGAGACAGAGGAGAGGCTCAGGAAAACAAAATTTGTTATATTCATAGGTCCTGGAGATAGGAAGCATGGCATGTCACCCAGAACCACAATGGAAAGACATCAGGAGGGTCAGGAGGCAGGAGACAGGATCAAGGGAAAGGCACTAGACCAGAGCTTTTGTCGGGGTTTCCGCGGGAAAGACAAGACAAGACAAATAGTTTAGCATTTGGTGAGTCTGAATAATTTTAGCAGGTTCTAAATGATAGTGGAGATGGGGTCCTAGTTGCCTGGTACTTGTTTCTGGGATGATTATGGCAGAGGAATATTGTCTCCTGGGTGTACAGGCCAGAGAGAGGAGGGGTGGCTCTGGATTGGTTAGTTTGCCTATCAAAGGCATGCTCCTGGCTGAACACTTGCTATCTCTGAGAAGTCCCTGGAGGGTTTAGTCACTCCTGAGCCAGAAAAGTTTTTCTAAGATGCTGTCTTAGTCCATTCAGGATGCTATAACATACCATAAACCAAAACACTTATAAACAACAGAAACTTATTTCTCACAGTTCTGGAGGCTGGGAAGTCAAAGATCAAGGAACAGGCAGATACAGTGTCTAGTGAGGACTCACCTTCTGCTTCACAGAAAGCTGGTTTTCTCACCATAACCTCACATGGTGGAAGGGGCAAATGGTCTCTCTTAGGCCTCTTTTATAAGGACACTGTCTTAGGCCATTCTTGCATTGCTATAAAGAAATACCTGAGGCTGGGTAATTTATAAGAAAAGAGGTTTAATTGGCTCACAGCTCTGCGGGCTGTACAGGAAGCATGGCACCAGCATCTGATTCTGGGGAGGGCTCTGGGAAGCTTTTACTCATGACAGAAGGTGAAGTGGGAGCAGGCATGTCACATGGCAAAAGCAGGAGCAAGAAAGAGAATTGAAGGGAGGTGCCACACACTTTTAAAAGACCAGATCTTGCAGAAACTCACTATCATGAAGACAGCACCAAGCCATGTGGGATTCACCCCCGTGACTCAAACACCTCCCACCAGGCCCCACCTCTAGCTCTGGGGATTACAAATCAACAAGAGATTTGGGCAGGGACAAATAACCAAACTATATCGTACACTAATGCCATTTATGAGGGCTCCACCCTCAATAACTAATGGGGTTAGGATTCCAAAATATGAATTTTTGGGCGATATAATCATACAGATCTCAAAACATCATAATATACAGAACCAAAAAATAATAAATCAAAAAAAGTGTGTGTGTGTGTGTGTGTATACACACACACACAATACAGCATTTAAACTAACTGGGTCCTAGAAAACAAGATCTGAACTTACTATTGGCTAGGGGGAAAGTCATTATAGGCTTTTGTAGCAATAATAATACCACCAGCTCTGCCTCAGAACTAATGGGAGACTCACTGCTTTCCCCTGCTAACCCATGCCCCCACCTAGCTCTGCTTGCTGAAGCCTTTTTCTTCTTGGGCCAAGGAGCTGTCTGTCCTCCTGACACTTCAGAAATACAAGCTTGATTTGCTGTAAGCAAACTTGAAGTTCCATAAATCAGTATTTTTAGCAGGCAGATTCTATGTACCAATATTTATTTATAACATGATTATATCCACACTGAACTTCCTTCATAAAACTATTACGTCTGCTGGCCTTTAACACCATCTCATACAAAGCAGCAGTGGGCCATTACTTCTTGAAAACAAAAAGTTCTGTTTTGGCGGTGGAATTTTGTTGATTCTTAGCATTTAGGTTGATTCTTAGAATTTTGAGAACAAATAATTTGAAGCTTTGGAACTGTGCCGTTCAACACAGTGGCTACTAGCCACATGTGGCTATTTAAATTGAAATTAGATGAAATTTAAAATTCCATTCCTCAGTAACAATTGCCATATTTCAGGTCCTAAATCGCCACATGTGGGTAGTGGTTACTGTATTAGCACAGCATAGAACATTTCCATTTCAAAAGTTCTATTAGACAGAGCTGCTCTAGAAGCTTAAGTTGGAAGGGATCTTTCATGTCTCTCTAATTCCACATGCTGTGAAACCTAGGACTTCCCATAGAAAATCTCTGACAGAGATTCTAAAAACAAAATTTGAAGAAAGGAAAGTAAAGGTGTCTGAAATCTTCCTGAGAGTTTGTCATAGCAATTAAAACCCCAGGTTTGGAAGTTCGAGCTTCATTCAAAATCTAGTTTTCCACAAACTGGCTATGTAATATTGGCATGTCACAGCATTTGTAAGCCTTGCTTTCCTCACTGTCTGTGGCCTATCCACAGCCTCTCCCCACTTCCTTCTTTCCTAGTAACAGAATCCCAGTGTATTTCAGTGGTTAACATAGACCCATTGATTTCAAGAAGGTGGATCCCACCACAGACATAGGAGATGCAGTTCTGTATGAGATATTAAGGGAACTAGGCTCAGGAGGAATTCCCTTCCCACATAAAAAGACAAAGCCTGTGAGGAGCAGAACTTTGGTGCTTCCTCATCCTTCTTGCTTGCTCTGTGGACATAATGCCTAGAGCTGTAGCAGCCATCTTGCAGCCATGAGTTGTCAAGCATTAGGATTAAGGCCAATATTCTAAGGGTCAAAGAACAGAAGGTTGTAGAGAACTTGGGCTCTGGATGACATCATTAAACAGCCACATACTTCTGCACTCTTTTATGCGGGAAAAATACGTACCTATGTTTAAGCTTCCGTAAGTTTTGTTTAGTTACTTACATCAAAAGCTTTATAAATTGATATTTCATCTTGGATCAACAGTATTAAGCTTGGCTGCTTTAACTAAAAACCTCAAATAATGGAAGTTTTAAAAGATAGAAATTTGTTTCTATCCCAGGTAAAAGAGATGTGAGGTACACAGTCCAGGGAAGGTCCAGCTTCACATGAATATCAGGGCCTCTTGCTGCTTCTCTCTTTCTGCTCCATCATACAAGCACTTGGTTTCCATCTTCAAAGTTACCTCATAGTCCAAGATGGCTACCGGAATTCCAGCCATCACAAAGACATTCCAGGCAGCAGGAAGGAGGAAAAGGAAAGGACAAATGGGTACTTCTCCCAGATGAGTTAGCATCACTTAAACAGCCAGTCTTAGAAGTTACACACAACACTCCCACCTAACAGCTCCTGCACCAGAATATAGTCCCACAGTATGCCTTGTTGCCAAGCAGCCTGGAAATATAGTCTTTTCGCTGGGAGCTATTGTTACCCCAATACAATCAGCATTCTTCTACTGAGGAATAAGGAGAGAACAATTCTCAGGTGGCAACTGACAGGCTGTTGTAAAACAAAGTGAGTTGATGCCAGAAAAATATCTGGCATGGTGTATGACATATATAAACTCTAAAAAAGATTTGGGAGTGGGGATAGGAAGGGAGTAAAATATTTTATCTTCACCTTTGAGTTATTTTGTAATGAGTTGGTCTTTGTTCCATTAATACAGCATTCTCCAAATTTTAGCATTTGCTTACCATCTTTGTGTTTTTTCTATATTCATATACCACCTATATATTATTCCCTTTAAATCAACTTGACATTTAAGCTTAAATTTAAGTATATAATTCCCATAAATAGAAAACCAATATTCCTCTAATAATAACACAAAAATTATAGCTATTAAAAATTTCACTTTGGATATTACCTAAAACCACCTCACATGCCACATTTTGGAAAACATTTCTCCATTAAATACTTCAGAATAAATGACTTTTGTGATTGATTGCCTCAGGTTTGCTTTGGTCATTAATCAACCTCCACTGCTATTTATTTGCTTCATCTAACAGCATAAGATGGAGATTATTCCTTAAATATCTTTAGTAATTAGAAAAACTGACATCTTCTTTGGGTTCAACCAACCTTTAATGAGAATTGATGACAAGAAGAATACGCTTATGGGACTTAAAAGAAAGCTGACACATTCAGCAGCTTCTTAATTTTCTTTTTTAGGATCCAGACAGAGCCCTATTGAGAAGTAATTTTTAAACACATTGTCAACTTCAAGTACGTCTTCAATATCTTTTCTTTTCAGTCTCTAATCTGTATTTAACTTTCCAGGCCAAACTCCTTGACATGACATTCAAAGTGCTCTATGCTATCTCCCTACATTCCTCCACACACTTGACACTCGTCCCCAGTGTCCCTGGCATGTACAAGCCCCCACACTGTTCCTCAGCTGCTGTTGGCATCACTGTTCCCTCATACGTAAAATGGCAATTTTACCTCCTGCCTCATTTAACTGCTAAGCCTATCATGAGGATAAAATAAGACCATGCTGCAAAAGCTCTTGGAAAAGTGAAAAGTGCTCTGTGTAAGATGGCATCATCTCAGTCAACTGCCCTCATGCTGAAGTGGCTCTGAGCATGGGCTCTGCAGCCAGAGCACCTGGCTCACTACCATTTTCGTGCTGTGTGACCTTGGGGAAGTCACTGTACGTCTTCGCATCTCAGTTTCTTCTCCTGTAAAATGAGACTAGCACCTACCAATGTGGTATTATGAAGATTCAATGGGTTAATCCACAGGAAGCACTTAGAACAGTGCCTGGCACATAATGAGCTCTCAGAACGTGTTAGCTATTATCCTTATTATTATTATCTCCAAAGGACAGCAGTGAAAAGAGTGGGCTCCAGAGTCATGCAAATTTGGTTTCAAATCCCAGCCCCATGACTCACTACTGGGATGTAAATAGGTCACAAATTCACTCACATTGCTCTCCCAGGTGCCAAGGAAATGGTGTTTCTCTATTTATCTCCCTAACAGACCTGCTCTTTGACAGAAGCACTCACTTCCTGGGCAACGGGAAATGGGCAAACAAACAATAAAACCTAGATGGAGTCCACTTCAGCAAACCTGAACTGACACAGTAATTTTAAATTCCTTAGGTAAGACTCACTCACTTTAAATATAAATGTTCGGTCATAGATTTCCACCCGCTTCCCTGCTCCTCTCCAAGACCAGAAATGTGGGAGGTGGACTTATGTAACCTGGCAGTGTTGTAACCAGGGCTGAGACTAGGATGCAGCAAGTGAGGTGTGTAAGATGCAGAATTTGGGAAGAACTCGCACAATCCTGAGAGTGAGCCCCTCTTTAAATCTGGTGACCTTAGTGCTCACTTGCTTCACTCTAGTGCGAGCCCTGGGGCAGGAAAACCCCTAATCTCCTGCTCCTCATTGGTTATGAGCCAATTGGTTGGGGACCTCATGGCTGTTACTGGTTCTCTTCCTGGTGTTATGCTGTTGCTGAAATTAGTGCCTAACACACCCCAAAGTCTGGTTGCGATGATAGCCTGGATAGGTTCTCCAGCTGATTTGGTCTTGCCATAGCCCTTGCTAAAGCTGCTGAGTCTTGGTCTCAGAAACAGTCACCCACATTATCTGTAAGGCAGTGCTGGTGTTCCTCAGACCAACTCCTCCAGGATCCACTCTCTGGAGCACACAGGCACTTCCCTCCATGCCACAAGTACACTGAAGGCAATTTAGAAAAGCTAAACCTTGGCCTTCTCTCTGCCTAATCATGTGGGATGGCCAGGGGTCCTTTGATACACTGTCCCCACTCCAGTTTGGAGCAGGGCAGCCTAGAGGTAAATTCTGCCCAGAGCCCTAAATGTGCCTTGAATCCAAACCAACTTGACATTGTCACTCCTTTAATTAATTCCATCATCCCCATTTGCTGCAGCCCAATATCCACAGTAGGGAGATCAGGACCCACAGTCCCACCGCTGACTCTCCTCTTCTTCCCACAAACACCCTGGCCTGAAGGATCAGGCTTCTGCTTTCTCATCAGATTTTGTATATCCTCCTCCAACTTGGGGCAGCAAGCCTTGTAGCCTAGCCAACACATGGAAGAGGTTTCTTCTCTACACTATGGAAGAAACTATGATCTAAATCATGCAGGTTTTCTTCTAGATATACTAAAAATACTATAAAATAAATAGATTTCCTCTTCTCTTTCTCTCTTCTTACATTCTTCCTTCTAAAGCCTGGCTTCAATTTTACTGTGAAGCCTAAATCTTATTTTAAATGTCAGAAGCTGATTACCTTTTTTAAATTTTTGCATGTCTGCTATCATTTTCCTAAAACTGAAGTAGATGAATGACTTGGGGCTAATTTGGGGATTCAGTAAAGCATACACAAGTGCAAAAAAAGAAAGCATATGCTATATTTTTTCAAAATATTACTCCTGTTGCATTTATCACTGATATGGTTTGGCTCTGTATCCCCAGCCAAATCTCATCTCAAATTCTAATCCCCACATGTCAAGGGAGGGACCTGTAATCCCCACATGTGGAGGAAAGGAAATGGTTGGATTATGGGGGCAGTTTCCCCCATGCTGTTCTTGTGAGTGAGAGAATTCTCATGAGATCTGACGGTTTTATAAATGGTAGCTTTTCCTGCATGTACTCTCTCTTGCCTGCCCCATGTAAGACGTACCTATTCCCCATCTGTCATGATTTTAAGTTTTCTAAGGCCTCACTAGCCATGTGGAACCGTGAGTCAATTAAACATCTTTCCTTTATAAATTACCCAGTCTTGGATATCTCTTATAGCAGTATGAAAATGGACTAATACAATCACCTTGGGCAAGTTATAAATTTTTTTATTCTCTGGAGAAAAATACATTGTAATGGTACTAGCCACAGGATAATTGGGACAACCAAAATTCTGTGTGTATACAAAGACATATAAGGAAATATTACAGCAGTGTTGTTTATAATAATCCAAAACTAGAAACAATTCAAATGACCATCAACTGATGAATGGGCAAAGAAAATGTTGTATATCCATATAATGAAATACTATTGGCAATAAAAATAAATGAACTATGGATATATGGTACAATATGGATGAATCTCAAAAACATTCTGCTATGTGAAAGAAGTCAGACTCAAAAGATTACACATCGTATGGTTCCATTTATTTGCAATGTCCAGAAAAGGCAAATGCACAAAGACAGAGAATTAAGCAGTCTAGGGCTGGGAGTGGGAATAGGAATGGGATTGACAGCAAAAAGCACAAGGAAACATTCTGGGGTGATGAAAATGTTCTCAAACTGGATTGTGACAATGCCTGTAGAACTTTATAAATTTACTAAAATCATTAAATTATACATGTGCAGTGAGTAGAGATTATATGTAATTATACCCCAATAATGCTATTTTTAAGTGTTTGTGTGTGCATATACACACCAAGGAGCATGTGTGCATGAAAACACACACAAACACACACACACACATACACACACACAGTGCCTGGCACAGAATAAGCACTTAAAAATGTTGGTCACATTTATTATCATATTATTGAAATGCTTATTATTATTAAACTCCATATTTTACATCATTTGAATGGGCTATTGCCTTAAAATAATTTTGGGCACTATTTATGTTTAGGGGGGTTATTTGTTTAGTTGTACTACCTATTATCAAATTCTCAGCATCTTCAGAAATTCCACGAGGTATACAGAAGGTTAGCAAATGTCTTCATTATTTTATTGTACTTTAGAATCAAAGGCAAATATCTATTAGAGTATTATTAGAATCCTCATTTGCTCTTTGGCTGTTGTGAAAGTCAGTTTTCCAAATCACAATATTTGAGACTAAAAATAAATACATAAAAATGAAAGCATTCAAGACACCTGCTTCACTCAAATGCTAGAGCCTTTTTATAGAATGCTAACATTGAAACCCTTGCCTTTGGTTTGTATAAAAGATGCTTCTTCCTTAATGCTTAAAAGCATAACTACTTAGAGTTTATGGTTATTTGTCCTATTCATAAGGTAATTTCTGTTTTAGCAGAAAGAGAAACCTGAAGCACACATGCACCTCTCCGGTAAGCAAGTGCTCAGGCACAACTTCACACTGCTTCCTGAAAGGAGCTATTGTGCTCCACATTAGATATGACTCACCATCCAATCTACACTCGCCAGGGCCCAAGACCTTGTTACGCTTCCTTTCCATTTGGCCAGTTTCCCAAATTTATTCCTTTTGTCTCCCCAAACTGGTCTTTTTCCTCCAGTCATCCAGGTTCCTAATTACCCAATCCCCTGATAACAACTGCCCCCCCTTGCTCAACTCTGCCATTGAGATTTTACTGCTGCCATTGTCCCTACCACAGATGTCTTCATTCCTCCAAGTCCCGCCAACTGCTAGGTGGCCTGGCTTAAGATTCCTCTCTTTCTCTCCGTCCATATCCCTCCTTTGACTCAATGCTAGGAACAATTTACCCTCATGCATGCATTTATTTCAGAATGAGTGGCATTTTCTTCTCAGCATTAGTTACAATCTTCTCATAGACGAAGACCCTGGCTCCTACTTCTTTGACAGCCTGCTTTGCGCTAATCTGAGGAATGTACCTCCTGCTGCTCACTCTCTCTTGTGCATGTGCTCACTGAGGAAATGCCATACTGAATTGCCCACACAATTTCCTCTCTCTCTCCACAGAGGTGAATTCCCTTAGCTCAGTGATTCTCAAAGCCCAGCATCAGCATCACCTAGAAACTTGATAAAATGCAGATTCTCAAGCCCTATCCCAGAGTGACTGAACCGGAAATTCTGAGAGTAGAGCCCAGTAATCTGTATTTTAACAAGCCCTCCAGGTGATTCTGATGCACACTTAAATTGGAGAACCACTGCCCTGTGTGGTTCAACTTGACTCTAATTGAGATCAGGGGAGCTGTAACCCTCAAACTCATCACTGTATTACCCATGCTTCTAAATTGTCAGCTGCCCCTTCAAGAGACCTCTGTCACCCTTCAGACTACTTTGCCTTTATGGTAGCCAGACAACCACAAAATGAGGGAGAAAGCAAATCAACTGGTTAACTTCCCAGACTGTTTCCAGAGCTGAGCTGACATTATTAATGATAATCATCAAAGATGCTGATGGAAGTGAAAAAGTACTTTCGGTGAAAACCATCTTGGCTTGTGTTCCACTGGAAACAGGGGTGGGAAAGGGCCAGCTTTTGGCAAGTGGAGGAGCGCCTATGTAAAGGAAAGATAATTTGCTGCAAAGCTTTGAGCAGGATTTAGAAAGTGAAAATGCAGTGATCTTAAAACTTTTATTCTAAAACAAGTGGCAATCCCTAAAGTACCAATGATATTCTTCAAAGAAACGGGGGGGGGAAGCCCTAAAATGTATATGGAACCACAAAAGACACAAATAGCCAAAGCAATCCTGAACAAAAAGAACAAAGTTAAGACATCACCCTACCTGACTTCAAAATTTACTACAGAGCTATAGTAACTAAGCCAGCATGGTACTGGCATAAAACAGACATACAGACCAATGGAACAGAATAGAGAACCCAAATATAAATCCACACATTTACAGTCAACTTATCATAGACAAAGGTGGCAAGAACATACAATGGGGAAAGGACAATCTTTTCAATAAATGGTGCTGGGGAAACTGAATAACTATATGCAGAAGAATGAAACTAGACCCCTATATCTCACCCTACACAAAAATCAAATCAAAATGGATTAAAGACTTAAATCTAAGACCTGAAACTATGAAACTACTAGAAGAAAACATTGGGGAGATGCTCCAGGACATTGGTCTGGGCAAATATTTTTTTCTATAAGACCTTAAAAGCATAGGCAACCAAAGCAAAAATAGACAAATGGGATTACATCAAGGTAAAAGGCTTTTGAACGGCAAAGGAAACTATCAACAGAGTAAAGTGACAACCCATAGAATGGGAAAAAATATTTGCAGACTATTCGTCTGACAAAGATGAACAGCAAGTATATATAAGGTCAAAAAACTCAATGGCAAAAAAAAAACTAACAATCAATTTTTTAAATGGGCAAAAGATCTGAACAGACATTTCTCAAGATATACAAATGGCCAAAGGGTATACAAAAAGCCACTCAACATCATTAATCATCAGAGAATTGCAAATCAAAACCACAATGAGATGTCATTTCACCCCAGTTAAAGTGGCTTGTATCCAAAAGACAAGCAAGTACAGATGCTGGCAATGATGTGGAGAAAGGGGAATCCTCATACACTGTTGGTGAGAATGTAAATTTGGCCTGGCGCAGGGGCCCACATCTGTAATCCCAACACTTTGGGAGACCAAGATAGGCAGACCACTTGAGCCCAGGAGTTCAAGACCAGCCTGGCCAACATGGTGAAACTCCATCTCTAATAAAATACAAAAAATTAGCCAGGCACGGTGGCGCATGCCTGTAATCCAGCTACTCAGGAGGTTGAGGCAGGAGAATCACTTGAACCTGGGAGGCAGAGGTTGCAGTGAGACGAGATATGGCGCCACTGCACTCCAGCCTGAGTGACAGAGACTCTGTCTCAATAAATAAATAAATAAATAAGTACAGCCACTAAGGAAAGCTGTATAGAAGTTCCACAAAAATCTAAAAATAGAACTACCATATGATTCAGCAATTCCACTCCCAAGTATATAACCAAATGAAAGGAAATCAATATACTGAAGAGATATCCCATGTTTATTTCAGAACTATTCACAATAACCAAAACATGAAATAAACCTAAGTGTTCATCATCAGATGACTGAATTAAGAAAATATGATAAATATACACAATGGAATATTACTCAGTCATAAAAAGGAATGAAATCCTGTCCTTTGCAGAAACATGGATGGATCTGCAGGTCATTATGTTAAATGAAATAAGTTAAGCACAGAAAGACAAATATTGCATGTTCTCACTCATATGTGGGAGCTAAAAAATGGATCTCATGAAGATAGAGAGTAGAATGGTGCCTACCAGAGGCTGGGAAGGGTAAGGAGGGCAGGTGGCATGAAGGTAAAAAAAAAAAAGGATATAAATGTATTTATTATCAATGAAGTGTACACTTAAAAATGGTACAGATGGTAAATTTTATATATTTTTACCACAGCTAAAAATGTTTCTAAAAGTGGAGAAGGCACAGAAGTTCTCCTTCAAATAGATGCAATAAATATATGATATTAGCAGAATATAAAGGAGTTTGATTTTTAATTTTTAAAAAATTGTTTTAACGTATCACTCATTTTAATATTTGGAGCTTCTGAGAATTCACTCCCTTTTTTATGGTCTAAAAAAATAATACACTTTAAACTTCTTTTGAAAAGAAAATAAGAGTGGAAGGTAGTGCATTTGCCTCAATTACATGGGTTTTACAGATACCCAAAGGAGGGAGGGGCAGTGAAGTCCAGGTGAATAAAAACCTCAAACATTTATTGAGTACCTCTGATATGTGAGGATTTCTGCTAAGAGGTGATCACCACCTCCACCACCAAACCACCATCATCTCTCACCAGAACAATTGCAAGAGCCTCCCAACAGCTTTTTCAAGAATGAAAACACCCTTTTGTCCTGCATACACCAGCTCCAGATACTTCTGAAATATAAACCAGCTTATGTGACTCCCCTATTCAACTCCCCACCCCCAAGACTTCCATCATACTCACACTAAAGTCCAAAGCCCTAACCTTGACCTACCCAGCCCTTGGTGAACAGTCCTCTTCCCCCTCTACCTCTAAACTCTTATCCTGCTACTCTGCCCCTCCACCATGCCACTCCGCCCCTCCACCATGCCACTCCAGACCCTCTTGCCATCCTGCTGCATTACAAACACACCAAGAACATTCCCACCTCAGGGCCTTTGCATTAACTGTTCCGTCTGCCTGGAACACTCTTCCCACAGATAGCCACATGGCTGTTTCTGCACTTCTTTCAGTCTCTATTTAAATGTCATGGGATCAGAGAAGCCACGTACATAAAATAGCACACACATATATACCTCTCCTTTCATTCTCTCTCCCCTTATTCACCTTTTTCTTCATACCTGTGTATTATATTTTTTAGCCTTATCCTCTAAAATATAATCTCCATAAAAGCAGAGATTTTATCTGTTTTATTCACTGAAATATCCTCAGCATCTAGAACAGCATCTGACACATAGTAGGTGCTTAGGTGCTCAGTAAATTTTTGTTGGATGCAATAATTGTTAAATGGATGAGTGAATGTGAGGTGCTCAGGATACAAAGATAAGCTACAAATCCCTGCCATCGATGAGCTCAGTATTGGGTTCATATTTACATCCTTTCTCCACTTGAAGAAATTAAAATTGATGGCAGATGTGAATTAGGCAAGGTTCTCACATTCACAGATCGAAAATGTACAAACATATTGGCCCCTGAATTGTTTTTGTAAACGTCTGGTAAATCAAATTTATCTAGTAGGACTCATGAGAACAACCACTTTAAAATTCTGTGTCTTCTTAAAAACCAATCTGTCACTATTGGCCAGAACAAGCAACATTACTTCTCTCTGTTTGATGGTGGAGCCAGGTGTGTAGAAGTAACTTAATAACTGAGAGGTGACTTTTCTCAAGAAAAAAAAAAATGATGCACCTTTAAATGCTTCTGACTGCAAGAAGGACAACAAGATTTATGGTTTAACCAACGTGTAAAATACCTCACTTTATAAGTGATTCCCTGAAGAGTTGGAGAACACTCAATAACCCCTCTTCCGTGAAGACAAGCAAAATAATCATTACTATTAGAAATGCAGTTCGCTTATTAAGTCAGAGTAGCGTGTCATGATTGACATCAGCAACATTTTTCCTCTCTCATGGTTTGTTTTAATGAAGGTGACATTATAAAGACATTCTCTCTCACTTTAACCCTGTTGTGGAATAAAATAATTTTAAAAACAACCTCCTGAAATAGCTTGCTGTTTGTATAATTTGTTCCCTTGGTTGGTGTCTTTTTATACGTTGGACTTATGAAATAACTTAACTTTTAGCATGAACCAGGGTCTGTTGGTGAAATATTCACCAACCATTGTACAGCAAAGCCCTGGCAGAACCTAACTCAGGCATCATCTTCAAAGGTCAAATATAAAAATATATCTAAGGATCTTAAGTCAGATCAAGTTAGTATACAATAGAAGTATTTCTTACACAAACCTGAAGAAAATGGAAAGTATTAAAGGTAGAAGCCTGAACCCTTATGAGTTGATCTTGTATGGGCTGGTATCCCATCTATGAATATACTCAGAGAAAGGGGCTGTATGAGTTCTCATCTCCCTGGGAGGAGGGCATCCACAGGAAAGCACCTCCCATGCCAAGCCAGGAAAGTGGGGCTTTCCAGTGGGAATTGGTCCTCCAGTCCTCCAAAGGGCTCCCGGTATGGGGACTGACAGTTTGGAAGTTTCCTCTGGACCCATAATGACAAGCATCCTGCTACTAACCTGGCATCAAATATTGGTCCAACAAGAGTTTCGTTCCATCACACGCAATGTTCCTGCCTCAGAAAGAGTCAGAAGCCTGAAGGGCTTCTTGGTAAGATGTCCTGTTTCCAAAGAACGGCACCTAGAGAGGGCTCCACTGTGTGGTCCTCATGGCTGTAACTCCCTAGAGGGGTTTTAATTCCAAAAGCCTTGGCATTAAAGCTCCACCCAAGCTGGATGGGCAATCAGGAACCCAGTAAGCATGGAGGGATCTAAGCTTTCCTTGGCCTTCAGATCCTAGCCTAAGCTGCTTCTGGCCGCATAGCTTTCTACTCTGAGGGATACGTTGTGTGTTTCTCAGAGCTAAAGAGTAGGCAGCAGACCCAAGGACATAACCACAGTGCTCAAGCAATCTACCAGTGAGTACTTCAAGAAAGGGAGCTGCAATGTTTTATTAGCCAAAACTTACCAAGATATTGACTAATGAAATTGAAATAGAGGAGCCAGGAGGGGAGAAGTGTCTGTGAGTAAGAGAGGATGAAAAGCTTTTGCTAACATGTCAATGAAAGATCCAAGCAGCCTGGGAACTGAATATCTCTCAGAGTCTCTTTAGCCTCAAACTAAAATGGCATTGAAAGAAAAGAGACTATAGAAAGTGCTTGATGAAGTTTAACAGTGGACAAGAAGTCAAATGAGAAGCTCCATACCCACATGGAGAGAGGAATTTGGAATAAAATAAAGAAAGTAAACAAGATGTCAAAGGGACTCTAAGTATCAGGAATGCTAGAGGTTAGAGGTTCCTGGGGAAACTAGTGTATTAGTCCCTTCTCACACTGCTATGAAGAAATACCCAAGACTGGGTAATTTATAAAGGAAAGAGGTTTAATTGACTCACAGTTCTGCATGGTTGGGGAGGCCTCAGGCCTCAGGCCTCATGGCAGAAGGCACCTCTTCATAGGGTGGTAGGGGAGAGACTGAGTGCCCAGCGATGGGGGAAGCCCCTTATAAAACCATCAGATCTCGTGAGAACTAACTCACTATCACAAGAACAGGATTGGGGGTAACTGCCCCCATGATTCAATTACTTCCCCCTGGTCCCTCCCACAACATGTGGGGATTATGGGAACTACAATTCAAGTCTAAATTTGGGTGGGGACACAGCCAAACCATATCAACCAGGTTAGATCTTTAACCTAATATATATTAAATGTATAATATATATTAAATACTATAGATTATATTAATATATACCTAACCTAATGTATAATACATATATTTTAATATTTTTATATATTATACTTTAATATTATATTATCGAGAAAATATTATATAGAGAAAACAGCTGGTAACAAATAGTCCTTATGAATAACAGCAAATAACATTAGAGAAAAGATGTTACAGACATTAGAGAAAAAACTAACAGAAGACTTTATAGTACCCAAAGCATTTCGATGGATATAAATACCTCAAGTGGAGTAGTGGCCCTCACAGCTTATGATTGTAAGAGTACCAGCCCACCACTAATAGCTTCCCAATGGACTATTACAGCAGCATGAAATTAATCCAAGTGAGATTGGGCCCCCAAACTTACAGATTCATCCCATTGTAAAATGTTTACTAGAGTAATTCAGAGGCATTTGCCCTATCAGCCTTCACCATCTCAGTGTAAGTGAAAAGAAGTACTCAGCCACAGTTAATCACATGAGTTCCGGTCTCAGATAAACCTAGGTTTGGACCTTAGCTCTACCTCTCATGAGCTGGTGGGTCCTGGACAAGTTTCTTACCCTCCAAACCTGTTTCCTCACATAAATTGATTATGCCCATCTCACAAATTGTTGTAAGAGTTAAATGAGCTAATGAAGAGTAAAGTATTTGGCACAGTGCATGTACTAGACTCAAACTAAAATGGCGTTGAAAGAGAAAGGCTCTAGGAAGTGCTTGATTAAGCTGAACAGTGGACAAGAAGTCAAATGAGAAGCACCATACCCACATGGAAAGAGGAATTTGAATCATTTACAAAGAGATTGACTGAAAATTTTCTTTGGACTAATCCTGACAGGTGGACCCTGAGTCTACATCCTATTCATCTTTTGCCTGTGAATTACCAAAAGTTGGCCAAGACAAGAGTTCAACGTATCTTTCTCAAACCGAATTGAATTTGTGAATGAGGCCAGACTTCAGACTTCTATCTAGCAATATTTTATCCCACTCAAATACCTACATCTGTTGTTTTTCATTTTCAACACTAAATAGAATATTTAGGGGCTAATGTATTCCCTTATTTATTTCACATGACTAAGAATGGTGTGTGAAAATGGCTAAATATTTTTTAAACTTACTGTTAAGTAGCTGCCATGTGCCTACAAAACATCTGCATCCCACACTGCAGGGAAAAAGAAAGAAAAGAAACAGAACCCCATTTTTAAGAGGGAAAAGAAAATCTAAATGGGCACAAAAAGTATCAAAAGACATGGAGGAAGTGATATGGCCTTTTACACAGAAAAGCAACAACAATATATTGTTTTAAAATAGAGAAAATATCTCTTTAAAATCTAGCTTTTAAAAAAGGTCAGAGAAGTTTAAGGTTTATTCAAGTGTAAATGTCAATTGGAATAAGTGACACCTGTGAGAAAACGGGGAGCCCACTGACCTTTTATCCAAAAGAAGGCCAGAAATGCTGTCTAGGAAGGGTGAAGGGCAGAAAAATTTTAGAAGGATTTTGAATGAGGGAAAGAAACCAGAATGAAGGGAAATCTAATATCCAAAATACCTAGTTCCATACACTGAATGCTTTTAGTTGCAAAGCCATACCCAATATGGTTAAATCAAAAAGGTGATGCAGCAAGTGCATGCTTCAGGAGAGGTTTCACCAGGTCTCAATGCAATCCCAGGCTAGCTCTCACCATTTCTCAACTGTTTTAACTTCAGAACTGGGCTTCATTATCTAACATATTTTTCCCTGGTAGTGTCCAGAATCTTCCATGTTTACATAGAAAGAATCTGCTCATTGGGCAACTTAAATAATATCCCAGAAGTCCGCCTTCTCTTGATGGGTGTAACCTGAATTATGTGCTCATCCCAGAGCCAATCACCATAATTATGGGTGTAGAATGTACTAACTGGCTCATACCCTTCAGAGCCTGTCTGTGGAGCTGATAGTCAGGTCCCTTTCACCCTAACCACATGGCTTGGAATATTGTGATATATAATAAAAGCTGGACTATGAGGAACAAACACAAGGTAAGCAACAAATAATAAATACTTCCTACACAGGGCGACTAGGTTTCTATTTGAAAATAATCTTCATACCTGTAATTAACCTTCTTAAGAGAACGGCATTCAAGCATTCTTATAAACCTCACAAGCTCATCCCAAGACACATCTAGCATTTAAAGAAATGGAATCTATGAAGAAGTGCCACCGACTAAACTTTGCAGAAAAATCTTTTTTTATCACAGTTGGTGGGAAAAAAATTTCATTAAGTATTCCAAAGATGTTCACCAATTTAGACTAGTTTATAAGGTTCTTCATAATCAAGCTCCATATGCCTTTCTAGCTTTATCTCAAGACACTATGCTCACTCCACACTTTTTATACAGTCAACATCTTTACCAGACTTCTCACCATTTCCCCCAAAGCATCATGATTTTCACATGTCCATGCTTTTATTTTTATTTACTTATTTATTTTTGAGATGGAGTCTCGCTCTGTCACCAGGCTGGAGTGCAGTGGCACAATCTCAGCCCCCTGCAACCTCCGCCTCCCGGGTTCAAGTGATTTTCCTGCCTCAGCCTCCCAAGTAGCTGGGACTACAGGCACACACCACCACACCCAGCTAATTTTTGTAGTTTTAGTAGAGACATGGTTTCACCGTGTTGGCCAGGATGGTCTCGATCTCTTGACCTCATGATCTGTCCGCCTCGGCCTCCCAAAGTGCTGGGATTACAGGCTTGAGCCACCACGCCCCGTCGTGTCCATGCTTTTAGATTGCATTTTTATTATTCTATTTTATTTCCATTATTAACTCATTATTTATACTTCTTATTCTAATATTTTCAGTTGGTGCCCTAGGACTTATTAGTCTACCTTCAAATAATATTATATTACTTCATATAGGTGTAAGGACTTTACTCTTCTTATGCTCACTCTCCCAATTCCTCCCTCCCATCTTTTGTGATGTTGTTAACGTACACTTTACCCTTACATACATTATACACCAAAATACGTTATTAGTCTTTTTTCTTTAGGCAGTCAATTCACTTTTAGAATGATTAAAAATAATAATAGGATTTATTTCTATTTATCTTCAATTTTAACCATTTCCAGAACTCTATTATTTTGCTTCCATTCAAGGTTCCATCTGGTGTTATATCACCTATGCCTGAAGAACTTTTTTTGTAGCACAGGTCTGCTGATAATACATTCTTTCAACTTTTGTTTATCTTGAAATTTTTAAATTTTACCTTCAGGTTTGTTTGTTTGTTTGTTTTGAGACTGATCTCAGCTCACTGCAATTCTGCCTCCCAGGTTCAAGTGATTCTCCTGCCTCAGCCTCCAAAGTAGCTGGGATCACAGGTGTGCACCACCATGCCTAGCTAATTTTGTATTTTTAGTAGCAACAGGGTTTCACCATGATGGTCCTGATGGTCTCAAACTCCCGACCTCAGGTGATCCGCCCACCTCAAACTCCCAGAATGCTCGGGTTACAGGTGTAAGCCACAGCGCCCATCCTACCCTCAGTTCTGAAAGCTATTTTCACTGGGTGTAAAATTCTGGGTGGTCATGGTTTGTTTTCCACTTAAAGATGTCACACTCTATTGCCTACTGATTTGCATATCTTCTGAAAGAAGTCAGCTATAATTCTTACCTTTAATGTATGGTATGTGTCTTTTTTTCTGTGGGTGTTTTCACTGTTTTCTTGTTGTTACTGGTTTTGGGCAGTTTGAACATGGCTTAGTTGTGTTTGTTGTTGTTGAGTTTTTCTGGGGTTTGTTATGTTTTGTTTTGGGGAGTTTTGTTTGCTTGTTTTTATCATCCTACTTGGAGTTTTCTGAGCTTCCCAGATCTGTAGTTTGATGTCTTTTATTATTTTTTTATATCAGCTGTTATGTCTTCAAAGATTTATTCTGCTCTGTTCTCTTTCTGGGATTCCACTTATACAAATACCAAACTGTATCATAGCTCTCAGATATTCATTTATGTTTCTTTTCTCATTGTGTTGCAGTTTGGCAATTCCTACTGACCTATCTCCAAGCTCATTGATTCTTTTCTCAGCTGTGTCAAGTTTACTGGTGACCCATCAGAAAAATCATTTACCTCTGATTTATGTGAAGTTTTTGTTTGTTTCTAGCATTTCCATTTGACTTGTTCTTATACTTTCTATTGCTCCTGAAATTCTCCATATGTTCATGTATCTTGTCCACCTATATATGTGATATAAAATTATATTGTAAATATAATTATTTTAAAGTTCCTGACTGATCTAAAGTTCTGAAATCCTGGTCATCTCGGAGTCTGGTTCTGTTGATTGCTTTTTCTTTTGGCAAGAGTTTTCTTTAAATGTTTTGTGTGTCCCAAAACGTCTTATTGAATCCCAGATATTTTATGTAGAGCAGTAAGAGTAACAGTACTTCTGTCTTGAAATGGGCATGCCTTTTCTTTGGTAAGGCTATTAGTACAGGGGTTAAGTCAATCTAACAAATTTAATGCAGGAGAGGCTAGAAGTGCATTCATACAGTTGGACTTGATCTCTTGGGCCTCTGCCTTTCCCTGTAGCAACAATGAGTCTTTACCTAGTCCCTGTAAGTTATAGGGTGCTGCCCTTCCCCAGCAATTTAAAAGTTTGGCTATGTAGGAAATATGGTTCAGGGTAAGAGGGTGGGCTTTGTGCCTTTCTTTCTCACAGTGACCAGCCCCTCCCCCATGCCTGCATAAATGAGGATGGCTCTCTGGTCTCTTGTTCTTCCCCCAGTCTTTCTTGTGAGGGCTTGGCAAACATCTATAGAAAAGAGCCTGCAACTGGGTACAAACTCCTCTTGTGTCAGGAGGTCCCTGGGATTTTCTTCTTCTTTAGGCTGCCCATACTCAGCCTAAAGAAACTCATGAAAATGTTAGTTGATTTATCTTTCTCATTTATATAGCAGCCTCCCCTGCTTCCTATGTTCCGTCACAGAGGAGACACTTCACATGTTCCTTCTTTCCTCAGAGGGACCTCTCCCTTCTCAGAATTCAGGCTATTTGCTTGTTCTGTGACCTCAGCTCTCTAATGGGTCTAAAAACAGTTAGGATTTTGTAGTTTCACTGGCTTTTCTCATGGTTAGAATGGGAGTGATGCTCATTCCAGCTTTCTGCATCCTTGTCTTAGTCTGCGTGGGCTGCTATAACAAAACATCACAAGTTAGATTTCTTATAAACAAAAGAAATTTCTTATAAAGAAATGTCTTATAAACAAAAGAAATCTCTCACAGTTCTGGAGGCTGGGAAGTCCTAGATCAAAGCACCGGCAGATTCAGTGTATGGTGAGAGCCTGCTTTCTGTTTCATAGTCAGCACCTTCTGTGTCTTCACATGGTGAAAGGGCAAGGGATATATTAGGCCTCATTTATAAAGGCACTAATCCCATTAATGAGACTCTTCCCTCATTACCTAGTCAATTCCCAAAGACCCCCTTTTTAATATCATCACCTTGGGGGTTAGAAATTTTATAAATGAATTTGAAGGGTTCACAAACGTTCAGCCTATAGTACTTCTCTATGCTTTTATACACTAACAATAATAAGAGCTAATATTTAATACATACTTATTATGTGCCTGGGATAGTGCTATGGGATTTACATGGATTTGCTCGTTTAATCCTCACCATTATTACATTCATTTTCTGGGTTGGGAAACCAAGATACAGAGAAGTTATTTGCCTAGGTCTCGCAGCTGCTAAATGGTGGGAACTGAATACAAACCCAGACAGTGTGGCTCAAGGGCAGTGATATGATTCTATAATGTTGCCTCTTTTCCTTGGGGGCAGGGAGCAGTCTTTATTCTTGTATGTATCCTTCCAGAGTCTATCACATTGCCTCATTCAAAGGAAACTTTCGGCCAATGACTGTTTAAAGAAGGAATTAGGCTGGGTACAGTGGCTCACGCCTGTAACCCCAGCACTTTGGGAGGCCCAGGCGAGCAGATCATGAGGTCAACAGTTCGAGACCAGCCTGGCCAATGTGGTGAAACCCCGTCTCTACTAAAAATACAAAAATTAGCCAGGCATGGTGGTGCGGACCTGTAGTCCCAGCTACTCGGGAGGTTGAGGCAGAAGAATTGCTTGAACATGGGAGGCAGAGGTTGCAGTGAACCGAGATCACACCACTGTACTCCCACCTGGGTGACAGAGCGAGACTCTGTCTCAAAAAAAAAGGAAGGAATTAATTGCCTCTCTCTTGCCCCTGGAAGTCAAAGTTGGGTTTGGAAGCAGTGACCTGGTGATGGGCTCACCCAGTTTTGTCTCTTCCTACCTTCCAGTATCACACACAGGAACAGTGTGTCACAATACATGACGAGAAAATGTTTCTTTTTTTTTCTTGTTTTTCCTTTTCTTTTTCTTTTTTCTGTTTGCCGGATACCTGTTAGAGAAAAATTTCTTGTATCTTGAACAATCTCCTTCTTGCACTCAACAAGTCAATCCATAACAAGAAAGCAATGATTGATGACTTTTCTGCCAAGTGATGCTTGCTTGATTAAGAGAAAATATGGTACATATTTCCTATGACTTTTCCTAAACTTTCACCACAGAGACTGGAAGTTTAGACATTGCTCTAACAAGATATGGTTTCACAACGTGTGATTTTACCCTACTTTCATTGTGATTAAGCAATAAAACCTTAAAGGGCAAAATCTATAAATTGTACTTTTCTGTATCCCACACGGTACCTGTCACAAAGCTCTACAAATACCGTTGAATGAAGAAATGGAAAAGATTAACTTCAACCACTTCAATGTTGCAGTCCAAATAAACCATTTCAGAGTGACATTCTTCCACTGAATGCTGGAAGTTTTTAGGAGACATAAAATTCAAAGGCTTGGAACCCAACTGTTTCAGGGATAAGTCAGTTTTATCCCAGGTGAATGAATGTCACCGTTAAATCTTTTTACTAGATATTCTTCTTCTGATTCTTCAATCTGAAAGGCTTCTGGACTTGGGAAATACAAACTTTAGGTTCTTGTCCAACTTTTGCCATATTTTAGCCACAGGACATTAAAACAGGGATAATCATATTTTAGATGCTGAGTTGTTGTACAAATTGAATGAGCAGACAAGTGCAAAATACCTCAATAATTACAAAGTACTATACAAATGCCTGTATTTTTACTATAGTCATTTCCACTTGGGTTGGTGCATTTTAATACTATTCTTAATAATTAGAATAATAATAAAAAACGATTTTTATTTAAGGCTCACAAGGATCTAGGCTATAATCTAATTTAACCTTCACAAAATTCCTATATGTTAGATACTATCATTTAGCCCCATTATGTTAGGAAACTCTGAGACTCAGCAAGTTTAAAGGGTTGGATTAAGGTCACAGAGAGTAAATTACAAGGTTTGGATTCAAACCCAGGCATCTACTCCAGAGCCCTGCTCTTAAGCACAGCACTCTTTCGCTTTCCAAAGGGAAGGCAGAGATTTTGTTCAAATCCAGTTACAAGGAAGCTGGCTGGAGAAATTATGGGCTAGCTAATGGGTTCTGCACTTGACTCTCATCTCTACACCATTCCCAGATGACCTCCTCTATTCTTACTGCTTCAACCATCATCTATATGTGAACAGTATCCAAACCTCTGTCTCCTGACCTCTGATTCCATCCATGCACCCAACCATTCAGGCATTCATTCAGCAAATACTCATTAAGCATCTACATGTCATGCCTGAGCTAGATGTTGGATAGAGCATAAGATAAATAAGGGACCTGATCTCATGGAGTTTATTCTACACTGGGAGGGAAAAAGCAATGAACAAATTAATTCATTAAGATACAATAATTTCACATACTATTACCTTATATGAATATATCATCATTCATTTAACCAGTGACCTATTGGATGGCCATTTAGGTACTTTCTCATCTTTTGCAATTATATACAGTGCTACAGTGAATAACTGTTTACACAAACCAACATATAAATGTTAAAGTAAACCACAAGATAAAATTTAGAAATGAAGTTCCTGTGTCAAAGGTCATGGACATTTTAAATTTTGATAGAGATTACCAAATTGTGCACCATAAAAATTATGCCAAAGTATTATCCCACCAAAAAATATAAAAATTCCTAATTCTCCACATTCTCTCTTCCATAAATGTGAACTGGACTTATCACATACAAACTGTACATTGGATTTTTGACACATTGATTAAGAGGTGAGCATGCACCTGCAAGGACAAAAAACCAAACACCGCATGTTCTCACTCATAGGTGGGAATTGAACAATGAGAACACTTGGACACAGGAAGGGAAACATCACTGGGGCCTGTTGTGGGGTGGGGGGATGGGGGAGGGATAGCATTAGGAGATATACCTTATGTAAATGTTGAGTTAATGGGTGCAGCAAACCAACATGGCATATGTATACATATGTAACAAACCTGCACGTTGTGCACATGTACCCTAGAACTTAAAGTATAATAAAAGAATATACAAAAAAAAGAGTGGTAAGGCAGATAGTGAGAAGAAAGGATAGAGCAGAAGGATGACAAAGGTCTTTTAACCCTATAGTGTGCTTAGCACTATTCTAGGAGCATTATGGTTGCACCATAGCCAGGAATATTCATCAGCAAATTAAGAGGTGAAAGAAATAGGATTTGATCGGCCGGGCACAGTGGCTCATGCTTGTAATCCCAGCCCTTTGGGAGGCCAAGGTGGGCAGATCACGAGGTCAGGAGATTGAGACCATCCTGGCCAACATGGTGAAACCCCATTTCTCCAAAAACAACAATACAAAAATTAGCTGGGCGTGGTGGCACACACCTGTAGTCCCAGCTACTAGGGAGACTGTGGCAGGAGAATAGCTTGAACCAGGGAGGCAGAGGTTGCAGTGAGCTGAGATTGTGCCACTGCACTCCAGCCTGGGCGACAGAGTGAGACTCCATCTCAAAAAAAAAAAGAAGAAGAAAGAAATAGGATTTGATCATTGATCATTTCTTTTGCAAACTTGAAAGCAAAGCAATTGTACTAACAACTGTGCTTGCATCTACTCCCCTATCTACAATTATAACACCCTTAATGTTACCTTTACTTCCTTTTCTTTTTATTTATTTTTAATTAATTTTTATTTTTTTATATTTTATTATTAGTATACTTTAAGTTTTAGGGTACATGTGCACAATGTGCAGGTTAGTTACATATGTATACATGTGCCATGCTGGTGTGTTGCACACATCAATTCGTCATTTAGCATTAGGTATATCTCCTAATGCTATCCCTCCCCCTCCCCCCACCCCACAACAGTCCCCAGAGTGTGATGTTCCCCTTCCTGTGTCCATGTGTTCTCATTGTTCAAGTCCCACCTATGAGTGAGAAAATGCAGTGTTTGGTTTTTTGTCCTTGCGATAGTTTACTGAGAATGATGATTTCCAGTTTTATCCATGTCCCTGCAAAGGACATGAACTCATTATTTTTTATGGCTGCATAGTATTCCATGGTGTATATGTGCCATATTTTCTTAATCCAGTCTATCATTGTTGGACATTCGCATTGGTTCCAAGTCTTTGATATGGAGAATAGTGCTGCAGTAAACATACGTGTGCATGTGTCTTTATAGCAGCATGATTTATAGTCCTTTGGGTATATATCCAGTAATAGGATGGCTGGGTCAAATGGTATTTCTAGTTCTAGATCCCTGAGGAATCACCACACTGACTTCCACAATGGTTGAACTAGTTTATGGTCCCACCAACAGTGTAAAAGTGTTCCTATTTCTCCACATCCTCTCCAGCACCTGTTGTTTCCTGACTTTTTAATGATCGCCATTCTAACTGGTGTGAGATGGTATCTCATTGTGGTTTTGATTGGCATTTCTCTGATGGCCAGTGATGATGAGCATTTTTTCATGTGTCTTTTGGCTGCATAAATGTCTTCTTTTGAGAAGTGTCTGTTCATGTCCTTCGCCCACTTTTTGATGGGGTTGTTTGTTTTTTTCTTGTAAATTTGTTGGAATTCATTGTAGATTCTGGATATTAGCCCTTTGTCAGATTAGTAGGTTACGAAAATTTTCTCCCATTTTGTAGGTTGCCTGTTCACTCTGATGGTAGTTTCTTTTGCTGTGCAGAAGCTCTTTAGTTTAATTAGATCCCATTTGTCAATTTTGGCTTTTGTTGCCATTGCTTTTGGTGTTTCAGACATGAAGTCCTTGCCCATGCCTATGTCCTGAATGGTAATGCCTAGGTTTTCTTCTAGGGTTTTTATGGTTTTAGGTGTAATGTTTAAGTCTTTAATCCATCTTGAATTAATTTTTGTATAAGGTGTAAGGAAGGGATCCAGTTTCAGCTTTCTACATACGGCTAGCCAGTTTTCCCAGCACCATTTATTAAAATGGGGAATCCTTTCCCCATTGCTTGTTTTTCTCAGGTTTGTCAAAGATCAGATACTTGTAGATATGCAGCGTTATTTCTGAGGGCTCTATTCTGTTCCATTGATCTATATCTCTGTTTTGGTACCAGTACCATGCTGTTTTGGTTACTGTAGCCTTGTAGTATAGTTTGAAGTCAGGTAGCATGATGCCTCCAGCTTTGTTCTTTTGGCTTAGGATTGACTTGGTGATGCTGGCTCTTTTTTGGTTCCACATGAACTTTAAAGTAGTTTTTTCCAATTCTGTGAAGAAAGTCATTGGTAGCTTGATGGGGATGGCATTGAATCTATAAATTACCTTGGGCAGTATGGCCATTTTCACGATATTGATCCTTCCTACCCATGAGCATTGAATGTTCTTCCATTTGTTTGTATCCTCTTTTATTTCATTGAGCAGTGGTTTGTAGTTCTCCTTGAAGAGGTCCTTCACGTCCTTTGTAAGTTGGATTCCTAGGTATTTTATTCTCTTTGAAGCAATTGTGAATGGGAGTTCACTCATGATTTCGCTCTCTGTTTGTCTGTTATCAGCGTATAAGAATGCTTGTGATTTTTGTACACTGATTTTGTATCCTGAGACTTTGCTGAAGTTGCTTATCAGCTTAAGGAGATTTTGAGCTGAGACAATGGGGTTTTCTAAATATACAATCATGTCATCCACAAACAGGGACAATTTGACTTCCTCTTTTCCTAATTGAATACCCTTTATTTCGTTCTCCTGCCTGATTGCCCTGGCCAGAACTTCCAACACTATGTTGAATAGGAGTGGTGAGAGAGGGCATCCCTCTCTTGTGCCAGTTTTCAAAGGGAATGCTTCCAGTTTTTGCCCATTCAGTATGATACTGGCTGTGGGTTTGTCATAGATAGTTCTTATTATTTTGAGATACGTCCCATCAATACCTAATTTATTGAGGGTTTTTAGCATGAAGGGTTGTTGAATTTTGTCAAAGGCCTTTTCTGCATCTATTGAGATCATCATGTGGTTTTTGTCTTTGGTTCTGTTTATATGCTGGATTACATTTATTGATTTGTGTATATTGAACCAGACTTGCATCCCAGGGATGAAGCCCACTTGATCATGGTGGATAAGCTTTTTGATGTACTGCTGGATTCGGTTTGCCAGTATTTTATTGAGGATTTTTGCATCAATGTTCATCAAGGATATTGGTCTAAAATTCTCTTTTTTGGTTGTGTCTCTGCCCGTCTTTGGTATCAGGATGATGCTGGCCTCATAAAATGAGTTAGGGAGGATTCCCTCTTTTTCTATTGATTGGAATAGTTTCAGAAGGAATGGTACCAGTTCCTCCTTGTACCTCTGGTAGAATTCGGCTGTGAATCCATCTGGTCCTGGACTCTTTTTGGTTGGTAAGCTATTAATTATTGGCACAATTTCAGAGCCTATTATTGGTCTATTCAGAGATTCAACTTCTTCCTGGATTAGTCTTGGGAGAGTGTATGTGTCGAGGAATTTATCCATTTCTTCTAGATTTTCTAGTTTATTTGCATAGAGTTGTTTGTAGTATTCTCTGACGGTAGTTTGTATTTCTGTGGGATCGGTGTTGATATCCCCTTTATCATTTTTTATTGCATCCATTTGATTCTTCTCTCTTTTTTTCTTTATTAGTCTTGCCAGCGGTCTATCAATTTTGTTGATCCTTTCAAAAAAACCAGCTCCTGGATTCATTAACTTTTTGAAGGGTTTTTTGTGTCTCTATTTCCTTCAGTTCTGCTCTGATCTTAGTTATTTCTTGCCTTCTGCTAGCTTTTGAATGTGTTTGCTCTTGCTTTTCTAGTTCTTTTAATTGTGATGTTAGGGTGTCAATTTTGGATCTTTCCTGCTTTCTCTTGTGGGCATTTACTGCTATAAATTTCCCTCTACACACTGCTTTGAATGTGTCCCAGAGATTCTGGTATGTTGTGTCTTTGTTCTCATTGGTTTCAAAGAACGTCTTTATTTCTGCCTTCATTTCGTTATGTACCCAGTAGTCATTCAGGAGCACGTTGTTCATTTTCCATGTAGTTGAGCAGTTTTGAGTGAGTTTATTAATCCTGAGTTCTAGTTTGGTTGCACTGTGGTCTGAGAGAGAGTTTGTTATAATTTCTGTTCTTTTACATTTCCTGAGGACAGCTTTACTTCCAACTATGTGGTCAATTTTGGAATAGGTGTGGTATGGTGCTGAAAAAAATGTATATTCTGTTGATTTGGGGTGGAGAGTTCTGTAGATGTCTATTAGGTCCTCTTGGTGCAGAGCTGAGTTCAATTCCTGGGTATCCTTGTTAACTTTCCATCTTGTTTATCTGTCTAATGTTGACAGTGGGGTGTTAAAGTCTCCCATTATTATTGTGTGGGAGTCTAAGTCTCTTTGTCTGTCACTCAGGACTTGCTTTATGAATCTGGGTGCTCCTGTATTGGGTGCATATATATTTAGGATAGTTAGCTCTTCTTGTTGAATTGATCCCTTTACCATTATGTAAAGGCCTTCTTTGTCTCTTTTGATCTTTGTTGGTTTAAAGTCTGTTTTATCCGAGACTAGGATTGCAACCCCTGCCTTTTTTTGTTTTCCATTTGCTTGGTAGATCTTCCTCCATCCTTTTATTTTGAGCCTATGTGTGTCTCTGCACATGAGATGGGTTTCCTGAATACAGCACACTGATGGGTCTTGACTCTTTATCCAATTTGCCAGTCTGTGTCTTTTAATTGGAGCATTTAGTCCATTTACATTTAATGTTAATATTGTTATGTGTGAATTTGATCCTGTCGTTATGATGTTAGCTGGTTATTTTGCTCGTTAGTTGATGCAGTTTCTTCCCAGTCTCGATGGTCTTTACATTTTGGCATGTTTTTGCAGTGGCTGGTACTGGTTGTTCCTTTCCATGTTTAGTGCTTCTTTCAGGAGCTCTTTTAGGGAAGGCCTGGTGGTGACAAAATCTCTCAGCATTTGCTTGTCTGTAAAGTATTTTATTTCTCCTTCATTTATGAAGCTTACTTTGGCTGGATATGAAATTCTGGGTTGAAAATTCTTTTCTTTAAGAATGTTGAATATTGGCCCCCATTCTCTTCTGGCTTGTAGAGTTTCTGCCAAGAGATCCGCTGTTAGTCTGATGGGCTTCCCTTTGTGGGTAACCTGACCTTTCTCTGGCTGCACTTTACATTTTTTCCTTCATTTCAACTTTGGTGAATCTGACAATTATGTGTCTTGGAGTTGCTCTTCTGGAGGAGTATCTTTGTGGCATTCTCTGTATTTCCTGAATCTGAATGTTGGCCTGCCTTGCTAGATTGGGGAGGTTCTCCTGGATAATATCCTGCAGAGTGTTTTCCAACTTGGTTCCATTCTCCCCGTCACTTTCAGGTACACCAATCAGATGTAGATTTGGTCTTTTCACATAGTCCCATATTTCTTGGAGGCTTTGTTTGTTTCTTTTTATTCTTTTTTCTCTAAACTTCCCTTCTCGCTTCATTTCATTCATTTCATCTTCCATCACTGATACCCTTTCTTCCAGTTGATTGCATTGGCTCCTGAGGCTTCGGCATTCTTCATGTAGTTCTCGAGCCTTGGCTTTCAGCTCCATCAGCTCCTTTAAGCACTTCTCTGTATTGGTTATTCTAGTTATACATTCATCTAAATTTTTTTCAAAGTTTTTAACTTCTTTACCTTTGGTTTGAATTTCCTCCTGTAGCTCGGAGTAGTTTGATCATCTGAAGCCTTCTTCTCTCAACTTGTCAAAGTCATTCTCTGTCCAGCTTTGTTCCGTTGCTGGTGAGGAACTGCGTTCCTTTGGAGGAGGAGAGGCGCTCTGCTTTTTAGAGTTTCCAGTTTTTCTGCTCTGTTTTTTCCCCATCTTTGTGGTCTTATCTACTTTTGGTCTTTGATCATGGTGATGTACAGATGGGTTTTTGTTGTGGATGTCCTTTCTGTTTGTTAGTTTTCCTTCTAACAGAGAGGACCCTCAGCTGCAGGTCTGTTGAAGTTTGCTAGAGGTCCACTCCAGACCCTGTTTGCCTGGGTATCAGCAGCAGTGGCTGCAGAACAACGGATTTTCATGAATCGCGAATGCTGCTGTCTGATCGTTCCTCTGGAAGTTTTGTCTCAGAGGAGTACCCGGCTGTGTGAGGTGTCAGTCTGCCCCTATTGGGGGGTGCCTCCCAGTTAGGCTGCTCGGGGGTCAGGGGTCAGGGACCAACTTGAGGAGGCAGTCTGCCCATTCTCAGATCTCCAGCTGCGTGCTGGGAGAACCACTGCTCTCTTCAAAGCTGTCAGACAGGGACATTTAAGTCTGCAGAGGTTACTGCTATCTTTTGGTTTGTCTATGCCCTGCCCCCAGAGGTGGAGCCTACAGAGGCAGGCAGGCCTCCTTGAGCTGTGGTGGGCTCCACCCAGTTCGAGCTTCCCGGCTGTTTTGTTTACCTAAGCAAGCCTGGGCAATGGCGGGCGCCCCTCCCCCAGCCTCGCTGTTGCCTTGCAGTTTGATCTCAGACTGCTGTGCTAGCAATCAGCGAGACTCCGTGGGCGTAGGACCCTCCGAGCTAGGTGTGGGATATAATCTCCTGTTGCGCCGTTTTTTAAGCCCATCGGAAAAGCACAGTACTAGGGTGGGAGTGACCCAATTTTCCAGGTGCTGTCTGTCACCCCTTTCTTTGACTCAGAAAGGGAACTCCCTGACCCCTTGCGCTTCCCAAGTGAGGCAATGCCTTGCCCTGTTTCGGCTCGCACACAGTGCGCTGCGCCCACTGTCCTGCACCCACTGTCTGCCACTCCCTAATGAGATGAACCCGGTACCTCAGATGGAAATGCAGAAATCACCCATCTTCTGCGTCGCTCATGCTGGGAGCTGTAGACCAGAGCTGTTCCTATTCGGCCATCTTGGCTCCCCTCCTAATTAATTTTTATTGATACATGGTAGTTGTACATATTTTGGTGGTACATGTGATAATTTGATATATTGATATAATCAAATCAAGGTAACTGGCATATGCATCACCTTAGATATTTATATTTTCTTTACACTATACTTTCTTTTCTTATCATTATTCAAGTATGTAGGTCCCCATGAGGCAACTCTCTATAGGTTTTTGGACAGCTTAGGGTCCATCTTCCTTTTAAACTAGAAAAGAACAATTTTACATGAAATTGCTTCCTATGCCACAGGAGCAAGATACCTGCTCTCTGAAGTCATTGTCCAGTCACCAGGTGTTCCATTTATCTAATGTTATTGTAACAAAACACCCAGAGCTTAGTTGCTTAAAACAACCACAACATTTATTTTTCTTCCAAGTCAGCAATTTGTGTCGTGTTCAGTGGGGACAACTGGTCTCTGCTCTACTTCCTGTCACCTGGCATGGCTTGAAGGCTGGGGGCTGGAATCATCTGCAGTGCCACCCGTTTTCATGTTTGGCAGTTGAGGCAATGCTAGCTCTTGTCCGATGCCTCAGCTGGGGGCACATATTTCTATGTGGCTGCCTGGCATCCTCACAGCATGATGCCTGGGTTTCAAAGGTGAGCATCTCAAAAGAGAGAGAGCCTGATGGAAACTGTATTGCCTTTTCTAACATAGGCTTGATTGAAAGTCAGCCAAGTCACTTTTGCCACATTCTATTCATTACGAGTGAAGGGAAAGGGAATTAGATCCCATCTTTTAATAAGAGGTATGTCAAGGAATTTACTGATATGTTTTAAAACCACCACACCAGCCGCTTTCCCTAACCTATAGAGGGATAGAAGCATCTCAGCTCTCATGGTCAAAACTGGGAGCTTTAGAGATAGCAAGGCTTCCCTGATACCCAGTGTCAACTTAACTACATTCTTGAAGGAACTCCTCTGGAAATCCAGAGAGCTGGCTCTGTCCTCCCTGCCCAGCATAATCCTTCCCTCTTCTGAGATCACAGCACTCACACTCTCATCATGACACCGCCTCAATCACTATTCCATATTTTAATTCTTAGTAATATAGAACTTTGCCTTTCTGGCCTTGTCTAGGTCATAGGCTCCTAGAAAGTACTAAGCATGTACTATACATGTCATTTCTGAGTACCTTTCACAGTATTTTAAACAGTACTATACTCATACATTGTGAAATGGGGGAAAAAAAGAATGAGGGTTTTTTCTTTTTTACTTTCCAAAATACCTAAAAATAGAAATCTACTCTAATTTTTACACTACATGTGCTATAAAATACACATACACAAACTCTATGAATTACTCTGCAAATTATGTGAAATATCAGATTCTCAGACCCCTCCTGAAATATCATCTAGGATACAACCATCCTATTATTTCCTGGGATTCGACAAACATTGCCTTATTCAAATCTCACAATAAATCTATGAGGATAGTCCTATTACTTTTTCCTTGCTTCTCCCATGAGAAAAATGAAGTTAAGGGTGAGATATCCCCATGTTCACACCGATCAGTAAGTGGGAGAGCTGGAGCCCGAATCCGTGTCTGCCTGAATCCAATCCAGGGACCCCATCAACAAAGAAGCTCAAGTCCAGAGAGAAGCAGAGACTTGCCCGAGATTAGGATTTGAGCATCCTTATTCCCAATTTAAAGTTCTGCTCAAATTAATATAGGAAAATTATTTCCTCACTAAGTTCAAAGTTACAGTCTGTTCTCCCCCAACCTGAAATTTCAGGCCACATCTTTTGTCTTCATTTTTTTCTTATCAGGCCTGAATTCAAATAAGTTGGAAAGGGGAAAAGGGCAAAAAAAATCATAGAAAGAGGGAGTTCTGATAATACAACATCCTGCCACATGAAAAGGTCATGGTGGTCTGTTTCAGACTGTAATAGGCTGTAATTTGAGCAACCCCAGCCATGAAATACTGGGCAATTTTCTGACCTTTTTAGCTGTGGCTGCAGGTGCTTTGATTCTTGGGACATTCTATATCTATATTTGAAACTAACTAAAAAGAAAAGAAAAAAAGTGTTTCTAGATACTCTGCTCTTGTAATATAAAATATAACCTGCAGGCATGTGTGGCAGACATTAGCTGTTGCTGGGTTTTTTTGTGCTTTGTGTTGTTTTGGCCACCAAATGTCTGAATGGATGGTCCATCTTAGGAATGTTGGAGGCACAGGGTTCATCTATCACCATAAAAACTAAAAAGGCAAGACACTCCTATCCCAGCATCCTCATACCTAGGGCATGAGACCTGGGCTTGATCAATCAGACACCTCTATCTTGGACTTTGAGCAAGGGCCTAGTGATACAAATAAGCAGAAACAGAGGAGAATCTATTCTGGAAGTAGGAATAACAGTGGCAGCAGAAGCTTCCAGTTTTCAAAGACAGCAAATCAGGGACAGCATCCTCTGCCCAGTGCCAGTGGCAATACGAGCCATGGCATCAACATTCCATGACGGAGACAGCTATGTCTTCTCAGACTGGGGCTTAGCATGCTCTTGGCTGTGGTGGTGGCTGCTACCCATAATCCCTTGTTTCTGTCCATATTCTGAGCCTAGATCCCTGTCCTTCCCAGTGATTCTGTCAGCAAATCAATATCACTTTAATAAATTCCTCTCCTGTTGAAGTTAGCCAGAGGCAGTTTCTTTTGCTTACAACTAAGAACCCCAAAACAACAAGGAATAAAATACAAATGTAATAAAAAGATGGAATGGGGTATGGGTAGAATTTCATAAAGAAATTGTATTCAAATGTACTTGATGAAAAGTTTAACTCAAACTCATTCATGTATAAAGGAGTCAATACATCTGCCTGTTATCATGTTTTTACAATTTTTATAACAGGATCAAAATGTAGACTGATTTCTTACCCATAGCTTGGTATCCCTGTAGATATCTCTATTTCTGTCAGAGATATCATCAACTTCCTCATCGCTCAAGCTTGAAACCCCACAATTATTTTCATCTCTTACTTCTTCCTTATATCCATGATATGGTTTGGTGGGATCCCCAACTAAATCTCATTTTGAACTGTAGTTTCCATAATCCCCACATTTACCTTTATAAATCACCTTGTCTCAGGTATGTTCTTATAGCAGTGTGAGAACAGACCAATAAAATCTGTTAACCAAATACTTTCTATATTCCTTTATAATAACCTCTCAGGTCTCTTCCTGCCTTTCATACTCTCAGTGGCCAAACTTAATACAGGAAGTTTTCACCTCCCACGTGAGATACTGCTATGATTTTTTAAACTGGCCTACTACCTACAATGTATCCTGTGCCAAATTAATCTTCCCAAGACACTATTTGTGTCTTCTCACTCTTCAGGTCAAAAATCTTCAATGACTGACTATTGCCTACAGAATAAAATCCAAACTACTCAGCACAACATACGAGACCTCTTATAATACAATGCCTTCTTACCTTTCCAATTCAACCACCATATGTTTCCTTATATTACTACCATAGTGTTTGACCAAGGAACATATTTTTAAACATAATATGTTGATTTTAAAATTTTTATATTTAAAAAAAAAATTTAGAGACAGGGTCTCACTCTGTTGCTCAGGCTGGAGTGCATTGGTACAATCATAGCTCATTGTAACCTCAAACTCCTGGGACCACGCTATCTTCCCTCCTCTGCCTCTCAAATAGCTGCGACTACAGGCATGTACCACCATGCCTGGCTAATTATATTTTTTTAGATACAGGGTCTCAGTGTGCTACCCAGGCTGATCTTGACCTCCTGCGCTCAAGCAATTCTTCCACCTTGACCTCCCAATGCCCTGGGATTACAGGCATGAGCCACCATACCTGGCCTGATTTTTTTTTCTAGATGGAGTCTCGCTCTGTCACCAGGCTGGAGTGCAGTAGCACGATCTCAGCTCAGTGCAACCACTGCCTCTCAGGCTTAAGCGATTCTCCTGCCTCAGCCTCCCAAGTAGCTGGGACCACAGGTGTGCACCACCACACCCAGCTAATTTTTGTATTTTTAGTAGCGACAGGGTTTCACCATGTTGGCCAGAATGGTCTCGATCTCTTGACCTTGTGATCTGCCCACATCAGCCTCCCAAAGTGCTGGGATTGCAGGTGTAAACCACCACACCTGGCCCTGATTTTTTATAAACAGAAAACCAAGTGATATAATACAAGCTTAAATAAAGAATGTGGCAATTTAACTCAGGAGGCTGAGGTGAAAGGATTGCTTGAGTCCAGGACTTGGAGGCTGCAGTGAGCTACAATCATGCCACTGCACTCCTGGGCAACAGAGCGAGACCTTGTCTCTTAAAAAAAAAAAAAAAAAAGAATAAGAATGCAGCAATTTAAAAATCACCACAGAAAAGTTGTAAGAAGATCTTTATAGCTACAATGTTATGCTAAAAATAACTATACTAAAAAAGACAATTATGTATAAAATGCTTACTGCATGCCAGACAATGTTCTAAATGTCCTATTAGTATTGTCTATATGAACATTACAGTAGCTTTATAAGGTAGGTGTTATAATCTCATTTACATGTAGGAAAATTGGAATGTTGAGAGGCTAAGAAATATATTTAAAATCATTCAGGAAGGGGGTGGAGCCAAGATGGCCAAATAGGAAAAGCTAAAGTCTACAGCTCCCAGTGTGAGCAACGCAGAAGATGGGTGATTTCTGCATTTCCAATTGAGGTACCGGGTTCATCTCACTGGGGAGTGTCGGTAAGTGGGTGCAGGACAGTGGGTGCAGTGCACTGAGCATGAGCAGAAGGAGGCATCGCCTCACCCAGGAAGCACAAGGGGTCAGGGAGTTCCCTTTCCTAGTCAAAGAAAGGGGTGACAGATGGCACCTGGAAAATCAGGTCAATCCCACCCTAATACTGCGCTTTTCCAACAGTCTTAGCAAATGGCACACTGGGGGATTATATCCTGCACCTGGCTCGGAGGGTCCTATGCCCACGGAGCCTCACTCATTGCTAGCACAGCAGTCTGAGATCAAACTGCAAGGCAGCAGCAAGTCTGGGGGAGGGGCACCCACCATTGCCGAGGCTTGAGCAGGTAAACAAAGCGGCTGGGAAGCTCAAACTGGGTGGAGTCCACCACAGCTCAAGGAGGCCTGCCTGCCTGTGCAGACTCCACCTATGGGGGCAGGGCATAGCCAAACAAAAGGCAGCAGAATCCTCTGCAGACTTAGAAGTCCCTGTCTGACAGCTTTGAAGAGAGTAGTGGTTCTCCCAGCACGCAGTTGAAGATCTGAGAATGGACAGACTGCCTCCTCAGGTGGGTCCCTGACCTTCGAGTAGCCTAACTGGGAGGCACCCCCCAATAGGGGCAGACTGACACCTCACATGGCCGGGTACTCCTCTGAGACAAAACTTCCAGAGGAATGATCAGGCAGCAACATTTGCTGTTCACCAATATCCACTGTTCTGCAGCCTCTGCTGCTGATACCCAAAAAAACAGGGTCTGGAGTGGACCTCCAGCAAACTCCAACAGACCTGCAGCTGAGGGTCCTGACTGTTAGAAGGAAAACTAACAAACAGAAAAGACATCCACACCAAAACCCCATCTGTACGTCACCATCACCAAAGACCAAAGGTAGATAAAACCACAAAGATAGGGAAAAAACTGAGCAGAAAAACTGGAAACTCTAAAAATCAGAGTGCCTCTCCTCCTCCAAAGGAATGCAGCTCCTCATCACCAATGGAACAAAGCTGGATGGAGAATGACTTTGATGAGTCATCAGAAGAAGGCTTCAGACAATCAAACTACCTCGAACTAAAGGAGGAAGTTCGAAACCACAGCAAAGGAGTTAAAAACCTTGAAAAAAAATTAGATGAATGGCTAACTAGAATAACCAATGCAGAGAAGTCCTTAAAGGACCTGATGGAGCTGAAAACCAAGGCACGAGAACTACGTGACGAATGCACAAGTCTCAGTAGCCGATTCGATCAACTGGAAGAAAGGGTAGCAGTGATGGAAGATCAAATGAATGAAATGAAGCAAGAAGAGAAGTTTAGCAAAAAAAAGAATAAAAAGAAATGAACAAAGACTCCAAGAAATATGGGACTATGTGAAAAGACCAAATCTACATCTGATTGGTGTACCTGAAAGTGATGGGGAGAATGGAACCAAGTTGGAAAACACTCTGCAGGATATTATCCAGGAGAACCTCCCCAATCTGGCAAGGCAGGCCAACATTCAAATTCAGGAAATACAGAGAACACCACAAAGATACTCCTCGAGAAGAGCAACTCCAAGACACATAATTGTCATATTCACCAAAGTTGAAATGAAGGAAAAAATGTTAAGGGCAGCCAGACAGAAAGGTCGGGTTACCCACAAAGGGAAGTCCATCAGACTAACAGCTGATCTCTTGGCAGAAACTCTACAAGCCAGAAGAAAGTGGGGGCCAATATTCAACATTCTTAAAGAAAAGAATTTTCAACCCAGAATTTCATATCCAGCCAAAGTAAGCTTCATAAGTGAAGGAGAAATAAAATACTTTACAGACAAGGAAATGCTGAGAGATTTTGTCACCACCAGGCTTGCCCTAAAAGAGTTCCTGAAGGAAGCACTAAACATGGAAAGGAACAACTGGTACCAGCCACTGCAAAAACATGCCAAATTGTAAAGACCATCGAGGCTAGGAAGAAACTGCATCAACTAACGAGCAAAATAACCAGCTAACATCATAACGACAGGATCAAATTCACACATAACAATATTAACCTTAAATGTAAATAGGCTAAATGCTCCAATTAAAAGACACAGACTGGCAAATTGGATAAAGAGTCAAGACCCATCAGTGTGCTGTATTCAGGAAACCCATCTCATGTGCAGAGACACACATAGGCTCAAAATAAAAGGATGGAGGAAAATCTACCAAGCAAATGGAAAACAAAAAAAGGCAGGGGTTGCAATCCTAGTCTCGGATAAAACAGACTTTAAACCAACAAAGATCAAAAGAGACAAAGAAGGCCTTTACATAATGGTAAAGGGATCAATTCAACAAGAAGAGCTAACTATCCTAAATATATATGCACCCAATACAAGAGCACCCAGATTCATAAAGCAAGTCCTTAGAGACCTAGAAAGAGACTTAGACTCCCACACAATAATAATGGGAGACTTTAACACCCCACTGTCAACATTGGACAGATCAACAAGACGGAAAGTTAACAAGGATATCCAGGAAATGAACTCAGCTCTGCACCAAGCAGACCTAATAGACATCTACAGAACTCTCCACCCCAAATCAACAGAATATACATTCTTCTCAGCACCACACCACACTTATTCCAAAATTGACCACATAGTTGGAAGTAAAGCTCTCCTCAGCAAATGTAAAAGAACAGAAATTATAACAAACTGTCTCTCAGACCACAGTGTAATCAAACTAGAACTCAGGATTAAGAAACTCACTCAAAACCGCTCAACTACATGGAAAATGAACAACGTGCTCCTGAATGACTACTGGGTACATAACGAAATGAAGGCAGAAATAAAGATGTTCTTTGAAACCAATGAGAACAAAGACACAACATACCAGAATCTCTGGGACACATTCAAAGCAGTGTGTAGAGGGAAATTTATAGCACTAAATGCCCACAAGAGAAAGCAGGAAACATCTAAACCTGACACCCTAATATCACAATTAAAAGAACTAGAGAAGCGAGAGCAAACACATTCAAAAGCTAGCAGAAGGCAAGAAATAGATCAGAGCAGAACTGAAGGAAATAGAGACACAACAACCCTTCAAAAAAATCAATGAATCCAGGAGCTGGTTTTTTGAAAAGCCCAACAAAATTGATAGACCACTAGCAAGACTAATAAAGAAGAAAAGAGAGAAGAATCAAATAGACGCAATAAAAAATGATAAAGGGGATATCACCACTAATCCCACAGAAATACAAACTACCATCAGAGAATACCATAAACACCTCTACACAAATAAACTAGAAAATCTAGAAGACATGGATAAATTCCTCGACACATACACCCTCCCAAGACTAAACCAGGAAGAAGTTGAATCTCTGAATAGACCGATAACAGGCTCTGAAATTGAGGCAATAATTAATAGCTTACCAACCGAAGAAAGTCCAGGACCAGACGGATTCACAGCCGAATTCTACCAGAGGTAAAAGGAGGAGCTGGTACCATTCCTTCTGAAACTATCCCAATCAATAGAAAAAGAGGGCATCCTCCCTAACCCATTTTATGAGGCCGGCATCACCCTGATACCAAAGGCTGTCAGAGACACAACAAAAAAAGAGAATTTTAGACCAATATCCCTGATGAACATCGATGCAAAAATCCTCCATAAAATACTGGCAAACCGAATCCAGCAGCACATCAAAAAGCTTATCCACCATGATCAAGTGGGCTTCATACCTGGGATGCAAGGCTGGTTCAACATATGCAAATCAATAAACGTAATCCAACATATAAACAGTACCAAAGACAAAAACCACATGATTATCTCAATACATGCAGAAAAGGCCTTTGACAAAATTCAACAACCCTTCATGCTAAAAACTCTCAATAAATTAGGTATTGATGGGATGTATCTCAAAATAATAAGAGCTATCTATGACAAACCCACAACCAATATCATACTGAATGGGCAAAAACTTGAAGCATTCCCTTTGAAAACTGGCACAAGAGAGGGATGCCCTCTCTCACCACTCCTATTCAACATAGTGTTGGAAGTTCTGGCCAGGGCAATCAGGCAGGAGAACGAAATAAAGGGTATTCAATTAGGAAAAGAGGATGTCAAATTGTCCCTGTTTGCAGATGACATGATTGTATATCTAGAAAACCCCACTGTCTGACCCAAAATCTCCTTAAGCTGACAGGCAACTTCAGCAAAGTCTCAGGATACAAAATCAATGTACAAAAATCACAAGCATACTTATACACCAATAACAGACAAACAGAGAGCCAAATCGTGAGTGAACTCCCATTCACAATTGCTTCAAAGAGAATAAAATACTTAGGAATCCAACTTACAAGGGATGTGAAGGACCTATTCAAGGAGAACTACAAACCACTGCTCAATGAAATAAAAGAGGATACAAACAAATGGAAGAACATTCCATGCTCATGGGTAGGAAGGATCAATATCGTGAAAATGGCCATACTGCCCAAGGTAATTTATAGATTCAATGCCATCCCCATCAAGCTACCAATGACTTTCTTCACAGAATTGGAAAAAACTACTTTAAAGTTCATATGGAACCAAAAAAGAGCCCACATCGCCAAGTCAATCCTAAGCCAAAAGAACAAAGCTGGAGGCATCACGCTACCTGACTTCAAACTATACTACAAGGCTACAGTAACCAAAACAGCATGGTACTGGTACCAAAACAGAGATATAGACTAATGGAACAAAACAGAGCCCTCAGAAATAACGCCGCATATCTACAACCATCTGATCTTTGACAAACCTGAGAAAAACAAGCAATGGGGAAAGGATTCCCTATTTAATAAATGGTACTGGGAAAACTGGGTAGCCATATGTAGAAAGCTGAAACTGGATCCCTTCCTTACACCTTATACAAAAATTAATTCAAGATGGATTAAAGACTTAAATATTAGACCTAAAACCATAAAAACCCTAGAAGAGAACCTAGGCAATACCATTCAGGACATAGGCATGGGCAAGGACATCATGTCTAAAACACCAAAAGCAATGGCAACAAAAGCCAAAATTGACAAATGGGATCTAATTAAACTAAAGAGCTTCTGCACAGCAAAAGAAACTACCATCAGAGTGAACAGGCAACCTACAGAATGGGAGAAAATTTTTGCAATCTACTCATCTGACAAAGGGCTAATATCCAGAATCTACAAAGAACTCCAACAAATTTACAAGAAAAAAACAAACAACCCCATCAAAAAGTGGGCAAAGGATGTGAACAGACACTACTCAAAAGAAGACATTTATGCAGCCAAAAGACACATGAAAAAATGCTCATCGTCACTGGCCATCAGAGAAATGCAAGTCAAAACCACAGTGAGATACCATCTCACACCAGTTAGAATGGCGATCATTAAAAAGTCAGGAAACAACAGGTGCTGGAGAGGATGTGGAGAAATAGGAACACTTTTACACTGTTGGTGGGACTGTCAACTACTTCAACCATTGTGGAAGTCAGTGTGGCAATTCCTCAGGGATCTAGAACTAGAAATACCATTTGACCCAACAATCCCATCACTGGGTATATACCCGACGGATTATAAATCATGCTGCTATAAAGACACATGCACACGTATGTTCATTGTGGCACTATTCACAATAGCAAAGACTTGGAACCAACCCAAATGTCCAACAATGATAGACTGGATTAAGAAAATGTGGCATGTATACACCATGGAATACTATGCAGCCATAAAAAATGATGAGTTCATATCCTTTGTAGGGACATGGATGAAGCTGGAAACCATCATTCTCAGCAAACTATCGCAAGGACAAAAAACCAAACACTGCATGTTCTCACTCATAGGTGGGAATTGAACAATGAGAACACATGGACACAGGAAGGGGAACATCACACACCAGGGCCTGTTGTGGGGTAGGGGGAGGGGGGAGGGATAGCATTAGGAGATATATCTAATATTAAATGACGAGTTAATGGGTGCAGCACACCAGCATGGCACATGTATACATATGTAACTAACCTGCACATTGTGCACATGTACCCTAAAACTTAAAGTATAATAAACAAAAAAAAGAAAAATAAATAAATTTAAAAATAAAATAAAATCATTCAGCCAATAAACGCAGAGCCAAAATGCAAGTGCCAAGTAGTAACTCTTATATAAGGAACATATTTTCTTAAAGGCAGATTATCATGCAGGTAGAGCAATTACATAAATGCATAAGGTATGTTGTGATATGTGCTTTAAATCAATTGTGAAAGGAACAATATTGCTAGCATCAATTTCCCAATGAAGCCTTACTAACCTCTTATAGACAATCAATGTTCTGTATAAACCTTGTACTACTCCACAATAACTCAGAAAGTGTGTTAAACATCTAGATTCTCAGACCCCACTTTCCAGGAGTTCTATTCCACTCATATGGCATGAAGTTCAGCACCATACATTTTTATTAAGCACCTGTGTGTTGCTTGATACAGCTGGAACGACTGACCCATGAATCTAGCATTGAGAAATCCTGAAAGAAGTCGTCAGTGTGGGGTCCTGATCTTGAGATGGGGTTCTGTTTCTTCTGGCTCTTCAACTCACTTGTTGCATGACTCTGATTAATTATTTTACTGACACTCTGTGTTACAATCTTGAAGTGAAGGAGGATGAGGTAGATTATCTAACTGCCACCACATACCCTTCTCACCAAGGTGCTACTCCAGGAGAACCAAAAAAACTTATCTCACATGCTCACAATCTCATTTCGCAGTGCCTTCTTGAAGCTTTGTGCTGGGAAGGATTCCGAGGTGCTATTTCACATTGGTGGACAAAATATGATAATTCAGAGATGTGTGTCATGAGTGCGTGAAGGGGACTGAAAACATGCACTCCATGTGTGTGAAGTCTCAACATAACTACACAGCTCTATTTTTTCTTGCTCAAACAAACCATTCCTTTACTTATACTGTCCCCTTAACTTTACTGAAATTATCCCTCTAGTTTAACTTTAAAGACTTCATAAATACTTTCTTGTCACCCCTTTCCACATCTCAATTTTTATGCTTCTAATAAGTAGTTGTTCCATTCTGCCTTGTAACATGGGTAGTAGCTTATCTCCACCTCTCTCTTCCTCAAAAGAAAGAAAGGTCACTGAATTGTTGTGAAGCCTTAGTAAAATAACAAATCTAGAATGCTTGTCACATGGTATAAATGTGACTATTATTTATCACAGCCCATTCAGCTCTAAAATTCTAAACTTTCAGCATAGACATTACTAAACATTGATGATGGGTGCAATAGATAAAGATACTTGAGTTGAAGCATCAACTCAGCATCTTGGGCAGCTTGTGAGACTTTCTGGCATTCCTTCTGCAATTCTGATGCAACCTACAATATTCTCCAGCCCCACCTCTCTGTAAGGATAATTTAAGGGCTTTCTTCTTATAAATACGAGCTCTGTTAGTCTACAGAAAGGGGGACATCCTTTCCTAATTAGCTGATCTCACTGCAGTATATCAATGAAGTTAAGAGTCCAGGCTCTGGGTTAGATGCCTTGATTTTGAATCCTGGCTCTCTACTTACCAGCTGTGTGACATTACACAAATTGTGTAGTATCTTAGTGCCTCATTATCTCCTCTGTTAAATGAGAACAGTTATAGTACCTGCTTCATAGAATGTTAGTGAACACAAAAATATATTATCTACATATAGTGTTTAGAACAGCCTAGCACATAGCAAGCCCTCAGCAAATATTAGCTGTTAGCTATTAGTGGCTACCTTGAAGCCTTAAAACTGGTTCTATCCTAGGTCTGCCATAGATTCATGTGACCTCAGGAAAGGCCCTTTATTTCTCAACTGTGAAATAAGAGAGTTGGAACAGAGCAGATGTTTCTAAAGTAGGATTCACAAAACCGGAAATCTTTCTTTTTTTTCCCATTTAACTTTTGTTCCTTTTGTTTCGTCATCCTTGGGTGTTGTCAAGACCCAGACTTTGGGGAGTCTGAGGATTCTGGACTGAAACCTCAGCCTTCAGCTCAGGCTCCCTGACTTCAGTGTCCTAAATTTTAGATGACTCAAAACAAGCATGAGGTTCTCAGCATCCCTCCAGCCCAGGTTTTCTGAGCGTTCCTCGGGCCTAACTGCAACCCCAATACCAATTTATACAGAAGAGGCCCTTAGAAAAGGGAAGGAGGCATGAGGCACCAGCATTTCCAGGCCATTGCCCTGCTCGATGCTATCCATCATGATCTTCCTCGGTCTCTGCAGTCATTCATTTCAATAACACTACATTGTCCCTTCAAGTGGTTGGATGGCTTGCATATTTCAGTTTTCTATTGCACCTTTCTTACTGAGGGTTCCCTAAACCAAGGCATGGAGCTCTGACTCCCTCTGTACAAACCTGCTTATGAGTTTTTCCTCTAATCCCCAGCATCTTTGCCTAAGTGCTTCTAGAAGTGTTAGGAATCCAAACAGCTTCCTGGCTGACTGCAGCTTCTAACATGAGATCATGGCTTTAAATCTCAAAATCACAGTATACCTAGTTATTAATAGCAGGGGATTTCAGCTCAACACAATGCTTTGGTAGACTGCCAGCAATCCAAGTTTAACATTCTCCAAGGTGTGAAATTAAAAGAAAAAAAAATCCTTAAAGGCTGAGCATTTCTGTTTCATTTGAACTAGAGTTTTAACTCCTTCTCTACATCTTCCATTAGCTGTAAGATTACTGTACAGGTAATCAATTTTTTGAGGGCTCCTAGGGAAAATGACTATATCTTATTCGTCTTAGCCTTAGTGACTAGTATATAAGACTTGAAGTAGATTGCATTATTCTTCAATAATATTTACTTCCTCCTCTTGACTCCCATAGAAGGACCATATATCTCTGTTTCATTGATGTTGGGCTCAGCCATGTGTCTTTGCTTTGGCCAAAAGGATGTTAGCAAATGTAATGCAGCAAAGGCTTAAAATGTGCTTATGCAGTTGAACCTGCTTTCTTGGACCTCTGCCATAACTATGAGAAGAAAATTTCTAGGCTAACGCACTGGTCCCAGAAGGAGAATAAGAAATATGGTGAGCAAAGCTCAACAGCTCCTGCTGAGCCTCAATTAGATCAACCAACTCCCAGTTAACCCAACTCATAAGCTAAATAAATGCCTATTGTCGTATGCCACTGAGATTTAAAAGCCATGGTGTTACCGCACATTGTATCAGTCGCAAACCAATAAAGGTCTCAATCAATGAGTGAATAAATGAACAAGCATTAAGACTGCAGAATTTCCATATGCCAATTCTTTATTTCCTGGAAAGCAATAAGAGAGAAATCAGGTCATTCATCTCTAGAGAAGTATTCTAATACCTGTTTCTTTTTCTATTGGGGATGATGGCATAAGAATGCCATGACCACATTTAAAAGTTAGTAGACATTACCTACAATTTGTTGTTACTCAACACCAGGTTAAAAACAACATTTTCCAATTTTGTTATATACCCTCTCTTCTTCCCTGACCTTGTCTCCATCTCACAGATAAGAAAACTACCTTTTTTGAGAAGGGCAAAACTGTCCTGAAGTCACACTGTGCTGGGGAAAAATCTAACTTCTGCTGTAATAAAACTCTTCAGAATTTATAAGAATCAAGAATTCCCTATAAGCATATAATTGAACTTGTTTTTACTGCCATGGCAGAACTGGACTGAAAATTAAAAATTCATTCCATAGTGCAGTTTACAGAAGCTATGTTTCAGCTACTTGGAAACGGTTCCAAATCCACTCAATTTAGCAAACATAAGAACACAAAAATGACCAAACCAGGTCAGATCCCTAGTACCCTTCAGCACAGAGTTCTTTGACAGTTGAAAAAACAAAGTTGTCCTTGATGAAAAATTAGGTTGCAAGCAAGAGACCCCTTGTTGCCCTTAATAAATCATCCTAGATATATCATTCAAGTAAGCTTCTGATATAATTAACTGGTACCAGACTTGCCCTATGCCACCAAAAAAAAAAAAAAAACATGTTAAAGTAGGCAAATAAAGGAAGCCACTGTTTTCAGGCGTCAGAGCAACCTGCCTGGGGATAACTTCCCAACTAAGGCATAGTGAGCTGAAGTCCAAGCAGAGAACATTGGTCCTGCTAAGTGGCAAAGATCAAAGTTTGGGGCAGCTAAAACAGCTGGGAACCATGGGACAGGGCACTGGAGAGAAGAGAACTATAACAGAGGGGCACCACAGAAGTTCATTTTGGAGTTCCCCAAAAGTCCTAGTCCAAGAGCTAGGCTCACATGCACAGGATGAGACTGCATGAGGCTTATCAAAGACTGGTGGCTGTGAGCTTGATAATGAAACAGACACTAGAGAGCAAGTCATCCTAGAGAGCATGGGAAGTTTAGCCCAACCTGAGTGGAAAGACTTTATTAACACCTTATTAATTATTAATTTATTAACACCTTATTAATTCCTCAGGCAGTAAGCTGACATATCAGAAAGACTTCCTCTTAGGATTAAGGACCATGTGCTAGAATAAGATCTACTCTAGACCTACCTTAGCCTTAATCTAAGCTCTGACAAGAGCCACAGAGAAAACAGTTTAGAAGTTCAGTCCCACCAAATTGGAGAGCCTTCTGAACCATCTCAGACTTTCCACAGATATGGCATAACAAGATATAAACACAAAACTACACAATCATTAGGTGTCCATCCAGTAATTGAACTGTGTACTAAACAAAAATAAGTCATCTTCAGAGGAAGATTACAGAATCCAGTGTCTCTACAACATATTATCGATGAGTAGTACACAATAAAATATAAACGGTGGGGGTAAAAACAGAAAAGTGTAACTATAGCAAAGGAAAGAAACAGTCAAGAGAAACTGACACCTAGGTATTTACCCAATAGAAATGAAAACCTATACACAAAAATCTATACCTGATGTTTAAAGCAGCCCTATTAATCATCATCCAAACTGAAAACAATTCAAATGTCCTTCAGTGGGTGAATGGATAAACAAACTATAGCATATCTATACAATGAAATGTCACACAGCAATAAGAAGAGAGAAACTATTGGATACTTATAACAGGGATGACTCTCAAAGGCATTATGCTGAGAGAAATAAATCAATCTCAAAAAGTCATATGCTGCATAGTACCATTTGGAAAAGGGCAAAAATACAGCTACAGAAAACAGAGTAGTGGCTACCAAAGTTCAAGAGTAAGGAGGGCTTAACTACAAAGGGGCAGCACAAATGAGTGTTCAGCAATGATGAAACTGTTGGCCAGGCATAGTGGCTCACGCCTGTAATCCCAGCACTTTGGGAGGCCGAGGCTAGTGGATCACCTGAGGTCAGGAGTTCAAGACTAGCCTGGCTGACGTGGTGAAACCCTCTCTACCAAAAATACAAAAATTAGCTGGATGTGGTGGCGGGCGCCTGTAATCCCAGCTACTCAGGAGGCTGAGGCAGGAGAATTGCTTGAACCCAGGAGGCAGAGGTTGCTGTGAGCCGAGATCGTGCCACTGCGCTCCAACCTGGGCGAGAGAGTAAGACTCAGTCTGAAAAAAAAAAGAAAAGAAAAGAAAAGAAAAACTGTGCTGTATCCTGATTGTGTGGTGGTCACACAAATCTATAAATGTGCTAAAACTTATAGAACACCAATAAAGTAAGTTTTACTGTATGTTAATGTTTTTAAAAAGTCTGAAACAGGAGGCAAATTAAATATTATAAACATTTTTACTCTAATAAATTCAATAACAAAAACTTATACTTCTGAACTAATCAAAAAATGGCCAAAGGATATGAACAGACAATTTACACACAAATTGACTTAAACGTATGAAGAAATGTTCAACCCCCTTTTTCATTCACTAGATTGGCAAAGATCTAAGACTAAGAATATATCATGTTGGTATTTGGGGTCAATAGTCACTCTAACACATTTCTGGTAGAAGATAAATTGGTATAACTTTAATGAGGGGAAAATTGGCAAGATCTAACAAAATGTTTAAAAAACAATATGCCATTTCACTCAGCAAGTCTACTTTTAAAAATTTATCCTACAGATACACTTGAACATGTATCAAATGACCTAGGAGCCAAATTATTTACTAAAGCCTTGTTTTTATTAGTGAAAATGTGGGGGACAATCTAAATTTCCATTAACAACAGATTGGTTAAACCAAGTGTGACACATATAGGTATATAAAGATGTAGATATAAGTACATAATGGAATATGATGCAGCCATTAAAATGAAAGCGACAGCTTTCTTGTTCTGAAATGAAATACAATTAAATGAAGATTGTTATATGAAAAATGTAAGGCAAAAAACACTCTGCAGTAAGCTGCTGTGTAAAATAAAAATAGAAAAAAAGACCCATAAAATACTATAATTGGCATAAAATGTCTTTAGAAAGATATACGAGAAACTGATTAAATTGGTTGCCCCTGCAGAGGGGCCTAGATGGCTGGGGAACTGAGGACAAGAGGAAGGCATTTCACTATACATCCATTTGTTCCTTTTAAATGTTGATCCATGTGATTGAATGACTCATTTTTAAATAAATGAAAAATTTAATCCATCAGAACCTTTTGGGAAACTATGTGTTTGGGCCTAGGTTATTTGAAATTAATCCTTTCCTTACTGAAAGTGTTCACTGTGCTACAGTGATCTGTCCCACAAAACAGGGACCAAGAAAAACCTAATCCTACCAACTACACCTCTCCTGGTTATAGCACTGTGATTCAGAGCCAAGCAAGAACATAACCAAGTACAAAAGAATCCCTCACTTCAAAGACACACATGCAGTGCCCATTTTTCCCACAAAATTGTATTTTCTAAATAAGTCTTTAAAAAGGCTTATTTTCCCATTTTTTAATTAACCTGTGAAAGATTAATCATACCTTTTGATGGAGGTAACAGCCACTTAAAGAGTCCAATATGAAGGATTTAGTATGAGCCCCTAAATTTTGCCCCAAAACATCTACTCTTGGTATATGTTGACACCTAAAATTTTTAGAATCATAATAATAGAAATAATAACAATGACTAAAATTATTGAGCTCTTATCATGGGCTTAGTATACATGCTAGGTGCTTTGCTATGCCCTTTACGTGAATCATCTCAATTTCAGCCTCAGTTACAACTCTTTGAGGTTGTGCAGCATTTTAGGTAGATCACAGATGGCAGAAAAGAAAGATAAACACAGGTAAGTACACAGGCACACATGCGCGCACACACACCACTTTTTATATGAGAAAACTGAGACTTAGAGAAGTTGCCCTGTCTAAGGTGACTCATCTCGCTAGCGGTAGACCCAAGATTCCCAGATTCAACTATGGGCAGCCTTACTCCAAAGCACATGCTCAACCACTTACCCAAGACCATCTCTAACTGCAGAATCTGCACAGGAGAAAGCCTTGAGGCCACCTAGTTAACGCTCCCATTCACTACATGGACACACTCTACAACATGCTGACAGGAAGTTACCCAACTCTGCTGAGTGACAGGAAGCTCACAGTCTCCTGAGACAGCCCATTCCTTCGCAAGATATCTCTAATTCTCCACAGAGGTCAAACTGTCTGCTTCCCTGACACTTCCTCCCTCTCTTGCAGAGTGACACACAATAGGTGTCTAAGTCTTCACAAGACAGCCCTTCCACTCTAGGGAGTTGGCTCTCCTGCCTTCTCTCTTCCTTGGGCTTGGTTTTTAGACTCTTCCTGTAGGAAGGCTCCAAGATTCTTCAAGAGACAAAAGGCCCTCTTTGGTTTTTTATTTTATAAATAAAATATTTTATGATCTCTTTGTTTTTTTACTTTATAAATCGACTTTATTGCGGTATAACTTACATAAAATAAGTAGCACAGACTTTACGTGTTACAATGTGATGAGTTTTAACAACACATACATACCATACCTATGAAACCCACACCCAGATAAAATTATAGAATATCCCCATCACCTCAGAAAGTTCCCTGGTGTCCTTTCCCAGAGAACACCCCGTAGAGAGCCACTGATCTGATTTCTATCACCATAGATGAGTTTTTCCTATCATCACACAGTAAGCACTCTTTTGTCTCTGGCTTCTTTAACTCAGCATGTTTTTGAGATTCATTCATGTTGTTATAAATTACAGTACAGATACTCTTCCACTTACAATGGAATTACATCCCAGTAAATCCTTCGAAGTAAGTCAAAATATGCATGGCTGATGGAGCTGCAGCTCACCACCACTGCCCAGACTCTCGAGAGAAGTACAGTTTCTACTGAATGGTGTTGCTTTCACACCATGTAAAGTGAAAGAATCATAACATGTACAATTATAAGTCAGGTATTGCCTAAAGTTCTTTCCATTTTTATTGCTCTGTTTATTTATTTATTTATTGTTATTCTATAGTGGAAATATGCCAAAATATACCATAATTTCTATTCTCCTGTGGATCAACATTTGACTATTTCCAGTTTGGGGCTGTTTTGAATAAAGCTACTATGAACATTCTTTTATACATTTTGTTTGAAGGTATGTTTCATTTCTCTTGACTAAATATCCAGAAGTGGAATAACTGGGTTTATGGGGTGGTGTATATTTAATTTTCAGGAATCTGAAACACCCAGGACTGGGGAAAAAGTAATTTTTGGAAAATGCAACTAAAACCACAGAGAGATACCATTTTTTACCCACTAACATAGGTATAATTAAAGACTGATGACTCTTGAGTATTGGCAAGGATGTGAAACAACACTCCTTTGAAAGTGAAACTCTAGTAATTGCATATTCACAGTGTTGGCTGACACTAGCTCAGGTACTGTTATCTCCTCTGTTCTGGGCACTCGGTATCCATTAATTAACCCAGCTGACTTTGCCCTGGCTCCCACTGAGCTTACCATCAGCTGACATTCCAAAGACTTTTTCACATCTACTATTGTTAAACTTATTCCCTCCAACCTCTTCTGTGCAAATGATTTTTATAATCCAGTTGCCTAACATAATTTTCCAACTTCAATAAACTTCATAACAAATTACACTTGTTCCAATTATAAAGGGGAAATCACTGCTTGCCATTAAAGCAATCAAAGAAAGCACATAAGAAAAACTTAAAATGTCTATAAAACAAAGCAAAAACCAAAAACTGTAAAATTTTTAGAAAAGAAATGCAAGTGATGAAGACAAAGAATGCACGAAACCATATTTTAGTCTAGAAAACATTCCTAGACACGGTTTCATTTAATATCATAACCACTGTGTCAGGTAGATATTTGTAAAGCATCCCGCCCCCATTTTGTAAATGAAGAGGCAAATTCAAAGGGAATATGGGATTTGCTCAAGCTCATACAGCTAATGAGTAGTCAATTCATAATTTTAAATGAAGTTCATAACTGCAAATTGTATGCTTTTTTGTCTATATTGGTTCATCTCACGCTGATCACTCCAAATATCCCATGAATAACCCTAATCCATTTGACGAGTTTGCAAAAGACCCTGAGGATGGCCAATGCCCCCATTCTCTGACCCTTGATTGTTACAATTAAAATATATCTTTTGAAGCATGCTGATTTGCATTTCTTTTGCCCTTTTGTCTGAGTTTCTGGTAGCAGCCTGACACAGAACCAGGAACACTGATATTGCCCCAGCCACTGGCAAGCTCTAGGATCTTGTGTAGAGATCATATGGTAAGGAAAATGAATGTGGACTTTGGAGCCAAAAAAATTCATGCCAGCTACTAACTGTGTGGCCTTGATGAAATTTACTTCACCTTTCTGAGTGTCCATTTCCCAATCTGTAAAAGGAGTATAATAATCTCTATCTTGCAAAGTTAGGGTGAGGATGGAATTAGGTGACATGTATAAACAGTCTACAGTAGTAGGTGCTCAATGAATGGCATTTATATCATCATCACCATTATCATCATCATCATCATCACCATGAGTTATTACTGTCTCAAGGTTGGACTAGATTAGCTTTAAACCTATAAGCACCTTTGTCTGATATCTTGTGAGCCTATTTATGACCACATCTTCATGTGTGTAACAGAAAATTCATTGTTTGGAAATTTTGACTCAATTTATTTGGTTTCAAATAATTGGTTGCTATCTCACTCTCTGAGATATTCTAGAGCAATGTCTCCTTGACTCAGTCACGCACTTATCCATTATTGCCAACATATTATGTGTCAGGTATTGTGTTAGACAAGGAATGAAATCCAGTGAACCTGACAATTATCCTGTTTATAGAAATATGCATATTTTCCCTGCAGGGGGCACTAAGAAACCAGTTCAGTTTCCTTCTAAAAAGTATTGCTCTTTTAAAGTCTGTGAATGTTTACTCACTCCTGACAATCACCACTCTACAAGAAGAATTCACCAGAGAAGCTCCTTATTGTCCCACAGATGGCATGTTTTATGAAAAGGAATTTTTTTAAAAACAGGCATTAATTTGACAATACTGCATATTTGTTCAGATCAAAAGCCACTCATAATAGGCCTCATAAATGCAGAATTAGTGAAATGAAAGTTGGATGCTGAAGCCAGTTCCAGTCCTAAACACAAAACAACACAGAATTCAGAGGCACGTTACTTCTTTTCCAGGGGAATACAGGTGTACCTTGCTCTACACAAAGCGGGCATCCTGAACAATTGTGTATAAATTGATTCCTTCTGAAATGAAAGCCTCTTTCAAATCTATCTAAAGAAGCTGTTCTTTAAAAGAAACCTATAGCAAATGCTTTTGCAAAGCTAAAAATCACCTTGAAAAGTAAATAATGATTCCTGAAATACATTGTATAAATCTAGTATCTCATGTATCAAGACTGTTTAATAAAACACCATGCATGTGCATTGTCTGTGAAAATTTCAATTAAAACTTCATACATACGATTATTTATCATTGTGGTCTGTAGCTACCAACAAAGTCCAACAATAATTTATTTCTATTTCATTTCATTAAACAGGTACAATATGAAAATGAGGCAATACATGGCAATTTTCATAACATTAAGCTCTTTCACACAATGCATTAGCAGGAACTGAAAGTATCAGAAGGTTTAAGTTAATGAACAACTCTTTTCCCAATTATGAAGGATTTGTACGAGGGAACAGCATGAGTAGGGTGCAGTGGCAGGACTAGGAAGAAAAATCAGGCTTCCAGGACAGGGAATCTATTTGACTATCAATCTGCAAACTGTATTTTATTAAAAATGTAATTACCCACAGGACTCTTATTTGCAGAGCCTGTTGAAGGTATATTGACATTTGGAGCTGTGTTAAGGTCTCTGAAGTCATCTCAGTATTGGAACCTTCCTTATCGGGTTTAGTGTTTGTGGAGAAGAGGTTTCTTTCTCCTCAAAAGGCAAAGGCCCAGGAGAAAACTGCTTTATAACAACAACTCCTCAGGTCAGTTATTTAAAAAAAAAAAAAAAAGAGAGAGAGAGAGAGAGATGCACAATCTTGGAATCCATCCTTTGTCTTTTTTGCATCCCTTTTCATCTTACCTATAGTCCTAGAGCCCACTTCGTGGATGGCAGCCTGTGCACAGAGAGAGCACCGAGCTTAGAAGGGCCCCATGTTTAACTTAATGTTGTGTTGTCACCATTTTTAAATTCTTAATGTTTTTTTTGAACAAGAGGGTCCCGCATTTTTATTTTGCACTGGGTCCCCCAAATCATGTAGCCAGTCCTGTCAAGCCTATACATGCACGCGCACACACACACACACACACCTCAGACATCTTCTCCAAGCCCTCGTTATAACCACTTGCTATACTTCCTAACCAGGTCCAGATGATGGAATACCGGTTTGGAGCTAGAGTTCAGAATGGGCGGCCTGGGCTCAATCCTCCTTCCTACTAGCTTTGTGACTTTGATTTCCTCATCTAATGAGGATGGTGTTCATCTCACCCCACAGGGTTGTTATGAGAATTAAATGAGTCAAAGTATATAAAGTATATAAAGCACTGAGAACGTGTGGGCACTCTATACAGGTGAGTGTTCTTTCCGTGATGTTTATATTATTAGTGGGGAAGAAGAGGGAGGAAGTCTCCTGCTTCCTCTGTGAAACTTGCCTACTCTCCCAGGTTGAGTTCACTGGCCTCTCTGCTATTTTAATGAACTACATTTGGTATAGCATTACTATCCTTCTACCTAAAATGCAGCATTTCCTAAACTTCAGTCATTCATGTACCCCTTCCAGGATTTTCACTCTGCCTACCATTTCTACTACTTACTTCTTATATTTGTTTACATCAACTTACTTTTTGAAGTGAAATAGTTTTATAAACTTAATTTTACTATATACTTTATTGTATATAGTGTCATTATTATATACTCTAAGTGAAAAACTAGTATCCCATGTCAAAAAAGAATGTAATACACAATAGTTAACATGTTTAGATGTATTCATACAACACCTTCAATCCTTTAGATACCACCAGTGGCACCCATATTAACTTTGTGTCCTCTTCCATTGGTCTCTGAGCATTCTAAGTGCAGTTATTGGGATCTCTATGTGCTCATGCACAGTGCACTGTGAACATCAAGTTTCCCAGAACTATTTGCTGAATGAATACTTATTAACAAACTGATAAGAGAGATAGCCCCTTGCAAAGATGCCTACCTTTTGGCTGGGGCTATCCTAAGGCCCTAAAATCTTGAGTCCTAACAGCAATGGATTTCTTCAATGCAGCACTCCTCACAATGTAGTCTGAGAAACACCTACATCCTAATCACTCAAGGGGCTTGTTAAAAAGGCAGATTGCCCAGCCCCAATATGAACCTACTGATTCAGAAGTTCTGCACATTAGTATAGCCTAATATAGAATTTTAGTAATTCAGATAAGTAGTAGTAGTAGTAGTAGTAATAGCAGTACTAAAAACAACTAGCATTAATTGTGTTCTTACTATGTACCAGAAATTATACCACACACTTACATACATTATCACTTCACCTCCTTAACAAGCCTAGGAAGTAGGTACTTGCCAAAGCCATATAACTATTATGGGGCAAGGAAAGGGTTTCAGGCAGCCTGACTCCAAAACCAAACTCATAACCACCACACTATACTCTGGGTAGAGGGGAAGCTTCTGGAGAGAGGTCTTACCCATTTTGCCAGCCATGGACCCTTCAGGTCACACCATATATTTTTTAGTTCATAAGTACAGACCAGCCTGCAGTGCAGTCATTATTCAAGCAGAAAATGTTAAAACAAAAAAATTATATTTTAGTTCATCAAGTGCATTCCTTCAAACTACATACTTATCAAAGTTGCCTGAATACAGTTGGATTAAGAAAGGGTCCTTTTTATCAAGGGCGTGGGGACCTTCATTACTTGGAAGGACAAATATGTCCCTTTCAGATTCAGAAAACCACACCAAGGATGGTAGGGTCACGTATCTCTGAGAATCAGTAGAAGGGTCTCATAAGGGAGCCATCCTAATCTGGGGCAGTGAATTCCCTGGCACTGAAGACGAACATGGAAAGGCTAAACAATCTCTGCCCAGGTATTCTAGAGGAGATTTTTGCCCCAGATGGAGGATTAGAGTTGATCAGCTCATGAGATCGCATCCAAATCTAATTGTCTAGGATTCCATGATTACACAGAAGGAAACTTAATTTAAGGCACTGTTTGTGTTCTGCTCAGAAAGAAGGGAGGAAAAGGAAGGGAGGGAAGGAGGGAGAAGGGTAGAAAGGAAGGAAGGAGAGAGAGAGAGAAAGGGAGGCAGAGAGGGTGGAAAAAAGGAAGGAAAATAAAAGGAAAAACACTGGCTGATGTTAGGAATCATACAAGTCTCATAAACACAAAGGAAATACAAACCAGGTGCAGGCATTGCTGAACAGGCACATTATTAATCATGAGTCTAAAGAAAAGAAAAAAACCCACTGAGTCAGGCGACATCCATCTTAGAAATATTTAGTGCAGCAGGTTCCTGCTGAAGTCTTGATGTTGGAATTTACAGTTCAATGCCCAATGGAAACATTTACTTTAGCAAAAGCTGAGCACAATGCATGCAAGTCTCTTGTTCCACACAATTATCATTCTTTGTGGTGGCAAGAAAGATTTTTAAATAAATAAATAAAACTTTTAAACTGCCTGTTCTTGAGTCCTCTTATTTAATTTAGCAAAAGGGATTGGAGCCGTCTTTGTCTAAACTCAATTAATAGAGTCAGTGATGAGCAGTTCTTGCAAGTACAAATGTGTTGAGCAGAAAAGAAAAATAATTCTATTCTGAAATAGTCACCGAGAGGAGAAAGTTCTGAAATGAGTCCCTTTCATGTTTTCTGTTTCTGTCCAAACTTTGTTTTGATGCTTTGTTTGGGCTCTCAGATGAAAAACCACATATAAGCCATGTTCCCAGGACTGCTGCTAAGGCTGGACATTTCAACACTATTAACAGATTGTCATGCATACGCAAATTGAGCCTCTGTGTCCTGAGACATTAATGTGGCTGCTATGGTTTGGATGTTCGTCCCCTCCCAATCTCATGTTGAAATTTGATCTCCAGGGTCAGAGGTAGGTCCTAAAGGGAGGTGTTTGGAGGATGGGGGCAAATCCCTCACAAATAGATTAATACTCTCCCTGGGGATGCAGGGTGGGGGGCAGTAAGGGAGTTCTCCGTCTATTAGTTATCTTAAGAGTTGGTTGTTTAAAAACAGCCCGGAACCTCCCCTCTGGCTCTTGCTTCTTCTCTCACCATGTGGTCTCTGCACACATTGGCTTTCTTCACCTTCCACCATGGGTGGGAAGCAGCCTGAGGCCCTCACCAGAAGCCAAGGAGATGCCAGCACTAGCTTCTTGTACAGCGTGCAGAACCGTGGGCCAAATAAACCTTTTTCCTTTATGACTTACTCACCCTCAGGTATTCCTTTAGAGCAATACTAAATACACAAAGTGGCTGAAAGAGTTTCCTGCCTATAATTGGCAATAATGGGCTTGGCCATTCTTTTCTCCTTGTTAGTATTTTTTCTTTACTTATCCCAATTTCTTTTTTTTTTTTTTTTTTTTTTGAGATGGAGTCTCGCTCTGTTGCCCAGGCTGGAGTGCAGTGGCGTGATCTTGGCTCACTGCAAGCTCCACCTCCCGGGTTCATGCCATTCTCCTGCCTCAGAATGCCTCATGCCATTCTCCCCTCAGCTGGGACTATAGGTGCCCGCCACCACGCCCGGCTAATTTTTTGTATTTTTAGTAGAGATGGGGTTTCACTGTGTTAGCCAGGATGGTCTCGATCTCCTGACCTTGTGATCTGCCCACCTCGGCCTCCCAAAGGCCTGGGATTAAAGGCGTGAGCCACTGCGCCTGGCCGACTTATCCCAATTTCTTTAGCTGGTTGCAGCGCTGCTGCCATTTATTTTTCCTTCTGCAATTTTCTCATTTGTTAATTTGTTACTGATTTGATCATGTGTGATATGAAACATTTACAGTTACTTTGCATAAATGTAGTTATATAGGAGGCGTGTTTTCTGAGACTTTTGCATTTCCTTTGGATGCCTTGGTCAAAGAATACAACCTCCCTAGGATATAAAATTCCTGCATCACAATGGAATCCTCTCGGAACTCTGCAGGTCTTACCCCTGTTCTTCTGACATTAGTTATTTAAAATAAGAAAACTGAAACTAACTTGACTTATGTCCTTATTTTATTTTATTTTTATTTATTTACTAATTTTTTATTTTTTGAGACAGAGTCTCGCTCTGTCGTCCTGGCTGGAGTGCAGTGGCACGATCTCAGCTCACTGCAACCTCTGCCTCCCGGGTTCAAGCAATTCTCCTGCCTCAGCCTCCTCAGCGGGGATTACAGGTGCGCACCATCATGCCCCGCTAATTTTTTGTACTTTTACTAGAGACAGGGTTTCACCATGTTGGCAGACTGGTGTTGACCTCCTGACCTCAAGTGATCCGCCTGCCTCTGCCTCCCAAAGTGGTAGGATTACAGGCTGGAGTCACTGCACCCAGGGCCAATTTATGTCCTTTTAAAGTAAACTATTCTGTGTTTTCTAATTTTCTGTTTGGAAGCTTGTAGAACTCTCCATTCATCACTGAAATTTAAAAATCCTTATCAGGCTTTGTCTTGGAATATAAATTTTACCTTTGCCTGAAAAACTTGAAAAACACTTTCCATCCAAGTGGCTTTGTTTTGTTTTGTTTTAATTTTGGAACGTTTTCTTCTATTATTCCTTCAAACACTGCATATAATCTGTTTGCTTTATGCCTTTCTTCAAGAATTCTTATAATTTGCAGGTTGCACTTGCAATCTCTGACTTCTATACCTCTTCTCTCTTTTCATCCTTATTACCGTTCTCTGTGTTCTGGAGAAGTTTCAAAAATTTATCCCCGGTTCCTGATTAAATTTTCTGCAGTGTAGACTCTGCCTTCCTGCCTCCAATCAACAATCTGTGTTGTGATTTTTGTTTCATTCTACTTTCTTTTCATCTCAAACATTTTAAGAAATGATATCCTCTCTTTTTATCTTATTCCACATAAATTATCTCCTAAATTTTACATCTGTTCATTGGGAGGTTTATTTAAAAAGAGGAATATATATACTCTTGCTTTCTTAAATTCTGTGCTCACAGAGAACATGGAAATCTTAGGGCGATAAAGCAGTTAAGCTAAAGATTTTAAACTCTAAAGCTACCAGGTCAAGCAGAGAACACAAAGCCAAAGAAGCAGAGAGACACTTGTCCTGACCACAGGGGACAGCCATTGTGCACCTCCAGTCAGAAACCTGGATGTTTCCATGGTAAGTCTAGACGCTCACATATTAATCACTAATTTGAAAATTGTGTAAAATGCTATGCAGGCCATGCTGCACACCTGTGTGGACTAGATGTAGCCTGGAGGCTGCTTGCTTATAACCTCTGAGTTCACAAAGCCTGCCAAACTGGGTTTTTCTTAAGCGGACTCATACAGGCTGTCCCTTCAAAGACAAACATCTCCACCTAGTAGTTGTTCTAAGAAGGGGCTTCGAGCATCAAATGTGAGTAGTGGGAGTGGGATCGTGAAATATTTGCGGTCCCTCCCAACCTTAGGTCTAAGTTTCCCTGACCCTCTCACTTCATCCATCCTGACCACTTCCTAAAGTCCTCCTCATCCCCACACCACAGGTGGGCCTCAGGGCCACCTCAGGAAGTCATCCACGATTAGTTAATCCTCCTTCATGTTTTTCCTTCCACAAAGAACTTCTCTACCACTTTTCCTTTAACTCTCTTGATTGCGTTACACTCTGGGTGTTATCACATCAACCTGTAATCAATATAACATTTATCAAGGACATATTTTACACATCTTTTTAATGCCAGTCCTTCAAAATTATCTCCTCCGGGATTTTCTCTATGCTTTTCCTGGCCAGATCTGGAATTGGCTTTTGATTTTTTTTTTTTTTTTTTTTTTTGAGATGGAGTCTCGCTCTGTCACCAAGGCTGGAGTACAGCGGCACAATCTCGGCTCACTGCAACCTCCGCCTCCCGGGTTTCTAGCAATTCTCCTGCCTCAGCCTCCCCAGTAGCTGCGATTACAGGTGCGCACCACCACACCCACCTAACTTTTGTATTTTTAGTAGAGACAGGGCTTCGCCATGTTGGACAGGCTGGTCTCAAACTCCTGACCTCAGGTGATCTGCCCGCCTCAGCCTCCCAAAGTGCTGGGATTACAGGCATGAGCCACCACACCCAGCCTGATAAATATCTATTAAAGTGAAAAAAATGAGTGGTATTTTTAGACAATAAGAATTAGCTCTGCAGTTACCCATTTTTCATATTAAAAGGATCCAGTTTCCCATCACGTCTGCATGTGAGCCCCAGATGCTCAACTCCAGCCAGTGAGTGACCTCAGCTATCCCAGCCGAGGACAGTTAGGGCATTCCCTGGCTACCAACTGTCTCTGGCACCACCTGCTGGTCACTCATGTATTCACCAGACACAACGAAGACCGAGATTAAGGTTTCTAAAAGTGGATCAGAATCTATTTGCCTTGAAAAACAGAAATATACTTAAGGCTCAGACTGGACACGACAGGAGGATCTCCTCCCTGCTCACCCTTCCTCTGCCTCGTGGGGGGAGTAGGGCTTAACACTTCTTTTATTTTAATGTAGCCACAGTGTTGTGCATAGTAGAGCCACCGCAACCACAACGTCATCTTCACCCTCTAGTGAGAGTTCACCGTGTGGCCTGCATTTCATTACCTCCCGATAATCCCAAAACGGAAGAAGTGGTACTGGGACAGCAGAGACCTGTGTCAATTCCTTGCCACGGCCCAGCCACGTGGCCTTGGCAGAGACTTCTCCCTTCAGTGTCTCTAGTGAGCGTTCGCTTACTAAACTCCTCTCCAGCTCTAAAATCTCATGAAGCTATAAGTCTTATGTCATGCCTTCCGGGCCACCATCCAGACTTATGCTGGCCAACCGTCACACAGGCCACAGTAGGGCTATTGAGCTCTTGAAGTGTGCCCAGGCCTATCCGAGATGTGCTTAAATGTGAAATGCACACTAAATTTTAAGACTTCGTATGAGAAAAAATATAAGATATCATTAATTTTTGTATTGATTATGTATAGATATGATCATATTTAATATACTGGTTTAAATTAAATGCTATCAAAAATACTTTCACCTTTCTTTTTTATTATGGCACTAAATGTTAAATTGCATACAGGCCTCCTGTTTTCAGCAGATAGCACTGATCTAAACAAAGTACCCAGTCGTCTTATATATTAACAGAAGGAAGAATATGAAAAATATCTCTATCTTAGGATCTTTTTATTTATTTATTTTGTCCTTTTTGTACAAGTCTCTATGGTAAATAAAAATGCCTAGGTCTCCCACTCCCAGGATGGTCATTTGTGCCTGTCAGCATCTTTGAACCTTGAAGATGGTCTCCCTGGAGCTAAAGTCAGCCTGGCCTGGAAAGCTCATGAAACCCCCAGAAAACATCCTAAAGAGGTGAGAGCTATGCTAGAAGGAGCTCTGACCCAGAAACATAAATATGTGGGGTCAGGTGCAATTTAAAAACTGTAAATGACTTATATGCTTATGAAAATGTTCTCTCATGCTGGTAATCAAAGAAATGGAAATTAAAACGAGATCTCCTTTTTAGCTTATCATGGCATAGACTTTTTAAGTTAGAGTTGGCCATGGAATATGGAAATCAGTGCATTTATTCCCTACCTGGGGGAGCTAAAATTCATACAGCCTTTCAGGGGGCAATTTAGAAATGTAGAAAAACAGCTTTACAACTATGCACGCCTTCTGAGCCAACAATTCCACCTCTAGGGATTTTGTCAAAGGCAATCACCATTGCTATGCTCAATAACTTACTGTAGGGATGTTCACTACCTCAAAAGTTATAACAAAAATAACACCAAACCAGGGAATTTTTTAAATTACAGCATATTGAGAAAATAGAATAATATGTTGCCATTAAAACTTGTGTAACAGAATGTGTAATGATAAATTAAATTAAATTCCTCCTCCCCTGCCCCCCATCATACTCCTCAATTCAGCCTAAATGATCATTTTAAAGTGAAGCAGATCAGGATCCTCCCTTGTTTAAAACCCGTCACTGCCTTCACTTGGTATGAGGATAAAGACGGCCCCCGCCCACCCCAGCCTTTATATGGCCCTAAGGCTCTAGGTCCTGCCTTTTCTCCAGCTTTGCCTCTTGCCAGCCTCCTCTCCCTTGCTCTGCTCCCACCTGGCACGGGGACCTTCTTTCAGCCCCACAGCCCTGGAAAGTTCTTGCTGGCTCTGGGATTTCACTCATAGCCCGCAAATTGGATGCTGCCTGCACCTCAGCCCCGACTTCCTGGCAAAAGCCTCCTCAGTCCAGAGGACTCAGTTTTAGTTTTAAGTGTCTCTTCTCCCAAAAAGCCCTTCCCTAACTCTTGAGTCTAAATCAGATCTCCTTGTCCCCTGCCTCCTATCATCTTTTTTCCTCCATGTTACTCTCACAGTCCCTGACTCTGCATTTACTACTGTGATTATTTGTTGAATGCCACTGTCCCCACCTGACTATGGGACTCAGCTCACACCTGGCATGTAGAAGATGCTCCATAAAGGCATGTCAAGTAAATGAATGCTATTCTAATAAGTCAAAGGCAAGGCATAAAATGACAGGTGTAACAGGATTCCAATATCCAAACAAATGTGAACGTGTACGTAGTTGTAATATTTCTGGGCACAGAATAAAAAGACCAGAAGAAAATCCAAGCTGTTAATAGCAACTATCTCTGTTGTCATGGTTTTACTTTTCTTCTTTTATCCAGATTTTCTATAGTGAGCATATCTAACTTTCAAAACCAAGATAAAATTTATTTTAAAAATATTAAGAAAAACTAGAGATCATGTCCTTTGCAGGAACATAGATGGAGCTGGAGGCCATTATTCTCAGCAAACTAATGCAGGAACAGAAAACCAAATACCACATGTTCTCACTTCCAAGTGAGAGCTAAATGATGAGCATGTATAAACACATAGAGGGGAACAACACACACTGGGGCCTGTCAGAGGGTGGAGGGTGGAAGGAGGTTGAGGATCAGGAAAAATCACTAATGGGTACTAGGTTAAATACCTAGGTGATGAAATAATCTGTACAACAAACCTTCATGACACAAGTTTACCTGTATAACAAACCTGCACGTGTTCCCCTGAACTTAAAAGTTAAAAAAAAAAAAAAAACTAGCCCTGGGTTCAAGTTCAGTTCTTAACAAAAATATGGTCTTGAGAAACCAAAGCTCTTCACAGGCTCATCGTTATAAATAAAGGGGAGGACACCTCCACTGACTATGTCATAGAATTAATGGAATAATGTACATATAAAGTTTTGTACACTTTTCAGTATTTACTCTGGGTGTTTAGGGGAGTAAGACCCAAACACTTTAAAGTGTAAGGCAATGGGCATTTTCCCAATGGTTGTGTAATTTGCAAACACCATGAGGAGCTGACAGTTGAGTAGCTGGAGCTTTTGTCTTTCGACAAGCATGTTGCAGTCGTTGCTATCTAGTGAGGTGAGAGTTGAAAGTCATTAGGAATGCAGAGAGTCTCCCATGGGGTGAGAAGTGGGAGGAATTTCACAGGAACAGAGACATCTCCTCTCCTTTCCCCAAGACCAAATGCTGGGAAACAGGTGGCCTCCAGAACCCCAGCGCAAGTTCCCAGCAGGAGTGAGAAAGCTACAAGTGGAAACACTAAGTTACAGGGAGATATGGCATTTTTCATGTGGAAGAACTCAACTTGGTGGACTCCTTCTGTACTCTCCTGGCAAAAATCCAGCAGTTTGGGGCATCCTCTTTAGGCTCTTTCTCTTCAACCGTGTGCTTGTTGAATGCAACTTCAGAGAAGAGCTGCTCCAGCTTTAACAGAAGACAGTAGCTCATTCAGCTTCTTCCATGAATATTAACAGGGCATTTATAACACGTTGGACACTATGCTAGGAGCAGAGGCTAAAATGGATGAATAAGGCCCTGTCCCTGCTTTCAAGCAACACATGATCTAGTCATTATGATCTTCTGGTATTAAGTCTCCCCAACGTCCTCCAGTACTACCCACTTCATCACTCCCTACTTTGTGTTTCCACTATGATTATTTTATTTTATTTTATTTTTCTTTGAGGCAGAGTCTCACTCTGTCACCCAGGCTGGAGTGCAGTAGCATGATCTTGGTTCACTGCAACCTCTGCCTCCTGGCTTCGAGCAATTCTCCTAAGTAGCTGGGATTATAGGCATGCACCACCATGCCCAGCTATTTTTTTCTATTTTTAGTAGAGATGGGGTTTCACTGTGCTGGCCAGGCTGGTCTTGAACTCCTGGCCTCAAGTGATTCGACTGCCTCAGCCTCCCAAAGTGCTGGGATTACAGGCATGTGCCACCACACCTAGCTGCTATGCTCATTTTAGCATTTAACCCACTGAACTATAATCCACTCCTCCAGGAGCCTATCTCTATTAAGCCTGTAATCTCCTTAAGGACACAGACTCTACTTTGAATCTGCATCTGTAGCACAAGTCTGTTATGTATGGTGCTCAATAAATGAGCAAATGAATGATTTAATTGCTTGAATAACTTCATAAGTAAATGCCTATAAAATAGTGGAGGTTACCTGGAAAGCAAATGCTCAGCAAGGTGTTATGCTTTGCAGACTGAATAGAGATGTGTGTGCTATCTTTGTGTGTGTTCTTTCTGTAGGAAAGAGACTAGAGGTGAAAGAAGACAGGTACAGGAAATAGGAATCTATTTCTTCAAAGCCCTCTCTGATACAAATGCTTCAGTTCTAACCCTTCTAGTCAGTGCCCCAAGAAGATCACAGCTCACAGAGCTGCAATAAAGACTGAGAGTTCCTCCTAAGAGAAGCGATTGCATTTATGGAAGGGCAATTGACCTATCAAAAACATAGATCATTCATATCCCAAGTTATCTTGCCACAGGTGCAAAACTGGGCAAAACGCCATCAACAGTAGCTTGAGGCAACCAAAACAGTGAGGGCAATATTGTGGGAAACAGGAAGAAATTGTAGATGGTTAACCCAGGAGAGACAAAATTCAGAAGAGGTGTAATAGCTGACTTCAAATACCAGAATGGCCATGGTACAGAAAAAAAGGTGATACTAGAGACAGAAATACCATTTGACTCAGCAATCCCATTATTGGGCATAATACCCAAAAATATATAAATCATCCTATTATAAAGACACATACATGCGTATATTCACCACAACACTGTTCACAATAGCAAAGACATGGAATCAACCTAAATGCCCATCAATGATAGACTGGATAAAGAAAATGTAGTACATATATACCATGAAATACATGCAGCCATAAAAAGGAATGAGATCATGTCCTTTGTAGGGACACGGATGGAGTTGGAAGCTATTATACTTAGCAAACTAACACAGGAACAAAAAACTAAACACCACATGTTCTCACTTACAAGTGGAAGCCAAATGATGAGAACACATAGACACACGAATGGAAACGACACACACTGGGGCCTGTTGGGAGGAGTTGAAGGAGGGAGAGCATCAGGAGGAATAGCTAATGGATGCTAGGTCTAATACCTAAGTGATGGGATGATCTGTGCAGCAAACCACCATGGTACACATTTACCTATTTAACAAACCTGCCCATCCTGCAAATGTACCCCTGAACTTAAAAGTTAAAGAAAAAAACAAGAAGTGAAAAGAAAAAAGGTGATACTTTTTCCCTAAGATTCTCAAGGTCAAAGTTAGGCTTCAAAGTGGGTGTTAGAGGCAGGCAAATTCTTGGCTCAATAGAAGAGGCACATGTCAGGAAATTACCATAAATGATGCAAGTCTATAACTCAAGGCAAAGGCAGTAACACAGACTAGAACTGCCTTTGAAATGCTGCTTTCAAAGTTTACAAAAAGGTACTGGGATATGCATGCTGAGGACACATAACTGAATGATTTAGCTCCCTGTCTACCGGGAGAGAGTGCTAAATCTAACATCCCATGAGAGTGCTTTCCTCAAATTGATGCACTGGAGATCTTCCAAATGGGTGTTGGCTTTTCGGTAACTTGCCTTGCACAAAACAGCTCTACTTACCTTGAATGTGCTTTGACCTATCAAGTCCATAAGGCCCAGCTAACATCTCCATATGTTATCCCTTCAGTCTTCAAAGCATACATCACTAGGGTCCCTCTACTTCAACCTCTTTGGATTTGTCATTTCAACGGTTCAACTATTTATGTTTTGCCCTCCAATTAGATTCTAGTCTCCATAAAGGAGGATGCCATATGCTTTTAATACACAAGGATTAGCACAGTACCTTGCATTTAACAGGCCTTCAGAAAATGGTCACAGATTTGGTGCTGCTGGATTCAAGCCAGAGAATGGAGGCAACCCATTCTGCCAAGGTCTTGGACAACATCTGTTTTTTTCACCGCAGCATTTGCCATCCATCACAGAGGAGACTAGAACAGAAAAAATTCAAGTAAAGTACAAGGTCACTTTCAGGAGCCCCAACAATTCCATTCTCCAAGGTTGGAATGTTCTTCCTCTCTTCAAACAGCAGAACAGATGGTCTCCTAAATCTTGGCTTTCATGGTTTAACTCTAATTACAATGTTAGTTAGCAATGAGTTTGGTGATTGAAAATCACTAGTAGATTCTTTCCAGGCAGTCAAGCTTTTCTTCTGCTCTCACTAAGAAAAGGGTGGCTTTGTCGTCAGCCTTGTTCTTGCTTCCAGTATTATAATTGCTTAGCTGTTTGGAAAATGAAAGGAGCCCAAGGCTACCAAACCTAGCTGGATGCAACAGCACTGCAGGAGACAGGAGGTAGCAACATCCAGATGGCTAAGTAGCCTCCAGTGATATTGCAATCAAATTGGGAGGCACAAATCAGGAAGAGCTCTTCAATTGTGTAAATGCCACATGCCAGGTGTTAAACTCAGAGGTGCACATGTGTTTGCCTAGATGTTTTGTGAATGTGGTTGAGAAGAAACCCTTAAAAGTAAGTCCTTGGAATTGCAAATGTTGGAAAAAACTTTTCAAGGTCATTGGATGCAAGTCTTTCCAAATGCACAAATGCTTCATTGAAAGAGCTCATCCGTGTTCTATTCAAACATTTTCTGTGAATAAAACCTACAACCTCAAGATGCAGTCCATTCAACGACAGTTATTAGGGTTTGTTTTCCTAATACACTCAGCACCTCACTTTAACTCTTAGTTACTGGTTCATGCTATACTCTCTGGAGCTACTCAGAAAAAAAGGGCCTCCTCATCCATGGAATAACCCTTTTTGAACAATCAAGGAAGCTGTCAGTTCACCTCTGAGTCTTTATTTCTTCAAGTACCCCCACATATTTAACTGCTCATTACTTGATTTAATCTAAAATTTCCACACTTCCCTCAGGGACTCTGTTTCCTGCCAGAGCCCTGCTGAGCCAGCCTAATCAGGTTCTAACCACATGATCCTACCCCATGGCCATGTTTAACTGGTCCAGGGGTAGACACCTGGCACAAGCACAGCTACCTATAGACATCCTGTACCATCAGTCTGACAAAAAAGATGAACTAGGCCAACCCGGGTGCTCTCCTAGCACTGGGAGCTGGTACACTTAGAGACTGTTGTCATTTATCTGTGGGCTGCTGAGCTGGAGGGTCCTGCAGAGTCAGGGCAGGAGTGACCCACTGGGCCAGGGGCCACATGAGTAAGCAAAGGAAGGAAGCATATTACAAAAGATAGGAGAGTGAGCAGATAGAGAAAAACAGAGGCCCCGTGAGAAAGAGAGACTGAGATGAGATGGGACCCATCCCTCCCTTTCTTGAGACATGAGTTGTAGCTCTTCCAAAATCCAAATGATCTATAGCCTTTCTACAAAGGACAAGGAAAGTCAAGAGAATCTCTACTCCTTACAATCCTAAGCTGCTGGGCCAGAAGATCTCCTTCTTCCAATGCCTAGAACAATGACACATTTCCATGCAACTCTACAAATAAAAACCAACTAGGTTTACCTATTATATGTGCCATATACATTATAAAGTCTGTCTAAATAAAAACTCTTAGAAGTGATAACATGTGAATACAACAATGCAAACATTATTGTATGCTCACCATCTACAATGTACTGCACTGGATACAAAGTTATGGTGGCAATCTTTAAGGAGTTTAGAGTCTAATGAAGAAGGTAAACAGTCACATAAAACACAGCAGACTATTAAATGCTAAAGTTAAAGATATGAAGGAGAGGGCAAGGAGGCATTTACTTTTTGCTTTGGTTCCTTTCTGTACTATCAGAATTTTCCAACAAAACATATGCATTACTTTTTAGGTCAAGAAATATTAACAGGATGAAGAAATTGTGGGTCATTTTCCATTTTCCTTATATTTTTTAAAGCTTTGGATTTTTTTAATAAATAAAGAAGTACTTAATAAAAAAATAAGATAAAATATACACACAAACATATCTGGAAATACAGGGGAGAGATGAGAAATTAAGATAAAATAAGGACATAAATCTGGAAATGATACAGACAGGAGACAAGGAAATACTGGGTAGAAGAGGGCAGTTCCCTGGCAAAGGTCCCACCCTCAAGCCTGGATACTCACAGCCCTAAGTGAGAATGGGCACTCCTGTTTTGGCACCCAAAAAGTTGCCTTTTGGCCTGCCACTCCCACCTATCCTGTACCCATATAAACCCTGAACCCCAGGCTCCAGAAGCAGGAGAGGAACAGATGAGCAGATGGGGGGCAGAATGGCGTGGCAGAGGAGAAAACAGAAAGTGAACGTTGGGAGGAGTTCAGCTGGGGACGGTCAGAGAATCAGCAGCTGGATAGCCAAATTCCAGAGGAAGATCATCTTTCTACTCCATCCCTTGTCCACCTCCCCATCCATCCCACTGAGAGCCACCTCCACCACCCAATAAAACCCCTCATTCATCATCAAGTCCATGTGTCACCTGATTCTTCCAAGACACTGGACAAGAGCTCGGGATACAGAAAGCTGTCATACTGGCCCTCTGCCTTTGCAAGAAAGGGTTCCTGCACCTGTCCATCTGCGTGCTCCCCCTCCCATAAGGGGTTTGAGCAGCGGCAGCAACCAAACAGACAAGCCACACCACTGTTGCATGTCCTGCGAGGGGGCTCAGAGAACTCTCCTGTTTCAGAAATACAAGGGAGAGATTTTCTCTGACTAAAAAGATGTAGGAAAATGTTGTAGAGGTGGGGCCATTTCCATAAGGTTGAGAAGGATGGAAAAACAAAATAGGTCACATGTGGGGAGAAAATCCTCCAGGGAGACACAAAAGAAACAGCTAAGGAAGAATGGCAGATTAGGTGACCTGTTCAGGGTGGGCAGCCCAGCATGATGAATGATGACAATAGGGCAGGGAATAGCCAAACAGTTATTTGGCTCAATTTGTTGAAGGTCTTAAAAGCTCAGGTTCTTAGGCAAAGGAGAGACATGGCCAGAGTTTTGTTTAAGATGGCAGCAAGGAGAATGGAATTGAAGAGAAAGAGCTTAGAGCCAGGGTCACTGGTTGGGAGAATCACTGCCAGGGTGTTTCAAAAGTCCCTTCCCAAAAAGATTTTGTTTATGCTGTTGGCATTGTGAAAGTAGAATTGCATATAAACATGTGTGGTATTACCTTGAAATATGTTTGAAGGCACCTGTGACTACATATCTCTTCTGTACATCTAATTTATTTTAAGCTAACTGTGGTATATAAAATGCTTGATGGCAAAATTGAACTCAAGTATTTCTGGTTTCTTCTGGGGTAAAGAAAGGCTTGTGTGAGAAGCTAGGAACAAAATAAGTCTGTAAAGTTGAAGGTAGAATTGAGGTCAAAATGCAAACAGCATCAAAAACTTCAGCTATAGCTTAAGTAGGCATGAGGTCATGGTGAGTGTGTGTTGAAACTTCCAGGAGGTTCTGCAGCTTAAACTTGCTCCATATGGTTGGGTTATGAATACTCCACTCTTCTCTGAACCAAGAGTTTTCAAAATATTGCTGCTTGGCTTTGATCAACTGAAAGTATATACTCTTCCAACATGACAAAGCCCACATAAAATTACAGAAAAATTCAGGAATCAAAGTTTAGCTGCATCCAGCCTAAAACCCATAACTTGTACCAACAAACCACAGTTTAATCCATGGCCAACTTTCTGTCTACCTGAATGATGGTTTGAGACGTTCAGTGATGTTAAAACAGGCTGGCAAGGATTCTTCACTTCCAGATCCAAAGATTGTTTACAGGTAGTTGAGCCATAGCCATTGAAAATGATCAACCTTATTTCAAAAATAACCTTGTTGTTTTATCACCCAATAAACTGTCCACTTGTGGGAATAAGTGTTTGAGAACTTTATTGTCCACACAAGAGATCATGAGACAGAAATAAGATAGAGGTGAGAAAATGGGGGTGTGCATAGGAAAGGGAAGGTATTTCAGGGATAGGAATTACAATATGTGATGACTAAGTATAGAGATTAAGAACCAGAGGGAACAAAGATGAAATATTCACTCAATCAACAGTTATGTACTGCGTACTCACTATATGATCAACATTGTGCTGGGTGTGAAGGTTACAGCTGTGATGTACATATTGCTCACTATCCGGTAGACATCACAGATAAGGAGAAAATTACCACAAAGTAGAGGAAACAGATGATGCTGTGGAAACAGCAATAACAAATTCTAACCTAGTCAAGAGGCATCGAAAAAGATTTCCAAGAGGAATCAATATTAAAGTTGAGACCTAACAGGCACCATATAAAAATTAGCCATGTGAATGGGAGATCACAAGGCAGGGGAGATGAGTCAAGGCGTGTGCCCTGAGTCAGACTTTGCAGATTCAAATCTTGGCGCTGGCGCTGCCGTTAGCCGGTTGTGTGACCTTGGGTAAGTTACTAATTCTCTTTGTGTCTCACTGTCATTATATATTAAGTAGTGATAATAATTCCTTCCTCACAGGGCTATGATAAAAGCCAAATTAAATAAGCAAAGAGTTCTTGGCACAGACACTGGCGTAAGGTACATGCCAAATAAATGGCAGCACTCTCTTTGTTATTAAGAAGGAACAGCATCTGCAAAGGCTACAAGGTAAGAAAGAACATGGCAGTTTCAAGGAAAGTAGTTCAGTGTTGCCAGAGTGTTGGGGAAACGGCAAATTATGAGCCTGGAGAGGAGGAGCAAAGGCAAAGTCAAGGAGGCTCTTTTAATATGATTTCTACGGTAATACAGTGCATAGTGATGTCACTAGGGAAGGCACGGACTTGGAGAGAAATCCAGAGCATTTTCGGGATGACTTCACAACCACCTTATGACCACTTTCCTGAGGTACATGCACTTCCAGGAGGGAAAAACAGTGTGGTTGTGATTCAGCTAAGAGCTACAAATGATGACAAGAAACCAGGGGCTCAGGAGTGGTAGGAAACAAGAAGGAAGCTGAGTCCTTGGACAAAAGCTCTTGGAGCAGGAATGGGCCCCTTAGAATGGCACAGTAGAGGGGAAGGGCACCTCTGCCCTTTATCTGGACTCGACTGCTGACCCTGCCAGTTACTTACATGTGACCAAACCACTCTCTTTCTCTGTATCTTAATAAACAGGGAGGCAGCCTAGATCCGTCATTCTTAACCCAGAAACCACAGATACTATGAATCCATGAAGATGCTAATAGAGGTTCAATCTATTCTCAATTACTTTTTTTAAACCCCAAGGCCATACTAGTTCTTTCAAGCTGATCCAAAGCTCCTGTAGGCATTGCACATCTTTAATTAATTTATAACTGAGTGAATAAATTAATTATACCATTAAATTCAGTTACTACTCTTAGAAATTGAAAAATAAAGAAGAAAAAGGGTGCTAGTAGTAAAAGGTTTGACACCACCAGACTGAATGGTTTGATAAGGCCATTCCGGCTCTCATATTCTGGAAGCCTACCTTCACCTGTCAGCTATTTCATTGTCTATAAAGGTTTACATTCTTGGGGTTAAAAACATGGGACTCAGAGTCACAAAAGCCTGGGTTCAAATCCCAGCTCTGCACTTGCTAGCTGGATGACCGTGGCAAATTACTTAACCTCTATAAATCTCAATTTCTTAATACGCAGAATAGAGATTAAAATAGCATTTTTTGACAGAGTTGTTGCAAGGAATGAGATAATGCAAACTTTAGTCATTGGCATACTCCTTCCCAATCTTTGCCAAATCTGCATAAAACCTGAAATATTAGTTAGATAATATTTTTTATTTAAATCAATTCATGTTTTCAGTTAAATTTATGTGCTTTAATCGGAAGCTTTATACTGCTACCATAAATGGAAAACAAGTACTACCGTAAATTGGTAGTAACCATAAGAATAATACTAATAAAAACTGTACTGAAAATTTTATCTCAATAAATAACAATTAAAGTGTTGTTAAATTCTAGCTAAATGCTGTTTCCTGCTGCAGGCTCTGTGCCTGAGGCTGCCCTCTCTTTGTTAAAATGGAGATTCACATGTATAAAACGAAGTTAAAAACACCGAGGCTTCAAACTGCAGCTTTGTCCTTGAAGTAATCAGGAAACTCCAAAGAGAATTAAAAAGGAAAATCTCTATGCGATTCAGTTTTATTCAATGCCTCAACTGGGTATCACCTAAAATAATCTCTCATAACATATATGCCACATTTTGGATACACTGAGGTAATACATTCGAAGCACGTGGCACTGGGCTTATTCTGAAGTAACTGAAGAAATGTTCATTTCTATTACTTTTGGTAAGAAAATAAAAAAACAAAAAACAGAACCATTTGGCCCTGCCACTACCTCCTACCGCCCACCCCCACAAAATTGGGACTGACAGGGTGGCCATATTATTGCAGAAGGCTCCTTCCTGATCCTTGCTCCTTCCTGTCTTTTAAGGCCACTTAGTCAATTTCTTCCCCATAATACATCTTTAAGTCATCCCTTTCTGTCTATCTCCACACCAACCACACAGCATCTGGCCTTGGCTCTTACACCAACCTGCCCTGCCATCTTTTCCTTTAAGATTCATCTGAAAATGATACAGACAGGAGACAGGGAAACCACTGGGTAGAAGAGAGTGGTTCCCCAGCAAAGGCCCCACCCTCAAACCTGAAGACCCACAGCCCTAAATGAAGACAGGCATTCCTGTTTTTATGCCCAAAAATTTGCCTTTTGGCCCACCATGCCTCCTATCCTGTATCCATATAAACCCTGAACCCTAGGCTCCAGAGGCAGATAAGCAGGTGAGGAGATGAGGAGACAGCAGACGGACAGCAGAACGACACAGCAGAGAAAGACAGAAGAGGAGGAATGTCTGAACACAGAGAGGAGTTTGGCTGGGGGTGGTCAGAAAGAGGTTCAGGCACTGGATGGCCAGGCTCCAGGGGAAGATCATATTCCCACTCCATCTCCTCGTCCAGTTCCCCATCCATCCTGCTGAGAGCCACCTCCTAAACTCCCACATTCATCCTTCCAGGCTGTGTGTGACCCAATTTTTCCAGGACACTGGACAAGAGCTCAGGATACAGGAAGCTGTCACACTAGCCCTCTGCCCTTGCAGAAAGGCAGAGGGTCCACTGAGATGGTTAACACTCAAGCTGTCTACAAATGGCAGGGCTGAAAGGGCACACTGTAATACACGCCCACTTGGGCTCCTGCACTTGTCTGTCTGTGTGCTCCTCCTCCCGTAAGGGGTTTCAGCAGTGGTGGTGACTGAACAGGTGAGCCACACCTCTGTCACATGTCCTGTGAGGGGTATCAGTGAACTCTCCCATTTAAAAACACTATTCTCAGAGGCCTTGCTAATCGCCAACCTCTGTGCCACACAGAGACAGCAGCCTGCTATACTGGGCTCCCTGGATCCCCTTCACAAAATTCTGTTGTAATATTAATAATTACCTTGCTACATTGCAGTAATGTGTTTGTGTCTGTCTTCCCCACTCAGCTATAAATTTCTAGAGGCCAAGGACTGTGTTTAGTTCATCTTTGTATCCCTTAGTTCATAATAAATGCTCAATTCAGTTTTCATAAATGGATGAAAAAGAGGATGGATGGAAGAAAGGAAGGATGGATAAAAAAGAAGGAAGGAAGGAAGGAAGCAAGGAAGGAGTGACAGTGATGGACCACATTGCTCCTGACTTTCTGATTTCTAAGAAGGAAGAAAAACAAGGTAATTCCAGCAGAGTTGGCTTAATTCCCTCTTGTCCAATTTTTGTACAACCTCTTCACACACCATCTGTGGCATTTTCCTCATCTTACAAATACCGAAGGACACTAGCCTTCACAGAAATTATCTTGGCTCCTTGCCAGAAAACAAACAAGCCTGAGAATAAAGAAAAATAAATAAATAACAACAGTGATGTTTAGCACCTTGAGGTCTGGGAAATGAATTCCGAATGGGAGCTGAACTCAAAACCAAATGTTTGGCTTTCGGGGACAACCTACTACTTGGCTGAAAGCCTCAGCCCCCTCCTGAGACCACTTAGCAAATGTCGGCCCAGAGCTCTTCCTGCGAGCTGCTGTCTATGCCACCCCTTTCTCAGGCCTGGAAGAAATTACTGCCAAGAAAAAACAATCAAATTTTCCACCTACTACTTCAAGGTTGCTTGTGGTTGATCTTTTCCTACCTTGGGAACTTTCCAAATGTTTCTTTAGGAATTAGGTTGTGTTTGAAAAAGGTTTACTCAAAGCAGATTAACACCTGTGTATGTGTGTGTGTGTATCACACACACACACATTCACTCACATGCGCACACACGGTCTCACATACAAAAGCTCAGATTTTTAACCTGGCACATCCTTGCCATTCTGATTCCACAGGAATTGATGTCTGACAACATGTGGGTGCTTATGTGCCCTGAGCCTGGGGACAAGGTGAGCTTCCAGAGAGTGGATGAAATTGAGAAGTGGGAGTAGCTGTGGGGGCACTGAGGGATGCTAGGAAAGGTCGCTGGGGAAAATGCAGAAAGCAAAAGAGAACACTTCCCATGCACCTGACTCAGCTAGCCTAATTTCCTGGGAAATTTTTAATAGTGCTGCTACTTGACAAGATCATGGGATTATTTATCTGCTCCCTTTTCCTCTTTAAAAACTTCTCAACCCACCCACTGAAAAGACAGAGCCAAGGCCTTAAGTTCCCCTTTCCAGAGCTACAATATTTGGGCTTTGCCCTTTTCCTTCCACTGATATCCTCAGTAGCAAGGTATCTGTACCAACACAGGCAGGCCTACCTTCCTGATTACCATGGTAAGCTCTTGTTACCGTCTGAGAAAGCATCAACCCCAAACCAGAAGCGACCAGGAAAATAGCCGGTTACGGCACTTAGAGGAGGAGCAGTGTTATCAACCAGAGGTACATAGGTTCCGGAGCCGTACTGACCCAAGCTCGACTGCACAAACGCCTTCTCCTCTCTGAGCCTGAGTTCTTCATCTGTAAAACAGGGATATGGTTTGTCTTAAAGGATGAATTTTGAAGATTAAATTCAATGATAATGACAGGTACTATTATCAAGTAAGTGCTTAACAAATGTTTGTTGAATAATTTTTAAAAAACAAATGCCCTGGTAGCGTGATGCCTCCAGCTTTGTTCTTTCGGCTTAGGATTGACTTGGCGATGAGAGCTCTTTTTTGGTTCCATATGAATTTTAAAGTAGTGTTTTCCAATTCTGTGAAGAAAGTCATTGGTAGCTTGATGGGGATGGCATTGAATCTGCAAATTACCTTGGGCAGTATGGCCATTTTCACGATATTGATTCTTCCTACCCATGAGCATGGAATGTTCTTCCATTTGTTTGTATCCTCTTTTATTTCCTTGAGCAGTGGTTTGTAGTTCTCCTTGAAGAGGTCCTTCACGTCCCTTGTAAGTTGGATTCCTAGGTATTTTATTCTCTTTGAAGAATAGTGAATGGAAGTTCACTCATGATTTGGCTCTCTGTTTGTCTGTTGTTGGTGTATAAGAATGCTTGTGATTTTTGTACATTGATTTTGTATCCTGAGACTTTGCTGAAGTTGCTTATCAGCTTAAGGAGATTTTGGGCTGAGATGATGGGGTTTTCTAGATATACAGTCATGTCATCTGCAAACAGGGACAATTTGACTTCCTCTTCTCCTAATTGAATACCCTTTATTTCCTTCTCCTGCCTGACTGCCCTGGCCAGAACTTCCAACACTATGTTGAATAGGAGTGGTGAGAGAGGGCATCCCTGTCTTGTGGCAGTTTTCAAAGGGAATGCTTCCAGTTTTTGCCTATTCAGTATGATATTGGCTGTGGGTTTGTCATAGATAGCTCTTATTATTTTGAGATACGTCCCATCAATACCTAATTTATTGAGAGTTTTTAGCATGAAGGGTTGTTGAATTTTGTCAAAGGCCTTTTCTGCATCTATTGAGATAATCATGTGGTTTTTGTCTTTGGTTCTGCTTCTATGCTGGATTACATTTATTGATTTGCGTATATTGAAACAGCCTTGCATACCAGGGATGAAGCCCACTTGATCATGGTGGATAAGCTTTTTGATGTGCTGCTGAATTCAGTTTGCCAGTATTTTATTGAGGATTTTTGCATCAATGTTCATCAAGGATATTGGTCTAAAATTCTCTTTTTTGGTTGTGTCTCTGCCCGGCTTTGGTATCAGGATGATGCTGGCCTCATAAAATGAGTTAGCTACAGTAACCAAAACAGCATGGTACTGGTACCAAAACAGAGATATAGATCAATGGAACAGAACAGAGCCCTCAGAAATAATGCCACATATCTACAACTATCTGATCTTTGACAAACCTGACAAAAACAAGCAATGGGGAAAGGATTCCCTATTTAATAAATGGTGCTGGGAAAACTGGCTAGCCATATATAGAAAGCTGAAACTGGATCCCTTCCTTACACCTTATACAAAAATCAGTTCAAGATGGATTAAAGACTTAAACGTTAGACCTAAAACCATAAAAACCCTAGAAGAAAACCTAGGCATTACCATTCAGGACATAGGCATGGGCAAGGACTTCATGTCTAAAACACCAAAAGCAATGGCAACAAAAGCCAAAATTGACAAATGGGATCTAATTAAACTAAAGAGCTTCTGCACAGCAAAAGAAATTATCATCAGAGTGAACAGGCAACCTACAAAATGGGAGAAAATTTTCGCAACCTACTCATCTGACAAAGGGCTAATATCCAGAATCTACAATGAACTCAAACAAATTTACAAGAAAAAAACAAACAACCCCATCAAAAAGTGGGCGAAGGACATGAACAGACACTTTTCAAAAGAAGACATTTATGCAGCCAAAAAACACATGAAAAAATGCTCACCATCACTGGCCATCAGAGAAATGCAAATCAAAACCACAATGAGATACCATCTCACACCAGTTAGAATGGCAATCATTAAAAAGTCAGGAAACAACAGGTGCTGGAGAGGATGTGGAGAAATAGGAACACTTTTACACTGTTGGTGGGACTGTAAACTAGTTCAACCATTGTGGAAGTCAGTGTGGCGATTCCTCAGGGATCTAGAACTAGAAATACCATTTGACCCAGCCATCCCATTACTGGATATATACCCAAAGGACTATAAATCATGCTGTTATAAAGACACATGCACACGTATGTTTACTGCGGCATTATTCACAATAGCAAAGACTTGGAACCAACCCAAATGTCCAACAATGATAGACTGGATTAAGAAAATGTGGCACATATACACCATGGAATACTATGCAGCCATAAAAATGATGAGTTCATGTCCTTTGTAGGGACATGGATGAAATTGGAAATCATCATTCTCTGTAAACTATCGCAAGAACAAAAAACCAAACACCGCATATTCTCACTTATAGGTAGGAATTGAACAATGAGAACACATGGACACACGAAGGGGAACATCACACTCTGGGGACTGTTGTGGGGTGGGGGGAAGGGGAGGGATAGCATTGGGAGATATACCTAATGCTAGATGACAAGTTCGTGGGTGTAGCGCACCAGCATGGCACACGTATACATATGTAACTAACCTGCACATTGTGCACATGTACCCTAAAACTTAAAGTATAATAATAATAAACAAAATTTAAAAAATAAAATAAAATAAAAGTTAAATCATAAAAAAAAAAGAATGCCCTGTTCTGACCTCAGTTAAGGAAATACAGGCAGATCTGGGACTCCCTCCAAGAGGTGCTTGCTCAGTCCCTGACTTCCATAAGAAACTCCTTCTTACCCCTGCCCCTCAAGCCCTAGGACACAGACCCTGGGCCTATGTTCAGAGGCATAGAAGGGCAGGCAGGGCCAGGCGCAGTGGCTCACGCCTGTAATCCCAGCACTTTGGGAGGCTGAGGTGGGCAGATCGCAAGGTCAAGAGTTCGAGACCAGCCTGGCCAATATGGTGAAGCCCCGTCTCTACCAAAAATACAAAAATTAGCTGCGCATGGTGGCGGGCACCTGTAATCCCAGCTACTCAGAAGGCTGAGGCAGGAGAATCGCTTGAACCTGGGAGGCGGGGGCTGCAGTGAGCAAAGATCATGCCACTGCATTCCAGTCTAGGCAACAGAGAGAAAAAAAAAAAAGGACAGGCGGTAGAAACAGTCAGCCCTATGTGCAGGCAATAAAGGGGTGCATGGGCATGGCCTTTGGAGAATTTAAAAACAATAAGAGTCAGTCTGATTTTATTATCAGCCTGCACCAGCAATTCCAAATAATGTCAGTGATAAACTACTCTTTTATACTCCCACCACCCATGCTTGCTATGCCACTGTCTGTTGTATCAAAAGATTATGTCCCCTGTCCTGACTGAGTCCCTGCCTGGCCTCAGAGTCTACCTGGGGGTTCCAGAAGCCAAGCCCCTGGACTCTGCCAGCAACCAGATGTACACTTAGATCATTGTCTGTGCCTACATATCCTGAGAATTCCTTAAACTTGTTGGCCCAAACTCTCTTGAGATGAACACAGTGTGAGGAAAAGAGGAAAAATTACTTTAAGTCATAAATATCTAAACAGGCCCAGACCAGAATAATGGGTCCAATTTATCAGACAGAACCTTTCCTTTCCTCTTTCACTGTCCCTTGTTTGGTGTTGCTCAATAGTCCTATTTCCTTGAAAATTGAAACTTCACCTTTAGGAGGCCTATGGCCTCTATTTGGTTTTTATATGTAATAGAAATTTTAAAAATTCAGAGCCAGGGAGCTCAGCACCCCCTCAGATGCTCCCTTGTCTCAATTTCTCTTACTCCTGGAAGCTCATTTTGTCCCCGGGATGAGTTAAATCCTTATAAATGAGGAAACTGATGCTCAGAGAGGGAAAGGGACCAGCCCAAAGTCATACAGCAAGTGAGTGGAAAAAGGGGAAATACACCTATCCGAGGCATTCTGAGGAGCGAAGCAGTGCACATAAAATGCTGAGCCATGTGCTGGCACATAGTAAGCAATTGATGAGCATTAACTGCTACTTTTGTGTAGTTGTGTGCTATTACTGTTAAACAAGACTAGACCCACATCTCCAGGCTTTAGGGCAGCCTCTTCCCAGTACCTTGCTTGGTGTCAAGCACAGTGTAGGAGCTCATTAAACATCTGTTGAATAAATAAATTAGCTCTATTCCTGCTCAGTGACCATCCAACCTCTGTGTAAACATCCCCAGTCTGAGACACTGCCTCCTTCCTTTAAAGATACCCCATCCCATCTCTGGGCCCATCCATTAAACAGATCTACTTCATAATGAGTCAATTTTTTAAAATCTCTCTTCATCTCTTGTGCCCATTGGTTAGTTCTAGATTTAATCTCCCTAGCATTGAGCCTTCTACAAAAAGATTTTGATGTTAAATCAGAACATGTTGGTCCCTGGATAGAAACCATCCAATTAACCTCACTGGGTGGTAAAATATATATATATATTTCATCAGTCATTCATCTCAAGAAAGAAAAGGTCGGTTTTATCTTAATAACAAAGAGGACACTTTAATCATGGCAAATCTGCTGAATAAATCAAAACAACAAGTTTGCAAGAGGCAACTGCCCTCTATTAGGTAAATTAAGACAAGCATCTCAACAGGCACCCATTACCCTGACAGGAGCAGAGAGGAAGTCTTGTCTCTGTCAATCTTCCCTCTGGAAAGACAGTATTGATTAAATGCTGACACATATTTGTGTCTGAAGAGCAGGAAAGAACAACAAACCAAAGGGATGCGTCAGGCATCACCTTTCCACTCAACAGCACACGTAACAATTACCACCTCACAGTTTTATACAGTTCTTTTTGCACTCTTTTAAAAAATGCTCATCAATAATCCCAGCACTTTGGGAGGCTGAGGCAGGCGGACTACCCGAGGTCAGGAATTCAAGACCAGCCTGGACAACATGGCGAAACCCCACCTCTACTTAAAAAAATACAAAAATTAGCCGGGCGTGGTAGCACACGCCTGTAATCCCAGCTACTTGGGAGGCTGAGGCATGAGAATTGCTTGAACCCAGGAGGCAGAGGTTGCAGTGAGCTGAGACCACATCATTGCACTTCAGCCTGGGCGACAGAGCAAGACCCTGTCTCAAAAAATAAAAACAAAAAATGCTCATCAGTTTATTTCACCTTCATGGAAATCTTATGATGTAAGTAAAGAAAGTGCTCGATTTTACAGATGAGAAGTAAGACAGAGAGTGGCCAGTCACGGGACAAGCCAACCATTTATTCCTTCATGTGGCAAATTATGATTGCATCCTGACTCCATGCTAGGCATTGGGCTAGGCTCCGCAGATGTGATGGTGAGCAAAACAGACACATTCTCTGCTTCCACATCCCTTAAAATAGAGAGGGGGAAAACAGATGGTTAAACAAACATATTGGATAAGTGATAGGATAGAGAAAGCAGGGTAGGAGGAGCATCAAACCTAGCCCAGGATGGGTCATGAAGGGTGAATAGGATGCCGCCAAGCAGAGACTTTGACCCTAAGGCGGCAGAAGAAGTCAGCCCTATGTACAGGCAATAAAGGGGTGCATGGGCATGGCCTTTGGAGAATTTAAAAACAATAAGAGTCAGTCTGATTGTATTATCAGCATGCACCAGAAATTCCAAATAATGTCAGTGATAAAATACTAAGAGGGCCAGCTTAAATGGGAGAACTTGGATGTAAGGCAGTAGACAGTGCTGAGAACCATCATACCAGCAAATCATGCATGCACACACACACATTCCTGTGCACACACACACACACAAGCACACAATCACAGCAAGGTATAGGAGGCCTCCAAACAAGGGGACGAGAAACAGAATGGTAAATGCAAATGCTTTCAGATGTTGAAGGCTCCTGGGGCTTCAGAACTTCCTGGAATTCCATGGTGTAAGAGTTGAGATGTAATGAGATGTGACCACTACATGGTAAGGTAACAGGCAAATCCAGAAGCCAGGCTCCTCGTTATGACCATCTGGTTTGCCAGAGAGAATACATATTCAACATAAGTCACAAGATCTCCCTGGCAGTCCCTCTGCCAGTACAATAGCCAGGGCAAGCCAGAGTTAAAGGGGCTTCACAGAGTTGAAGGGGCATCTCACCAGACTGACATGAAGAGAAAAAGAGCATTTATCTCCAAACTTCCTCTTTCAACGTAAGCCTCTGAGCTGAAAGCGATATACCTAGGCCAGGAAGAAGAGAATGACAGACATTAGGGAAAGAGAAGGTACTTCACAATTCTAACACTGTTGCTGTGAATTGATTTTTCAAAGCATACAAATGGGTAATGCCTCTAATTTAAGGCATGAGGAATTGGCCCATGTGATTATGGAGGCTGAGAAGTCCCACGATCTGTTGTCTGCAAGCTGGAGACCCAGGCAAGCCAGTGGTGTAGTCCCAGTCTGAGTCTGAAGGCCTGAGAACCAGGGGGACCCATGGTGTAAATCTCAGTCCAAGGGCAGAATAAGACCAAGATCCCACTTCATGCAGCAGGCAGGAAGGGGCCAAATCCCTCCTTCCTCTGCTTTTTCTTCTGCTCAGGCCCTCAGCTGATTGGAGGGTGCCCATCCACATGGGGAAAGGCAATCTATTTCATGGAGTTCACCAATTCAAATGCCACTCTCATCTGGAAGTAGATATATCCTTGCAGACACATCTAGAAGTAAGGTTTAAACTGGACACTCTGTGGTCCAATCAAGTTGACGTATTAAAATTAACCATCACAGCCCGGGGCGTGGTGGCCCACACCTATAATCCCAGCACTTTGGGAGGCCGAGACAGGTGGATCACTTGAGGTCAGGAGTTCAAGACCAGCCTGGCCAACATGGCAAAATCCCATCTCTACAAAAAGTAGCCGCACATGGTGGCGCACGCCTGCAATCCCAACTACTCAGGAGGCTAAGGCAGGAGAATCGCTTGAAGCCGGGAGGTGGAGGGTGCAGTGAGCCAAGATCATGCCACCACACTCCAGCCTGGATGACAGAACAAGATTCTGTCTCGAAAATAAGATTAAATTAAATTAAATTAACCATCACAGTGAGATTAATGGTTCTTTTTGTGAACTATGGCTTTTGAAATAGGTTTCGTGTGGATATTTTATTCCCACTTTCATTCCTTTACAGCAGAGGGGATCCATAGTACAAATGAACCCAGCTTTTTGTCCTGTTTGGCTCCTCACACCTCTGACTCCCTCTCAGTCGTCTTCTTTCTATTCTCAACTTTGACTTCTCTTCTGTAATCACTTTCTCCCAGCTCTGAGCCCTAAACTCGTTTGTTTTCCAGATCCATAAAATGCTTTGCCTTTCTTTCCTCAGTCAACAAAATTTATTAAAGTTATTTTGTTATAAGTTGGCTACTCCAGCGTCCCTTCTCCAGCTGACATAAATTCCTAACACAACTCCTCTGTGCTTCATTACCGCGAGCAGGGAGTAGCTTTTATGACATTGCTATAGGTGCACAAACGTAGCCGGGTAGCTCCGAAATAGAAAGATATTAAAAGCTCTAGCCACAATGCTCTGAGCCAGACTCCCACTCAATCAGGAAAATAAAGTTTCTCTTGCGCCCCATGGGAACTCTAAGATTACAGTTGATACGGTTCTACTCTTTACATTGTTGAAAATATTTATTGTCAGAGTGTGGTCTGGGGCCTCTGGTGGCCCATAATAAGCCTTTATTGATTCATTTAACAAGTATGGAGCAACTGCTACTTAGAAGCTCCACCTTCAGTTCCTTGGTATGAAAACTATTTTCATTCCACATATCACCGTCTAAAATCTTTCTACCTTTGTTCGTTCTGTCTCTCCCAACAAAATATATGGTCCATGAAAACACGGACCCAGTTTTGTCCAACACTGTATCCCAGTGCTAAATGCAATGTCTGATGCACAGCAGATACTAGGCGAATATTCACGGGATGACTGGATAGTGATGAGGCAAATTCACTGTAAGGACTTCTCATTCCACTCTAGGATTTTAGAAATGGAACAGCTTTTTTATGTCCTTGTGTTCGTAATACAATTAGGACTGGCTTTTCTCTCACACAAAAATCTTTTTTTTCTCTCCCATACCAGGCATTTTATCATTTGGATCTCAAACAAGTACCTCTCTTCCCAGCCTCTATGAGGGGAATTTGGTCGAACACACATTGGAGGTCAAGGTCCAAGAAGTCGTTGGTGAGGTAGCAGAATTTAACACGCTGGGAAAGTTTTAATACCTCTTTCTGAAGATGCCTGGGACACATAATTGAATTAAAATATATTTAATACTTGCTCTACGCCAAGGATCTGGGAAGCCTAGTAAGAAATAAACACCTTCAAACAGAATAGCACCACTTACTGGTTTATTGTGTTGGGTGTGCATAAGGATTTTGTCTGAGGAGGAAAACGGAGTTTCTCAGATTTTAAGAAAAAAAAAAAAAAAAACAGGAAAACCACTCTCCTAGATAATATTTAAGTTCCTTTCATCTCTGACCTTTTTCAATCTCTCCTTTCTGTGTAGGACTTCACACTTCCTTTTCCCTAAACCCCTCACATTTGTAAAATAAATAGATTTATAATGGAGCTCTGAGTCTTACATAAATCTATAAGCTGTCCAGTTATCCTTCCATTTGGAAAATGGCAATATAACAATATATTATACAGATTTCTGGGCTTTCAAATCTTTTTCAATCTTTATAACAGTCTTTTAAATTCTGTATGAGAGACTAAATTTCCTCTAAATTAGCATTTGAGAAAACTGGGATGGTGATGTTTGTCCAATATCATATAGCATGCTGCGTCCCGAATTGGTGGGTTTGGGGTCTCACTGGCTTCAGAAGTGAAGCTGCAGACCTTCGCAGTGAGTGTTACAGCTCTTAAGGCAGCACGTCTGGAGTTGTTCATTCCTCCAGGTGGGTTCGTGGCCTCACCGACCTACAGGAGTGAAACTGCAAATCTTCGAGTTAAGTGTTACAGCTCATAAACGCAGTGCCAACCCAAAGAGTGGGCACCAAGACTTACAAGAAAGAGTGAAAGAACAAAGCTTCCACGGAACAGAAAGGGACCAAGGCGGGTTGCCACGGCGGGCTCTGGCAGCCTGCTTTTATTCCCTTATCTGGCCCCACCCACATCCTGCTGATTGGTCCATTTTACAGAGAGCTGATTGGTCTGTTTTACAGAAAGCTGATTGGTCCGTTTTGACAGGGTGCTGATTGGTGCATTTACAATCCCTGAGCTAGACACAAAAGTTCTCCAAGTCCCCACTAGATTAGCTAGACACAGAGCATTGATTGGTGCATTTATAAACGTTGAGCTAGACACAGAGTGCTGATTGGTATATTTACAATCCCTTAGCTAGACATAAAAGTTCTCCAAGTCCCCACCAGATTAGCCAGATACAGAGTGCTGATTAGTGCATTCACAAACCTTGAGCTAGACACAGAGTGCTGACTGATGCATTTACAAACCTTGAGTTAGACACAGAGTGCTGATTGGTGTATCTACAATCCCTTTGCTAGACATAAAGGTTCTCCAAATCCCCACTAGACTCAGGAGCCCAGCTGGCTTCACCTACTGGATCCTGCGCCAAGGCCGCAGGCAGAGCTGCCCACCAGTCCCGCACCGTGTGCCCGCACTCCTCAGCTCTTGGGCAGGACCCGACGCTGGGGAGCAGGGAGCAGCACTGGTCGGGGAGGCTCCAGCTGCACAGGAGCCCAGAGTGGAGGAGGGGAGGCTTGGGCATGGTGGGCTGCAGGTCCCAAGCCCTGCCCACAGGGAGGCAGCTGAGGCCCGGGGAGAATTAGAGAATTAGAGCACACTCTCCGCAGCTGCTGGCCCAGGTGCTAAGCCCCTCACTGCCCAGAGCCGGGGGCGCGGCGGCCACCGATCGGAGTGCAGGGCCCGCCCAGCCCACGCTCAGCCGGACATGCGAGCCATGCGGGCAGCCCTGGTTCCGCCCGCATCTCTCCCTCCACACCTCCCCGCAAGCAGAGGGAGCCGGCTCCAGCCTCAGCCAGCCCAGAGAGGGGCTCCCACAGTGGCAGGCTGAAGGGCTCCTCAAGCACCTCCAGAGTGGGTGGGCGCGGAGGCCGAGGAGGTGCCGAGAGCGAGTGAGGGCTGCAAGGGGTGCCAGCAGGCCATCACCTCTCAATGCTATGGCTAAACCAAGACCAGACCCAATTCCTAATCTTGCGTTCTTTGCACTGGTTGAGGATGGCAAAATAAATGATATTCAGGCCAGTACTCTTTATCTCCAACCCATGGCAGGCATTACTAATCAATCACTGCCCTCCTTCACACTGTGCCTAGAGGCAACTTTTTAGAAGCCCTTTCAACACAGTGTTCCAGGTAGCCACTACCAATCAATTTCAGGTTGAAATCTGAGACTTGAAACCTATTTGCCTTCCCTGCACTAGCCAAGTTCTCTCTGTAAATTAGGAGGCCTGTGGTGCCAAGCAATACAGAAGTTAAAACTGCTACTTGCAGAAGGAGGATGAGTATGAGAGGAATACAAGGAAGGTGAGTTAGTAGGACAGAGACAGGATGAATGTTGAGTTTTTACATTCTATAGTTTCCAGAACGTCTTAAGACCTGGGTTTAATTTTGCTGTAGATGCTGTAGGAAGTAAGGATGAATCATTGTCACCACCATGAAAGATTTAACTGTTATGTGCAAATGATTGTTAATTACATTCTCTGCCTCCATTAAAGAGGTAAATGACTATTTCAACTTCTCCCTGGGTGGCCAGTGTGTACATATTCCATCCCTAATTCTTCCATGAAAACATTTAAATGGTGCTTTTAACAACCAACCCAGCTTTAAACGCAGCAGCTTTAGAGGTGATGTGCTAACTCTGAAATAGCGTCTTACATAAACTCAAATGATCCTCAGTTATGGGAAAACAAATGTATGCACATCTCTTAGAATCCTTCTTTTTTTGCTGATTCATTCTCATTCTTAATTTAGCAAAAATGCTAAATAATAATAAAATGGATGCCTTACCTGAAAAGGTGAGTCGGCAACACCAACAGATTATTTCTTAGGCTGCATCTTTCATATTTTCTCCCAATAAATAAAAAGAGATGCCTCTCAAATTAGCACTTAGCAGAACTAAAAACCTATTTATTATCTGCTGGATAACTGGAACAAAAATAGAAATGTGAGTTGCCCAAAGATTGATGACTTTCCCAGGATTCCAACCTAAACAAAGGTTGTTGAGATCATCTGTGTCTGAGAACGCCCCCCTTTTGAGTTCGGCAAAGAGATTCCAAAAGAACCTTCTGTAAACTAGAGATAAACATTTTCCCCAGCACTGTCTAATGGCTCTGCCTAAACTGAGCAGATGGGGCACCGGGGTGGGTCTAGCCCTTGAGATCACTGAGCATTTTCCTATTTAATTGTACTTTGAAAGCAGATTGTTCTGCTCAGGCACCTGTGACCAGTAGCATTTGGGAATTTGCCCATCTTGTTTGATGGAGGTCATCCAACTTGGAGGTCACTCACTTCATCTTTCATCATGACCTCCTTCCTCCAAATGATCCTTGAAGGTAGACACCTGGTACATCCTGGACATCGGCAGGCCTTGCATTTTGACCCTGTTGGCCAGTCCTCAATCTCAAGTCTTTCTAAATTAGCCATTTATTAAGCACTATTATATGCTGAGCACTGTCCTAGAAGCTTTATGGATATCATCACACAAGAACTCTAAGTAAGAGATAAGTGCTAAAGTCATTTCCACTTTATAAATGAGGAAACTGAGGCTGAGAAAGATTAAATGATTGCTCCCAGGTCACACAGCTAGTAAGTGGGAGAGCCCCAATTAAAAGCCAGGATCCAGAGTCTTTGCACTAAGTTCAATGTAAACTTGCCACAGAGCCAACGACATTTCATTCAGACACTCAAGGAAATAATAGACATAGTAGATTCTTTTGTGATCCTTCAACCATCCATGTTGTTGTGTTGGACCAACAAAGCATTTTAATGTCAGAATCTAAAACATCAAAAAGATGGTTCTCTTACTATTACCAACAATGGCTTAAAATTGATGTCATGGGCATTTTTCTTTTAGCTACCCAGCAGATGAAATTCTTTATCACCTTTGGGGAATTCTGCTGGTCCCTAACCTTAAGCATCTTGTTAAGGAGCCTGAAAATGTGGTGCTGTCTTCTTCTCTTCTTCTTTCTTTTGAGACAGGGTCTCATTGTCACCCATGCTGGAGTGCAGTGGCATGATCATAGCTCACTGCAGCCTTAATTTCTGGGCTCCAGTGATCCTCCCACCTCAACTCCCAAGTAGCTGGGACTATAGGCACACGCCATCACACCCAGCTAATTTTTATATTTTTTTGTAGAGATGGAATTTTGTCATGTTGGCCAGGTTGATCTCGAACTCCTGAGTTAAAGCGATTTGCCTGCCTCAGCCTCCCAAAGTGCTGGGATTACAGGCATGAGCCACTGCACCCAGTTTGGTGCTTTCTCATCTTGTAAGATGGCGAGTGAAAAAGTTGAGAAGCCAGATACTAGGGAGAAGAAACCTGAATCCAAGAAGGCTGATGCTAGTGGCAACATGACAAAGGGTAACCTCAAAGCTAAAAAGCCCAAGAAAGGGAAGCCCCACTGCAGCTGAAATCCTGTCCTCATCAGAGGAATTGGCAGATATTCCCGACCTGCTATGTGTTCCAGAAAGGCACGTACAAAAGGAAGTATTCAGCGGCTAAATCCAAGATTGAAAAGGAGAAGTTTCTTGCAACTGTTACAAAACCAGTTGGTGGTGACAAGAATGGTGGTGCCCCAGTGGTTAAACTTCACAAGATGCCTAGCTATCATCTACTGGAGATGTGTCTAAAAAGTTGTTGAGCGGCTGGGCGCAGTGGCTCACACCTGTAATCCCAGCACTTTGGGAGGCTGAGGTGGGTGGATCACCTGAAGTCAGGAGTATGAGACCAGCCTGGCCAACATGGTGAAACCCCTTCTCTACTAAAAATACAAAAATTAGCCAGGCATGGTGGTACGCACCTGTAGTCCCAGCTACTTGGGAGGCTGAGGCAGGAGAATCTCTTGAACCCAGGAGGCAAGAGGTAGCAGTGAGCCGAGATCGTGCCACTGCACTCCAGCCTGGGCGACAGAGCGAGATGCTGCCAAAAAAAAAAAAAAAAAAAAAAACCTGCAGTCAGCATGCCAGAAAACTGCAAGCCAGCATCTCTCCCAGGACCATTCTGCTCATCCTCACTGGGCGCCACAGAGGCAAGATGGTTTTCCTGGAGCAGCTAGCTGGGCAATGGCTTTTACTTGTGACCGGACCTCTGGTCCTCAATTGAGTTTCTCTGCGAAGAACACACCAGTAATTTGTCACTGCCGCCTCTACAAAAATTGATATCAGTCAGCAATGTGAAAATCTCAAAACATCTTACTGATGCTTACTTCAAGAAGAAACTGCAGAAACCCAGACACCATGAAGGTGAGATCTCTGGTGCAGAAAAAGAGAAATATGAAGTGATAGAGTAGCGCCTGGTTGATCAGAAAGCTGTGGACTGGCAAATTTTACCAAAATCAAAGCTATTCCTCAGCTCCAAGGCTAACTGTGATCTCTGTTTGCCCTGACGAGTGGAATTTATCCTCACACATTGATGTTCTAAATTTCTTAAGGAGAATCTAATTAAACAACTGATACTTTTTTTAATGTAGTGCTTACCTTCACAACCCCTCTTGAAAGCAGGGCACCCAGGACTTTGAAACAGCAGCTAGAGATGCAGAGAATAGGAGACTGCAAAGAATCCATCCTGGGGGCAGGTGATAGCAAAACAAAATCCCATTCCCAGGAGAAGTAGGGTCAGCGGTATTCACTGTATGTAGCTAGCAGCACCTCTGCAGGCTGTGGTAATCAGGCTCAGTGGCAGGCACTGCAGGGACCCTGTCAGTCTGGTTCTGTGGCCAGGGGCTATTCACAATTCTAGCATTGGTCCTGGTTGCCCACTCTCCTTTTGATCTTGCCCAATTCTCCAGCCTTTCAGGTCACTGTGGGGGGTGCCGAATGCCCTTTCCATACATTTCTTCTCTGCTTATATCAGTCAGTTTCTGCTGCTGCTTGCTCTAACTAGGCCAGGGAGGTGGAAGTCTAGTAGGCAAATGCCTCAGTTCTCCACAATCCCTTGCCAATCACTTCACTGAAGGGTTGCCAGGGGGACCTAATTTTAGGATAAAATTCAGATTCTAGAATTTTGGTACCCTTAGATAAGACTATCTATTTAGCAATAAATGCCAGCTCTGAAGTAATTCATTTGTACTTGGCTACTCCAGGTAAATTTACCAGCCCTATAGATGCCTGTTGGGGCCCAGAAAACAATACCCTAAAGTGAAGCCCTCAGAAGCAAATGTTTCTCCCTGACCTGCTCCTGCCCTCCTGTCTCTCAGTCCCATTCACCTACAAGGCTAGCCAGAGAAACTAGAATCTCTCTTCCCCAATGTAGGTCATAGGAACCAGAACGCCCTTTCCTTAATGCCAGCCATAAAACCTAAAAATATTATTCTAACTTTCCCCCACTTTTCTGTGTGAAAACTGGCCATAAAGAAATGATCTGACCTATTTTGTTTGTCTGTGAGTCATAAGACCCCCGCTTCCAGAGAGGGTCCTGCCCCATACCTAGAAGGAAGGAAAGCCACTCAGACAGGCCAAGAAGAACCTAGACAGACAGGCCTCGCTGAGTTTCACTACTCGGTCATGCCTGTTTTGTCCAATCCTATTTCCACACGGCTGTCCACACTTTGTTGAACCTAAGCATAAAAATGGACAGTTTCCCCTGTATCTTTGGGTCTTCATTCTAAAGGCTCTCTTGCATACACGTTAAATAAATTTGTATGCCTTTTTTCTAATTAATCTGCCTCATGTCAGTGATTTTCAGCAAACCTTCAAGGGCCCTTGGCCCCTACATGCCCTAAATGGTCCGGGTTTCATCTTAGAAACAGGGAGCTGGATTCCAGCAGAGCCCAAGGGTTTGCAGCAATCAAAATATCTTAGGGAAAAGGATCCTAGGTCTCCACATTAAAGAGAAAATGTTTGGCTGGTTTGGCTGGTACCTAACAAGACAAGAAAACTTCTTAAGTGAAGGAGGCTTTTGCAAAAGAAAATATTCTTCAAAAATCAAGTGAATAAAAGTTGAAATTGACAGGATGCTTTATTGTCTCTGACGCTACACTGTTTTGCCTTTGGGGAGTGGGTTTTACACACACACGGGCTACAAAACAATTTTTTAATGTCTTCTACACAGAAAAGTTACCCATTGAAATTCCCAGCTGCTTACAATTGTGTTTCTGGTACGATATCCACACATACTTTTTCTATTCAACTGTAAGTCAGCAAATGTCTTCTATGTGTTAAGCACTTTGCTAGGCCCTAAGAATACAGAGTTGAATCAGGTCAGTCCTTGTCCCTGAGAATTAAAAGCTAAGAGATTACAAAGTGCAATGAGAACACTGAAGATGAGGAGCTACCTGGAGAAACCCAGAAAGGAAAGCAACATTTAAACAAACCTCAAAGGAACAATAAAACAAGTTGATTCTTAGCTAATAAGTCATCAACCTTGTCATTTTACATGCTACACATGCCTATATCCATTTCCCCCATCCTAATAACACTCTAATGTATTTCCTTTTGGGAATTTACCACACCAATATGTATAATCATGGGAAAATAATTCCAGGTACCCACCCCCCAGCACAAAAGCTGAAGTCACCAGAGGATTCCCCTCCAGTTACAAAACAACCAGGGCACAGACCTGCAGCCTAGGCTTAGCTAGTTGTCTTTTGGGACTTTGAGTCTAGAACAAATGCAGGGAGAGAAGAAGAGTTGATGGTAGACCAACCAGGAGACAAGCCAGACTCTTACTTCCATGAGGCCATTGCGGGGGTCCCTGCTGCTCAATCCTCCCAAGTCCTGTTAGGTTCTTGCCCCTTCTCAAACATGGTCCTCTAAAGTGCCTCATACTCAGAGAGCCTCTCATAGGTTCCCTCTGTGGGATCCAGCTCCCCTAACCTTCCATTAAATTCCCATTGGCTTAAGTAGCCAGAGTCTTTACAAACCAGGGAACCTATCTAATTTATTACAGCTGGGCATCTTATGGCAGGTTATAGAGCCCACCAAAGCTCCCATAGTCCAGGTGCCATCCTCCTTGCCAAAGACCACCAATCATTTTTTCTTTCCACTGCTATCTTCGCACACTCCTCTTATCTTCTGTTTTTCCTCTTGTATTAGTCCATTCTTGCACTGCTACAAAGAAATACCTGAAACTGGGTAATTTATAAAGAAAACAGGTTTAATTGGCTCACAGTTCTGCAGGCTATACAGGAAGTATGGCTGGGGAGGCCTCAGGAAACTTTCAGTCATGGCAGAAGGGGAAGCAGACGTATCTTACATGGCTGGAGCAGGAAGAGAGTGAAGGGGGAAGTGCTGCACATTTTTAAACAACCAGATCTCGTGAGAACCCACTATCAGGAGAACAGCAAGGGGGCAATCCACCCCCATGATCCAATCACCTCCCCACCAGGCCCCTCGTCCAACATTGAGGATTACAATTCGACATGAGATTTGGAGAAGTGATAACCCAACCATATCACCCCTCAGGTGTTCAGTAGCTCAATTTCTCCTTTGAAAACTTACAGGCTCAAAACCAAATACGTTATTTTACATGGAAATTTTTAGCCATCTCTAGGCGCTAGATAATGATGGGATACATACCCACCCTCCCAATCCTTTGAAAAACATTAAATGTAATGTTGCAGGGTTAGCCACATATAGATTACTGAGCCAGAAAATGGTGTTAGACCTCAAGTATCTTTGCTTCAGTTTTATGGGTAATTAAGCTGAAAATACTGCCAGGGCTTGAGAAATCAATTAAATTGAATGTATAGAATACAGTGTCCACCTCCATAACATGTTCAGGATAGTGTTGGGGTGTTACTGTCCAGACCAAGGAGCCGCTGGAGCTTCATGTTGTCTCCATGTGCAAAATGAATGGGCCAACAGCAGAGAGATATAACTAAGAATAATAAGCAACTATTGCCACTACTGTTTATCAAGTGTACCAAGGGAGCAGGGACCAAATCTACTTTGTTCATTGCCAAATCCCCAAAGCCTAACACATTGGAGCAAGTGTTCTGTACATATGTTTTGTTTTGTTTTGTTGTTTTGTTTAGTCACCCAAGCTGGAGTGCAGTGGCTGAATCTTGGCTCACTGCAACCTCTGCCTCCCAGGTTGAAGTGATTCTCTTGCCTAAAGCCTCCCAAGTAGCTGGGATTACAGGTGCCTGCCACCACGCCTGGCTAATTTTTGTATTTTTAGTTCAGAAGGGGTTTCACCATGTTGGCCAGGCTGGTCTTGAATTCCTGACCTCAGATGATCCACCCGCCTCAGCCTCCCAAAGTGCTGGGATTACAGGCGTGAGCCACCACACCCGGCTGTACATATGTTTTTAATCAATGAATGTCAGGCATAGGCTAAGCACTTTATCTACATCATTTCATTTAATCCTTTCCACGCTGTGGCAAGTGTCATTCTCATCTATAGCCGACGTGACAGTGGAGGCCCTGAGAGATTAAGCAACTAGGACATAAAGGAGGTGGGACTTGAATTCAGGCTCAAATGACTCCAAGGCTTGTGTTGTTAAGCATGATGCTACACTGCCTCCCTCTACACTTCCTGAGCACCATCATCAAGAAGCCCACTGCCTAGGGAAAGAGGCAGATATGGACGGAATATTGCAGGAAGTTGAACAGGACAGGGCTAAGGAGTGAGGCCGCATGCCCACTGCCACTACCTTAGTTGGCAAGTTTCTTATGACTGTCTGCTATTACCACCTCCTCACTGATTTTCATTTTCCAGGTCTACCCACCTAAAATTCATTTATCACATTGTGGGTAATGGTATCTTCCTACCACACAATTAGGTCATGGCATTCTCCTACCTAAAACGCTTCAATGGCTCTGCCATTGCCCTCAGGGTAGAGTCAAAAGCCCTCGACCTGCAGCCACATCCTCACCTGGAAGCTCATTACACGTGCAGGATCTCAGGTCCCACCCAGACCTACATCCAAATCTGCATTTTAACAAGATCTAAGGGTAATTCATAAGATCTTTTAAGTTGCAGAAATATGGCACTAAAGTCCTTCATGAATCCTTCAAAACCACTATAAACTGGCTATCTCTACAGCCCAGTCTCCACCCCTGAGCCCTCGCACTCCAGCCACTGTGAACATCTCTCTAATCTCTCTAATGAACACCTCCCACATACAGCTTCCTTGTATGTGCCACTGTCTCCTTATTTCAAAGCTTCGCATGTGCTATTTCAGCCTCTCTACCCTGCCCCTCCTTTCCCTGGCTATACCACCTTCCTCATTCCTTAGGCCTTAGCTTAAGCATGGCTCATTTCTAGAAGCCTTCCCTGCCCATCCCCTCTGCCCCCAGCCCTAGCAATATTCGATGCCCTTGCTATGTGTGCTCAGAAACAAATGCCTCACCCATTTGCAGTTGTGTGTTCAACTTATCTTCAGTAAAGTGAGTGAGGAAAGGGATTGTGTCTTCCTTTTTCTCATTCTATCTGCAGTGCCTAGAGCAGTGCCTGACATGAGGTATTTCATAAAACCAATCGCTCTATGAAAAAGCAATGTTCGGCTTCCTCCTCATACTGTCATCCAGCCCACATTGCTACCTCTAATCCCCCGAATTAGAAAAAAAGATACATGAAACCTATTTAAACAACATTTCTCTTGCTATTGACTTTTGCAAAGAATCAATAATCAGGTGAACGATATCTGATACCAACACACACACTCATGCATGCTCGCCTACACAAAATGACACCAATTATTTATTCTGATAAAGGGAAAAGGAGTTTGTGGACTCAAGTCAAAAGGGCTAGTTGAAGGAGCATTAGAAAAGAAAATTAAGTTGCTGCACATGTGCTGAGTCATGAAGCTATTGTGGGAAGACCTCTGAATCTTCAAGTAAGGGCTGGAAGGTAAGAAAATATTGAGTAATCCCAGCACTTCGGGAGGCTGAGGTGGAGGTCAGGAGATCGAGACCAGCCTGGCCAACATGGTGAAACCCTGTCTCTACTAAAAATTACAAAAATTAGCCAGGCATGGTGGTGCACACCTGTAATCTCAGCTACTCTGGAGGCTGAGGCAGGTGAATCACTTGAACCTGAGAGGCAGAGGTTGCAACGAGTGGAGATCATGCCACTGCACTCCAGCCTGGGCAACAGAAAGAGACTCTGTCTCAAAAAAAAAAAAAAAAAAAAGAAAAGAAAAGAAAAGAAATATTGAACAGGCAAAGTACAAAAAAAGTGTTATGGTGTTTATGTGATTTCATTGGTCTCTAATTTTCTTAACAGCTCAGTTGGACTCCAAGGAATAAGTAAAAAATTAGAGAATTCTTTTAAAACTTGTGACAATACCAACCCGAGAGAGGTTACATTAAGATGGCAGAGCATGGAAGATTCTTTACATCCATGATGACAATCTAAATCATCTCTTTTTCCCAATTCAAATAAGACCCTGTCTTTATACCACTTTGTACAAATCTATGGACGAATCCCACAATTAAATTGGATTGTTGTCCAACCCTCTAAGGGAGGATCACCAAGGTAGTATGAGAGAAGAGAAGTTAAATGACTTCAAAACTTACAAAGATTTTTACTTTTGGCAACTTCTAAGACATCAGCCCCCGTCTTCAGACTCCAAGTCTGATATTGTCTAGCCCAGCACCCTGCTCTGGGAGGGACAGTAAGCACATAGCCTGCATGTTCTAAGTCCCTGACGTCTATGGCAGGTACCCCAAGTGACATTATTATCACCCTGGCCAGGATGCAGCCCTCAAAACCTTATTCACATCATATTCTAAGTAGCCGCCATTAATGGATCAGAACTTGCATCCAAAATGGACCTTCTTTGTCTTTGCAGATTTGGAGCAGGATGCCCTTCTTCAGCATGAAGCTGATTTTCTCCCTTCCTCCCCCAGAGCACATTTGACTCAACCTTCATGATCTATCAACCAAAGACTCTGATTTGAATCAAAGTCCCCTTTCCATGCATATCTTGAACATAAAGGTTTTCCCTGAATCAAGTCCAATGTTAATCCATTTAATGCCTTCCTTTTTATACCGCTTTTAACTTTTTCGAAAGCATTCGAAATTACATTACTATTTCATTCTCAGAAAATCCCTGTGAGCTAGGTTAAACAAGTAGTATTATCTCCAAGAGAACTAAGGCCCAGAGAATTTAAATCAATCACAGAAAATCATGCAGTGAGTTAAAGGGAAAATGGGGTTGAACATCCAGGGAGCCTAGCGGCCATTCCGCACTCTTCACATGATGTTACCCTGCCTTAAATTTATCTAGATCTCCTGGGGGGTTGAGGGGAGCTGCTTCCTCCTCTCAGGTTACTCTTTTCCACTTGAGCTTGAACTCTACACACACACAAACACACACACAACACACACACATGTGCCTGCACACATATGCAAACAGGGATACACATGTGCATATAGAGAAACCTGCACACAGAAAGATACTTGCATAGAAAGGAATATACTCACATGCCAAAACACACAGAGAGACAGGCTTACACATGCCCAGAGACAGGAAACAGAGATATAGAGGGATACATTCAGAAAGACACACACAGGTTATTTCATATTGCATGCCTGTATCAAAACATCTCATGTACCCCACAAGTATATACACACCTACTATATACCTGCAAAAGAGCTCAACTGGGCTCTAGAGAATAAGTAAAAAATTAGATAATTCACAAAAACTAAAAATAAAAATAAATTTTATAAGACACACAGACGGCCGGCCGCGGTGGCTCATGCCTATAATCCCGGCACTTTGGAAGGCCGAGGTGGGTGGATCACCTGAGGTCAGGAGTTTGAGACCAGCCTGATCAACACGGTGAAACTCCTTCTCTACTAAAAAATACAAAAATTAGCCAGGCATGATGGCGGGCGCCTGTAATCCCAACTACTCGGCATGCTGAGGCGGGAGAATTGCTTGAACCCAGGAGGTGGATGTTGCAGTGAGCCAAGATCACGCCATTGCACTCCATCCTGTGCGACAGAGCTAGACTCCATCTCAAAAAAAAAAAAAAAAAGACACACAGGCACAAAGAGATGCACACACAGACACATACACAGAGACACACACACAGACGTATACACACACAGCAATCACATAGAGATATACAAACACAGACACGTGTAGAAACACATACAGAAATACAACAGAGGAAGATACAGAGACACACTCAGAAAGACACACACACACAGGAAGACTTATAAACAGACTTTCTAACAACTTTGATTTCATCCGCCCACTATGGAACATCCCATTTTTTCTGCGGGACTCTTCCAATATGAGTCATGGAAAACATCCCTGACTTTGTTCCACAAAGAACAGGCCTCCTTGTGTGAGCTCAGTGATAAGACAATGTTAGATGGGAGATTATGGCTCTCAGCAGAACTGGCATATGGCGATCTGTACAGCACTCATCCACTTATTAATCAATCATTCATAACCTAGTTTGTGCTGAGATATTCTCAGAGGCTGTTATGCTTATTATGAGGAATCAGGAATGCATTGTAGCTGTCACATTGGTTTGTGATGACCCCATCTGGGGGCCGAATCCCTATTGTAACTGTCACATTTTCTTTAAGAACACGCTACTTGTGCATCCCTTGATTTCCCAGGAACAGGAGCATTTGCTCTTGGTACTAAAAATTGCAATAGATCTCTATGAAGAGGCAAGGGGAGAAAAGGAACAAATATAAGAGTGAGAAAGTACAAGCATGAAAAAGAATTCAAACTGTGGTCTTATCGAGGGCCCTAGTCTATGGACATAATGAAAGCCATCTTTAACTTCTTTCTTAAACCCCTCCTAATTAGGCCAGACTCTCCTTATAGAAAGTTTATGCAGACACTGTAAGTCACCTCCCCAAATCCATTCCCTTGAGTTTCCTCCACGGTGGCAGACCCTAATTTCGGAAGAGTATTTGCCCATTCCATAGGACCTTATGCTTAAAGAAAGCCATCCTATCTTCAGCCCAAGGGGAATGGATCTTGATTAGGCTAAGCTGAGCAGGGCAAATGACATTATTTTTGCCAGTTTGGGAAAGGACATACAGCCCGATTCTCACCAAGGAGATGTGAGGAGAAGCCTGCTGGTGGGACTTCAGGGAAACGTTTTCCTTTTCTACCCTTGGATGTTAATGTGTGAGATTGTGACACATAGAGCATAGAGTTGCTGTAGCTCTCTTTTTTTTTAGACAGGATCTTGCTTTGTCACCCAGGCTGGAGTGCGGTGGTGCTTACTGAAGCCGCTCAAGCGATCCTCCCACCTCAACCTCCCAAGTAGCTGGGAATACAGGTGCATGCCACCATGCCCAGCTAATTTTTTTGTATTTTTTGTGGAGATGGGGTTTTACCATATTACCCAAGATGCTGCAGCACTCTTAACAATCGTGAAAAAAACTAGCTCCCAAGATGAGCATGGAGTGGCAATTTTTTTTAATGGCTGCAAATTCTTTGACACTCCTCCCACAATCGATGAAATCTAGGTCCCCTCCCCTCAAATCTGGTAGAGCTTTTGACTACCTCTGCCAATAGAATGTGACGGAAGTGGTCTAGGGCATAAAAGGCTGTGCCATGCTTGCCTGATTCTCTTGGAGCACTCACTGCCGGCATGCTTGTTCTGAGGAAAGTCATCTGTCATGTAAGATGTCTGACAACCCTGAGACCACCACTCTGGAGAAATCTAGTGTAGGCATTCTGGCTGACAGTCCCAGCTTAGCCCAGCCTTCCAGCATCACAGGTTTCTAGATGCGTGAGTGAAGAAGCTGGAAGTGGCTCTTCCAGCCCCAGCTGTCCCAGTTCCCAGCCATTTGAGTCATCTTCCATCATTCAGATCACACCCAGCCTCTCAAGGTACCTCCCACAGAGGGCCCAGAATCGTGAAACAGGAACCAGCCATCTCTGCTGTGCCCTGACAGAAGTCTTGACCCACAAAATCCATGAGCATAACAAGTGGATTTATATACCACTATGTTTTGGGGTGATTTGTTTAGGCAGCAGAAGTAACTGGTACAAATGGCAAAGTAAAAAGATGGAAAAACTTCCTCCTTGAGGCAGCCCTGAGTGGCTAAGTTAACAAACCCTGGAGCTGCCTTATCTCTGGGCTTCTCGTTACATGAACTAATTCGTTCCTCTAGTGTTCAAGCTCTTTTGAAGTAGCATCTTAGTCAACTAGGGCTGTCATAACAAAGTATTACAGACTAGGTATCTTAAACAACAGAAATGTGTGCTCCCATAGTTCTGGAGGTTAGAAATCCAACATCAAGGCGTTTCTCCTGAGACTTCCCTCCTTGGCTTGCAGATAGCCACCTTCTTGCTGAGACCAGCAAGCTGGAGAAGCCTAAGTGTAGGTGTTCTGGCTGACAGTCCTAGCTAATCCCAGCCTTCCAGCATCACAGGGTTCTAGACTCATGAGTGAAGAAGCTGGAAGTGGATCTACCAGCCCCTGCAGCCCCAGTTCCAGCCATCTGAGTCCCCACCTAGTCTTTCCTCCATGCACACATCCCTGTGTCTCTCCTGTGTGCTCAAATGTTTTCTTCTTACAAGGACATTAGCCGTCATGGATTAGGGCCCACCCCAAGAGTCTCATTTTAACTTAATCACCTCTTTAAAGGTCCTATCTTTAAATACAGTCACATTCTGAAGTAGTGTGAGTTAGGACTTCAACATAGGAATTGGGGGGTGGGGGACACGACTCAGACCATAACACATGGGATAACACATGGGTTCCCTGTTACCAAAATCATCCTAAAAAGTACAATGAGAAAAAACTAAATCAAACCAGTTTAAGCAAAAGAGTTAATAGAAGAATAGCTCAAAAATTTTAAAAAGAACAACATGAAGAAGCAACTCCAGGAATGTCAGGTTCAGTGGCACTCAAACACACTTTCACTCCTCTCTCTCACTCCATGAACTATGTTTTTGTTTTTTTTTTTTGAGACAGGGTCTCGCTCTGTCGTCCAGGCTAGAGAGTAGTGGCAGTCACAGCTCACTACAGCCTCGGCCTCCTGGCCTCAAGCAATCCTCCCACCTCAGCCTCCCAAGTAGCTGGGACTACAGGCATGCACCACCATGCCCTGCTAATTTTTGTTTAATTTTTTGTAGACATGGGGGTTTCACTATGTTTCCTAAGCTGGTCTTGAACTCTTGGGCTCAAGCAATCCTCCTGCCTTAGCCTCCCAAGCATGAGCTACTATGCCCGGCCTCAGCATCTCTGATTCTCTCTGGGGTTTGCCTTCGTTTTCTCAAGAGCATTATCTTGTCACTTACTCGCTGAAACATGTCAATCTCCCAGTGAACTGTGAGGATACTGTGGGGAGTAGAGCTAGAACTGGCAGGGTTCTACACACCTGCTTAGGGAGAGCAGTAAGATTCTTAGTGCTACGTGAAACAAGTGATCAGGTTTCTTGGCTTCCTGGAGTGCCCTACCATATACCTACCCACCTTTTGCCCCAGCCTATAATATGCCACATTCTATGATACTAAGAAAAAAAAACCATAAATATATCTGTGGAGAGCAGGGACATTCCAGCAGCCTCCCTGGAACTCACAGGAAAAAAGTAATTGAACATTACTGAAACAGAGGCATCTGCTATTAACATGCCTACATTCTCACATCATATCTGGACTTTAAGATAATTCTCTCGCTTAGAAAATAACAGAGAGTAATCTAAAATGTGAAAGTTAAACTATGGTGCATCCACAAAAGAAATATTATGCATTCATTAAAAAGAATGCACCATCTCTATAAGGAAACATATCCAAGCACCATACCAAGATAAAAGTAAAGTGTTTAACAGTATATATAGTATGCTGTTATGGGAGGAAAAGGAATATGTATCTTTATCTCTTTAAAAATATGCATCATCTCTGGAAAAAAAGCCCAATAAATTGGTGATGGTAGTTGCCTCTGTATAGGGGAACTGGAAGACTAGGATGCAGAGTTAGAAGAGAGATTACTACACGTCCTCTTGACAGTAGATTAGAGCTGCAGCAGAAAAGATTCATGAACTTGAAGACACAGCAACAGAAACTATTCAAAATGAAGCTGAAAAATAAGACTGGAAAAACAAATGAACAGAGCATCAGTGAACTGTGAGATAATTTTAAGCAGCCTAATGAGATTTGGTGAAAAAAATAAACCCGCAGTTCCAACAAGTTCAATGAACCCCATACAAGAATACCAAGGTACAGCATAATCAAATTGCCTAAAACCAGTAATAGGGAGAAGAGCTTTAACACAGCCAAAAGAAAAAGATACATCAAGTACAAAGGAACACAGCTAAGAATGACAGCAGACGGAAAGCCAGAAAATAGTGAAGCAACATCTTTAAAGTACTGAAAGAAAAAAAGTCAGCCTAGAACTCTATACCCACTGGAAATATCTTTCAAAAACAAAGGTTAAATAAAGACTTATTTCAGATGTAAAAAAGCTGGAAGAATTCATCACCCATAGTCACATATTATAAGACATGTAAAAGGAAGTCCATCAGAAAGAAAATGGTACCAGATGGAAATTATGATCTACACAAAGGACTGAAAAGCACTAGAAATGATAAATATGTGAATACATATACGATAATTTGTTCTTATTTTTAAATTACTTTAAAATGTTTAAACAAAAAAAAATCATGAAGATACATCTTACTGTAAAGGCATTATGTGAATTCCTGTAGGATGGCAACACAGAAACACTTTAAAGATCAGCTGCTGGAAAGCTAAAAAGCAACTGAAATCAGTAATAGTTTGTGTTTTTTAACCTTAATCATATTATCATCTATATGTATTTAAAGATAGTCATGCACTTATGTGTAAGACCTATTACTTATTCTTGGTGAACTCATGAATTTGTGAACTTGTTGCAACAACCCACTGCCCAGAGTGTTCTGCAAACCCAGATAGGGAATCACAGAACTAAGATTCTTTTGTAAAGCAAACAAGAATCTTATGGTAGTATAAACATTGATACTTACCCCCTCATTAACACCTTGATAATAGTCCATTTTACGTATTTGAGTTTCTAAACCGTGCTCTGATCATCTTATCTGCTGTCCCATAAAGCAGGGCTTTGTGCGTGGGCACTCAGAAAGGAGCTGTCCAATGCATACATGGCATCTACAATACAGTAGCACCAATATGTGGCAACTATTTTCTGATGGCCTTCAAAACAACACAAGTCCTGGGTCATAAGTGCCAAGACCAGAATCTAAACTTCAGTTTCTCTTCTCAGTTATCTCTACCTTCCCCACTGCATATCTTCAAATCATGCCTGGTTTCTAACAACTCCAGACTTCAGCCACATTCTCTGAGGCTACATGGCATCGGGTATGACTTACCATAGTAAATCAACTTTCAGAGCCAGACTTAGGAGAATATATTTAAATCACGGAAGAACACAGGTCAGAGTTGCAATTATGATCACAGCAGACATTGGTGTGTTGTACATAATTAAAATGACTGTAGGACCAGGTGAAAAAGTATCTCTCTCTATGGGTATAAAAATGAGACATGAGGCTGGGTGCAGTGACTCATGCCTGTAGCCCCAGCTATTCAGGAGGCTGAGATGAGATGATCTCTTAAGCCCAGGAGTTCAAAGCCTGCAGTGAGCCATGATCGGCCACTGCACTCCCACCTGGACAACAGAAAAAGACCCTGTCTCTAAAAAACAAAAAATGGATGGAAAAAAAAAAAAGATATGAGCAGCCTGTTGTATCCAGGTGAAAACTTGACCTTGACATAACTATCATTTCTATACCCTGGTAATAGACCATACCTGTCCACCTGTTGCCTTTGCCCTTGAAAAGTTTTAGGTGTTAGAACTACTATGGTCATAAACCACTCAAAGGGTCTAACATTGTGGCCTGGACAAAACTCACATTCTCAGACTCCCTTAAAACCCAAAGAGGTTAGAAAAAGATCTTGCAGAAGGAGCAGGATTGGAATTTTTTTTTTTTTTTTTTTTTTTTTTTTTTTTTTTTTTTTGAGACAGAGTCTGGCTCTGTCGCCCAGGCTGGAGAGCAGTGGCGCCATCTCGGCTCACGGCAAGCTCCGCCTCCCGGGTTCACGCCATTCTCCTGCCTCAGCCTCCCGAGTAGCTGGGACTACAGGCGCCCGCCACCACAACTGGCTAATTTTTTGTATTTTTAGTAGAGACGGGGTTTCACCGTGTTAGCCAGGATGGTCTCGATCTCCTGACCTCGTGATCTGCCTGCCTCAGCCTCCCAAAGTGCTGGGATTACAGGCGTGAGCCACTGTGCCCAGTGGGAATTTTTAAAAATTAAACATAAATAAGAGAAGATCTTGCTGTTCCCCTGGGAAATTCCCAATACTTGTAGTAATGTAGAACGTGCCCACATACCCACCATGGTTCCCCAACAAAGCTTTCTCTCATTCACACCTATTTTACCAACTGCCCATCAATTTTCCTCAGCAGTACCCAACTCTTAGCTGGTTCCCGCCATTTGGTTGGAACTGAAGAGATTCTCACATCATTTGTTCAGTCTGCTCCATGGGAACTGGGAAATATTATTCACACTCTGCCTAAAACGTCAGCTTAGGCAGAGCGGGGGCAGAAGGCAAGCCTCGTTTTCTTAATTTCATATCTGATTGAACATTATTAAAAGAACCGTTAAAGTTATGAAATTCCATGCTCATATTAGGTTTGGGCTGGAGGGGCTAAGGACACATATAAAAAGAATGATTCAGCTTCTCCTTTTCTTAGTAATAACATTTAGCACTCAGATATTGCTTTTCATCTCCATTGTTTACAAACATTAACTGTACGATTTCACTGCATTAACTGCAAAGGGAGAGTCAGAGATGGCCCTGTAATTTTGTAGTTACTTTGGTGACATTCATTATCTCTCAAAACGATATACTATACCCCAGAGCCTAGGTTTTATCCTGGTTTAAGGTAGGAAGATAAGAAAAGAGGAAGGGAGAAAAAGAGACCATATTCTAAAATAACAGAGATCTCAGATGCTTACCTAAGAGTCCAGGGATATGGCCTGTGGATTAGAATGTGGAATTGGAACAGTTAGCAAGTAGGATGATGTAGCTGAATTTTGAAGAACGGTGTTATGTTTAACATATTACAGTTTTTATTTTTTAAAAAGGAGGAGAGACACCAAATTCAAATGCCTCCTCACAGAGAAAAAGATCCTTCAAATTAAAAAAAAAAAGTATGTCATAGACAAATAAGCATACTATCATTGTTGTCATTGTTGACAATACTTTTATAGCTCACCACTCCCTATATCACTTTTAGGCAAAGACCCTCCCAATAATAAAAATAACTATCATTTGTTGAATATTTACTATGTGCTAGGCACCATGCTAAGTATTTTAAATACACACTGATTCGACTCAGTTTACCCGTCTGTAAAATGGAGGAATTTACCTAGAGCAGTGTCAGCAAACTGCAGCCTAATCCATGGGCTAAATCCACACACTATTTTTGTAAATGAAGTCGCTTTGGAACACAGCCATGCCCATTCATTTATAAACTGTCCATGACTGCTTTTACAACACCTGGGTAGAGTTGAGTCACCAAGACAAAAACTGTATGGCCCGCAAAGCTTAAAATATTTATTATCTGTTTTCTTACAGAAAAGATTCGCCAACCTCTGATCTAGAAGATGGTTTCAAAGGACCTTCAAATACAACATCCTATGCTTCTGACTCTGGGTGTTGAAACATCTTTCTCCAGTTTCTCCACCACGTCATTAGTAGTATGAAACAGCAAACACAGTATGTCAGCCTGGACTTATCTGTGTGTTGTTATGTAGGCTTCCATGTTAGTGTCCGTTCTTTAGGAAAATATTCTTCATATTTTAAATTCTATAATAACTCATTTATCAGCCCATTGTTGAGAGCTAACAACTTCAGGTAATTCCATTTTAAACTATATGTTATTAATAACACCCACATCAGCTGTGAAAAAAATATCATTATGGGGCTCTAATAAATTACACCAATTTTTTTTAATCAAATTCTGTCACTTTTTTTAACTTTTATTTTAGGTTCAGGGGTACATTTGCAGGTTTGTTTTATAGGTAAGCTCATGTCATCGGGGTTGTTGTACAGATTATTTCATCACTAAGCCTAGTACCCAATAGTCTTTTTTTTCTTTTTTTTTTTTTTTTTTTTTTTTTTTTTTTTGAGACAGTTTCTCTCTGTTTCCCAGGCTGGAGTGGTGCAATGGTGCGATCTCAGCTCACTGCAACTTCTGCCTCCCTGGTTCAAGTGATTCTTGTGCCTCAGCCTCTCAAGTAGCTGGGATTACAGGCATGCGTCACCATACCCGGCTAATTTTTGTATTTTTAGTAGAGACGGGATTTCACCACGTTGACCAGACTGGTCTCAAACTCCTGACCTCAAGGGATTGGCCTGCCTCAGCCTCCCAAAGTGCTGGGATTACAGGCATGAGCCACCGTGCACAGCCCAGTAGTTATTTTTTCTGATCTTCTCCCTCCTTCCACCCTCCGCCTTCAAGTAGGTTCCAGTGCCTGTTGTTCCCATCTTTGTGTTCATGAGTTCTCATCATTTAGCTCCCATTTATACATGAGAACACGCAGTATTTGGTTTTCTGTTCCTGTGTTAGTTTGCTAAGGATGATAGCCTTCAGCTCCAAATTCTGTCACTTCTTACCTCACTTTCTCAAATTCATTGTTCTTACTTCTCTCTGCCATCATCATTGCCTACTGCAGCTTCACCCCACACCTGAATTATTACCTGAGCAGCATTCAGCCCAATTCTAGGCACAAAGTAGGAGCCTACATACCTGAAATCCAAAATCTGCCTTTAGACAGAAACAGAACTGGGATGTAAGAATTTTCTTAACATTTTTTGGCTAATTGACACATGGAGTCTAACAGGTGACATCTTGATAGAACACATGATTGGGATGGGAATTTACAAGGCTTTAAGCATCCTTTATCACCATCATTGTTGTTTTAGAAAGGCCTGGGAAAGCAACAAGTTAACAAATAATTTGAATTCCTATGCTCTCTTAGGTTCTACAAAGAAAGATCACCCTAAAATAGCCAAAGCCACAGTGTAGCAAGGACATGAACACACTGCATTACACAATGCTGCCAACTCAGTGTCAGTATGTACACGGCACAGTTTCAAACAAGTATTTTTAGCCCCAGTAAAGGCCTGGTACTAGATTTTGGTATTGTTCATGAGAACCTTTTTTTCCTATTCAATCTAAAATATTAATCATTCCTTTAATTGATAAAATCTCTAACTTTACCATTCTATTTTTTAATAGCCTTCACTGAATTCACTCAAATACTTTAGTACCAACCCAGTAATCATCTAGATTCAGTTATTAATTGCAGCTTATGTATTGTAAGAAAAAGAGGTAAAAGTATCACTGTCCTCTTTGAGTGTCAACTTTTAATGTTGTCATCAAAGTATTCCTTTAAATACCACCTCTACCCACACCCCAGGCAGAAGACTGGACATAAGAGAGAAAGATGGTAAAGAATCCAAGTTTAGCCCATCTTGAAAACCTTACATGTAATTAAAGCTATTTTATTTTGTACTAATGCTTCCCATGATTCTCTAGAAGTAAGCAACTGAACTAAAACAGCTTCTTTTTAATTTTTTAATTATTTTTAGAGATGGGATCTTTCTATGTGGCCCAGGCTGGAGTTCAGTAGCCATTCACAGGCATCATCATGGCACACTACAGCCTTGAACTTCTGGGCTCAAGCAATATTTCTGCTTCAGCCTCTGTGAAACAGCTTCTTTAATTAAGTAGCTATAGCCTCTGTCATACTATTCATGCTTACCTATTTCAAAAAATTTACTGATTATACCTGCATGCCTCTCGTCTTAGACTTACTTTCCTCTTTCCTTTAGCACACCTGTAGAATGTACATAACTTTTGAATGTGTCTGTCTTCTAATAGGAAGACTCCTATTAGAAAAGGCAGGCTCCAACTAATAGCCCCTTACATCACCATCAACCTGAAGGCCAAGAGCTCCCAAAAAAAGACACAAGAAGGTGAACACCTCTGCATTAGAGGCAAAGATCCCATAGCAGGCCAGCTACTCCCTTGTTATTCTGGTAATTGGAGGAGGTTAAAACCAGGAGGGTATGGAGAAATGGCGTAGTGGGAAGAGGTGTTCTTGTCTCTTTTATATAAGGCTTATTAAGAAATGTAATAGTAGGAACCCATTTGTTGAAAGATCAATTGCTCTGCTATGTGCTTTACAAATAGTATCTCATTTAATCCTCTCAAGAACCTCAGGAGGTAGAAACTATCATGTCCATATTTACACATGAGGGAACTTAGATGAAACACAGCTAAGCAGTGGAGAACCAGGACTTAAACAGTGGTCTCACTGATTCTCTAAGCTGGGCTTGAGACTGTCTTCGTTTTGGCTCCTGTGACACGTCCTAGGTTTAAAAAAGTCAGTAAAAGCTAAGATGCAGAAAGTAAGATCACTGGATGTCCTTTTTGTTACCCCAGAACCCTAATGCTCTCTGATTATTTTAAATGGGGTCTTGGAACTGGCGAAAACATATATTTTGCAAAAAGTGGGTAACCTATTGGTATTTGGCTTTTGAAAGTTACCAGAAGATCAGAGAAGAGCATAGAACACATTTCCCTTGGTTCCTTCTCATGTGTTAGATTCCCTAGGTCTCAAGCACATCAATGCAGTCCAAACACACAGACAGTACCAACCTCTCTTCTTGACATAGACCTTACAGAAATCACGGGGAAAAGAGAAAAAGCATAGTTCCTGGGCCTTTGGTTATACAAAACAAAAACAAAACAACCTCAGAGCCAAGTTAGGATTTAGGAGCTATGGAGGACCTAATTGTTCTGCATAATAAAGTGAAAGGCATGCTTTCCACGGTTGGAAGAGTGGAGGTGAAGAAAAGGGGAAGGCTGGAACCACTGAGGGCACACATGGCTTAGGGAATATTTTTAAAGAAAAGGAAAGTCCAGTATTCACATATGAATCATACATATTATGTGCAATATTGAATTTTTCCACACCTCCTCAATCCTTCAGGAAAGTTAGCTCCACCTCACTAAACCATTTTATGACTTTACCTTCCTTAGAGAAAAGTAGGTAAAAAATTGAAAGAAATGGCAGAAACAGCTTTCTTAGTACTTTCGAAATGGCAGAACATCTTGTTTTGTAAGCTAGAAGAAATTCAGGAAGAGGGTAAGGATGATGTCACCTCAGAGGCAAGGAAAGGAAAACACCATTAGAGAAACCTGGCCACCAGTTAAGAAATCCTGTATACCTATGCCATTGTTATTTCAGTTCTATATAGGAAGTTACTACCTATAGAGAAACTAAAGTGTGCTCCTGGAACTTTCTGGAACCCAACCAATCAGTCCCCAGCCCTGACTCTGTTCTACTATCCATCTCCCAGCAAAGACTCAGAGATCAAGGAGCTCAGCTGGTAGACACCAGGATTAAACTCTGGTGCACTTTTCAGCTCACATTTTCCACATACGCACCCTCCTTATATGATTCAGCTTCAGGATTCATGCAGAGCTTGACTCTTTTGAACTTATTTACAAGTTTTATCATTATACTTGCCCACATTATGCAAGCAGTTTGCAATCTCCCCTAATTCTCTGGCTTTAATTATATAATTGAACAAGCCAAAAACTCATTTTTCCCAGGAAACATTAAGCATTACCATCTTAATGAAATTCTTAATGAAATGGTCCACTATGCATGCAAATGACCAGTAGTGGCTAGGCCACTAGCTTATCACTGGGCAAGGCAATAGAATAAATGCTCTTTTGTCAGTCACTGGAAATGGCAGTTCCCACCCACACTTTTGGCTGGAATGATAATTCCATAAGACCAGAGGATGAGCCTCTGTGAGACACATGGATATAATTAAGACTGGATGAAAAGAGTTTAAATGAAGTAGGAACTGATCTCAACCTATAAAAATCAAAACTTATTTTCAAGGCTGAAAGAGCTCACGTGAACTTCTCTTGCCAATTAAAAAAAAAGTTATCAACTGTCCTCCTTATTCTCCAGAGAGTAGAGGTCTGAAAAATTAACAGTATTAAACTTACTTCTCAACTTACTTTCAGGACTGAGAGGAGGAAATGGCTAAAAGAAATTTGGGGGACCTCTGAAAATTTCAGCATAATTAATAACTCTTCAAGCATCTGTTCCTGCCCAACTGCATTTTTCAAATGCCCTGTGGCAAACAACTTAAATCTTATACATACCGTACACTCTTCTCATGCAAAAGTCACTGTCCGCCAAAAGCTAAAATGGAAGGATTGCAGGCCTGTTCACACTTCTTTTTTTCAAATAGCATGGACAACCGTGTCCTGTGCCAAGTAGACACCAACTTGAAGTACTTAATAGCTACTATTTATATGACAAATTCCCAGTTCTCAAACCTTATCAAATCTTTGCATTGCCAGAAAAATGTCAAGCTGCCAGAAATGTCCAACACAGAAGCTTACCCTGAACATTCAAGCTGCAGTACTGTAGAGAAGGGAATGTAGCTCTTGCACCTATCACAGTGCTTAGCTGAATAAATGTTATTTCCCTTCCTCTTAAGTTCCTCCATTTTTCCACAGAAGAACATAAAGCCAAAGAAAATCATGTTTGCACATTTTTAGCAGCTTTATTGGGATATAATTCACATATCATACAATTCGCCCATTTAAAGTATAAAATTCAGTGGATTTTGGTGTATTACATCATTTTTTAAATTGTGGACAAATATATGTCATAAATTTTGCCAATTTAAATATCTTAAGTGTACAATTCAGTGGTATTAGTTACATTCAAAATATTGTACAACCATGACCATTATCTATTTCCAAAACCATTTCATGACTTCAAATAGAAACTCTGTAACCATTAAACTATTATTATTATTTTTTTTTTTTGAGACAGCGTTTTGCTCTTATCACCCAGGCTGGAGTGCAATGGAGCGATCTCGGCTCACTGCAACCTTTGCCTCCTGGGTTCAAGTGATTCTCTTACCTCAGCCTCCCTAGTAGCTGAAATTACAGGTGCTCACCAACACGCCTAGCTAATTTTTGTATTTTTAGTAGAGACAGGGTTTCACCATGTTGGCCCAGCTGGTCTTGAACCGCCTACCTTATGTGATCCACCTGCCTCAGCCTTCCAAAGTGCTGGAATTACAGGCATGAGTCACCATGCCCGGCCTCTAACCATTAACTCTTTAACCATAGTTGCCCTTTGCACATTCTCGCAGCCCCTAGAAACCTCTAATCTATTTTCTCTCTCTATAAATTTCCTATTCTAGATATTTCATATAAGTGGAATCACATAATATTTACCTTCCTGCATCTGGCTTACTTCACTTAGTGTACTGTCTTCAAAGTTCATCCATGTTGTAGCATGTATCAGAATTTTATTCCTTTTTATGGCTGAATAATATTCCATTATATGTATATACCACATTTTGCTTATCCATTCGTCTCTTGGTTATAGATTTTTTTCTAATACTTTGAGTGCAGAGAATTAAAAAATCTCAAACCTCAATTCATAGAACATACTTATCAGTTAAGATGACCCCCTCTCTTGGGTATTAATTTTTTATCTCCAGAAGCTTCTCCCATACCCTTCTCTTCCAACAGACACCCAGTCTAATGTGTTTGACACAGACCCTTAAATATGTATGTAGGTTTGTAAAATGCAAAACTGTGTGTTGTTTAATTTATATAAATCTCATTCAATTTCTCACTTTTTCACTCGACTCTGTTTTCAGAGCTACACGTTACTAGATCTAGTTAGTTGTTGTTTCATGTTTACTGCTGAAAGATGGCATAAAGAAATATAATAGTGTCATTTTATCACATTTTCTCTGCAGAGGAAGATGATTCACAGGGTGATTGCTCTACTTCTCTGTGAGCCACTGGTCAAGCCTCTTAATCTCTCCAAGTCTTGGTTTCTTCATCTCTATAATGAGGTGGTTACACCAGATCAGGGATCTTTGATGGGTAATATGCATCAAGTGACTTGGGAAACTCTTCTAAAATAATATGCTCAACCCAACAGCAAGATCTAAGGTAGCAAAATCCTGGTCTAAATAGTGTTAGAGGACAGACATGGTGGCTCACACCTGTAATCCCAGCACTTTGGGAGGCCAAGGCGGGCCAATCACTTGAAGTCAGGAGTTTGAGACTAGCCTGGCCAACATGGTGAAACCCTGTCTCTACTAAAAATGCAAAAATTACCTGGACGTGGTGGTGTGCCTGTAGTCTCAGCTCCTGGGGAGGCTAAGGCGGAGAATCACTTGAACCCAGGAGGCAGAGGTTGCAGTAAGCTGGGATCACACCACTGCACTCCAGCCTCAGCGACAGAGCAAGACTCCATCTCAAAAAAGAAAAAAATAGTATTAGAGGAAAATCCCCCATATGATTCCAGTGTGCTCCCCTGGTTAAAAACCCTGCAGCACAAGATGGATCTGTAAAGCCCCTTCCTTTTAGTACACCAGGATTCTGTGATTACAAGGAAAATTTCTTGGCAAAGGTCCTACAGCAAACCAAGGGCTAGAACCCGGCAATAAAAATGATAGCTATGTCCCAGCTTTCTGTTTTCTAAATATAAAATCTATTTCAAAAGCATTTATGCTATTTTATTCCTCCCTCCTATAAGTATATGCCAAGGATGAACTGCTTCTGGTTAACACACGCCTCCGCAACTCCTCAGGGCTCAATCCTTCCTTAGCTTGGATCATGGCCTCTGGTTCTTGTATTTGATAAAAGCTGAAAGAGACTGGGAACATCTTTTATTTCTATTCCCATCAGAAATTTGTGTAACTCAATAGGGTCACCTCTGAGTCTCTGCTTTTGCAAGGAATACAGAACTGGTTTTTATAGCCTGGTTTAGAAAGCAAATGTCTGCACCCTTCTACATGTCTGGAGCCGCTTCTGCCTCATCCTCCACATCTTGTTCTGAATTCAATAATCAGAACTCACCTTCACAACCTTCATTTTCTTGCCCCAAGATATTAGTGTTAATAACTTGGAAATAAAGAAAATAGGGGAAAAAACAAAAATTACTATTATCCCAATGAGTGAAATAATTTTTCCTTGCAAATATGCCCCCTACCCAGTCTTCCCCATTTCAATTAGTGGCAACATATTGGTCCTGTTGCTCAGACCCCAAACCCAGGAATTATGCTCAATTTCTCTCTTTCCCTTACTACCTCCAACCCATCAGTCTACCCTCCAAATACAGCCTGAATCCATCCTTGCCTTTCTGTTTACATTCCTACCGCCCTTAGGCCAAGCTGCTGTCGTCCCTCCCCCAGGATATCCTCTCAGCCTTCTTGGTAAATTATTTAGAAAAGGAAATATATTAACAGAATCAGAAAGCAAAAAGATCCAGACCAGCTTAAAAAATTAGGCCAAAACTAACAAGATTACATTTAATACAAATAAATGTAAGCCTCTGCATTGACTTTCCAAAATAATATGGCACAAGTTCCAATATGCATAAAGGACTTAGGTAATTTATTTGACTGCAGGCTCAATTAAAAAAACAAGGTGATGCACCGAAGCAAATTTTTAAAAAATGTTGGCTGAATGAATAAAAACGCAGCATGCAGTACAAGGACTTAATAGTCTTTTTGTAGTGGTCATACACAATGTTTCATCTGGACACCAGATTTAAAATATACATATATTAGATTGTAAGCAGAGTTTTTAAAAAAAGAAAAAAATATATATATATACATAGAATTAATTAAGGATTTTGAGAGGAGCTAAATTGGGTCACATGAGCAACAGCTGAAAGAACTGTAAATGCTTGTCTGGAAAAGAGAAGACTGAGGGTCTAAAGGGCACACCCACGCCTAGAATACTTGAAGGCCTTGCTCCTGCAAGGAAGAGGAGTCTCCAACATTATAGCTTCAGAAGGAGAGGCAGAATTTGGTTCAAAAGAAACCCAGACATCCTTCATAGCTCAGCTGAAATCCCCCCTCCTCAGAGAAGCCTGTCCTGATTACCTTAAAGAGCCCCAGTCGCTCTCCACCAGGTAACCCTGCTTCGTCCACTCTGTTCCTGGCACTTCTTGCCAGCTGGAGTTATCCTGTTTTGGCTTCAGTATACATTCTCTCTCCAACTTGCCTGTACCATCTGTAAGAGCCGGGATCTTGTTTATCCTGTTCACCACAACATCCCAGTACCCAGAAAAGTGTCTGGCGCATAGTAGGAGCTCCATAAGTATTTGCTGACTTGAGGAATGAATTGATAATTGAACGCCTTCCTCCCCACAGCAGCTGCAGGCATTAAAAGGCCATGAAGAGCCAGTCTTAAAGAGACCTGGCAATTCATTTAGGGGTTCCTGCTGGGAAAAGAAGTTGCAGAAAGTTGAGTTCATTATCTTTTTGCCTCGGGCTTTTACCTCACTCAACATTTTTCATTCCATGACTCAATCTGCAGACCCATGCCTACAGATACCTCGGATGTCCTCTGGTGTCAGATTGTCCTTGGATGAGAATCTTACTCTGGGATCTCCCCCACAGTGAGCTTCCAGCAGCCCTCTGGATTCCCCTGGGGCATTGCTGACCCTCTCGGCCTTCTTCATGCTACGTCACCTGGAGATGTTTGGAAATGGAGGCTCCTGAGGAAACCAAGAGGAAGATTCCGGAATGCTGTTCTCCACAGCCTGGCATATTCCTTTCTGAAAGGTGAACTGAATCCAGACAGCAGATTTTGTCTTTAGATGTCTACTCTAAATGGATAGCCATTAAAATAATAATGAACGGTCTCTACATGTGGACATGAAACCTACCAATAGTATATTATTATATTAAAATGCTGATGGCCGGGCCTGATGGCTCAAGCCTGTAATCCCAGCACTTTGGGAGGCTGAGGCAGGTGGATCACTCGAAGTCAGACGGAGGCTGCAGTGAGCCAAGATTGCGCCACTGCACTCCAGCCTGGGCAACAGAGTGAGACTCCATCTCAAAAAAAAAAAAAAGAAGATTTTTTGACTTTAAACCTGAGACTGATCAGAAAGCTGGAGAGCGGAAAGGAGCTTACATTGTAGAACAGCGATAAAAATTGCTTTAATCTCCTTTAGTCCTCACAACCTCCCATGATGTGAAAGCCCCATTTTATAGCTGGGAAAGCTGAGACTTAGGGAAGATCAGCAATTTGCCAAACTCACAGTTAGGTAGATTGGATTTGAATCCAGCTCTGCCTAATCTTGCACTGGTGTTTCCATAGTTACGACACTTTCTCCTTCTAAGTCAGAAGCTGGGGCAAGACCAGCACCAGTTCCTGGGTCGGCTTAACATTTGATGAAACTTCTCAAAGTTTTAGAGTCCTCTATCCCCTCAAATTATCCTTCAAGCTCTAGTTTCTCAGGGGGTGGCACATGGCAGCACCAGCATCACCTGGGAGCTTATTAGAAATGAAGAATCTCGGGCACCGTCCCAGACCTACTGGATCAGAATCCGCATTGTAACAAGGTGCCCAAGTGATTCATCTGCACATTGCAATTTGAGAAGTGCTGCTTTTAAAATGCCTCCCCAGCCCCATTTTCTACCCAAGTTTCTATAGAAACGACCATCTTTTGTGCCAATGTCCAGTTGCTTCCCCCAAAGCAAAGGGATCTCTCCATCAGACACAGGAACCTTGGAGCCCAGAAAGAGAAAAGCTATCTCCAAAGATAACTTTATTAATCAACATAATGCCTGGTGTATAGGTGTATATGTGCGAGCTTCAGGATAACTGGACCTGGTCCCTCTACAGCAGCCAAAGCAGTGGTATATTGGCAAATATTTAACACCCAGCTTAGGGTAGAGCCCTGATTGACAGCATTCGCCAATGTCTATAAAGTAAATCTTCCCACCAGGGCCAGTTCCAAGCTACTAAGGTGATGTCACCGAATATGGAGCTGAGAAGGGATGGGCGTAATTGACTCACAAGAACAGGCAGGAGCAGGTATAACCAGTCCAGCACACCACTGAGCTGGAGCCTAGTTTTTACAAGTCAAGAGAGGGAAAGCCACAGCATTATTTCAGCTAATGAAGACATAATGTTTTATTGTTGGCTTCCACAGCCATTTAAATTTATCCATCTCTAATTAGCTTTGGAAAACAAAAAATGACTTGCCAAATACACTGTGCAACAGCCTGTCAGACTGTAAAATTGCCTATGGTGGCTGTTCTCCTGGAAAATAGAAGAAGTCGGGTTTGCAGTGGAGAAAGGATGGGAAGCCCTGACTCAGCCTCATGAATAAATCATTTCTAGCAGCTTCTGGGTGGGAGGATAAAGGGTTCAGGCAAACTCTGTGAAATGTTTTCCCCCTAACTCTTCAGCATCTGCTCTTGTTCATTTCTCAACAGGGACAAGGTATGGCAGCTGCGTAGTTTTGAGTTAGAAAGAGAAAGTCCAGCTGGGAATATCCGAATGGAGCTGGGTTGACAGAGAGGAAAGGAAAGATAGCCTGGGTGATGGGAAATTGGGAACAGGTGTATGGAGGAAGGAACCAGGAATTGTTTGAAGAACATTGAGTAGATCTGCTTGGCTGGAGGAGAAAGTTGTTAATTATTGTCATCCTCATTAGCCACCACTTACCAAGCACTCAACATGTGCCAGGCTCTGTGCTAAACATTGTAAGTCGATTATCTATCTCACTGACTCTTCACAAAAATCCTGTATTGATATTGTTATCATCATCTCCATTTGACAGGACAGAAAACTGTGGTTTGAAAAGCTTAAGATATTTGCTCAAGGTTACACAGGTAGTAAGAAAAGGAGGCACATTTGCAACCCAAGTCCATCAGATACTGAAGCCATGCTCTAAGTTCTGCAATAAACACATCACCTCTAGATTTATGGGACTAGTAGGAAGAATTTATGAGAGTTATGGGAGGAAAGAGATATGTTCCTCCCTGAGAAATATTTCAAGAAATTTCTCCAAGCAAATCAAAAGGCAGAAGGACTGGAGATGGACCACCATTACTCCCCCTGGGTCTTGAAGGCTGAGAGTGGGTGCTTAAATTCAAAGAGCCTCATCTACCAGTTTCTTCCCTGCACAAACAATCCTGGGGCACATGCTCAGTTCTGGAAAGGGCATTTTCAGGGGAACACTGACAAAACAGTACATGAACATAGAGGAATGACTAGAAAGTATAAAGATTCAAAAGCTACCCTTGTTGAAAAGAAATAGAAGCCAGGAAGGTGGAGGCTGAACTGACAAACAATCAGAGATTGCTGGCTAATCATAAAACCTATTTCCCCCACTTCCTGGACACAGAGCTAGATCCCATTTTTCAGTTGTCCTGACAATCAGTGTGCCCACAAACTGAGTTCTAGTCACTGGAATATGGGTGGAAGTGATGTAGGACACCTCTGGGCTTGGCCTCAAAAACCCTCACATGTATAATCCTTTGTGTTCTTTCTCCTTCCTCGGTGACCTTGGGAGTCATTGCTGGAGATGGCAGAGCCACAACATGGAAGGAGCCTGGTCTTTAAATTACTCCAACCAATGACCCTCCCATCAATCAAAAACACTGAGTTAAACTTTATGTGAGCAAGAAATAAACTTGTACTTATTGAGTTTTTTAAAAAGAACATCTTTGTCAAAGAAACCAGAACTACTGGGCTGGAGAAAACACAGAGGTAGAGAGTGGTGTTAAATCAAGTTTAGCCTAAAGCTGCCTCCTTACATATTGTAAGTTCAGCCTAAAGGCTTTTCTGCACATCATGAACTATATCCTAAACGGAGTTGTAAACAGACTGTAGCCTACTCTTGTGCCAATCACTGAGTTTTGGCCAGTCAAAGGTGGCCAACTGTTCAAACTGTGTTCTAATAAGGCAAATGCTAAGTTGTAACCAAATTGGCTGTTTCTGTACCTCACTTCTGTTTTCTGTATGCCACTTTCCTTTTTCTGTCCATAAATCTTCCAACTACATAGCTGCACTGGAGTCTCTGAGCCTACTCTGGCTCAGGAGGCCGCCCAATTCATGAATCGTTCTTTGCTCAATTACACTCTGTTAAACTTAATTTGGCTAAAGTTTTTCTTTTAACAGTAGTTATGATATCCAACTTCAAATACCCGATGGGCCACCATAAATTAAGATTTCTTGGTGTCACTTCCAGGTAGAGAACTAATATCTGCAAGGAGATTGATATGGTTTGGCTCTGTGTCCCTACCCAAATCTCATCTTGAATTATAATCCCCATAATCTCCACCTGTCAAGGGTGGAACCAGATGGAGGTTATTGGATCATGGGGGTGCTTCTCCCATGCTGTTCTCATGACAGCGAGTGAGACTCAAGGGATCTGATGGTTTTATAAGCATCTGGCATTTCCCCTGCTTGTACTCACTCTGTCCTGCCACCCTGTGAAGAAGGTACCTGTTTCTCCTTTGCCTTCTGCCATGATTGTAAGTTTCCTGAGGCCTCCCCAGCAATGCAGAACTGTGAGTCAATTAAATCTCTTTCCTTTATAAATGACCCAGTCTTGGGTATTTCTTCATAGCAGTATGAGAATGGACTAATACAGAGACTGATTGTGTAGGAGATTTCCAATGTAAGGAGAAAAAGTCCTAAGAATCAGAGATGTCCAAAGATCTGCCTACTGCCCACCCTTCAACCTCATCATGCTCCCCTTGGCCACTCATCCTTCCTTCTGTTTCATGCATATCCTGGGCTCTTTCTTACCTCTGGGCCAGTATGCCTTCAGATCCCTCTACTTCAAACACTCTTTCTGACTCTTCACAGGCTATATGCATGTATTAATTCAACAACTATGTATTGTTCTGTGCCTGCTCCATGCCAGCACTGTTCTGGGTGCTTGGGATAAAGCAGTGACCAAAACAGACAAAAATTCCTGCCCTCATGGAGCTTAAATTCAGCCAGAGATCACTATAAACAGTAACATGATTAATGAGATAATATGTTAGATGATAAATGCTATGGTGAGGAAGGAAGAAAGGCATAGCAAAGAAAGGACTGGGAGTTCCAAGGCAGGGATGAGGGGTGGTCAGAGACAAGTCACCATGTTAAGTAGGGTGGGCATGGCGATGGTAGGCCTCACTGAGAAGATGGTATATGAGCCGCTACTTGAGGGAGGTGAGGAAATGAGTCAGAGGATGACTGATTAGTCAGAGCGTTCCAAGCAGGATGAGCATTCCAGGCAGAAGGAATAGTAGGAGGAAAATCCTTAAGGCAGAAACATTTCTGGAATTTTCAAAGAACAGAAAGGAGGCCATCATGGCTAGAGTGCAACAAGCAAAAAATGGTGTAATAAGAAAGGGAACGAGAGGCAACCAGGGCACATGAGTCTTCAGGTTAAATGCCACCTCCTCTGGGAAACCTTTCTGAACTCTCAAATCTAAACTGAGTTCCCTCCTCCAATCCCTTTATTCTCTCTCATGCATCCTTGTCTTTTATAATATAATAAGTTATAATTCATGAATTTAATTTCTTACTATCTTTAACCCCCATTAGACTGTGATGCCACTGAAACCACTTTTGCAAAAATTATAATTGAGGAAATTATGACAGTGAAAGAGAGCTGACCTAACAACAGACTCTATCTTGCTTCTAACCTCTCAGCTGTCCTTGTTCATTCCTGGGCATAGGCTGAACTAACCTTGAGAAGGAATTTGTAGTTTAACTTTGGAACAAAAATGGTAACAGCCCTTTCCCAAAATAAACCTCCTTCTTGCCTTGGGACCAGTCTGCTTTTGTAGGACTAACAAATTAGCTACAAGATTAGAAATTATGGTTTAGAAACCATGCAGCCTCTGGCTGCTCTGAACCTCCCCAAATTGCTCCTGAGAATAACATCACTGTTGTAAAACCTAAGATCAGTGCTTGAGATATTTTGCAGACCCTGCATTCTGATGCACCAGCTGATGCCACCCAAGCCAGTAATCTGGTGCAACCAGTTCTGCGATCCCACCTAGGGACAGAAGACAGCAAGGAGTATTCACCTCCACCTGCTATGATTTCATCTCCAACCCAACCAATCAGCACTCCCCACTTCCCAAGCCCCTACTCGCCAAATTATCCTTAAAAACTCTGATCCTGGAATTATCAGGGAGACTGATTTAAGTAATAATAAAGCTCTAGTCTCCTGTATAGCCAGCTCTGTGTAAATTAAACTCTCTCTATTGCAATTCCCTGTCTTGATAAATCAGCTCTGTCTAGGCAGCGGGCAAGGTGAACCCATGGGGCAATGATATGCCAGGACAGGGGCCAGGTTAACTTCAATCATCTCACTGCACCAGCACCTAGCCCGGTGCCTGGTAGTTGCCCAATTAATATTTGGTGTTTAATTAATATTTCTTGGCCAAACGAATGGCTGTTGTAATAAGTTGCCTTATTGGTAGTCAATTGGTGAGGATTCCCCTGTCACAGGGTGCAGTTAGACAGCAAACTCCAAAATCCTTTCCCACCAGGAGAGTCTGTAATGCTCTGGCATTCCTGAAATAAAGCCCTAAGTTTATTTTCTGTTGCAAACAGGCAAACAACTTTCTCTTGTCCTTCCATTTGGCAGAATTCTTTCTTTCCACTTAAAATCCTCTTCCTTCAGGCTTTTCTTTGTCTGTGCCCCTCAAGGCTGTGCTGCGTTCTGTTTGCAAATTATACATCCTACTAGGTTTCTCCACTTGATACTGCCCCTTGGCCATTTCCAAAAACAACTGGGTAACAATTCCCGTACTTTTAATGAAGCTAGGTTTACTCCGCTCTCTTCCCTCCCCCACTCGCCTTGCAACCTTAACACAGCCAGTTGGCTATGGAAGGACACTGCATAGTGTGTAAATATAAACCACCTGGACAGAGACCAAAAAAAACATCCAGAGTTTCATTTGGGGAATCATGCAACAAAATGTCAAAGAGAGCAATGGTGTAGTATAGACATTGGTCTCCATTCTTTAGCCAGATGTTGATTTGTGGTGGAATTTCAGAGATGTTATTTAACCTCTCTCAGCCTCAGTTTTCTTATGTATAAATTGGAGATAACTAATGGGGTTAGCATCATTACAACACAAGGATATGAACACACTATGAAGACTTCTAAGTATTATTCTAACGAGAAAGGTTTCATTAGAATCTATTGATACAGATTTCCTGTCAATCATCTCTAAAGACCTGCAAAATCTGGCCCCTGACTCTCTGAATTCACTCAGAGCCACTCTCCAACTAGTTCCCTATTAGTTCCCGTAACACACAAGTTCTTTCCTGCCTCACAGCTTCTTTCCTCTGCCCGGAATACTTTTCCCTCCCAATATTTATCATGTCTAGATGCTTCTTTCCTTTGAGTTCTCAGTTTAAGCGTTGCCTTCTGCTATGATCTGAATGTTAGTGTCCCCTCCAAATTTCCTGTGTTGGAACCTAATACCAATGTGAATAGTATTAAGACTTGGGAGCTTTGGGAAGTGATTAACTCATGAGGGCTGCACCCTCATGAATAGGATCAGTGCCCTTATAAAAGAGCCTCAAGCAAGCTCCCATGCCCCTTCTGCCATGGGAAGATGCAGGAAGAAGTCACCTTTAAAACAGAGAGCAAGCCCTCACCAGACACCAAGTCTGCTGGCGCCTTGATCCTGGACTCCCCAGCCTCCTGAATGTGAGCAATAAATTTCTGTTGTTTATAAATTACACAGCCTAAGGTAGCTTTTCTGTAGCAGGCTGAACAGACTAAGACACCTTCTAGGAGAAGTTTTTCTTTTCTTGTCCATCCTACCTAAAATGAATGTTCTCATTCTCAACTGTATCTGATTTCTTCATGGCACGTATTATGTCTTTCCATTCATTCTAATCACTTGCCTGTCTGCCTCACCTGATCAAGGACCACGTTTCCCTCCCTCACCATCCCCACTGCCCAGCACAGTGCATGCCCAGCCCATGACAATGGTTCAATAAATATTTGTTAAGCACATGAATACATTAATTTATGACAGCAGACTATTGAAAATAACACAAAGACCCAACAAAAGGAAAATGCTCTAGAGCCATGCAAAATTATCACTGAAAAGACTATAGTAGCATAGGAAAATATTTAGGATATATAATTAGGTTAGAAAACGCTATTTACACTTGATTTGCAACTATGTAAAAATATGAGGCCAGATGGCCAGAAACTAGAAGTAAATTTGGAAATAGTCAAATGATTTGCTAGGGTGGTGGGACTGTAGGTGTTTTTGGTTTTTTACTCTTTTATTTCTGCTCCTGTTGCTATAATACTGTTTGTTCAGCAATTATAATGTGTTTTTCGTCACTAAACAGGGCATACTGTTGAATTGCTCAAAAAGGAAGTACAACATTTGCTCACAGGTGTATTTGGAACTAACTTCTTTTTTATTTATTTTTTAAATTATTATTATACTTTAAGTTCTAGGGTACGTGTGCACAACGTGCAGGTTTGTTACATATTTATACATGTGCCATATTGGTGTGCTGCACCCATTAACTCATCATTTACATTAGGTATATCTCCTAATGCTATCCCTCCCCCCTCCCCCCACCCCACAACAGGCCCCGGTGTGTGATGTTCCCCTTCCTGTGTCCAAGTGTCCTCATGTTCAGTTCCCATCTATGAGTGAGAACATGCAGTGTTTGATTTTCTGTCCTTGCAATAGTTTGCTGAGAATGATGGTTTCCAGCTTCATCCATGTCCCTACAAAGGACATGAGCCCATCCTTTTTTATGGCTGCACAGTATTCCATGGTGTATATGTGCCACATTTTCTTAATCCAGTCTATCGTTGATGGGCATTTGGGTTGGTTCCAAGTCTTTGCTATTGTGAATAGTGCCACGATAAACATACGTGTGCATGTGTCTTTATAGCAGCATGATTTATAATCCTTTGGGTATATACCCAGTAATGGGATGGCTGGGTCAAATGGTATTGCTAGTTCTAGATCCTTGAGGAATCGCCACACTGTCTTCCACAATGGTTGAACTAGTTTACAGTCCCACCAACAGTGTAAAAGTGTGGAACTAACTTCTTTTTCACACATTGCTAGAGCCATCTGGGACATGGTAAAGAGGGAGCTCTATGTAGCATGAGTTTTGAGCCCCTCTTAACTTTGTCTTGTAGTTAGCCATCAGGAATGGGACTGCACCTAAAGTACCTAGAAAGAGGTGGTTCCTTACAGGAGAAGTCAGGGGTGGCCACCTCCTAGAAAAAAGAATGACTGCTGGCTGGTCACAAATAACACCCATATCCACTACATCAGTTAAGATTTCTCTGTAACAACTTACAAGTGCAAAGCTTTTCTCTATTTTTTAAGACCATTTCACATTCATAATCTCAATCAATCCTCACAACTCCTCTTTTGAGGTCATTGGTTATCATACACACATTACAGAATGCGAAACTGACACTAGTCTTTTTTCTCGCCTTGCAGGGGCTGGTGATGTATCAATGAAGGCAGTAATACATATGACTAGAATTACACTTGCTGGGAAGAAAATTGCACCATAAGTTTCCTTAGCCAGTTCATTAGAGACGGATTCCTGTAACCATACAGCAATATAAATGCTAAACTACCCAGGTACCTGAACTGCCTCTCACAAAGCCTGTGATGTTAATATTAGGTATCAACATGGCTGGATTGAGGGATGCCCAGATGGCCAGTGAAGTACTGTTGCTGGGTGTGTCTGTGAGTGTGTGGCCAAAGGAGATTGACATTTGAGTCAGTGGACTGGTAGAGAAAGATCTACCCTCAATGTGGGTGGGCACCACCCAATCGGCTGCCAGCATGGCTAGAACAAAGCAGGCAGAAGAAGGGGTAAAAGCAGCTTGCGGGGTGTTTTTTTTTTTCCTCTCTCTATCTCTCTCTATCTCTCTCTCTCTCTCTCTCCCCTTGCTGGATGCCTTGCTTCTTCTCCTCCTGCCCTTGGGCATCAGATTTGGAAGTTCTTTGGCTCTGGGACTTGCACCAGTGGTTCTCCCACGGGTTCTTGGGCCTTCAAACCTCAGATGGAAGGCTGCACTGTCAGCTTCCCTGGTTTCGAGGTTTGTGGACTTGGGCTGAGCCACTACCAGTTTCTCTCTTTCCCCAGCTTGCAGATGGCCTATGGTGGAACTTCACCATGTAATCATGGAAGCCAATTCTCCCTAATAAACTCCATTTTATATATACCTATATCCTATTGGTTCTGTCCCTCTGGAGAACCCTGACTAATACAAAGCCCAACAGGATGGCTCAATAGTTCTTAAACTTCTCCCCATGGCACAAATGGTTGACACTCATGTGTACAATACATCTTCATGGAAAACCACACAGTTCCTGCCCACAAGACAGCATGACTTTCTCACCTAGCCAGGTAAGCACCCTACAGCACAAATAAGCTAGAAGGTGAGTAAATCATTTGAATACTTTGATATTTTCACAATTATTAGCATGAGAAGCAGTTTTGCACAGAGGCTAAGAATAACCTTTAGTGACAGATGGAGCATGGCTTCAAATATCGTTTCTAACTAGGTATGTGAGATCGAGCAAGTTTAATTACCTCCCTGAGCCTGTTTTCTCATCTGTAAATTAGAGATGATAACACCCATCTCATAGGAACCTGTAATAATTAAAGAAGATAATACCTACAAAGTTCTTTGCAACAAGCTTGCTACATAGCATGCATTCAATGCACTGGTAGCAGTGTTGGTGCTACTAAAAATTACTTGAAAAATCCTTCCAAAATGACCACAACACACTAGACAAGCTCTGGCTCAGAGTGACCTTGTTCCCAAAGTTTTGCCCTTGAAGAGTTGAGAGTTGCACAGTTGGTATGAAGTTCAGAATGAAGCTGGACCATTCCACTGGGAATCCTGCCAGTGTCTGTGGTGTTTCCTCATTGAGTATTAGACCCCATGGAGGATCAGAAAGGAGAAAAGGTCAGAGAACCCATAACGAGATAGGTTGATGGATCAGAGGAGAACACTCAGCACACCTAGCAAACATACCTATAAGTCTCTTTGGAAGGCTTCTGAAAAAAGGAAGGGGTAGGCCTTGAAGTACAGGTAAGATTTGGGTGAGAGAGGAGAGGCAGGGCAGAGCCAGGTACACAAGAAAAGGAGGGACATGGGGCCGAAGCACAGAGTTCGTGCCAGAAAGCTGCAAGTAAAGGTCTCCTTGCCTTTTTCTCCTTGCCTCTTCCATCATCCTCTGCCCTTCCCAAAATAACTCAGCCCTTTGGCTAAGTTATAATGTTCCAAGTAGGTTCTGCTTGCAGTGTTTCCCCAGCTAGCTAATTAAACATAGCGCATTTAATTGAATCATAGTGAAGCCCATAGCTGATGTCTCTACACCCAGAGGGGAAAGGGGGAAAAGTGATGAAAACTAAGCGTGTCTCACCGGACCCAGCCAGAATTCTGTAGGTATTTTCAGATCTCAGCAAAAAAAGCATGATATTCAAGGCAATATCATGTATAGATTAATCTACCAAACAAGAGAAGAGAAGATATCCCTTTTATACTACAACAGTTCAGTAAATTTTGTTTAGCTTGCGTAGGATACAGTTAATTACAGTAATTTATCAAAGTGGCATAAGGTGGTATTCACACACACAAAGAGTATTTTCCCACAGTTGAAAATCCTTAGTTTTATATAAGCTGAAGCTAGTACTAATTGAATTTTCACTTGGGTAGATAAAAATCTTTAACAACTCTGGAATAACTAAATGCTCCTTGCTCAATGATGTGGATCGGGATGATTTACAACACCTATCACACAATCATGCTAATTTTGCTTTTGTATGATTAATTAAAACAATATGTTCATTCTTCCTAAAGTGGAATTAGGGCACCCAAGGAGTTGGCTTTTATTACCAACTTCCCCATTCAGCAGTAAAAGCAATTTCACACATTGACTTTAAGGAGGTGCTAAGGACATAGGGCCCTGATGGAGACACTTTTTCAAGTTCAACTTTGCTGTTTGGAAGACAATAGAGATGAGTGTGATGGGCAGATAAAGGTTTTTAGGACTTCAGAGCTAAAAAGGACTTTAGAGCTAAAAAGAACTTTAGAGGCAACATTGTGAAAATCCCCCACTTTGTAGATGAGAAAACTGAGGCTCAGAGGGGACAAACGGTAGTCTCCAAATTATAAGGCCCCATTTTTGGTAAATCTTATATTTGAATCCAGCCACCTGACCCTTAACCCAACCTTCTCATCTGTAAATTAGGGATAATAACGTCATAGGGTCTCAGTAATTAGTACTAGTAAGAAAGAGCACTGTGCTAGGAGTCAGTAAACCTGGATTTAAGACTGCAGGACCTTACAAACATTGACTCTCTCTAGCTCGCTTCCTTCTTCTGTAGAATTGGGATGAAAGCACTTGCACTGTCAATCTTCCCAAATAAGAAAACAATGGGAAAGTCTGTGACCAGAAAGATTAATGGAACGTTGGCTTCTAGAAGACTGATGAAAGCAGTAGCCATAAAACCAGAGGGCTTCCACTCTTTCAGTATGGAGTGTTTTTCGGGTTACTAACAATATTTTCTGAGGACATGCTATAAGCTAGGCCCTAGGCTAAGTACCAAGGCTCAGACACACTAAATTACTTGCCCAAGATTGCCCGATTTATAAAGGCAGAACCAGGCTTTGAACTCAGGTCTTTCTGATCACAGAGCTGTGCGAATGTGCTCCAGCAGAAGTCTGAATCTCAAAACCCTAGGGGAGCCAGACCAAAAAAATAAATAAAATGTGTGAATTGGGTGAGTGTAAGGACAAAAAGGAATTTGGGTGAAGTGGGTGTGGGAAAATGAGATAGTGGTTTTGCACAGTAGCACATAATTAACTTGAAGTAAATAGATCTGAAGTTCTAGGGGCCATGAATTAAGTTATTCATAGCATTTTAGCATGGATGAAAATCTCCCAGCTCCAGCAAAGAGGAAGCTGAGTTATAACAAGCTGCATCTGTTACTCACTGCCAGTTACTGACAGTGCTGGGGCTCAGAAAACAGTGCCCCCAAATGAAGGCCTCAGATGCAAAAGTTTCTCTCTGACCTTGTCCTGCCCTCTTATATCTCAGTCCCATTCTCCCCCAAAGCTAGCCATAGCAAGTAGAATCCCTCATTCCCAAGGCAGGTCATAGAAACCAGAACCCCTTTTTCCCCCAAAGTGGAGCTATAAAACCTAGAAATATTGCTCTAACTTTCCCTCTATCTTTCTGTGTAAAAACTGGCCATAAAGAAATTATCTGACCTACTTTGACCATAGGTAATAAGATCCCCATGCCAGAGAGGGTCCTGCCCCACACCCAAAAGGAAGGAATGCTGCTCAGAGAGGCCAGGAGAAATCTAGACAGACAGATTTCTGTCTGGGTTTCTCCACTTGATCTATTAGCATTAGATCTTACCCTTTTCGTCCAATCCTATTTCTACATGGTTGTCCATAGTTTATTGAACCTAAGCATGAAAATGGACAATTTCCCCTGTATCTCTGGGTCTTTCATTCTAAAGGCTCTCGTTAATAAAATTTGCATGACTTTTCTCCAATTAATCTGACTTTTGTGAGTTGATTTTTCAGCAAACATTCAGAGGGCAAAGGAGAACTTTTCCCTTGGTTCCGACAACAAATTATGACTGACCCATGTTGAGAGCACTACGTGAAGTAGCTATTATTAATGTCATCCTTGTTTTAAATGAAAAAAAGTTAGTTTAGAGAACTTCTCTTTGAGTAGTTACCAAGATCACACTGTTGGTAAGAGGCAAAGTGGAGACTCCAAAGCACTGGGCCTTGGGCAGGTCTCTGGGCTTCAGTTTCCTCATCTAGGAAAGGAAGGGCTAGGGCTTTACAAGCTTTGAATTCCCTTGTATCTCCAACTGTAATGGTTTCCTGATGGAGTGAGAACCTCCAGCACCTTCTAATCACCTTCACCAAACCAGGAAGGTTTCACTGCTTGGGTTATTCTTTGGCCACTGAGCAGCCTTCCTCTTTCACTTAGGACATTGCATTTCAATGCTTGGAATGAAATGCAGTTCTTGTTGCCCAGGATTTACTAACTGCTTAATGTCTTTATATGGTTTGGCTGTGTCCCCACCCAAATCTCATCTTGAATTGTAGCTCCCATAATTACCATGTGTCATGGAAGGACCTGGTGGGAGGTAATTGAATCATGGGGGCAGTTTTTCACATGCTGTTCTCATGATAGTGAATAAGTCTCACAAGATCAGATTGTTTTATAAAGAGGAGTTCCCCTACACAAGCTCTCTCTTGCCTGCCACCATGTAGGACATGACTTTGCTCCTCCTTCACCTTCCACCATGATTGTGAGGCCTCCCCAGCCTCTTTCCTTTACAAATTACCCAGTCTTGAGTAAATCTTTATTAGCAGCATGAGAACAGACTAATATATGGGTGAAGCATCACAATGACTGATATGATTTGGCTGTGTCCCCACCCAAATCTCAACTTGAATTGTATCTACCAGAATTCCCATGTGTTGTGGGAGGGACCCAAAGGCAGGTAATTGAATCATAGGGGCCGGTCTTTCCCATGCTGTTCTCATGATAGTGACTAAGTCTCACGAGATGTGGTAGGTTTATCAGGGGTTTCCACTTCTGCTTCTTCCTTATTTTTCTCTTGTTGCTGCCATGTAAGAAGTGCCTTTCACCTTCTGCCATCATTCTGAGGCCTCCCCAATCACATAGAACTGTAAGTCCAATTAAACCTCTTTTTGTTCCCAGTTTCAGATATGTCTTTATCAGCAGCATGAAAATGTATGAATACAATAAATTGGTACCAGTAGAGTGGGGCATTGCTGAAAAGATCCCCAAAAATGTGTTAACAACTTTGGTACTGGGTAACAGCAGAGGTTGAAACAGTTTGGAAGGCTCAGAGGAAGACAGGAAAATGTGGGAAAGTTTGGAACCTTCTAGAGACTTGTTGAATGGCTTTAACAAAAATGCTAGTAGTGATATGAACAATAAGGTCCAGCCTGAGGTGGTCTCAGGGTCTTATTGGGAACTGGAGCAAAGGTGACTCTTGTTATGTTTTAGCAAAGAAACTGGTGGCATTTTGCCCCTGCCCTAGAGATTTGTGGAACTTTAAACTTGAGAGAGATGATTTAGGGTATCTGGCAGAAGAAATTTTTAAGTAGCAAAGCATTCAAAAGGTGATTTGGGTGCTGTTAAGAGCATTCCATTTTAAAAGGGAAACAGAGCATAAAAGTTCAGAAAATTTGCAGGCTGATGATGCAGTAGAAAAGAAAAACCCATTTTTTGAGAAGAAATTCAAGCCGGCTGCAGAAATTTGCATAAGTAGCAAGGAACCTAATGTTAATCCCCAAGACCGTGGGGAAAATGTCTCCAGACCATGTCAGAGACCTTCACAGCAGCCCCTCCCATCACAGGCCCAGAGGCCCAGGAGGAAAAAGTGGTTTCATGGGCCAGTCCCAGGGTCCCCATGCTGTGTGCAGCCTACGGACTTGGTGCCCTGTGTCCCAGCCACTCCAGCCATGGCTGAAAGGAGCCAATGTAGAGCTCCAGCTGTGGATTCAGAGAGTGGAAGCCCCAAGTCTTGGCAGCTTCCATGTGGTGTTGAGCCTGTGGGTGCACAGAAGTCAAGAATTGAGGTTGAGGAACCTCTGCCTAGATTTCAGAAGATGTATAGAAACACCTGGATGCCCAGGCAAAAGTTTGCTGCAGGGGTGGGGCCCTCACGGAGAACCTCTGCTAGGGCAATGCAGAAGGGAAATGTGGGGTTGGAGCCTCCACACACAGTCCCTACTGGGGCACTGCCTAGTGGAGCTGTGAGAAGAGGGCCACCATCCTCCAGAACCCAGAATGGTAGATCCACTGACAGCTTGCACTGTGCACCTAGAAAACCTGCAGACACTCAATGCCAGCCAGTGAAAGTAACCAGGAGGGAGGCTGTATCCTGCAAAGCCACAGAGGTAGGGCTGCCCAAGACCATGGGAACCCACCTCTTGCATCACCATGACCTGGATGTGAGACCTGGAGTCAAAATATTTTAGAGCTTTAAAATTTGACTGCCCTGCTGTATTTTGGACTTGCATGGGCCCTGTAACCCCTTTGTTTTGGCCAATTTCTCCCATTTGGATGGGCTGTATTTACCCAATACCTGTACCCCCATTGTATCTAGGAAGTAATTAGCTGGCTTTTGATTTTATAGGTTCATAGGCAGAAGGAACTTGCATTGTCTCATATGAGACTTTGGACTGTGAACTTTTGGGTAAATGCTGAAATGAGTTAAGACTTTGGGGGACTGTTGGGAAGGTGTGATTGGTTTTGAAATGTGAGGACATGAGATTTGGAGGGGCCAGGAGCAGAATGATATGGTTTCTCTGTGTCCCTACCCAAATCTCAACTTGAATTGTATCTCACAGAATTCCCATGTGTTGTGGGGAGGGACCCAGGTGAGGTAATTGAACCATGGGGGCCAGTCTTTCCCATGCTATTCTCGTGATATTTGATAAGTCTCACAAGATCCGACGGGCTTGTCAGGGCTTTCTGCTTTTGCTTCTTCCTCATTTTTCTCTTGCTGCCGCCATGTAAGAAGTGCCTTTCACCTCCCACCATGATTCTGAGGCCTCCCCAGCCATATGGAACTGTAAGTCCAATTAAACCACTTTTTGTTCCCAGTTTCAGGTATGTCTTTATCAGCAGTGTGAAAACAAACTAATACAATCACAAATCAGTATACAGCCAGACAGTCAATTCAGGAGTTCCCAGCCTTTGAGCCTTCCAGTTCCATGACCAGGGAAGATCCAGAGCCACCCTGAGATATCCATCAATTCCCTTTCATTTATTCAATAAATTCACAAATATTTACTGAGCAACTTCTATGCACCAGACACCATTCTAAGAATATAGCCTGAACAATAGATTCTGTAAGTCCTGAGAATATAGCATTGAACAAACAAACCCCTACCCTCATGGGGCTGAGATTCTAGTGAGGGAGATAAATGCTAAATATAATAAAGAAGTCAAATTGATTAAGTGTTAGATAGTAGTGTGTGCTAAGGAGAAAAAAAATAAACAAGAATGGGAGATATCGATGTTAGGAGGAGGGGGTAAAATGTGAAAGTGTCTTCTCTGAGAAGGTGACTTTGGGAAGAACCTAAAGATGTGAAGCCATTAGGATGTCTGGGAGAAGAGCATCCAGGCTGAGGGAAAAGCAAGGGCAAAGCTTGTCTGTGTGTTGATGGAAAAGCACAAGGAAAATCACAAGGGGAGGAACCAGCCTTGTAGGTCGTGGTCCTGGACTTGGAATTTTGGAAGGTTCTGAGCAGGAAGTGATATGATCTGACTTAAACAAGGACACAAGAGGCACCTGAAGGGAGATCTGAAGAGCAGAAGGTGGGAACAAGTTAGGAGGCAATTGCCTTTATCCCAAGCAATAGAGGATATTGTCATGGATCCAGGTGGTGGCAACAGGGGTGCTGAGAGGATATGAGATTTGGGATCTGAGGTATAGGTGGCAAAGAACAGTCAAAGACACGTTCACAGTTGTAGCTCTCAACAACTGGGCCCTCTCTGCCTCCAGTCTCCTTCATTATTGCACACAGGCTCAGCACATGCTGCCAAAGTGAGAAACTCAGCGTGTTTCTTGCAAAAGCGAATGTATTCATTTCCTATTGCATCTGGAACAAATCACCATAAGCTGAGTGGCTTAAAACAACAAAATTTGGCCAGACGTCGTTGCTCACATCTGTAATCCCAGCACTTTGGGAGGCCAAGGCAGGAGGATCACTTGAGCCCAGGAATTTGAGACCAGCCTGGGCAATATGGTGAAACCCATCTCTACAAAATATACAAAAATTAGCTGGGTGTGGTGGCATGCACCTGTGGTCCCAGCTACTCAGGAGGCTGAGGTAGGAGGATTACGTGAGCCCAGGGAGGTCGAGGCTGCAGTGAACTGTGATCACGCCACTGCACTCCAGCCTGGGCGACAGAGTGAGACCCTGTCTTACACACACACACACACACACATATACACACACACTTATTACCTTACAGTTCTGGAAGTCAGAAGTCAAAAATGGATCTCACTGGGCCAAAATCAAGACGTTGGCAGGGCCGTGTTCCTTCCAGGGGCTCTAGGGGAGAATCTGTTTTCTTGTATTTCCCAGCTTCCAGACACTGCCTGCATTCTTTTGCCACGGCCATAGATCACTTTGACCTGCTTCCAGTGTCACATCTCCTTCTCTGACTCTCTAAGGATCCCTGAGATTACACTAGGCCTGCCCGATAATCTAGAATAATCTCCTCATCTCATGACCCTCAATGTAATCACATCTATGAAGTCCCATTATGCCCTGTAAAGTAGCATATTTGCAGATTCCAGGAATTGGAACATGAACATCTTTGGGGTGCCATTATTCTGCCTATCACAATGAGCTATGTGGAATTCTCTGATTTCATAGACAACACAGAAAAAAGGACTTTACATCACCCACCTTACAATAAAACACGACAAAATGTCCATCAGACATTCTTGTCTTCCTGTGTGATTCTCAGCAAACTCACTCCGGAGGTCTCCTGGGATTACTGGTGCCTCTCTCCTCTTCCTGAATTCCCCTCCCACACACTTCTCAAAACTCCAGGTTCCTCTCCCTTCTGTAATATGGACCGCCAGCTCTCCCAGGATGAGCAAGGGAACTGTACTTAGAACCAGCAGCACTTCCTTGAAGGAACATGCTCATAGCTCACCCTAGCTCTCATTCATCCACACATCTAAGTACACTGGCAGTTTCTATCTTGGCACCTACTCACACAAAAGCTACTGTGGACCTGAAGTAATGGTTGACCTGACCATATTGCATTCCACAACTTTCTTTCTCCTTGTAATCTTCACACACCAGGGAGCAAAACTTGAATACTTAGGAAGGACAACTACATTTGTTCTTGGTTTGCAAATATTTTTACCAGATCCTCAAATACAAGGCCTTTGAGATAGGAACAGGTCACTGTGACCCAAAGCAGAAATTGTTAAGCAGGCTGTGACGGGCAGTGAGAAATCCTGGTTCCTCCTTCCTCTGAGGACAAGCTGTTTCAGTGAAGAATACACACTGTCCAATCTAACTACCTGGGCTGGAATCCCAGCTCATAATCTAAAAGTCAAATTCATAGAAGCAGAGTCGAATGTAGGTTACCAGGGGCTGAGGGTGAAAAGGGGAGATGTTGGTCAAAGGATACAAAATTTAAATTAGACAGGAGGAATGAGCTCAAAATATCAATTGTACAACACGGTGGCTATAGTTAATAACAATGTAATGTCTACTTGAAAACCCCTGAGGGTAAATTTTAAGGGTCCTCACCACAAAATATGATAAGTATAGGAGATTATGTATGTGCTAATTAGCTCGATTTAGCCATTCCTCAATGTACACATATTTCAAAATATCATGTTGTACACTAAAAATACATACAATTTTTGTCAAATTAATTAACTAAAATTAAAAAGCCAGAGGTCAGCAGGGAGTGGTGGCTCAGGCCTGTAATCCCAGCACTTTGTGAGGCTGAGGCAGGAGGACTGTTTCAGCCCAGGAATTTGAGACCAGCCTGGGCAACACAGCAAGACCTCATCTCTACAAAAATTACCCAGGTATGGTGGTATGCACCTGTAGTCCCAGCTACTCAGACTTTCTGACTGAGATGGGAGGATCACTCAAGCCTGGAGGTCAAGGCTGCAGTGAGCTGAGATCACACAGCTGCACTTCAGCCTGGGTGATGGAGTGAGACCCCATCTAAAAAGCCCCAAAGTTCAACAACAATAAAGAATTCCAGCTCCTAGTTCATAGGTTTCAAGCTGAGTGACTGTGGGCAAGCTACTTAACCTCTCTGAGCTTCAGGGGGTTTTTTAATCTGTAAAATGGGGCCAGTAATAGTAGTTACCTCTTAGCATTAGCTAGAAAACTCAAATGAGATAATGCAGATAATGCCTTGAGCATTGTGTTTGGCACATAGTATAAGCTGTTTTCACTATCATTCGTATTTCAATGATTTTGACTCTCAGGTCAGTCCACATGCTGAATTACATCAAGATTATAAATGTTCCAGATCTAAAGGTAAAATCTGGCCTCAGCTATGAGATAGATGAAGTTTGAGTCACTCTTCCATTCCTAACTCCCCACTTTCTCCTGAATTTCCCAGAACCCTCTGCCTCCACACCCCTTCACCGGATTCCTTACCACGGTCCACTCCTTAGAATCCTCAAGAGGGGTCCTCCTATTTTCCAGTTGGATCAGCTAAAGCTGGAGACAGCAAAGCCCCACTGCTAATTTGTGGCAAAGTTGGTTTGGAGTCCATCATCCTGGCCACCTCTCTATGTTGCCTCCTCCCGTGCCCGCTCCCTCAGGACCCTGCACTCTGCCATGGGTGACAGTGGATAGCAACTCTCTTGGGTGATGACCGTTAACCCTGTGGGAGTCCTACTCACCCTGAGGCTTTGACTTACCTGGCCAGTCCCAAAAAGGATACCCCTTTTAATCAGTACCTATGATATCAGACCCAAATTCTTAGGCAGTTAAAGACAAAAAAGATTTCAACCACCTTCACCTTACAGATGGGAAGACTGGGGCCCAGTGGGAAGGAAAGTACCCTTCACTAAGCACCTCTGATGTGTCAGACATCCCTCACAGTGCTTTCTCAGTTGGTCACATTTCATTCAAGGTCAGAAAGAGCATGTAGCTTGTCCTAGGTCACCCAGCTGCTGAGGGCTTGATCAAGACTCACTCAGGGCTTCTCTATTTGACATGCAAATGTTAGCCCTCTCCACAGCTTTCTCCTCTACCACTGATCAACCATAACAGAGTGTTCGGTGTTATCGAAGTGTTCTTCGTGCACTGATTTATTTTATACTTTGGACAACCCGCTAAGAGATTGGGAGGGTACTCCTATCACTGCCACTTTCCAGATGAAGAAAAGGAAGCAGAGAGGTGAAGGCACCTGCCCCAACTCACATGACCACTGAGGCCAAAGGCTGAGATTCTAATCCCAGCAGTCTGTCTCGAGAGTCCACAATCCAAACCTCTGCACTAGACTGCCACCTCCAATATGCTGCCTCTCCTTAAACTTCGGTTAGGTCTGCAAGGTCATTGCACTTTAATGGAGCAATGCTCTCTAGGCAAGTGAAAAATAAAATCAATTAGGAGGTGCCAGGTACAAGCGTCAGAGCCTTCAAACTGATGGTGCAAAGGCTTCGAATGGACCTTCCAGAGCTCTTGCTTTCCCCAAGGGGTCACTGGCTGTGGCTCCACGGATGCTATTAGCATAATGACAACACTGCTTGCCACCTCAGCCCCCACACTGCCGGCGCCTGAGTGAGTGGCTGCCTCCTCCAACCTCCCCTCCACTTCATGCTCTGCTGGATGGCGCAGGCAGCCATGTTCATCTACTGAACAAGTCTCAAAGCCCACTCAGCAGCTGGCATGCCCTTGACCTTGTGGCCATCTCACCAGAAAGACCCATGGGTTTATCCAACCTGGCCTGATATTCAAAAGGAAAGAAAGCAATTACATTTTTTTAAATGGGCAACATCTGCAGCCACAAGAAAGAACAAAACCATGTTCTTTGCAGCAACATGGATGCAGGTGGAGGCCATTATCCTAAGTGAATTAACACAGGAACAGAAAATCAAATACCACACGTGCTCACTTATAAGTGGGAGCTAAACATTGGGTACACACAGACACAAATGGGAACAGTAGGGACCAGGCGCAGTGGCTCACACCTGTAATCCCGGCACTTTGGGAGGCCAAGGCAGGCGGATCGCTTGAGTCCAGGAGTCCGAGACTAGCCTGGCCAACATGGCGAAACCCCCTGTCTACTCAAAATACAAAAATTAGCCAGGTGTGGTGGTGCCCGCCTGTAATCCCAGCTACTTGGGAGACTGAGGCACGCTTGAACCCAGGAGGCGGAGGTTGCAATGAGCCAAGATCGCACCACTGCACTCCATCCTGGGTGACACAGCAAGACTCTGTCTCAAAAAAAAAGTGAGGAGGGAGCAGGGTAGGAGTTGAAAAACTACCAATTGGGTACTATGTTCACTACGTGGGCAACGGGATCATTAGAAGCCGAGACCTCAGCATCAGGTAGTATACCCATGTAGTAAACCTGCACATGTACCCCTGAATCTAAAATAAAAAATTTAAATGGGTAATATGGGATATACTACAGAAAAAGATGAAGTTTATACCCAGCATGAAAACATTAGTTCATTCATCAAAAGTTCTTATTATGATGTTTCACCTTCTCAAACTCAGTACTTCTAATCAAAGATTCTAGAATTACACCAAACAGCCAAGTGTTTTTTAGATACTTTAAAAAGTAAAAAAAAAAATAAGGGTTTGTATTTCACTTCTGCAAAGAAAAAAATTGTATTCACTTCTGCAAAGCAACCACAAATTATTTTGTCATCCTTTGTAGAAAATTTCAGATAGAGAAACAGAAGGTAGAAAACACTTTCTATAAACCTGGATATTAAGATTTGCACTCACTGATCTGAACACTACACATGATATGTATGGAAACATCACCATATGCCTGATAAACATGTACAATTATTATGTGTCCATTTAGAAAAATAAACTTTAAAAAACATTCAGACAGCAATGGGCTTGGGAATCAGATTGCCTGAGTCTTATTCCATCCTACCACTTAACAAGTATGTGACCTTGGCTAAATTTCCTGTCTTGGGCCAGCCTCATTCTCTTCCTCTGTAAAGTGGAGGTGATACTAGTACGTATACCAATGTGGTGGGATTGTTAAAAGGATTAAATGAGATTTGTATGTGATATTATTTATTTTGGTTGTTATTAGCATGTTATTATTTATCAACAAATATAATAGTTGTTATACTAATGGGAATTCTTTCTATTCGAAGAAATGGAAGCTAGTTTGAACAAAAAGAAAGACAGGGAAAGTATCAACTTACATGTCTTGAGGTACGTGGGTGGTAGTGGCCTCAGGATTCAGGAACTGAAAAGCATTAGAATCTGTCACCGTTCAATGTCTCAGAGTTCATCTCAGCTTTGGTCTATAAGTTGTCCTCATTATCTCAGGCTCCTCGGGGACATTGCTTCTGGGATCAGTTTCTTACATTTTATGACACAGGGGGCAAGAGAGAGCTACCATCTCAATCTTCAATTCAAACATTTCCAGGGAAGTTATATGCCTTTTTCAATGGCTGGGGATGTAGGGATTATAGCCGGTAACCCCACCAGAACTACATAGAGTAGGAGATAAGTTTTCTAAAGGAAGAGGAGAAGGGTGGAGCAAGCGATGCTGGGCAGACAGAATTATAGATGTTCATTACTCCTGTTATGAATATGTGAACCAGTTTGCCATGACAAAGTCCCTTTAAGTCAATCTATGACATTTGATATATAAACACATTATTCAACAATAGAGATGAACCGTATCACCAGAGAAGTTGTACATATTTTGCAAACAGAGATTAAGGTTACACTTTCTCAGGTCCTTCACAGTACCCAGCACAGAACAGGCACTCTAAGAAACAGTTGTGAAGTGACTAATAACTTAGATCTAGAATCAAATTGTGTCACTGTATTAGCTGAGATAAATTAGATCATGCTTCAGTGAAAAACAAAAAAAACACATCTTAGTGACTTAGCACAACAATTTTATTTCTCACTCACGAAGTCCACTATGGGTACAAATGATTCTCCAGGGCAACTGTTCTCCAGGTGATGCTCAGAGGCCCAAGTTAATGAAGGCGCCACCAGCCTGCAGAGTGCCATCTGTAGCACGGGGCCTTCTCAGTGAATGTGCAGAAGAAAGCTCCAGGGGGTCTTATGCAAGCAATTAAGTCCTTCATTCTACAAGTGATCCATATTATTTTGTTCACAGGTCATTGGCTAGACCCTGTCGCCAGCCCCACTTACCGGCAAAGAACTGCGCAATGTCATTTTTCCATATGCTTGGAAGGAGAGGAGAAGCACCTATGTGTGAGCACTAGCCATCTCTACTAAAATCGATTAAAATAAAACTATGTTCTATAAAAATACTACTCCAATTTTTTAATGTTAAAAAGATCCATAGAAAAGAAAATCGCCTAAAAACTGTGAAGATGGCGTTCCTTCTCCTCTATCATTGAACACTATTCCCCAGCTAGAATTACAAAAATTTTTGATTAAACCCATATTACAGCCCAGCAGAGAGTAATTCCATTTGAAAGTTCAAAGTTTATGTATTTTGCACCCTCCACTATTAGGTAGAATGACCTTCAAAATCCAATTGAGCGTACAATCCTTACCAGAGGGCAATCGACAGTCCTTTGCAAAAGCCTTTTTAAAGAATATGCCTACTCTTTGACCCTATAATTTAACTTCTGTGATTTAACCTGAGGGGAAAAAAAAAAAACACAGACGTGCACACAGATGTAACTGTGAAGATATTCTTTGCAGTCCATTTGTAACAGGAAAAGGTAAGAATTAACCTTAATGCAGCAAGAGTGTGTTGGCTCAATAAATTAAACCATATCCTCACCCTGAAATAACATGCAGCCATTAATAATCACATTGTGAAGGTGTATTTATTAAAGTGAAAAGAGGTTTCTGGTACATTAAGTGGGGGGAAAAAGCAGGCTATCAAATGGTGTGTATACCACATATACCTGTGAAAGATTCTAGAAGAAAATATGTCAAGGAATTAGTAATGTTTGCTCTTGTGTGGGTGGGATTATGGGTGTTTTAATTTTCTCCTTTTAGCTAAACTATTATTTCCTACTATTATGAGTATTGTCTTTGAAATAAGAAAAACAAGGTAGTTTAAATTATAAATAAAGAATCTCGCCAGGCGCGGTGGCTCACACCTTTAATCCTAGCACTTTGGGAGGCCAAGGAGGGCAGATCACCTGAGGTCAGGAGTTCAAGACCAGCCTGACCAACATGGTGAAACCCCATCTCTACTAAAACTATAAAAATTAGCCAGGCATGGTAGCACATGCCTATAATCCCAGTCACTTGGGAGGCTGAGGCAGGAGAATTGCCTGAATCTGGGAGGCAGAGGTTGCAGTGAGCCAAGATCGCGCCACTGCACTCCAGCCTGGGTGACAGAGCAAGACTCTCTCAAAAAAAAAAAAAAAAAAAAGAATCTCTTTGGGCTTGTCACATATCCACTGCTCATAATGGGGCTTTTATCTTAGAAACTGACTACCAGAAATGGGGTTCTTCATAGTCCTTACTCTTCACGTCACTACTGGTGACAATAATGGCAGGAGCATTTGTGAAAGACGGCACTTCCCAGGTCATAAGCCTGTTCACTTTCGCCAGCCTCCCACAACTGTAAGGGTAAGTAGTTCAAGTCTTAATACCCCCAACCGCACAACTAAGGCTCAAAACCACTAAGTGACTTGCCCAAGAGAGGAGACAATACGAGGATCCAGGACTCTTCCAGGCTGTCGCTCTGTCCAACTCCAGAAAGAGTTCTGGGGTGCCGTTTACATAGAATATAATGTGAAAAGCGTCCCACTGGACTTGTGCGGTGTCAGGTCCTGCTCAAAACCTTACTGGATAGCTACAGCCCTCCTACACTAATGGGTCACCGTGTGCCAATGTGGAGTACAGGTAAGTAAGCAAATTAATAATCAATAGATATTTATTGAGCACTCCTATAAGTTAGCACTGCTGGGGCAGTGCTTTAGGCAACAAGGAGATATTTGAGGGTTCTAAGTAGCAGAATGATGTGATCAAAGCTATGTTTAGAAAGATAATTCTGGGGGAAATAAGAGTCAGTGGACGTGAGCAAGATCAGATGAGACAAGAAGTAAAATGAGTCAGAAGGCTGCTACAATAATCCACACAGGAGAAATCTAATGTCTAAATAAGATGAAAGCACCTGAGTTATAGAAAGCATCAATGTCATCATCATTTTGATAATATTAGCAGTAGCTACTTTTATTGGCACATATTATGCTCCAGATATTATGATAGTGGTTTATATAATGGCCCCATTCAATCTTCAGACTAACCCTATGAGGAAAGTACTATTATTATCCCTATTTCTGAGGTTAGGAAAGCAGGGCTCAGAAGGGCTAAGTCACTTGCCCAAGCTCACATAACTAGTATGTGGCAATGGTTACAACTTAGGTACATGTAATTTAAAAGCTCATCCTCTGAGCCATCATGCTAAGAATAGAAAAGAAGGTGGTGGCTGGATGATGACAATGACAAAGGGAGATAAAGAGTTTAGTTCTGCTTATATACTGCTGGTCGGAGTGTAAATTAGTTCAACCATTGTGGAAAGCAGTGTGGCATTTCCTCAGAGACCTAAAAACAGAACTACCATTCAACCCAGCAATCCCATTACATGGTATATACCCAAAGGGATATAAATAATTCTACCATAAAGACACATGCACATGTATGTTCATTGCAGCACTATTCACAATAGCAAAGATATGGAATCAACCTAAATGCCCATCAGCGACAGATTGGATAAAGAAAATGTGGTACATAGACACCATGGAATACTAGGCAGCCATAAAAAAGAATGAGATCATATCTTTTGCAGGAACATGGATGGAGCTGGAGGCCATTATTCTAAGCAAATGAACACAGGAACAAAAAAACACAAATCGCATGTTTTCACTCATAAGTGGAAGCTAAATGATGAGAACACATGGACACAAAGACAGGAACAACAGACATGAGCCTAACAGAGGGAGAAGGGTGAGAGGAAGGACAGGATCTGAAAAAAGTAATTATTGAGTATTAGGCTTAGTACATGAGCAATGACATGATTTGTACAACAAACCCCCATGACATGAGTTTACCTAAATAATAAACCTTCGCATGTACCCCTGAATCTAAAATAAAAGTTCAAACCTTTTTGTATTTAATTTAAAAACAAAAGAGTTCAGTTCTAGAAATTTGGAGGGCCATGTAATATCCAGATGAACACATCTAGTAGACATGGAGAAAAGCAAAGCTTGAAAGTGAATCATTGGGTATATCTAGAAAACGCCATTGTCTCAGCCCAAAATCTCCTTAAGCTGATAAGCAACTTCAGCAAAGTCTCAGGATACAAAATCAATGTACAAAAATCACAAGCATTCTTATACACCAATAACAGACAGAGAGCCAAATCATGAGTGAATTCCCATTCACAATTGCTTCAAAGAGAATAAAATACTTAGGAATCCAACTTACAAGGGACGTGAAGGACCTCTTCAAGGAGAACTACAAACCACTGCTCAATGAAATAAAAGAGGATACAAACAAATGGAAGAACATTTCATGCTCATGGGTAGGAAGAATCAATATCGTGAAAATGGCCATACTGCCCAAGGGAATTTATAGATTCAATGCCATCCCCATCAAGCTACCAATGACTTTCTTCACAGAATTGGAAAAAACTACTTTAAAGTTCATATGGAACCAAAAAAGAGCCCGCATTGCCAAGTCAATCCTAAGCCAAAAGAACAAAGCTGGCAGCATCACACTACCTGACTTCAAACTATACTACAAGGCTACAGTAACCAAAACAGCATGGTATTGGTATCAAAACAGAGATATAGATCAATGGAACAGAACAGAGCCCTCAGAAATAATGCCACATATCTACAACTATCTGATCTTTGACAAACCTGAGAAAAACAAGCAATGGGGAAAGGATTCCCTGTTTAATAAATGGTACTGGGAAAACTGGCTAGCCATATGTAGAAAGCTGAAACTGGATCCCTTCCTTACACCTTATACAAAAATTAATTCAAGATGGATTAAAGACTTAAACATTAGACCTAAAACCATAAAAACCCTAGAAGAAAACCTAGGCATTACCATTCAGGACGTAGGCATGGGCAAGGACTTCATGTCTAAAACACCAAAAGCAATGGCAACAAAAGCCAAAATTGACAAATGGGATCTAATTAAACTAAAGAGCTTCTGCACAGCAAAAGAAACTATCATCAGAGTGAACAGGCAACCTACAAAATGGGAGAAAATTTTCGCAACCTACTCATCTGACAAAGGGCTAATATCCAGAATCTACAATGAACTCAAACAAATTTACAAGAAAAAAACAAACAACCCCATCAAAAAGTGGGCAAAGGATATGAACAGACACTTCTCAAAAGAAGACATTTATGCAGCCAAAGGACACATGAAAAAATGCTCATTATCACTGGCCATCAGAGAAATGCAAATCAAAACCACTATGAGATACCATCTCACACCAGTTAGAATGGCAATCATTAAAAAGTCAGGAAACAACAGGTGCTGGAGAGGATGTGGAGAAACAGGAACACTCTTACACTGTTGGTGGGACTGTAAACTAGTCCAACCATTGTGGAAGTTAGTGTGGCGATTCCTCAGGGATCTAGAACTAGAAATACCATTTGACCCAGCAATCCCACCACTGGGTATATACCCAAAGGACTATAAATCATGCTGCTATAAAGACACATGCACACGTATGTTTATTGTGGCGTTATTCACAATAGCAAAGACTTGGAACCAACCCAAATGTCCAACAATGATAGACTGGATTAAGAAAATGTGGCACATATACACCATGGAATACTATGCAGCCATAAAAAATGATGAGTTCATGTCCTTTGTAGGGACATGGATGAAATTGGAAATCACCATTCTCAGTAAACTATCGCAAGGAGAAAAAACCAAACACCACATGTTCTCACTCATAGATGAGAATTGAACAATGAGAACACATGGACACAGGAAGTGGAACATCACACTCTGAGGACTGTTGTGGGGTGGGGGGAGGGGGGAGGGATAGCATTAGGAGACATACCTAATGCTAAATGACGAGTTAATGGGTGCAGCACACCAGCATGGCACATGTATACATGTGTAACTAACCTGCACATTGTGTACATGTACCCTGAACTTAAAGTATAATAACAATTTTAAAAAAAAAAAAGAAAAGAAAGTGAATCATTGGAAGCCACCAGTGAGTAGGTGAAAGCTGATTCCATGAGAATGAACAAGCTCATTGAGAGAACGCATGGAGCAGAGACAGCCTTGGATGAGACTCTAGGGACCCTCGAACTTTAAGGATAGGGAAGCATCTTCAAAAACACAACCAAGGCAGGAGAAAAATCAGGAAAGAATGGGGCCAAAAAAGAAAAAAAAACAGAGTGAAAAGAGTCTCAAAAAACAGAGAATGGACTCAATGGTGTTAAACACTACATACTGAGTAATGACTGTTAGAATTAATAATTTCAAGCCCTCACTACATGCCAGGTACTGTTCTAACTGCTTTGGGTATATTACTTGACTTAATCCTCACAACTGTCTGCTGAGGTAGAATAGACACTATTACTACCCCCAGTTTACAGATATGAAAACTATCCTGCCCCAGGCACCATGGCCTGTAAGTGGTAGAGCCAGGATTCAAAGCCAGGCAGTCTAGCTCCAGAGCTGGTACTCATAGCCTCCACACTGTATTGCCTTCCTCACCAATGTCTAACACTTTTTGAGTACTCAACATATGCCAGACACTGTTCTAAATACTGACTAATTTAATCCTCCAACAACTTTTTTAGCAGGTGTCATTATTATTCCTATTGGACAGATGGGGAAACTGAGTCACAGAACAGTTTCCCAGGATCACATAGCTAGTGGAACCATGTAGGGATAGTAGACCCCTCCATGAGGAAATTAAAGAATTGTCAATCAGCACTTGGTGAATGAAGGCAATCTACTTTAGAATCAAGAATCCTAACCAAAGTGAAAGGTGGAAATAAAAACTCAGAGTTCAATGGAAACTAGAAAATTATAAAGCTTTGGAGTTGGAAGGGGCCTGGGATATGCATCAATGCTATTCACTAAATGCCAGCATGGTAGCATTGCGCTTTCTGGCCACCTGTGATTGTGTGAGGCCATGGGACTCATTGGCCACATCCAATGTGTTGTGAGAGGACATGGCATATGTCACTGCCAGGCCAGTTGATTGCCAATGGGAGACCTTCCAGAACATTCTTTCCCTCTGCCACAGCAATCTGCAGCAATGGAAATGGTGGCCGCTCCATCAACCTGAGTCCCAGAGAACACCGAAGTGAGCTCTCAGCTGATTCACAGTAGACATGTGGCATGAATGAGAAGTAAAGCTTGGAGACATAAGTTACTACGATGGCTGTGCTGGCTGATACAAAGCCTTAAACGTGACCAGAATGGGGAAACTGAGAACCTAAAAGGAAAGAGACCTGCTCAATGTCACAGAGCTGGCAACCTAGAGGCACTGAGGGCAAGACTCCAACTCTCTGGCATTCCATCCAGTTATCTTCCTTCTATACCTCACTGAGCATCTCACATATCTTGCAACTTATTCCCCCTTCTAACCCACAGCACATTCAGTTTCTGTATATTAATGCAAAGGCCGAATTAAACTAATCATTGCCTAAATTTTACAAACTGTCTCCTAGTGCAATGCACTCAGAACTCAATTTTCTGAAGAGGTACAGGAAGAAGGTACAGGGGTCTGGAGGGGTGTGGGGAGGAAAACTTTGTCCTATTATTTATAGAATCAAGGCTAATTTAATTAAGTTTTGACAGAAAGTGCTCAATTTTGCAGACAGTTGCCACCCGTTTCTCCTGAAGCCTGGATCTCGTCATAGAAACTGACTCCGCTCCATCTTCCTCTTTGATGTATGAGGCTATAAAACAGGGAGTGAGCAAGTCACCTTCGAAGAGGCCTTTCGTCACTGCAATAACTAGAAGTAATTTATGGGCTCCTGGAATCGTGCGTTCTCTGTTTCTGACTCG